>NC_138210.1:34847742-36318037 GCF_964194415.1 Vipera berus | reverse complement strand
CCATAGAAAGAGATGGAATATTCTGAATATCTCGAGATGCCGGTACGCACAGCCACTCAGTCTTGTCAGGGTTGAGTCGAAGCCTGTTCCTCCCCATCCAGACCCGAACCGCCTCCAGGCAACGGGACATCACGTCGAGGGCATCACTGGGGTGGTTTGGGGTTGAAATGAAAAGCTGGGTATCATCAGCATACTGAGGATACCCAACTCCAAAACCACGAATGATCTCACCCAGTGGCTTCATATAGATGTTGAACAGGAGAGGCGAGAGGACCGACCCCTGAGGAACTCCACAAGCGAGAGGCCTCGATGTCGACCTCTGTCCCCCTGCCAACACCGACTGCGAACGTCCCAGGAGATAGGAGGAGAACCACTGAAGAACCGTGCCTCCCACTCCCAATCCCCTGAGACGCCGCAGCAGGATACCATGGTCGATGGTATCGAAAGCTGCTGAGAGATCTAATAGGACTAGGACAGAGGAATATCCCCTGTCCCGAGCCCTCCAGAGATCATTCATCAGAACGACCAATGCCGTCTCCATGCTGTACCTGGGCCTGAAGCCCGATTGGTACGGGTCTAGATAATCCGCTTCATCCAGAACCAGATGAAGCTGATGCGCCACCACGCTCTCAACAACCTTCGCAAGAAAGCGAAGGTTGGAGACCGGACGAAAGTTATTTAACACAGCTGGGTCCAAGGCAGGCTTCTTGAGGAGAGGTCTCACCACCGCCTTCTTCAAGACGGCGGGGAAACTACCCTCACTCAAAGATGCAGATATAACCGCCTGGAACCAGTCTCGTGTCCCCTCCCGGGCCGCATAAACCAGCCAGGAAGGGCACGGGTCCAATAAACATGTGGTGGAGCTCAGCCTCCCCATAATCCTGTCCACTTCCTCTGGAGTCACAGGATCGAACTCCTCCCAGATAACATTGACAAGACCACCCGTGTCCTGATCGTCAGACTCTGCCCAGTCAGAGTCCAGACAAGTCCGAATCCGAGCGATTTTGTTCGACAGATGTTGACTAAACTCCTCGGCACGACCCTGCAAGGGTTCCTCCTTCACCTCCTGATTAAGGAGGGAGCGGGGCACCCTAAACAGGGCGGCTGGGCGATTATCTGCGGACGCGATAAGGGTAGCGAAGTGATTAGACCTCGCCACACTTATCGCTGCGAGATAAGACCTAATATAGGTTCTTAGACGCAATCGGTCGGATTCAGATCGGCTGGATCTCCAACCGCTCTCTAGGCCCCATCTCCGACGCTTCATCTCCCGGAGCTCCGCGGAAAACCATGGAGCCCGCTGGGATCTGCACCGGGTCAGGGGCTGCAAGGGTACAACTCGGTCAAGTGCCTCCGTGGCCGTCCTTTCCCAGGCTTCCACTAAGGCATCCGCCGAGCTGTGAGCAGAGGAGGCAGGTGGGGGCCCCAGCGCTGCCTGGAACCTCTCAGGGTCCATTAAGCGCCTGGGGTGGAACCATCTAGTTGGTTCAACACACCCATGGTGAGGAGCGGCAAAATGGAAGACCAGCCGCAGGAGATGATGATCGGTCCATGACAGGGGCATAACAATTGGAGAGCCCCCACCAAGATCATCTAACCACCGTCCAGATAGAAAAACCAAATCAAGGGTGTGGCCTCCCACATGAGTTGGTCCATGAATTACTTGCGTCAGGTCCATGGCCGTCATGGAAGCCATGAACTCCCGAGCTAACTCAGAGGATCCTCCCAGGGATGGTAGATTGAAGTCACCCAAAACCGTAAGTTTTGGGAACTCAATCACCAGCCCCGAGAGGGTATCGAGAAGCTCAGGCAGGGCTGCTGCTGCGCAACTAGGCGAAAGGTACACCAGCAGCAAGCCCAACTGCGCCCTAGGACCAAATCTCAGGAGGTGTTGTGACTCAGGGTCAGCCTGTGGGTCCGACAGCCGGCTCCGATGTATCGGAGGACTCAGATGTGGGGGAGGAGGGAAACGAACCGGCTGATGATGATTTGGAGACTTTGCAGAGTCCTCAGCCGGGAACCTCTGCTCAGCTGTGTGAGCCCGAGAGTGCGGAGGATGATGACCCACAGCTGGCCCTGTTCAAGGACGCCCGACGCAGGAGGCAGTCGAGCAGGGACAAACAAAGGAAGGCTATGGGACTCCTCGGGAGGAGGCACAGGGAGACCACGCCCTGAGCTCTCTATAAAAGGAGTGTTTGGGGAGGGGCTGGTTGCTGAAAGCAACTCTTTTGCTTGAGAAGATAAGCTCTTGTGTGTTTACTATTAAATCTTGGCAGAAGCCTTTTAGCCTTGGACGCTTTCCAGTCTCTTCTTTTGATTAGGGGTGCGAGAAGAGGGCTGGTTCAGAACAGTTTGCTTTCAGCCACCCACCCCTTAATACTACGATGGAGCAGCTTCTTGCCGAGAATGCCCAGCTCAACCAGCAACTCACCTTGCTGGCCACTCAGGTGGCACAACTGCAGGCTCAGGTACATGCTGCCCCCCCACCCAGGAGGAAATGTCAGATAGCTATGCCGGATAAATTTGCTGGTAAACCAGAACTGTTTCCTGCCTTCCTGGGACAATGCCAGCTTTATATCAGCGTGAGAGCAGCTGATTTCCCCACTGACCGAGATAAGGTGGGATTCGTGTTGAGCCTTCTGTCGGGAGATGCAGCTCGTTGGGGCACGCCTCTGTTGGCACAGCCTAGCCCTTTGTTGGATAACTTTGGGGGGTTTTGTGACCATATGCGCCTCATGTACGAGGACCCGATTAAGGCGCAGACCGCCACCCGACGCCTGAAAGCTTTGAGGCAGGGTCAGCGCCCTCTACAGGCCTATATCAGCGATTTCCGGCTGCTTAGCCAGGATTCCGCCTGGAATGAGGCTGCGCTCGTGGATGCCTTTCAGGATGGCTTGTCAGAGGAGGTGTTGGATGAGCTGGCCCGCGTGGACATTCCCTCAGACCTGAATGGGCTGATCCATCTTTGTCTGCGGATCGATGCCCGGCTGCAGCAGCGTAAGAGTCGCCGTGCCACCCCACAGACCCCTGCCGCCCCTGTTGTGCGTGAGCCCCCAGTCCAGAGGGAGGAGCCAATGGAGCTGGGTGCCGCCAGGTCCCGTCTATCGGTGACGGAAATGGACAGACGACGATCGGAGGGGTTGTGTTTTTACTGTGGGGACCCTGGACATTTGGCTGCTTCTTGCCCGAAGAAGCGTCAGCGGGCGTCAGTGACCAAGCCTGCCCCGAGAAAGTCCCCTGCTTTGCTATCGGGAAACGGCCCGAGCCCGATCTAGACGGTGTGAAAGATCGGGCGACCCACAACGATCACGCCGAGCGACGCCGTTCCGACGGTGCCTGTGAACCTCCACGGCATTTGATTCTGGAGGCACGACTGATCCTCCCTGGCAAGCCAGAGGGGATTCCGGTCCATGCCTTAATTGACTCTGGGGCTACCACTAACTTTATGGATTCGGCCTTTGTGGCCAAATGGGCTGTTCCCCAGTGTCCAGTGGATCCGCCCATGCTTGTGGAGACCATCGATGGTCGAGTGCTCCTGTCCGGGCCTATCACGGCCGCCACGCAACCCGTGTGTATGGCCATCAGTACCCATGTGGAGGCCATTCAGTTCTACGTCACTTCGGATCTGCACTTCCCCGTGGTCTTGGGACTGGCGTGGCTCCGGGCGCATGATCCACAGATCTATTGGTCTCAGAACTTGGTCACCTTCCCAAGTTTGCAGTGCGTGGACCACACCCGCCATATCTGTGCCGGCCAGGTGGAGGGTTCCCCAGGGGTTTCCTTGCCTCCCGAACTGTCCGACTTTGCTGACGTGTTCAGCGAGTCAGAGGCGGACCAATTACCCCCGCACAGGCCCTACGACTGCTCCATTGACCTAGTCCCTGATGCGCCTCTCCCAGTGGGGCGTTTGTACTCCATGTCGGAGCCCGAGTTGGCTGCATTGCGGGACTTCCTGACAAAGAACTTGGCTCGTGGTTTCATCCGGCCCTCGTCCTCGCCAGTGTCTGCGCCCGTGCTCTTCGTCAAAAAGAAGTCGGGCGAGTTACGGCTTTGCTGTGACTACCGGAAACTCAACGCTATCACGGTGCGTAACCGCTACCCGCTGCCCCTCATCCCCGAGCTCTTGGACCGACTCCGGGAGGCTAAGATCTTCACGAAACTGGACCTGCGTGGAGCTTACAACCTCGTCAGGGTTCGGCCGGGTGATGAGTGGAAGACGGCGTTTGGTACTCGCTATGGACATTTCGAGTACACGGTGATGCCGTTTGGCCTGACCAACGCCCCCGCTGTGTTTCAGCATTTTATGAACGACATCTTTCGGGATCTGTTGGACCAGTTTGTTGTGATTTACCTGGACGACATCCTGATTTACTCCCCGTCGCGTGAAGCGCATCATCAGCATCTCCGTCAGGTCCTGCAGCGCCTCCGGAAACATCGGCTGTTTGCCAAGTTGGAGAAGTGCCAGTTCTACCAGGTGACCATTGATTTCTTGGGTCACCGCATTTCTCCTGAGGGCATCGCCATGGAACCGAGTAAAGTTGAGTCGTTGCAGAGTTGGCAACCCCCGCGTCGCGTGAAGGATATTCAGCGACTTCTTGGATTTGCCAACTACTATCGGACATTCATCCCTGGTTTTGCTGCCTTGACAGCCCCCCTCACCCGGCTCCTGCAGAAGAAGACTCGGTTCCAGTGGAACGCCCCCGAACAACAGGCGTTCCAAGCTTTGAAGGACGCCTTCATGAAGGAGCCCATCTTGAAGCATCCTGACCCGCAACGGCCGTTTGTCGTGGAGGCGGACGCCTCCGACATTGCCATTGGGGCCGTGTTGCTCCAGGCAGCGACGCCCAACGGTACCCTTTTCCCTTGCGCGTATCACTCTCGGAAATTGAATCCCTCGGAGCGCAACTATACCATCTGGGAGAAGGAGCTGCTGGCCATCAAGGCGGCGTTCGAGGCTTGGAGGCATCATCTGGAGGGGGCGCGGCATCAAATCGAGGTCCGGACGGACCACAAGAATCTGGAAAGCCTGCAGACCGCTCGGAATTTGAACCAACGCCAGATCCGGTGGTCCCTCTTCTTTGCGAGGTTTGACTTCCGGGTGCGGTACATACCAAGCGGGCACAACCAGAGAGCGGATGCTCTGTCCAGGAAGCCCGAGTACACCCGAGTGGAAGACAAGCTTCCGCCCAGGACCGTGATCCCCGTCGAGTCTTTTGCTGCGGTGCGGGAGCCGGTGGATATACGGGCTCGGATCCGGGAGGCGCAGCAGCAGGAGGCGTGGGTGGCTCAGCGGAAGGAAGAGGTGGGGCCAGATTCGCCTTGGTCGGTCACGGATGGACTCCTGTATTATCGTGACCGGCTCTATGTTCCAGGAGGGCCACTCAGGGGACTCGTCCTCAGCCAATGTCATGATAACCCGGCTGCGGGGCATTTTGGCCTGTTCAAGACTCTGAACCTGGTCTCCCGTACGTTCTGGTGGCCCCGAGTCCGACACGATGTCCAGTCTTATGTCACCTCCTGCGTCCCATGCAGGCAGGCCAAGTCAGCGACAGGGGCCCCGCCTGGTTTACTGCAGCCTTTGCCAACGCCCAAGAGACCCTGGGGGGCTGTGTCCATGGACTTTCTGACGGATCTACCCCCATCCTCCGGCTTCACGACAGTGTTTGTGGTGGTAAAACATGTTGACCAAGATGGCGCACTTCATCCCCTGTCGCGGCTTACCGTCAGCTCGCGCCACTAGTCGCATGTTCATCCAACAGGTGTTCCGGCTGCACGGCCTTCCCGATAGAGTCGTCTCCGATAGGGGGGCCCAGTTTACAGCCCGCTTCTGGCAGGAGTTGATGCGGGCGTTGGACATTAAGGTTTGCCTCTCGTCCGCGCATCATCCTCAGACCGACGGGGGTACCGAGAAGGTCATCGGCATCTTAGAGCAGTATCTGCGCTGCTACGTTAACCTGCAGCAGGACAATTGGGTGGACTATTTGGCCATAGCCGAGTTTGCCTTTAACAACTCGCAGCACACCTCCACGCAGATGACACCGTTCTTGGCCAATGTGGGTTATCACCCCCGGTTTTTCCCCCTTTCTCCCGTGGACTCACCGGAGCCGGCAGCGAACGAATTCATGGCGGAGTTACAGGCGATCCATCGGTTGGTGCGACGGCAGCTGGAGAAGGCCAAGGCCGACTACAAGAGGTTCGCCGATCGGTCGAGAAGGGATACGCCTCCACTATCGGTGGGGGATCGGGTCTGGCTGTCCACCAGGAACCTACCATCCACTCGGCCGGCGAGGAAGCTGGACCACCGTTACCTTGGACCGTTCCCAGTCGAGGCCGTCATCAACCCGGTCGCCTATCGTTTAACTCTGCCACGTTCCCTGCGCGTGCACCCCGTCTTCCATCGGTCCTTGTTGGTCCCCGAACAACCGGCTTGTCCACTTCGCCAAGCGGAACCTCCCCCATCAGGACCTCGTGATGGCGACAGCACCCCCGAGTACGAGGTCGCCAGCATCAGGGATTCCCGCTGGCTGAAAGGTCGCTTCCAGTACCTGATCGAGTGGAAAGGGTACGGGCCGGAGGACTTCACATGGGAAGACGCGACCGCCGTTCATGCCCCTGCGTTGGTGACTGCGTTTCACGAACAGTTCCCATCCCGACCGCATCCGGATCGGCAGACCCGGGGGAAGGGCCCTGCGGTGCGGGATAGTGTTGTGACTCAGGGTCAGCCTGTGGGTCCGACAGCCGGCTCCGATGTATCGGAGGACTCAGATGTGGGGGAGGAGGGAAACGAACCGGCTGATGATGATTTGGAGACTTTGCAGAGTCCTCAGCCGGGAACCTCTGCTCAGCTGTGTGAGCCCGAGAGTGCGGAGGATGATGACCCACAGCTGGCCCTGTTCAAGGACGCCCGACGCAGGAGGCAGTCGAGCAGGGACAAACAAAGGAAGGCTATGGGACTCCTCGGGAGGAGGCACAGGGAGACCACGCCCTGAGCTCTCTATAAAAGGAGTGTTTGGGGAGGGGCTGGTTGCTGAAAGCAACTCTTTTGCTTGAGAAGATAAGCTCTTGTGTGTTTACTATTAAATCTTGGCAGAAGCCTTTTAGCCTTGGACGCTTTCCAGTCTCTTCTTTTGATTAGGGGTGCGAGAAGAGGGCTGGTTCAGAACAGGAGGAGAGACTCACACCCAACTATCTGAAGAACGGTGACCTCCTGCGGACACAAGGTCTCCCTCATAACTACCGCCACTCCCCCGCCCCTACCCTGAGCCCGAGGCTGGTGCAGCACCCGGAAACCTGGTGGGCAAAGATCAACCAGGGGGATACCACCCTCTGGGCCCAACCAAGTTTCCGTGATGCAAGCCAGGTCCGCATGCTCAACGGACCTGGCATTCAAGTACACCAGCCGGAGCTCAGGTGGCTGCACATCCCCGCTCCCGGAACCTTGGGCCGAACACAGAGGGTCGGAGCGCCTCACCGCTTGTAAGTAGCGGAGATGCCCTCCCGGGTGTCGATACGGCCCTCTGTTCATACACCTGCCGCCATTCCCTAACGTCGTGGGAATAGGTAATCCCACGACCCGCTCCAGAGCTCCGGAGGCAGCTAACCCCGGCTCCCCCCCTACGCGATCAATCCCGGACCTGGCCTGGACAACAGTTGGTGGATTACCCCCCCATTTCCAACCAACCACGACCCTCCCCCCTCCCTAACCCCACAAAAAATTTAACTAGAAAAGTAACCAGGGGCCTCTTATTAAATTTATACCTGAGGCCCCTGTTCCTGCCCAGCCATCTCTCAGGGTCCCAACAATCGGGCCCTTCATCAAGAGGCAGAGTGGAAAATGAGGCAGGTCGCACCCAGGATGGGGGGGCACCCCTGAGGGCGAACAGAACCGTGCTAGGGTAACTAAGGCGCATAATGATAATTAAATAACTTGTTTCACCAGTGCCACCGAAGTGGAAGTGGAGCCAAAACCAGAATTTCCCCGAGCTCCCGTCCCTGGCTTCGGAACAACATAAGGAAGAAGCAATAGCTGAGCAATTGAAGAATTTTTAGGGAGAAGCTGGGGCATGTTGACCCAAACCTGTATCATAATAATTCCAGTATAGTCAGAATCTATGACATCTGGAACCACAAAGCAGCCCCTTTTGTGCGCAGACGAATGAGGCAACAATAAGCCCACAGTATCAACAGGCAAAGGTCCATGATACTGAGATGGAATAAGGTTCACTTGCAGCGGGAACTTAAAATCACTATCCTCCTGGGTAATTAGATCGATCCCAGCACTACCTGTTGTCGCCAGGGAGGCAGAGAGAAAGTCTGAGGAGGCTGAGCCGCTATTGGGAAGGCACTCTTTGGTGTCTGGGTGGGTGCCCCACCCATTAACAAGTTTCCCGAGCGAAAGCGACATTGATTAGCCCAATGAAATCCCTTTTTACAGACTGGGCATTTCTTTGATGGCCTATTTTGAGCACTGTTAGGGGCCACTGAACAACATTCCCTTTGAAAATGGCCAGGTTTTCCACATTTAAAGCAAGAACCAGTGGGTTTCTGGCCCTTCTGAATAGCCGCTGCCAGGAGATGCATTTTGTAAGTCTGAGAACCAATATCCTGGCACACGCGCAGCATATCAGCTAAAGTATAATAGCCAGAAGCTTTCAATGGTTGAAGAGCCCTTTTACAATCAGTCTTGGCATTTTCTGTAGCCAGCTGCCTTAACAATTCCCCAGCAGCTTCAGCATTATCAAACTGCTGTTTAATGGCCTTTGACAATCTTTCTACAAAATCTGCGTATGGTTCATTAGCAGCCTGCCGTATGCTGGAGAAACTTACTTTGCTTTCTCCAGTCTGGGGAACCTTCAGAAAGGCATGAAAGGCACATTCTGATACCATTGCCAAGGTGGCTTGGGGTAAAGCAAGCTGATTTGGTATGGTAGCAAAGGGTGGAACCCATGCTAACTGCTCAGTGGTGTACGCCCCCCCCCAGCCAATGCAGCAGCCTGAGCATGACGAATGTACTTGCTCTCCCAGACTACATATTGCATTGATGCTAACATGCGACATAACTGCTTCCAATCTTCTGGTACCATGATATATCCATTCTTAATTCCTTCTAGAAGACCATACTCAGTGATAGCCTTTTTAAGTTCCCTCAGAATCTGATAAGGTAACCTTTCCCATTCTGCTATCTGCTGCCCCAATAGTTGACCTTCCCCCTCTCTATATTGAACAGGGCAAACAGCCAAAAGCTCAGCGAGTTCTGCACCAGATAAAGATGGATCCTTTTTACAGGATTCCACCATTTTTTAAAAAGAAGACCTTGCAGGACAAGGTTGACCAGTATCTGTGGGAGCAGTGGGACTAATATAAGCCTCAGGGGCTGCCGGTGGACAAATAACTGGAGAAGTATAAGTCGGAGGGGGAGGTGGCGACACTAATGATACTACATTGTTGTCAAATTTTTCTATAGCATGCCGACATAAATGCCAGAGATGTAGAATTTCAACAGCAGCCCTAGGCTCCGCATGTAAAGTAGTTCCAATTTTTTCCCAATCTGTTAATTTTAAAGATCCCTTTTCTGGGTACCATAAACATTGAGCAGAAACTTCCTGAACCAGCCGGGAAAGGCTTCGCTGAGATACCTCATGACTGTCCTTTTTTAATAAAAACCCGAGTTCCTCAACATGTTTCCTTTGCAATTGAGAAAGCGAAGACCCCATACTTACAGAAACCCAAATAAAGGGTTGACGGTACACCAAGTCCTTGCCGGATGAAGTATTGGGTCCCTGTTCCGGGCGCCACGTGTAGTATGAAAGGAGACTCACATGAATCTTGAGCAGCTGTGTTCTTTATTGCTTAACATTCACTCATATATGTATGTCTTAAACAATAGCTTTAGCAGTTAAACATTAACAGTTTACATGCCATCCCGAAATTGGTTGTTTTTCCTTATCTATTGCTTATCCCTTTCAATTAACACAAGGATTAATATATGTTCCAGTTTCCTGCATTCCATAAGCTTATCTTTCTAATTTAAAATCTTGTTTTTCGCATGTTATCTCAAGTGCACTCTGTACACTTCCTCTGTAGTCCCTGTCTGAGGTTTGCCATCCAAGACAGGGACATGCAGAGCGTGTACTTCAAGATGGACTCAGAAAACATGCCTACAATATATAAGATAGACTCATTACATGCAAAGCAAGATAGTTCAAACCGTGATTTGTCATAATTGTGATGATTATGGCTTACAGCTCATGAAAACCCCAAATCCACAATCTCAGTAAATTAGAATATTGTGAAAAGGTGTAATATTCTAGGCTCAAAGTGTCCCACTCTAATCAGCTAATTAAGCCATAATACCTGCAAAGGGTTCCTGAGCCTTTAAATGGTCTCTCAGTCTGGTTCAGTAGGAATCACAATCATGGGGAAGACTGCTGACCTGACAGTTGTGCAGAAAACCATCATTGACACCCTCCATAAGGAGGGAAAGCCTCAAAAGGTAATTGCAAAAGAAGTTGGATGTTCCTAAAGTGCTCTATCAAAGCACATTAATAGAAAGTTATGTGGAAGGGAAAAGTGTGGAAGAAAAAGGTGCACAAGCAGCAGGGATGACCGCAGCCTGGAGAGGATTGTCAGGAAAAGGCCATTCAAAAGTGTTGGGGACTTTCACAAGGAGTGCACTGAGGCTGGAGTCAGTGCATCAAGAGCCACCACACACAGACGGATCCTGGACATTGGCTTCAAATGTCGTATTCCTCTTGTCAAGCCGTTCCTGAACAACAAACAATGTCAGAAGCATCTTATCTGTGCTAAAGAAAAACAGACCTGGTCTGTTGCTCAGTGGTCCAAAGTCCTCTTTTCTGATGAGAGCAACTTTTGCATCTCATTTGGAAACCAAGGACCCAGAGTCTGGAGGAAGAATGGAGAGGCACACACTGCAAGATGCTTGAAGTCCAGTGTGAAGTTTCCACAGTCTGTTTTTTTTTATTGAAAAGTTTTAAAATACATTTTTTGAATACAACCCCCCCCTTCTCCCCCCCTCTCCCCAACCCCTCCATATCCTACCCTCCCCCTCCCCGACTTCCCAGAGCTGAATACAGGGTATGAAAATACAAATAAACATAATCTAAAATACGCTAATAACAATAAAACATTAACTTCTATCGCACTTTAACTCTCCATCGTCAAAATAATAATAAAATAACTACAAACTAATTATACATCATATAGATCCACTACTTATTCAAATGCTAAATGAAACTTTTTAGTCCCATATTTGTTCTGGATATAATCAATCCATCTCCTCCATTCCACAATATATGTCTGTTGCGATTGGTCTTTCAAATATGCTGAAATCTTCGCCATTTCCGCCAAGTTAGAAACTTTTAAAGTCCACTCTTCTATAGTCGGCAGTTCTTCCTTCTTCCAATATTGCGCTACTAAAAGTCTCGCTGCCGTAATTAAATTCAACATCAACTTAATATCTATAGCAGTAGTATCTGTAATAATACCCAATAAAAACAATTGTGGAGAAAACTTTATCCTTTTCTTAAATATCTTTTGCATATTCCACCAAATTTTAATCCAAAAAGCTTTAACCTTTTTACAAGTCTACCATATATGAAAATACGTTGCATCCTCACAACCACACCTCCAACATTTAGGCTGGCTCCGGCTGGGTTACTGTAACAACCAGATCATCTGCAAACGCCCTCAATCTATAGTCCTGATCTCTTATTTGAACTCCCCTAATTTTTTCCGAATCACGTATTTTAATCAGTACTATTTCCAATGTTAAAACAAATAATAAAGGTGACAACGGGCACCCCTGTCTTGTGCCCTTTTCAATATTACATGGTTCAGTCAAACTATTATTAACTATTATACGGGCTGTTTGCTTTTGATATATTGCCCTAATTGGTTGTAAAAATTTATCCCCAAATTCCATTTTCTCTAATACTTTCATCAGAAATTGCCAATCCAATTGATCAAAGGCCTTTTCAGCATCCAAAAAGATCAACGCTGCAGGGATCTGGTTGTTTCTTTCCAAAAATTGCAATAAATCTACAATATGTCTCACATTATTCTTCATTTGTCTACCACTTATAAATCCAGTTTGATCACCATGTATCACTTGTTGTATTACCCTCATTAATCTATTAGCTAAAATTTTTGCAAATATCTTATAATCAGTATTCAAAAGTGATATTGGCCTATAATTTTTTGCTTGAGTGGCATCCTGATCTTCCTTTGGAATCAAAGAAATAAAAGCAGTCTTCCAGGATGGAGGTACCCCTCCTCCCATTTGAATTGTCTTAAACAATTCCCTTAAAGGTTTCACCATTTCTAACTGTAAATTTTTATAATACACAGCAGTCAATCCGTCAGTACCCGGTGCTTTACCCACTTTTAATTGTTTAATTGCTAAAAAAAATTCTTCATCAGTTATCAATTGATTCATCCCTTCCTTTTGTTCTTGCATAAGAACAGGAATATTAGCTTTTGCCAAATAAACATCTATATCTTCATCTCTAATCTTGTCTCTAGCATACAGCTTAGAATAAAAATCAACAAAAGTCTTTTTGATAAGACTCTGCTGATACACTACTTTACCCTTATGTTCTATTCTATCTATATTAGAAGCCCTTTGCTTCTTCCTTAACAAGTAAGCTAACCATCTACCTGGCTTATTAGCATTACAAAAAGTGTTATGTCTTGCATACCGTAAGTTAGTTGCCACTTGATCTGCCATTAACTTAGCAAACTGACCCCTTAATAAAGTAATTACCTCTTTGATCTTCCCGTCAGATGGATTCAGAATTAAAGCCTTTTCTTTTTCCTTAATTTCATCCTCTAATTCTTTCCTCCTAAATTCCAATTTACGTCTATGTTTATTGTTCAGATATATTAATACACCTCTCATATAAGCTTTACTTGCATCCCAAACCATCTCAATAGAAGTTCCTTTCTGCATATTAATTTTAAAAAATTCCTTCATTTGCTTTTTAAATTTTTCCACATTTTCCTGGTATCTAAACAAGTTTTCATTTAAACGTCAAGACCGTCTATCCCTATTATCTTTTTCTATCTCTAACCATACTGGACTATGATCAGATATAGTTCTTGGACCAATCTTGATCTTCTTAATCCTAGAAAAAAATCATTAGTAATTAATACAAAATCAATCCGAGAAAAAGATTGATGCCTGTCAGAAAAAAAAGTAAAGTCTTTTTCTTGCAAATTCCTTTCTCTCCAGACATCTCTCAATTCCAGGTCATCCTTCATCTCAAAAAAAGATTTAGGCAATTTAGCATGACTTGGGATGCTTTAAAAAAAAAAACACCTTGTCCATTTGTACATCCAAGACTCCATTCCAATCTCCCATAAAAATACAAGATTTATAATCCCACTGAGTAATCTTGCTGTGTAATAAACTGTAAAAATCTCCTTGTTGTTGATTAGGAGCGTACAGTCCAACCAAAAGCGTTTTCTTGCCTTCTATTAACAGTTCAATCATAACATATCTTCCTTGTCTATCTGCTTCAATTAAAGTCGCTGTCAAAGTATTCTTGATATAAATAACCACTCCATTTTTCTTATCGGTCGCAGAAGCAGTAAACTGTGTGCCCAACCTCAAGTTTACCAAATACTTTTGATCCGATGCTCTAATATGTGTTTCTTGTAAGCAAATAACATCGTTTTTAAATTGCTTTAAATATTTAAATACTTTCTTTCTCTTATGTGGTGAATTTAAACCATTAACATTCCAGGTTAGAAACTTTGTTGCCATCTTTTGCGACCTGAAGCTTTTGGAGCGCCTCATCCAAAATCACCTGCACTCTCTTAGGTCGCGCTCCTCCCACTGCTTCACTGTAAGTAAGTCTTTGAGGTGCCGTCATAACTCTGCGACGTCAGTTAGAGAAGGCCAAGGCCGATTACAAAAGGTTTGCTGATCGGTCAAGGCGGGATACGCCTCCACTATCGGTGGGAGATCGGGTCTGGTTGTCCACCAGGAACCTACCATCAACACGGCCAGTGAGAAAGTTAGATCACCGATATTTAGGACCGTTCCCAATCGAGGCTGTCATCAATCCGGTTGCCTATCGCTTAACTCTGCCACGTTCCCTGCGCGTGCACCCAGTTTTTCATCGGTCTCTGTTGGTTCCCGAGCAACCGGCCTGTCCACTCCGCCAAGCGGAACCTCCCCCATCAGGACCTCGTGATGGAGACAGCACCCCCGAGTACGAGGTCGCCAGGATCAGGGACTCCCGTTGGCTGAAAGGTCGTTTCCAGTACCTGATTGAATGGAAAGGCTACGGACCAGAGGAGTTCACCTGGGAAGACGCGACTGCCGTTCATGCCCCTGCTTTGGTGGCCGCTTTTCATGAACAATTTCCTTCCCGACCGCATCCGGATCGGCAGACCCGGGGGAAGGGCCCGACCGCATCCGGATCGGCAGACCCCGGGGGATAGTGTTGTGATTCAGGGTCAGCCTGTGGGTTCGGCAGTTGGGTCGGACGACTCAGAGGAGGAGGGGGGTGTTGAGCTTGCTGAGGGGGTTGAAGATCTTGCTGATGAGAGCCCTCAGCCAGGCCCCTCCCACCTGGTCACGACGGAGACCCAGCTGTTTGAGCCTGACAGCGTGGATGAAGATGACCCACAGCTGGCCCTGTTCAAGGACGCCCGACGCAGGAGGCAGTCAATCAGGAGTAAACAGAGGAAGGCAATGGGGCACCTTGGAAGGAGGCAGAAAGAAGCCACGCCCTGAACTGTATAAAAGGGGAATGCGTGGGAGGGCTGGTTTGCTGAAGGCAACCGCTTGAATAGCTCCTGTTTCATGGTTCGTGTCTTGTTTGCTTTTGTATCCATAAATTTGGTAGGCTTAGTTCCAGCCTCTTGCCTTCTTGTAAAAGGGGTTGTCCCTGCCTTTTCTGCAGGGCCGGTAGCTGGCTGGTACAGAACATTTAATTTAATTTAATTTAATAATATTTATATACCGCCCTTCTCCCTGAGGACTCAGGGCGGTTCACAGGGCAAAAGTCAAATACAAAGTACAAACATTAAAAAAAGATTAAATAATTGCCCAAGTTAAAACAATTAATACAATAATAAAACCCCAAAAATAAAATTAAAAATACAAAAAAAAAAATAAAAACCCCACCAATCCCCATCAGGCTAGGCCAGCTTGTACAAACAAAAACGTCTTGAGATCGCGACGAAAGGAGCGAAGATCGGGCGCCATCCGGAGCTCTACCGGCAACTGATTCCACAGCTCCGGAGCGCCCACAGAGAAGGATCTCCCCCTGGGCGCCACCAATCGACATTCTCTGATCGGTGGCACCCTGAGGAGGCCCTCTCTGTGGGAACGCACAGGGCGCAGGGAGCTTGATGCCGGCAGCAGATGTTCCCTAAGGTACTCCGGCCCCATGCCATGAAGGGCTTTGAACACCATTACCAGTACCTTGAATCTCACCCGGAAGGCAACTGGCAACCAATGCAGCTCACGGAGCAAAGGTATAACGTGGGAGTATCGGGAGACTCCCAGCACAACTCTCGCGGCTGCATTCTGTACCAGTTGGAGCTTCCGGGTGGTCCTCAAGGGCAGCCCCATGTAGAGAGCGTTGCAGTAGTCCAGACGAGAGGCCACGAGCGCATGAGTGACCGTGCATAAATCATCCCGGCTAAGATAGGGCCGCAACTGGCGCACCAGGCGAACCTGGGCGAAAGCCCCCCTAGTCACAGCTCCTATATGGTCTTCCAAGGTGAGCCGTGAATCTAGGAGGACTCCCAAGTTGCGAGCCCTATCTACGGGGGGTAATAGTTCACCCCCCATAGCAAGAGGTGGAATGTCCGAATAGACCCGGGATGAAGGTATGCAAAGCCACTCAGTCTTGTCGGGGTTGAGTTGAAGTCTGTTCCTCCCCATCCAGACCCGAACCGCCTCCAGGCAACGGGACATCACGTTGAGGGCATCACTGGGGTGGCTTGGGGTCGAAAAGAAAAGTTGGGTATCATCCGCATACTGATGATACCCAACTCCAAAACCACGAATGATCTCACCCAGCGGTTTCATGTAGATGTTGAACAGGAGAGGCGAGAGGACCGACCCCTGAGGAACTCCACAAACGAGAGACCTCACGGTCGACCTCTGCCCTCCTGCCAACACCGACTGCGAACGTCCCTGGAGATAGGAGGAGAACCACTGTAAAACTGTGCCTCCCACTCCCAGTCCCCTGAGACGCCGCAGCAAGATACCATGGTCGATGGTATCGAAAGCCGCCGAGAGGTCTAATAGGACTAGAACAGAGGAATATCCCCTGTCCCGAGCCCTCCAGAGATCATTCACCAGCGCGACCAATGCCGTCTCCGTGCTGTGCCCGGGCCTGAAACCCGATTGGTACGGGTCTAGATAATCCGCTTCATCCAGGACCAGAGGGAGCTGATGCGCCACCACACTCTCAACAACCTTCGCAAGAAAGCGAAGGTTGGAGACAGGACGAAAGTTGTTCAATACAGCTGGGTCCAAGGCAGGCTTCTTGAGGAGAGGCCTCACCACCGCCTCTTTCAAGACGGCGGGGAAGCTACCCTCACCCAAAGAAGCCGATATAACTGCCTGGAACCAGCTGCGTGTCCTCTCCCGGGCTGCATAGACCAGCCAGGAAGGGCACGGGTCCAGTAAACATGTGGTGGTGCTCAGCCTCCCCATGATCCTGTCCACTTCCTCCGGAGTCACAGAATCAAACTCATCCCAGGTAGTATCGACAAGACCGCCCTTGTCCTGATCGCCAGACTCTGCCCAGTCAGAGTCCAGACCGGTCCGAATCCGAGCGATTTTGTCCGACAGATGCTGGTTAAACTCCTCGGCACGACCCTGCAAGGGATCCTCCCTCACCTCCTGATTTAGTGGGGAGCGAGTCACCCTGAACAGGGCGGCCGGGCGATTATCTGCGGACGCGATAAGGGTGGCGAAGTGGTTAGACCTCGCCTCCCTTATCGCAGCGAGATAAGACCTAATGTGGGCTCTTAGTCGCAATCGGTCGGATTCGGATCGGCTGGATCTCCAACCGCTCTCTAGGCCCCGTCTCCGACGCTTCATCTCCCGGAGCTCCGCAGAAAACCATGGAGCTCGACGGGATCTGCACCGGGTCAGGGGCCGCAGGGGTACAACTTGGTCAAGAGCCTCAGTGGCCGTCCTTTCCCAGGCTTCCACTAAGGCATCTGCCGAGCTGTGAGCAAGGGAGGCAGGTGGGGACCCCAGCGCCGCCTGGAACCTCTGGGGATCCATTAAGCGTCTGGGGCGGTACCATTTAATTGGTTCCATACACCCACGGCGGGGGGTGGCAAAACGGAAGACCAGGCGCAGGAGATGATGATCGGTCCATGACAGGGGCATAATAATTGGAGAGCCCCCACCAAGATCATCTAACCACCGTCCAGATAAGAAAACTAAGTCAAGGGTGTGGCCTCCCTCATGTGTCGGTCCCAAAATTACTTGCGTCAGGTCCATGGCCGTCATGGAAGCCATGAACTCCCGAGCCAACTCAGATGATCCTCCCAGCGATGGTAGATTGAAGTCCCCCAAAACTATAAGTTTCGGGAACTCAATCACCAGCCCAGAGAGAACATCGAGCAGCTCAGGCAGGGCTGCTGCTGCGTGACTAGGCGAAAGGTACACCAGCAGCAAGCCCAACTGCGCACCAGGGCCGCATCTCAGAAAGAGAGACTCACACCCGACTATCTGGGGAACGGTGGCCTCCCGCGGACATAAGGTCTCCCTCATAACAACAGCCACACCCCCACCCCTACCCTGAGCCCGAGGCCGGTGCAGCACCCGAAAACCTGGTGGGCAAAGGTCAACCAGAGGAATCCCGCCCTCTGGGCCCAACCAAGTCTCCGTGATGCAAGCCAGGTCCGCCTGCTCACCCTCGACCAAATCACGGACGAGAGGAGCCTTATTAGAGACATAACTGTCCTCTCGCTGGTGGCTGTTGCGGTGTTGCGCGTTGGGTTGCCTTTGGAGTTTGTTGATTTCGGGTTCTTCTTCTGACGATTCTCCGGCGCATTTGGCGACCTCAAGATGGACCGATTCTTTGACTTTTGAAGGTTTGGTGGGCTGAACTGTCTGCACTGCACCCCCGGTGGCTTCGGCGGCCATCACTTCATCCTGTGCCTCGAAAAACGTTAAATTGGGTCTAGCAAACAGTCTCTGCTGAAGGGTTCTGTCCTGAAGGCCACAGACAACCCGGTCTCTTAGTCGTTCTTCTAAGTTTGAGAACTTGCAAAGGCGTGCGGCCTGTCTAAGGCCTGCAATGAACTGCAAAGCTGTCTCCCTGGGTAGCTGCACTCTTTGGTCAAATTTGAATCTCCACGCCATCTCCGACATCTTGGTCTGATCTGTCCATACTTCAAAAGGTACCTTGCTCCCTTCTAGATAGTGTTGCCAGTTTAATAGCCCCCATCTAACTGCGAAGGCGACCTTCTCCCAGATTCCCCATCTCCTTTCGCTTTCAGTAAATTTTTTAGAGGTGTAGGCACAGGGTTGCAAGACCCCACTTTTGTTCTTTTGCGGTAATACGGCTCCGACTGCCACGTTGCTGGCGTCAGCTTGCATTGCAAAGGGCTCCCTGGGCAGGGGTGCTTTAGGACCAGTTGAGGAACAAATAGTCTTTTTAAATTCTCAAAAGCTTTTTGGCAACTCATAGTCCATGCTCCCCTTCATGGATTACTACCCCTTCATGGATTACTGCCTTGTCGTGGTGAAGGGGCTTGCGTAATTCAATGAAGCTATGAGCTATGCCGTGCAGGGCCACCCAAGACGGACAGGTCATAGCAGAGAGTTCTGACAAAACGTGATCCACTGGAGAAGGAAATGGCAAACCACTCCAGTATCTTTGCCATGAAAACCCTATGGACAGTACCAAAAGGCAAAACGATATGACGCTGGAAGATGAGCCCCTCAGGTCGGAAGGTGTCCAATATGCTACTGGGGAAGAGCAGAGGGCTAGTACTAGTAGCGCCAGAAAGAATGAAGCGACTGGGCCAAAGCCGAAAGGACGCTCAGCTGTGGATATGTCTGGTGGTGAAAGGAAAGTCCGATGCTGTAAAGATTTTTTCTCCATAGGAACCTGGAATGTAAGATCCATGAATCAAGGAAAACTGGACGTGGTCAAACAAGAGATGACAAGACTGAACATCGACATCTTAGGTATCAGCGAACTAAAATGGACAGGAATGGGTGAATTTAATTCAGATGACCATCAGGTATACTACTGTGGGCAAGAATCCTTCAGAAGAAATGGAGTAGCCTTCATAGTCAATAAAAGAGTAGGAAAAGCAATACTGGGATACAATCCTCAAAATGACAGAATGATCTCAGTTCGAATCCAAGGCAAACCATTCAATATCACAGTAGTCCAGGTCTATGCCCCAACCACCAGTGCTGAAGAGGATGAAATTGACCAGTTCTATGAAGCACTACAGCACCTTATAGAACTAACACCAAAAAATGATGTTCTTATCATCATGGGGGATTGGAATGCTAAAGTAGGAAGCCAAAAGATAACTGGAATAACAGGCAAGTTTGGCCTTGGAGTGCAAAATGAAGCAGGGCACAGGCTGATATAATTCTGTCAAGAGAATATGATGGTCATAGCAAACACTCTTTTCCAACAACCCAAGAGACGGCTCTACACATGGACATCACCAGATGGTCAACACAGAAATCAGATTGACTATATGCTCTGCAGCCAAAGATGGAGAAGCTCTATACAGTCAGTAAAAACAAGACCAGGAGCTGACTGTGGCTCAGACCATGAGCTTCTCCTTGCAAAGTTTAGGCTTAAACTGAAGAAAGTAGGGAAAAGCACTAGGCCACTCAGGTATGAATTAAATCATATCCCTGTTGAATATACAGTAGAGGTGACAAATAGATTTAAGGAATTAGATCTGATAGACAGAGTGCCTGAAGAACTATGGACAGAGGTTTGCGACATTGTACAACAGGTAGCAACCAAAACCATCCCAAAGAAAAAGAAATGCAAGAAAGCAAAATGGCTGTCTGAGGAAGCTTTGCAAATAGCTGAGGAAAGGAGGGAAGCGAAAGGCAAGGGAGAAAAAGAAAGATACACCCAATTGAATGCAGAATTCCAGAGAATAGCTAGAAGAGATAACAATGCCTTCTTAAATGAACAGTGCAAAGAAATAGAAGAAAATAATAGAATAGGGAGGACCAGAGATCTTTTCAAGAAAATTGGAGAAATGAAGGGAACGTTTCATGCAAAAATGGGCATGATAAAGGACCAAAATGGCAGGGACCTAACAGAGGCAGAAGAGATTAAGAAGAGGTGGCAAAATTACACAGAAGAACTATACAAGAATGAGCTTAACGTCCCTGATAATCACAATGAAGTGGTCACTGACCTCGAGCCAGACATCCTAGAATGTGAAGTGGGCCTTAGAAAAGCTGAGCAACAACAAAGCTAGTGGAAGTGACAGTATTCCAGCTGAGCTATTCAAAATCTTAAAAGACAATGCAGTAAAAGTGCTACACTCAATTTGCCAGCAAATTTGGTAAACTCAACAATGGCCACAGGATTGGAAAAGATCAGTTTACATTCCAATTCCAAAGAAAGGCAGTGCCAAAGAATGTTCAAACTATCGCACCATTGCACTCATTTCTCATGCTAGTAAAGTCATGCTTAAAATCCTACAAGCTAGACTTCAGCAGTATGTGGGTCGAGAACTACCAGAAGTGCAGGCAGGATTTCGAAGAGGCAGAGGAACTAGAGATCAAATTGCCAACATACGCTGGATCATGGAGAAAGCTAGGGAGTTCCAGAAAAACATCTACTTCTGCTTCATTGACTATGCTAAAGCCTTTGATTGTGTGGATCATAACAAACTGTGGCAAGTTCTTAAAGAGATGGGAGTACCAGACCATCTTATTTGTCTCTTGAGAAACCTATATGCGGGTCAAGAAGCAACAGTGAGAACTGGACACGGAACCACTGATTGGTTCAAAATTGGGAAAGGAGTCCGGCAAGGCTGTATACTGTCGCCCTGCCTATTTAACTTATATGCAGAGCACATCATGAGAAAGGCAGGGCTAGATGAATCAAAAGTTGGAATTAAGATTGCCGGAAGAAATATCAACAACCTAAGATACGCAGATGATACCACTCTAATGGCAGAAAGTGAAGAAGAACTAAAGAGCCTCTTGTTGCAGGTGAAGAAGGAGAGTGCAAAACTTGGGTTGAAACTTAACATTAAGAAAACCAAGATCATGGCATCTGGCCCTCTCAATTCCTGGCAAATAGATGGGGAAGAAATGGAGGTAGTGACAGATTTTATTTTCCTGGGCTCCAAGATCACTGCAGATGGGGACTGTAGCCAAGAAATTAAAAGACGCTTGCTCCTGGGGAGGAAAGCCATGGCAAATCTAGACAGCACACTAAAAAGCAGAGACATCACCCTGTCAACAAAAGTGCGTATAGTCAAGGCTATGGTCTTCCCAGTTGCAACGTATGGCAGTGAAAGTTGGACCATAAGAAAGGCTGAGCGCCAAAGAATTGAGGCCTTTGAACTGTGGTGCTGGAGAAGACTCCTGCGAGTCCCTTGGACCGCAAGGCGATCAAACCGGTCAGTCCTAGAGGAGATCAATCCTGACTGCTCTTTAGAAGGCCAGATCCTGAAGCTAAAACTCAAGTACTTTGGCCACCTAATGAGAAGGAAGGACTCACTGGAGAAGAGCCTAATGCTGGGAAAGATCGAGGGCAATAGAAGAAGGGGACGACAGAGAATGAGGTGGCTGGATGAAGTCACTGAAGCAGTAGGCGTGAGCTTAAATGGACTCCAGAAGATGGTAGAGGACAGGAAGGCCTGGAGGAATGTTGTCCATAGGGTCGCGATGGGTCGGACACGACTTCGCAGCTAACAACAACAACAACAAGTCCATGCTAGTGGTTGGCCCGGTCACGGTTTCCCTCCTCCTTTGCCTGTTTTGAGTAGTTCTGTAAGGGGTAGGGCAATCTCAGCAAAGGAGGGGATGAATTGATGGTAGAAGTTGGCAAAACCTAGGAAGCTCTGAAGCTGTTTGCGAGTCTTTGGGGGCTGCCATTTAATTATAGCCCTCACTTTGACTTGGTCCATTTCAATCCCCTCGTTGGAAATTGTGTAGCCAAGATAATCTACCGTATTTTCCGGCGTATAAGACGACTGGCCGTATAAGACGACCCCCTACATTTCCTGTTAAATTATAGGGTTTGGGCTATACTCGCCGTATAAGACTACCCCTCTTCCAACGCACACCAAATAAAAATTAAAAAACATCAGATTTGATTTTAATATGGTAATTTTAATTCAAATGCTTATGACATGCAGGTACTTAGTAGGAAAACTGTCACTTATAAACATAAGGCTGTTTGTCATCAAACATGTAAACATAAAACAGTGCAAGTGGATTAAACTTAATAATAATAATAATAATAATAATAATAATAATAATAATAATAATAATAATAATAATAATAAGAAGAAGAAGAAGAAGAAGAAGAAGAAGAAGAAGAAGAAGAAGAAGAAGTTGGAAGGGACCTTGGAGGTCATCTAGTCCAACCCCCTGCTAAGGCAGGAAACCCTATACCATTTCAGACAAATGGCTGTCCAGTCTCTTCTTAAAAACTTCCAGTGTTGGAGCATTCACCACCTCTGGAGGCAGGTTGTTCCACTGGTTAATTGTTCTAACTGTCAGGAAGTTTCTCCTTAGTTCTAGGTTGCTTCTCTCCTTGACTAGTTTCCATCCATTGCTTCTTGTCCTGCTTTCAGGTGCTTTGGAGAATAGCTTGGCTCCCTCTTCTTTGTGGCAGCCCCTGAGATATTGGATCACTGCTATCGTGTCACCCCTCACCCTTCTCTTCGTTAAACTACACATACCCAATTCCAGCAACCGTTTCCTATTTTCCTAATTCACTTTTTCACTTTTCCTAATTCACTCTAAAGCTTTCCCTGCACAGAGCCTTATGTAACACCAGCTGCCTGCAATTAGTGCAGGTTCTCATCCCACCAGGCTCAAGGTTGAGTCAGCCTTCCATCCTTCCGAGGTAGGTAAAATGAGGACTCAGATTGTTGGGAGCAATAAGCTGACTTTGTAATAATGCTGCTTGTGGGGGTGGGGTGAAAGCTCTAATAGGCAGGCACATACACAGAATGAAGGCTATTGCTAAGCACATTGATTTGTGCTTTAAATTGTAAGCCGCCCTGAGTCTTCGGAGAAGGGTGGGATATAAATGGGATTAAAAAAAAAGACCAAATGGGAGATCCGCTCCAGGTTTTCCAGCCCGCCCGCCCAGTTCCTGAGTCAAATGTGTCCTTAAGAGCTAAGCTGCTGCTCTGCTACGCATTCCCCACCTGCCTTTCAAATTGCTCTTGCATTCCCCACCTGCCTACAGCTGCTCTTCAACTTTAGAAGGAAAGACGCCCAGACCCCAGCCTGTAAAAAATCACAGACTGCAGCTTCTACTCCAATTGGTCCCGCTTTCCCTGCGCAGACTAAATGGAAGATCCGCTCCAGGTTTTCCAGCCAGCCCTGTCCCTAATTTTTCAGCATGGCATTCAATAGTTTCTTTAACACTTCTCTCACCAGCTTTATATGATCAGTCATATTCATGCTGTATATCAGGATTTCATCAAGGTACACCAGAACCCCTTTGTATAAATGATCATGTAGGACCTCATTAATCAACTGCATGAATATGGCTGGGGGCCCCCTGTAGTCCAAATGGCATGACTTTGAATTGATAGCTCCCCATGGGGCAGTTGAAGGCAGTTTTCCACTTGTCTCCCTCCTTTCGTCTCAACTGGTAATATGCTTGTCTGAGGTCTAATTTAGTGAAGACGCTTCCCTTAGCCAGGTGGGTTAGTAAGTCCTTCAGGAGGGGGAGGGGGTATTTATTTTCCAAACTCACCATGTTCAGACCTTTATAATCAACACACAAACAAAGAGACCCATCTTTTTTTTCTTTAAACAACACAGGGGTTCCCACAGCAGACTTGGCTCGTTCTATGAATCCCCTCGCTAGCTTTTTATCCATGTATCACTGCATCTCCTCCATTTCGAGGGGGGATATAGCGTACATTCTTGGTCGTGGGAGTTTGGCTCCCGGCAACAGTTAGATAGAGCATTGGGTTGGTGAGGAGGCAGGGCATCACATACTTTCTCACTAAATGCCTCCACTAGGTCCCGGTACTCGCTGGGGATGAGTGGCTCACCTGGTGGCGGTGAGGCAGCCATGTGTGCTCGCTCATTTGGTTGCCTAAAGTGTCCTGCAATGTCAGTTGAATCAGTGGGAGGTTTAGGCCCTATAGGTAGTCTCACAGTTCTCATTCCTTTCTCCCACCAGATAAATGGCTTCCATTTGTCCAACCAGGCTAATCCTAAGATCACAGTCTCAGTCTTTTTTGGAGCCACCAGGAAGCGAATAAACTCCCAGTGCTCACCTATTTCTAGGCATAGGGGCTCCGTTAATAGCGTGACTAAAGTCCCTCCCATCAGGGAGCCATCGGCTTGCTCAAACCTCACAGGTTTGGAGAGCAGTTTTGATCGTATGCCCAGTTTCATGGCAAATGGCAAGCTAATGATGCATCAGGAGCATCCAGAATCAACTAGCACCTTTAAATCTACCTGTGCCCCTAACTTAGGGATTATGAGTTTGGCAGGTAGTGAAAAAGGTGGGATGTGTCAGCTCACCATCGGATCATTCTCCCCTTCGTCGTCACTGTCGAAAGAGGGTAGAGTGGGGGTAGATCCAGCCTGAGTCCCGGCGTCCTCCTGTGTGGGGTATGTGACTTGGGCAACAGGTTCCTGTGTGGTCTAGTTGGATTTCTCTCTCATTGGCTGCTGGGCAGGTTTTTTTCTTAGTGTCAAGTTTCTGACGTATGGGCTTTTCATGTGACTCTGAGGCATTGTTTACCTTAAAAGTCCTTTATTATACAGTTAGAGATGGTGAAGCCTTTAAGGGAATTGTTCCAGACAATTCAAATGGGAGGAGGGGTACCTCCGTCTTGGAAGTCTGCTTTTATTTCCTTGATTCCGAAGGAAGATCAGGATGTCACCCAAGCAAAAAAATATAGGCCAATATCACTTTTGAATACGGACTACAAGATATTTGCCAAAGTTTTAGCTAACAGATTGATGAGGGTAATACAACAAGTAATTCATGGTGATCAAACTGGGTTTATAAGTGGTAGACAAATGAAGAACAATGTGAGACACATAGTAGATTTGTTGGAATTTTTGGAAAGAAACAATCAGATCCCTGCAGCGTTGATCTTCTTGGATGCTGAAAAAGCCTTTGATCAATTGGATTGGCAATTTCTGATGAAAGTATTAGAGAAAATGGAATTTGGGGATAAATTTTTACAACCAATCAGGGCAATATATCAAAACCAAACAGCCCGCATAATAGTTAATAATAGTCTGACTGAAGTATGTAATATTGAAAAAGGCACAAGGCAGGGGTGCCCGTTGTCACCTCTATTATTTGTCTTAACATTGGAAATATTACTGATTAAAATACGAGATTCAAATAAAATTAAGGGAATTCGAATTAGAGACCAGGATTATAGATTGAGGGCGTTCGCAGATGATCTGGTTGTTACAGTGACTCAGCCTGATTATTCAGTTGTAGAATTGATGGATATAATAATGCAATATGGGAAAGTTTCTGGATTTAAGATCAATATACAAAAAACTAAAATGTTGTCTAAAAACATGACAGTATCACAAAAGGCTGTTTTAGAAGAGCTAACGGGATTTGAAATAGTTAAAAGGGTTAAATATTTGGGGATATATTTGTCACCCTCAAATGTGAAGTTATATAAAAATAATTATGAAAAGTTATGGGGAAAAGTACAAAAAGAATTAGATAGTTGGAAAAAATTACAATTATCCTTATTGGGAAGAATTGCAGCAGTGAAAATGAATGTTTTGCCAAAATTTTTATTTTTATTTCAAATGATACCTATACTTAAAAAGGATTTAAATTTGGAGGAATGGCAAAAAGGTATTAATAAATTTGTTTGGGCAGGGAAAAAGCCATGAGTTAAATTTAAGATAATGCAAGATATGCGTGAAAGAGGTGGTCTTAAAATGCCTAATTTTAAATTATATTATGAAGCTGCTGCTTTGTCAGCGATAAGTGACTGGTTTAATTTAACACAAGCGAGATTATTAAACCTTGAGGGCCATGATTTGTTATTTGGATGGCATGCATATTTATTGTATGATAAGAAGGTGGATAATGTGTTTAAGATACATATTTTAAGGTTTGCTCTGTTGCGAGTTTGGAAAAAGTACAGACACAAGTTAAATTATAAGATACCCATTTGGGCAATACCTAAACACGCAATAGAAAATATAAATGTGGGATTCAAACATGATGTGACTACATATAAGGAAATTTTAAGTTTGGAAAGGAATGTATGGCAATTAAAGTCATATAACATTTTAAAAGAAGAAAAGATAGTACAAACTTGGTTTCAGTATGGGCAATTACAGGCTAGGTGGAAAGAGGACCAGAAAACTGGTGTTTTGATGACTGATGAAAATTTGGTAAAGCAAATTAGAGATCAAGGTCAAGCTCATATAAAAAGGATATATCTTGCATTGATAGAAATTGATTCAGAGACGGAACTTGTCAAAGACTGTATGATAAAATGGGCTCAGAATTTCCAAGAAGTTATCACAATGGATACTTGGGAAAAGATCTGGGTGAGAAATGTAAAATTTACACAGGCCCAAAATTTAAGAGAGAACTTTTATAAAATGTTTTATAGGTGGCATTTAGATCCTAAAAAATTAGCAAGTATGTATCCGAACTGTCAGCCCAAATGTTGGAGGTGTGGCTGTGAGGATGCAACGTATTTTTATATATGGTGGACTTGTAAAAGGGTTAAAGCATTTTGGATTAAAATTTGGTGGAATATGCAAAAAATATTCAAGAAAAGGATAAAGTTTTGTCTGCAATTGTTTTAACTGGGCATTATCACAGATACTACCATTGTGGACACTAAGCTGATGTTGAATTTAATTACGGCAGCGAGACTTTTAGTAGCGCAATATTGGAAGAAGGAAGAACTGCCGACTATAGAAGAATGGACTTTAAAAGTCTCCAATTTGGCGGAAATGGCAAAGATTTCAGCGTATTTGAAAGACCAATCGCAACAGAGGTATATTGTGGAGTGGAGAAGATGGATTGATTATATCCAGAATAAATATGGGACTAAAAAGTTTCACTTAGCATTTGAATAAGTAGTGGATTTATATGATGTATAACTAGCTTGTAGTTATTTTATTAAGAGTTAAAGTGCGATAGAATTTAATATTTTATTGTTGTTTGCATATTTTAGATTATGCTTGTTTGTATTTTTATACCCTGTATTTAGCTCTGGGAAGTCGGGGAGGGGGGGGAGGGGAGAGTTGGGGAGGTTTGGGGAGAGGGGAGGGGGAGGGGAGGGGTTTTGTATTTAAAAATGTAGTGTAAAACTTTTCAATAAAAAAATAAAAATAAAAATAAAAGTCCTTTATTAGCCTAATACACCGGCAAACGCTTGCTCGAAGGAAGCTGGAATCTGAAATCTCTGCCCCTTGCACAATATATTAAAACACAATTCTCCACCTTTCTAATTTTGTCATTAATCATATTCTCCAATTAATTTAAAGAATCAGTTTCTCTTCCGTTAGAAAAGCCGCCAAGGTCTTATCTTCTCTAGTAAAAAATGGCCTTGAAAGGTGCAATCCTACTCATCCCCCCTCCCAACATTAAACTAACTTTCTTAAAGCAATACACAAGTTTAACATATGAAATGGCTACTTCTTCATCTCTTGTCAAGCAATAACATTTGATGTTAGCAGCATTGACACTTAGTACTGGTCCTGGTCCTGTTCTATTCTGCTATTGGGGGTAGGGGACTGGGCAGTTTGCTGCTTGATGTCCCTGCTGTCCACATTGGAAGCACTTGATTAGCGGGCCTGCAGGTGGCCTGGGTCCTTTAGCAACTGCAGCAGTTGGAGATTCTTGGGGTAGTGGTTGCTCTTTGGATTGCTCTGGCTTTGGCTTGGCTTCAGGTGGGGGATGGTTCTTATAGCGGGCAAGCTGAACATCTAGTCTTACCACTGTTTGGTACCATTCTTGCAGCTGGTCAGGTACTGCTCGATAGATGCAGGCCTGAGAGAGGTGATTGTCCAACCCTTCCCTGAAGTGATGGATTAGAGACTGATCAGGCCACCTCTCTATCTGACTGGCTAGCTTGGAAAATTCTCGTACGTACTCCAGGGCAGGCCTGCCGGCTTGTTTTATCCTATGGATTTGTTTTTCTGCTTTGAGGGTCTTCAAATTTTTCTCTCAGTCCTAGGAGGAAGAGGTGGGGGTCCTCCAATTTGGGGGCTTGCTCATTATATAAATTGTTCAGCCATTTGGATGCCTCTCCCTCTAAGCTGGATGCAATCACATCAACCATAGCGCCTCGGTCCAGGTAGAGATAGGCCCAGCGGTTCAAATGAGAGCGCACTTGGTTGAAGAAAAAAAATCAGCTTCTCTGGGTCCCCATTGAAGGTTGCTCTGAAAGGTAGAGCAATCACTGGCTGCTGGGGCCCTCACTGTGGCTGTTGCACCCCCCAGTTGCTGCTGGCCCCATCCTGGCTGCCGCTGCATGCTCAGGGGTTCCACGTTCAGGGGCTGTTGTTGTCTTCCTTGCTGCCAGTCAGCGGGGTGTTGTGGTGCCCTCTGCTGCTGTAGGCCTCTCAATGTTTGCTGTGCATTCGGGGGCGGCGACCAGCCCCCTTGCTGTGGTTGTCCTCCCACCAGCTGCTGATCTCCTGGTTTCTGCACCACCCCAAGCTGTTGCAAGGACTCTAGTGGCTGCGGCAAGTTCAGAGGTTGCTGACCATCCACCTGCGGAGGCTGCCAAACTCCCCACTGCTTCAGGGACCTCAGACTGGGGTTTTCTCTCCCTGTGGGGCTGGAGGCCCTGGCAGGGGATTTCAGGGGCTGGAAGGCTGTCTGATCTGCAAAGGAGGGGCTGTAGGCTTCTCTCACCAGGAGTTGATTTCTGCTTCTCTGCTCTAGCCCTTCAACTCTTTCCACTGACTGGCTACAAGCTGCAGAGTCCTCAATGGCAGATGTCTTGGTGGCTCTCCCAAGCAGGGAAGCTTGAAAAAGCTCCTTCTCCCCCGGCTTGCTCACTGTCACTCCCCTCACCTCTGGGGTAGCAGCTGCTGCCGAGGTGCTGGCTTCAAGCCATTTCTCTCCAAGATGAAATCTTCCCTGAATCTTCATCACGTTATCCCTCAAGTATAGGGACAGCGACTGGGGCTCAGGACCCCTAGCTAGTTTGGAAAGGTTGTAGATTTTGGCTTAATGTCATGGTTCCGACAAATGAAACTCTTCAAAGAACTTCAAGGCATTGTTTACCTTAAAGAATCTTTATTCTAGTAGCATAGCTTCGGCACATACATGGTTGAAGCCAAAATCTGAATTCTCCTCCCGTTACCACATAGTATCAAACACAATTCCCTCCTCTAATTAGCAGTCATAAATCACATTCTCCAATTAGTTTGAATTGCAGGTTTTCCCTCCTGTTCTCCAACCCATCTCTTATCATCTCTTCTTTCAAATCCCCTGAGTTCATACAGGTGAAACTTGAAAAAATAGAATATCGTGCAAAAGTTCATTTATTTCAGTAATGCAACTTAAAAGGGGAAACTAATATATGAGATAGACTCATTACATGCAAAGCAAGATAGTTCAAGCCGTGATTTGTCATAATTGTGATGATTATGATGTACAGCTCATGAAAACCCCAAATCCACAATCTCAGAAAATTAGAATATTACATGCAATCAATAAAACAAGGAGTGTACATAGAACAATATCGGACCTCTGAAAAGTATAAGCATGCATATGTACTCAGTACTTGGTTTGGGCCCCTTTTGCAGCAATTACTGCCTCAATGCGGCGTGGCATGGAAGCTATCAGCCTGTGGCACTGCTGAGGTGTTATGGAAGACCAGGATGCTTCAATAGCGGCCTTCAGCTCTTCTGCATTGTTCGGTCTCATGTCTCTCATCTTTCTCTTGGCAATGCCCCATAGATTCTCTATGGGGTTCAGGTCAGGTGAGTTTGCTGGCCAATGAAGCACAGTAATCCCACGGTCATTGAACCAGGTTTTGGTGCTTTTGGCAGTGTGGGCAGGTGCCACGTCCTGCTGGAAAATGAAGTCAGCATCCCCATAAAGCTCGTCTGCGGAAGGAAGCATGAAGTGCTCCAAAATCTCCTGGTAGACGGCTGCGTCGACCCTGGACTTAATGAAGCACAGTGGACCAACACCAGCAGATGACATGGCTCCCCAAATCAACACAGACTGTGGAAACTTCACACTGGACTTCAAGCATCTTGCAGTGTGTGCCTCTCCATTCTTCCTCCAGACTCTGGGTCTTTGGTTTCCAAATGAGATGCAAAAGTTGCTCTCATCAGAAAAGAGGACTTTGGACCACTGAGCAACAGACCAGGTCTGTTTTTCTTTAGCCCAGGTAAGACGCTTCTGACGTTGTTTGTTGTTCAGGAGCGGCTTGACAAAAGGAATACGACATTTGAAGCCCATGTCCAGGATCTGTCTGTGTGTGGTAGCTCTTGATGCACTGACTCCAGCCTCAGTCCACTCCATGTGAAACTCCCCAACACTTTTGAATGGCCTTTTCCTGACAATCCTCTCCAGGCTGTGGTCATCCCTGCTGCTTGTGCACCTTTTTCTTCCACACTTTCCCCTTCCACATACTGTAACTTTCTATTAATGTGCTTTGATACAGCACTTTGGGAACATCCAACTTCTTTTGCAATTACCTTTTGAGGCTTTCCCTCTTTATGGAGGGTGTCAATGATGGTTTTCTGCACAACTGTCAGGTCAGCAGTCTTCCCCATGATTGTGATTCCTACTGAACCAGACTGAGAGACCATTTAAAGGCTCAGGAACCCTTTGCAGGTGTTATGGCTTAATTAGCTGATTAGAGTGGGACACTTTGAGCCTAGAATATTGCACCTTTTCACAATATTCTAATTTTCTGAGATTGTGGATTTGGGGTTTTCATGAGCTGTACGCCATAATCATCACAATTATGACAAATCACGGCTTGAACTATCTTGCTTTGCATGTAATGAGTCTATCTCATATATTAGTTTCCCCTTTTAAGTTGCATTACTGAAATAAATGAACTTTTGCATGATATTCTAATTTTTCGAGTTTCACCTGTACACTTTTACAATATTGTTATGTCTAATTAACTCCCATCACATTCTTCCTCCTCCCCCAATATCATCTAATTCTAAGAATAAAGCATAGGAAAGAAAAAGGCTGCATCTCCATATGTTGTCAAAGCAAGAATATCCAATGTTAGCAGCATTGACATCAGCAATGTTCAGCAGCATGTTCCAAACCCTGTGCAACTCCTCCAAACTTGCCTTGACCATTGATGAAGGGAGCCGTCATATCACAATTACCAGGCAGGGACCAGACCTGAGTGATTTTAGGTACAAATGTGTCAATGAAAGTCCCTGGAGATCCAGGCTGTTCAGAAGGGGGAAGGGGCTGTGAGCATGAGGGTAAAACAGAAGCAACAGGGCAAAAGGTAGGGCCATCATTAATACTGTTCTGGGGTTGAACGCCTGAAGTAGTTGGAAGAACAGAAATAGATGGAACAAGCCGGCGTGGTCAGTAGGATCCAGAAACTGCTGGCAGATAGTCAAAGACAAAAACAGAATCCATCCCAACTGGAGCAGAATGAGTAGGAACAGTGCTACGAGTATCAAAGGCCATGTGTTCATGTGTCTGAATCTTGGGCATAAGAGAGGGAACATCAGGGGGAAGTTGTATAGTGAACTCGGCTGAAGAAGGGGGGGTTCGGCTCTATTGAAGAGGGTGAACCCATCTCCAGACCCACTACCTCATTAGGTTGGGCCCAAGGTTGTGCATTGTTAATGCAGACATTGGCAGGTATGGGGAGTGAGGGAAGGGGAGTAGGTGCAGGATCAGGCATGGGGAGTGAGGGAAAGGGAGTAGGCGCAGGATCAGGCATGGGGAGTGAGGGAAGGGGAACAGGCACAGGATCAGGCATGGGGAGTGATGGAAGGGGAGTAGGCGTAGGATCAGGCATGGGGAGTAGGCGCAGGAGGGGGGTAAGGGAGAAGATGGGACAAAAGTTACGGGGGGGGGACATGGAAGCCAGGGTAGAGGGGGAAGGAGGGGAAGAGGCAGGCAACAGTGACACCACCAGCATGTGGAAGGAAAACAGAAGGAAGAAAGTTGCAATACTGAACCAAGGGGGGAAGTCAGAGGCAAAGGGCACACCTTAGTGTGAGCCCTTGGTTTCTTGGTGGCCTTTTTGGCCACATCTTTTGGAGGGCAATGTAAGAGGGTCTGAAGGTGGGCACCATCATTTTCTTTTGTTTGCAAAGGAGTTTTCATGGTAGCTCATCCTTGAAATGAAATAAAGTCTGGCATCAGCAAAGTTGGAAACAAGGCCTGAAGTATATCCTTCCGAACAAGCCAATGATAACTGCACACTCATTGAGTTATTCAGAAGGACACATTCCAGACTAGTGCTCACAGTAAGCCTACAGCCATTATATTCTGTGACCATGTGAAGCAATGCATGAATGACTTGTTAAAATCAAAGAGGAAGGACTTCCCACTATACAGCATAGAGACCAAAAAGCAAAAAGCAGAAAAGGCTTTTACTTACATGGAAAAACAGGACATAGAAAGACAAAGCCTGGGAATACGTGAATGAACAAGGGATAATGACCTGTTCAATCAGGCTAACATGCTTGTGGTTATATTTTATTTTCTTTCAACTGTGCATTCATCCATCAATTCAATCGCTTCATCCTTCTCTGTCCGTTTCCTTCATGGGAGAACGGGAACGCAAATCCAGACTACCGCACTCGCTTCGGACTAAAAGTCTGTCTCACAACATACTATATTTATTCCTGGCTGAGGGCCTACAATGTTCTTATGTAGTTGGTTCATTTATTTCATTTGTCTCTCCCCCCCCCCCTTTTTTTCATCTCTGTTTGTCTTTCTCCCCTTCAACTGCCCAGAGAAACAACATTTCAGGGGGAAATAGAGGGATATTGAACCCAGCCAACATAGGCAGTCCTTTTGTATGGAAAAGGTTCATTCCCTCTTTGTCAGTAAAACTGACAGCAGCAAAAGAAAAATAACATGCTACCCCAGCAAAAAAGCCGACCCTTATCAACAGGAAAGGTAGCAGGCACAAAAACTGATGGAAATCAACAATGGAACACAATACCCCAGCAAACAAGCTGAACCTTATCTATGGGGAAGGCAGCATACACACAAATCATGTTCTGTTCCCCCTCCCTCAAGGTACAAACAGCCGGATAAGCAGGTATGAAACAAAAGGGTTAATTCTTTATACTACAATATAATTGCTGTCCGATAAAGTCTTGGCAGCAAGCTACCCACAATCAGCCAAAAATAAGCTAGTTATCTCAAACGTTCGCTGACATAACTGCCAACAAGTAATTCCAAGAAAGTCCAGACAAACAAACCCAGAAGCAGAGATGAAGAAGCGTAGTCACGAAATCCAGACCAGGGTTCACACAGGTAGAGAAATCCGACAGACATGACCAGAAGCTGTGGTGAATTAATTGTTCGTCACAAAGTTCTGAGAGCAACCATGCCCCCTTTTGTACCTTGTGGGGTGTGGCTCAATGACTCAGCTACTTCCTGGCCCTCCTACTCATCCTACGTTGCTGCAAACGCTTGGCCCTGCATCTTTCTCGAGGGTCTAGCCATGAGTCATCTTCACTAGACTGTATTTGCTGCAGCTGCTCGAGCTCCGTCCCAGCCTGGCTCCCAGCGTGGCTACTCCCAGGCTGCTCCTCTTGGCCTTCAGATGGAGATGGAGGCCTTGCCAGAGAGGAGGGTCCAGGAGAGGGAGGCCTTGCCAGTTCCTCCCCATCATCCTCAGAGTCCTCTTCCTCGGTTAGGACAGGCGCGGGGGTCGGGGCCACAGCACTATCCCCCACTGCAGGGCCCTTCTGATGGTCGGATGGTCGGATGGTCAGGATGCAGGCGAGATGGGAATTGTTCGTGGAATGCTCGCACGAGGTCAGGGGCGCGAACTGCGGAAGCATCGACCCAGGAGAAGTCCTCAGGCCCGTACCCCTTCCACTCGACCAAATATTGAAAACGCCCCTTAAGCCAACGGGAGTCCCAAATACTGGCCACCTCATACTCTGCTGAGCTGTCCTGGTCAAGTGTGGTCAGTGGAGCAGGGGCCGTCGGGTGTCGGAGGGAACACGAGGGGGCTTCAGGGACCAGCAGGGATCTGTGGAAGACTGGGTGGATCCGCATGGAGCGTGGCAGAGTCAACCGGTAGGCCACCGGGTTGATGACCGCTTTGATCGGGAACGGGCTGATGTATTGATGGTCCAGCTTTTTGACTGGGCGGTCGGTTGGGAGATGCTTTGTGGATAACCACACTCGATCTCTGACCGCCAGTGGTGGTGTTGCCCGTCAGGAGCGGTCGGAGAACCGTTTATAGTCCTCCTTGGCCCGGATCAATTGTTGCCATACCAATTGTTGGACTGCCTGCAACTCTGACAGGAAGTCCTGGGTCTCGGGAACCGGAGAATCTGAGGGAGCCAGAGGGAAGAGCCGCAGATGGTACCCCACGTTGGCATAGAACGGGGTGGTCTGGGTGGAGGTGTGTTGGGAGTTGTTAAAGGCAAACTCCGCTAAGGAGAGGTAATCGGCCCAGTTGTCCTGCTGCTGGTTCACGAAACATCGCAGGTACTGCTCCAGGATGCTGATTACCTTCTCCGTCCCCCCATCAGTCTCTGGATGGTGTTCCAACAACAAACACACCTGCACCTCCAACGCGGCCATCAGGCTTTTCCAAAATTGTGCTGTGAATTGCCCGCCGCGATCCGAAACTACCCTGTCTGGCAAGCCGTGGAGACAGAAAATGTGCTGCAGGAACAACCGGGAAGTCGTATGGGCCGTTGGCAGCCCACGACATGGAATAAAGTGCGCCATTTTAGTTAACATGTCTACCACCAGTAGGACGGTGGTAAACCCTGAGGACGGTGGCAAGTCTGTTAAGAAATCCATGGAGATTGCTCCCCATGGTCTCTCTGGCGTCAGCAGGGGTTGGAGGAGGCCGGGAGGTGCGCCCGTGGCGGCCTTTGCTTGTCAGCACGGCACGCAGGACATCACGTACGCATGTATGTCGTGCCATACCCGAGGCCACCAAAAGGTCCGCGTCACTAAACTGAGGGTCTTGAAAAACCCAAAGTGCCCCTCCGCAGGGTTGTCATGACACTGTGTCATCACAAGGGTTAGGAGCGGCCCCATAGGTACGTATAGTCACACCCGATGTTTCAGCAAAGCCTCCTCCAAAGTCCACGGGGACGCGGGACCAACCTTGGCCTTCCTCTGTTGTGACCAGTCATCCAGGCGCTGTGCCTCACGCACCTGAGCCCGCAAGTCCACCGGCTCATGGACTGCGGCAAAGGCTTCTGCGGGCAGCACCGTCCATGGGGGCAGTGGGTCCTTGGTGCAGAGGTACTCCGGCTTGCGGGACAGGTAATCTGCCCTCTGGTTGTGACCGCTGGAAATGTAGATCACACGAAAGTTGAACCGGGCGAAAAACAAAGACTACCGGATCTGCCGCTGGTTCAAATTCCTGGCCGTCTTCAGGTATTCTAGGTTCCGATGGTCCATCCGGACCTCCACCTGGTGTTGGGCCCCCTCGAGATGATGCCACCAAGCCTCGAATGCGGCCTTGATAGCCAGCAACTCTTTTTCCCAGATGGTATACTTGCGCTCGGAAGGATTGAGTTTCCGTGAATAGTAAGCGCAGGGAAAAAGAGTGCTGCCATCCACCAGGGCCTGCAATAGCACCGCCCCAAGAGCCACATTGGACGCGTCCGTCTCCACGACGAAGGGATGGTTTGGGTCGGGGTGCCTCAGGACGGTTTCCGTGATGAAGGCCTTCTTGAGGGCCTCGAACGCCTGTTGCTGCGGGGGACCCCACCAGAATGGGACCTTCTTCTTAAGGAGCTGGGTTAGCAGAACTGTCAGCGTAGTGAAGCCTGGGATGAAGGTCTGGTAATAGTTGGCGAACCCCAGAAGGTGCTGGATATCCTTCACTCGACGGGGGGTTCCCAAATACACAAGGCCTCTACCTTACGTGGGTCCATGGCGATGCCTTTGGGAGAGATGATGTGGCCAAGGAACTCTATGGAAGTCTGGAAGAAGAGGCATTTCTCCAGCTTCGCATAGAGTTGATGCTCCCGAAGGCGCTGCAAGACGAGGCGGATGTGCTGCAGATGGCTTTTCCTGGACCGGGAGTATATCAGAATATCGTCCAGGTAGACCACCACGAACCTGTCCAACATGTCCCAGAAAACATCGTTCATCAGGTGTTGGAAGTCTGCTGGGGCGTTGGTCAGCCCGAACGGCATAACGGTATATTCAAAATGACCGTATCGGGTGCCAAATGCCGTTTTCCATTCATCCCCCTTTTGCCTCCATACCAGGTTGTAGGCCCCTCGGAGATTGAGCTTGGTGAAGATGGTTGCCTCACGCAGCCTCTCCATCAGCTCCGGGATGAGCAGCAGGGAGTACCGATTCCGCACCGTGATGGCGTTCAGTCGGCAGTAATCGCAACACAAGCATAGATCCCCCATCTTCTTCTTGACAAAGAGGACTGGGGCCGAGAGAGGGGATGACGAAGGCCGAATGAACCCGCTGGCCAGGTTCTTGTCCAAAAAGTCCCGCAAAGCGGCCAACTCGGGCTCTGACATGGGGTATAGGCATCCCACTGGCAGCGGTGCATTGGGCAGAAGGTCCACGGGGCAATCGTAGGGCCGGTGTGGGGGCAAACAGTCCGCCTTCTTCTCGCTGAACACATCCGTGAAGTCCACCAGGTCAGGAGGCAAGGAGACGGCTGGGGCAGAGACTTCCTGGCCGGCACAAGTGTGGCGGACGTGGTCTATGCACTGCAGGCTCGGAAAAGAGATGGTGTTCCACAACCACGCCACCTGAGGATCATGGGTTCGAAGCCAAGCCATACCCAGGACCAAAGGGAAATGGAGGTCCGCTGTGATATAAAACTGAATTGCCTCCTCATGTGCCCCAATGGCTAGATGTAACAGCTGGGTGGCAGACTTAATGGGGCCCGAGACAAGTTCCCGCCCATCAATGGTTTCTACCCTCAATGGAGGGTCCACCGGAGTCAAGGGAATGCCAAAATGGGCCACAAAGGCCTGGTCCATAAAATTGGTCATGGCCCCCGAATCCACCAGCGCATGCGCCTGGACCCCCCCGGTCGGTCAGACAAAAAGACCCGAGTGTCCAAAATCAGATGTTGAGGGGGTCCAGAGTCCACGTCTGCTGTTCCTGGCGGGGGCGTGGTACGTGCCCGGCCTAGGGTTTCCCCTAAATCTGCCCCATTTCCTGACTGGTCAATCCGAGCCTGAGACCCAGGGCCAGACTTTGGCACCCCACCTTCTTCCTGGGACAGGAGGCAGTGAAATGTCCGGGCTTCCCACAATACAAACACAACCCCCCTTGACGTCTCCGAGTCCTCTCCTGGGCTGTCAGGTGAGGCCTGGCCGCTCCCAGCTCCATTGGCTCCTCAGTAGCTGCCATGAAATGTGGGGTGTCCCGGGATGCAGTTGGTGCAGGATGCAGATGTACAGGTGCAGACGGTGGCGTGGGCAACTCTTGGATGGTCCGATGGGTCTTTCGACATTGGAGGTGAGCATCAATGCGAAGGCACTGGACCACCAGGGCGTCGAGGGTCAGGGGAGCCTCTACACGGACCAGTTCGTCCTGAAGCTCGTCTGAAAGCCCGTCTTGGAAAGCATCCAGCAATGCCGCCTCATTCCAAGCTGAGTCCTGGGACAACAGCCGGAAGTCAGAGATATAATCCTGCAGGGGGCGTTTTCCTTGCCGGAGGTCTTTGATACGTCTGGCTGCAGTCTGGGTGCGGATGGGGTCCTCATACATGAGCTTCAGGTGTTGCCAGAAACCCTGGTAATCAGTTAACAAGGGGCTGTTCTGAGTTAACAATGGCGTGGCCCATCGGGTGGCAGAGCCAGAAAGAAGGCTAATTACAAACCCCACCCTAGCCCGGTCATCAGGGAAATCCTCCAGCCTCATAGACATAAACAATTGGCACTGTCCCATGAAGGCCGAGAACATCTCAGGCTGTCCAGAAAACTTATCCAGCACCGCTACCGGGCATTTCCAACGGGGAGGAGTAATTGCAGGAGCATTCAGCAGAGTGAGTTGCGCAGTCAATTGGGCTGCTAGCTGTTGTAGAAGTTGATTGTCTGCCTGCAGCTGCTGCTGTAGCTGCTGCTGCTGCAGCTGCTGCTGTAGCTGCTGCTGCTGCAGCTGCTGCTGTAGCTGCTGCTGCTGCAGCTGCTGCTGCTGTTGTTGGTCCATCTTAGAGAAAAGATGGTCTGTTTGTTGGGGTGACGAACAAGTTGTTCTGTTCCCCCTCCCTCAAGGTACAAACAGCCAGACAAGCAGGTACGAAACAAAAGGGTTAATTCTTTATACTATAATATAATTGCTGTCCGATAAAGTCTTGGCAGCAAGCTACCCACAGTCAGCCAAAAATAAGCTAGTTATCTCAAACGTTCGCTGACATGAGATAACTGCCAACAAGTAATTCCAAGAAAGTCCAGACAAACAAACCCAAAAGCAGAGATGAAGAAGCGTAGTCACAAAATCCAGACCAGGGTTCACACAGGTAGAGAAATCCGACAGACGTGACCAGAAGCTGTGGTGAATTAATTGTTCATCACAAAGTTCTGAGAGCAACCACACCCCCTTTTGTACCTTGTGGGGTGTGGCTCAATGACTCAGCTACTCCCTGGCCCTCCTACTCATCCTACGTTGCTGCAAACACTTGGCCCTGCGTCTTTCTCAAGGGTCTAGCCATGAGTCATCTTCACTAGACTGTATTTGCTGCAGCTGCTCGAGCTCCGTCCCAGCCTGGCTCCCAGCCTGGCTACTCTCAGGCTGCTCCTCTCAGCCTTCAGATGGAGACAGAGGCCCTGCCAGAGAGGAGGGTTCCGGAGAGGGAGGCCTTGCCAGTTCCTCCCCATCATCCTCAGAGTCCTCTTCTTCGGTTAGGACAGGCGCGGGGGTTGGGGCCACAACAAATCAGAATATAGTGATATGTTGGCAAAAATAGACACAAAGAATGCACAAACAGCATTGAGCACATTATACAGGAAAAGAAAAATATGGCAAACACAAATTTGTGATGACACACCCAACCAGGCTAAAATGTTAGGTAAGCAAATAAAGGTAATTTAACATACTGCACCACCAGCAAAATGCCACTGGTATATGCAGAACAAATTAAAAATTCATTTAAAACAAGAAAAGCAGCAAGGCAAATCCTGCTCCTCTGCCCCCGGCCGGTCTCACACACTGGCTTGGGTAGGGCAGGGATGTCCAGCCTGCTGCCACCCAGGCAGAACTCACCTTTCCCAGCTACCAACTGAGTGGAAAGACACAGACAACCACAACCACTCTCACCCCAGAGCAGCCCAAACAGCAAACAAACCTATGACAAGGAGTAGTAGCTCAAAGAAAAAAGGCAACCAGTAGCAACACACAAAATTTCAAAAACAGTATCAAGAAAATAGCAACTTCACAGAATCTCCCTGTTGTGTAGCCAGTTCTTTGCAGGCATTGAGCGAGACAGAAGGTTCAAAACAGCAACAGGCTTTATTGAAGATCAGAACATAACAGAAGCAACAAAGGAGCTGCTGCACAGCTATTTATACAGTTGGCCGATAGGCGCTGATCAATAGGTTTAAAGCAGTGGTTTCCCGCCCAAAGACCTACTTAGCCGGCTGGAGACAACCAGTCTGGGCCTGCCCAGCAACCATTACAAGCATACACGTGGACTAAGCACTTAGCAATTGAACTAAGCATTTAGCAAGCAGTATACATAAGCAAACACTTACAGCATGTAAAAGACCAATACATTACACCCCTTCCCCCTGGATGGTATACACATTCATTTGGTTACAAAATCTTGTAGGTATTTGGGGGGGTTTGTCTTTGGGCTCTTTCAGAGCATCGGGGAGTCGCCAGAATCTCTCGGTCTACCAGTTCGCCTGCCGTGCTGGGTAGACCCGGGGTCTGTGGTTCGGTGGAGTCAAAACAACTCGAGTCCCTTTGGCTGGCCTGTCCCAGTTGGCCCAACCCAAAGTCTAACGGTGCCATGCAGTCGGCAGGGCTGCTGCTGGGTGTCGGATGACTGTCTGGCCCCTGTGGTTGGGGGAAGCGCTTTTACAGCCCCATCCTCATTCTCTTTTGCACAAAATGTCTCAGAGCGTACGAACTGCTCTGCTGGAGTGTGAGGTTGTAGACTCCAGGTCCTGAGCCACCGACTGCTCCGTTAGTCACCGGCGCAACTGATCGACATGTCAGCGAATGACTCACCCATCTTCCAGGACCACCTCATAGAAGAGTGGTCCTGACACTTTAACAACTTTCACCAGCACCCACAACTGTCCTTGTCTGTAGTTCTGGGTCCAAACCCGGTCCCCCACCTGTAAATTCCTTGGTGCCTTCGGATGTGCCGTGTCAGAGGCTACCCTATCTGGGTGCAGTCTTTTCCAGTTTTTTTTTCTTCAAATTTTATTATTTAAAATATTTAGAAACTTTGGACATGGTGTTATCGGTCTAACATACTTTCTTGTCTTACATCATTTTTTTGTGTTATATACATTTTATATACATATCATTTATATACAATTGTGCACATTAAACATATTTATACATTTATGCCAATAATTTTCTTCAGTCTTGTCATCCATCTTATTCTAATATTGCTTAAGTTCATAATCCTGTTGTTGTGATTCAGTGTCAGCCTGTGGTTTCGGCAGTTGAGTCGGACAATTCTGAAGAGGAGGAGGAGGCGGGGTTTAGAGAGCCTTTGGTTGCAGAGGAAAGTTCTGATGCACTGCAGAGCTCTCAGCCAGGCCCCTCCCGTCTTGTTCCTCCTCAGACCCAGCTGTGTGAGCCTGAAAGATTGGAAGAAGATGATCCACAGCTGGCTCTGTTCAGGGACGATCGAAGCAGGAGGCAGACTAGCAGAAGTGAACCAAGAAAAGCAATGAGGCACCTCGGGAGAAGGCAAAGAGAAGCCACACCTTGAGACTGCTGTTTAAAAGGGGAATGTGTGGGAGGTGCTGGTTGCTGAAGGCAACCATTTGAAGAGCTTCTGATATAGTCTTGGTCTGTATTTGTTTAACTCTGTTTTGAACTGTTTCGTTTAGTTTTTGCAAATAAATTTGGTTGGCTTAATTCCAGCCTATTGAATATAAAAAAGGGGTTGTCCCTGACATTCCAACAGGGCCGGTCGTAGGCTGGAACAGAACACCTGTATACCTCTATTAAGACCTTCCTTTCTGTTCCCACCATAGGTAAAATCTATTCCAGATTTTATAATATTCTGACTGTTCTTTATTTTTTAATTCCAAAGTTAAATTATCCATTTCTGCGCATGCCCATATTTTATTCATCACCTCACTCTCATCAGGTACTTCGCTATCCTTCCATTTCTGGGCGAACGTCATTCTCGCTGCTGTAATAATATGTATCATTAAGTATATCTCTTCTTTACTATATTTCTCTTTTGTTATACCAAGCAGGAAAAATTCTGGCCTATATTCTATTCTCCGTCCTAATATTTCCTCTAGCCATGTCTGTATCATTTGCCAAAACCCTTGTGTCTTTTTACAGGTCCACCATGTATGAAAATAGGTGCCTAATTCTTGGGAACATTTCCAGCAGTTAGGGGATATTGTTTTATACATTTTAGCTAACCGTGTTGGAGGGAGATGCCACCAGTAAAACATCTTGTATAGATTTTCTTTGTGAGCTGTGGCCAGCGTTATCTTTTTATTTCTGTCCCATAGTGTTTGCCATACATCAAGATCAATACCATGTCCAACATTCTTAGCCCATATCAACATTGTTTCTTTGTCTTGTTCTTCAATCATTTTATAGCCCAATAACAATTTATACAGTTTCCTTATTTGCTTCTCATCTGCCCCCAACAAGATTTTATCCAATGCTGTTTCTTGAGTATTTATCCCCCACTCTTTCTTATCTTTCCCATACCGTGTTTGTATTTGTAGATAGGCCCACCATTCCAATTTTATCCCTTGTTGCTCTAGTTCCTGTCTCAATTTCAATTCTCCCATATCATTCATAATGTCTTTATACGTAGTGCTATTCTCCAGATTAAACAAATTTGGGTAAACTATCGCCTCCAGGGTGGATAACCAGACTGGTACTTCAATATAATTTTGTTTTCTAATTTTATTCCAAATTTTGAGTAACGCTTGTCTAATTCGATGGCTTTGAAAATGTTGGTATGGCCCTTGTTTATCATTCCATAGGAATGCGTGCCAGCCTAATTGCAAATCATGACCTTCTAATATTAATAGTCTTTTATTCCTTAAAATTAACCACTCTCTAATCCAGGTTAGTACCGCTGCGTGCTAATATGTTTCCCAGTCTGGTAGTCCAAACCTCCCATTTTCTTTAGCATCCTGTAAGAGTTTCATTTTAATCCTTGTTTTTTTCCCGTGCCATATAAAATTTAGTGTCAATTTGTTCAGGTTCCCAAAATTTTTTTGATCTAGTTGTATAGGAATATTTTGGAACAGGAATAGGATTTTAGGTAATACATTCATTTTTATGACAGCGATTCTCCCTAACAATGAAAGGCTCAGGTTTCCCCATCTTTCCAGGTCTTCTTTTATTTGTTTCACTATTTTGTCGTGATTATCTTCTTTAATTGAGGTGCATCTGGAGGTAATAGTAATTCCTAGGTATTTTATCTTCTTAACTATTTGTATGTCCATAATCCTAGCCAAGTTTTCTTTCTGTTTATTTGTCATGTTTTTAACAATCATTTTAGTTTTATCCTTATTTATTTTCAGCCCAGCGGCTTCTCCATATTTATCTAATACTTCCAACAGTTTCGGTCCCGATTGTTGTGGTTCCTCCATAATAATGACCAAATCATCCGCGAATGCTTGAAGTTTAAAAATTTCTTTTTTAATTTCTAATCCTTTTATTTGTGGTTCATTTCTAATTATCCTCGTTAGGACCTCTAGCGTCAGTATAAATAGTAATGGGGATAAAGGGCATCCTTGTCGTGTTCCTTTTTGTATTTGAAATTTCCTGGTTACTTCCCCATTTATTATTATTTTAGCTTCCTGATTAGAATATATTGCCCTTATTATATTTATAAATTTTTCACCCATATTCATATACCTCAGTTGTTGTCGTATAAATGACCATTTAACGTTATCAAAAGCCTTCTAAGCATCTAGGAATAATAACACCATTTGTTGTCCACTATGTATTTCATAGTATTCTAGAGTATCTAATATTATCCTAATATTATGTTTAGTTTGTCTTTTGGCTAGAAACCCATTCTGATCCACATGTATAAAGTCATTTAAAAACCTTTTTAATTGCTCGGCTATAATTGTAAATATCTTATAATCAGAGTTAAGTAGAGATATTGGTCTATAATTTTTGATTGATGTATGATCTGTATTGTCTTTTGGAATCAGAACAATATTTGCCTCTGACCATGACTTTGGAATTTTTGCTTCATCCAGGACCGCATTAAACACATCCAGTAAAGGTTGTCCTAAAATATTTTGTTGTTCTTTATAAATTTCTGTTGGTAGGCCATCAGGACCCGATGCCTTATTATTTTTTTGTTTGTTAATGGCCGTGATCACCTTTGTCATCCTAATTTCTTCATTCAACATATTTTTAATTTCATCTTTAATTTTTGGTAGTGTTGCTTTTTTGAAACATTCCTCCGATTTCTCCTCAGTTTCCTGATTATCTTCCTTATATAATTTCTCATAAAATTCCTGGGCTATAATTTTTTTCTCCTCTTCTTGATAATGTATTCTCCCTTGGTCATCTCGTAATCTACTAATCCAACTTTTCTCCTTTTTTTCAATTTGTGTGCTAGCCATCAACCAGGTTTATTTGTCTTTTTGAAGAAATTCTGTTTTGAACGTTTTATCTGTTGTGCTAAATTTTCTTTTTCTAAGATGTTGAGTTTATGTTTAATTAATTCCATTTGTTGTTTTACATTCTTTTTTGTGGTTCTTGTTGGTGTATTGTTTCTAATCTTTTGTATTCCCCTTCTAACATTTTTTGTTGTTGTTTTTTCTCCCTATTCTTTTTTGCCATATATGCTATGGCTATTCCTCTCATAACTGTCTTAGCTGTGTCCCAAAGATTTTGGACAGAGGTGTCTTCCTTTTTATTTTCTTTGAAGAAGAAGTCCAGTTCTCTCTCCATCTTTAATCTGAAGTCATCTTCTTTTAATATTGACCTTTGTATAGTCCATCTAGATGTTTTTTTGGACCCTTTCCAGCTAAATTTCACAGGGTTGTGGTCTGCCCAGGTACTTGTCTCTATACACACATCTTGAACTTCAGAGTTGATTTCCCTTGACATCCACACCATGTCGATCCTAGACCACGATCTTTACCGATTTGAGTAATATGTGTATTGTCTTGCCTCACGGTTCCTTTCTCTCCAGATGTCCTGAATGTTTAGGTCTTTGGCCAATTTAAAGAAGGATCCTGGTAGTATTCTTCTTTTCCTTTTCCTGGTCTTGTTACCCTTGTAATCCAAATTATTATCGATAATAGCATTGAAGTCTCCTAGCACACAGATCTCATCATAATCTATATCACGTATCTTGTTATGTAACATTTTAAAAAACTGTTCTTGGTTTCCATTCGGGGGATATATTTCTACTATCACAACTTTCCTATGGTTTATTTCTATCTCTACCATCAATATTCTGCCTTCTCTATCTTTATAAATTTGTTTAGCTACCAATTTCTCATTTACATATAATACCACCCCCCTCTTTTATTTTTGGTCTTCTTGTATCCCTTTCTCTTGTGGCCCATCTTGGTCTTCTACTTCATCTTCATTGTTAAAATGTTGCTTGTAGAAATCTTTTGCCTTGTCTATCGAGTCTAATCTATACCTTCTGTCTTGCCATGTGATTAGGATGCCTTCTGGAGTCAGCCATCTAAAGTTCACATTGTGTCTAATCAGTTTCGATGTCAGGAATTGGTAGCCTCGTCTCAAGTCCCTCATTCTTTTAGGAATTTGTTTAAGGATTGTTATTTGTTGTCCTCCATAATCTAGTGGTTCATCTCTTGATATGTGTAGTAATTCATCCCGGGTCAATTTTTTAACCAATCTCACATGTACTTTCGGAAGTTTATGCCTCCTCACATAGTTAGTTTGGACCCTATACGCCTCATCAATCTCTGCCAACATTTCGTCTTTTTCTATGCCTAGTGCTTTCTCCATTAAGTCCGCCATCTTATCTGACAAGTCCTCACCTTTTTCTTCCTTAACATTTTGAAAGCGCAAGTAGTGGGTGGCTTTCTCCGCTTCCAGGAAAATCACTGTTGTTTCGAGCTCTCTGTTCACCCGGATTAGTGTTTCCCTTAATTCCTCTACTTTCTTCTCCTCCTTCTCCATTGTTACTTCTATTTGCTGCAATCTTTGCTCATTTTTTATTAATTGTTGTTGAAACACCTCAAATTTTCCATCAATTGCTTGTATTTTTTCCTTGAGCTCACCAGTATCATTTCTCACTCGTCCTATCTCTTCCTTCATCTCTTTTTTCATCTCTTCATGGTTCTTAGTCATTGCTTTTTGCATGTTTTACAGGAGGGCTTGTAGATCTTTAAAGAAATTTGATCTTTCCCTTTGTAACATGTTGTCAATGGACTTGATGACATCCCTTACCCCTGTGGCGCTGCCCTCTTTCCTGCACTGATCTTTGTTAAGTTTGGTATGCTTGTCATATTTTACCAGATTTTTATAAAAATACATTTTATGGAATATTTCCACCTTCTTTTCCCCCCTCTATCTCCCTCCACCACTACCTCCTTTTTTATTTCCTAATTTGGGGGAAATTTATCAAGATCAGCAGCTACACTACCCTGTCTCTAGTCTATAATAACTCTTATTATATTAGTAGATTCATCAAACCCCTAAAACGTTACCCAGTTGATACCACTCTTTACAATTACTTAATTCCTTTAACTTTAAATAAACCTTTATCAATATATCAATTAATTTATATATATATCTTTATCAATCAATTAGTTAATTAATTAACTATTTAATTATTTTAAATCTATTAACTTATCCAATTATAGCAATCAGCAATCACAGCAGCATAATTATATCTAATGAAATGAACAATGGCAATATATTAACAACTCCTCCACCTTTAGCTTTTAAATAGTTTCACGAGTACAGCAGGCAGCTAGTTTATATATTTGTATTTATGTGTGTCTTTTTATCTATATTTATATATAACCTTCATCTTCCTGTCCCATCAAACTCACTGTCCTTTTTTAGTTTTAAATTTCAACTCCGGATTTGTAGCTCCTTTTCTATCTTCTATCTTCTTCTTCTTCAGCCAATGGCCAGTAGGTGTCTCGCTTTCCAAACTGCAGTCCTAAAGTTGCTGTATCACTTTCTCCATCTTGGATCTGCTATACTCCCATGGCTTATAGATCAAAAGTTCAAAGTCTTTCCAAACTAGTCACTTTTCTTCTACTTATAATCCACAATCATTTTCTCTAAAATTCAGTCTCCAAGGCTCAAACTCTTTTTTTTCCCATTACCTTTCTGTCCATTCGCCTGGTCCCACAGCTGATTTATGATCTTCTAGCTTCCTGGCTTCCTCTTCTTACTGCTCTTGCCTGTCGCTTTATCTCTCGTCGCCTCTCTCGCCGTTTGCTCCCTCTCGGTAAGGCACCCTCTTCTAGCCAGAATCTACTTCAAAAGTGCTCCCTTTCACTTTTTAAAAGCTTGGGATTACTTTCCATCAGACCCGATTCACCATTGTTCCACTAGGTCGATGCTAGCTCCATCCCTCTGTCAGATCTTCGTGTTGGCCATTACCGGTCGCCTTCTCCCCAGTCCGCTTGCATCGGGTTTTTCTCCAGATCCCCAGCATGGGCCGCCGCTCATGCAGGTTCACTGGGATGCCCACAACTTTGGCTGTCCCTCCAGGACCTCCTATGGCTCCAAAGAGCCCTGTAGACGCTGGGTGAGAGGCTGTGCGATACAGAGAAGCCCATTCACACAGCCGTTCGCTCTGACAGCTGGCCCCGCCCCTGTCCAGTTTTGTTATTAGTCTCTTGCCCCAGCACAGCTCTGCGGGGCTCTTGTCTGTAGCCATACAAGGCGTTGTATGCTGGCATAAGAAGTCAGCCAGCCTGTGGTGCCAGTCCCCTGTAGTAATGTGTTTAAGGGACTCTTTGGTTGTGCGAACCATCCGTTCTGCTTGCCTGTTTGACGACAGGTGAAAAGGAGCTGACGTGGCGTGTTTAATGAGATTGGCCTTGAGGAAGGCCTGGAATTCTGACGTGGTGAACTGGGCTCCGTTCTCTGAGACTACGACGTCCGGAAGCCCATGCATTGCAAACAGTGACCGTAACACCTGGATGGTCCTTGCAGTAGTCATATTGGGAATTGGAACCACCTCCAACCATTTAGAGTGCCTATCGACCACAATTAAAAACAACTGTCCCTGAAAGGGCCCGGCAAAATCTACGTGGATTCTTGACCACGGTGTGTGTGTTTCCTCCCATCGGTGGACAGGGGCCTGCGGCATCTCCGTGTACTTGGGCCTTGATAGCTTTATCTAGCCCTGGCCACCAGAGTTAGCTCCTCACCAGTGCCTTAATCCGGACGATGCCCAGATGGCCTTTGTGCAGAGACTGGAGAACCCTGGGCCTGAGTGAACTGGGGACTATGACCCTGCTTCCCCAAAGGATGCACTCCTTGTGAGCTGAAAGCTCATCTTTCCAACTGAAAAAACTCTGGAACTCACCCCCCCCCCCACTATTTTCCAGCCATCCTGTGTGAATCAGCTGCCCTTTCTGCAGTGACATCTCCCGCATGTAGGGGAAACTCTGGCAAGTCTTGTATTGCTAAAATGCATGCAGCTGGAGCCAGATCGGGCTCCACGTGCAGCAAGGGCAATCTGCTAAGGTCGTCTGTGTGGCCCATTTCTTTGCTGGGTTTGTGAACAAGCCTGTAGTCGTAGGCCAAAAGGAAGATAGACCACCTCAACATTCGTGATGACAGAATTTGAGGTGTCTGCTTGTCCATTGTGAACAAGCCTAGCAAGGGCTTGTGGTCAGTAAAGACTGTGAATTGCCTCCCATATAAATAGTCGTGGAACTTCTTAACCCCAGCCACGATGGCCAAGACCTCTTTGTCAATTTGCACATAATTGCGCTCTGCTGAGGACAAGGTCCTCGAGTAATAGGTGATGGGTGATTGTCTCCCATCCACCAAGTAACTCAGCACAGCTCCAACCCCGTATGGGGATGCATCACACTTGATGCAAACTGGCAGCTTTTTGTTAAAGTGCGTGAGCACCGAGTTTGAGGACAACAACACCTTGACTGCCTGGAAACTCCTTTTGTGGACCTTGGTCCACTGCCATGGAGTGTTTTTGTTTAAGAGCCAGTGTAACGGCTCTGCCACTGTGGCCTTGTTAGGGAGGAATGAATGATAAAAATTCAGGAGGTCCAAGAAGGCTTGAAGCTCTTCCTTGGACCTAGGTCTTGGTGCCAGCTGAATCGCTTTCAGCTTTGACTCTGCAGGATGGATGCCCTTGGCATCAATTCGAAACCCCAGGAATTCTGTAGACTAAACCCCAATTTTGCATTTGTCTCTCCTTAACCTAAGTCCTGCGGTGCGGAACTGCTGAAGGACGTCTCTAAGCCACTCAGCCAGAACTTCTGTGGACTCCCCGGCGATGAGTACATCATCAAAGTAGGGGCGGACCTCTGGAATACCCTTGAGCATGTGCTCCATGATCCCCTGAAAAATCCATGGGGCTACACTCACCCCGAATTGAAGGTGCTTGACCTTGAAGGCCCCCCTGTGTGTAACAATCATTTGGGCGGCTGCTGTGGCCTCGTCCACCAGCAGCTGTTGGTAGGCCTGGGCTAAATCTAATTTACCGAACATGCAGCCTCCTTGCAATGACAGCAGAATATGGTTGACTGGGACAGGGTACACGTGCTGCTGTAGTGTCCGGTTAATGGTACACTTGGAGTCAGCACATATTCGTACCTCTCCGTTGGCCTTGAGTGGTGTTACAATGGGGGGTCTCCCACTCCCCACTGTCTACGTGCTGCAAAACCCCCTGACTAACAAGCTTGTCCAGCTCTGCATCAATTTTATTTTTTTTTATTTTTTTTTATTTTAATTCCATTTATATCCCGCCCTTCTCCGAAGACTCAGGGCGGCTTACAAGCTTAGCAGTAGCCTTCATTCTATGTATATGCCTGCTTATTAGGGCTTTTGGGGCCCCCCAAGCGGCATTATTACAAAGTCAGCTTATTGCCCCCAACAATCTGGGTCCTCATTTTACCTACCTCAGAAGGATGGAAGGCTGAGTCAACCTTGAGCCTGGTGGGACTCGAACCTGCACTAATTGCAGGCAGCTGGTGTTACTTAAGGAGGCATTAGCCCACTGCTCCACCAAGGCTCTTTTAATTTTATGCTTTAATGTAAACGGCACACAGCGGGGCTTAACCCGAATTGGCAAGACCTGGGGATCAAGTTTAAAAGCTATCAGAGGACCCTTGTACTCTCCCAAACTTGGGCTGAAAACATCTGTGAATTCCTTGCAGATGGAAAACAAATCTGTTGTTTGAGTCCGGTGAATGCCGGTCACTTGGATGCTCAATGCATCGAACCAATTGAGTCCTATGAGGCTCGTACACTGGCCATCTACCAGAATAACATCTAGTGGGCCTGAAAACTCCTTGAATTTCACCGCAAGGGTGTCCTCACCCTTGACCGTCACCCTGGAATTCTGGAAATCCGTAAGTAGGATATTAGATGGTCGTAGCTTGACCCATCTGTTGCTATGGCTGCAAATGTGCTGAAAAGTTCTGATGGAGATGATGGACAAAGCTGAGCCTGTGTCCAGTTCCATTTTACATGGAACTCCTTGAAGTTCAACCTGCAGTCGCAACTTCTGTTTAAGAGGTCGGTGGGCATCAGTGCGAAAAATGGTTTGCCGGCTGGAGCAGAACCCTACTCGGTGTTGCCCTGGGGCCGCGGTACCTCTCCTGAAAGTCTCATCCAGGTGGCAGTCCCTCTGGCGACCTCAACAGATGGCAGCAATGTGGCCTGGTTTTCCATATGCCCTGCACGTGGCTGTCCTGAAATGGCAATCTGCACATTGATGGCGGCCTCCGCAGCCCAAACACCTCGGGAACAGAACTGCTTTGTCAGCCGGCTTCATTCCTCTTTCGTGGTGCCGTTGAATCTTGTCGACTTTGTGGTCAGAGTCGGTGTCTTCCAATCATTCGGCGTCCTTGTGGTGGACGGTTTCTGTAGATGGTGTGCTTTTGGAGGGCCGCAATGCCTTCATGGCCCCTCTGGCGGCTTTGTCCGCCATAACCTCCTTTAAGGCCTCTTGAAGTGAGAGAATCTCCTTCACAAAGAGTTTTTGTTGGAGCTCTCTGTTTCTGAGTCCACAGACTAAGCGGTCTCTTAGTCGCTCCTCTAGGTCAGAGAAATTGCAGAGTCGCGATGCTTGGCGAAGCACTGTGATGAATTCTGTTGCCAACTCTCTGGGTTGTTGTTTGGGTTGTTCAAAGATGTGCCTACACGCTATCACCAACAGCTTAGGCTCAAAATGGTCAAGCAGTTTCTTCTTGAGGTCAGCATATGTGACGGTTTCTAGAAGTGCCGGGGCGACCAAGTTCTCAGCGATATCGAAGGTGGCTGGGCTGCACACGCAGAGGAGGGTTGCGGCCTTCAGCCCATCTTCACTGACTTGATTTGCATGCAGGTAGTTCTCTACGTGGGAAATGTAGGATGACCATCTGTCCAGGTGCATCATGTCGAACTCTTTGAGCTTTCTGACCTTCGCCATGGTGAGAAGTCTTCACGGCTCATGTCTTGTGTTGCCTCATGCTGCTGGCTTCTGTGTAGGCCTTGGGATGGATGCAGTGGTTTCCCACCCAAAGACCTATTTAGCCGGCTGGAGACAACCAGTCTGGGCCGGCCCAGCAACTGTTACAAGCATACACGTGGACTAAGCACTTAGCAATTGAACTAAGCATTTAGCAAGCAGTATACATAAGCAAACACTTACAGCATGTAAAAAGCCAATACATTACACTCTGAACTGTCAATACAGAGCCTTGGTGGAGCAGTGGGCTAATGCCTCCTTAAGTAACACCAGCTGCCTGCAATTAGTGCAGGTTCGCATCCCACCAGGCTCAAGGTTGACTCAGCCTTCCATACTTCCGAGGTAGGTAAAATGAGGACCCAGATTGTTGGGGGCAATTAAGCTGACTTTGTAATAATGCCGCTTGGGGGTGTGTGTGAAAGCCCTAATAAGCAGGCATATACATAGAATGAAGGCTACTGCTAAGCTTGTAAGCCGCCCTGAGTCTTCGGAGAAGGGCGGGATATAAATGGAATTTTAAAAAAAAATATTAAAAGAACAACCTCATGAAATAGCACAACTCCTTCCTTGTCAAGCGTCGTTAGAGAGAGGGTGAGCAGCACCATCAAAAACAAGGCCGCAAGACACAACACATGAGGGAACGACCTTCACCCAGGGCACAACCCCAACCAATACAAGAGGGTGATCAGCTCCCAGGAACATCAGCTCCCTTTGGGTCCTGGCCATGGGCTAACTCCCTTCTAGAGCACCCCAAACCACTTTGCCTTAGGAACATGACAACCTTCACACAAGTAACCCGTCCCAAAGCAAGTCCAGTTGTGACCCTTCCCTTGCTGCCAAATGAGGGGACGAGCTAACTAACTAGCTAGGCTACAACAACTTCCCTAACTAACCTACTAATGGGGGTCTTCAAAGGTGAGACCCTTCTGCCTTATCTCTGATCCAAAGTGGAAAATGTGGGTACTCGGAGAAAGAGCAGGCTAATTGCCCGTACTCCAAACCTGGAGATGGTCAGAAGCACCAGCGGGACAGCAGGCCTCTTTTAGCAACCCTCTTTTCCTGGCCAAGGCAACAAACTATCAGGGGAAAAATCCATTAAAAGGCACAAGACAGCACATTACAAACATCTCATTTTAGGAATCAGGTTTATTTATTGAAATTTAGAACATACATTAAATACTTACATTCAATAACCCATTACAATGAGCACCAGGTTTAGACCATCAGTCATAGCAGTGACGGCTAGTGCCAAGTGGCCTCGAACCAGGTTGTCCTCATCTTTTATACCTTAATTTATCTTAAACCACAAAGAGATGGTCGATAACCTTACTACATCAAGGAATCAGTTCCTTGTTCTTTCTGCTGACCATAACTTTCCACATAACCATCCTTACATGTGTACATATGAAACTCGCATCCATCTGCTACTTTCAGTTCCTTATTTCCCACAGCTCCAACCCTTGTGTTCTAAATATACACATAAAACAGGCAATTCTACAAAAGTATATTGAGCAAAAGAAAGTTACAGCTTAGATTGCAAATATTTCCTCTGAACTGTGAAATTGGCTACAGCACAAACTTTGGTTCAGTACAGTCGCTTTGGATGAGGCCTAACTCAAACTTCCAAGGCCTACTTGTCATAGAGAAAGTTAAGGCACATATTTTCTCCTTTCATAGAGATGAGCAGGCTGAACCCGAGGGAGGGGTCAAACACATCATAAGTCACAAGTCCCTGCACACCTGCAAGAGATCTAAGTCCAGCTCACCTTGAATGCCTCTTAATTCCTGCTCATTTCCCTCAACCATTAGTAGCTCAGATTTTGTAAAGAGATTAAGCTTGCAATAAATCTTTATACTCATTTGAACTGCCTGAATCTTCTGATTTCCCTGGTGCTTGACATTAATCTGAGCTACTCCCTTCACCAACATTTTTCTCAGACTCCAGAATACTCTAGCCATGACCTCAGATCCCAGAGCTGCAGCAATAGCAGACAAGCCAGATCTCCACTCTATCAGCAGATGCCAAGATGGGAATTATATCAATTATCTCAGCTGAGCATTTTAATCCCCAGGAGTGCAGAAAGAAATCAGCTGCTATCACACCTGGGCAGATAAGCTTAGAGTGAAGGAAAGAAATGGAGACAGATGACCCTTTCCCATAATTATAATGAGGGCAGGAAGGATGTAAAAAGAGAATTTTGAGAAATAACATTTAAAGAAAATTGCATTCTTTTAATGCCATATGATAGATAGAAGATAGATATAATTCTTTATTGGCCAAGTGTGATTGGACACACAAGGAATTTGTCTCTGGTGCATAAGCTCTCAGTGTACATAGAACAACAAAGTGATACGTCATAGATCATTGTTACAATAATTAATAATAACATACAGCAACAAGTGATAAATCATAGATACCAATAGGAGAAGGTAGTAGGAAAGATGAGAAGATGAGAAAAATAAGAAGATGAAAAGGATAATATCAATACAGCCCTACTACATAGGTAAATATATTTAGGCCTAAGACAGTGCTGTGTGAATTAGATGTTCAGCAGAGTGATGGCATGGGAGAAAATGTATCTTTCTGTCTAATTGTTTTGGCATGCAATGCTTTATAGCGATGTCCAGAGGGAAGAAGTTGAAAAACTTTATGTCCAGTGTACAAATCCTCAGTGGAAGGCAGGCTAGTTGCAATTGTTTTTTCTGTAGTTATAACTATCCATTGAAGTGTGTACCTGTCCTGTTTTGTTGCTGTGCCAAACCAGACAGTTATTGAGGTACAAATGACAGATTCAATAATTCCTCTGTAGAACCACCAATTATCTTTGTTCTACTATATTTAGGTTGTTTAACACTTTTAATTCTAAAATGTATCTTATAGTTTTGTAGCAGAACATGAAACATGACAAAAACAAAGACCACTTGCCAGTGTAGTGGAGCTGGGGTGAGAATGGGGTCGGCTGAGAGGTTTTGTGGGAGCCTGCCAATACGGCAGGGAAATGAGGAGCTCCGGCAGCCGCTGTTGGTCTGGGGGCGAGCCGTGGCTTGGAGGAGGGAAAATAAAGGAGGAGGAAGCTGAGGGAGGGGGAAGAAGAAGGAAGGTGGCGACTTTGGGACATCGGGAGTTGTTTCTTTGAAGAATTAGCCAGGCAAAGAGAGAGAGTAAAAAAGTGGGGCTTTGTGTCCTTTTTCCTTGTTTTTTTGTTGCGGGCAAGCCAGCCAGAGGGAGAAAGAAAGAGAGAAAGAGAGAGAGATGGGGCGGGGGGGGGGGAAAGGTGAAGCCTTTTACCATTTCTTTGTTGTGGGCAAGCCAGACGGAGAGAGAGAGAGGGGAGAGTGAGGTGGGGGGGAGGTGAAGCCTTTTACTGTTTTTTTTGTTGCGGGCATGCCGGACGGCGGGAAATAGAGAGGGTAGGTAAGGGAAGTTTTACTTTTTTCCCTTTGCTGGGGAAATCTGGAAGAGGCAAAGGGGGCAGAGAAGGGGAGGATTACATGGAGTGAGGGCAGAGAGAGACGAGGAGAGTGGTGAAGGGAGGTCCCTGCAAGTTTCAGAGAGAGATTGACCGCCTTCACACCACGCTAGCTGCTGTTACCAGGGGCTGACTACCATCATCGTACGCAAGCTGCTGTTACCAGGGATGGACTACGATTGACTTATGCAGGCTGCTTTTACCAGGACTGATTACCATCATCATATACAAGTTGCTGCTACCAGGGACCGACTACCATCACCCCCTGTAAGCTGTGACTGCCTGAGGTCGACCATCATTATTCCACATGAGCTACCGCCAGGAGAGATCAACCATTATTGTCTCATGTGAGTGGCTGCCGACCGTGAGTGAGCATCTGGTGCCTCTGTTAATCAGAGGTGCCAAAGTGAGAGACATCTTGGACATCTTGGACCAGCAGCCAGGTCAAGAAAAGGCCAGCCCCCACCCACCCCGGAGTTTAGCAGTCCCTATGGGGGTGGCACTACACATGGAGGCTCATCTGGGATTTCCTGTCTGGCCTTTTCTCTTTTTAGAGTGGGGGGGGGGTAGCCTCACGTAGGGATAGGAGTCAAGTGAGCAAAATGGACTCCACCACTGTTACTAAGTGGTGTGAGGACCAGAATAGTGAGGTAATATTGAGTGTAGTAATTGATGTCCCTGGTGATGTTTGACCAGAAAAGCGAATTCTACAGACATTGAGGACTCTTGTCCCTGACCAGAGGGTATATGTGGTTGACACAAGGGTGGACCAGGACTTTTCCCATTTTTATTTACTGTTGGAGTGGAAAAAAGTGTTTTCAGGTTGAGAGTCTTCAATTGACTGAGGATACTAGGGCAGGGGTGATATTCCTGACTGTTTGGGCCACGCTCTTGGTTAAACCATTGGGCAAAAAAAAGGAGACACATGCTTTGTTTACTGTAGGGACACCTGAGGAAGAGTCTGTGGAGGCTGGGGGAAGCATGACCTCCATACAAAACTTGACTGGCAGCTATTGCGTGGGGGCTGGGTATAAGAAACTACATATTTTCTTGGGGATGCAACCAGTACCAGAGGGGGAGGAAGAATATGAAACCTGGATGGAGCAAGTAGTACAAGCAGTTGAAGAGTGGGATATACCAGATGCTCAAAAGAAGCAGAGGGTCAGAGAAAGTTTAAAGGGCCCTGTTGCGGAAGCTATCAGAAGTCTAACATTGAGCCAAGGGCATTTTACTGTGCATGACTACCTCTCCCTATTGCATGATGAATTTCGATCTGCTGAAACAGTTTCTAGCTTACTGTTTCGCTTTGTGCATGTGTATCAAAAGAGAGGCGAAAATCTGTCTAAGTAAATAAGACAACTGAACAAATTATTATACCAAGTTGTGGAAAGGGGGTGGGCTGGATCCAACTGAGGTGGAGCAATCCCGGATGGAGCAACTTTCCCAGGGTGCTTTAGCCTTGGATCCAGTCTGGAATCAAATAAAGACTGAAGGTAAAGGAAGTATCTGGGGGTGTCATGAGCTTATAAGGAGAGTTAGTGTGATGGAAGTTGTAGAGGAGGCCAAAGAGGCTACAGCTGATTTATCATCGGGATGGCCCCCAGGCACGGGAGTGAGGAAGGGTGGAGAGGATGACGATCGGCTGACAACTATGCAAGTTCAGATATTGAACTTAACCAGAATGATGGCCTCGTGGACGGCAATGGGTGGTGCGCCTCCAAATGGAGGTCAGCCCGGACCAGCCAGTGGAGGGATGGGCTCTTCCTCCTCAGCTGACAATCTGTCAAGGTCAGTGGTTTGTTACAACTGTGGGAGTGTAGGACATTACAGGCGTACTTGTACAAAACTGTATAGAAGATCAGGGGATTCAGTTCAGTCGGGAAACTATTGAGGGCCCCAGTGAGGGAGCCAACTGGGTGCCCAGCAATATCAGCTAGCTGCAATCAAAGGGGTGACCAAGGGCAGGTTTGGGTGCCAACTCATGGGAGTGGATCTCTCCCAAAGCTCCCATCGGCGATAGGAGTGATGGGAACATTGTCTTCAGCAAGAGACCCCCATATCTTAGAACCCTCCAAAGTCAGAGCAAAAGGGCCCCAGCAACAGTCTTTGGGGACTCAAGTATGGACCATTGAACCAGATGCTGTGTCTCTCACTGCCAAAATTTCTAAACAGCTGGTGGGCCCCTCCCCGATGGTGCCAGTACAAGTGGAAGGTATTTATACGAGGGCCCTCTTGGATTCGGGTGCACAAGTGACATTATTATATCGGGATTTTTATGATAGACACCTGACACATATACCAATACAGAAGTTGGGCGATTTGAAGATTTAGGGTATTGGAACCAAGAAGTTCTCATATGATGGATACCTGCCTATCCAGCTAACATTTGGACCCTCTGTTCCTGGGTATACAGAGACTTTTGACACCTTAGCCATTGTGTGTGCCCACCCCCCAGGAGCTAGTCAGGGCTCGTTGATTGTGGGGAGGAATACCAATTTAGTTAGGCGTTTGCTCAACCCAATTGTCCCAATAGGGAATGACTTGGTTATAGGGGATGTTCATCCCGCACTGCAGACAGCATACCGACACTTGATGCGGGAGCAACAGGCCCCGGCAGAGGGGGTGGGATGATTGTGGAAATTAGATTGAGTGAAGAGGATATTACAACCAGGGGATGTAGCATTCTTGCAGGCCTCTGTTAGATTAGACTGGGAACAGCCTGGCCTTTACCTCATCCTCGAATCCGATCCTAGAAGGCAGAATGCCGGAGTGGAGTTAATTCCGGAGGTGATCTCTACAAAGGCCCTACAGCAGGCCAGAGGACGGATTTCAGTTGGAGTCCGGAATATTACATACCTCCCTGTGAGGTTGAGAGATCAGATGTTGTTGGGGCAGGTGAGCCCAGCCACCCCAATTATGCCTCCTGATACTAGGGAAAAGACTGAGGGTGAGGTTTTAACAAATCAGTTCTATCCTAAGAATATGCAGCTTTCCCAAGAGTGGCAAGAGAGGGATAGAGACCAGCTTTGGAGGTGGCAACACCTGTTCTCAAAAGATGAGTTTGACGTGGGCTGTGCTAGGAGCGCTCAACATGTAATCCGTTTGCAGGAAGTTAAGCCCTTTCGAGAGAGATCCTGGCGGATTCCCTTGAGTGACTTAGATGATCTTAGAGAGTATTTTTTATTATTATTAAAAAGTTTTACAGATACATTATAAACATAAGACCCACCCCACCCCCACCCAATTTCCCCACGACTTCCCAGAGCGTAATACAGGGTATTGACCCTAACAATCTTAAACTATAATATGCTAACTAACTATAATAACACTTTAAATCCTATCGCACTTTAACTCTTCTTAAAAGTAGCTAAATAATAATAAATCTTATAAATCTAAATAAATCCCATATTTATTCTGAATGTAATCAATCCATCTTCTCCATTCCAAGATATATCTTTGTTGCGAATTGTCTTTCAAATATGCTGAAATTTTTGCCATTTCTGCCAGGTTCGAAACTTTTAAAGTCCATTCTTCTATAATAGGCAAATCCTTCTTCTTCCAATATTGCGCTACCAAAAGTCTTGCTGCCGTTATTAAATTCAACATCAATTTAGTTTCTATAGCAGTACAATCTATAGTAATACCCAGCAAAAATAATTGTGGAGAAAACTTTATCTTTTTCTTAAATATCTTCTGCATATTCCACCAAATTTTAATCCAAAAAGCTTTAACTTTTTTACAAGTCCACCATATATGATAATACGTTGCATCCTCAGAACCACACCTCCAACATTTAGGCTGATAATTTGGATACATACATGCCAATTTCTTAGGATCTAAATGCCATCTATAAAACATCTTATAAAAACTCTCTTAAATTTTGTGCCTGTGTAAATTTTACATTTCTGACCCATATTGTTTCCCAAGTATCCATCGTTATTGGTTCTTGAATATTCTGGGCCCATTTTATCATACAATCTTTAACAAGTTCCATTTCTGAGTCTATTTCTATCAATGCATTATATATCCTTCTTATATGTGCAGGACTTTGATCTCTAATTTGTTTAACCAAATTTTCATCTACTATGGAAATACCAATTTTCTGATCCTGTTTCCATCTAGCTTGTAACTGCCCATACTGAAACCAAGTTTGTACTATCTTTTCTTCTTTTAAAATATTAAATGGCTTTAATTGCCACACATTTCTTTCCAATCTAAGAATTTCTTTATATGTAATCACATCATGCTTAAATCCCACATTTATATTTTCTATCGCATTTTAGGTATTGCCCAAATTGGAATTTTAAAATTCAACTTATAATGATATTTTTTCCAAACTCGCAACAGAGCATATCTTAATACTGTATATGTGTCTTAAAAACATTATCCACTTTTTTGTCATACAATAAATAAGCATGCCAACCATATAACAAATCATATCCTTCAATATTCAATAATCTCCCTTGTGTTAAATTAAACCAATTACTAATTGATGATAATGCCGCAGCCTTATAATATAATTTAAAGTTGGGCATTTTAAGACCACCTCTTTCACGTGCATCTTGCATTATCTTAAGTTTAATTCTCGGTCTCTTCCCTGCCCAAACAAATTTATTAATACCTCTCTGCCATTCCTCCAAATTTGAATCTTTTTTAAGTATAGGTATCATTTGAAACAAAAATAAGAATTTAGGTAAAACATTCATTTTCACAGCTGCAATTCTTCCCAATAAAGACAATTGTAATTTTTTCCAACTATCTAATTCTTTTTGTATTTTTAGCCATAACAATTCATAATTATTTTTATATAATTTCACATTTGAAGCTGAAAGATATACTCCAAGTATTTGACCTTTTTAACTATTTCAAATCCTATTAGTTTTCCTAAAACTTCCTTTTGTTCTTTGGTCATATTTTTAGACAATATTTTAGTTTTCTGCCTATTTACCTTAAATCCAGAAACTTGTCCATATTGTAAAATTATTTCCATTAAATCTGTAACCGATTGAGTTGGTTGACTTAATGTAATTACCAAGTCATCCGCAAATGCTTTCAATCTATAATCTTGATCTTTAATTTTAATTCCCTTTATTTTCTCTGAATCACGTATCTTAATCAACAATATTTCCAATGTTAAAACAAACAATAATGGCGACAGCGGACAACCCTGTCTTGTACCCTTTTCAATTTTACAAGCTTCTGATAAACTACCATTAATTATTATTTGAGCTGTTTGTTTTTGATATATTGCCCTAATAGGTTGTAAAAACTTATCACCAAACTCCATCTTCTCCAAAACTTTGAATAAAAATTTCCAATTCAATTAATCAAAGGCCTTTTCGGCATCCAAAAAAAAAATCAGTGCTGCGGGGACTTGATTATTTCTTTCCAAAAATTCTAATAAATTTACAATATGTCTCACATTATTTTTCATTTGTCTACCACTTATAAATCCTGTTTGATCACTATGAATCATTTGCTGCATAACCTTCATTAATCTATTTGCTAAAATCTTTGCAAATATTTTATAATCATTATTTAAAAGCGATATAGGCCTATAATTTTTAAGTTGAACAAGATCTTGATCTTCCTTCGGGATCAAAGTTATAAATGCTGTTTTCCACGATGGAAGCACTTCTCCTCCAGATTGAATTGTTCTAAATAATTCTTTTAAAGGCTCCACCATTTCTGATTGTAAATTTTTATAATAAATAGCTGATAAACCATCTGTACCGGGTGCCTTACCCACTTTTAATTGTTTAATTGCTAAAATAATTTCTTCAGCAGTTATCAATTGATTAATCCCTTCCCGTTGCTCTTGTGTAAGTATTGGGATATTCACATCCTGGAGGTAACTATCCATATCTAAACCTTGCTTAATATCCCTAGCATATAATTTAGAATAAAATTCAACAAAAGCTTTTTTAATAAGATTTTGCTGAAACACCTCTTTACCCTTATATTCTATATTATCAATATTACGTAATCTTTGTTTTTTCCTTAATAAATAAGCTAACCACCTACCCGGCTTATTAGCATTATTAAAAGTATTATGTTTGGCATATTGTAAATTAGTTGCCACGTGATCTGCCATTAACATATCAAACTGTCCTCTTACCAAGTTAATTACTTCTTTCAACCTCTTGTCAGATGGGTTCAAAATAAGAGCTTTCTCTTTCAACTTTATTTCCTCCTCTATTTCTTGATGCTTATATTCCAATCTATGTCTATGTTTATTATTCAAATATATTAGCACTCCTCTCATATAAGCTTTACTTGCATCCCAAACCATTTCAATGGGAGTACCCTTATGCATATTCATAATAAAAAATTCTCGCATATGCTTTTTGCATTCTACCACATTTTCTTCATATCTAAACAAATTTTCATTTAATCTCCATGATCTTCTTTCCCCCCATGCCCTTATCCAGTTCCATCCAAACTGGACTATGATCTGATAAAGTTCTTGGGCATATCTTAATCTTCTTAATCCTAGAAAAAATCATTAGTAGTTAATATAAAATCAATCCTAGAAAAAGATTGATGTCTATCAGAAAAAAAAGTAAAATCCTTTTCTTCCAAATTTCGTTCTCTCCAGATATCTCGCAATTCCAAGTCATCTTTCAAATCAAAAAAAGATTTTGGCAATCTAGCATGGCTTGGAGTATTTTTAAAAGAACCTCTTTTATCTTTCTGAATATCCAACACTCCATTCCAATCTCCCATTAAAATACTCGATTTATAATCCCATTGAGTTATTTTATTATGTAACAGTCTGTAAAATTCTCCTTGCTGTTGATTAGGTGCATATACTCCAATTAAAAGTATTTTCTTCCCTTTTATTAATAGTTCAATTATAATATATCTTCCTTGTTTATCTGCTTCAATTAAATTAGCTGTTACGTCTTTCTTTACATAGATAACTACTCTATTTTTGTTCTCTGGAGCAGATGCAATAAATTGTATACCCAATCTAGAGTTTATCAAATATTTTTGATCAGATGCACGAATATGCGTTTCTTGCAAACATATAACATCATTTTTAAATTGTTTCAAATACTGAAATACTTTCTTTCTCTTTTGTGGTGAGTTTAATCCATTAACATTCCAGGTTAGAAACTTTGTCGCCATCTTTTGCGACTTGAAGCTTTCGGAGCGTTTCTTGCAGATCCATAAGCATCTGCCTCTTTGGTCTAGCTCCTCCCACTGCTTCACTATAAGTAGATTCCTGACTTGTAGTTATAGAAGACTGTTTCTGTTGTTCTTGTTGTTGTTGTTCCTTACGTCTAGATACAGCCCGTGTCACTCTTTGCATCTTAGATTCTTCTAATAAAACCTGGGGTTGCACGGTTTCCGAGATTTGCTGTACTTCTTGTACCTGTCGCTCTCCTTCTTCTTTTCCTCCTTTAACTTCTTCTTTCCCTCCTTTAACTTCTGAAGATGGCGGTGAACCTGCTTTCAATACATTAGAATAAAAATCACGTGCCTTCAGAACTGTATTAAGATGATATCTTACTCCAGCATAATTCACCACAATCCCCATTGGTATCTCCCATCTGAACTGAAGCTGTTGTTTTTTTATTCATCTGCAAGAAAAACAAAATCTTTCCTTTTTTTCAAAATTCTTGGGGGAATCTCTTTCAGAATCAAAACCTCTTGATTAGCCACTTTAAATCTATTATTGTAAAAAGCTTGGATAATCTCATTTCTGATCTTTCTCTTTGTAAAATACACAACCACATCTCTTGGCAGTTTCCTTTGCCTAGCGATCCAAGAATTAACACAGAATACTTTATCTATCTCCACAAAAAAAATCTTCTGGTTGAATTCCCAAAATAGGCGCCAGAGCATCCCCCAACGTCTCCTCCAGATTTTCCTGTGGATTCTCTTTTAAACCTCTTATCCTCAGGGCAAACTCCATATCTCTATATTGTGTCATCACCACTTCATCATCAATTTTTCCCATTTTATTCTCAACTTCACGCATTTTAGCCTCCAGCATCAGATTATTTTGTTTCACTTCTTCCACACGTTCATCCAGACTCTCAATACACCCTGAGAGCCCCTGAAATGCCATCAAAATATCCTCCCGTATTTCCTTATTTTTTTCCTTCAATAAGTTCTGCCACCTGCTCAGATATTTTTTCAGACTTAAGTTTTAAAGCATCTTTTAAAGAATCTTGTTAGTCTTTTAAAGTGAGTGCAGGTGCAACAGCTGTGGCAGGTAACATCAAAGATTGAATTCCAGATTGCTGAACAGGCGATGCCCCCGGACTTTTAGAGATGGGAATTCTAGGTGGTTTGGAAGCCATTTTAACACCTAATTAACTTTCATTGCACACTTTCACTTTTCCGCCCAACTTGCTATTGTAGTTTAACTGTTAAATATCCCAGTCTTATAATCACTTTTAAATAGCTTCAAAGTTTAACAAAATCTTAAATTTCTGAGAATCCACTTTGCATATTCCTCCTCAATATCCAAACAATCACTTTCACTTTGAGGAAAAAAAACCCGCCAGCCGGACGCTTTCCATTCTTGTTACAAAGAATCACTCAGGTGCCATCTTCCCCTTCTTTTTTAAAACGATCATTGAAACGGGAAAAAAGTTGAAGTTCCAGAGTTAAAGTCTTATACTTGCTGTTTATATTGCTCCCGCATCAGCTCCGCCTGCATAAATTACTCAAGAAAACAAACAAATCCAGCAGGAGTGGATTCAGCGTCTTGTTCTGCTTAAAAGCAGAAAAGTCCTCCGATCTGGAGTGTTTCTGGGTTTCGGGGGAGCTCTCACCCTTCAAGCCCCAGAATAAACATTCTGGGGCTCTAGGGGAGCTCTACCCCTACCCAGAGACTCCCCTTCCCCTCTTCTCCCGAGGGGAAGAGTTTTTAAGCTGCGGAACAGCTGATCGTCGGCTGCTCCACGGCTTTAATGAAATCGGAAGGCTGGCGGTCGATCCCGACCGTCCACGCCGCTGAAGCGCCACCTGGAAGTCCCGATCTTAGAGAGTATTTAGCCGAGTTGAAGAGGGCTGGGATCATCAGAGAATCTCAAAGTGCTTATGCCTCCCCCATAGTGGTAGTCCGGAAGAAGAATGGATCCTTGAGAATGTGTACAGTAGTGGCCAAAATTGTGGAAACCTTTTGGGAAAAGTGTACAGTAGAAATACCACATTTGGTTAAGTTTCCACCAATTTTTCTTCTAATTTCTTTATAACTGTAGCCTTGTTCCCTTAATAATACTATTTTACATTGCTTTCTGGGCAACCTGTCAACTCTTTGCACCATTACTTTAATTTTATTACATTTTACAAGCTCACTAAATGAAAGAAAAAAAACCCAACCAACTTGATAGCGATCTCATAACACTGTCGGGCCTGGCACGCCCGACATTCGGACGGGCCGCGGGGCGACTCACCAGACCGCCGGCACCTGCGGAGCGCCCCGCCAGACCCCGAAAACCACCGCCGTCGCCCACGGAACGCTTCGCCAGGCCCCGAGACTGAGTGCCGGCGCCCGCGGATTCCTGGAGGGCCAGGACGGTGCTCGGCCGTTGCCCCGCCCCAGCACCCGTCTGCCCAGCACCCGAGGAGGCCACGGAGCGCCCTACCCGTTCCCAGCGACCCTTGCCAGTCTCCTCTTCTTCGGCGCTCCCGAAACAACCGCCCGTCAGCTGGGGAGGCGGCGGCGGCCCGCTCGTCAGCTGGGGAGGCGCGGATCGGCCCGGCGGCTCCCGGCAGTGGCCAACGAGCCAGGGGAAGGCGAAACAACCGCCCGACAGCTGGGAAGGCGGCGGCGGCCCGCTCGTCAGCTGGGGAGGCGCGGATCGGCCCGGCGGCTCCCGGAAGTGGCCAACGGGCCGGGGAAAAGCGCAGCTGCCGTGTTCGGCCGGGAAACGTTCTGCCGGCCTTCAGAGACTGGGGGCAAGATGTGGCTGGGCGCCTGAGTGTCTCAGGGGGTGGGGGAGAACCTCCGCGGGTTGGGGAAGGGCTCAGGGCGAGGCCTGCGGCGGAATGGAAAGCTGAGGGGGAAGATGAAAGCGTGCGAGGCTCTGGGGAAAGAGAGGGTGGTTTGGCCTGGGGGGTGGCTTACCGGTTGCAGTGGTGGTGGGGCGGGTCCCAAAGGGTGGGAACCATGGGAGGCGTTAGTTAAGAAGGGTGTGGGCGGGGTGAAATGATTAGGGGTGTGGTGGAGGGTGGTGCCTTGGCTGGCTATTTAACGGCGTTGATGATACTGTAGAATCAACGCTGACTTCGTTTGTCTTCGAGCAATTGTTTATGAGGCTAATAAACGTGGCTTAGGAGAACCAGCTCCCGTTCCGGTTTCATTCTTTTGGTGACTCGTCGGACGGGCCCTGAAAAACACACTGACAAATGTCCTCCTCTCAGCGTCAATACATGACATCAATAACTGAATCCTACTGTGATCTGATTGGCTCATTGCCTAAACAAGATGACACCTGATTGGCTCTCTAAACACTCTTGCTCATTGGCTACAATCAGATGAAGGAAAGCTACCTGATATCAACCTAAGCAAGTTGTGCTTCCTTTTTCTGGTTATTTGGCTATAACTTTTCATAGAATACAGTAGAGATAATTGAACAAACTTTATTGCATTACATTCTTGATTAAATTATCTTTCCATTGATACAGGTGAAACTCTAAAAATTAGAATATCGTGCAAAAGTTCATTTATTTCAGTAATGCAATTTAAAAGGGGAAACTAATATATGAGATAGACTCATTACATGCAAAGCAAGATAGTTCAAGCCGTGATTTGTCATAATTCTGATGATTATGGCGTACAGCTCATGAAAACCCCAAATCCACAATCTCAGAAAATTAGAATATTACATGCAATCAATAAAACAAGGAGTGTACATAGAACAATATTGGACCTCTGAAAAGTATAAGCATGCATTTGTACTCAGTACTTGGTTTGGGCCGCTTTTGCAGCAAATACTGCCTCAATGCGGCCTGGCATGGAAGCTATCAGCCTGTGGCACTGCTGAGGTGTTATGGAAGACCAGGATGCTTCAATAGCGGCCTTCAACTCTTCTGCATTGTTCGGTCTCATGTCTCTCATCTTTCTCTTGGCAATGACCCATAGATTCTCTATGGGGTTCAGGTCAGGTGAGTTTGCTGGCCAATGAAGCACAGTAATCCCACAGTCATTGAACCAGGTTTTGGTGCTTTTGGCAGTGTGGGCAGGTGCCAAGTCCTGCTGGAAAATGAAGTCAGCATCCCCATCAAGCTTGTCTGCGGAAGGAAGCATGAAGTGCTCCAAAATCTCCTGATAGATGGCTGCGTTGACCCTGGACTTAATGAAGCACAGTGGACCAACACCAGCAGATGACATGGCTCCCCAGATCAACACAGACTGTGGAAACTTCACACTGGACTTCAAGCATCTTGCAGTGTGTGCCTCTCCATTCTTCCTCCAGACTCTGGGTCCTTGGTTTCCAAATGAGATGCAAAAGTTGCTCTCATCAGAAAAGAGAACTTTGGACCACTGAGCAACAGACCAGGTCTGTTTTTCTTTAGCCCAGGTAAGACGCTTCTGACGTTGTTTGTTGTTCAGGAGCGGCTTGACAAGAGGAATACGACATTTGAAGCCCATGTCCAGGATCCGTCTGTGTGTGGTGGCTCTTGATGCACTGACTCCAGCCTCAGTGCACTCCTTGTGAAAGTCCCCAACACTTTTGAATGGCCTTTTCCTGACAATCCTCTCCAGGCTGCGGTCATCCCTGCTGCTTGTGCACCTTTTTCTTCCACACTTTTCCCTTCCACATAACTTTCTATTAATGTGCTTTGATACAGCACTTGGGGAACATCCAACTTCTTTTGCAATTACCTTTTGAGGCTTTCCCTCCTTATGGAGGGTGTCAATGATGGTTTTCTGCACAACTGTCAGGTCAGCAGTCTTCCCCATGATTGTGATTCCTACTGAACCAGACTGAGAGACCATTTAAAGGCTCAGGAACCCTTTGCAGGTGTTATAGCTTAATTAGCTGATTAGAGTGGGACACTTTGAGCCTAGAATATTGCACCTTTTCACAATATTCTAATTTTCTGAGATTGTGGATGTCAAGCCCCGCCGGTCCGCCGCCCGCTCAGGCCTCGACACTGCCTCCGGCAAGTCCCGAAACCGGCTGTGATGGGCGTGGCTTCGCCCGAACACCGCGGAGCGCGCCGCGGCTCCGCCGAACAGCTGGCCGGCGCCCAGGTGACCGGCGCGCTCCCTCCGTATCGGCGGCAGTCCCCTTGTAGGACCCCAGGACTTACAGATATGGGCGTGGCGTCGCCCGAACGCCGTGAGGCGCGCCAAGGCTCCGCCGACCAGCTGGACGCCGATGGGATGGGCGTGGCGGCGCCCGAACACCGCGGAGCGCGCCACGGCTCCGCCGAACAGCTGGCCGGCGCCCGGTTGATCAGCGCACCCCCTCCGGACCGTCAGCTCCGTCGGGTCCCGGGCGTTCGGTCGATGGGCGTGGCCTCGCCCGAATTCTGCAGGACGCGTCGCGGCCCCGCCGCACAGCCGGCCGGCGCCCAGCTGATCGGCGCATCTGTCTCGCCTCGGCGGCAGGACTCTGGGCCGCGGGAGGTGTCCGAGCAGGAACAGACTGGGGGCAACGCGGGACCGAACGGACAGACAGGGCCGCCCCAGCAAAACGTGGAGGGGGGTGTGGCTCTGCCCGTGTTGCCACCCTCATTCCCTGAACGCCTAGAAGGACTGGGGGGGGAGCTCGCGGCCGCAATGCCGGCACGGACTGGGGCGCACGAGGGAGGCTTACCGGGAAGGGGGCTTGGCGGGCCGCAGCGGTGCACACTGTGGGTGGTGGCTATGCAAGGCGATGGGTGGGGCATTAATGGGGAGGCGGGCGGATGCCGGTTTGCTTTGAAGGGGTGGGGTCAGGGCGTGGTAACCTGATAAAAGAGCGTTGAGGCTGGATGCCTCAACGCTGACTTTACCGCGGTTTGCTTTGGAGAAGAAATAAACCTTGTTACCCGTTCCTTTTGAAGTGCTTTTGTTTCCTGGCAGAGGACGTCGTGACAGTAAGTCAGCGTTGTTCTAGGATACCTACTGCTGTTACTCACGCTTTGGGCATGGCAGAGGATCCATCGGGGCTTGATCTGGCAGCCGAGGAGGAAGGGGCTGTTGGGGCTGCAGTTGCAACTCCCCCTGATCCTGGCGAGCCGGAGGGGCCAGCAGTGCGGCCGAAGACCAAGGGGGTTATAGCCTCGGCTGAAGCTGGTGACAGTTGGGAGGTAGGGTCTCTGGCTCAAAGTGGGGGAGGGTGGCAAAGCCCTTCCTTGGAGCATTGGGACCAAGACCGTGGTGAGGGCCGTCCACGGGCTGGTGTGCCGGCTTGGAGGGAACGGCGGCTGACGGAGGAGGAAGGCGAGGAGTGGAGCTACTCTACGGCCCCAGGGGCCTACACGATGGACGTGTTGCGGGACCGTTTTGGGGAGTTTCGCTATCAGGACACTGCACCTTGGTCACCTGCGGGACCGGCTCAGGAGTCGCGGCGGTGGTCACTACAGAGGCTGACACCCGGCCAGGCGGGCCAGCCCAGTTTCCGCCTGGCAGGCCCAAGGTTTCGGGGCCCGCCATCACGGCTGACGGAGATGGGAGCTGTTCAGGCCGAACGACAACGCCCCGGGGTGTCAGACCAGGCAGAGGCCACCAGGTGGGCAACAACGGCCGGGGCTTCCGCCCGGCCATGGAGCGGGCGGCACCAAGCAGCAGGTACAAGGGGGCCCAGGGCCCAGGGGGGCCCCTGGGGCCCGGGGGTGTTCTGGGGCCCTCCACCACTGCCGGTTACGTACGACGGCCACCCTGACCGGCTTGCCATGTTCCTAAGCCACACCATTCACCACCTGGACCAGTACGGTGCAGCCTATACCTCCCAATGGGCCATGGTGGTGGCTATCACAGCAAGCTTGCAGGGAGAGGCCGCGGCATGGGCGGCTGACCTGTACGGCGAGCATGCCAGGGAACTGGCTGACGTCGGGTTGTTCCTGGAGTCACTGCGGACGCAGTTCGAGGACGTGGCCCGTACTCACAGAGCCGAGGCGGAGGTGGTGGGGCTGTGACAACAAGGCAGGCCCGCAGCGGAGTATGTCGCTGAATTCCGCCGGGTGGCTCGTAAGCTCCGCTCTTGGCCGGAACGCTTGCTGGTACACCACTTCCAGTCGGGGCTGGACGGCGCGCTGCGGAGGGCGTGCGTGGTGCGTGGAGTGCCCGAGCGACTGCTGGAGTGGTACCGGGTCACCGTAGAACTGGACGTCCGGCTGCGCGAATGCAGGGGTAAGGCGGAGGGGGTGGTCGGGACCCGTAGGACCCCCGAAAGGCCGAAGGAGGAGGGTCAGAAGGCCGTGGCCCCAACGGCAAGCCCACCCGTGCCGCCTCCAAGATCGGCTATAAGGTGTTTCCGGTGCGATCAGCCGGGGCACCGAGTGGCCGCTTGCCCCTTGCCGGCACCTCGTCCCGCCGCAGCAACTCCCGCCGGAAAAGGCCCTACCGCACGGAAGTCGCTGGAGCGAACAAGAGCAGCTCACCAGCTGGCATCCCTGATGACCACAGCAGCAATCGGCACAGAACCACCCGAGGCCAACGACCCAGAGCCCTACGAGAGCCTGGAGGAGGAGGAGGACCCTATGGTGAGTGACCCAGTGGTCCCCTTCACAGTACCGGTCGTACTCGTCAACCCACGTTCGGGACGTAGGGAGGCTTGCCCAGCACTGATCGACACAGGCAGCACCCGGTGCCTTATCAGCCAAGTGGTGGTTGCTCGGCTGGGTTTGGAGGTACGCCGCCTGCCAACTCCTCTTCGTTTCCAGCAAGTGGACGGATCCCTTTTGGGGGGGGCTCCAGTCACTCGGGTGACGGGTCCTATTCGATTGGAGATGGGGACCCACTGGGAGACTTTGCGCTTCCTTGTCGTACCATCAATGACGGAGACAGTGATTCTGGGACTGACATGGCTCGACAAGTGGGGTCCCACGATCTGGTGGGGGGAGGGTTGCCGGCACCTGCGGTTGGGGACAGGGCCACAACCACCACCACACGCATATGTGGGTCCTGCAGAGCGGCCTGGTGGTGAGCGGGTCCAAGGGGCAGAGGGGGTGGCGGAAGCCTGCTTCCCACAGGTGTACGCCGACCTAGCAGAGGTTTTCGACGAAAAAGAGTGCGACGCTCTGCCACCCCACCGAACGACGGATTGTGCCATCGAGCTGGAGCCAGGCGTAAAACTGCCGAAACCGCGCATGTACGCGCTGACGCCTCACGAGATGCAGGAGCTACGTCGTTACGTCGACAAAAACCTCGCGAGGGGGTTCATCCAACCTGCCCGATCCAAGATAGCAGCGCCAATACTGTTTCGGGAGAAGAAGGATGGCACGCTTCGCTTGTGTGTCGACTTCCGGGGCGTCAACGCGGTCTGCGTTGAACATCTGTATCCGCTGCCACTCATGAAAGATCTTCTGGCACACCTGTCGACAGGACGCATCTTCACGAAGCTAGACCTACGGGAGGCGTATTACCGGGTGCGGATCAGAGCTGGGGATGAGTGGAAAACGGCGTTTAACTGTCCGCTGGGCAGTTTCCAGTTCCGTGTCATGCCGTTCGGACTCCAGGGGGCCCCAGCCGTTTTTATGCAGATGATAAACCAGGTGCTTCACAAGCACCTGTACCGCGGGGTGTTAGTGTACCTGGATGACATTCTGATATACACTAAGACTATGGAAGAGCACGTTGCCCTCGTGCGCCAGGTGCTTCGGAAGCTGCTGGCTGCCCGCCTCTATGTGAAGCTCACCAAGTGCGAGTTCCACAAAACGAGGCTGGATTATCTGGGGTATCGCGTGTCGGCGAGCGGCATAGAAATGGACCCTCGCAAAGTGGAAGCCGTCCTGCAATGGCAGGCGCCGCGGACGCGGCGACAGCTTCAGTTTCCTGGGGTTCGCGAACTTTTACCGCCAGTTTATTCCAGGTTTTGCAGCAACAGCCCTGCCGCTGACGGACCTGTTGCGGACGCGGAACTCCGGGGAGAAACCACGTCCAGGGTTGAAGCTGGCATGGACCACCACGTGTCAACGGGCGTTCGAGACGTTGAAGGCCCTGTTTGCTAAGGAGCCGGTGTTGGTACATCCCGACCCCGACCGTCCGTATGTGGTCCAAGTCGACGCCAGTGATGTCGCGGTAGGGGCTGTGCTGTTGCAACGGAACACGGAGGGCGTGCTGCAACCCTGTGCCTACTCTTCCAAAAAACTGTCTTCGGCGGAACGCTCATGGGCGATTTGGGAGAAGGAGGCGTTCGCCGTGCGCGCGGCCTTGGAGACATGGCGACATCTTCTGGAGGGGGCTGTCCATCCCTTCGAGGTCTGGACAGACCACAAGAACCTGGAGGTGCTGCAGTCCCCGAGGAAACTGGCGCCCAAGCACGTCAGATGGGCTCTCTTTTTTCGGCGCTTTAATTTCGTCCTGAAGTACGTACCGGGGGGGCGGAACTTCCTTGCTGACGCACTATCACGGCTGCCGCAATACGACACCAAACGAGAAGCGGTTATACAAGAACTCATCCCGCCTAGTGCATCCCCGAACGCGACCCAGGCAGTCTGCAGCGTGGGGGACGATTTATCCCGAGTCATGGGCGAGGCCTTAGCAACAGACGCCTGGCTGAAGGAGCATCCCGGACTTCTGACTATGCGCGACGGCTTGGCCTGGCACGGGGATAAGCTGTATGTGCCTCAGGCACTACGCCCCGCCATTTTGCGCCGTTGTCATGACGCCAAGCAGGCCGGTCACTTCGGCTTCCTGAAAACGTTACACTTAGCACGCCGTCAATTTTGGTGGCCGTGCATGAAGGCGGACGTGGAACACCATGTCCGGGGATGCCACGTATGCGCCACAGCAAAACCCCGTGTCGGGAAGCCATTGGGTCTGCTACAGACGGTTTCAGACCCCGTACGACCATGGCAAGACATCGCCATGGACTTCATTGTCGGGTTGCCGGACAGCAGAGGATACTCGGTAATCTGGACGGTCATCGACCTTTTCTCCAGACAGGCGCACTTCGTCCCCTGCAAGGGGCTGCCGTCCGCCAAACGGTTGGCACGACTGTTTATGACTCACGTCTATCGGCTGCACGGGGTTCCCCGACGGGGCCTGTTCACGGGGATCGGTACGAGATACAGGCAATCCTAGACTCTCGGGTACGGAGGGGCCAGATACAGTATCTCGTGTTATGGAAAGGATACCCGTTGGCAGAAGCTTCATGGGTGTGGAAAGGGGATGTCCAGGCAGATCGTCTGGTCACGGCCTTTCACCGAACACATCCGTCCAAACCGGGGGGTAGCACTGGGGGCTCAGCGGCTTGTCTTCACGGTGAACTGTCTTGCTGTTCTTCTCTTGCAGGAGGGCAGGTGGTAGGGGGAGCCGACTGTCAAGCCCCGCCGGTCCGCCGCCCGCTCAGGCCTCGACACTGCCTCCGGCAAGTCCCGAAACCGGCTGTGATGGGCGTGGCTTCGCCCGAACACCGCGGAGCATGCCGCGGCTCCGCCGAACAGCTGGCCGGTGCCCAGGTGACCGGCGCGCTCCCTCCGTATCGGCGGCAGTCCCCTTGTAAGACCCCAGGACTTACAGAGATGGGCGTGGCGTCGCCCGAATGCCGTGAGGCGCGCCAAGGCTCCGCCGACCAGCTGGACGCCGATGGGATGGGCGTGGCGGCGCCCAAACACCGCGGAGCGCGCCGCGGCTCCGCCGAACAGCTGGCCGGCGCCCGGTTGATCAGCGCACCCCCTCCGGACCGTCAGCTCCATCGGGTCCCGGGCGTTCGGTCGATGGGCGTGGCCTCGCCCGAATTCTGCAGGACGCGTCGCGGCCCCGCCGCACAGCCGGCCGGCGCCCAGCTGATCGGCGCATCTGTCTCGCCTCGGCGGCAGGACTCTGGGCCGCGGGAGGTGTCCGAGCAGGAACAGACTGGGGGCAACGCGGGACCGAATGGACAGACAGGGCCGCCCCAGCAAAACGTGGAGGGGGGTGTGGCTCTGCCCGTGTTGCCACCCTCATTCCCTGAACGCCTAGAAGGACTGGGGGGGAGCTCGCGGCCGCAATGCCGGCACGGACTGGGGCGCACGAGGGAGGCTTACCGGGAAGGGGGCTTGGCGGGCCGCAGCGGTGCACACGGTGGGTGGTGGCTATGCAAGGCGATGGGTGGGGCATTTATGGGGAGGCGGGCGGATGCCGGTTTGCTTTGAAGGGGTGGGGTTGTTCTGAACCAGCCCTCTTCTCGCAACCCCTAATTAAAAGAAGAGTCTGGAAAGCGTCCAAGGCTAAAAGGCTTCTGCCAAGATTTAATTACGCAGTTAACAAAAACACAAGAGCTTGTCTTCTCAAGCGGAAAAGTTGCTTTCAGCAACCAGCCCCTCCCCAAACACTTCTTTTATAGAGAGCTCAGGGCGTGGTCTCCCTGTGCCTCCTCCCGAGGAGTCCCATAGTCTTTCTTTGTTTGTCCCTGCTCGTCTGCCTCCTGCGTCGGGCGTCCTTGAACAGGGCCAGCTGTGGGTCATCATCCTCCGCACTCTCGGGCTCACACAGCTGAGAAGAGGTCCCCGGCTGAGGACTCTGCAAAGCCTCCAAATCATCATCAGCCGGTTCGTTTCCCTCCTCCCCCACATCTGAGTCCTCCGATACATCGGACCCGGCTGTCGGAACCACAGGCTGGCCCTGAGTCACAACACTATCCCGCACCGCAGGGCCCTTCCCTCGGGTCTGCCGATCCGGATGCGGTCGGGATGGGAACTGTTCGTGAAAAGCAGTCACCAACGCAGGGGCATGAACGGCGGTCGCGTCTTCCCATGTGAAGTCCTCCGGCCCGTACCCTTTCCACTCGATCAGGTACTGGAAGCGACCTTTCAGCCAGCGGGAATCCCTGATGCTGGCGACCTCGTACTCGGGGGTGCTGCCTCCATCACGCGTTCCTGATGGGGGAGGTTCCGCTTGGCGAAGTGGACAGGCCGGTTGTTCGGGGACCAACAAGGACCGATGGAAGACGGGGTGCACGCGCAGGGAACGTGGCAGAGTTAAACGATAGGCGTCCGGGTTGATGACGGCCTCGACTGGGAACGGTCCAAGGTAACGGTGGTCCAGCTTCCTCGCCGGCCGAGTGGATGGTAGGTTCCTGGTGGACAGCCAGACCCGATCCCCCACCGATAGTGGAGGCGTATCCCTTCTCGACCGATCGGCGAACCTCTTGTAGTCGGCCTTGGCCTTCTCCAGCTGCCGTCGCACCAACCGATGGATCGCCTGTAACTCCGCCATGAATTCGTTCGCTGCCGGCTCCGGTGAGTCCACGGGAGAAAGAGGGAAGAACCTGGGGTGATAACCCACGTTGGCCAAGAACGGTGTCATCTGCGTGGAGGTGTGTTGCGAGTTATTAAAGGCAAACTCGGCTATGGCCAAATAGTCCACCCAGTTGTCCTGCTGCAGGTTAACGTAGCAGCGCAGATACTGCTCTAAGATGCCGATGACCTTCTCGGTACCCCCGTCGGTCTGAGGATGATGCGCGGACGAGAGGCAAACCTTAATGTCCAACGCCCGCATCAACTCCTGCCAGAAGCGGGCTGTAAACTGGGCCCCCCTATCGGAGACGACCCTATCGGGAAGGCCGTGCAGCCGGAACACCTGTTGGATGAACATGCGACTAGTGGCGCGAGCTGACGGTAAGCCGCGACAGGGGATGAAGTGCGCCATCTTGGTCAACATGTCCACCACCACAAACACTGTCGTGAAGCCGGAGGATGGGGGTAGATCCGTCAGAAAGTCCATGGACACAGCCCCCCAGGGTCTCTTGGGCGTTGGCAAAGGCTGCAATAAACCAGGCGGGGCCCCTGTCGCTGACTTGGCCTGCCTGCATGGGACGCAGGAGGTGACATAAGACTGGACATCGTGTCGGACTCGGGGCCACCAGAAAGTACGGGAGACCAGGTTCAGAGTCTTGAACAGGCCAAAATGCCCCGCAGCCGGGTTATCATGACATTGGCTGAGGACGAGTCCCCTGAGTGGCCCTCCTGGAACATAGAGCCGGTCACAATAATACAGGAGTCCATCCGTGACCGACCAAGGCGAATCTGGCCCCACCTCTTCCTTCCGCTGAGCCACCCACGCCTCCTGCTGCTGCGCCTCCCGGATCCGAGCCCGTATATCCACCGGCTCCCGTACCGCAGCAAAAGACTCGACGGGGATCACTGTCCTGGGCGGAAGCTTGTCTTCCACTCGGGTGTACTCGGGCTTCCTGGACAGAGCATCCGCTCTCTGGTTCTGCCCGCTTGGTATGTACCGCACCCGGAAGTCAAACCTCGCAAAGAAGAGGGACCACCGGATCTGGCGTTGGTTCAAATTCCGAGCGGTCTGCAGGCTTTCCAGATTCTTGTGGTCCGTCCGGACCTCGATTTGATGCCGCGCCCCCTCCAGATGATGCCTCCAAGCCTCGAACGCCGCCTTGATGGCCAGCAGCTCCTTCTCCCAGATGGTATAGTTGCGCTCCGAGGGATTCAATTTCCGAGAGTGATACGCGCAAGGGAAAAGGGTACCGTTGGGCGTCGCTGCCTGGAGTAACACGGCCCCAATGGCAATGTCGGAGGCGTCCGCCTCCACGACAAACGGCCGTTGCGGGTCAGGATGCTTCAAGATGGGCTCCTTCATGAAGGCGTCCTTCAAAGCTTGGAACGCCTGTTGTTCGGGGGCGTTCCACTGGAACCGAGTCTTCTTCTGCAGGAGCCGGGTGAGGGGGGCTGTCAAGGCAGCAAAGCCAGGGATGAATGTCCGATAGTAGTTGGCAAATCCAAGAAGTCGCTGAACATCCTTCACGCGACGCGGGGGTTGCCAACTCTGCAACGACTCAACTGTACTTGGATCCATGGCGATGCCCTCAGGAGAAATGCGGTGGCCCAAGAAATCAATGGTCACCTGGTAGAACTGGCACTTCTCCAACTTGGCAAACAGCCGATGTTTCCGGAGGCGCTGCAGGACCTGACGGAGATGCTGATGATGCGCTTCACGCGACGGGGAGTAAATCAGGATGTCGTCCAGGTAAATCACAACAAACTGGTCCAACAGATCCCGAAAGATGTCGTTCATAAAATGCTGAAACACAGCGGGGGCGTTGGTCAGGCCAAACGGCATCACCGTGTACTCGAAATGTCCATAGCGAGTACCAAACGCCGTCTTCCACTCATCACCCGGCCGAACCCTGACGAGGTTGTAAGCTCCACGCAGGTCCAGTTTCGTGAAGATCTTAGCCTCCCGGAGTCGGTCCAAGAGCTCGGGGATGAGGGGCAGCGGGTAGCGGTTACGCACCGTGATGGCATTGAGTTTCCGGTAGTCACAGCAAAGTCGTAACTCGCCCGACTTCTTTTTGACGAAGAGCACGGGCGCAGACACTGGCGAGGACGAGGGCCGGATGAAACCACGAGCCAAGTTCTTTGTCAGGAAGTCCCGCAATGCAGCCAACTCGGGCTCCGACATGGAGTACAAACGCCCCACTGGGAGAGGCGCATCAGGGACTAGGTCAATGGAGCAGTCGTAGGGCCTGTGCGGGGGTAATTGGTCCGCCTCTGACTCGCTTAACACGTCAGCAAAGTCGGACAGTACGGGAGGCAAGGAAACCCCTGAGGAACCCTCCACCTGGCCGGCACAGATATGGCGGGTGTGGTCCACGCACTGCAAACTTGGGGAGGTGACCAAGTTCTGAGACCAATAGATCTGTGGATCATGCGCCCGGAGCCACGCCAGTCCCAAGACCACGGGGAAGTGCAGATCCGAAGTGACGTAAAACTGAATGGCCTCCACATGGGTACTGATGGCCATACACACGGGTTGCGTGGCGGCCGTGATAGGCCCGGACAGGAGCACTCGACCATCGATGGTCTCCACAAGCATGGGCGGATCCACCGGACACTGGGGAACAGCCCATTTGGCCACAAAGGCCGAATCCATAAAGTTAGTGGTAGCCCCAGAGTCAATTAAGGCATGGACCGGAATCCCCTCTGGCTTGCCAGGAAGGATCAGTCGTGCCTCCAAAATCAAATGCCGTGGAGGTTCACAGGCACCGTCGGAACGGCGTCGCTCGGCGTGATCGTTGTGGGTCGCCCGATCTTTCACACCGTCTAGATCGGGCTCGGGCCGTTTCCCGATAGCAAAGCAGGGGACTTTCTCGGGGCAGGCTTGGTCACTGACGCCCGCTGACGCTTCTTCGGGCAAGAAGCAGCCAAATGTCCAGGGTCCCCACAGTAAAAACACAACCCCTCCGATCGTCGTCTGTCCATTTCCGTCACCGATAGACGGGACCTGGCGGCACCCAGCTCCATTGGCTCCTCCCTCTGGACTGGGGGCTCACGCACAACAGGGGCGGCAGGGGTCTGTGGGGTGGCACGGCGACTCTTACGCTGCTGCAGCCGGGCATCGATCCGCAGACAAAGATGGATCAGCCCATTCAGGTCTGAGGGAATGTCCACGCGGGCCAGCTCATCCAACATCTCCTCTGACAAGCCATCCTGAAAGGCATCCACGAGCGCAGCCTCATTCCAGGCGGAATCCTGGCTAAGCAGCCGGAAATCGCTGATATAGGCCTGTAGGGGGCGCTGACCCTGCCTCAAAGCTTTCAGACGTCGGGTGGCGGTCTGCGCCTTAATCGGGTCCTCGTACATGAGGCGCATATGGTCACAAAACCCCCCAAAGTTATCCAACAAAGGGCTAGGCTGTGCCAACAGAGGCGTGCCCCAACGAGCTGCATCTCCCGACAGAAGGCTCAACACGAATCCCACCTTATCTCGGTCAGTGGGGAAATCAGCTGCTCTCACGCTGATATAAAGCTGGCATTGTCCCAGGAAGGCAGGAAACAGTTCTGGATTACCAGCAAATTTATCCGGCATAGCTATCTGACATTTCCTCCTGGGTGGGGGGGCAGCATGTACCTGAGCCTGCAGTTGTGCCACCTGAGTGGCCAGCAAGGTGAGTTGCTGGTTGAGCTGGGCATTCTCGGCAAGAAGCTGCTCCATCGTAGTATTAAGGGGTGGGTGGCTGAAAGCAAACTGTTCTGAACCAGCCCTCTTCTCGCAACCCCTAATTAAAAGAAGAGTCTGGAAAGCGTCCAAGGCTAAAAGGCTTCTGCCAAGATTTAATTACGCAGTTAACAAAAACACAAGAGCTTGTCTTCTCAAGCGGAAAAGTTGCTTTCAGCAACCAGCCCCTCCCCAAACACTTCTTTTATAGAGAGCTCAGGGCGTGGTCTCCCTGTGCCTCCTCCCGAGGAGTCCCATAGTCTTTCTTTGTTTGTCCCTGCTCGTCTGCCTCCTGTGTCGGGCGTCCTTGAACAGGGCCAGCTGTGGGTCATCATCCTCCGCACTCTCGGGCTCACACAGCTGAGAAGAGGTCCCCGGCTGAGGACTCTGCAAAGCCTCCAAATCATCATCAGCCGGTTCGTTTCCCTCCTCCCCCACATCTGAGTCCTCCGATACATCGGACCCAGCTGTCGGAACCACAGGCTGGCCCTGAGTCACAACAGGGGTCAGGGCGTGGTAACCTGATAAAAGAGCGTTGAGGCTGGATGCCTCAACGCTGACTTTACCGCGGTTTGCTTTGGAGAAGAAATAAACCTTGTTACCCGTTCCTTTTGAAGTGCTTTTGTTTCCTGGCAGAGGACGTCGTGACAGTGGATTTGGGGTTTTCATGAGCTGTACGCCATAATCATCACAATTATGACAAATCACGGCTTGAACTATCTTGCTTTGCATGTAATGAGTCTATCTCATATATTAGTTTCCCCTTTTAAGTTGCATTACTGAAATAAATGAACCTTTGCACGATATTCTAATTTTTCGAGTTTCACCTGTAGGAATGAGAGAAACTGTGAATGAAGAATGGAATGACAAATATCATACAGATATTTCCACTTTTTCAACACAATTTGAAATTCACATTCTTTATGGCAAAAATCCCAGAAGTTTCTGGTAAAGCAAACCAGTCTTTCATTTATTACACATCCTATGAGGTGTTGAGTGTTCATTGCGTAGTATCATCAGCATTTATCCGTTGCGACCCCCTTTTAGTGCTGCTTCTGTATGTACTAGTTATTGCTTTTTTCCTTCCTTTCTTTCTTTCTTTCTTTCTTTCTTTCTTTCTTTCTTTCTTTCTTTCTTTCTTTCTTTCTTTCTTCTTTCTTTCTTTCTTTCTTTCTTTCTTTCTTTCTTTCTTTCTTTCTTTCTTTCTTTCTTTCTTTCTTTCTTTCTTTCTTTCTTTCTTTCCAACATCCATCTCCCATCATGCAACATCCACCTCTCACTTTCTTCTACTTCCCATGTTTCTCTCTTTCCATATTTCTATAGTACATTCTTGTTCCTTCAACATTCTAAGGCTTGTGTTAAGGCATACAATTCACACATTTGAGCTGACCCCGTTAGTGGCAGTCTCCCTGCTTCCAACAATTTTAATATATGCAATTCACAAAGCTGTGCAAACCAACTTAAAAGCAACTTTTCTGTTTCTTCCTTCTATTATCCATTCCTTCCCTTCTCTTCTGCCACTCTGGCCTAACTTCTTTCTTTTCTTCATCTTCTATCAACTTTACATGAGCCAACTCTTTCCCTTTAATCAATTCTCTTCATTTCTCTTCTCCAAAAGTATTGAAGACTGCGTAAGCATTTTTGGAGTCAGTGTATATGTTCCCTTTTCTCCCTTATTAACAACCTCGGAGTTTGCAGTAAGGGATAAAACCCACAGTTTAGTGCTTACTAAGGGAGGGAAATTCTCCCAGCTTCCACTCACATTTTTTCTTCCCATCTACTATCGCCCCTTCATTATGTCTTTCTTTGTCTTTTATTTTTTGTTTTCCCAACTACTTTACTATGAATAAGTGGTTACCTCCTTTCGGCTTTCTGATTTTAAGATGACCCACACTTAACACCAAGACTTCTAAAATGTCAACTGTAAACAAAAATGCCACTGGCTGCCTCTTTTCCCCCACTTCTGGGTAGCCCCCCCCCCAGTCATTCCTTTGTATTTACAAAGGAATTGGTTAGTAAAGAGCCAGCAAGGGTGTGCTCACCAACTCTGCTTGAGTTTGTTTGCATACAAATCTTTATTCAAAACAAGATAGCTCATTTATAATCCCAAAAATTTTCTCAACTCCTTCGTTTTAAACAAGGGTTGAATTACAATTCCTTCAATTCTCTTAGGTATTATTTTCTATCAGTGTGTCCTGCACACAGACATAAAAACATAAAAAAACAATTCCACAAAAAAAATAAACAAGCTTAATGAGATATTCTGAGTTACTGAAACAGTTTTATATCGAACTCTAGTATTGCTTTTAATATGAAGTTAGTCAAATTCCAATTTAACCAGATTCCATTCAGATGGAAACAAACTTCCATCAAGTAGGCCAAAACATCTACAAATCTAAGCAAAACAATTCAGAGTAATTTCTTTTGTGTGACTATATATATGTGTGTGTGTGTGTGTGTGTGTGTGTGTGTGTGTGTGTGTAAATTTTAGATTGCTAACAAAGAATTAAAGGGAGACTGATAAGCATTTCAAACTTATTTGTTTTCATCAGTCAACCATACCCTTCTGAGATTCGAACCTGGGCTGATTGCACATTAGGCAGTTGTTTTAACCTCTAGGCCACAAGCTCTATCTCACTTTGTTAGCTGAAAAGCAAGGGAGAAGCAAGCAAATATGAGCTGTCACTGTTGTGACTGCTACCTGTCGATGGCCTTCGGTTAGGCCGAAACAGGAAATAAAGATTTGTCCCATGTTTGGGGCCTAGCAAGGTAATCTAAATAGTTAACAAGCATTTAACACATATCTCCCTTGCTTCTCAGCTAACAAAGTGAGATAGAGCTTGTGGCCTAGAGGTTAAAACAACTGCCTAATGTGCAATCAGCCCAGGTTCAAATCTCAGAAGGGTATGGCTGACTGATGAAAACAAATAAGTTTGAAATGCATATCAGTCTCTTTTTAATTCTTTGTTAGCAATCTAAAATTTACACAAATATGAGCTTTCACTGTTGTGACTACTGCCTGTCGATGGCCTTCGGTTAGGCCGAAACAGGAAATAAAGATTTGTCCCATGTTTGGGGCCTAGCAAGGTAATCTAAATAGTTAACAAGCATTTAACATATATATTGCTCAAAAAAATAAAGGGAACAGAAAATAAGTCATCCTACTATTTTTTTTTATTGAAAAGTTTTAAAATACATTTTATCTTTAACCATCCCCCCCTCCCCCCACCCCTACCTATCCCTCCCTACCCCTCCCCCCCTTCCCCCTCCCCCCCGACTTCCCAGAGCTAAGTACAAGGTATAAAAACAAAGAACAATCATAAACATCCATATGCTACCAACGATAAATTCTTAAATCTATCACTCTCTAGCTCATATAAGATAACTACAAGCAATACTAATATACATATAAAAAGAAAAGAAAATAGAAAGGAAGACTTATTCAAATGCTAAATGAAACTTTTTAGTCCCATATTTGTTCTGGATATATTCAATCCATTTTTTCCACTCCATAATATAACGTTCTTGCGAATGATCTTTCAAATAAGCCGAGATCTTTGCCATTTCCGCCAGGTCAGAAACCTTTAAAGTCCATTCTTCTATAGTCGGCAGATCCTCCTTCTTCTTGCTGCTGTAATTAAATTCAACATCAACTTAGTGTCCACAACAGTAGCATCTGTAATTATACCCAACAAAAACAATTGCGGACAAAACTTTATCCTTTGCTTGAAGATCTTCTGCATATTCCACCAAATTTTTATCCAAAAAGCCTTAACCTTTTTGAAGGTCCACCATATGTGAAAATATGTTGCATCTTCGCCACCACACCTCCAGCATTTTGGCTGATAATTCGGATACATACTTGCAAGCTTTTTAGGATCTAAATGCCATCTATAAAACATTTTATAAAAGTTCTCTCTTAGGTTTTGAGCTTGTGTAAATTTTACGTTCCTCACCCAGATCTTTTCCCACGTGTCCATTGTAATAACTTCTTGGATATTCTGGGCCCATTTTATCATACAATCTTTAACAAGTTCTGTTTCAGAATCAATTTCTATCAATGCAAGATATATTCGTTTGATATGTGCTGGACCCTGATTTCTAATTTGCTTTATCAAATTTTCGTCAGTCATTGCAAAACCAGTTTTCTGATCTTCTTTCCACCTGGCCCGTAACTGAGTATATTGAAACCAAGTTTGAACAATCTTCTCATCTCGCAAGAGATTATACGGCTTTAAACACCAGACACTTCTTTCCAAGCTTAAAATCTCCTTATACGTAGTCACATCATGCTTGAAACCAACGTTTATATTTTCTATTGCGTGTTTTGGAATTGCCCACAATGGCATCTTGCAGTCTAACTTATGTCTATACTTCTTCCAAACTCTCAACAATGCCTGTCTTAGAATATGCACTTTAAATACATTATCTACCTTCTTATCATACAACAAATATGCATGCCAGCCAAATAACAAGTCGTGGCCCTCAAGATTTAATAATCTCTCTTGTGTCAAATTAATCCAATCACTTATTCCTGATAACGCAGCAGCTTCATAATATAATTTAAGATTAGGCATTTTGAGTCCACCTCTTTCACGAGTATCTTGCATAATCTTAAGTTTAACTCGTGGCCTTTTCCCTGCCCAAACAAATTTATTGATACCCCGTTGCCATTCTTCCAAATTAGAATCTTTTTTAAGAACCGGTATCATTTGAAATAAGAATAGAAATTTAGGCAGGACATTCATTTTCACTGCTGCGATTCTTCCCAGCAAAGACAATTGCAATTTTTCCCAACTCTCCATTTCTTTTTGAATTTTTCCCCATAATTTTTCATAGTTATTTTTATATAACTTTGTATTAGAGGGTGACAAAAACACCCCCAAATATTTGACCCTTTTAGCAATCTCAAATCCAGTTAATCCTTCTAAAAGAGCCTTTTGCGATACTGTCATATTTTTGGCCAGAATTTTAGTTTTTTGTGCATTAACTTTAAATCCAGAAACCTTCCCATATTGCATTATTATCTCCATCAGGTCCACAACAGAGTTCTCCGGCTGGGTCACCGTAACAACCAGATCATCTGCGAACGCTCTCAATCTATAATCCTGATCTCTAATTTGTATACCCTTAATTCTTTCCGAATTCCGTATTTTTACCAATAATATCTCCAATGTTAACACAAATAATAAAGGCGATAACGGACACCCTTGCCTTGTGCCCTTCTCAATATTACATGCTTCAGTCAAACTATTGTTAACTATTATTCGGGCAGTTTGTTTTTGATATAATGCCCTAATTGGTTGCAAAAATTTATCCCCAAAATTCATTTTATCTAAAACTTTCAACAAAAATTGCCAATTCAATTGATCAAAAGCTTTTTCAGCATCTAGAAAAATTAGCGCCGCAGGGATCTGGTTGTTCCTCTCCAAAAACTCTATCACATCAACTATATGCCTCACATTATTTTTCATTTGCCTACCACTAATAAACCCAGTTTGATCCCCATGAATCACCTGTTGCAGAACCCTCATCAATCTGTTAGCCAACACCTTAGCAAATATCTTGTAATCTGTATTTAAAAGTGATATCGGTCTGTAGTTTTTTACTTGAGTAGCATCTTGATCTTCCTTTGGAATCAAAGAGATAAAAGCAGTTCTCCAAGACGGAGGCACCTTTCTCCCTCTCTGAATTGTCTGGAACAGTTCCTTTAACGGCTTTATCAACTCCAGTTGTAAATTTTTGTAATAAGCCGCAGTCAAACCATCTGTACCTGGCGCTTTATCCACCTTCAATTCCTTAATTGCTATAAAAATTTCTTCTTCTGTTATCAATTGATTAATCTCCTCCTTTTGTGCTTGCGTAAGAACCGGGATGCTAGCATTCTCCAAATATACATCAATGTCTTTTTCATTAATCTTCACCTTAGCATATAATTTAGAATAAAAATCCACAAAAGCTTCCTTAATAAGATCCTGTTGAAACACAACCTTTCCCTTATATTCAATTTTATCTATATTAGAAGCCCTTTGCTTTTTCCTTAGTCTGTAAGCTAGCCATCTACCTGGCTTATTAGCATTGCAAAAAGTATTATGCCTAGCAAACCGTAAATTGGTTGCCACTTGATCAGCCATCAACTTATCAAATTGTCCTCTTAATAGGTTAATAACCTCCTTAGTCTTCACATCCAATGGGTTCATGATTAGGGCCTTTTCTTTTTCCCTAATTTCATTCTCCAGTTCTTTCCTTCTAACTTCCAAAGTACGTCTGCATTTATTATTCATATATATCAACACCCCTCTCATGTAGGCCTTGCTAGCATCCCAAACCATGTCCATAGAGGTATCCTTATTCATATTAATTTCAAAGAAATCCTTCATCTGCTGTTTACATTCTTCCACATTTCTCTGATTTCTAAACAAATTCTCATTTACGCGCCACGAGCGCCTATCCCTATTGTCCTTATTGATCTCTAACCAAACTGGACTATGGTCAGAAATAGTTCTTGCACAGATCTTTACCTTCTTAATCCTAGAAAAAAAAGTCATTAGTCAGCAAAATAAAATCAATCCTGGAAAAAGATTGATGTCTGTCAGAAAAAAAGTATAATCCTTTTCATGTAGATGAGTGTCACGCCAAATATCTCGCAGTTCCAAATCGTCCTTCATTTCGAAAAAAGATTTAGGCAATCTGGCATGACTCGGAACACGCTTAAAAGAACCAGCCTTATCCATCTGTACGTCCAAAACACCATTCCAGTCCCCCATAAAAATAAACGATTTGTAATCCAATTGGGTAACCTTTGTGTGAAGTAAACTAAAAAAATCAGCTTGTTGTTGATTAGGAGCATACAGTCCAACTAGAAGCGTTTTTTTACCTTCTAACAGCAAATCTATCATAACATATCTTCCTTGCTTATCTACTTCAATTAGTTCCGCTGTTAGAGTACTTTTAACGTAGACAACCACTCCATTTTTCTTATTCATCGCAGAGGCAACAAATTGCGTGCCCAACCTTGAGTTCGATAAATACTTTTGGTCCATAACCCTAATATGCGTTTCTTGCAAGCATATAACATCAATCTTAAATTGCTTTAAATAGTGAAAAACTTTCTTTCTTTTCTGTGGTGAGTTTAATCCATTGACATTCCAGGTTAGAAATTTAGTCGCCATGCTTGGCGCCCCGAAGCTTTTGGAGCACATCTTCAATGGCCCCTGCAACTTCTTTGGGCCGCGCTCCTCCCACAGCTTCACTGTAAGTACGCTTTGAAAGTTCCATAAACTTCTGCTGATCTTGCTCTTGTACTTGTCTTGCTCGTCTTAAAGCGGCACGCGTCAACCTCTGCTCTCCAGCAACAGCCGATGAAACTGTAATTTGATCCCCTCCAGCACCGTTCTCCTCTGTCTGTCCCCCTTCAGCATCTTGAAATTTTCCCTCTCCAGATCCCTTTGCAGCTTCCAAGAGTGATAGAGGGGTTGCTTTTAAAACATTGCTGTAGAAATCACGCGCCTGAGCCACCGTAACCAGACGATATCTTTTACCTTCGTGCATCACCACCAATCCGACTGGAATCTCCCATCTAAACTTGATATCACGTTGCTTAAGTTCCTGTGCAAGAAATGCAAAATCTTTCCTTCTCCTTAAAATCTTTGGAGGAATCTCTTTTAGAACCAGGACTTCTTGCTCAGCAACCACAACCTTAGTATCATAAGCAGCTTGAATAACTTCATCTCTAGTTGCTCTCTTTGTAAAATAGACCACCACATCTCTAGGTAGCTTCCTCTGCCTTGCAATCCATGAATTAACACGAAAAATTTTATCCATGCTTGCCTCTATTTCAGATGCTGGCTGGCCCAATACTGCTTCCAAAGCCTCAGAAATCAGCTGCTTTAAGTCTTCTTTAGGATTCTCTTTTAAGCCCCTGATTCTAATAGCATACTGCATCTGATGGTACTGGACAAGACTCAATTCTCCGTCCATTTTATCCCTTAAATTTTCATTCTCCAGTACCTTTACTTCTAATATAGAGTTCTTTTGGCTAAGATCCTCCACTTTTTCGTCCAAACGTTGCACACATTCAGCCACGCTTTCAATTGTAGACAAAATGTCTACCCTCATTGCACTGAACTTCTCTTCCATCCTCTTCTCCATTGCACTAAACTTCTCTTCCATCCTCTCCTCCAATTTCTCCAGTTTCTCCTCCAGCTTTACCATCTTATCATCCATCATTTCTGACATTACCTGGGATTGCTTTGCAAAGGCATCTTGTAAGTCCTTAAGCGTCAATGCGACAGGAGGTGCAGGAGGAAGCAAAGCTTGCAACGATGTCTGTTGCACCGGGGAAGTTCCCGCACTCCGAAGAACTTTAGAAGAAGATTTAGCCGCCATCTTGCCCAACTTTCACTTATTGCGTACTTTCACTTTAAAGCTAAAAAATCCATTGAGCCAGGGAGTAAAAGTAAAAGTCCACTTCACCTTGACATCCTGTACCGCTCTGCCTGCACCTTGTTATTCAAAAGTCTTTCCTTCTGGCAGGGGTGGTTGCTAGCGCCTGGCTCCGCTCCAAAATTCACGGAGCAGAGACGCTTCGCCGCTCGGAGCAACCCAGGCTTCGGGGGGGCTCAATCCTTCAGCCGCCCAAACTTACAGCTCAGGCGGCCCCGGAGAGCTCAACCCCTACCTGGGGCCTCACCCCCTCCTTTTCTCCCGAGGAGGGGGCTTCAAATCCACCTAAACAGCTGATCGGCGCTGTTTTAGGTGGATAAACACAGCTGCGAAGCGGACAGCCCGGAGCCGGCTGTCTTCGGCGCCGCGTCGCCACCGGAAGTCTCTCATCCTACTATTAAATACAGTAGATTGTGTTGTTTAAGTGTTCCCTTTATTTTTTTGAGATATATATATATATATATATATATATATATATATATATATATATATATATATATATATATATATATATATATATATATATATATATATATATATATATATATATATATATATATATATATATATATATATATATATATATATATATATATATATATATATATCCCCTTCATGGATTACTGCCTTGTCGTGGCAAAGGGGCTTGCGTAATTCAATGAAGCTATGAGCTATGCCGTGCAGGGCCACCCAAGACGGACAGGTCATACCAGAGAGTTCTGACAAAACGTGATCCACTGGAGAAGGAAATGGCAACCCACTCCAGTATCTTTGCCATGAAAATCCTATGGACAGTACCAAAAGGCAAAACGATATGACGCTGGAAGATGAGCCCCTCAGGTCGGAAGGCGTCCAATATGCTACTGGGGAAGAGCAGAGGGCTAGTACTAGTAGCGCCAGAAAGAATGAAGCGACTGGGCCAAAGCCGAAAGGACGCTCAGCTGTGGATATGTCTAGTGGTGAAAGGAAAGTCCGATGCTGTAAAGATTTTTTCTCCATAGGAACCTGGAATGTAAGATCCACGAATCAAGGAAAGCTGGACGTGGTCAAACAAGAGATGACAAGACTGAACATCGACATCTTAGGTATCAGCGAACTAAAATGGACAGGAATATATATAAAGGTAAAGGTAAAGGTTCCCCTGCACATGCGTGCTAGTCGTTTCTGACTCTAGGGGCCAGTGTTCATCTCTGTTTCAAAGCCGAAGAGCCAGCGCTTGTCCGAGGACGTCTCCGTGGTCATGTGGCTTGCATGACTAGATGCCAAAGGCACACGGAATGCTGTTACCTTCCCACTGTAGTGGTCCCTATTTTTCTACTTGCCTTTTTACGTGCTTTCGAACTGCTAGGTTGGCAGAAGCTGGGACGAGTAACAGGCACTCACTCTGTTACGCGGCACTTGGGATTCAACCTGTCAAACTGCCGACCATCTTATCGACAAGCTCAGTGTCCTAACCCACTGAGCCACCGTGTCCCTTTCCACTGTGATAGGAGCCCTAAATTTAATTGTTCAGCAACCTCCAAAAAGAGGACTGCAGCCGCTGCAGCCCAAAGGCATCCCGGCCATCCTTGAGCAACAGGATCAAGTTGTTTGGAGAAACAGGCTACTGGGTGAGACCAAGTGCCTAGAGCCTGAGTAAGGACTCCAGCAGCCACCCCTTTGCTTTCTGCCTCGGGATTCGACATGCCAAAATACTGACCTTCTGATCGACAAACTCAGCGTCCTAACCCACTGAGCCACCGTGTCCCTATAATATATATACTGTATGTATGTATGTATATATAGATAGATAGATAGATATAGATATGGATATGGATATGGATATGGATATAGATATAGATATAGATATAGATATAGATATAGATATAGATATAGATATAGATATAGATATAGATATAGATATAGATAGATATAGATATATACAGTATATCAAAACAAAACACACATATCAGTTTGGGCTTTTAGGCCAAAACAGGCCTCCCCTTTTAATTAAAAGGAGGGGAACATTTATGGTTATTTCCAATTTATCCCACCAACTTCAAAAGACAGTGGGGAAAGACTAAAAGGAATATTGAACCTGGGGTCTTTTGCAGGTGTGAAGGGAAAGGGGAAAACTAGCAGCCCCCTCTCCTTACCTCTGACAAAGGGAATTTAATAGTCCAAAGGACCAGATTAAAAGAAAAAGAGAGAAGAAAAACTTGCTTTCAGTTCTTTGAATTTTCTTTTCTTTAGGTTTGCAACAACTACAACAATTGCCCATCTTCTTTGAGAGTTTCCCTGATTATGGTTTCCTGAGGTTCTCGATTTTATGGCCACTCAAAATTTTCAACACCAGTTCACTTCCCTTCAGGCTGTCCTTCCCCCTTGCGGGTTAAGGAAATGCAACCTTTCAGGTCCGAACTCGCTTTGGACTTACCAGTGTTCCCAGAACACAGCCCATCACACTCACACAGCCATTATCGCAGAAACCTCCCACAATCACTCTCCTGACCACCCAGGTACAATTGTGTGTTTCCCTCCTTCGGGGCAAAAGTTTCTTACCTGGGCCAGTGTACTGGGTTACCTGGTCCTGGGCCTCAGTTGTTGACTCTCTTCCTCTTTCCTATTCTTTGATTTTGTAGACCAGAATTGTCAATTTAGTTTTGCTTGGAGCCTGCAAGGGGAAGCTAGATCTCAGATAACTCCAGGCAGTTGAAATCAACAGGTGCGCCCCTGGATTTTACTGAGTACAGCACCCCCTAGAGGCCCTTTCAAGCCCCATGTTGGGTGCCAAGATTGTGAGATTTAAAAACCCAAAATTTGATACTCACAACTTGAAGACAAGTCTGGTTAACAAAAACAAAGATTTATTGAAAAGAAAATAAAAAATAAAAAAAGAAAAGCATTTGCAAACGCGGCCTCTTAGACCCTTCCCAAATTGGATTGGGTTCAAAGAGCACACTGAGCAAGTTTCAAAGTAGGCATTTTATACTCTTTCACGATACACGCCACACTTAAGAAGCTTAAGTCATTCTTTTGAAGTTGTTTCCTATTTCTAAAGGGGTCCTTCTGATCATTTCTGTCTATCCGTTATGATCTTATCCAGATCTTATCTCATTTACTTGTAATTTCCACCTTGGTTGTAATTTCCACCTTGGTTGTAATTTCCACCTTGGGCCGATGTTCCTGTCTTTCAGAAGCTTTGCTGATTACCATTTGTGAGTCACTGCCTGGGCAGGAAACAGCGTCATACATTGGTGTTACATTTTATACAATTCATTTGTAAAAGAATAACCTTTATTGTTTCCTTCAGTATATTGGAAAAGTAAAAGTCTCATGTTAAACATACAAGAGATTGCTTACATGAAAAGAGCATGGTAAGGGGAGGGGGAAAAGGAGTTACAGATGGAACCTGGGTTGTTGTGTATGAGTCATTATCTTGGAATTATTTTTTTAATGCTATCGTATGCCTGGTACCAAGACCTGATCTCTTTGTTCTGAAAAGGTATAAAAGGTGGAAGACTTCTTTCCTGGTTGTTGCCTTTATCTCTCTACCAGCCACGAAGAGAGATGGGGTCACCCAACTCTATTTTGATCAAAATAAAACTTGTTTGCTTGCTGAAACCTTGGCTCAGGAGGTTCTTTTGGCTCTTTTAAATTCCTGAGTAATGCTGGAACAATTATGAGGCTAAGTGGATAACCTTACATATTCCTCTCATTCAAACAGGGAACCCCAAGCTCCATCTAACATTCCCTTTTATAGTTAAGACATCAAAGAAAATTACAAGAGAAAAGTTGATTGGACAGGACAAAAGTAACTTCCCCTTTGCATAGGAAATCAGTTACATGGAGTTCATCGTGTTACATGTAATGTCCATTTAAATGAGCTCTGCTGCAAGTAGGGGCATAAAATTTAGCATGTTAATGAGGAAAAATGTCATAAGGTTTTTTTGGAATTCATAAAGAGACAAACCAGATCCCAATTAAAACTGAGAAGCTCTCTCTCTTATCAGGAGACAAACTTCAAGCATCCTGTTCCTATCCTGACCTAGAATTTTTATCTTTACAGTTTAAGAAATGTTAGAAGTTATCAATCAATCCATACAGCAATAGAATAAAAAGCATTCTACATTCCAGTATGTAATGGTTTGGTAAACCATTAACATCATTTAAAAGAGAGAAAAATAATTCAAATTAAAATACAAAATAACTATGTTAGCAAGTACAACAATACTAAAAAGTCCATGTTGTTGGTACTACAAAGTCCATGTTGTGTGGCCTTCCCCCCCTTTATTTCCCAGCAAAGTCACAGGTTGTTTTTTTTTCCACAGCAGGTTTAGAGAAAGGATGCTACTGCACCCGTCAACTAAGAATTTTGGCTATCCTCTGGTTCTGAGTTAAGTCCTCCCCCCCCCCCCCCGCAATAAAAACCCTTCAGGTTCCTTCATGTGAGCATTTTCATTTTTTTTACAAATTTTATTGATTTTCTAATATAACCTTCACATATTTGAAAAGCAATGTGGCGGCTGGGTTGTAATAATTCAATTACATACAGATATCATTAGTACACATTTCAAACTACTGCCATAAACATTTCCTCTCTCTTTCCCTTACTATATATTGTCCATATGTAAATTAAAACAATTCTTATTCTGTCAATCACATAAAACATAACTTTCTTACATATATCAATAGTTTTTAGTTTATATATATTCTAATTGTTTCAACATACAAACTTTTAGACAATCAATGACCTAATAATTTTTTTCAATTTTAATTTCCACTAATATTTAAATTTAACATTTGATATTTATCATTCCCAAGATTTTGAATACTCCCAATTCCTCTATCACCATTCCTCACAAAATCTAATATTCAGAATACACGTCTTATCTATTTATCTTTTCTCTCTATATATCGACAAATTAATAATACAATATGATATCCTTATTTTCTGCTAATTTTGAATTTCTTAAATTAGTGATCAAAATTTCTTTTTATTTCAATATTTAATACTTCCTCTCGCTTTCTCTTTGTATCTGCTAACTCATGTTTGAACTAATAATTTTTGTTTTTAACGTTCCATATAGTCCTGTTTATTACTTTCATCAATAGGTTTTTGGCTTATCTATGTCCTATTCACCTTTACATGACCTTTATATACAAATTTCTTTCTTTATACACAAGTCAATATTCAAATTTAACTATTAGTATTTATGCTACTAACTTTTAATGGTCAAAAACTTTTCTTTATCTCAATTCATAGCAATGTTTTAAATTCAACATACACATCTTATCTATTTAAATATATTCTATTTTAAATTTTCATAAGACGGTCAAAACTCCATTCTTCTTCAGTCTTATTCTAGCTTTTTTTCTTTGCCAAGTCATCTTCCATGTGCTTGTTTTTGGGTCATCAAACCAATCGTCTTGTATTGTCAAATATGTTATTTGGCGTTGACAAAACCATCCGGTCACCATTTTTTTGAGAGGACTAGTAGATCTGACAGGTCGTCTCTTTATTTTTCTATATCGATGTGGTTGTTCTGAATTGTTTATCTTGTCTTCCAACTATTCTTTTTCTGGATCCTCCAATTCCTTCTGAATTACATAGAAAACCTTTATCTTTTTCCATGTTATCGGTGTCTTTTCTGGATTTTCAAATGTCGGTATTTGTTGAGCAATTAATTCTTCTGTCATGGTATTTAAATGTTCCACTTTTTCTATTGTATTTTGTGTAGATCAGGGCTTTTCAACCTTTTCACCCCTTGTACCACTTTTAGGATATGGCAACATCTGAGTACCACCAGTCACCTAGCAAGGTGTGAAAAACTTGATAACCAAAAAAAAAAAGGAAAATGTGATGAAGTACAGGTAGTCCTCAACTTACAACAGTTCGCTTAGTGACTGTTTGAAGTTACAATGGCACTGAAAAAAGTGCCCCCCAAGCCACAGCTGAGCAAGACACCTGCCTGCCCACCCGGCGGTGCTCTTCCTCCTGTCCAAGGTTTTCATTGTTGTGAGCATTTCTGTTGAGGATTGGCAGTGGGGATGGGGTGGGGGGGGTCTTTGGTTTTTATTCCCCCCATCTGCTGGGTGGTTGCAGCAGGTTTTGGTCACTTCACATGGTTCTCTCTTCTAGCCATTTGTACAATAAATTCCAGCTTTGGTAGTATTCTGTTTCTTCTTTATCTTTCAGCCTCATAGTTAATCTGTCCATCTCCGCGCATTCCAGTATCTTTTTTATTACTTCTTCTTCTGAAGGTATTCGTTCATAATAATATAATAATAATAATAATAATAATAATAATAATAATAATAATAATAATAATAATAATAATAATAATAATAATAATGTTGGAAGGGACCTTGGAGGTCATCTAGTCCAACCCCCTGCTCAGGCAGGAAACCTTATACCATTTCAGGCAAATGGCTGTCCAGTCTCTTTTTAAAAACCTCGTGTTGTGATTCAGGGTCAGCCTGTGGGTTCGGCAGTTGGGTTGGACGACTCAGAGGAGGAGGGGGGTGTTGAAGAGCTTGCTGAGGGGGTTGAAGATCTTGCTGATGAGAGCTCTCAGCCAGGCCCCTCCCACCTGGTCACGACGGAGACCCAGCTGTGTGAGCCTGACAGCGTGGATGAAGATGACCCACAGCTGGCCCTGTTCAAGGACGCCCGACGCAGGAGGCAGTCAATCAGGAGTAAACAGAGGAAGGCAATGGGGCACCTCGGAAGGAGGCAGAGAGAAGCCACGCCCTGAACTGTATAAAAGGGGAATGCGTGGGAGGGCTGGTTTGCTGAAGGCAACCGCTTGAAAAGCTCCTGTTTCTTGGTTCCTGTCTTGTTTCGTTTGTTTTTGTATTAATAAATTTGGCAGGCTTAATTCCAGCCTCTTGCCTTCTTGTAAAAGGGGTTGTCCCTGCCTTTTCTGCAGGGCCAGTAGCAGGCTGGTACAGAACACCTCCAGTGTTGGAGCATTCACCACCTCTGGAGGCAGGTTGTTCCACTGGTTAATTGTTCTAACTGTCAGGAAGTTTCTCCTTAGTTCTAGGTTGCTTCTCTCCTTGACTAGTTTCCATCCGTTGCTTCTTGTCCTGTTTTGAGGTGCTTTGGAGAATAGCTTGACTCCCTCTTCTTTGTGGTAGCCCCTGAGATATTGGAACACTGCTATCATGTCACCCCTCACCCTTCTCTTCATTAAACTACACATACCCAATTCCAGCAACCGTTCCCTATATGTTTTAGCCTCCAGCCCCCTAATCATCTTGGTTGCTCTTCTCTGTACCCTTTCTAGAGTTTTGACATCTTTTTTACATCGTGGTGACCAAAACTGGATGCAGTATTCCAGGTGTGGCCTTACCAAAGCATTGTAAAGTGGTATTAGTACTTCACTTGATCTTGATTCTATCCCTCTGTTAATGCAGCCTAGCACTGTGTTGGCTTTTTTGGCAGCTGCAGCACACTGCTGGCTCATATTGAAGTGATTGTCTACTAAGACTCCGAGATCCCTCTCACAGTTACTACTATTGAGCAAGGTACCACCTATACTATACCTATGCATTTGATTTTTCCTGCCTAAATGTAGAACCTTACTTTTTTCACCATTGAATTTCATTTTGTTAGATAGTGCCCAGTGTTCGAGTCTGTCCAGATCCTTCTGTATCTTAAGCCTATCTTCTGGAGTATTGGCTATTCTTGCCAGCTTGGTGTCATCTGCAAATTTGATGAGTTCCCCATCTATCCCCTCATCCAAATCGTTAATGAAGATATTGAAGAGCACTGGGCCCAGAACAGAGCCCTGGGGCACCCCACTACACACTTCCTTCCATGTAGATGCGGTTCCATTGAGGACCACATGCTGAGTACGGCCTGTCAGCCAGCTACGAATCCATCTGGTGGTAATGCTATCTAACCCACATTTTTCTATCTTATCAAGTAGTAGGTTGTGATCTACTTTATCAAATGCCTTACTGAAGTCCAAGTAAATTATATCTACAGCATTCCTCTGGTCCACTAGTTTTGTCACTTGGTCAAAGAATGTAATAAGATTTGTCTGGCATGATCTGTTTTTGACAAAGCCATGTTGGCTTTTAAGTGATGACTTTGTTTGCATCAAGGTGTTCGTTGATTTGTTGTTTGATTATCTTTTCCAGAATCTTCCCAGGTATTGAGGTCAGGCTGATAGGTCTGTAGTTTCCTGGATCTATTTTTTCCCTTTTTTGAAGATGGGAACTACATCAGCTCTCTTCCAGTCCTCTGGTAGTTCCCCAGTGCTCCAGGATCTTTGAAAAATATAGTTCAGTGGTTCTGAGATCACGTCTGCCAGTTCCTTGAGAACCTTGGTGTGTAATCCATCTGGTCCTGGTGATTTGAACTCATCTAGGCTGGACAGAAACTTAACATTAAGAAAACCAAGATCATGGCATCTGGCCCTCTCAATTCCTGGCAAATAGATGGGGAAGAAATGGAGGTAGTGACAGATTTCATTTTCCTGGGCTCCAAGATCACTGCAGACAGGGACTGTAGCCAAGAAATTAAAAGACGCTTGCTCCTGGGGAGGAAAGCCATGACAAATCTAGACAGCACACTAAAAAGCAGAGACATCACCCTGTCAACAAAAGTGCGTATAGTCAAGGCTATGGTCTTCCCAGTTGCAATGTATGGCAGTGAAAGTTGGACCATAAATAAGGCTGAGCGCCAAAGAATTGAGGCCTTTGAACTGTGGTGCTGGAGAAGACTCCTGCGAGTCCCTTGGACTGCAAGGCGATCAAACCGGTCAGTCCTAGAGGAGATCAATCCTGACTGCTCTTTAGAAGGCCAGATTCTGAAGCTAAAACTCAAGTACTTTGGCCACCTAATGAGAAGGAAGGACTCACTGGAGAAGAGCCTAATGCTGGGAAAGATCGAGGGCAATAGAAGAAGGGGACGACAGAGAATGAGGTGGCTGGATGGAGTCACTGAAGCAGTAGGCGCGAGCTTAAATGGACTCCAGAAGATGGTAGAGGACAGGAAGGCCTGGAGGAATGTTGTCCATAGGGTCGCGATGGGTCGGACACGAATTTGCAGCTAACAACAACAGGCTGGACAGGTGCTCACTTACCATTTTCTTGCCTATCTTAACTTGCATTTCTATTCTGTTTTTTATGGCACTGGTTTGGGTAGGTTGGACTGTTTTTTCCCTTTGTGTAAAGACAGATGCAAAAAACGAATTAAATAGTTCTGCTTTCTCCCTATTGCTTGTCACCTTCTTGCCACTTTCACCCACTAATGGACCAATCATTTCCTTAACTTTTTTCTTGTTTTTTATATGTTGAAAGAAGCATTTTTTGTTATTTTTGACTTTGGTCGCAAGCCTTAGTTCATTTTGAGCCTTAGCTTTCCTCACTTCATCTTTGTAGGCACGGGCTATTTGCTGATATTCTGACTTAGTTATGTGCTCCTCTTTCCAATTCTTATACTTGTCCTTTTTATCTTTCAATTTATCAGAGAGTTCTTTATGCAGCCATGCTGGTTTCTTTTGAGAGCTGTTATTTTTCTTCTTTGTTGGTATTGTACTAGACTGGGCCTTTATTATCTCACTTTTCAAAATTTCCCAAGCTTCTTGAGTTGTTTTCCCCTTTAAGATTCTCATCCATGGAATTCTTCCCATGGTCTCTCTAAGTTTATTGAAATTAGCTCTTTTAAAGTCCAAGACTCTAGTTTGGCTGTGTTCTATTGCTTGTGCCTCCAGAATGTTGAATTCCAATATTGCATGATCACTTCCCCCCAAGGTTCTTGTGGTTTCGACACCTTCTATCATTTCATCTCTGTTTGTGAGAATTAAATCCAATATGGCTAATCCCCTAGTTCCCTTCTCTACTTTTTGGGAGAGAAAGTTGTCTGCTACGTTTGACAGGAATCTGTTTGATCTTCCACTTGGTGCAGAGTTTGTCTCCCAGTTGATATCAGGGTAATTAAAGTCCCCCATTACTATTGTGATGTGCTTCTTACATACCTTAGTTAGCTGACTAGCAAAAAGTTCATCTATTTCCTCTGCTTGGTTGGGCGGCCTATAGTATACACCTATGCCAATGTCATTTTTCCCCCCTTTTATATTGACCCAAATGCTTTCAAGTTTACAGTTTTCGTCATTGTTGTGCTCTATTTCTGTAGAGATAAAGTTATTTCTTATATAGAGAGCAACTCCACCACCTCTTTTGTTTAGTCTGTTTCTTTTAAATAGTTTAAATCCCTCATTCTTCCAGCATTGCACATAACCTATTCTTGCTGTGGTTATAATATGTAAAACCAAGTATAAATTTTGCTTATTAATCTTTTCTGGTACTATGCCTAGTAAAAAAAAATCAGGATTAAATACTACATGTTCTCCTAATATTTTTTCTAGCCAAGCATGTATTTTTTTCCAATAGGCCTTTACTTTGTCACATGTCCACCAGATATGATAATACGTACCTAAATTATGTTTACATTTCCAACATTTATCTGACACATTTTTAAACATTTTTGCTAACCTTGCTGGAGGCAAGTGCCATCTATCAAACATTTTATAAAGATTTTCTTTATACGCAGTTGAAATTGTCAATTTACAATTTCTCTCCCATAATTCTTGCCATTTTTCTAATTCTATATTATAACCAAAGTTTTTCGCCCACCTTATCATTGTCTCTTTAGTTTGTTCACTTTCCATCTCTAACATTAACAAAAAATTATACATTTTCTTAATTAATTTCTCATCAGATGTTAATAATATCTTATCAAATACAGTTTGATCTTTATAGAATCCATACAGTTTCATATCTTTTTCATATCTACTTTGTATTTGTAAGCGTATCCACCATGACATGTTGATACCCTGATTTTCCAGCTCTTGTTTCGATTTTAATGTCCCATCAGTATTTAAAATATCTTTATATGTCCAAGTTTTTTCAAAATCTAACAAATTTGTGTGTGAAAAAGCTTCAATTGTTGATAACCACCCTGGAATTTTTACATATATTTTTGTTTTAATTTTTTCCCATACTGTTATCAAAGCATTTCTAATACAGTGATTTTCAAAATACTTATGAATTTTGTTTTTACCATACCACAAAAGAGCATGCCACCGCAATTGTAAGTCATGTCCCTCCAAGTATAACAACCTTTTGTTCCTAAGCATTATCCATTCTTTCACCCATGTTAATACAGATGCTAGATAATAAAAAGCCCACTCAGGTAGGCCAAAGCCTCCATTTTCCTTAGTATCTTGCAAAGTTTTCATCTTTATTCTAGCTTTCTTTCCTTGCCATGCAAACTTCAAAATTAATGAATTCAACTCTTGAAAAAAATTTTCCCCAAGTTTTATTGGAATTGTTTGACACAAAAATAAAATCTTAGGCAATATATTCATTTTAACTGTAGCAATTCTTCCTAATAATGACAATTTTAAATTCTTCCACTTTTCCAAGTCTAGCTTTATTTGTTTCAATAACCTTGTATAATTATCTTCTTTTATTGTTGAGCACTTAGCTGATAAATATATACCCAAATATTTTACCTTTTTCACTATCTGTACCTCTATTACTTCTGAAATTTGGCTTTTTTTCTTATCCGTAAGATTCTTAACTATTATCTTGGTTTTCTCTTTATTTATTTTTAATCCCGCTATTTCACCATATTGTTCTATTTTCCCCCACAATTTTGGGATCATCTCCAAGAGTTCTTCCAAAATAAATACTAAATCATCAGCAAATGCTTGTAATTTATGTTTCACCCTTTATCCCCAACCCTCTAATCTCTGTATCTTGTCTTATATTTCGATTTAAAACTTCCAAAGTGAAAATGAATAGCAGGGGGGATAAAGGGCAACCTTGCCTTGTGCCTTTCCTCAGTGCTTTTTTTGTAAAAGAAAAAGGTGCTATACAACTCACCTTGCCTACCCTACAAGGTTCCATCCAAAAAAGGTGCCGGAACTCTGTTCTGAGCGTTCTATGAGAAAAAAAGCCCTGCCTTTCCTTATATCAAAGCTCTCAGTACAATCTCCATTCACAATCACTTTGGCTGTTTGTTTATTATATATTGTTTTTACCATATTTATAAAATTCTGTCCAAAGTCCATTATTTGTAATGGATGAATCATAAATTGCCATGAAAGATGATCAAATGCTTTTTGAGCATCTAAAAATATTAATGCCATTTGTTTCCCCGGATGTAGCTCATAGTATTCCAATACATCTATTATTTTTAATTTGTCTCTTTGGTAAAAAACCATTTTGATCCGGGTGTATAAATTCAACCAAATATTATTTTTTCAATCTCTCTGTCATTATTGAAGTAAAAATTTTATAATCCACATTGAGCAATGAAATCGGTCTATAGTTCTTAATCTGAGTTAAATCTGAAATTCTTATATAACTTTGCCGGAAGTCCATCTGGACCAGGAGTTTCCCCATTTTTTGTCTCTTTATGGCCTCTGTTATTTCCATCATTGTAACACCTTCATCTAACATATTTTTAAATGTCTCTGAAATCTTTGGAAGATTACTTTCTTCCAAGTATTTTACAGTTTTCTCTCTTGAAGTCTCCTCTTTATCATACAGTTTCTTATAGAATTCTTTGACTATCTTTTTTATTTCTTCATTTTTATATTGTAAATAACCTTTCCCATCAAGTAAATTATGTATCATCTTTTTTTCTTTCTGTTTTTTAAGTTTATAAGCTAGCCATCTTCCCGGCTTATTTATTGGCATTTTCAAAAAAAATTTGTTTCGCTCTTTTTATCTGTTCTGCCACTTTTTCTGATTCTAACAAATTTAATTTGTGTTTTATTATGTCCATTTCTCTTTTTAAAGTCTTTTTTTGTGGATTTCTTTGCAGTTCTAATTCTAACTTTCCAAATTCTTTTTAATGATGCATATTGCTGTTTTCTCTGTTTATTTTTTCTTGCCATATATGTTATTGCTATACCTCTGAAATACTCTTTAGCTGTATCCCATAGATTTTGTACAGTAGTATCTTCTTTTTTATTTTCTTTGAAGAAAAATTCCATTTCTTTTTTTGTTAACTCTATAAATTCTTTTTCCTTTAATATGGAACGATTTAAAGTCCATCTTGGCCCTTTTTGTATTCCTTTCCAGGTCATTTTCAAAGGATTATGATCTGCCCATACGCCTGTTTCTATTACAATGTCTTGAACATTCATTCTCAAATTGGCAGTCATCCAAATCATATCAATCCTTGAACAGGATTTCTGGCTATTTGAATAAAAGGTATATTGCAATTTTTGTGGATTAACTTCCCTCCAAACGTCTAGAATTCCGATTTCCTCCGCCATATGAAAAAATGTCTTAGGTAATCTTCCTCTTCCATTTTTCCCTGTTTTGTTACCTTTATAATCAATTTTTCCATCTATTATTTCATTAAAATCTCCTAGTAAGCAAACATTTTGGTACTCCATTTCTATTATTTTACTATGTAAGTTTTTGTAAAATTTTTCTTGATTATTATTCGGTGCATAAATTGCCACTAATAATATTTGCTTTTGATGCAAATAAATTTCTACCATTAAAATTCTTCCTTCTTCATCTGAATATACCATTTTAGAATCTATTGTCTCTTTTTTTATTAAAGAGTTTTACAAAAACAAAATTTTACAATATATCCCCAAATCCCTCCCACCCCAAACCCACCCACTTCCCCCCCCACTTCCCAAAGCTAAATACAGGATTATAGTTACAATAATCATATTCTAAATAAAAATTATGCATAATATACAATTAACCAAATTCATAATGTGCTTTAACTCCCCTTTAACATAACTGCATACAAAGTACCAATAACAATATCCCCCTAAAATCTACTCATAAGCTAAATGGAACTTTTTAGTCCCATATTTGTTCTGAATATAATTTATCCATCTCCTCCAAACTGAAATATATCTTTCCTGTGAATGATCTTTCAAATAAGCAGAAATCTTAGACATTTCTGCAAGATTCGAAACTTTAAACACCCATTCTTCTATAGTGGGCAAACTATCCTTCTTCCAATATTGTCCCACCAGTAACCGTGCTGCTGTTATCATGTTCAACATCAAGTTAGTTTCTTTCACATCACAATCTACAACAATACCCAATAAAAACAATTGTGGAGAAAACTTTATCTTTCTCTTAAAAATCTTTTGAATGTTCCACCAAATTTTGATCCAAAAAGCTTTTATATTTCTACAAGTCCACCACATGTGAAAATAGGTAGCTTCTAAACTACCACATCTCCAACATTTAGACTGTAAATTAGGATACATGTTGGACAACTTCTTGGAATCCAGATGCCATCTATAAAACATTTTATAAAAATTTTCTCTTAAATTTTGAGCCTGAGTAAATTTAACATTTCTAACCCAAATTATCTCCCAGGTGTCCAACGAAATTGGTTCCTGAATATTTTGTGACCCCTTTATCATACAGTCTTTAACCAGTTCCGTTTCCAAATCCAATTCAATTAAAGCATTACATATCCTCTTTATATGTGCACAATTTAAATCTCTAATTTGTTTTACTAAATTTTGATCTGTAATTGTGATGCCAACCTTTTGATCTGACTTCCACCTAACTTTCAATTGGGTATATTGAAACCAAGTGTAACTTATGTTTTCTTGTCTTAACTCCTCTAATGATTTAAGTTGCCAATCAGTCCCTTGCAATCTAAGTAGTTCCTTATAAGAAACCATATCCATACTCACTCCCATACATACGCCCTCTATCGCGTGTCCAGGAATTCCCCAAATCGGTATTTTATAATTTAACTTATAATAATACTTTTTCCAGACACGCAATAAAGCACTTCTAAGAATATGGGATTTAAAAGCCCTGTCCACCTTCTTATCGTAAAGCAAATATGCATGCCATCCATATACCAAATCCCATCCCTCAAGATGAAGTATTCTCTTGTTAGTTAAATTAAGTCAACACTAACCCACGTCAAGGCAACCGCATCATAATACAATTTCAAATTCGGCACCTTGAGTCCCCCTCTTTCCCTAGCATCTTGTAAAATCTTAAATTTAACTGTTGGTTTTTTCCCCGCCCAAATAAATTTGTTAATACCCTTCTGCCATTGATCAAGGTTGGCATCCTTTTTCAATATAGGTATCATTTGAAACAAAAAGAGAAACTTTGGTAGAACATTCATTTTAACAACTGCAATTCTTCCCAGTAATGATAATTGTAATTTTTTCCAATTATTTAAGTCCCTTTGTACCTTCGACCATAGTGTTTCATAATTATTCTTATACAATTTTGCATTTGAGGCTGCAATACTCCTAAATATTTAACCTTCTTCACTATTTCAAAACCTGTTAATTTAGATAACATATCCCTTTCACTCATAGATAAGTTCTTAGATAATATCTTAGTCTTATTACTATTCACCTTAAACCCAGAAACCTTACCATACTGAGTTATAATTTCCATCAAATCTATAACCGACTGTAATGGTTGGGATACTGTCACAACCAAGTCATCAGCAAAAGCTCTCAATCTATAATCATTCTGTTTTATTTTAATTCCCTTTATCATAGAGGACTCTCGAATTTTGATTAATAAAATCTCTAATGTTAAAACAAACAATAATGGTGATAGGGGGCAACCCTGTCTTGTACCTTTTTCAATTTTAAAGGTCTCTGTTAATCCCCCGTTAACTATAATTTGTGCAGTTTGTTGTTGAGATATAACTTTAATAGCATGTAGAAAACCTTCTCCAAAATTCATCTCCTCATCAACTCTTAATAAAAATTGCCAATTCAATTGGTCAAAGGCTTTCTCTGCATCCAAAAATATCAATGCTGCGGGGACTTGGTTGTTCTTATCCAAGTATTCAAGCAAGTTAACAATTTGTCTTACATTATATTTCATATACCTCCCAGATATAAATCCCGATTGATCACTATGAATCATTTGTTTCAAAACTTGCATTAATCTATTGGCCAATACTTTAGCAAAAATCTTATAATCTGTATTTAAAAGCGATATAGGTCTATAATTTTTAGGTTGAGTAAGATCTTGATCCTCCTTTGGGATCAACGATACAAAAGCTGTCCTCCATGATGGAGGAACTGCGCCTCCAGTCTGAATTTCATTAAACAAAATCTTTAAGGGTTCAATCATTTCAGGCAACAACTTTTTATAGTAAATTGCTGTTAATCCATCCGTTCCCGGAGCCTTGCCCAATTTCAACTGTTTAATAACTAAAGAAATTTCTTCTGATGTAATTGGGCAGTTCATCTCAAGTTGTTGTTCTTGTGAAAGTCTTGGAAAATGAGCTCCCTGTAAATACTTGTCTATATCTAAAGCTTGTATATTTTCTTTAGAATATAATTTCGAGTAAAAATCTAAAAAACTCCTCTTAATCAAATTTTGTTGGTAGACTTCTTTGCCTTTATATTCTATTTTATCTATAGTACGTGATTTCTGTTTTTTCCTTAATTGATAAGCCAACCATCTACCAGGCTTATTGGCGTTGCAAAAAGTATTGTGTTTGGCATAGCACAAATTAGTTGCTACTTGATCAGCCAGTAGCATATTAAATTGTTCTTTCAATAAATGTATTGAGATCCTTAAATTATTATCCAATGGATTCAAAATGAGCTTTTTCTCCTTAGTTTTAATCTCTTCCTCAATATCTAAACGTTTTTGCATTTGCTTACGCCTATAAGCATTATTCATATAAATCAAAACCCCTCTCATATAGGCTTTACTAGCATCCCAAACCATTTCCATCGAGGTACCTTTATGCATATTTGTGACAAAAAATTCTTTCATATATTCTCTACATTTCTGCAAGAACAAGTCATTTGTAAATAAATTCTCATTCAGCCTCCAGGATCTCCTACTAGCGTCTTCAGCAAAGAACTCCAACCAAACAGGACTATGGTCAGACATTGTCCTAGGAAAAATCTTAACGTTCTTAACCAAAGAAGAAAGATCAGTAGTAATCAAAATAAAGTCAATCCTGGAGAAAGATTTATGTCTATCCGAAAAAAAAAGTAAAATCTCTGTCTCTCATATTCCTTTCCCGCCATACATCTCTTAATTCCAGATCGTCCTTCAAATCAAAAAAAGCTTTATGCAATTTTGAATTAAAAAAAGTTTTTAGAAGATCCCTTCTTGTCTTCAGATGGCACCAAAACCCCATTCCAGTCCCCCATCATAATAACAGATTTGTAATCCAGTTCAATTAGTCTCTGATGTAAAAATTTAATTTTTTTTTTGCTGTTGTTGATTTGGAGCATATAATCCAATAAGAAGAACTTTCTTTCCTTGTAGTATTAATTCAATACTAACATATCTCCGGCTTCCGGTGGCGACGCGACGCCGAAGACAGCCGTTTTCGGGCTGCCCGCTCCGCAGCTGTGTTTTTCCATCGTAAACAGCGCCGATCAGCTGTTTAGATGGATTTGAAGCCCCCTCCTCGGGAGAAGAGGAGGGGGTGAGGCCCCAGGTAGGGGTTGAGCTCTCCGGGGCCGCCTGAGCTGAGAGTTTGGGCGGCTGAAGGATTGAGCCCCCCCCGAAGCCTGGGTTGCTCCGAGCTGCGCAGCACCCCTGCTCCGGGATTTATGGAGCAGAGCCAGGCGTTAGCAACCACCCATGCCAAAAGGAAATACTTTTGATTATCAAGATGCAGGCAGAGCGGTACAGGAGGTCAAGGTGATGTGGACTCTTATCTTTACTCTCTAGCTCAATGGATTTTATAGCTTTAAAGTGAAAGTGCGCAATAAGTGAAAGTGGGGGAAGATGGCGGCTAAAACTTCTAAAGCTCTTCGGAGTGCGGGGTCTTCCCTGGTGCAACAGACCTCATTGCAAGCTTTGCTTCCTCCTGCACCTCCTCCGGCATTGACGCTTAAGGATTTACAAGATGCTCTTGGAAAGCATTCACAATTGATGTCTGACATGATGGATGAAAAGCTGAAAAAGTTGGAGGAGAAACTGGAGAAGAAGATGGAAGAGAAGTTTAGAGCAATGAGGGTGGACATGTTGTCTATGATTGAATCTGTAGCTGAATGTGTGCAACAGCTGGATGAAAAAGTGAAAGATCTCAGTCAAAAGAACTCTATATTAGAAGCAAAGGTATCAGAAAATGAAAATATAAGGGATAAAATGGACGGAGAATTGAGCCTTGCTCAGTATCATCAGATGCAGTATGCTATTAGAATTAGGGGTTTAAAGGAGAACTGTAAAGAAGATTTAAAGCAGCTGATTTCTGAGGCTCTGGAAGGGGTATTGGGCCAGCCAGCATCTGAAATTGAGGGAAATATGGACAAAATTTTTCGTGTAAATTCATGGATTGCAAGACAAAGGAAGTTACCCAGAGATGTGGTGGTCTATTTTACAAAGAGAGTAATTAGAGATGAAGTTATTCAAGCTGCTTATGATACTAAACTGGTAGTGGCTGAGCAAGAAGTCTTGGTTTTAAAAGAGATCCCTCCGAAGATCCTAAGGAGAAGGAAAGATTTTGCATTTTTAGTACAGGAACTTAAGAAATGTGATATTAAGTTTAGATGGGAGATTCCAGTTGGACTGGTGGTGACGCATGAAGGTAAAAGACATCGTCTGGTTACTGTGGCCCAGGCATGTGATTTTTATAGCAATGTGTTAAAAGCAACCCCCCTATCATTTTTGGAAGCTGTTAAGGGATACGGCGAGGGAAAGCTTCAAGATGTTGCAGACAGACAGACAGAGGACAATGGTGTTGGAGGGGATCAAGATACAGTTTCATTGGATGTTGCAGGAGGCCAGAGGAAGACGCCTTCCGCCCTAAGAAGAGCGAGACGAGAGCAAGAGCAAGACCAGCAGATAGTTATGGAATCTCCAAAGTGTATTTACAGTGAAGATGTGGGAGGGGCGCGGTCCAAAGAAGTTTTGGGGGTCATGACAGACGTGCTCCAAAAGTTTTGGGGCGTTAAGATTGCTGATTAAATTTTTAAATTAGTATCTTAATGGATTAAATTTATCATAGAGGAGAAAGAAAGTTTTTTTTTAATATTTAACACAATTTAAGATGGATGTTATTTGCTTGTTAGAAAAGTATATTAGGGTTATGGACTAAAAGTATGTGTTGAACTAAGAATGGGTATGCAAGCTCCTAATTAACAACAAGTTGTCTTACAGACTGCTTAACCCTTTTTTTTTTTTTACTCTTTTTATTTGAACTCAAGGATGACTTGGAACTGCGAGACATTTGGTGTGATACATGCAAGAATTATTTTTGATTATGGTTTAGTTTGGTTGGAGATTATTAAGGTTAATAGATAGGTGCTTTTGGCGCGTAACTGAGAATTTGTTTATTTTTTTTTCTTTGAAATTAATATGAATAAGGACTGGGATTAAGAAAATCTATTCTGAGTAAAGCTCTTTTCTGTTTTTCTCTTTTTCTTTTTTACTTTATTTGTAATATTAATATTGTTTGTATTCATTTTACATGAGCTAGAGGGAGATAGAACTAATAGTTTATTGCTGATAACATAGGGGTGCTTATGTTTGCTTTTTGATTTTATACCCTGTATTTAGCTCTGGGAAGTCGGGGGGGGAGGAGGGAATGGGGGGAAGGGATAGGGAGGGTTGGGTGGGGGTGGGGGAGTGGGGGGATTAAAGTCAAAATGTATTGTAAAACTTTTTAAATAAAAAAAAATACTAACATATCTCCCTTGTTTATCCGATTCAATCAATCTTGCCGAGAAGTCTTTTCTTAAGTAAATAACCACTCCAGCCTTCTTGTCCGGAGCAAAAGATGCAAAATGTGTTCCCAATCGGGAATTAATCAGATATTTTTGATCTTTTAATGCAATATGTGTCTCTTGTAAGCAAACAATGTCATTTTTATGTTGTTTCAGATAAAAAAATACTTTCTTTCTTTTCTGTGGTGAATTTAACCCATTAACATTCCATGTCAGGAACTTCACCATCTCTGGTGACCATGAGCCTTTGGAACAAGGCCTGAAGATCAGCTGTTGCTCTCTTAGGACGTGCTCCTCCCACAGACTCTGAAACAGCCGCATCTTGCGTAGCTGGACCAGTTACAGGCTTTTGTTTTTGCTCTTTTTCCATACGCTTATATGCAGCTCTTGTCATCCTCTGTTCTTTTGGATCTTCCTTTAATGCCAAACTCTGCTCCATGGCCTCCGCCTTCTGCATCTCCTCAAGAGGCAATGACATTGCCCCTTCACTCAATTGTTTATCATCTTGTCTTGCTTCTGTTCTTTTAATTCAGGGAGACGGTGGTAAACCTGCTTTCAGGACCTTGGTGTAGAAATCTTTTGCTTTTAAAATTGTATCCAATCTGTATCTGGTCCCTGCATAATTTACCACAATTCCAATAGGTATTTCCCATCTGAACTGGATTTGTCGCTTCTTAAGCTCTTCAGACAAAAAGGCAAAGTCTTTCCTCTTTCTAAGAATTTTTGAAGATATCTCCTTTAAAATCATAATATCTTGGCCTGCAATCTGAAATTTTTCCCGATAAAAAGCCTGGACAATAGAATTTCTGGTTGATCTCCTGGAAAAATAAATCACTACGTCTCTAGGTAGACTTTTTTGCCTAGCAATCCAGGAGTTAACCCTAAATGTCTTATCCATTTCCTTAAGTAGTTCTTCAGGTTCACATTTCAAAACAGGAGCCACTGCTCGTGCTATTTCCCATTCCAAATCTTCTTTAGGATTCTCTTTGAGGCCTCTGATACGCAAAGCAAACTCCATGTTCTTATATTCTGATATAGTAACCTCGTCTTCTGCTCTGTCAATCTTGCCCTCTGCTCTATCAATCTTCTGTTCAGCATCAATAATTTTATTTTCCAAATTCTCCACATACTCCATAACTGAGTCCACACGAACATCCAGGCATTCTATATGTGCAGCCAAACCCTGGAGTGCAAGCACTATATCTTCCCTGATCTGGTTGTTTTGATTAACAAATTCTTCCCTTGTTTTCTGTATTTCTTGCTGCAAAACTTGTGTAGACTGCATCACAACTTGCTGAATGTCTGTCAGTGTAAATGCAGGAGGTGGGGGAGAGGGTGGTTGTACTGTAGGTTTCATCGAAGTCTGCCCTGCAGCTTGTGGTATAGGTGAGGAAATAACATTCTTAGAAAGTGGAGGCCCTCCCCCACATCTCGCAGCCATCTCTTAGGTTTTGATTTCCTCTTTCACCCAGCAGAATCAAAGTTCAGGAAAAAAAGGGAAGAAAAAATAACAATTCTCTCAAAGTTCTTAACCTTCAATAAGAAGAAAAGGGAACAGGCTTTCAAATAAGCAAAATCCGATACTGGATAAAGTCAGTTGCAAATTGTATCTCTTGCTTTGTAGCAAAATATAACAATTTTCAAACGCAGTCACTTCACACAGGAGAGAAACATTCCAGCACCATTTTTACTCCATTTCAAACTTGAAACTTGAAGAAGATAATGAAACTGAGTTAAAGTTAAAATCCAATTTGAAAATTCAGATCTTCCTGCTTTGCTCTGCCTGCTTTTCAAAGGAACAAAATACTCACAATCCCCTCTAAGCAGCAGGTGCAGTTGTCGCGTCTTGTTCCACTCCTTTTGGAGCGAAGACGTCCTGAGAGCGGAGAAAGCCTGGGCTCCGAGGGGGCTCACCCTGTTATCCCCCAAACTACTTGGGAGAATCGCAGGGGAGCTCTACCTCTACCCAGTTCAGCTCGCCTCTTCCTCTTCTCCCGAGGGAGAAGCTCCAGCGCCGCGGGACAGCTGATTTTCGCTGCCTCCGGGCGCTTTGACGCTTCCCAGGATCGGGCGGCTTCAGAACGCCGCCATTCGGCGCGGCAGCGCTACCGGAAGTCTCCTAGAATCTATTGTCTCTTTAATGTATAAAACGACTCCTTTTTTTTCTGTTGTGCTGATGCATAATAAAGTTTCCCAATTTTTGAATATTCCAATAATTTATCATGCTGTACTTTTATGTGTGTTTCTTGCAAACAAATTATATCCAAATTCAATTTCCGTAATTTCCTAAAAATCTTATTTCTTTTAATTGGAGAATTCAGTCCATTTATGTTTACTTAGAAGATTCCATTTTTTGTATCCATTTCTATTTATTTATATTTCAGTCTAGTAGATCTAGTAGTCCTTTGTTCTCTAACAATTCCTTCATCCTCACCCTTTTGATCATCTTCCTCTTTCTGTTCTTCTGTTTGTGCAGTTGCTCCTTGCGTCCTCTCTTCTGCTTGTTTCTGCTCCTTACTCTCTCCTTGACTTAATTTTACTCCTTCATCTAGAATTGACCTATTCCTCGCTTCAAAGTCTTCTGCTTTCCAAATTGAATCCAGTCTATACCTTGTATTGTTCCAGTTTATTAAGATACCTTCCGGCATCAACCATCTAAAATTTATGCCATTGGCAATCAATTTCATGGTCAAAAAATGGTACTGTCTTCATGTATCTCTAACTCTCTTAGGTATCTGCTTTAAAACCACAATCTCTTTATTTTTATATTGTATTGGTTCATCTCTAACTTTCCGTAGTACTTCATCTCTTGTTATCTTCTTTGTAAACCATACATGTACTTCTCTTGGCAGTTTATTTCTTCTTGCATAGCTTGAATTGAAGCGAAAAATATCATCTAACTCAAGTTGAATTTCTCCTCAATCCACTTTCAAAATCTCCTCCAAGATATCAATAATCACTTCCGCTATGTTTTCTTCTCTATCCTCAGGAATGTTTTGAAATCTTAAATAATGTTCCGCTTTTTCCATCTCTAAACTCTTAATAGCGTTCTCTAATTTTTCATTTTCTTGTAGTAGCATTTCTATCTTTTTATTATTCTCATCTGTTTTTTCTTCAGTTTTGTGTATCTTCTGTTGATTTTTTATTATCATTTGATTCTGAGTTTCAAATTTTCCCTTTATGTCCAAAATTTCTTCATTTAATTTCTCCAGTTTACTTTGTGTAGATTTATGATTTTCACGCATTTCTAAATGATTCCTTTCCAAAGTCTCTTGATTTTTTAACATAAGATCTTGAAGAAATTTTAATGAAATCTGTGTTTCACTTTGAGCAGAACTTACTTTTTCCCTATGCAACATTGCTTCAATAGATCCCTGTGTTGTAGGACTGGATTGTCCTACTGAGGGTGCAGAAGAAGTTTTCTTCATGAGTCTAGTAATATTTGATGAAGTCATTTTACAGCTTACAATCTAGAGCCAAAACAACGTCTGTTTAAATTTAGCCAAAGTCAATAAAAGTAGCTTTGAATCTTAGTGTCACAACAAGGCAGTCTTATCATTGCAGGTGTCTTTTGTCAAGGCTAATTTCAATCAACAACAACAGTATATCAGAAATTTTGTTCTTCTTTCACCACTAGATGTCATCCTTGGCTTATTTATCAATGTCCAATATTTTTAACAAAGAGTCTCTCCCCCTGTTGTAATTACTTGCCACTCATAAATCTTCTGGGTGTCTTTACTTTTCAGCCCTATCCAAACAGGGGTTCAACATTTATAATCCTCAAGGAGAAGAAAAGAGAAAATTTTGCTCACCCAGCTTCAGCACGCAGTTGAAATTCCGCTGATTTATGGTCCTTTTTGCTTCCTGGTGGAGACGACTATGGCTGGTAGATTTTAAACAGCCCTTTCCTTCATTCTTCCAGAGGGTCCTACAGTTCGCTCTGATCGGGTGCCCCCTGATCTGAGCTCCTGAAGTATCCCTCCTCCTTCATTGCCTCTCCAGGGCAACTTTCTGACCTTTTGAGGGTCGCTAGATGAAGAAAAACCAAGCTGGAAAGCCGAGCACCAGCTTTCCCCAGTTGTCCCGATGGCTGCCAAACAGGACGAGAGTTTGGATAATTGTTTTCAACATTAAAAGAATTTGTTGATCTTTATCCATCAGGAAATTCTGTTCCTGATCTTCTTCCATATTGGTATTTTAAACTAGAGACTTTACAATTAGGAAATCCAAAAGAAAGAAAAAGCTTTTTTTCCTGAATAGGAAGCACAGCAGAGCTTTTCACAGCTGTTTCAAAATTTTCAAGGTTGCAAATGTCTTAATTGTTTTCTGGGCGCTCAGCCAAGCCCCTGAAGAATAACAGATTGAGATACCAGGTTTGACCACACGGTGTCGCCTCTACTCTTTTAAGTTTCCCTTTGAGTCCCAGAATTTTTTAAATCTTTTCAGTTTTTCTTCTTGTTTGTAAGGAAAAACCTAAATTATCAACAGAAATAGATAGTAAAAAATAAAGAGTAAAATATCTTTCAGTCCACAAGCTTTAGGAAATAAAATTCCAATTGGGATCCAGTTGTTTTTTGAATGTTTTAAACTCCCCTGTGTAATCGGTTGCCGCTCTTTCTAGAGGGAGGGCTAAAATCTCCCTTCCCTCACACAGGGGGAAAAATGCTTAGCAGCTTATACAGGTACAGAAAGTAATTAGGGTGTAAAAGAGGTAAATCTCACCCAGTCTTTTCCGTGCTGCTTTAAGGTTGCCTGATGGAAAGTGTGACTTTGGCTGTCTGCAGCCTAGGGACAAACCATATTTCTATGGCCGGTCCTTTTGTCTGCCGGTTTGGAGGGATCACCAGTTCTAATGGGAGAGTTGCTGCTCTCCCGTGATCCAGCAAGAGCCCCTCCTTGCTGGTCACCTCTTCGGGGCGACTTTCGGCCTTTTTCAGGGGCCCCCAGTGATGCAAAACTGAATGGGAGAGAGCAAGTCTCCCAGCCATCCATGGCAGCTGCACGGCAAACCGGAAGTCCCATGTGAGCATTTTCAACTAATCCTCAAAAACTGTCCTGAGAGTAAGTTATTTTTCATTAGTAAGAGAAGGGTGCTATTCTGTCTTAGAAGCACATTTTTATCCATGATTTTCTATGTCAAAAGGGAATTTACTTTAAACTAAGAATGTCATCTCTTTGCCCTGATAAAGCATGATTTCTCATTTTTCATTTCATGAGGCTTTGTTAATTGAACCACAAAATTCAGTGTTATTAATCTTCAAGTTTGAAATACTGTTTGTTTTGCTTTTAATACACTTTATTAAATTTCTACAAAAGATAAAATATAAAAACAAATGAACAAACAAAATTATTAAGAAGGAAAAACATAGGGGAAGGGAAGGTGCAATGGAATAAAGAAAAACAAAACAAAAAATAAAGAATAGCTTCTGACTTTATTTGATACATTTACAAATATGAAGTATTTGTAGCATTTCTTTTGGTTTCTAGCAAAAAGTCTGAAAGTGGTGTAAAGGAAGCTAGGTGGCAGCAGACCAGCAACTGTGAGCAGCACAGCAGACCTTGAGCAGCAGCGGTGCAGAGCAACATGGAAGAGGAGTGAAGTGCCCTGAGCAGTGACTAAGAGTAGCACAGTGGACCAGCAGTGGCTGAGAGCAGTGCAGTAAACCAGCAGCAGCTGAGAGCAGGTCAGTGCACCAGCTAAGCAGAGTGCACATATTAGCACATTGTACCTGAAAACCCCAGCAGTGGCCAGGCAACCAAAGGGCAAGAAAGCAGGGAAAAAAGGATAAGTACAAAACACTTGTGGACAGGGAGGAAAGGGATAAACTTTCAAGACTAGAGTAGAGCATTAAGAGCAAAGCATCTCCTAGAAAATAGCCTGAGATTTTCAACAAAAAGTGTGCATATTACTTCATAAAGGGCCCAAAACACTTACAAATTCTTATTTTTAAAAAATCTCTGAATTCCCTTTCTTACGAAAAATTCCTTTTCAATTTTTTAATTTTTTTTTGAATTTTTAAATTCCTTGTTCCAATTTTAATCTTATTTTTTCCACTCTTAAATATCATTTTTAATTTTAAATTCTTTTTTCAATTTTTAAATCTTTTCCAATTTTAAAATTCTTTTTTCATTTTTTTCAATTTTTCAATTTCTTTTTTCAACTAAACATTTAAAAAAACAGTTTACTTATTTTAATTCTTTAGAATTTTTTTAAATTCTTAATGATCTAAGAGGAAAAAAATAAAAAATCACAGAAAAAGAGACAGACACTTAAAACAGGGAAGATAGTAATGAATTTTTCAAGACAGAGAACAAAAGGTCAAGAACTCTAGTAAACTATTGTAAACTGACACTTCACAACAAGGAAAATATTTAATTTTTAGAAATTTTTAACAAACAAAGAAAAAAATTATGGAAATAGAGACTGACACTACAGTGACTTGTAAAGTGTGTCATATGTTTCAGCTTATGCCCACAGAAGACCCAAACTATGGACTTCCAGTTTGACATCACGGCATAACAGACAGAGGAAGATGGGGCTCTGTCTTCTGCATTTGATTTTGCCATGCTGGGGACCCTAAAAAGGGTCGAAAGTTGCCCTGGAGAGGCGAAGAAGAAGGAGGAGACCCTTGTTGATCGTGGGAGGGTGATGGCCCTTCTGTTTGATCTGAGGAAGCCCTCTGAACTGGGCAGGGGAAAGACTGGCTATATTCATGTGGCCTGTCAGAAGCTGCTGACAACCAAAGAAAATAAGCACTAATGAGCAACTTTTGAACAATGTGGATGGAACTGGGTGAGACCCTATCCTCTCTTTATGTCTTTAAGACCTTTTCCTGGAAAAAACCCACCCAAGATTAATTTGGAATCAATACATATTTATAGCTTTGAAATTTGGGGACTAAAAATGTGTTTGAGAATTTTTTGTTTAAAAAAAGAGACTTGAAAAGCTTGTAATATAAGTTTGGACTTAAAAAGCTGGAAGATGGCGTCAATGACATCTAGTGGTGAACCACAGCACTACAATTTATTATGTTTAAGGAAAACTTGGCTTGAAGCCCAGACCCAGATAAGACTTTTGTTGTCCTTGGAAACTTTCACTTTTTTAGACTGCAGCTGGGAAAAGGGGAACCCCCCCTCCCGGGCTGCTTATCTGTGTGGCAGAGATGATAAACTATTGTGAAACTGGCCTGCCTGAACCACGTATATAAATACTAACTGACTTTTAGAGCTGTGTCATGGAGCTATTTACCTGTAGAAGAAACATGCATTATGGATTGAGATGATGGAATACTTTGGATTATAAACCTTTGACTGATGAACAACTTTTAGTTGCTTTTTTCTCTCTGGACAGAAAGGACATTTTTTCATTGGACAGAAAATCTTGAATTTTGCTGATATTTGCTTAGGGGAGGCTTAAGGATGGACTGGTAGGCTGGCTGGATAATTAGGAGCTCAAATGACAATTGACTGAAACTTGTTAAATCTCTAAATAGATTGGACTATAGAGACAACATATAAAAACAAAATGGATGTTCCATACTGAGCTTTAAATGGTAAAATACCATCTTTAACACTTATCTCCAAAGTCCCCAGCTTGACATATCAACAAGAAAATGTTGACAAAGCTCAGAAGGAAATTCTTTCTATGTTAAAAAATAATACAAGAGACAATTGGGAGGCGGAGCCAGCTGCCAAATGAAATGGCTGTGTTGAGACGGCACTCTGAATAAGTGCGCTGATTCCACAGCCACTTCCCCGTGCCCGGTGGACTTTTTTAAGCCCCTGATCTCTCAGAGGGAGACCGGAAAGAGAGGCACCCAGCAGAACGGTTCTGGACGGCGGTCTGAACCATAAGAAGCAAGAAAGCTTTGGAGAAGTCAGGTGGGAGAAGGAGACAGCCCAGAATGGCGGCCATGAAGAAATGACAGCTGTCAGCTGGACAAAAATAGCGGTGGTTTAGTGGGACAACGATACAACGAACCTGGTGGCGTGAGTACCCAGCGAGCCTTTGCAAGTGATCCGGAGCGTAAAATCATTCCAGAGAGTTTCGAAGAAGAAAAGAAGAGAAGGGAAGCCCGAGAGCCACAGAGACAGTGGCGATAAGGAGCTTGGGGGAAAAGAGGCTTTACCTTAAAGTAATAGATCTACAAGGTTTAAAGGATAAACGACTAAGGGTGGTTTCTCTTTTTGGCTCTTTCAACAAAGCTAAGAAGAAAGTTAAAAACCTGAAAAGCAAAAGTGCTGACTGAGCAGAGAGAGCAGACATTTTGAATAAGACTGATTAGCATTAAATGAGGGAAGAGAGACACTTATAAGTTAAGAAGAAAAATACGCACAGAAATAAAATAAAGAAATTGCTCTAAAATTGCTTTAAAAAATAAAAAGGACAAGCTGTAACTGAACTGAGGGTTCAGGCAAATAAGAATTAATTGAATATAACCCATTATATGATTGAACTGGAAGAGACTAACTAGGAACAAAAGGTTGAAAATTTAAAGAGGGTGAGAAAAACCATTTATTTGTCTACCTTATTGAACACCCTAACACTTATAACTGTTAAGAGATTAATTGTAAAACTTGGATTCTATTGCCAATGAATTGAATACTTGTTATAATATTTAGGCAAATTGTTATATTATTATTATATATTATCATTTAGATGAATTAGAATTGTAGTGGAATATGAACATTTGAAATTGATAAATATATCAGACTGTTAATTACTGTATGTTAGAAGTGTCAGTGTTAGAGGTTTTATACTGCGTTAGTAACAGAACATAATATTGTTAAGATATAAGGTATCAGCGATTATAATATTAGAAGAATAACAAATTTTTCAGGTGTGGTGGAGGGAAAGACAAAGATTGTACATAAGTGGGAGGGCTGGTTGACGTCACTCCGAAAGATGACAAGCATCCCCAACCTAACAAGAGTTGGGACTGGAAGAAGGCAGATAACCGAAGCTACATCGGCGGAACTAAGCCCAGCAGGGCAAAGGTCAATAGAAGAGATGATGCCACGGGAGAAAGCAAGCTCACTCAAAGACCTACAATCGATGTTATAATCAATGCAAGAGGTTATGCTGAGAAACCACGATGACTTGAAAAAAGAAATAGGTGAAATAAGGAATGATACCAGAGAACTTAAAGAGAAGATGAGAGCAATGGATGGGAAACTCGAATGCTTCCAACAACAAATACTGAAAAATGAACAGAAACTATTAGAAATAGAAGATAGAATGGATAAGGAAGAAAGAAGAGTGGATGAAATGAATGAAAAACTCTCACAAGCAAAGAATTAGAAAAAAACTGTTATCTTGCTAGAGACAGAGAAAGCAGACCACTACCTACATTTTCAAAACGTGAAAGAAGAGAAGGTGGAGGACCTTCTAAAAATGATGACGGACATGTTAGCGAGAGCTTTAGGAATCGGAAAAGAAGAGATGGCAAATTGATGAAATATATAGAATTCACACAAATTATGCGAGAAGTAACAACTTACCTAAGGAAGTGCATATTAGATTCGTCAAGAAGTCAATAAGGGACGAGATCTTGCACAGAACTAGAGACGACCTGATTGAATTCAGAGGAAAACAATTAACAGTTCTTAAACAAGTCCCCAGGAGGGTAAGAGATTTAAAAAGGCCCTACCAATACATTACATCAAAACTAATAAGACAAAACATCAATTTTAGGTGGCTGATGCCAGAAGGGATCCTGGTGACTTGGCAAGAAAAAATATACAGGATGGATACGATAAACAAAGCAGAAGAGTTTTTTCAGCTATATCCAGGTAGCGAAGATAAATTAGAGGAAAGAGAACTAAGAGAAGAGGACATTACAGAGAGACATAACAGAAAGGCTCGACAACCACAAAGCAAAGAACGGGAAACCAAGAGAAGGGAAAAAATGAGCTATGGCAATGACGATGAAAGCAGACTTAAAGAACTTAAAAATACAGACTGACGAGAATGACAAGATCAAAATATAGGCAGTAATGCGGAAGAACTAACAGAACTATCCCTAAATGTAAATGGTTTAAACTCCCTGGCTAAGAGAAATAAAATTTTGAACAAGCTTAGTAAGAAAAACTTAGACATAATCTTACAAGAAACACATATAAAGAACCAGCACCAAGACTTATTGAACTACCCCAAGTTAGGAACTAAATTTGTATCACTCTCACAGCAGAAAAAAGGAGAAATAGTGATATATGTCAAGGAAAGAATTCCAGCAAAACAAATTTATCAGGATGAAGAAGGTAGAATACTGATAATTGAAATTTCCCTGAATAAAAAAAAGTCGCCCTGGTAGGAATTTATGCGCCCAATGAGAGACAAAGACAATTCTACAAGAAAATTACAGAAGGTTATCAGTGATATTGAAAATGAGAATATCTGTTTAATTGGCGATTTCAATGCAATTGTAAACAGAAAACTAGACTATAAAAGTGAGAATGCAAGGAAAGGAACTAGAAGAATACTACCTTTTTAAAAATTGGTGGATTAACTTAACATCCAAGATAGTTGGAGGGAGAGAAATCCGAACGTAAAGTCATGTACATATTATTCATGTCGTCACCAATCGTGGTCCAGAATTGATATGGTCTGGACAACTAAAGAATTAAATTCAGATATAGATGACATAACAATAGATATCAATATATGGGCAGACCACAATCCTATTATAATTAAATAGAAAGGACAGAAGGCAACAAAGAGGTGGACCTTAAAAAAGGCAATCTTAAATAAAAAAGAATTCAAGTATAAGATGGAAGAACAAATGCGGATATGCTTCCAGACAAACAAGAAAGAGGAGACCAATACCCAAAATCTATGGGATACAGCCAAGGCAGTCATGAGAGGAACCGAAATTGTATACATGGCAAATGAAAATAAAAAGAAAAGGCAGTACCAAAAAAGTCTAGAGGAAGAATGCAAAAAACTGGAAACAGAATTACAAAAAATCCCCACAATGTAGGGATTTAAAACAACAACTAGATCTAAATAAACATAAACTAAACATTATAGAAAAAGAAGAATTAGCACAAAAAATAAAAAATATCATTTTTTTTAACCCGGGAGATGGTTGGCCTATAGACTGAGAAAACAAAAAGATAAAAGATGGATTAGTAAACTATGCAATGAAGTGGGGGAGATGATATACCAGACTGAAGAAAAAAAACATGTGATGTACGAATTCTATAAAAACCTCTATATAGATGATGAAAAGATTAGTGAGGGAAGAATTCTACAATACCTCATGAATGCTGATCTGCCGAAGGTCCCAGAAGAATTCCAAAATATATTAAATAAGGACATAACACTTCAGGAAATAATGTTGTTGTTACTTACGAAGTCGTGTCCGACCCACCGCGACCCCATGGACAACATTCCTCCAGGCCTTCCTGTCTTCTACCATCTTCTGGAGTCCATTTAAGCTCACGCCTACTGCTTCAGTGACTCCATCCAGTCACCTCATTCTCTGTCGTCCCCTTCTTCTCTTGCCCTCAACATTTCCAAGCATTAGGCTCTTCTCCAGTGAGTCCTTCCTTCTCATTAGGTGGCCAAAGTATTTGAGTTTCAACTTCAGGATCTGGCCTTCTAAAGAGCAGTCAGGGTTGATCTCCTCTAGGACTGACCGGTTTGATCGCCTTGCAATCCAAGGGACTCAAAGCAGTCTTCTCCAGCACCATAGTTCAAAGGCTTCAATTCTTTGGCGCTCAGCCTTTCTTATGGTCCAACTTTCACAGCCATACATTGCAACTGGAAAGACCATAGCCTTGACAATACGCACTTTTGTTGACAGGGTGATGTCTCTGCTTTTTAGTGTGCTGTCTAGATTTGTCATTGCTTTCCTCCCCAGAAGCAAGGGTCTTTTAATTTCTTGGCTGCAGTCCCCGTCTGCAGTGATCTTGGAGCCCAGGAAAATAAAATCTGTCACTACCTCCATTTCTTCCCCATCTATTTGCCAGGAATTGAGAGGGCTGGATGCCATGATCTTGGTTTTCTTAATGTTTAGTTTCAAGCCAACTTTTGTACTCTCCTTCTTCACTCGCAACAAGAGGCTCTTTAGTTCCTCTTTACTTTCTGCCATTAGAGTGGTATCATCTGCATATCATAGGTTGTTGAAATTTCTCCCAGCAATCTTAATTCCAACTTTTGATTCATCTAGCCCTGCCTTTCTCATGATGTGCTCTGCATATAAGATAAACAGGCAGGGCGACAGTATACAGCCTTGCCGGACTCCTTTCCCAATTTTGAACCAGTCAGTGGTTCCGTTTCCAGGTCTCACTGTTGCTTTTTGACCCACATATAGGTTTCTCAAGAGACAAATAAGATTGTCTGGTACTCCCATCTCTTTAAGAACTTGCCACAGTTTGTTGTGATCCACACAATCAAAGGCTTTAGCAAAGTCAATGAAGCAGAAGTAGATGTTTTTTTGGAACTCCCTAGCTTTCTCCATGATCCAGCGTATGTTGGCAATTTGATCTCTAGTTCCTCTGCCTCTTCGAAATCCTGCCTGTACTTCTGGTAGTTCTCGATCCACGTACTGCTGGAGTCTAGCTTGTAGGATTTTAAGCATAACTTTACTAGCATGTGAAATGAGTGCAATGGTGCGATAGTTAGAACATTCTTTGGCACTGCCTTTCTTTGGAATTGGAATGTAAACTGATCTTTTCCAATCCTTTGGCCACTGTTGAGTTTTCCAAATTTGCTGGCAAATTGAGTGTAGCATTTTTACTGCATCGTCTTTTAAGATTTTGAATAACTCAGCTGGAATACTGTCACCTCCACTAGCTTTGTTGTTGCTCAGTTTTTCTAAGGCCCACTTCACTTCACATTCTAGGATGTCTGGCTCGGGGTCAGTGACCACCTCGTCGTGGTTATCAGGGACGTTAAGCTCGTTCTTGTATAGTTCTTCTGTGTAATTTTGCCACCTCTTCTTAATATTTTCTGCCTCAGGTCCCTGCCATTTTGGTCCTTTATCATGCCCATTTTTGCATGAAACGTTCCCTTCATCTCTCCAATTTCCTTGAAGAGATCTCTAGTCCTCCTTATTCTATTTTTTTCTTCTATTTCTTTGCACTGTTCATTTAAGAAGGCATTCTTATCTCTTCTAGCTATTCTCTGGAATTCTGCATTCAATTGGGTGTATCTTTCTTTTTTCCCCTTGCCTTTCCCTTTCTTCCTGTCCGCAGCTATTTGCAAAGCTTCCTCAGACAGCCATTTTGCTTTCTTGCATTTCTTTTTCTTTGGGATGGTTTTAGTTGCTACTTCTTGTACAATGTTGCAAACCTCTGTCCATAGTTCTTCAGGCACTCTGTCTATCAGATCTAATTCCTTAAATCTATTTGTCACCTGTACTGTAAGGGACGCGGTGGCTCAGTGGATTAGGACGCTGAGCTTGTCGATCAGAAGGTCAGCAGTTTGGCGGGTCGAATCCCGAGTGCCGCGTAACAGAGTGAGCGCCTGTTACTCGTCCCAGCTTCTGCCAACCTAGCAGTTCGGAAGCATGTAAAAATGCAAGTAGAAAAATAGGGACCACTCCGGTGGGAAGGTAACAGCGTTCCGTGCGCCTTTGGCGTCTAGTCATGCCAGCCACATGACCACGGAGACGTCCTCGGACAAGCGCTGGCTCTTTGGCTGTGAAACGGAGATGAGCACCGGCCCCTAGAGTCAGAAACGACTAGCACGCATGTGCGGGGGAACCTTTACCTTTACCTTTTACTGTATATTCAACAGGGATATGATTTAATTCATACCTCAGTGGTCTAGTGCTTTTCCCTACTTTCTTCAGTTTAAGCCTAAATTTTGCAACGAGAAGCTCATGGCCTGAGCCACAGTCAGCTCCTGGTCTTGTTTTTACTGACTGTATAGCCCTTCTCCATCTTTGGCTGCAGAGCACATAGTCAATCTGATTTCTGTGTTGACCGTCTGGTGATGTCCATGTGTAGAGCCGTCTCTTGGGTTGTTGGAAAAGAGTGTTTGCTATGACCATCGTACTCTCTTGACAAAATTCTATCAGCCTGTGCCCTGCTTCATTTTGTACTCCAAGGACAAACTTGCTTGTTACTCCGGTTATCTTTTGGCTTCCTACTTTAGCATTCCAATCCCCCATGATGATAAGGACATCATTTTTTGATGTTAGTTCTATAAGGTGCTATAGGGCTTCATAGAACCGGTCAATTTCATCCTCTTCTGCACTGGTTGTTGGGGCATAGACTTGGACTATTGTGATATTGAATGGTTTGCCTTGGATTCGAACTAAGATCATTCTGTCATTTGGGGGATTGTATCCCAGTATTGCTTTTCCTACTCTTTTATTGACTATGAAGGCTACTCCATTTCTTCTGAGGAATTCTTGCCCGCAGTAGTATACCTGATGGTCATCTGAATTAAATTCACCCATTCCTGTCCATCTTAGTTCGCTGATTCCTAAGATGTCGATGTTCAGTCTTGTCATCTCTTGTTTGACCATGTCCACCTTTCCTTGATTCATGGATCTTACATTCCAGGTTCCTATAGAGAAAAAATCTTTACAGCATCAGACTTTCCTTTCACCACCAGATACATCCACAGCTGAGCGTCCTTTCGGCTTTGGCCCAGTCGCTTCATTCTTTCTGGCGCTACTAGTACTAGCCCTCTGCTCTTCCCCAGTAGCAGAGGGGCTCATCTTCCAGTGTCATATCTTTTTTCCTTTTGGTACTGTCCATGGGGTTTTCATGGCAAAGATACTGGAGTGGGTTGCCATTTCCTTCTCCAGTGGATCACATTTTGTCAGAATTCTCTGCGATGACCTGTCCATCTTGGGTGGCCCTGCACGGCATAGCTCATAGCTTCATTGAATTACGCAAGCCCCTTCACCACGACAAGGCAGTAATCCATGAAGGGGTCAGGAAATAATAGAAGCAATTAAAAAACAAAAAAGTAATAAAACACCTGGCCCTGATGGATTACCGTCTGAAATATACAGAAATCTTCAAGAACTTTTGGGCCCAACTTTATTGGATACATTTAATGAAGTATTAAAAGTAGCAAAGATCCCAAACTCATGGAAAGAAGCAACCATTATGTTAATCCCTAAAGAAAACTCGGATTTGACTCTCATTAAAAACTATAGGCCTATGTCTTTACTGAATACGGATTATAAGATCTTCATGACAATAATGGCAGAAAGATTGAAAAGATACTTGGTTGAATTTATCTAGAGTGATCAAAATGGTTTCCTGCCCAGAAGGCAAATAAAACATAATGTTAGGATCATATTAGACACGCTTGAATATTATGAATCGCATAATGAAAAACAAATGGCATTGATTTTTGTTGATGCGCAGAAAGCATTTGACAATGTCAAATGGGATTTTATGGTGACCCAACTCAAAAATATGGAATTTGGGGGAAAGATTCATAAACATGTTCAAAGCAATCTATTCTTAACAAGAAGCAAAAGTAATTATAAATGGAGAATTAACAAAAAGTTTCCAAATACAAAAAGGTATGAGACAAGGTTGCCCACTGTCAGCATTATTATTTGTACTCTCTTCAGAAGTATTAACAAGAATAATCCAAAAAGATAAATTGATTAAAGGCTTAGAAACTAAAAAAGAGATATTTAAATTACAGGCCTATGCAGATGATTTAGTCTTTATTTAGGAAGACCCCCTAGAGTCTGGAACTGTTCTGTTCCAGCCTACGACCGGCCCTGTTTGAATGTCAGGGACAACCCCTTTTTATATTCAACAGGCTGGAAAAACCCAACCAAATTTATTTACAAAGAAATCAAAAGTTCAAACAACAGTTAAACCAAAAGTTCAAACAAGAGTTAAACAGGAATAACAGACCAGGACTCTAGTAGAAGATCTTCAAACAGTTGCCTTCAGCAACCAGCACCTCCCACACCTTCCCCTTTTATCAGCAGTCCCAATGCGTGGCTTCTCATTGCCTTCTCCTCCTCTCACTGAGTTGCCTCATTGCCTTTCTCTGTTCTACTTTGCTGGATTGCCTCCTGCTCCTAGCATCCCTGAATAGATCCAGCTGTGAATCATCTACATCCAATACCTCGTGCTCACACGGCTGAGTCTCATGAAGAACATGACGGGAGGGGCCAGGCTGAGAGTCCTGCAGTGCATCAGAGCCTCCCTCTGACACCAAAGGCTCTCCAAACCCCTCCTCCTCCTCCTCTTCAGAATCATCAGACTCAGCTGCTGGTATCACAGGCTGACGCTGAATCACAATAGGAACAAGACTATTGCAGGTTTTGGAAAACTATGGAGATGTAGCGGGGTTGAAGATTAACAATGAAAAAACCAAAATGCTAGTTAAGAACATGACCAAACCACAAGAAAACGAGCTAGCAGAAAAAATTAACATTCAAATAACTAAAAAAGTAAGGTACCTGGGGATTCAACTGACGGCAAGATGCATCACACTTAAAAGAGAAAACTACGATAAACTTATAGACCAAATTACAGTGGATTTACTGTAGATAGATGGAAAAACCTGCAGCTCTCCTTTATGGGGAGAATAGTGACAATTAAGATGAACGTACTCCCTAAACTACTTGTTCTATTCCAATGCATACCGATTAAATTAGGCAGACTTCTTTGAAAATTTAAACAAAATTATATCCAAATTTATTTGGGAAGGGAGGAAACAAAGAATTAAATTCAAATTATTACAAGACGCAAAGGAAAGAGGAGGATTCGGCCTTCCAAATTGGGAGAAATACTATCAGGCGGCAACATCTGCTTGGATAAAGGAATGGATACACCTAAGGAATAGGAGACTGTTAGCATTAGAAGGCCACGAAATGCAGATAGGGTGGCATGCGATACTGTGGGACGGGAAACACAAGGCACACCAGTATTTTCAGAAGCATTATATTAGACGGGCACTATTAGATGTGTGGACTAAAATTTAAAAAAATTAAGTATATTTGTTGTTGTTAGTTGTGAAGTCGTGTCTGACCCATCGCGACCCTATGGACAACATTGCTCCAGGCCTTCCTGTCCTCTACCATCTTCTGGAGTCCATTTAGGCTCACGCCTACTGCTTCAGTGACTTCATCCAGCCACCTCATTCTCTGTCGTCCCCTTCTTCTCTTGCCTTCAACCTTTCCCAGTATTAGGCTCTTCTCCAGTGAGTCCTTACTTCTCATTAGGTGGCCAAAGTATTTAAGTTTCAACTTCAGAATCTGACCTTCTAAAGAGCAGTCAGGGTTGATCTCCTGTAGGACTGACCGGTTTGATCGCCTTGCAATCCAAGGGACTCAAAGCAGTCTTCTCCAGCACCATAGTTCAAAGGCTTCAATTCTTTGGCGCTCAGACTTTCTTGTGGTCCAACTTTCAAAGCCATACATTGCAACTGGGAAGACCATAGCCTTGACTATGCGCACTTTTGTTGGCATGGTGATGTCTCTACTTTTTAGTGTGCTGTCTAGATTTGCCATGGCTTTCCTTCCCAGGAGCAAGCATCTTTTAATTTCTTGGCTGCAGTCCCCATCTGTGGTGATCTTGGAGCCCAGGAAAATAAAATCTGTCACTACCTCCATTTCTTCCCCATCTATTTGCCAGGAATTGAGAGGGCCGGATGCCATGATCTTGGTTTTCTTAATGTTTAGTTTCAAGCCAACTTTTGTACTCTTCTTCACTCGCAACAAGAGGCTCTTTAGTTCCTCTTCACTTTCTGCCATTAGAGTGGTATCATCTGCATATCTTAGGTTGTTGATATTTCTCCCGGCAATCTTAATTCCAGCTTTTGATTCATCTAGCCCTTCCTTTCTCATGATGTGCTCTGCATATAAGTTAAACAGGCAGGGGGAAAGTATACAGCCTTGCCAGACTCCTTTCCCAATTTTGAACCAATCAGTGGTTCTGTGTCCAGGTCTCACTGTTGCTTTTTGACCCACATATAGGTTTCTCAAGAGACAAATAAGATTGTCTGGTACTCCCATCTCTTTAAGAACTTGCCACAGTTTGTTGTGATCCACACAATCAAAGGCTTTAGCAAAGTCAATGAAGCAGAAGTAGATGTTTTTCTGGAACTCCCTAGCTTTCTCCATGATCCAGCGTATGTTGGCAATTTGATCTCTAGTTCCTCTACCTCTTCAAAAATCCTGCCTGTACTTCTGGTAGTTCTCGATCCATGTACTGCTGGAGTCTAGCTTGTAGGATTTTAAGCATAACTTTACTAGCATGTGAAATGAGTGCAATGGTGTTATAGTTAGAACATTCTTTGGCACTGCCTTTCTTTGGAATTGGAATGTAAACTGATCTTTTCCAATCCTTTGGCCACTGTTGAGTTTTCCAAATTTGCTGGCAAATTGAGTGTAGCATTTTTACTGCATCGTCTTTTAAGATTTTGAATAACTCAGCTGGAATACTGTCACCTCCACTAGCTTTGTTGTTGCTCAGTTTTTCTAAGGCCCACTTCACTTAAGAGATCTGAGGCAGCTTTCAATCATGGCCTGGAGTTACGGCTTCCAAGTTGGGCTGGGCTTGCCTATCACCCATATGGAGTTGGACTCTTGTATGCTGTTTCTCCTGTCCCCCATAGACTCAGGAGGACCCGGGGTGAAGAGTCGCTGTGAGAGGGCGGCTCAGTTTCTTTTCATCTACAACCTCTCTGGATGTGAGAGATCCATGAGGGTATGTTCTTTCTCCCTGGATGGGGTCTCAATCTGCCTCCCAGATCAGCCTCGAGGTCGGGGTGAGAGATCGACTGCTGACTGTTTCTGGAGTACCCAGCACAAGTGAGAGTTGTGCTGGACTGGCGGTTTTAGACTCATATACTCCTCCTGATATGACATCATCTTTCAACATCTGACTGCCACTTCCGGAACTCACATGGCCAGTCATGGCACGCTTACGTTATTCTGGCACGGACTTATATGCCCTCAGGGGTACTCCCCCCTCCTGGGTGCGTCCCGCCTTCTTTTTTACCTTTCCTCTTGATGACGGGCCCAATTGTTGGGACCCTGAGAGATGGTCAGGTATGGATTGGGGTCTCTGGTTTATTGTTAGGAAGAGACCCCTGATCTGTTTTTTAGCAAAAAATTTTAAGGGGTTAAGGGGGAGGGCCAGGTCCTGGACTGATCACGTAGGGGGGGAGCGGGGGTCGGTTGCCTCCAGAGCTCTGGAGCGGGTCGTGGGACTACCTATTCCCACGACGTTAGGGAATGGCAGCAGGTGTACGAACAGAGGGCCGTATCGACATCCGGGAGGGCATCTCCGCTATTTACAAGCGGTGAGGCACTCCGACCCTCTGCTTTCGCCCCGAGGTCCCGGGAGCGAGGATGTGCAGCCACCTGAGCTCCGGCTGGTGTACTTGAACGCCAGGTCCGTTGTTAATAAGGCTCCTCTTGTCCGGGATCTGGTTGAGGGTGAGCATGCGGACCTGGCTTGCATCACGGAGACTTGGCTGGGCCCAGAGGGTGGTATTCCTCTGGTTGATCTTTGCCCACCAGGTTTCCGGGTGCTACACCGGCCTCGGGCTCAGGGTAGGGGCAGGGGAGTGGCGGTAGTTATGAGGGAGACCTTGTGTCCGCGGGAGGCCACCGTTCCCCAGATAGTCGGGTGTGAGTCTCTCTTTCTGAGATGTGGTCCTGGGGCGCAGTTGGGCTTGCTGCTGGTGTACCTTTCGCCTAGTCACGCAGCAGCAGCCCTGGCTGAGCTTCTCGACATCCTCTCAGGGTTGGTGACTGAGTTCCCCAAACTCATAGTTTTGGGTGACTTCAATCTACCATCCCTGGGAGGATCATCTGAGTTAGCTCGGGAGTTCATGGCTTCCATGACGGCCATGGACCTGACGCAAGTAATTCATGGACCGACTCATGAGGGAGGCCACACCCTTGACTTGGTTTTCTTATCTGGACGGTGGTTAGATGATCTTGGTGGGGGCTCCCCAATTGTTATGCCCCTGTCATGGACTGATCATCATCTCCTGCAGCTGGTCTTCCGTTTTGCCACTCCCCGCCGTGGGTGTGTGGAGCTATTAGATGGTACCGCCCCAGACGCTTAATGGACCCTGATAGGTTACAGGCAGCGTTGGGGTCCCCACCTCCCTCCGTTGCTCACAACTCGGCGGATGCCTTAGTGGAAGCCTGGGAAAGGGCAGCCACGGAGGCACTTGACCGAGTTGTACCCTTGCGGCCCCTGACTCGGTGCAGATCCCAACGAGCTCCATGGTTTTCCGTGGAGCTTCGGGAGATGAAGCGTCGGAGACGGGGCCTAGAGAGCTGTTGGAGATCCAGCCGATCCGAATCCGACCGATTGCGACTAAGAACCTATATTAGGTCTTATCTCGCAGCGATAAGGGTGGCGAGGTCTAATCACTTCGCTACCCTTATCGCGTCCGCAGATAATCGCCCGGCCGCCCTGTTTAGGGTGACCCGCTCCCTCCTTAATCAGGAGGTGAGGGAGGAACCCTTGCAGGGTCGTGCCGAGGAGTTTAGTCAACATCTGTCGAACAAAATCGCTTGGATTCGGACCGGTCTGGACTCTGACTGGGCAGAGTCTGACGATCAGGTCACGGGCGGTCTTGTCGATACCACCTGGGAGGAGTTTGATTCTGTGACTCCGGAGGAAGTGGACAGGATTATGGGGAGGTTGAGCTCCACCACATGTTTATTGGACCCGTGCCCTTCCTGGCTGGTTTATGCGGCTCTGGAGGGGACACGAGGCTGGTTCCAGGCGGTTATATCTGCCTCTTTGAGTGAGGGCAGTTTTCCCGCCGTCTTGAAGGAGGCGGTGGTGAGACCTCTCCTCAAGAAGCCTGCCTTGGACCCAGCTGTGTTAAATAACTTTCGTCCGGTCTCCAACTTTCGCTTTCTTGCAAAGGTTGTTGAGAGCGTGGTGGCGCATCAGCTTCCTCTGGTTCTGGATGAAGCGGATTATCTAGACCCGTACCAATCGGGCTTCAGGCCCGGGTACAGCACGGAGACGGCATTGGTCGCTCTGGTGAATGATCTCTGGAGGGCCCGGGACAGGGGACATTCCTCTGTCCTAGTCCTATTAGATCTCTCAGCGGCGTTCGATACCATCGACCATGGTATCCTGCTGCGGTGTCTCAGGGGATTGGGAGTGGGAGGCACAGTTTTTCAGTGGTTCTCCTCCTATCTCCTGGGACGTTCGCAGTCGGTGTTGGCAGGGGGGCAGAGGTCGACCTCGAGGCCTCTCGCTTGTGGAGTTCCTCAGGGGTCGGTCCTCTCGCCTCTCCTGTTCAACATCTACATGAAACCGCTGGGTGAGATCATTCGTGGTTTTGGAGTTGGGTATCATCAGTACGCTGATGATACCCAGCTTTTTATTTCAACCCCAAACCACCCCAGTGATGCCCTCGACGTGCTGTCCCATTGCCTGGAAGCGGTTCGGGTCTGGATGGGGAGGAACAGACTTCAACTCAACCCCGAGAAGACTGAGTGGCTGTGCGTACCGGCATACCGGGATATTCAGAATATTCCATCTCTTTCAAGGGGGGGTGAGCTATTACCCCCCGTAGATAGGGCTCGCAACTTGGGAGTCCTCCTAGATTCACGGTTTACTTTGGAAGATCACATAGTGGCTGTGACTAGGGGGGCCTTCGCCCAGGTTCGCCTGGTGTGCCAGTTGCGGCCCTATCTAGACCGGGATGCCCTGCGTACGGTCACTCATGCGCTCGTGACCTCTCGTTTAGACTACTGCAACGCTCTCTACATGGGGCTGCCCTTGAAGACCACTCGGAGGCTCCAACTGGTACAGAATGCAGCTGCGAGAGTTGTGTTGGGAGTCTCCCGATACTCCCATGTTACACCTCTGCTCCGTGAGCTGCATTGGCTCCCAGTTGTCTTCCAGGTGAGGTTCAAGGTGCTGGTATTGACCTACAAAGCCCTACATGGCATGGGTCCGGAATACCTTGGGGAGCACCTGCGGCCGGCATCAACTTCCCTCCGCCCAGTACGCTCCCACAGAGAGGGCCTCCTCAGGGTGCCACCGGTCAAAGAATGCCGGCTGGTGGCCCCCAGGGGGAGGGCGTTCTCTGTGGGCGCGCCGGATTTATGGAACCGTCTTCCGGTTGAGCTCCGGATGGTGCCTGACCTGCGATCCTTCCGGCGCGATCTAAAGACGTATCTCTTCGAACAAGCTGGCCTGGCCTGATGGGATGGGGTTGGGTTTTTATTATTTTAATGTGTTTTAATCTATTGTAAGAGTTGTGGGCATTTGTTTAATCTCTTTTAATTTTTGTATTTTGTCTTTTAACATGTATTGCCCTGTTCACCGCCCTGAGTCCTTCGGGAGAAGGGCGGTATACAAATAAAATTAATAATAATAATAATAATAATAATAATAATAATAATAATAATAATAATAATAATAATAATAATAATAATAATAATAATAATAATAATAATAACAACAACAACAACAACTTTGCATTCTAGGATGTCTGGCTCGGGGTCAGTGACCACCTCATCGTGGTTATCTGGGACGTTAAGCTCGTTCTTGTATAGTTCTTCTGTGTAATTTTGCCACCTCTTCTTTATCTCTTCTGCCTCTGTTTGGTCTTTGCCATTTTGGTCCTTTATCATGCCCATTTTTGTACAAAACGTTCCCTTCACCTCTCCAATTTTCTTGAAGAGATCTCTAGTCCTCCCTTTTCTATTGTTTTCTTCTATTTCTTTGCAATGTTCATTTAAGAAGGCATTCTTATCTCTTCTAACTATTCTCTGGAATTCTGCATTCAATTGGGTGTATCTTTCTTTGTCTCCCTTGCCTTTTGTTTCCCTCCTGTCCTCAGCTATTTGCAAAGCTTCCTCAGACAGCCATTTTGCTTTCTTGCATTTCTTTTTCTTTGGGATGGTTTTAGTTGCTACTTCTGGTACAATGTTGTGAACCTCCGTCCATAGTTCTTCAGGCACTCTGTCTATCAGATCTAATTCCTTAAATTTATTTGTCACCTCTACTGTATATTTGTCAGGGATACGATTTAGTTCATACCTGAGTGGTCTAGTGCTTTTCCCTACTTTCTTCAGTTTAAGCCTAAATTTTGCAACGGGAAGCTCATGGTCTGAGCCACAGTCAGCTCCTGGTCTTGTTTTTACTGACTGTATAGAGCTTCTCCATCTTTGGCTGCAAAGCACATAGTCAATCTGATTTCTGTGTTGACCATCTGGTGATGTGCATGTGTAGAGCCGTCTCATGGGTTGTTGGAAAAGAGTGTTTGCTATGACCATCATATTCTCTTGACAAAATTCTATCAGCCTGTGCCCTGCTTCATTTTGTACACCAAGGCCAAACTTGCCTGTTATTCCGGTTATCTTTTGGCTTCCTACTTTAGCATTCCAATCCCCCATGGTGATAAGGACATCATTTTTTGATGTTAGTTCTATAAGGTGCTATAGGGCTTCATAGAACCAGTCAATTTCATCCTCTTCAGCACTGGTGGTTGGGGCATAGACTTGGACTACTGTGATATTGAATGGTTTGCCTTGGATTTGAACTGAGATCATTTTGTCATTTTGGGGATTGTATCCCAGTATTGCTTTTCCTACTCTTTTATTGACTATGAAGGCTACTCCATTTCTTCTGAAGGATTCTTGCCCACAGTAGTATACCTGATGGTCATCTGAATTAAATTCACCCATTCCTGTCCATTTTAGTTCACTGATTCCTAAGATGTCGATGTTCAGTCTTGTCATCTCTTTTTTGATCACGTCCAGCTTTCCTTGATTCATCAATCTTACATTCCAGGTTCCTATAGAGAAAAAATCTTTACAGCATCGCACTTTCCTTTCACCACCAGATACATCCACAGCTGAGCGTCCTTTCGTCTTTGGCCCAGTCGCTTCATTCTTTCTGGCGCTACTATTACTAGCCCTCTGCTCTTCCCCAGTAGCATATTGGACGCCTTCCGACCTGAGGGGCTCATCTTCCAGCGTCATATCCTTTTTCCTTTTAGTACTGTCCATGGGGTTTTCATGGCAAAGATACTGGAGTGGATTGCCATTTCCTTCTCCAGTGGATCACATTTTGACAGAACTCTCTGCTATGACCTGTCCCTCTTGGGTGGCCCTGCACAGCATAGCTCATAGCTTCAATGAATTATTCACGCACCTTCGCCATGACCAGGCAGTATTCCATGAAGGGGTTTCTAATTTTACATTTAAGTATTTAAAAAGCAACATGGTGGCTCGGTTAACCGATAATTCAATAACATACAAGTATCTTTAATAGAAATCTCAAAGTACCACATTAAATATTTCCCCTCTTTTCCCCATAGCATTTACTGTCTCATATTTAAACTAATACAATTCTTATTATATCAATTGAATAAAAGCAACATTCTTACTGTTATCAATAATTTTTAGCTTATACACATCCTAGTTATTTTAACATTCAGTCTTGATAGACAATCAATGTCCTAATTAGTTTTCCCAATTTTTAATTTCCCATTAATATTTGAATTTAACATTTATTGATTATAATTTCCAAATTTTGAGTAACCAAAATTTCCATTATCAAATTCATCACAAATTCTAATATTCAGGATACACATCTTATCTATTCAAACATATTCTATTTCTCACCATCTTACACCATGTAATTAGTAATACAGTATAACATTCTTATTTTCTATTAATTTCCAAATATCTTAACCTTAGTAATCAGAATTTCTCTTTTTTCAACATCAGATGCTTCCTCTCTTTTTCTCTTAATGTCTACTATCTCATATTAAGCTAGTACAATTCTTATTATATCAGCTAAATAAATCATGTTCATTACATTTTTCTTTTTTTATATATATAATTTTTTATTGCTTTTATATAAACATATATTTAAACAAAAAAAATATATACATATAGAAAAAACAAGACATAACATAAACAATACAATCAACAAAAATACAACAAAAATACTTAGCTTCCGTTATTCCTAATCTTTCTAATCATTTTCAGGTGACTTCCTCGAGTCCCCCCTATCTGCGTTTCTTTGTTAATCATCATTAGCAATTTCTATTTCATAATTTTAAATCGTATTTAATATCTATCTATATTTAATTTCTTATCATTTAACAATCATCATTCCATATTGTCCTTAATATTAAACATTAAACTCTAAAACTACAACTTATAAACACTTCCAAGTCCATTTCAAACTAGTTGATATAACGATATTTCTTCAAATAGTCCTTGAATTTCTTCCAGTCTTCTTCCACCGACTCTTCTCCTTGGTCACGGATTCTCCCTGTCAGTTCAGCGAGTTCCATATAGTCCATCATTTTCATCTGCCAGTCTACCACCGTTGGTATTTCTTGTGTCTTCCAATTCTTGGCTATCAAAATTCTCGCCGCTGTTGTGGCATACAGAAAGAAAGTAACATCTTTTTTGGGAATTTCTTTTCCGACTATACCCAATAAGAAGTCTTCTGGTTTCTTAATAAATGTATTTTTCAAAACTTTCTTTAATTCATTATAAATCTTTTCCCAGAAGTCTTTTACTATGGGGCAAGTCCACCACATGTGGTAAAAGGTTCCTTCTACAGCTTTACATTTCCAGCATTTGTTATCATATGTATGATAAATTTTTGCAAGCTTAACCGGTGTTAAATACCACCTATACATCATCTTCATCATATTTTCTTTCAAAACATTGCATGCTGTAAACTTAATACCCTTTTTCCACATCCTCTCCCAGTCCTCCATCATAATGTTATGCCCCACATCATTAGCCCAATCGATCATCACTGATTTCACTTGTTCATCTTCTGTGTGCCACTCCAGCAATAAATTATACATCTTGGAAAGGTTCTTTAATTTTGTATCTAACAGTAACGTTTCCAATTTGGATTTCTCTATTTGAAAACCTCTTTTTTATCCATTTTATACACTTCATTCATTTGGTAATATTGAAACCAATCATCAACCTTATCTTTCAGCTGCTCATATGTTTTTATCTTAAATTGGTCTCCTTCTTGTATCAATATATCCTTATATTTCAGCCACTTGGTTTCCATATTTGACCTTTTCTGGGTCTTAGCCTCTAGTGGTGAAATCCACCTGGGTGTTTTACTTTCTAACAGGTCTTTATATCTCATCCACACATTAATCAATGACTTTCTAATTATATGATTTTTAAAGCCTTTGTGGACCTTTGTCTTATCGTACCATAAATATGCATGCCATCCAAATACATTGTCAAAACCTTCCAAGTCTAATACATCTGTATTCTCTAACACAAACCAATCTCTCAACCAGCAAAAAGCAGCAGCTTCAAAATAAAGTTTCAAATCTGGCAGGGAAAAGCCCCCTCTATCTTTTGAATCTGTTAATAGCTTGAACTTAATTCTAGGTTTTTTCCCCTGCCAGATGAATTTCGATAATACCTTTTGCCATTCTTTAAAACAATTCAACTTTTCAATAATTGGAAGTACTTGAAATAGAAACAACATTTTTGGCAATACATTCATCTTAACAACTGAGATTCAGCCCATCAAAGACAATTTCAAATTTGTCCAAATATCTAAATCTCTCTTAATTTCATTCCACATTTTATCATAATTATCTTTATACAAATTCAAATTTTTTGCTGTCATATTTACACCCAGATACTTCACCTTTTTTACAAACATCAAACCAGTGGCTTCCTGTAACTTACTTTTTTCCTCCAATGACAGATTTTTCCCTAAAACTTTGGTTTTATTCTTATTCAATTTAAAACCTGCAACATGTCCGAACTCTTGTATTATTTCCAGTGCTTTAATTGCACTGGTCTCTGGATCTTGTAATGTTAAGACCAAATCATCAGCAAAGGCTTTTAGCTTATATTGTTTCGAACCCACTACAATCCCTTTCACACCTTCCTCTTTCCTTATCATATTCCGCAAAACTTCCAGAACCGTAATAAATAACAGAGGGGAGAGTGGGCACCCTTGCCTGGTACCCTTTTCAATTCTAATTTCCTCTGACACCACATTATTAACAATAATTTTTGCTTTTTGCTCAGAATAGATTGCATTTAAACCATTCATAAAACTCTGCCCAACCTCCATATTTTCAAAATTCTTTTTCATAAAACTCCAAGAAATATTGTCAAAGGCCTTCTCCGCATCAATAAACATTAATATAGCCTTAGAGTTCTTTTTGGCCTCTAACCTTTCCAAAATATCAACTATGTTCCTAATATTGTCCTTCATATGTCTACCAGGTAAAAAACCTGCTTGATCATGATGAATAAGATCTTGAAGGACCTTCTTCAGTCTTGTAGCCAAGATATTAGCAAAAATTTTGTAATCCACATTTAACAAGGAGATTGGGCGGTAATTCTTTACTTGAGCTCTGTCTGTATCTGGTTTAGGTATCAACGTAATAAATGCTTCTCTCCAGGTCTCAGGTGCCTTAACCCCCTCTAGTAATTCATTACATACTGTGAGGTGATCTCACGATGAATCGTTAAAGGAGCTTCCAAGCAAAGGCATCACGCAGAGATGCAATCATATTAGCTTTATTCATGATAGATCAAAGAGAAAGAAATACTTGGCATGAAAGCATTCATGCCTGCATGTGAGAGAGAAATAAAATAAAACAAAACAAGCTAGCATTACATGACTAAAAACAGAAGGACTAAGAGCTAGGAGAGGAGAACTGGAACTAGAAGGAGAAATGGAGAACTAGAAACTAGAACAAAGAGCAGCCCCTCGTGCAGAGGTATTTATGGGGGGTCTTGGTCCCTCCCTGACCATAAAACTCCCTCACCAATGGGGCTGTCGGGTCCGAGACCCTTGGCTCATCAGTGGAAGCAAAGAAGCCTCTTTGCCTCCATCTGATGACCTTTTTGGGGAACTGCCAATGGCTGGCACTAATCATCTAACAATTCCCCTTCTTGCCAGCCAATGACAGGGACCAGTGAATGTATGTGAGGGGTGAGCAGGTGTCATAGACATGCATAAAAACATTCAGAAGGCCAAACACAAACGCTTACACAGAAGGTTGTGCCGGTCAATGGGAACAGGCTTGGTAAACAGATCAGCTATCTGGTCAGCTGTATTACAGTGCTCAACATGTATAAAACCCTTTTTGGTAAGCTGCCTGACATTTTTATAGCATATGTCTATGTGGCGAGATCTAGATCCTACTGCATAAGCCTCCGAGATTGCAATGGCGGCTGTGTTGTCCTCTAGAATTTGGATGGGCAGAGGGGGAGATGCCCAGATGCTTGTTATCAGTTCATTGAACCAAGTCAAATCGTTGGCCGTGTCTGACAGGCTGGCATATTCAGCCTCGGCCGTGGAGCAAGAAATAAATTTTTGCTGCCTGACATGGCAATGTATTGGGCAGTCATTTAGCAATATGAGGAAACCAGAAGTGCTCCGTCTAGTTTTGGTGTCGCCAGCCCAGTCTGCGTCTGAGTAAGCGGAGAGCTGGGCCGTCTTCCCCTTCTCTGGTTCTAGCATAAGGAGAGCATCAGCTGTGCCCTTTAGGTATCTAAGCACCCTTTTAACAGCAGTCCAGTGGAATTCCTTTGGGTGTTCCACGTGCCTGGACAATAGATTCACAGCTAAAGCTATGTCAGGTCTGCTCCAATTGCTGATGTATAGCAAGGAGCCAATCACAGATCTGTAAAGCGTGTTATCTGTGAACTCAGGACCGTCCTTATGGGTGTGGTTGTAAAAGTCGCTTTGCATTGGGCTATGCGTAGGATTAGATTCTGTCATTTTGCATTTGGCCAGTAATTCCTCTATCTTTTCTTTTTGAGATAGAGCGAACCCCCCCTTAGTGGCCAAAATATGCACACCCAAGTACTTGTCAACCCGCCCCAAAGACTTCAGAGTAAATTTTTCTTCCAGGGCCTTGGCAAATTCATCACACCCTTTCTCGTTAGGCCCTACATATAATAGGTCGTCCACATAAACTAACACCCGTTCTGTGGTTCCCTTGGAATTGCGTGTGAAAACACATTGATCTGCATGAGATGTTGAGAAACCAACTCGTTCTAAACTCTTTCTAAGACAGTCATACCATAATTTCCCTGACTGCTTGAGACCATATAACCCTTTGTGAAGCAACCATGTATTTCCCCCTTCTTGCTGGTAGCCAAGAGGAGCCCTCACGTAGATCTGCCGGTCCAAGTTGGCGTGGAGGTAAGCTGTCTGGATGTCGAATTGGAAGACTTCTTCTCCCAGAGCGGCTGCAGTCACGAGGGCGGCCTTGACGCTCTCTGCCCGGACGGTTGGAGAGTAAGTCTCCGAGTAGTCCTCCATGTAACGCTGAGCGAAGCCCTGGGCTACCAAACGGGCCTTATATAGGTAGAGGCCATTGGCAAATGGTTTGGCCTTGTAAACCCACCTTGTGCCAATGACTTTCCTCTCGTTTGGAGGTTGCTGGGGGGTGAAGACCTTGAGTTTCTTTAAGCTCTGCATCTCCTTCTCCATCGCGAGCTGCCATTTCTCCTGCTCTTCGATGGGCAGCTCCTGGATGTCAGAGAAGGATTTTGGGGTGACCACAACGCTGTTGACAGACGCGATGTGGCCAATGTCAATTCTCTTTGGCGGGACCCCTTTGTTGGACCGCTTTGACCTCCTTACCTTCTGCCACTCACCGCTCTTTTCTTCCGCGGGTCTCTGAGGTGTCGCTGGGGGTGAAGACGGCGTGTCTTCCTCCATGGGACTGGACGCATCTTCGTCTTGTTCCTCACTTTCATCGGTGGCAGGGTATGTGGTCGTCTCAGGTGATGTCATGGTCGGTGTGCCTTTGCTGGGTCGGTTGGCATATGGGCTCAGATCATTTGAGTGGATCTGAGTCCAATTGGAATCCTCTTCGAAAGAGGCAGATTGGGAAGTCACAGGCCTGCCCCCTTCTCCCAGGAAACGATAGGCCTTGGAGCCAGGAGCATAGCCCAAGAACCTTAGCCTCTGGGAAACAGATCTCCCCTTCTTCCGCAGCTGTTTGGGGATGTGCACCCATGCATAGGAACCAAAAACACGCAAATGTGCCAGATTTGGTTTCCTACCGTGAACCAGGAAATATGGGGTCTGGTTCACAACACTGCTCCAGGTGCGGTTTAAGGTGTAATTGGCGTAATGGACCGCCTCTCCCCAGTATGACTCTGCGACACCTGCGTCTGCAATCAGACTACGCATCATGGTTTGCAGGATTCCATTCCTTTTCTCAGCTACACCATTTTGCGAAGGGGTGAATGGTGCAGTTAGAAAATGGCGGATGCCCTTACGCCTTACCCAGTCCTGGAACTTCTGAGACATGAACTCAGCCCCGCGATCGCTCTGCAATTGTGCGATCTTGGTCTTGTACTGGGTCTCTACGAAGTTGTACAGTGACTTTATGGCGTCAAAGGCTTCAGATTTTTCTGTGAGAGTATACACGTGGCCGTATCGTGAAAAATCATCAACGGCAGTGAGAAAATACTTTTTCTTTCCTAGGGATGGTGTGAAAGGCCCAACTAGGTCAACATGTACTAGTTGGTATGGGTATTGAGTCTTACGTAATGACACCTTTGAGGTCGGGGCAGCCTTCCTCTTTGTTTTCTTGCAAATGGCACAGTCCAGAAATACGTCACAGTCCTTGAGCTGGACTCCCTCAGCAAATTCTCCCATCTGTTTAACTACAGGGAAGCTTGCATGTCCTAGCCTTCTGTGCATGAGGTGGACGCACTTATTGTGAATCGGCTTCCCCATTGACACCCTCTTGGCTCTAGTTGCTTTGAGTGGTGCTGTAGGTGCCTGCTGAGATTCAGGCTCCTTGCCCACACTGCCCTTGGAAAGCCTTGGGGCAGGCTGTGGTGGCTTGGGAGAAAAATATGGTAAGCCGTTTATGATTGTAATATTTCCAATGACCCTCTGGTCCCTGGTGACATGACCTCCCCCCTTGCGAAATAAAACTTCCACTTTGTCATCGTCACACAATTTGGTAATGCTTAATAGGTTGTTGGCTATGGAGGGGGAGTGTAAGACACCTTCAACTTTCCCAAGCCCAGGTACAGAAACAAACCCCTCACCAACAATTGAAGCAGTGTCACCGTTTGCAACCTTGACAGATGAGTTAATTTTCTTTAACCTTTTAAAACCTTGACTCATATTAGTAATGTGAGAAGAAGCTCCAGAGTCCAGTAACCATAGGTCAGTGGAGCTATCAGCCTTTGTTGTGGGGGTGAGGGAACAAGTATGCAGAGAATTTCCCTTGCCCCTGCCACGCCCCCTTCCTTGCCCCTTGCCTCTTACTTGATTGGGACCACGTTTAGGGGCTTGATGTTGATGGGGGCAGTCTTTCTTGAGGTGCTCCTCAGAGCCACAGATGAAACACTTAAGTAGAGCATTAATTTGCTCTGAGTTGTGGCGCCCCTTTCTGGCTTGCTGAGTGGTGATTCTGGCGTATTCTCCGGCATCTCTTCTCCTTCTATCTTCCTCGATGAGTCTTCCTGTGAGGTAGGACAGATTTATGTTTTCCCTCTTGACCGCTTCGAGTGAAACAATGAAATTGCTCCAACTCCTGTCTAGGGAAGCAAAAATGATCGCAACCATGTTCACATCAGTTACAGGAAAGTCTCTGGATATCAATTCTGACCTGAGTGCCTTTAATTTTGCAAGATGTTCAGGCATGCTGGCACCAAACCTCAGTCTGGTTGTATAAAGCTCAGTTGTAAGTCTGGTGATGGAACCAATGGTATCGCTGTTGAATAAATTGTATAGTAGTCACCACACTTCATCAGCTCTGAGCCCCACTGGGATGCTGGAGAACAGGTTATTATCCAGAGAACTGAGCAGGGTCGAGTAAGCCTGCAAATGTCGCCACTCTTCTTGACGTCCCCATGGGGGAGGGGGTGGTTTCTGAACCATTTGTAGAGTCCCATTCTTTAAGAGATATAGCTGTATATCTTTACTCCAACTGTTATAATTTTCCCCTCCCAGTTGTAGCTTTTTAAAATCGTTTGGAAGATTTGCTGCTGGAATATAGTCCTTTTCAGACCCACTTTCAAAAATTTCTGAAATGTCCATTGACATAAAAGGGAAAGGGAAAGGGGTTCCCACAGTGAAAGGGGTCCCTCTAGTGGTCGAGGAGGGAATCCTTTCTTGACTATTTAGTAACTCCGGATGGGCGTGCCCAGAAACCATGTGATCCGGGGGAGGGCGTTGTTCAGGATTTCTCCCTTCTTCCCATGAGGCATTGGGGGGGCGGAGCCCAGATTTGCCAGCTCGCAGTTGCTGCAATGAATCCTCCCGAGAATTGCAGCCACATGGATTTTCATCATTGCCTGGTTTGCCCTGAGGAGCCCATTGCTGGTCCTGAAGACCTGAAGAGAAGGTGGGAGGCCGCGGGGGTTGATTGTTGGGAGGCTGGAGGCTGGATTTCCCCCGGCAGTTGGGCCCTGGGGAGAGGATGGGAGGCCTTGGGGGGTGTGTGGGCACCCCCGACGTCTGCTTGGCCCCCAGGGCCGTAGTCAGGACTTGGATGGCCGTTTTAATTGCATTTGTATTTGTATTAGTATCGGCTGGGCAGATCTCATCGCCATCATAGGACTTTAGGCTTTGTGGTGGGGAGAACTCAGGAATTTGCATGCTGCTTTGGCCGGATGCCAGGAATTGCATGTCATTTCTGCTGTATGCCAGGGACTGCTGGCTATTTTGGCTGGATGCCAGGGACTGCTGGCTTTCCAGGCTTAAAAAAGTCTTGTCTTTGTTAGACCGTGTGGGGTTAATGGGGGCCGCCATCTTGTTTCCTGTTCCAGACCATGTGGGCGGAGCCATCTTGTTTCCGCTTGCCCCAGGAAGCTGTAGCTCACAGCTGGGCGGGGGGGTTTGCGCAAAAAGCCCTGGGGTCCCGGGGTCACTAAGGGTGGTGGGCGCCATATTTGGAGGCCTCGTGGCCGCTAGGGAAAGACTCACCGCGTGTTCGGAGGCTTCCTGCGCGGTTTCCTGGGCTGCCTCCCCCCTCCCCTGCATTGCAAAGATCTCTTTAAGCAGCTCTTCACGTTCCTGTGCAGTCAGCTTACTCACGCGGCGTTTGGCTTCAGCCAGGTCCGTCTCTGCAGCATCTGAGCAGTCTTGGGCAGTCTGCAAACCTTCTATGCTCTCCTCTGTGGCGTTCAGTTGTAAAGAGACATGTGAAGGGGTCCTAGACGCTCTGCTGGATCCTCTGACGGGATGAAGGTTATTTGAGCTCTCATCTGCAGCTGAGGTTGCTTCAGGGACTGAAGTCTTGGATGTAGGCAGGGACGCCGTCTTTGATCGATGACTTCTGGTCACGATAGGATAAGTCCTGCCATCTGTTATAAGTGGATTTGAGCCGGGTCTTCCAGACATCTTGTTGGATAGGTCCTGGCTGGCTTGGAAGCTTTCCTTTAAACCATCCTCTGGCTACCAATTTGTGAGGTGATCTCACGATGAATCGTTAAAGGAGCTTCCAAGCAAAGGCATCACGCAGAGATGCAATCATATTAGCTTTATTCATGATAGATCAAAGAGAAAGAAATACTTGGCATGAAAGCATTCATGCCTGCATGTGAGAGAGAAATAAAATAAAACAAAACAAGCTAGCATTACATGACTAAAAACAGAAGGACTAAGAGCTAGGAGAGGAGAACTGGAACTAGAAGGAGAAATGGAGAACTAGAAACTAGAACAAAGAGCAGCCCCTCGTGCAGAGGTATTTATGGGGGGTCTTGGTCCCTCCCTGACCATAAAACTCCCTCACCAATGGGGCTGTCGGGTCCGAGACCCTTGGCTCATCAGTGGAAGCAAAGAAGCCTCTTTGCCTCCATCTGATGACCTTTTTGGGGAACTGCCAATGGCTGGCACTAATCATCTAACACATACTTCCATCAGTGGCTGAATCAGCCAGTCTTTCAGTGTCTTATAATATTTTGCTGTCAGTCCATCAGGTCCTGGTGCCTTGCCAATTTGCATTTGATTAATTGCTGCCTCCAATTCTTGTCTTGTAATGCGGTAACTGAGTAGGGTCCTTTTCTCTTCAGGAATTTTCTGCCATCCATATTTGTCCAATAACTGTTCTGTTTTAATTAAGTCCTCTTTTTCTTTCTTGTATAGCTGCTTATAATATTTCTGAAAACATTTCCTAATTTCTGCAGGGTTCTCAATAATCTTTTCCTCTTGTGTTATCATAGTTATTGTACTTTGTTTCTGTCTCTTTTTCAACTGCCAAGCTAGTAACTTACCACATTTATTTGCCGATTCAAAAGACCTTTGCTTCATCATTTTTATTTTCCATTCAATTTCTTGATTAATTATCTGAGAGAATTGTGATTGAAGGGCTTTTATTTCTTTTTGAACCTGTTGATTCTTTGGATTACTCCTCAATTTTTTCTCTTTCTCTTTCAATTGGTTCAAAATGCTATCTTTCTTTTCATTTTGGGCCTTCTTCCTTATTACATTCTGTTGAATCAAAAAACCTCTCATGACCGCCTTACTTGCGTCCCAAATGACCCTTTTTTTCTACCTCTGTATTCAAATTTATCTCAAAATAGTCTCTTATGGTTTTTTGGGCCTTCTCAACAATCTGTTCACTTCTCAGCAAGGCATCATTCATTCTCCATCTAAACGAACCCTGTAGAAACAATTTTAATTCCAGCAGCACAGCGTTATGGTCAGAACAAGTCTTTGGGCAAATCTCTGATTTGTTTATTCTCATGGCCAAATCTCTTGTTGTCCATATATAATCGAGGCGGGAACACGATTTATTTGCATCAGAGAAAAACGTGAAGTCTTTCTCCAATGGGTTTTTCAATCTCCAAGTATCAATCATATCAAAATTATCCATCATTTCAAAGAAAGTCTTTGGTAGTCTTCCATCATTAGAAATCTTCTGTCTTTGTGATCTATCCATCAATGTGGAGACTACTCCATTCAAGTCTCCCATCAAGATTATCTTATAATCCATATAATTCAAAAGTACATCGTGTATCTTCTTGTAAAATTCAGCCTTACCTTCATTTGGTGCGTAAATTCCAAGCATCAACAACTTATCGCCTTGTGCTGTTATTTCAACTGCAAGACATCTTCCCTCCTCATCTTTAAACAATAATTTTGCTTCAAATTTCTCTTTAACATAAATCACTACTCCTCGTTTCTTAACTTTGTCTGCCGAAATAAATTCTTGACCTAATCTTTTATTTTGCAAGATTTTTCTATGAGTTCTCATCACATGTGTTTCTTGTAGGCATATCACATCCAAGTTCTGTTTTTGCAACACGTGATGGATTCGATTTCTTTTAGGTTTCGAATTTAAACCATTCACATTCCATGATAAGATTCTTAGTGCCATATTGTTTTACTGTACTGCTCTTGGCTTAGCTCCTGCCCCGGCTCCTAGCAGCCCTACGTCAAAAAGAGGTGGTAATTCCAGTTATGGACCAGGTCTTGCTCCTGCTTCCAATTTGAGATCTTTTACGTTCTTTTCCAGAAATCTTTCCTTCTCTCCCAATGTTCAAATTCGAATCGTCTTCTGTTGATATTTAAAATATAATCCTTCGGGGAATTCCCAACGGAAATAGATCCTTTTCTTTCTTAAGGCACTAACCAAATCTGTGTAATTGCTTCTTAAATCCAAGAAACATTTAGGGATATCCTTTAAAAGGACCACCTGTTACTCTTGGACTTTCAAATTCTTTTGATATTGAAGTCCCAAAATTTTATCTCTTTGTTCTTTAGTTTGAAAAACCACCATACAATCACTTATAAATTTCGAATCTCTCTTCTTTGTTTTCGCTCCAAATCTATAGGCCTTCACTATTATTGTTTCCAATTCTTCTTTTGTCAGATCCCACGATGCTTCAAATTCCTGGATTATTGTTGCCTTTAAGCTATCTTGTTCTATTTCGGGAAACCCTCGAATTCTTAAGTTCATTTCCCTCTCCTTCATCTGCAGGAAAGCAATTGCTACCTGGGCTTGGTACTGTTGTCTTTCCAGATCCTGGACACGTCCTATTTCCAATTGAGTAACTCTTGTATCCACTTCTGAAACTTCTGTCTTAACCTGTTGAATTTCCTTATTCAGGAAGCCAATTTCCTTTTTTATCTCTTTAAATTCCTCTGTTTGTTTATCCTGTGTCTCTTGCAATCTGTCCTGCCCCTCCTTTAATGTATGTAACATTTTGAGCACTTCCTCTTCAAAGGTTGGGGAGGCAGAGAGTTTCCTTCTTGTTTTTGGTGCGGTTGAAGCCTCCGCAGCCATAACAAACTAAAGGCTCAACAGTTTAAGATGTCTAGGTCTCTATTTTCTCGCGGCAGTCAACCAGTTGCAACAGCCAGAGCACCAGTTCCGCTCAAACAGGCAGGTTTTTTTTAAAGAAGTAATTTATGTTACAAAGCCGATGAGAAAGTCAGTATGTAGCAAGTCTGATCCTTAAAGGTTTGATTGCAACATTTCAGACCATCACAGTAACATCAAAAGTTCCAATAGGAAACGAGGATCAAAGACTTCCAATCTCCTTATTGCATCACAATGGAGTCTGCTGCCTGACCAGGTCTCCCTCCCAGGGAGAGAATCGGCTTGACTTTTATTTATTTTCACAACTTTCGCAGGGATTTTATGTCTAAAGAGTCTCTCTCCCCCTCACCCTGCTTCAGGGGAGTTTTTTTTTTAAACAGAAACTTGGAAGTTTGAAAAGCTCAAGAGTCTTTTTACAGCTGCAGCTTATCAGGCAATTGCTTTCAGTTTTGCCGCAGTGGAGAGGGACCGACCTCCGTTTTAAGCTTCCCTTCCGCAATCCAAATCAAGTCCAAATTTTGTTTTAAGATTCTTCTACTCACGGTATTCAACTGTCCAAATTCATTACATTTTTCAATAGATTTTTAGCTTATATATGTCTTAATTATTTTTACATTCAATCTTTGTAGACAAATCAATATTCAATTTTAACATTTAATATTTATACTTTCAAGTTTTAAATGCTCAAAACATTCTTTATCTCAGTTCATAGCAAAATTTAGAATTCAAAATATACATCTTATCTATTAAAGTATATTCTCTTTTAATCTTCACTAATAAGTGAAAACCCCAATTTTCTTCAGTCTTATTCTAGCTTTCTTTCTTTGCCAGCTCGCCTTCCATCTTCGTGCTGTCAAATCATCAAATGGATCTCCCTCTGTTATTATACATATTATTTGGAACAAAAGATGGTATCCAGTCACCATTTTTTTGGAAGTGCTAACAAATCGTTTCTCTCTCTTTCCATCTCAATGTAGTTGTCCTGAAATATTTATCTTCCCTTCAGTCTGTTCTTCTTCTTGTTCCTCAGGTTTCTTCTGGTTTGTATAGAAAGTCTTTTCCATTTTCCATATTGTCAGTCTCTTTTCTGGGGTTTTTTTTCAAAATTGTATTGAATATACAGTTAAAAACACAGAAAACACAGTGGACACAATACAACTTCCCTGGCTTAAACAATACTATTAGTATTACCTTGTGAAAAGAAAAAGAAAAAGGTCTTTTTACAATATAACAAAATATGCATATAGAATCTGTGAACTCTCTAGTAAATATTCTTTCAATCATGTACATTATACTTAAATAACTTTCAATTCTATCTTATAGAGAATACTGGTGTAAAGATTTCTAAGCTATCGACTTATCAATCAACATTTGTCCCAGCCTTCCTCCTTAACTCTAGCCATTTATACACTTCATTCCAAATTTTGTAATAGTCTGTTTCAGTTTTGTTCTTAAGCTCTAATGTTAACCTTTCCATTTTGGCGCAGGATAGGATTTTATTTATTACTTCTTCTTCGGTAGGGGTTTCTTTTCTCTTCCATTTCTGAGCATAGGCTAGTCTTGCTGCAGTTAGAATGTGCAGTAACTAAATATAAAGATCCTTTACTGAATTTATCCTTGATAATCCCTAATAAAAAATTTTCTGTTTTTAATTCGTTTTTTTGTGATAATATCTCTTCCAGCCAATTTTTTTATCAGATGCCAAAAGTCTTGAGCTTTTGGACATTCCCACCACATGTGGTAGTAGGTCCCTGGCAATTTTCTACATTTCCAACATATCAAAGAGGTTTTTTTGTCCATTTTTGCTAGTCTTGTGGGGGGCAGATGCCATCTGTAAAACATCTTATATAGATTTTCTTTATAGGTGGTGGCTAACAGCCTCCTGTTTCTATCCCATAATAATTTCCAATTATCTAGATCGATACTATAGCCAAAATTTCTGCTCCAAATTAGCATTGTGTATTTTACTTGTTCTTCTAGCATGTCTTGCTCTAATAAATATTGATATATCTTTTTTATCGTTTTATCTTCTGTTCCTAATAGAATTTTATCTAATTCTGTGCGTTCTAATTTTATTCTGGGTTCTTTTTTTATCTTTTCTGTATCGTGATTGTATTTGCAGATATGCCCACCATTCTAGCTCTATGCCATCTTCTAATACTGAGCCTTGGTGGAGCAGTGGGCTAATGCCTCCTTAAGTAACACCAGCTGCCTGCAATTAGTGCAGGTTCGCATCCCACCAGGCTCAAGGTTGACTCAGCCTTCCATCCTTCGGAGGTAGGTAAAATGAGGACCCAGATTGTTGGGGGCAATTAAGCTGACTTTGTAATAATGCCGCTTGGGGTGTGTGTGAAAGCCCTAATAAGCAGGCATATACATAGAATGAAGGTGACTGCTAAGCTTTGTAAGCCGCCCTGAGTCTTTGGAGAAGGGCGGGATATAAATGGAATTAAAATTTAAAAAAATAAAATAATAATTTTTCCCTTGTTTTCAACTCTCCACTTTCATCTAGAATGTCTTTATATGTAATTACCTTTCCTAAATTCATAAATTTTGGGTGCATAAATATCTCCAATGTCGATATCCAATTGGGAATTTTTATGTAATTAATTTTTTTTAATTTTAGTCCACACATCTAATAGTGCCCATCTTATATAATGCTTCTGAAAATACTGGTGTGCCTTATGTTTCCCGTCCCACAATATCGCATGCCACCCTATCTGCATGTCGTGGCCTTCTAATGCTAACAATCTCCTATTCCTTAGGTGTATCCATTCCTTTATCCAAGCAGATGTTGCCACTTGATAGTATCTTTCCCAATTTGGGAGGCCGAATCCTCCTCTTTCCTTTGCGTCTTGTAATAATTTGAATTTAATTCTTCATTTCCTCCCTTCCCAAATAAATTTGGATGTAATTTTATTTAAATTTTCAAAGAAGTCTTTGCCTAATGTAATTGGTATGCATTGAAATAGAAAAAGTAATTTAGGGAGTACATTCATCTTAATTGTCACTATTCTCCCCATAAAAGGGAGCTGCAGGTTTTTCCATCTATCTAAATCCACTGTAATTTGGTCCATTAGTTTATTGTAGTTTTCTCTTTTAAGTGTGATGCATCTTGCCATCAGTTGAATCCCCAGGTACCTTACTTTTTTAGTTATTTGGATATTAATTTTTTCTGCAAGCTCATTTTCTTGTGATTTGGTCATGTTCTTAACTAGTATTTTAGTTTTTTCTTTGTTAATCTTCAACCCCACTACATCTCCATAGTTTTCCAAAACCTGTAATAGTCTTGTTCCGGACTCTAGGGGCTCTTCCAAAATAAAGACTAAGTCATCTGCATAGGCCTGTAATTTAAATATCTCTTTTTTAGTTTTTAGGCCTTTAATCAATTTATCTTTTCGGATTATTCTAAAGAGAGTACAAATAATAATGGTGACAGTGGGCAGCCTTGTCTCGTACCTTTTTGTATTTGGAAACTTTTTGTTAACTCTCCATTTGCTTCTTGTTTAGAATAAATTGCTTTGAACATGTTTATGAATCTTTCACCAAATTCCATATGTTTGAGTTGGGTCAGCATGAAATCCCATTTTATGTTGTCAAATGCTTTCTGCACGTCAACAAAAATCAATGCCATTTGTTTTTCATTATGCGATTCATAGTATTGAAGTGTGACTAATATGATCCTAACATTATGTCTTATTTGCCTTTTGGGAAGGAAACCTTTTCTAAAAAAAGGTGCCGGAACTCTCATCTTGGCAGGCGCAAGAGGCGGGGGGCAGGGGGCCGGCGCTGCTGCAGTCACGGGTATGAGGGGTGTTGGTGGCGGGCTGCCCCCTGGGGCCAGAGCCGGTGCGGCTGGTGCTGTGGGAGGAGCGGGGCCCGCTCTATATGGTGGGGCTGCACGGGGTGGGCAGCAGAGGCGGTGCGGGCCAGGCGATGCAGGGTGGCCACTTAGGCACGCAGGGCGAGGCGACGGTGGCACAGGTCTAGCACTCACCGGTTTGATCGCCTTGCAGTCCAAGGGACTCGCAGGAGTCTTCTCCAGCACCATAGTTCAAAGGCCTCAATTCTTTGGCGCTCAGCCTTTCTTATGGTCCAGCTTTCACTGCCATACATTGCAACTGGGAAGACCATAGCCTTGACTATACGGACTTTTGTTGACAGGGTGATGTCTCTGCTTTTTATTTTTATTTTTTATTTTAATTCCATTTATATCCCGCCCTTCTCCGAAGACTCAGGGCGGCTTACAAGCTTAGCAGTAGTGTGCTGTCCAGATTTGCCATTGCTTTCCTACCCAGGAGCAAGCATCTTTAAATTTCTTGGCTATAGTCCCCATCTGCAGTGATCTTGGAGTCCAGGAAAATAAAATCTGTCACTACCTCCATTTCTTCCCAATCTATTTGCCAGGAATTGAGAGGGCCAGATGCCATGATCTTGGTTTTCTTAATGTTAAGTTTCAACCTAAGTTTTGCACTCTCCTTCTTCGCCCGCAACACGAGGCTCTTTAGTTCTTCTTTACTTTCTGCCATTAGAGTGGTATCATCTGCATATCTTAGGTTGTTGATATTTCTTCCGGCAATCTTAATTCCAACTTTTGATTCATCTAGCCCTGCCTTTCTCATGACGTGCTCTGCATATAAGTTAAATAGGCAGGGTGACAGTATACAGTCTTGCCGGACTCCTTTCCCAATTTTGAACCAATCAGTGGTTCCGTGTCCAGTTCTCACTGTTGCTTCTTGGCCCGCATATAGGTTTCTCAAGAGACAAATAAGATGGTCTGGTATGCCCATCTCTTTAAGAACTTGCCACAGTTTGTTATGATCCACACAATCAAAGGCTTTAGGATAGTCAATGAAGCAAAAGTAGATGCTTTTCTGGAACTCTCTAGTTTTCTCCATGATCCAGCGTATGTTGGCAATTTGATCTCTAGTTCCTCTGCCTATTCGAAATCCTGCCTGCACTTCTGGTAGTTCTCGATCCACATACTGCTGGAGTCTAGCTTGTAGGATTTTAAGCACAACCTTACTAGCATGTGAAATGAGTGCAATGCTGCGATAGTTTGAACATTCTTTGGCACTGCCTTTCTTTGGAATTGGAATGAAAACTGATCTTTTCCAATCCTGTGGCCACTGTTGAGTTTTCCAAATTTGCTAGCAAATTGAGTGTAACACTTTTATTGCATCATCTTTTAAGATTTTGAATAACTCAGCTATTTTCTTCAAAAGATCTCTGGTCCTCCCTATTCTATTGTTTTCTTCTATTTCTTTGCACTGTTCATTTAAGAAGGCATTCTTATCTCTTCTAGCTATTCTCTGGAATTCTGCATTCAATTGGGCGTATCTTTCTTTTTCTCCCTTGCCTTTTGCTTCCTTCCTTTCCTCAGCTATTTGCAAAGCTTCCACAGACAGCCATTTTGCTTTCTTGCATTTCTTTTTCTTTGGGATGGTTTTGGTTGCTACCTCTTCTACAATGTTGCGAACCTCTGTCCATAGTTCTTCAGGCACTCTGTCTATCAGATCTAATTCCTTAAATCTATTTGTCACCTCTACTGTATATTCAACAGGAATATGATTTAATTCATACCTGAGTGGCCTAGTGCTTTTCCCTACTTTCTTCAGTTTAAGCCTAAACTTTGCAATGAGAAGCTCCTGGTCTGAGCCACAGTCAGCTCCTGGTCTTGTTTTTACTGACTGTATAGCCCTTCTCCATCTTTGGCTGCAGAGCATATAGTCAATCTGATTACTGTGTTGACTGTCTGGTGATGTCCATGTGTAAAGCCATCTCTTGGGTTGTTGGAAAAGAGTGTTTGCTTTGACCATCGTATTCTCTTGACAAAATTCTATCAGTCTGTGCCCTGCTTCATTTTGTACTCCAAGGCCAAACTTGCCTGTTATTTTGGTTATATTTTGGCTTCCTACTTTAGCATTCCAATCCCCCATGATGATAAGGACTTCATTTTTTGGTGTTAGTTCTATAAGGTGCTGTAGGGCTTCATAGAACTGGTCAATTTCATCCTCTTCTGCACTGGTTGTTGGGGCATAGACTTGGACTATTGTGATATTGAATGGTTTGCCTTGGATTCGAACTGAGATCATTCTGTCATTTTGAGGATTGTAACCCAGTATTGCTTTTCCTACTCTTTTATTGACTATGAAGGCTACTCCATTTCTTCTGAGGGATTCTTGCCCGCAGTAGTATACCTAATGGTCATCTGAATTAAATTCACCCATTCCTGTCCATTTTAGTTCGCTGATACCTAAGATGTCGATGTTCAGTCTTGTCATCTCTTTTTTGACCACGTCCAGCTTTCCTTGATTCATGGATCTTACATTCCAGGTTCCTATAGAGAAAAAATGTTTACAGCATCAGACTTTCCTTTCACCACCAGACACATCCACAGCTTAGCATCCTTTCGGCTTTGGCCCAGTCGCTTCATTCTTTCTGGCGCTACTAGTACTAGCCCTCTGCTCTTCCCCAGTAGCATATTGGACGCCTTCCAACCTGAGGGGCTTATCTTCCAGCGTCATATTGTTTTGCCTTTTGGTACTGTCCATAGGGTTTTCATGGCAAAGATACTGGAGTGGGTTGCCATTTCCTTCTCCAGTGGATCACGTTTTGTCAGAACTCTCTGGTATGACCTTTCCGTCTTGGGTGGCCCTGCACGGCATAGCTCATAGCTTCATTGAATTACGCAAGCCCCTTCGCCATGACAAGGCAGTAATCCATGAAGGGGAGCAATCTGTTACTGGAAGGAAATAGCAATCCCTGCTGCGTTACTGATCCCAGAGAAGCATTTGCAGGTATCCTTAGGGTGCCATAGTTATGGATGAGAAATATTGGTTGCAAAGTTGGCATTTCTGGATGTAATACAGATATTTTGGACTTATTTTTTGTTTCTTTACATGTTTGATATTTTAAAAAAGGCATATGCTACTGACTACGCTTATGCACATATGTAACATCTTTTGCTAGGATACATGACCACTGCTTTTCCAGAATGTGAAAAGTGAAAGATTGTGACTAAACAAAATTTTAATGTACAGATAATACCACCAGAAATTATTTTAGCCTTTTTAATAAATGTAGTTATTGATGTTAAGCTCACCATGGAAAACATCATATATTGTTATGTATATACTAGGTTAATTATTTAAAGACTGAAGTGGAACATAACTAGATTCTAAATAATCTATTCTTCAAAACACACAACAGTTCAAACAGTAAAAGTGAAGTCTAAATTAAGAATATTTCATTCTTAAGAATTGTTTAATTTAAAGTGGTTTAGTTGTAATAGATGGTTAGATTCAAAATAGTTTTCAAGAGTATGTACAAAAGATACTATTTTTTCTAGCATCAGCTAAATTAGACATATTTCATTGAGAAAAATGTTTCTCATTTCTTTCCTGTTACCTTTACTGATTTCATTGCAGAGATGTTAACAGGAAATAGATTATTTTGTTATCTAATTTTACCTTCCAAAAGACAGAAGTAGATTAAAAATGTGAGGTTCTTTCCTGTTGGCTTTTTTGAATTAGCTGTATTAGATTCTAAAAGTTTAGTTCCTAAAGAAGTAACCCTGTAAATAATTTTAATGTCCTCCTCTAGTGCAGGCTCTTTTATGACTCAAGGACTTCAACTCCCAGAATTCCTGAGCCAGCATGGCTCAGCTTGGAAACCTCTCCCTTTCTCCTCAGCATGGCTGTCTCAGGATTTCTGGGAGTTGAAGTCCACGAGTCATAAAAAAGAGCCAAGATTGCCTAGCCCTGCAATAGGTTTTCAGAGGGAGGTTTTTGGTTTTTTTGCAAAAAATGGTGCTGGAACGCCATTCTGAGCATTCTATGAGAAAAAAAGCCCTGAATAAAACACATCAACAAAACTCATTCATCTCTGTATTTCTTGTAAGTCTGATGGGTAGGAACTTCAGTGTTGGGCTTGGCTCGGTGCTATGGTCGATTACCACTGGTTTTACGTGGGACCAATGGATCCAGGTGTCCTTTTCTGCAACCTTCACAGCCATCTGGGTGATCAGCAAAACTTGGAAGGGTCTGTTCCACTTTGGTTGTAGTGGTGATTTTTGTGTGAATAATCGGATCCAAACCTAATCTCCTGGCTCAAATGAATAGAGGGTCTCTCCAGAGGCAGCATCTGGGTTGAAAGATAAGAAGACAAGACCTCATTGGCCCTTTCTAAGCTAAGAGAATGTGGGTCTAAGCCTTTTAAAGTGTCTGATGGCCTGCCTAAAAGTAATTCAAATGGAGAGATGCCTATATCTTCTCAGGGTCTAGTTCTTAGGTGAAATAGGGTGATGGCCAGGACCTGAGACCACAAGAAATGCATTTCCTGGCAGAGTTTGCCTACTAGAGTGTTTAATTCCCTATCAGCTCATTTCACCACCACCCCAAAAGATTCTGGGTGATGTGGAGCATGAAGTTTTGGGGTTATTCCTAATGCTTGTAGTACATAGATGACGAGCTTGGAGACAAAATGCTTTCCTTGATCCATATCTGGGGCACTGGGGACCCCAAATCTAGGTACTATATTCTTCAGAAGGTGTCTAGCTGTCTCAAGTGAGGTGGTGTGGTGACAGGGAAAACCTTCCACCCAGTGAGTGAGCTGGTCCCAGCTCACTAGGGCATACTGGTAACCATTAGCCCTTAGGCAACTGAATGAAGTCAAGTTGTAGCTTTTCAAAGGGGCACTGTGCCCATGGTCTCCCCCCTTTCTGGGTGACCTTCCTAGAAGATGTGTTTTTGGCCTGGCATGTCTGGCATTTTCTTGCTATTTGGGCAGCCTCTATCTATACACCTGGTGCAAACCCAATCTACCTGGTGTCATCTACCATGGATGGCTTGGATCCCACAGTGACCTTTTGAATGTAATCATTGGCAAATGAGTTGTAAAAGATGATGGGGAACTATGGGCCTGCCATCTGGGACTTGCCAGAACCCTTCTTTAAAATCTGCCTCATATTTCTCCCTCCAGTGTTCTACTTCTCCCTTTTCTAAAAAAACTTTCATAGGGGACTTGACCATAGCGGTTTCAAAATTTGGAGAAGTTTTCCCTGCATTCCCTCTTGAAATGTCCCTCTTTTCCACATTGAAAGCAATGCTGGCAGTTTTTTTCTGAAATGTCCTTCCTCTGGAGGCACTTTTGCTGTTGGTCTGAGGGTACTGTCATGGTTCCGATTAATGAGACACATCAAAGAACACTGCATGATTGTTTATTCTAAAAAAGTCTATAATAGTGAGAACAGAGCATCAGCACTCATGGATGGATGCCAGAATCTGAATTCTCCTCCCCTTGACACATCATATCCTACAGAATCTCCCTCCCTTAATTACATGTCATGAAACACATTCACCAAATTAATTTAACACACAAAGTTTCACTTCCCTTCTGAAGCGCGCTATCTCTTATCTTCTCAAAACGTCCGGGTTGAATTCCTCCCACACTTTAGTGATTCAAAGCCAAACTGTTAAAGCAAAAGTCTGCCTCTTATATTGTCAGTGCAAAAACATGTCAATGTTTGCAGCATTGACATCCGGCCCCCCTTATGAAAAGGACAGATCCTGTAATGTAAACAAAACACAAGTTAGGAGCTGGCTTTTGGTTTGTTGAGGTGTTTCTCATAAAACTTTTTGATAAGTCTGTCAGCTTTCACATCACTAGATTTCACCCAAATGGCTTCAGACAATGGGTATCCCTTCCATTGTACTAGGTACTGCAATTTTCCCTTAAAGATTGTAGAGTCAAGAATACGTTTCACTTCATAATGGGTCTGACCTGCTACTACGAGGGGTCCGGGTGCCTTCTTAGGGGGAGGTCTTAAAGTGGAGGCCCAAAAAGTTTTCAGTAAGCTACAATGGAAAACTGGGTGAATTTTTCCCAAAAGTCTGGGGAGTTTCAATTCTACTGTGACAGGTTTGATGATTCTCACAATGGGGAAAGGCCCCAAGAATTTCGGTCCTAATTTCTCGCTGGGTAATTTAAGGCATAAATATTTAATTTGACAGATAAACCTTTTCCCCAACTTGGAATGTTCTTTGCGGAGCCCTCTTTTTATTAGCCTGTTTTTTATAAGTCTCAGAAGTCTTTTTTAACACCATTTTTGTATTTATCCAAACCTCTTCCCACCTAAGGGAGGGAGATTCTGTAGGATATGATTTGTCAAGGGGAGGAGAATTCAGATTCTGGCATGATGTCATGGTTCTGATTAATGAGACACATCAAAGAACACTGCATGATTGTTTATTCTAAAAAAGTCTATAATAATCAGAATGGAGCATCGGCACTCATGGATGGATGCCAGAATCTGAATTCTCCTCCCCTTGACACATCATATCCTACAGGTACCTCCGGCCATTCTATAGGGCTGCAAATATTTTCAAGTCCTCCTTCCTTTCTGCCCTTCTTTTCCTTTCCCTCTCTGTTTCCCTTTCTGCTTCTTTTCTCTCTTTATGTTCTTCCCTTAATTTTTCTGTCTGATCAAAAACAAAATTGGTAATTCTGCACAATTCTGGGATTTCTAAGGTAGACCAGTTGGACACGATCTTATGAAAATGGCCTCTTATGTCTCTGGTGGATTGGTCAATGAATGTTAAGGCTAGGATTTGCTGGTCTTTGGGGCTCTTAATATCTAGATGAGCATAGGCAACCCCTGCTTCCAGGTGATGAACCTAGAAGGCATCTGGTGTCTCTCCTTCCCATTGTACCTTGTGCTGGAGTTCTGACCAGTTCAACAGCTTGCGCCCAATTTCTTGTAAAACCTCCAACAAGTTTTCTTTAGCTCAACTATACTCGGCCCAATGGGCTGCGGTGTTATAGTCTCAATTGTGGTGGTTTAATGGTCAAATGACCGTTACCAGGGCCACTTGCCCATTTGTTATTATAAGAGCCTTATTATGAGCCTTATTTGTTATTATAAGAGCCTTGGTGGAGCAGAGGGCTAATGCCTCCTTAAGTAACACCAGCTGCCTGCAATTAGGGCAGGTTCGAGTCCCACCAGGCTCAAGGTTGACTCAGCCTTCCATCCTTCCGAGGTAGGTAAAATGAGGACCCAGATTGTTGGGGGCAATTAAGCTGACTTTGTAATAATGCCGCTTGGGGGTGTGTGTGTGAAAGCCCTAATAAGCAGGCATATACATAGAATGAAGGCTACTGCTAAGCTTGTAAGCCGCCCTGAGTCTTCGGAGAAGGGCGGGATATAAATGGAATTAAAATAAAAATAAAATAAATAATCGCTCGTCTGGCAATTTCTTCAGTCTTTTCAAACAGTTTAAGGATCTCATCCTTTGTGAGGAAGATATGAAGCATTTGCATCATAACTCCCCACAATGGATTGTGACCGTCAGAACCCCAGTGTATTTTGTATTTCTTTCTTCTGCCCTCATTTTTGGGTTCTGCCATTCTATTAAGGGAAGGGGGGACCTAAGGTTGTTCTGCAGTATACTTCCTCTGCTTTGTTCTATCCTCTTTGAAGTATCTTTCTTCGGGTGTGAAAGGAATGTGCCTCCGGCCATCTGCCTTATCTCCAGGCAGAAGGGAAGAAGCCGCAAAGAAACCTGACAGCTTTGAGAATGGTGCCTTATTGGTTCTTTCCCACAACAACTTAGCACCTATGGATTGGCTCAATTCAAACCAGCCGGATGGACAGTTGGGGTGGGGTTTGAAAGGGTACTTTTAATGTAACGTTTCATGCAGGAAATCCTCAGATCCTGCCTTACTATCCTGCTATCAATACCTTCCAATAAAAGTTCCTGTTGAAACAATGCAAGTTTCAAGAGTTCTGCTTTCTTGGGAGGCTTAACTAAAGCAGGTCCTTACATTAGACAGGATCTGCAAAGTGGTCAACCAGGAGGGAAGAAACCCCATACCATGGGGACCATGCAAGCAATGTCTAAAAATGGCGGTGAGAAGGAAGAGAGTGAGCACTGGGCAGAGCCCCCCCCCCACAAAGGCTTGCCCTAATGACAGCTACTCCGACTCCTCTGGCTCAGGAGGCGAGGCTGCAACCAGGGCGAACCTCTCGAAGCTGAGTTGTTCAATGTCTTTGGGAAGAAGGAGGACTGGGAAGGAAGGTCCCAGAAAGTAACTATCGACCACAGCAGCCACAAGCCAGGTTGGAAACGTGAAATGGAATGGTTGCTCAACCTCAGTGAGGAAGAGGCACAAAAGACTGAACCAATCTGATTGCTTCCTTAAGCAAGCCATAAATCTGATGGTGGAGGCTTTTAAAAACCTTAAAGAGGAAGAAACAGACCCCTGGCAAGGCAGGGTCAAGGAAAGGCTGGAGGAGGAAGAGGAAAGGGGAGAGAGCAAACCCACCAACCCAGGAATTTCTACCAGTGCCACAGACACCGCAGGAGCCACAACCGCAACGATGACCACAGCTCGAGCCACACCAGCTGGGGGTGATGGGTGCAGAGCTAGAAGGAGGGGAGCTTGCTGCTCCAAGCATAAAACTCTCCCTCTTGACATGAAATATGATGGGAATCTCCAGCAACTGGGTTTCTTCCTGGCCCACATCCTGAGCTACAGGCAGGACTATGGCCAGGAGATCCCTAGCAAGGGTGCCCAAGTCAGAGTCATCACTCTGGCCCTAGAAGGTGTAGCGGCTCAATGGATGGTCACCCTACACCAGGGGTGTCAAACTCAATTTCACTGAGGGCCGCATCAGCATTGTGGTTGCCCTCAGGGGGCCGGGTGGGAATAGCCAGGGTGGGCATGGCCTACTGGGTGGGTGTGGCTAAAGTGCGTATGGCCTACTGGGTGGGTGTGGCCAGCTCTACATCGTTCGCATCAAGTGTGCCTATGGGGGCCTGGGCAGGAGTGGGACAGATCTGAGGGTCTCTGGCAGAAGGAGATGGGACTGGGGCAAGTGCCAAGGCAGTGGGGGCCGTTCCCTCACTGTAAACAGGATGACTTTGCGGGCTGCATGAAACCACTTCACGGGCCGTATCCGGCCCCCGGGCCTTGTGTTTGACATGTCTGCCCTACACAATGCCGATGCACCCGAGCTTCAAAACTTCAACCAATTTATGGCAGCACTGAGATGGAGATTCAAAGATCCCTTGGCCTACCGGAAGGCCAGGGATCACATTAAGACTGTCAGGCAGGGCTGACGCCCAATAGCCGAATACATCGAAGAATTCCGAGATCTGGTTTACCATCTCAACTGCCCAGAGGACATCTTGGTGAGTTGGTTCAAAGATGGGCTGAATGTTGAACTTTATCATGCTTGTATTGCCCGAGGAGCCCCTGCCCACCTCCATGACTGGTGCATCCTAGCCAAGGAAGCAGAGTTCAACCAAGCCTAAACTCAGCATTGTTTCAGTTGAGCATGGAAGTGCTCCCTGCCACAAAGTAAGCAAGAGGTGAGGAAAGCCCCCGCAGCAACCCCACGCTCAACTGCCTGCTTTAAATGTGGCAAAGAAGGCCATCGAGCTGCAGTGTGTTGTTCAAAGACTCCGGTGAAAAAGGGAGATCGCCCCGGGGGGGAACCTGTAAAACCTCCCCAGCACCCCAGGGAGATGGCATTGAAAAGCCCCAAGGTCGTGGAATTCCAATCCTCTGAGAAAATGGGAGGGGGAACTCCAACCCCACCAGAGAAGGGACCAGAGATGTCCAACATCAACTCCAATGATGAGCCCTTGGTAAGTGGACCCATCACAACCATTACCAGGCCCATAGAACTGCTGATCTCAGGGATGGAGGAGAAGGGAACCCTAAAGTCTTTACTGGACTCAGGCTGCACCAGATGTTTAATAAGCCCAACCTTAGTGGGGAATCTGGGAATCCCTGTGAGGAAACTGAAGAACCCCATTTCGTTTAGTCAATTAGATGGGTCCATTGCAGTGGGCATCCGGGCCACCCTCACCATGAGGCCAGTAAAACTAACCATGGTTGGGATTTCCCGGCTATGCAGATGCTTGAGGACAGGGCTCTGTCTCTCATGTCTGGTTTCCCCCTACTGGGGGACCCTGGAAAGGGTCGAAAGTCACCCTGTAGAGGCGGCAAGTGAGGAGGGGACACTCATTGATTGCGGGGGGGGGGGGTGGTGGCATCCCCCCCATTTGATCTGAGGAAGCCCTCCAAACTGGCAGGGAAAAGACTGGCTGCATTCGTGTAGCCAGCCCTAAACTGCGGACTATGGAAGTCAACAAGCACTACCAAGCATTTTTACAGCAATGTGGATGAAACTGGGTGAGACCTGATCCTTTCTTTATGATCTTGAGACTTCTTCCTGAAAAACTGCCCAAAGCACTACCCCCGATGAAATAGGGAAAGGGAATTTTTGCCCCACTCCCTCAAAAAAGAAAAGCAGTGAATTAATACTTGGGTATATTGGCGAACCTGGAACTAAAATATACTTACAGTTTGAAAATTTGGGGACTAAAAGTGTTTTTAAGACCTTTTTATTTTTATTTCTTCTAAAGAAAAAGACTCAAAAAGTTTAACAATTTGTTTTGGATTTAAAAGCCATAAAGTGGTGTTGATGACATCTAGTGGTAAATTAGGGCACTACAACTTATTTATGCCTAAAAGAAATCTGTGTTGAAGCCCAGAATTAGATAAGGTTTTGACTGGCCTTGGAATTATTTTATTATTGAAAATTACAGTTGAGGGTGAAAAAAGGAACAGGCTTGGGGGCTGTTTATCTATGTGGCAGAGATGATAAACATTTTAAACTTGGCCTGTCTGAATTTTGAACATAAATACTGGCTTCCAGAACTGTATTGTGGATTTATTTTTTTTGTAGAAGAAATATATGGAACACTTTGGATTATAAATTTTGGCTGTTAAGCAACCCGCAATGAGTCCTTTTTCTCCCTGGACAGAAAGGATATATTTCTTATTGGACAGAAAAATTTGAACTTTACTTATATCTACTTAGGGGAGATCCAGGAACAGACAGTCGGTTGGATAAATCGATAAAGGCTACTTATAAAGCTAAAATAAAATACAACAAAATAAAATGGATATTTCAGACTCAGTGTTAAATAGTAAAACATCATCTTTAACATTTGTTCCCAGCAGCCTTAACTGGTCATATCACCAAGGTTTCAGAACATACTGGATGATAAGAAAGGAGAGCTGATGGAATGGAAGATAAAGTCATTAACAGAACTGTGGGGAACCAGAGAAGAATATCAATGGGCTAGCTCTTCTAAAAGCATTTTAACCAAATTGTTTTTCTTGTTCCAAATAATATATATAAAAATAGAGGAAGAATATTTTGATGACCTAAATGCACTAACTTGGAAAATTAGTTGGCAAAGAAAGAAAGCTAGAGTAAGACTGAAGGAAATAGAAGCTTTGACCTATTAGAGGGGATGCTATATTATTGATTAGAGGTTTGAATATGGTTAAGAATAGATTGTTAGAAATAGAAGTATTATCATAACCAGACAGTTAGGATTTGTAATCAGAATATTATATCTTGGTATGAAAAGGGAAATAAGAATATGTTAAGAATTTTGAATAAGGGATTCTTTTGGTTGCCCAAATATAACTTGTTTTGAAATTATAAATGATTGGATACTTTCAACATGGATGGGGAATTAAAATTGAAAAAAAAAAGCAAAAATAGGACATGGATTAAATATGTTCAAATTGAATGCAAATGCAATTAAGATATGCTTTGGCTAGGAAAGATATTTTAAACTGATATGATTGATATGATTAGAAAAATGTAATAGATGTTATTTTTTTTATGATAAACTTTTTATTGTTTTTTTTTCTCTACATACATTTGTTAATTTTTCAATCAGCGTGTAGTCTGGGTTCGTAAAACGCTAATACATAATCAAGTCCTACTCTTTGGTTCTCTCCTCTAACCATTTACAGTATAGAATAGATTCCACCTTGGTAATATTCTGTTTCTTCCTTATCTTTCAGCCTCATACCGGTAGTTAGTCTGTCCATCTCAGTGCATTCCAGTATTTTTCTTATTACTTCTTCCTCTGAAGGTATTCGTTCATTCTTCCAACATTGTGCATAGCTTATTCTTGCTGCGGTTGTAATATGTAGAACCAAATATAAGTTTTGCTTATTAATCTTTTCTGGTACTAAAAAAAATTCAGGATTAAATACTACATGTTCTCCTAATATTTTTTCTAGCCAAGCATGTATTTTTTTCCAATAGGCCTTTACTTTGTCACATGTCCACCAGATATGATAATATGTACCTAAATTATGTTTACATTTCCAACATTTATCTGACACATTTTTAAACATTTTTGCTAATCTTGCTGGTGGCAAGTGCCATCTATAAAACATTTTATATAAATTTTCTTTATACGCAGTTGACATTGTCAATTTATAATTTCTCTCCCATAGTTTTTGCCATTTTTCTAATTCTATATTATAACCAAAGTTTTTCGCCCACCTTGTCATTGTCTCTTTAGTTTGTTCACTTTCCATCTCTAAAATTAACAAAAAAATTATATATTTTCTTAATTAATTTCTCATCAGAAGTTAATAATATCTTATCAAATACAGTTTGTTCTTTGTAAAATCCGTACAGTTTCACATCTTTTTCATATCTGTTTTGTATTTGTAACAATACCCACCATGATATGTTGATGCCCTGATTTTCCAGCTCTTGTTTCGATTTTAATGTCCCCTCAGTATTCAAAATATCTCTACTGTATATGTCCAAGTTTTTTCAAAATCTAACAAATTTGGGTGTGAGAAAGCTTCGGTCACTGATAACCACCCTGGAATTTTTACATATATTTTCGTTTTATTTTTTTCCCATACTGCTATCAAAGCATTTCTAATACAGTGATTTTGAAAATACTTATAGATTTTGTTTTTCCCGTACCACAAAAAAGCGTGCCACCCCAGTTGTAAGTCATGTCCCTCCAAATATAACAACCTTTTATTCCTAAGCATTATCCATTCTTTCACCCATGTTAATACAGATGCTTGGTAATACAAAGCCCACTCAGGTAGGCCAAAACCTCCATTTGCCTGAGCATCTTGCAAGGTTTTCATTTTTATTCTAGCTTTCTTTCCTTGCCATACAAACTTCAAAATTATTGAATTCAACTCTTGGAAGAATTTTTTCCCCAGTTTTATCAGAATTGTTTGAAATAAAAATAAAATCTTAGGCAATATATTCATTTTAACTGTAGTAATTCTTCCTAATAATGACAATTGTAGATTCTTCCACTTTTCCAAATCTAGCTTTATTTGTTTCAATAACCTTGTATAATTATCTTCTTTTATTGTTGAGCATTTGGCTGATAAGTATATACCCAAATATTTAACCTTTTTCACTATCTGTACCTCTGTTACTTCTGACAATTGGCTTTTTTGCTTAGCCGTAAGGTTCTTAACTATTATCTTAGTTTTTTCTTTATTTATTTTTAGTCCCGCTATTTCTCTATATTGTTCTATCTTCCCTCACAATTTTAGGATCATCTCCAAGGGTTCTTCCAAAATAAATACTAAATCATCAGCAAATGCTTGTAATTTATATGTTTCACCCTTTATCCCCAACCCTCTATTTTCTGTACCTTGTCTTATATTTCGATTTAAAACTTCCAAAGTGAAAATGAATAACAGAGGGGATAAAGGGCATCCTTGCCTTGTGCCTTTCCTTATTTCAAAGCTTTCAGTGCAATCTCCATTCACAATCACTTTGGCTGTTTGTTTATTATATATTGTTTTTACCATGTTTATAAAATTCTGTCCAAAGTCCATTATTTCCAATTGATGAATCATAAATTGCCATGAAAGATTATCAAATGCCTTTTGAGCATCTAAGAATATTAGTGCCATTTGTTTCCCTGGATGTAGCTCATAGTATTCTAATACATCTATTATCACTCTTATTTTTATTTTGTCTCTTTGCTAAAAAGCCATTTTGATCTGGGTGTATAAATCCAACTAAATATTTTTTCAATCTCTCTGCCATTATTGAAGTAAAAATTTTATAATCCACATTGAGCAATGAAATCGGTCTATAGTTCTTAATCTGGGTCAAATCCGAATCTTCTTTTGGTATTAAAGTAATATTTGCTTCAATCCACGTCATTGGCATTTTAGCTTCTAATAAATGTCCATTACAAACATCTTTCAACAGTTCGCTTAATATCTCTTGTAAGTTCTCCATCTGGACCTGGTGTTTTCCCATTTTTTTGTCTCTTTATGGCCTCTATTATTTCCATCATTGTAACCCCCTTCGTCTAACATATTTTTAAATGTCTCTGAAATCTTTGGAAGATTACTTTCTTCCAAATATTTTACAGTTTTCTCTCTTGAAGTCTCCTCCTTATCATACAATTCCTTATAGAATTCTTTAACTATCTTTATTATTTCTTTATTTTTATATTGTAAATAGCCTTTCACATCGAGTAAATTATGTATCATTTTTTTTCTTTCTGTTTTTTAAGTTTATAAGCTAACCATCTTCCCAGCTTGTTGGCATTTTCAAAAAAAAATTGTTTTGCTCTTTTTATCCTTTCTGCCACTTTTTCTGATTCTAACATATTTAATTTATGTTTTATTATGTCCATTTCTCTTTTTAAAGTCTTTTTTGTGGATTTCTTTGCAGTTCTAATTCTAACTTTCCAAATTCTTCTTTTAATGATGCATATTGCTGTTTTCTCTGTTTATTTTTCCTTGCCATATATGTTATAGCTATACCTCTAAAGTACGCTTTAGCTGTATCCTGTACATTTTGTGCTGTTGTATCTTATTTTTTATTTTCTTTGAAGAAGAATTCCATTTCTTTTTTTGTTAACTCTATAAATTCTTTTTCCTTTAATATGGAACGATTTAAAGTCCATTTTGGCCCTTTTTGTATTCCTTTCCAGGTCATTTTCAAAGGATTATGATCTGCCCATATGCCTGTTTCTATTTCAATGTCCTGAACATTCATTCTCACATCAGCAGTCATCCAAATCATATCAATCCTTGACCAGGATTTTTGGCTATTTGAATAAAAAGTATATTGCAATTTTTGTGGATTAACTTCCCTCCAAACGTCTTGAATTCCGATTTCCTCCGCCATATCAAAAAATATCTTAGGTAATCTTCCTCTTCCATTTTTCCGTTTTGTTACCTTTATAATCAATTTTTCCATCTATTATTTCATTAAAATCTCCTAGTAAGCAAATATTTTGATACTCCATTTCTATTATTTTTCTATGTAGATTTTTATAAAATTTTTCTTTATTATTATTCGGTGCATAAATTGCCACTAATAATATTTGTTTTTGATGCATATAAATTTCTACCATTAAAATTCTTCCTTCTTCATCTGAATATACCATTTTAGAATCTATTGTCTCTTTAATGTATAAAGCGACTCCTCTTTTTTTCTGTTGCGCTGATGCATAATAGAGTTTTCCAATTTTTGAATATTCCAATAATTTATGATGCTGTTCCTTTATGTGCATTTCTTGCAAACAAATTATATCCAAATTCAGTTTCCGTAATTTCCTAAAAATCTTATTTCTTTTAATTGGGGAATTCAGTCCATTTATGTTTACTGAGAAGATTCCATTTTCTTTCTCCATTTCCTTTTATTTATATTTTGGTCTAGTAGATCTAGTAGTCCTTTGTTCTCTAACAAGTCCTTCATCCTCACCTTTTTGGTCATCTTCCTCTTTCTGTTCTTCTGTTTGTGCAGTTGCTCCTTGGGTCCTCTCTTCTGTTTGTTTCTGTTCCTTACTCTTCCCTTGGTTTAGTTTCACTCCTTCATCTAAAATTGACCTATTCCTCACTTCAAAATCTTCTGCTTTCCAAATTGAGTCCAGTCTATATCTTGTATTGTTCCAGTTTATTCAACCATCTGAAATTTATAAAATTGGCAATCAGCTTGGTGGTCAAAAAGTGGTACTTTCTTCGTGTATCTCTAACTCTCTTGGGTATCTGATTTAAGACCACAATTTCTTTATTTTTATATTGTATTGGTTCATCTCTAACTTTCCGTAGTACTTCATCTCTTGTTGTCTTCTTCATAAACCGTACATGTACTTCTCTTGGCAGTTTATTTCTTCTTGTGTAGCTTGAATTGAAGCGAAATATCTCATCTAGCTCTAGCTGAATTTCTCCTCAATCTGCCTTCAGAGCCTCCTCCAGGATTTCAGTAATCACCTCCGCTATGTTTTCTTCTCTATCCTCAGGGATATTTTGGAATCTTAAATAATGTTCCACTTTTTCCATCTTTAAAGTCTTGATTCAATTCTCTAATTTTTCATTTTCTTGTAGTAACATTACTATCTTTTTATCGTTCTCATCTGTTTTTTCTTCAATTTTGTGTATCTTCTGTTGATTTTTTATCATTTCATTCTGAACTTCAAATTTCCCCTTTACAGGTGAAACTCGAAAAATTAGAATATCGTGCAAAAGTTCATTTATTTCAGTAATGCAACTTAAAAGGAGAAACTAATATATGAGATAGACTCATTACATGCAAAGCAAGATAGTTCAAGCCATGATTTGTCATAATTGTGATGATTATGGCTTACAGCTCATGAAAACCCCAAATCCACAATCTCAGAAAATTAGAATATTACATGCAATCAATAAAACAAGGAGTGTACATAGAACAATATCAGACCTCTGAAAACTATAAGCATGCATATGTACTCAGTACTTGGTTTGGGCCCCTTTTGCAGCAATTACTGCCTCAATGAGCATGGCATGGAAGCTATCAGCCTGTGGCACTGATGAGGTGTTATGGAAGACCAGGATGATTCAATAGCCTTCAGCTCTTCTGCATTGTTCGGTCTCATGTCTATCATCTTTCTCTTGGCAATGCCCCATAGATTCTCTATGGGGTTCAGGTCAGGCGAGTTTGCTGGCCAATCAAGCACAGTAATCCCACGGTCATTGAAAAAGGTTTTGGTGCTTTTATCAGTGTGGGCAGGTGCCAGGTCCTGCTGGAAAATGAAGTCAGCATCCCCATAAAGCTCGTCTGCGGAAGGAAGCAGGAAGTGCTCCAAAATCTCCTGGTAGATGGCTGCGTTGACCCTGAACTTAATGAAGCACAGTGGACCAACACCAGCAGATGACATGGCTCCCCAAATCAACACAGACTGTGGAAACTTCACACTGGACTTCAAGCATCTTGCAGTGTCTGCCTCTCCATTCTTCCTCCAACTCTGGGTCCTTGGTTTCCAAATGAAATGCAAAAGTTGCTCTCATCAGAAAAGAGGACTTTGGACCACTGAGCAACAGACCAGGTCTGTTTTTCTTTAGCCCAGTTAAGACGCTTCTGACCTTGTTTGTTGTTCAGGAGCAGCTTGACAAAAGGAATACGACATTTGAAGCCCATGTCCAGGATCCGTCTGTGTGTGATGGCTCTTGATGCACTGACTCCAGCCTCAGTCCACTCCTTGTGAAAGTCCCCAACACTTTTGAATGGCCTTTTCCTGACAATCCTCTCCAGGCTGTGGTCATCTCTGCTGCTTGTGCACCTTTTTCTTCCACACTTTTCCCTTCCACATAACTTTCTATTAATGTGCTTTGATAGAGCACTTTAGGAACATCCAACTTCTTTTGCAATTACCTTTTGAGGCTTTCCCTCCTTATGGAGGGTGTCAATGATGGTTTTCTGCACAACTGTCAGGTCAGCAGTCTTTGTCACTGCGTGTTTTTTTAGTTTTGCCAGCTTCGCTCATTCCTAAGTGTACATCTCTTTCTGCTCTGCACCTGTGTATTATCTTATCATGTAACCATAGTGACTCCAGCTATGTCCAGCCAATGTTTCGGTTTTAAACAGTGTTGTGCACATGCCTAAAAAAAGTTGTCACAGTTACTACTTTACTTTGTTCTTCTGCCTGATGAGAGAATGTAGTCAGTCTAGGTCTTTTGTTTTTTCTCATTAAACAATTTTACTATAGAACATGTTTTGGATTTCTTTTCTTTGATATTGACCATGCAAATGAACCACGGTCCATCCACCTCTGGTCAGACTGTTAATTGTTCCACGACATTTTGGTCCCCGAGGATGGTTTATTTTTATTTTCAAGATTTATTGATAGGCAATTAGCCAGGCAGTTAGTCCAGCACTGAGGAGGCTGTGATTAATTGCTGCAAATATGCCGAGAAAAAGGAGAAAGAAGAAGGCCGGTTATCTGTCTGCTGAGGAGGAGGAAGCCGTTTCACAGAGAGATATCCCTTCAAGTTTACAGACTCCGTTGGCATCGGCTACACGTCTTGGAGAAGCAGCCTCTGGGCCAAGGTCAGTTTCACCATTTTCTGTTTCTACAGACTCTCAAGCTGATGCCCCAGCAGTAACCTCTGCTCATGGGAATCAGGCTGATTATGAGAGATTTGGTGCTAGACTTAAGGCTTCACTAGGGAACGAAGTGAGCTATTATCCTCCAAGCCCTGAGCAAACTGTTCAGGAGAAGGCTTTGCAAAGTTATTATGAACAAATTGCAGTTTTTGAGCAGGATATCAGCCCCCCGTCCGCCGAGGCAAAAGAAAGAATGCGTCCAGAACGAGAGCTGGTTCTCCTGAGCAACGTTTATTCTGCTTCATAAACATTCACCCGAAGACAAATGAAGTCACCGTTGATTGCACAGCACAACCAACGCTGCTAAATAGCCGGCGAGGCCGACACCCATCACCATACCCTTAACAGCCTAATCAACCCTTGCCCTACTTAAACACCACCCCCCTTGGCCTCCGCCCTTTGGATCCCACCCTCCAGGTACGTATCCTCCCCGTCCCCATCCCACCACCACTGTAACCGGTAAGCCACCCCCCAGCCCAGACAGCCCCCCTTACACCCTCGAGCCCACACACCCCCGTCACCCCCCACAGGTCCCCAAACCACCGCGAACCGCACAGCTCGGGCCGTCTTCTGTCGTTGCTTGTCTTGCAGCTCCTCGGCAGGCAAAGAGGCAGGCAAAGCCTCGGAGCAGACAGTCTGCGGGGGAGGGTTTCCAGGGGACTGCTGCGCTGGTGGGCTGTTCCCCGGGCCACCAGAAACCGTCCGGGCCGAAGGCTGTTTGGGAGTCCTGGCAGCCGCGCACCTCCCCTGGCTGCCGATAGGCCGTGGGCATCCCCGGCTCCTCCCTGGCCTGCCGGAAGGCCCCGGTGGCTGCTGGGACATCCCGGCGCTCTCCCCCGGGCTGCTGAGAAGGCGCGGAAACGTGTCGGCCGGTTGCGTGCATCCACGGCCCCTCCCCGGCCTGCCAGAAAGCCGCGGTGGCTGCTGGGTCATCCCGGCAGCCGCGCTCTTCCCCGGGCCACTGGAAAGCCGTGGCAACGTGAGGGCTGGATGCAGACGGCGGCAGCTTGTTACGGGGCCCGGTGAGTTGTTCCCCGGCCTCGCCTGGTGTCGGGCGTGCTGGGCCCGACATGCCGCCCCCCCTACCAAGGGTCCTCCTGCAGGTGTAGAAGACAAAGGTGTAGAAGACAAAGGCAAACAGTCACCCACCACACACACACCGTCACCCCTCCGCCCTCCTGGTGTGTTAGGGTGGGCACGGTGGAACGCCCGGACTAGGCGTGGGGCGTGGACATCCTTTCCCGGCACCCATGATGCCTCCTCCACTGGGTACCCCTTCCACCGGAGAAGGTATTGTATGGCACCCTTCCGCACCCTGGAATCCAGGACTTCCTGAACCTCATAATGTTCAGCACGAACGGGCCCGGGACCCCCCTCCCCTGCTGCCGCAGTAGCCGCTGGAGCGGGCTTTAACAGGCTACTATGAAATACTGGGTGGATCTTACCCAGGAACTTCGGCAAACACAGTCGCACCGTCACCGGGTTAACCACCTGCACCACCCGGAACGGCCCAAGGAACTTGGGTCCTAGCTTCCGGCAGGGGAGCTGAAGCCGTAAGTACTTAGTCGACAATTATACCAAGTCCCCCACCCTTGGAGTAACAAAGGGTCTTCGCTTTTTGTCTGCCTGTGCTTTGGCCGCAGCGGCTGCCCCCCAAGCATCTTCAATCTGTCTCATCCACTCCTGTGGCAGGCATGGGGTCCCCTCCTCCTGGACACATTCAGTGATGGGAACAAAGTCATGGCCGGTGACTATTCGGTACGGAGAGAAGCCGGTACTGCTGTGGACGGCATTGTTGTATGCCACTTCGGCGAGCGCTATCAGGTCCACCCAATCGGTTTGTTGATAGGAGACGTAGCTCCTTAGGTACCGCTCCATGGCGGCGTTGGCGCGTTCTGCGGCCCCCTTGGTGCTAGGGTGATAAGCCGTACTCAGCCGCTGAGACGAGCCAATGTATCGCAGGAACTCCCTCCAGAACCGCGCTGGGAACTGCACCCCCCTGTCCGAGATCACACGGCGTGGCACCCCGTGCAACTGGTAAACCTGTGTGATGAACATCCACGCCAGCCGCCAGGCCGAGGGCAACCCCTTGCAAGGGATGAAGTGTGCTTGCTTGGAGAACAAGTCGACTACCGTCCAAATGACAGTGTGCCCCTTGCTCTCCGGCAGATCTACGACAAAGTCCATGGCTATGTCTTGCCATGGCCGGGTGGGGTCAGCCACTTGCTGCAGTAAACCCAAAGGCTTCCCAACTTGGGGTTTTGTGGTAGCACAGACGTGGCAGCGCCGCACATAATCCTCAATGTCGTTCTTCATACGTGGCCACCAGAATTGTCGGCGTGCTAGGTGTAGGGTCTTCACAAACCCAAAGTGCCCCGCCTGCCTGGCATCGTGACAGCGGAAAAGGACTCGTGCTCGCATAGATTCGGGTACATACAACCGTGTCCCGTGCCACGCCAAGCCTTCCAGCATGGTCAAAAGTCCCGGGTTGTTCCGTAGCCAAGCATCCTCCTGCAGGGCCCTTTGGAGTGCCTGGCACAAACCCTCCTCTGCCACCCGTCCAGCGCCTTCTGTCCCATCCCCCCCCCTCTGTCCTTGCCGGTATGAGCGCTTGCACCACCTCCTCCCTCTTGCTGTCAAATTGCGGCATGTGGGACAAAGCATCCGCTAGGAAGTTCCGTCCCCCCGGCACGTATTTCAGAGCAAACCGGAAGCAACGGAAATACAACGCCCATCGGACGTGTTTGGGCGACAACCGTCGAGGGGTCTGCAGGGCCTCCAGGTTTTTATGGTCCGTCCACACCTCGAATGGTTGGGAAGCCCCTTCCAAGTGGTGCCGCCAAGTCTCCAGGGCCCAACGTACCGTGAATGCCTCCTTCTCCCACACCGCCCAGGCTCGTTCGGTGGGGGTCAGCTTTTTGGAGGCATACGCGCATGGCTGCCGCACCCCGGAACGGTTCCGTTGGAGGAGGACGGCCCCAAGAGCAACATCGCTCGTGTCCGCCTGCACCACGTAGGGCAAGTCGGGATTTGGGTGCAGCAGAATGGGTTCCTTGGCGAAGAGGGATTTAGTTCTTCGAAGGCTCGCTGACACGCTGTGGACCACTCCAGCCTGAGCCCTGGCCGTGGTTGTACCTTCAATGGTCGTGTCCGTAGGAGGTCCGTTAAAGGCAGGGCGATGGCTGCGAAACGTGGGACGAACTGCCTGTAGAAGTTTGCAAAGCCTAGAAAGCTCTGCAACTGTCGTTGGGTCCGTGGGGCCTGCCATTGTTGGATGGCGTCCACCTTCCTGGGATCCATCTCCACTCCAGCTGCCGATATTCGGTACCCAAGATAATCCAGTTGGGCCCTGTGGAATTCACACTTGGACAACTTAACGTAAAGCTGCGCCTCCCGTAGCTTCGTTAACACCTGCCGCACGAGAACGACATGCTCCTCCAAGGTGCCCGAGTAGATGAGGATGTCGTCCAAATACACCAGGACTCCACGGTACAAGAATTCGTGCAGGACCTGGTTGATTAACTGCATGAATACAGCCGGGGCCCCTTGCAGGCCGAACGGCATCACCCGGAATTGGAAACTGCCAAGGGGACAGTTGAATGTGGTCTTCCATTCGTCCCCGGCCCTGACCCTAATCCGGTAGTAAGCCTCCCTCAAGTCCAGTTTGGTGAAATGGGCCAACAGGTCCTTCATCAGGGGAAGGGGATAGAGGTGCTCCACGCACACTGTGTTAACCCCCCGGTAGTCCACACATAGACGGAGGCCCCCGTCCTTCTTCTCACAGAAAAGCACCGGCGCCGCCACTCGAGACCGTGCAGGATGAATGAACCCCCTCTCTAGGTTCTTGTCGATATACCTCCGTAGCTCCTGCATCTCTTTTGGCGACATAGCGTACATGCGGGGCTTGGGCAGTCTGGCACCGGGTTCTAGCTCAATGGCACAGTCCGTGGCCCGGTGGGGTGGCAACGAGTCACACTCCCGCTCGTCAAAAACGTCCATCAGATCAGAGTAAACCCGGGGCACGTGCGCCTTTGGGTCCTCCGCAGCCCCACAAGCTTTCTCCTGCTTGTGTCGCCCGGGCCCAGAAAGGAATGGTGGAGAGGGGGCTCGGGCCCCAAGCCCAGACGAAAATGACGGCAACCCCCCTCCCACCAAATCGTGGGCCCCCACTTGTCCAACCAAGTGAGCCCTAGGATGACGGCCTCTGTCATGGAGGGCACTACGACGAACCGCAAGGTCTCCCAATGGGCCCCCAGCTCCAGCCTGACTGGCTCAGTGACATGGGTAATAGGAGCCCCACCCAGGAGGGATCCGTCCACTTGCTGGAAGCGAAGAGGGGTCACCAGGCGTCGTAGCCGGATACCCACTGTGGCCGCGGTTGCCTGGCTGATAAGGCACCGGGTACTCCCCGAATCGATCAAAGCCCTCACCGCCCTTCTTTGACCCGTAAGGGGGCTCACCAACACCACCGGGAACCCGAATGGACACACTGGGGCACTCACCATCGGGTCCTCCTCCTGCTCCTGGTCCTCGTAGCCTTCGGACGGTGTGGGTTGAGCGGCTTCTGGAACGGTCACCAAGGGAGGGCTCGTCATCTGGCATGTGTCATCGGCTACCTGATAAGCAGCTCGGGACCGCTCCATGGTCTTTCTGGCAGACAGGGCCTGTGTCGGGGTAGCAGAGGGCCCCATTCGAGCAGGCGGGAGCGGGCACTCAGCCGCCCGATGACCTGGTTGGTCACACTGGAAACACCGGATGGCAGGCCGTGCCAGCTGCACGGGAGGGGGTTTAGCCGTTGCCAGCCCAGGCCGCTCCCCCGGCTTTGCTCTCTCGACAGGCCGCCGCCCCCCGGTCACCCCGTCAGGCCTCCCCCGAGTGTCCTGTAAGCCGATGTCCAGCTCGACAGCCACCCGGAACCAATCCTGTAGGCGAGCCGGCACCCCTCGCACCACGCAGGCTCGGCGAAGAGCATTGTCGAGCCCGGCCTTGAAGTGATGCACCAGAAGGCGCTCTGGCCAGGAGCGCAGTTTCCCGGCCACCTTTCGGAACTCCCCGACATAGTGCACCGCCGGTCTTCCTTGCTGTCGCAAGACCAACACCTCGGCCTCGGCACGGTGCACCCGTGAGATGTCTTCAAAGCGGGCCCGTAGAGCCTCCAGAAAGAGCCCAAGGTCCCCAAGCTCACGGGCATGGTCACAGTATAAGTCGGCCGCCTAGGCCGCTGCCTCCCCCTCTAGGCACGCCGTCACAGCCACGAACATTGCCCACTGGGATGCGTAGGCCGGCCTGTACTGGTCCATGTGGTTGATCACCTGACCCAAGAACATTGCCAGGCGATCTGGATGCCCATCGTAGGCTGCAGTTAGGGGCGGCGGGCCCCACACCACTCCCGGTCCCCAAGGACCCGGCGGCAACCCCTGGACCCGGGGCCCCACGTCTGCCCGCAGCGGCTGCTGTCTTGGTCTTCCGCCTGGCCCGTCCCAGGAAGCCGTGCCGCTCGGTGCCACCGTTGCAGGAGCCGGATCTTCGGGGAGAGGACCCCCGTGGGCCTCGCTTTGTCGAGGCGGCCCCCGGAAACGCGGGCTGGCCATATGGAAGTGGGGTGGGCTGGACCGCCGTGTGGGGACCCCAGTGAGGGACCACAGCCTCAAGTCCGAATCATCAGGAACAGATCAGGGACCAGGCTCCCGTCCCCTCACTTCCCCGAACCGGTCCCTGAGTACATCCATGGTATGGCTACTTGGGGCGGTGGAGTAGCTCCATTCCTCTCCGTTGTCCTCTGTGTAACACCGCTCCCTCCACTCTGAGGATGTCCCTTTGGGCCGGGTCGTCTGTCCCTGATTGGGTTCTTTGCATCCCCCAGCGGAGTTCGTCCACCAGTCACCTCCGTGGGCCCGATCCCCAGCCTCCTGGGAGCCCATAACAGGCCCCTCGAGAGGGGGAGGCCTTTCCTTCCGCCGCACCGAGGGTAACACCTCCTTCCCCACTTCCACTGACTCAAGCAGCCCAGCAGTGGCTCCGGCTTCCTCCTCCATGGCAGCCGGTGGTGCAGCTTCCTGCGTGCCCTCCGCCATGCAACCACACCAAGAGAACTCTCAGCCAAGAGAAAATGAAGTCTGACTTACTATCAGCCCCCCGTCCGCCGAGGCAAAAGAAAGAATGCGTCCGGAACGAGAGCTGGTTCTCCTGAGCAACGTTTATTCCGCTTCATAAACATTCACCCGAAGACAAATGAAGTCACCGTTGATTGCACAGCACAACCAACGCTGCTAAATAGCCGGCGAGGCCGACACCCATCACCACGCCCTTAACAGCCTAATCAAACCTTGCCCTACTTAAACACCACCCCCCTTGGCCTCCGTCCTTTGGATCCCACCCTCCAGGTACGTATCTTCCCCGTCCCCATCCCACCACCACTGTAGCCGGTAAGCCACCCCCCAGCCCAGACAGCCCCCTTTACACGCTCGAGCCCACACATCCCCGTCACCCCCCACAGGTCCCCAAACCACCGCGAACCGCACAGCTCGGGCCGTCTTCTGTCGTTGCTTGTCTTGCAGCTCCTCGGCAGGCAAAGAGGCAGGCAAAGCCTCGGAGCAGACAGTCTGCGGGGGAGGGTTTCCAGGGGACTGCTGCGCTGGTGGGCTGTTCCCCGGGCCGCCGGAAACCGTCCAGGCCGAAGGCTGTTTGGGAGTCCTGGCAGCCGCGCACCTCTCCTGGCTGCCGATAGGCCACGGGCGTCCCCAGTCCCTCCCTGGCCTGCCGGAAGGCCCCGGTGGCTGCTGGGACATCCCGGCGCTCTCCCCCGGGCTGCTGAGAAGGCGTGGAAACATGTCGGCCGGTTGCGTGCATCCACGGCCCCTCCCCGGCCTGCCAGAAAGCCGCGGTGGCTGCTGGGTCATCCCGGAAAGCCCCGGTGGCTGCTGGGTCATCCCGGCGGCCACGCTCTTCCCCGGGCCGCTGGAAAGCCATGGCAACGTGAGGGCTGGATGCAGACGGCGGCAGCTGGTTACGGGGCCCGGTGAGTTGTTCCGCGCCCTCGCCGGGTGTCGGGCGTGCTGGGCCCGACACAGGAGCTGCTAAATGCAAAGTTGTGTGCAGCATGGTATGAAAAGCATGGGAGAGTCTCTGCTGGCATTCAGTTTTCAGAATCAGCCATTTTGCCTCCCTCTTCACAAGCAAAGCCACACCCACAAGGGATCGCCATTTTGCCTTCTTCCTCAAAGACAGAGGCACGCCCACAGTGGAATCTTGTGTCAGACGAATGGGAGCCTGACTGTCTTCTGTGTCAAAGAATGCAGAATGCATTTTCACAGATATCCCTTCAGCAGGCATCGCTTCAAGCTGCCACACCTCCTCATTCATTGGGAGCTTCAGCTAGAATGCCTATTAATACTGCTACTATTAAAGTTCCTGTCTCAGATGGAGCACAGCAGCCTTCACCCCAAGTGCAGCCTCCACTGGTTCCTCAAATACAAAGGCCAGTGCTGACTGCAGGCCAACTTACTGTAGCAGCTCAAGCGCCAGCACCTTCTGCTGGCCAGGGTGTCATTGCAGCTCTAGTACAGCCACCCCCAGCACCAGTACCTGTAGCAGCTTCAATGCAACTGCCCCAGGCCCTGGCACAGGTGCCACTGGTGCCCCCTGCTGGCTACGTCCGGATGGCACAGCCTGCACAACCAGTGCCTCCTGCAGGCCAAGTCCCAATTGCACAACCTGCACAGCCAGTACCCCAATTGCATGTTCCTCAACAGGCACCCTCTATTGTACCACTGGCTGGTGATTCAAAACTGAAGCGGTCAGGACAGAATTACAGGGCATGGGTCAGTGAAGTTGGACTTTTGCTTCGTAGGGAAGGTACCCATGTGATGGTGTTTAATCCTCCTGCCCAGCCATGGCCTCCTGACATAAGGGACTTGAATAATAGAGCATGCACAACGTTATTGATGTCCATGGACACTGAATTGCAGCTCACGTTTTCACAAGATGCAACTGCCCAACAAATTTGGACTCAATTAGAGGCATGTTACCGGCCTACGTCCATTGAGTCTACATGTTTGCTTTTGTCTGAGTTCCATGGTTCTAGATTAAAACCTGGTGAGCATATCGGAGAACACTTAACTAAAATGAAAGGAATAAGAAAAGAACTGGGTGAAAAAGGCTATCCTATAGATGACTTTCAAATGATCAGCATTATTATTAACTCTTTGAATTATGAATGGAAAGACGCTATTTCTAAGATTAATCAAGTGCCTATTGCTCAATGCACAGTGGATCATGTATGCAGACTTTTAACCGAAGAAGAGGCACTTATGCAAGCCGCGCCACATTTAAGGGAACCACCTGCATCGAAGGCTCCAGTGAGGCGTCCCTTCTGTGGAAGAGCCTACGTTCCAAGGATGCCAAGATGCTACATCTGCAATCGTGTGGGACATGCCACCCGGGATTGTCCCCAACGGTTCCCAGCGCCCGCCATGTACCAGCCCAGAGGAACAGATTCCAGAGGAGGCAGAGGTAGAGGCGGACGACAAGGTCGTGGTCGTGGTCCCAGGCATGATCCTCAAGCTCCACTTGCCACATTAGTTGTAACCAACGATCCACAGCCTCAACCAGAGTATGACAGATGCCTACTTTGGACTTTGGACAGCGGAGCAGCGTTACATGTTACCTACAGAAAAGACCTTTACACAGAGATGCACGAGCCTGAACCTGAACTTCGTGAACTGTACTCTTTCAAATTATCCTGTTCAGGTCATGGGAAAAGGAACTGTCTATATTGAAGAGCTCGGTGCATTCATTCCCAATGTTTAATACGTACCATCAGCTAATAGTAGTTTGCTTAGTCAGAGTCACTTGTCTAGGGTATCAAAATTCCAGGTACATCATCTCGAAAAAGCAAGTTATGTAGTTAAAGATGGAGATATAGTTGCTGAAACCATGTTGATTGGTGGTGTTTATAACTTAAAACCAAAGTCTAAGCTGCAAGAGGAGGCAAGTATACCAGTTCCAAAAAGGGAGAGCACAGGCCCAGTGAGAGATGTCCCAGAGAGAGATCCTGCTGCTACTCCAAAGGCTCCTAAAGCCAATAAAAGGAAAAATAAGACACAGGTTGCTCACAGCAAGCCTGAGGTTCCTAATAAAAATGCTAAAGTTGAGAATTCACTAACAGGTAAACCTTTGCATTCCAGGTGTATCCATAAGTGGCATAGAAGATTGGGTCATGCCAGTTTCCGTGTTCTGAAGAAGATGCCAGAGTTCGCAAGAGGTTTGGATCTAAAGGGGTGTAAGGTGTTCTTGGACTGTGCTGTCTGCAAGAAAGCCAAATCCAAAGCAGCAGCAATTCCAAAACGCGCTACACGCCTGTCAACACACATTTTTGATTTGGTACACACTGACATAGTGGGTCCTTTTGCACCAACAATTGGTGGTAAAAGATATTTCTTGACAATTGTTGATAATTATTCTAGATATGGCTATGTATTTCCTATGAGAGAAAAATCTGAGACCTTTCAGATCTTTAAAGACTTTGCCAATCTTATCTATACCCAATTCGAAGTCAGCATTGCCAGAATTCAGAGTGATCGTGGTGCTGAATTCATGTCTCAGCGTTTCCAGGACTGGATGCATAAGAGTGGGATACTACACCAGACCTCAGCTCCTTACACTCCGGCTCAAAATGGAGTGGCAGAATGCAGAAATGGAGTTCTGCAAACGATGATGCGTTGCCTCCTTGAAGATGCTAACCTCAGTCTTCCATACTGGGGTGAAGCTATCAAATATGCTAACCATATCATCAACCGCACTTGGAGTAGTGTGATAAATCAGACCCCTTATTTCATGTTATATGGACACAAGCCTGACCTCTCACATCTCCATATTTTTGGTTCCTATGCTATGGTCAATATTCCTTTAGCCCAAAGGAAGAAAGGGGGTCCTGCAGCAAAAAGGATGAGATTTATGGGTATTGATGATAATTCAAAATGGAGCAAATACATGGACTCTCATCATGTCGTAGTCATTTCACAATCTGCTGTTTTTGAGGAAGATGCTGACTGGTCCAGGATTCATTCTAACGATCCTGGAGTTTATTTTCATAGAGATGCTGCTGCTGATGCCACGCAGCCTGATGGTCGAGATGCACAGGCGAATGTTCCTTCCACGAGTTCTTCTCAACCCATTGTTCCGTCTTCGCAAGCTACCGATGCTGCCGCTGGCGATGATGATGAAGACGAGGACGAAACGGAAGAAGAATGGACAGTTGGTCCGAGTCGTTCCAAGAGGACAACAAAGGGAATTCCTCCAAAACAGTATTCGTGGCAAGTAATGAAAGCACCTTTACCTTTGATTTGTAATGTTACACTTCCTCCTGAGACGTTCACACAAATCAAACATCTTCCTGAAGCAGAGCAAGATAAATGGTTTGAGGCAATGCAGGCTGAAATGGACAGTCTAAAGAAACTTCAGGTGTTTACGCCTGCAAGCCCTCCAGCAAACAAGAAAGTTATTGGCACTCGATGGGTCTACAGAACTAAAAAGAAGCCAATGGTGAGTCGTTGTACAAGGCCAGACTTGTAGCTCAGGGTTTCGCTCAACGTTATCCTGAGGACTATACAAATACCTATTCACCCACAGTGCGGACTGAGAGTGTGAAAATCGCCTTAGCCACTGCAACTATCCTTGGTCTAGAAGTTTTCCAGTTTGATGTTGAAACAGCTTATCTACACGCTGATCTTGATGAAGAGATTTATGTCAAAGGTCCTCCAGGTTTCCGACAGCAAGAAGGGGATACTTGGTTTCTACACAAAAGTCTTTATGGTCTGAAACAGTCTGGTTTAATGTGGTACTTATGTCTTTCTGACAAACTAAATTCAATGGGCTTTATTAAGTCCGAAACAGATGAATGCGTGTTTACAAAAAGATCTGATAATAGGTATGAGATAATTCTTGTTTATGTTGATGATATTGTTTATATTGGTCCAAATAAGCAGATGAGTGAATGTTTTGCTAACGCTTTACAAAAGTTTTTCACATTGAGGTCTTTAGGACATATTAATACTTATTTAGGTGTTCAAGTTACCAAAACTCAGAAGGGGTTCAGTCTTACACAGGAAGATAAGATTGAACAACTATTGCATCACTGCAACATGAAGGATGCTAAACCTGTGAGTATACCCATGCAAACCGACTTTCACAACTTGACACATGAACTGAGTGCTGAGTTCGAGGATCAAACACTTTATCGCTCAGTCATTGGGTCACTGCTATATGTTAGTAGTTGGACTAGACCTGACATTGCACTTAGTGTTAATCTCCTATCACGACACGTAGGCAAGGCAAAACAGTTTCATTGGACATGTGTTAAGAAATTATTGAGATATCTAAAATACATCAAAGACATGAAGTTATTGTTAGAACCCACACATACTGACTATGCAGAGTTATGTTGTTATGCAGATTAAGATTGGGCAAGTGATAAGAAATCACATAAAAGCACTTCAGGTTATATGATGTTTTTGAATGGATGTCCTGTTTACTGGCATGTGCGTAAACAGAATTTTGTTTCTTGTTCCTCTACAGAAGCTGAGTATGCTTGTGTTTCAGATGCATGTAATTCTCTAACGTGGTTTGATGCCTTAATCACAGATATCTGGACACACCCGATTCGACCAATCACTGTGATGGAGGACAACGAATCTGTGGTTTATATATCTGAGAATCGCTTTACAGGTTCCAGGTCTAGACACATTGACATCTGTTACCAAAATATAAGACAAGCAGTTAAACAAGGTTTTGTCAAATTGCAGTATGTGTCTACACATGACCAAATTGCTGATATGCTGAACAAGCCACTTCCTACAGCCCAGCACGAGTATCTGCACAAGAAGATGTGCCTTATCTGATTTTCTGCTTCGCTGACAAAAGAAGGGGATGTCACTGCGTGTTCTTTTAGTTTTGCCAGCTTCGCTCATTCCTAAGTGTACATCTCTTTCTGCTCTGCACCTGTGTATTATCTTATCATGTAACCATAGTGACTCCAGCTATGTCCAGCCAATGTTTCGGTTTTAAACAGTGTTGTGCGCGTGCCTAAAAAAAGTTCTCACAGTTACTACTTTACTTTGTTCCTCTGCCTGATGAGAGAATGTAGTCAGTCTAGGTCTTTTGTTTTTTCTCATTAAACAGTTTTACTATAGAACATGTTTTGGATATCTTTTCTTTGATATTGACCATGCAAATGAACCACGGTCCATCCACCTCTGGTCGGACTGTCAATTGGTCCGCGACATTTGGAGCAGAGGATGGAGCAGATGATTGTGATTCCTACTGAACCAGACTGAGAGACCATTTAAAGGCTCAGGAACCCTTTGCAGGTGTTATGGCTTAATTAGCTGATTAGAGTGGGACACTTTGAGCCTAGAATATTGCACCTTTTCACAATATTCTAATTTTCTGAGATTGTGGATTTGGGGTTTTCATGAGCTGTAAGCCATAATCATCACAATTATGGCAAATCATGGCTTGAACTATCTTGCTTTGCATGTAATGAGTCTATCTCATATATTAGTTTCCCCTTTTAAGTTGCATTACTGAAATAAATGAATTTTTGCACGATATTCTAATTTTTCGACTTTCACCTGTATATCAAAAATTTCTTCATTTAATTTCTCCAATTTACTTTGTGTATTTCTGTGACTCTCTTACATTTCCTGGTGATTTCTCTCCAATGTCTCTTGATTCTTTAACATAAGCTCTGGAAGGAATTTTAATGTAATCTTTGTTTCACTTTGAGCAGTGCTTATCTTTTCACGTTGCAGCATTGCTTCAATAGATCCCTGTGTTGTAGGACTGGATTGTCCTACTGAGGGTGCACAAGAAGTTTTCTTCATGAGTCTAGTAATATTTGATGAAGTCATTTTACAGCTTACAATCTAAAGCTAAAACAACATCTGTTTAAATTTAGCCAAATTCAATAAAAGTAGCTTTGAATCTCAATCTCACAACAAGGCAGTCTTATCATTTGCAGTTGTCTTTTGTCAAGGTTAACTTCAGTCAACAACAGTATATCAGAAATTTTGTTCTTCTTTCACCACTAGATGTCCTCCTTGGCTTATTTATCAATGTCCAATATTTTTAGCAAAGAGTGTTTCCCCCCTTTATATTTACTCGCCGCTTTTAAACCTTCTGGGGGGTCTTTACTTTTCAGCCCTTTCCCATCAGGGGCTCAACATTTATAATCCTCAAGGAGAAGGAAAGAGAAACTCTTGCTCACCCAGCTTCAGCAAGCAGTTGAAGTTCCACTGATTTATAGTCCTTTTTCTTCCTGTTTGAGACGACTATGGCTGGTAGACCTTAACAGACTTTTCCTTCATTTTTCCAGAGGGTCCTACAGTTCACTCCGATTGGGTGCCCCCTGATCTGAGCTCCTGAAGTATCCATCCTCCTTCATTGCCCCTCCAGGGCAACTTTCTGACTCTTTAAGGGTCACTAGATGAAGAAAAACCAAGCTGGAAAGCTGAGCACCAGCTTTTCCCAGTTGTCCCGATGGATGCCAAACGGGAAGTCTCAGAAAAATGTAATAGATGTTAATATGCAATTGTACATTTTCTAACAATAAGAAACGTATTTGCCTAATGTGAAAACTTGTTATTACCAGAAGAAGAGAGGATGTATTGGTGAGTGTAACATTGGACTTAGTTGGAAAAACCTATATGCGTCACCAAATTATTAATGTACTCAGTCACCACGTTGTTTATGGAGCACTTGTTTGTGAAAATAGAAAATCAATAAAATATTTATAAAAAACCCCAAAAAACTAGCCATGGGGGACCACACTGAGAGTTTGACCCCCAGCATGGAATGGCCCATAATCCTAAGACTGGTGTGGTTTAAAAAATGGAACCCATGGATGAACTGAAGGACAGGAGAATTGAGATTCCCAAAAGGGAAACCCCACTCATCCAATAGCCACTGCGGCACCAAAGCAAAACGCGAGCCTGAGGTGGTGGTAGCTATCAATGATCGGGAATCAGAAGGCATACCCAGGGAGTACCAGGATCTAGCTGAGGTGTTTAGTGAGAAGGGATCCAATGAGTTGCCCCCTCATCGGTCCACATACTGCACTATTGAGATCGTCCCTGGAGCTAAGCTGCCAAAACCCAAGCTCTATTCAATGATCCCCCCCCAAGAGTTAGAGGAGCTGCACAAATTCATAGATAAGAATTTGGTGCATGGTTTCATTCAACTGGCGAGACCTAAAATGACTGCCTCAGTCCTATTTTGAGAAAAGAAAGATGGGTCTCTTCGTCTCTGCATAGATTATAGATGTTGGAACGTGGTGTGCGTGGACAATGCCTACCCCTTGCCACTCATGAAGGACATGCCAGCCCACCTCTCAAAGGGAAAGATTTTCTCCAACCTAGATCTGTGGGAAGCATATTACTGGGTTAGAATCAAGGAGGGGGATGAATGGAAAACTGCATTCAACTGACCCTTGGGGTGCTTCCAGTTCAAAGTACTCCCACTCAGGCTACAGGGAGCACCCACAGTATTTATGCAGCTCATTAACGAGGTCCTTCATGAGCATTTGTACGGGGGGGGGTGTTGGTGTAGCTGGTAGATATATTAATTTACACCGAAATGAAACCGAAGCATGTCAAATTAGTCAGATCATATTTAAATAAGTTCTGTGCAACCAAACTGTATGCCAAACTTTCAAAATGTGGGTTTCACAAAGAAAAGATCGACTATTTGGGCTACCAGATTTCTCACGAGGGGGTGGAAATGGATCCAAAAAAGGTGTAACCTGTTTTGGAGTGGGCCCCGCCATGCACCCAGAGGCACCTGCAAAGTTTCCTAGGCTTTGTTAACTTTTCTATTGTCAGTTTATCCTCTCCTTTGTTCAGATCTCATTCCCCATTAGTAACTTACTAAAAACAAGAGGGGAGGACAAGCCAAAACCTATCCGGACACTAAAGTGGACTATGGAATGCCAGGTGGCATTTAAAAAAATTAAAAAGACTTTTTCCTGCAGAGCCAATGCTAAAACACCCAGATCCAGAAAAACAGTTTGTTGGAACTTCTGGTTTGCCAACGCGGCCGCCATGTACATCTGGAAGGCGAACTTCGTCTTCCGCGTCCACTTTCGCTTTGCTGGGGGACCCTGGAAAGGGTCGAAAGTCACCCTGTAGGGGCGACCAGCAAGGAGGGGCCCCCGCTGGATCGTGGGAGAGCAGTAGCTCTTCTGCTAGATCCAGCATAGCCTTCCAAACCGGCAGAAAAAAGACTGGCCATAGCAATATGGCTCATTACTAGGCTGCAGACAGCCAAAGTCACACTTACCACCAGGCACCTACAAAGCAGCACAGATGAGACTGGGTGAGATCTACCTCTCTTAAATCCCATTATCTTTTTTACCTGCATAAGCTGCCTAAAGTACTTTCCCCTCTGTGGAGGGAGGGAAAGGGAATCTTGTCCCACCCTGTAATAACTGCAGTGATTGACTATCCAGGGGAGTTTAAAACATTGAACGAATAACCTGATTTTAACTTCTTTTAATTGGACTTTTATTTTCCTAAAGTTTGAGGACTAAAAGATTCCTTATTTTTTATTTTACTTTTATTGAAGATTTGGGTTTTTATCTATAAAAAAGAAGTAAAATACCTAAATGGTATGGGTGACACCTTGTGGCTAAACCTGATATTACAATTTGTTATTGCCTAACAGAGATGGCTCATAGCCCAGACTATAGATAAGACTCCTGTAACCTTGGCAGATATTAGCTCTGAGAAGCCCAGCTATGTTCTATAGTCAGTGACAAAACTAGTCTTATTCTCTGACTGTAAAGCTTTTAATTTTATGCACTATTAAGGAAACATGGATGAAGATCAATAACACTCTTTTTTTGATGAAAGCAATTATTAAAACTATTCTTACAGCCACTGATGAAATAAGAGGCTACAGAAAAGAACAAGATGTCAGCCAAGATATACAAATTCAAACTTTGGCTACAACTAAAGAATCAACTACACAGAATATAATAGAAGAAGTGGAACAATTAAACACTATTACAGAAGATTCAGTTGATCAACAAATAGATTTAATGGAAAACCCAGAAAAGAGGGAGGCGGAGCCAGCTGCCAAATGGAATGGCTGTGTTGAGACGGCGCTCCAAATAAGTGCGCTGATTCCACAGCCGCTTCCCTGTACCTGGTGGACTTTCTAAAGCCCCAGGTCTCTCGGAGGGAGATCTGAAAGAGAGGCACCAGGCAGAATGATTCTGGATGGCGGTCAGAACCGTAAGAAGCAGGAAAGCCTCAGAGAAGAAGGGTGGGAGAAGGAGACGGCCCAGAATGGCGGCCGCGAAGAAATGACAGCTGTCAGCTGGACAAAAACAGCGGTGGTTTAGCAGGACAACGATACAACAAACCTGGTGGCGTGAGTACCCAGCGAGCCTTTACAAGTGAACCAGAGTGTAAAACCATTCCGGAGAATTTTGAAGAAGAAAAGAAGAGAAGGGAACCCCCAGAGCTACAGAGACAGCGGTGATAAAGAGTTCGGGGAAAAAAAGAGGCTTTATCTTAAAGTAATAGATTTACAAGTCAAAAGGATTAACGACTAAGGGTGGTTTCTCTTTTTGGTTCTCTCAACAAAGCTAAAAAGAAAGTTAAAGTCTTGGAAAGTGAAAGTGCTGACTGAGCAGAGAGCAGACATTTTAAATAAGACTGATTAGCATTAAATGAGGGAAGAAAGACACTTATAAGTTAAGAAGAAAAATACGCACAGAAATAAAGTAAAGAAATTGCTCTAAAATTGCTCTAATAAATAAAAAGGACAGCTGTAACTGATCTGAGGGTTCAGGCAAATAAGAATTAATTGAATATAACTTATTATATGATTGAACTGGAAGAGACTGGAAGAGACTAAGAACAAAAGGTTGAAAACTTAAAAAGGGTGAGAAAAAACATTTATCTGTCTACCTTGCTGAACACCCTAACATTTTTTATTTTTATTTTTAAATTCCATTTATATCCCGCCCTTCTCCGAAGACTCAGGGCGGCTTACAAGCTTAGCAGTAGCCTTCATTCTATGTATATGCCTGCTTATTAGGGCTTTCGCCCCCCCAAGCGGCATTATTACAAAGTCAGCTTATTGCCCCCCAACAATCTGGGTCCTCATTTTACCTACCTCGGAAGGATGGAAGGCTGAGTCAACCTTGAGCCTGGTGGGATGCGAACCTGCACTAATTGCAGGCAGCTGGTGTTACTTAAGGAGGCATTAGCCCACTGCTCCACCAAGGCTCTGTTAAGAGATTAATTGTAAAACTTGGACTGTATTGCCAATGAATTGAATACTTGTTATAATATTTAAGCGAATCAATTGTCATATTATTATTATATACTATCATTTAAATGAATTAGAATTGTAGTGGAATATGAATATTTGAAATTGATAAATATATTAGACTGTTAATTACTGTATATTAGAAGTGCCATTGTTAGAGTTTTCATATTGTGTTAGTAACAGAATATATACTGCTCAAAAAAAGAGAACACTTAAACAACACAATGTACTGTATTTAATAGTAGTGTGAGATTTAAAAACCCAAATTTTGATACTCACAACTCAAAGACAAGTCTGGTTAATAAAAACAAAGATTTATTGAAAAGAAATTGAAAATAATAAAGAAAATAATAAAGAAAGAAAGCGTTTGCAAACGCGGCCTCTTAGACCCTTCCCAAGTTGGATTGGGTTCGAAGAGCGCGCTGAGCAAGTTTCAAGGTAGGCATTTTATACTTTTTCACGATACATGCCATTCCTAAGAAACTTAAGTCATTCTTTGAAGTTGTTTCCTATTTCTAAAGGGGTCCTTCTGACCATTTCCATCTATCCATTATGATCTTATCTAGATCTTATCTCGTTTACTTGTAATTTCCACCTTGGTTGTAATTTCCACCTTGGTCCGATGTTCCTGTCTCTCGGAAGCTTTTTAACATTTCAAAAGAATTTGTTGATTACCATTTGTGAGTTCTCTGTCTGAGCAGGAAATAGATAGCCCCACATCTTAGTGTTACATTTGATACAATTCATTGGTGTTACATTTTATACAATTTATAAAAGAATAACCTTTATTTATTTTCCTTTAATTCCACCCTTTTTCTCTTCTACCTGAATTATTCTTTTATACTTTTAGGAATTCATCATTTCCTAATTTTTTTTCAAATTTGTGTGGAAGCAAGTTATTGTATTCTGAATCTTCTTTCCCCAACCCTTGTTTTCCTACCTTCATTATTAACATTGTTTCTTTCTTCCCATTTTCAACTGAAGTTGTTATTAAAGTCATACTTTTCATTGTTCGTCTTATTAGTATTTGTATGAGAGGAATCAAACATGGTAAAAACATAATAGCCAAGAATCCTAGTATTGCAAATTTTGCTAGTTCTTTCCAATTTGCAAACCACCCTCCAAACCAATTATTTACCCCATCTAAGGTCAACCCCTTCCAGGTTTGGACTGGGACATGAGCTAATTTTATCATTTTGTCTGTAATTTCCTTTACTACCATACCACTCTCATCTACTTCAATGCAGCAATTGCTCAGATTAAATTTTCCACACACACCTCCTTCTTGAGCTAATAAGTAGTCTAAGGCTAACCGATTCTGCATAATGTAAGTTTGAGACTTTACACTTTCCTTAGCTAAATGCGTTAGAGTACTTACAGTGTCATTTGTAATTACTTCAAGAACTGCTTGTAGCCTAATTACCCTATTTAGAATATAGATGGGCTCTCTGGCACCTAAAGTGCCATCTTCTGCCCATGTAGCTGGTCCATAATAGTTGATGATCTTCTCTGGAGTCCAATCATCATCTTTCCAGATTCCAATTTTCATATTGCTTGGTTGTATGGCTCTTTTCTCTCGGACTTTATCTGATAAATCATCATATACAGTTAGTCCCAGCAATTGTTTTTGTTCGATGGGGAGAAGGAAAAAACTTGGCTTTATTATACCTAAGATACAAGATCCATACCACCCCTTGGGTAGATACCCATAGGCATATTTTCCACATATCCAATACATACCTTCCGGGGCTACCCAGTCCAGGGTGTCGTTTTCAGGATCTTTTAAATAAGCCATCTCAGTTATTTCATTTAATGTCTCTTTCTTTGATATTCCACTTCCTCCCCACCAACTGTCATTGTTCCATACAGCCAAGAAAATCATGTCTCCTACTGCTACTTTCCTTTTCTTTCTTTGTCTTTCATAACATATTTTCCCTACTAAATTTGTGGTTAATGCCCATGTTCCCTCTTTTCCTTTTGTGAACTTGAGAGTTTTATTTTTCCACATTTCCACCACAATGTCATGTTTTAATTCTTGAGCCTCCCATGGCCATTGTTCTCCCATATTTGTTCCTCCACAAACAAAACAATTTCTCACTGTTAGAGTTTTAGCAATTTCTTCAGCCAATTGTACAAACATGTTCACTGTTTTCTTAGGAAATTCAGGTAATTCTAATTTTTCGAATTCCTGATAATATGACCAAAAGATACTCTTGCGTATTGGTTTTATTTTAGTTGTTTCTATTTTTAATACTAGCCACCCCCATGGGTCTGTTCCAGTTCCATCAATTCCTATTCCAAAGTCCTTATATTGAATTCCTTTTTCTAATGACTGATTTATATGTATACACATTGGGTTACATTTTCCTTGAGTGCAATCAGTCCTGGTACTTCCGATACTAATATTCACTTCCTTTGGACCTATACTTCTCTCATTTGGGATCGTAGTAGTGTACCAATAATCATAGCTTGGAGCAAAGGCAACAGGTCCTGTACTTAATATATGCACTCTCTGAAATAAATACTTCCTTTCTTTTATATAATTTCTTTCCCACTCTAAGTTTTCACATCTCACCCCAAACGAGTTATCAGATCCTTGTCCATTATTAATAGCTTGGCAAGCATCAAAGCACACACCCACACTAGTTCCGCCCCTGGTTTCATTATGGGCTATGTAACCTCGTCTGATTTGACTTAATGAGAACATCTGAATTGCACCTACCCCTCCCTTATAAGCATACACCCACATTTTTGCAGTTACTGGTCCTATTGCCTTTGGGTCATAACATTCTACCCCTATGTTGGTGTGACAACGCTTATATTGTGTGTCATTCTGAATGCAGTCTGTTAAGTTAGTTTGTAAACATTCAGGAATCATAGTATGGTATATCATTGTTTTCTCAATTTTCCCTTCCCTTTTTGTCATTTTTACACATTGCGTACATGGTTCTAGTGGTTGGACAGGTTTTAAGAGTATAATAAGAAGAACTCCCAAGTACCACCTAGTAACGTTCCAATACATCCTCTATGCTCTTAATATCACACTCTATCTTACACCCCGTACATAAAATGCAATCAATATAATGGGAGCAACAACAACGTCCACAAAGGCACTTACAAAACCAGCACCTCCTGGAGATTTGGATTTTTCTCAATCTTGGCTTTTCTCTGGGAGTGGAGGCATAAAAAAAATGCAATGTTTAGTCCTTATGCCTCTTTACCCCTCCTTCTGTCAAGAGTCCGTTAGGTCCTTCGAAACTTTAACTTCAGTGGATCTCCTTGGTGAGATTCCACCTTCCACCTCTCTGGGGCTGGCACGGGCCCTTTCACTCAGGAGTAATGAGTCCAACCTCTTTCAGCTGTCCGGATGGCTGTTTCAGTAGTTAACAAGACGATGTAAGGTCCCTCCCAAGTTGGAGTTAGTTTTTCATCTTTCCAGGCTTTTATCAACACCCACTGCCCTGCTTTGTATCGGTGTACTGCAAAGTCCAAGGGTGGAGTTTGAGCAAGAATGCCTTTCTGTCACAAGAGAGAAAAACATCTGGACAGCTCAAGTACATATTCTCTTATTATTTTATCTTTCAGTTCAACTTGTGGCAATCCCTCCCTCCCCATATAAGGTACTCCAAACATGAGTTCAAATGATGACAATCCAATATCTTTACGTGGTTGTGTTTGTATCCTTAATAAGGCCAAGGGGAGGCCTAAGGAATCCCTAATGGAGGAGTCCACAAAGTATCTGTGAGTATGGTTAGTGACAGGCATGTATTTTAATTATTATAACATAGCTCCACTCAGTTGGACTACCTTAATGCCCAAGATGGCGGACGTGCTTGGCTGAGCTCCGCGGAGAGTTCCAGCTGTTTCGGCGTCCCTGGAGTTTTTGGGAGTCCGTAGGGTCTGCAGAGGTGCTTTCCCCTCTGTGCTGGGGTTTGGTGAGATGGAAGAACGAAGAAGAGAGATGGTCAACGCCTTTCTTGGTTATGCAGTTCTCCGTTTTGGATTGTCTTTGTGAGCTCCGGCGTTTTTCGGAGGCCCTCTGTAGAGCCGGAAGGAACCGCGGCTTGTAGGGCTCTGAACAGCTGATCTTCGGAGCCGATAGAGCCGCAGCCTAGAGTGGCCTCCGGAACGCCGGAAGACTGTGAAATGGAGGATGCAACGGCGTTGATGTGGAGCGGCAGGCAGAGAGGCAAGCTGGAGTGTTGTGGCTGTTTGGTGGCTGTTTCAAGGCCATTTCGACAAGAGGACCCATGGCTTGGCGTTGGAGTGTTGGCGGTGCATGTTGCTGGCCGTTGGACGGCACAGGTTATCTTATGTCGCCCGTGTTTTATGGGGCCAGCTGGACTCGAGCTGCTGAACTTCGCCAGCTGGTTTTGGTCCCGTTTGTCATCCAGCCTTCCTCGCTTTGGAGAAGAACCTCTGCAACCGGAACATCTGTTATCTTCAGGTTTTTTATGCCTGGTAATTGCTGCTCAAACCCCTCTTTCCCCCCACGACCCCACTGGACTCAGAAGGTCCCGGAGTTGAGTCACTGTGAGAGGGTGGCTCAGTTATACCATCTGCTACCTCCCTAGAGGTGAGAAATCTAGGGAGGTATGCTTTACCCGGGTTTTGTATCCTGTTCCGCTGCCGGATAGGTCTGTGAGAGGGCGGTGCCCGATCTGTTTCGGACGTTACCCAGAAGGTACCCAGCTCAAGTGGCAGAGGAGCTGGTGGACTGGATATTGCTGACCTTCCGTTTTAGATCCTCCTGATTGACTATGGGACTGCCTTGCTGGACCTATCTGGACATGCCTCATATTTGCTATACTAGCACGGACTTGTTCGCCCTCAGGGGTGCCCTCCCCTCCTGGGTGCGACCCGCCTTTCTAGCCAACTATAATCTCGATGAAGGGCCCGATTGTTGGGACCCTGAGAGACGGCCGGGCAGGGGTAGGGGCCTCCGATATAAATTCAATAAGAGGCCCCTGGTTAGTTTCTTAGTTAAATTTTTTGTGGGGTTAGGGAGGGGGGTGGGAATTTCTTATGGTTGTTCGGCAATGGGGGGTAGTCCAGCAACCGTTGTTCAGGCCAGGTCCGGGATTGATCGCGTGGGGGGGGAGCGGGGTTTGGTTGCCCCTGGAGCTCCAGAGCGGGTCGTGGGATTACCTATTCCCACGATGTTAGGGAATGGCAGCAGGTTTATGAACAGAGGGCCGTATCGATATCCGGGAGGGCCTTTCCGCTGTTTACAAGCGGTGAGGCGCTCTGACCCTCTGCTTCTACCCTGAGGTCCCGGGAGCGAGGATGTGCAGCCACCTGAGCTCCGGTTAGTGTACTTGAACGCCAGGTCCGTTGTCAATAAGGCTCCTCTTGTCCGGGATCTGGTCGAGGGTGAGCATGCGGACCTGGCCTGCATCACGGAGACCTGGTTGGGCCCAGAGGGCGGCATTCCTCTGGTTGACCTTTGCCCACCAGGTTTCCGGGTGCTACACCGGCCTCGGGCTCAGGGTAGGGGCGGGGGAGTGGCGGTTGTTATGAGGGAGACCTTGTATCCGCGGGAGGCCACCGTTCCTCAGATTGTCGGTTGTGAGTCTCTCTTCCTGAGATTTGGTCCTGGGCCGCAGTTGGGCTTGCTGCTGGTGTACCTTTCGCCTAGTCACGTAGCAGCAGCCCTGCCTGAGCTTCTCGACATCCTCTTGGGGTTGGTGATTGAGTTCCCCAAACTTATAGTTTTGGGTGACTTCAATCTACCATCCCTGGGAGGATCATCTGAGTTAGCTCGGGAGTTCATGGCTTCCATGACGGCCATGGACCTGGTGCAAATAATTTATGGACCGACTCATGTGGGAGGCCACACCCTTGACTTGGCTTTTTTATCTGGTCGGTGGTTAGATGATCTTGGTGGGGGCTCCCCAATTGTTATGCCCCTGTCATGGACCGATCATCATCTCCTGCGGCTGGTCTTCCGTTTTGCCACTCCCCGCCGTGGGTGTGTGGAGCCTATTAGATGGTACCGCCCCAGGCGCTTAATGGACCCTGATAGGTTCCAGGCAGCGCTGGGGTCCCCACCTGCCTCCTTTGCTCACAACTCGGATGCCTTAGTGGAAGCCTGGGAAAGGGCAGCCACGGAGGCACTTGACCGAGTTGTACCCTTGCGGCCCCTGACCTGATGCAGATCCCATCGAGCTCCATGGTTTTCCGCGGAGCTTCGGGAGATGAAGCGTCGGAGACGGGGCCTAGAGAGCTGTTGGAGATCCAGCCGATCCGAATCCGACCGATTGCGACTAAGAACCTACATTAGGTCTTATCTCGCTGCAATAAGGGTGGCGAGGTCTAATCACTTCGCTACCCTTATCGCGTCCGCAGATAATCGCCCGGCCGCCCGGTTTAGGGTGACCCGCTCCCTCCTTAATCAGGAGGTGAGGGAGGAACCCTTGCAGGGTCGTGCCGAGGAGTTTAACCAACATCTGTCGGACAAAATCGCTCGGATTCGGACCGGTCTGGACTCTGACTGGGCAGAGTCTGACGATCAGGACACGGGTGGTCTTGTCGATATTACCTGGGAGGAGTTTGATTCTGTGACTCCAGAGGAAGTGGACAGGATTATGGGGCGGCTGAGCTCCACCACATGTTTATTGGACCCGTGCCCTTCCTGGCTGGTTTATGCAGCCCGGGAGGGGACATGAGGCTGGTTCCAGGCAGTTATATCGGCTTCCCTGAGTGAGGGTAGTTTCCCCGCCGTCTTGAAAGAGGTGGTGGTGAGACCTCTCCTCAAGAAGCCTGCCTTGGACCCAGCTGTGTTGAATAACTTTCGTCCGGTCTCCAACCTTCGCTTTCTTGCGAAGCTTGTTGAGAGTGTGGTGGCGCATCAGCTCCCTCTGGTCCTGGATGAAGCGGATTATCTAGACCCGTACCAATCGGGTTTCAGGCCCGGGTACAGCACGGAGATGGCATTGGTCGCTCTGGTGAATGATCTCTGGAGGGCTCGGGACAGGGGACACTCCTCTGTTCTAGTCCTCTCAGCGGCGTTCGATACCATCGACCATGGTATCCTGCTGCGGCGTCTCAGGGGATTGGGAGGCATGGTTTTGCAGTGGTTCTCCTCCTATCTCCTGGGACGTTCGCAGTCGGTGTTGGCAGGGGGGCAGAGGTCGACCTCGAGGTCTCTCGTTTGTGGAGTTCCTCAGGGGTCGGTCCTCTCGCCTCTCCTGTTCAACATCTACATGAAACCGCTGGGTGAGATCATTTGTGGTTTTTGGAGTTGGGTATCATCAGTACGCCAATGATACCCAGCTTTTTATTTCGACCCCAAACCACCCCAGTGATGCCCTCGACGTGATGTCCCGTTGCCTGGAGGCGGTTCGGGTCTGGATGGGGAGGAACAGACTTCAACTCAACCCCGACAAGACTGAGTGGCTGTGCATACCGGCATCCCGGGATATTCAGAACATCCCATCTCTTTCAAGGGGGGGTGAGCTATTACCCCCCGTAGATAGGGCTCGCAACTTGGGAGTCCTTCTAGATTCACGGCTCACTCTGGAAGATCATATAGTAGCTGTGACTAGGGGGGCCTTCGCCCAGGTTCGCCTGGTGCGCCAGTTGTGGCCCTATCTAGACCGGGATGCTTTATGTACGGTCACTCACGCGCTCGTGACCTCTCGTCTGGACTACTGCAACACTCTCTACATGGGGCTGCCCTTGAGGACCACTCGGAGGCTCCAACTGGTACAGAATGCAGCCGCGAGAGTTGTGTTGGGAGTCTCCCGTTACTCCCATGTTACACCTCTGCTCCGTGAGCTGCATTGGTTACCAGTTGTCTTCCGGGTGAGATTCAAGGTACTGGTAATGGTGTTTAAGGCCCTACATGGCATGGGTCCGGAGTACCTTAGGGAGCACCTGCTGCCGGCATCAACTTCCCTCCGCCCTGTGCGCTCCCACAGAGAGGCCCTCCTCAGGGTGCCACCGATCAGAGAATGTCGATTGGTGGCCCCCAGGGGGAGGTCCTTCTCTGTGGGCGCCCCGGAGCTATGGAATCGGTTGCCGGTTGAGCTCCGGATGGCGCCCGACCTTCGCTCCTTCCGTCGTGATCTGAAGACATTCTTATTTGAACAAGCCGGCCTGGCCTGAATGGGGATGGGTTGGGTTTTTATGTCATTTTTAATATCTGTATTTATTGTTTTTAGCTGGGCATATGTTTAATTTTCTTTTAACTTTTGTATTTTTGTATTTTTTATATATCTGCCCTGTTCACCGCCCTGAGTCCTTCGGGAGAAGGGCGGTATATAAATAAAATTATTATTATTATTATTTGTTCCAGGGTAAATTTGTTTCCTCCATTAATTTGTTTCCTCCATTAATGCCTCCTTAAGTAAGACCAGCTGCCTGCAATTAGTGCAGGTTCGAGTCCCACCAGGCTCAAGGTTGACTCAGCCTTCCATCCTTCCGAGGTAGGTAAAATGAGGACCCAGATTGTTGGGGGCAATTAAGCTGACTTTGTAATAATGCCGCTTGGGGTGTGTGTGAAAGCCCTAATAAGCAGGCATATGCATAGAATGAAGGCTACTGCTAAGCTTGTAAGCCGCCCTGAGTCTTCGGAGAAGGGCGGGATATAAATGGAATTAAAATTTAAAAAAAAATTAAAAAAAAAATTAAAATTTAATCAAAGTTTGTTTTAATTTTTGATTCGCACGTTCAGAAATCCCAGAACTACTGTGGTGCCAAGCTGTGTGATAATCCCATTTAATTCCTACGGCCTCATTAATTAATTTTACTACCCTTGCCGTAAAATGCGTCCCCTGGTCACTATCTATTACTTCAGGAAGACCATACCTGGGTATTATGTTTTCTAACAATATTCTACCCGTGGTGCTAGCATTTGCATTCACACATGGAAAAGCTTCTACCCATCGAGTTAAATGATCCACTATGACAAGCAAAAACCTTATTTTTCCTGCTTTTGGTATTTCAGTATAGTCAATTTGAATTCTCTGAAAAGGTCGTATTGCCAACTCCCTTCCCCCCATTGGTTGTTTTCTTAGCGCTGCTTTATTTGTTTTTAGACAGACCATACATTTTCTAACCATTTGTAAGACCAGGCTATATATTCCTTTACATACATATTTTCTGTGTATCAAATCTATTAAAGCCTGTGCCCCCCAGTGTGTCCCTTCATGTAACCTCTCAATCAGATTTCTCATGATAGGTTTGTTTAACATCTTTCTCCCATCTGGCAATATCCACTCCCCATCTGCATTTTGAACTATCCCCTCTTTCCCCATTTCTTCCTCCTCTTCCTTGGAAAACTTTGGTACCCTTTGTTCTTCTATTTCAGGTACCATTATAAAAACTTTTTCTTTTTCCTTTTCCATGAGTCCTGCTTCTTTGGCTCTTTCATCTGCTAAATTGTTGCCATAGACTTCAAATCTCTCTCCCTTTTGGTGTGCTTCTACATGTATTATGGCTAATGCCTGAGGTATAGTTATTAAATTTAAAATGTCAATGATTAACTCTTCCTTTGCTAATCTCTTCCCCTTACTATTCACCAACCCCCTTTCTTTCCATATTTTTCCAAAAGTGTGCGCTATTCCAAAAGTATACATAGAATCTGTATATATGTTACCACCTTCCTTTCCCAGTTCCTTCAGAGCCATTTTTAATGCATATAATTCACAAGTCTGAGCAGACCACTGACTTGGTAATCTCTCGGCTAGCACAGTTTTCCATGTTTCCCCTTCAACTATGGCATAGGCACTTCTTCGCTCCCCCTCTATTACCCTGGAGCTTCCATCTATAAACAAAGTCCTTAATCCTCCTATTCGACTTTCTTTTAGGTCATCCCTCACTTTGGTCTGATAATCAATTGCTTCTAGACAATCATGTTCTATTTCTTGTGAATCTCTCTCTCCACTTAGAAACTGAGCTGGGTTTACATTAGCTTCAGTCACGATCACTAAGCTTGGATCTTCTAATAAAATGCTTTCATATTTCATTAACCTAGAATTTGTCATCCACTTTTGAGCTTGCTGATTCAAAATATTCCTTACTTGGTGTGGACTACTCACCACAATTGCCCCTCCAAAACTTATCTTCCTGCTTTCTTGAACTAGCAAGGCAGTAGCTGCAATTGCTTGTACACAGACCGGCCACCCTTTTATTACTGGATCCATCAGTTTTGATAAAAATGCCACAGGTTTCTTCAGTCCTCCCCATTTCTGGGCTAGAACCCCTTTGGCTACTCCATTCTCTACAGCGACAAAAAGATGAATTTTTTTTTCTAAGTCTGGTAACGATAAGACAGGTGCCTTTTCTAATTTCTCCGTTAGTTCCTGAAATTTCCCTTTCTCTTCCTCCGACCATTGGATTTCCCATGGTTCGGAATCTATCAGTTTTGAGTACAATGGTTTAGTTGTTTCTGCATAATTTACAATCCATTGTCTACAATACCCTACTAATCCCAAAAATTTCCTAAGGGCTTTTTTATCCTTTGGCAGTGGTTGTGTTATTATTCCTTCTATTTTAGAGGGAGTAATTTTTCTGCTGCCTTTACTTATCAAGTGCCCTAAATATTTCACTTCCCTTTCTACATACTGGAGTTTGTTTTTAGATACTCTCAACCCTTGAGATGCTAAATAATTTAGCAAGTCGTTAGTTCCTTTCTCTACATCCTGTTTCTTTTCCCCTGAGAGCAATAAGTCATCCACATATTGTATCAAAGATAATTTTGGATCTTTTTCAAATTTTTCCAGAATTTGTTCTAGGATTTGGCCGAATAAGTTAGGGCTTTCAGTATACCCTTGGGGCAACACTGTCCATCTGAGTTGGCTTTTTCTTCCTGTATCTGGATCTTCCCACTCAAATGCAAACACATCCCGAGATTCAGGATCAAGTGGACAAGCCCAAAAAGCATCCTTTAAATCAATTACACTAAACAATTGATGCTCTGGAGGGATTCTACTCAATAATGTGTAGGGATTAGCAACTACAGGGTGTCGAGATACAATTATGTTGTTCACTTTTCTCAAGTCTACCACCAGGCGGAAATTTCCATCAGGTTTTTGAACTGCTAAGATAAGAGAATTATATGGAGACATGGCTGGTTCCAACAATCCGTCTTGTATTAATTCTTCTATTACTGGTTTTAACCCTCTTCTTCCTTCCAAACTAATCTCATATTGCTTCTGCCTTATGGGCTCTGTGTTTTTAAGAGTAATATTTATAGGAGTTATTTGCAATCCTCCCCGGTTTCCCTTTGTGGCCCAAACTATCGGAGTTATTTCTTCCTCATTTTGTTCAGTCAATATTAACATCTGTTCCCTAAGTATTTGTATTCCCCACTCCCAACATTTGAGTACGTCCCTTCCTAACAAATTTACTCCAGCTGCTGGGACATATAATGGTTGAATCTTGGTTTCATAGTTTTTTCCATCTAAGAGTTATTTCTTCTATTTGAGGGACTTCAAAAGATTGTCCAGCTACCCCCGAAATTCTTATTGTACTATTAATTAAATGGCAGCCTTGGGGTATATTTGTCAGAGATGTCCTAGAAGCCCCGGTATCTATTAGGAACACTAATTCCTGTTTTTTGGGTCCCACTTGTATGTTTATCAAGGGCTCTTGGTGGAACCTTAATATCAAGGGCCCCTGACCTCCCTATTCTTCATCCTCATCCATTAGCCTATATACTTGCTGCTCTCTTTCCCTTTCTCTCATTAGCTGTGGGCAATTTCTTGCGAAATGCCCTTCCTTTCCACAACTGAAACACTGGTTCTTGCTACCCAATCCCATAGTTTTCCTGCCTCTTCCTCTTCCTCTCTCTTGATTCCCAAATTCTCTTCTTTGTCCCCTCTTATCTCCTAACTTCTTATCCATCATTTGTCCTACTGCTGACAATAACACTTTCTTCTCTTCTCTTCGCTCTTGTATATCACGATTCACAAATACTTTCTGAGCCTCTGCTAACAAATCCATTATACTCTTTTCTCCCCATCCTTCCATCTTCTGTACTTTTCTTTGTATATCTCCATATGCTCCAATCACAAACTGACTCTTTAATAATTGTCTAAAACATTCACTTTCTTCTCTCATTCCTCCATATTTTCTCATCTGGTCTCTAAGTCTCTCTAAGTATTCCCCTGGTGACTCTTCCTTCTTCTGTTTTACATTAAAAGCTTTACTGATATTTTTGCTTTGGGGCACACAGTTCCGAATGCCCTCTATAATTATTTGTTTTAAATCATCCATTTGCTGCTTATGGGCGGGATTGTTATTATCCCAATCTGGTCTTTGTAATGGAAACTTTTCCTCAGGAGTTGGATCATTTGCCCCTGAATGATGGTCTTTCCAATATGCCATAGCAGCATTTCGGATTAGATCCCTCTCTTCTGGAGTAAATAGAAAACCCAGAGAATACTGGAGTTCATCCCACGTGTATGTATTGGGACCTAAAAAGGCAGAGAACTCCTCAGCTACTGTTTGGGGTTCCTCTTGAACCTTCTTTATTCTTTGCTTAAATTCCCTTAATTCAGTAGCTGTGATATTTACTGCTACATAACCCATCACTGGCTGTCCCTGTGCATTTATGCCCTGAGGGACTTGCTGCAAAGGATATAATTTTTCTTCTTTTTCATTCTCTCTCTCTCTCTCTCTCTTTTTCGTGTTCTTTCGGGTATAGGTTGTTCTTCAACTCCCCCTACTGCTCCTTGATCATCCTCTAAGGCTGGAGCATTTGGTATTACTTGTGGAGGGGGAGCAAGAGGAGGAGGTGAGAAAGGGAGGCATTCTAAAGGATCCCATCCTGGTCTTTCCTCCTTCAATTTAAAAATCTTATCTTCCTCTGGTGGTACTGGTCCTTCCCAATTCACAAAATACCATGGCTTTACGTATTGTATTTCACTGCTTACGGTAGGTCTTTTAAGAATATATTGCTCTAACTTTCCTATCCAATATTTATTTGGCTCTCCCAACCGGTCCCAATGATAATCAGGTGGACTAATTAACATAATGAGGCCATTTCTTTAAACACAAAGTTATCATTCTGCTCTTTGTTATCTTACAAGTCCATGCTTCCAAATTTTCATCATCCCACTGACTTAGTAATTGTCCTAATGGACTATCAGAAGGAATTTCTATATCTCGATTAGTTAATTTTATAGTTTTTTTCTTTTCTTCAGGTTTGCAACAACAACTACAACAATTGCCCATCTTCTTTGAGAGTTTCCCTGATTATGGTTCCCTGAGGTTCTCGATTTTATGGCCACTCAAAATTTTCAACACCAGTTCGCTTCCCTTCAGGCTGTCCTTTCCCCTCGCGGGTTAAGGAAATGCAACCTTTCAGGTCCGCACTCGCTTTGGACTTACCAGTGTTCCCAGAACACAGCCCATCACACTCACACAGCCATTATCGCAGAAACCTCCCACAATCGCTCTCCTGACCACCCAGGTACAATTGCATGTTTCCCTCCTTCGGGGCAAAAGTTTCTTACCTGGGCCAGTGCACTGGGTTACCTGGTCCTGGGCCTCAGTTGTTGACTCTCTTCTTTTTTTTCTATTCTTTGATTTTGTAGAACAGAATTGTTAATTTAGTTTGGCTCGGAGCCTGCAATGGGAAGCTAGATCTCAGACAACTCCAGGCAGTTGAAATCAACAGGCGCGCCCCTGGATTTTACTGAGAACAGCTCCTCCCTAGAGGCTCTTTCAAGCCCCACGTTTGGTCGCCAAGATTGTGAGATTTAAAAACCCAAATTTTGATACTCACAACTCAGTGTTACATTTGATACAATTCATTGGTGTTACATTTTATACAATTTATAAAAGAATAACCTTTATTTATTTTCCTTTAGTAGGATGTCTTATTTTCTGTTCCCTTTATTTTTTTGAGCAGTATAATATTGTTAAGTTGTAATGTAGCAGTGATTATAATACTAGAAGAATAACAAATTTTTCAGGTGTGGTGGAGGGAAAGACAAAGATTGTACATAAGTGGGAGGACTGGTTGACGTCACTCCAAAAGATGACAAGCATCCCCAACCTAACAAGAGTTGGGACTGGAAGAAGGCAGATAACCGAAGCTACATCAGTAGAACTAAGCCCAGGAGGGCAAAGGTCGATAGAGGAGATGATACCACGGGAGAGAGCAGGCTCACTTAAAGACCTACAATCGATGTTACAATCAATGCAAGAGGTTATGCTGAGAAACCAAAATGACTTGAAAAAAGAAATAGGTGAAATAAGGAACGATACCAGTGAGCTTAAAGAGAAGATGAGAGCAATGGATGGGAAATCTGAACGCTTCCAACAACAAATACTGAAAAATAAACTGAAATTATTAGAAATGGAAGATAGAATGAATAAGGAAGAAAGAAGAGTGGATGAAATAAATGAAAAACTCTCACAAGCAAATAAAAGTTTTTTAAAAAACTGTTATCTTGCTAGAGACAGAGAAAGCAGACCACTAACTACAGGTGAAACTCGAAAAATTAGAATATCGTGCAAAAGTTCATTTATTTCAGTAATGCAACTTAAAAGGGGAAACTAATATATGAAATAGACTCATTACATGCAAAGCAAGATAGTTCAAGCCATGATTTGTCATAATTGTGATGATTATGGCTTACAGCTCATGAAAACCCCAAATCCACAATCTCAGAAAATTAGAATATTGTGAAAAGGTGCAATATTCTAGGCTCAAAGTGTCCCACTCTAATCAGCTAATTAAGCCATAACACCTGCAAAGGGTTCCTGAGCCTTTAAATAGTCTCTCAGTCTGGTTCAGTAGGAATCACAATCATGGGGAAGACTGCTGACCTGACAGTTGTGCAGAAAACAATCATTGACACCCTCCATAAGGAGGGAAAGCCTCAAAAGTTAATTGCAAAAGAAGTTGGATGTTCCCAAAGTGCTGCATCAAAGCACATTAATAGAAAGTTATGTGGAAGGGAAAAGTGTGGAAGAAAAAGGTGCACAAGCAGCCGGGATGACCGCAGCCTGGAGAGGATTGTCAGGAAAAGGCCATTCAAAAGTGTTGGGGACTTTCACAAGGAGTGCACTGAGGCTGGAGTCAGTGCATCAAGAGCCACCACACACAGATGGATCCTGGACATGGGCTTCAAATGTCGTATTCCTCTTGTCAAGCCGCTCCTGAACAACAAACAACATCAGAAGCGTCTTACCTGGGCTAAAGAAAAACAGACCTGGTCTGTTGCTCAGTGGTCCAAAGTCCTCTTTTCTGATGAGAGCAACTTTTGCATCTCATTTGGAAACCAAGGACCCAGAGTCTGGAGGAAGAATGGAGAGGCACACACTGCAAGATGCTTGAAGTCCAGTGTGAAGTTTCCACAGTCTGTGTTGATTTGGGGAGCCATGTCATCTGCTGGTGTTGGTCCACTGTGCTTCATTAAGTCCAGGGTCAACGCAGCCATCTATCAGGAGATTTTGGAGCACTTCATGCTTCCTTCCGCAGATGAGCTTTATGGGGATGCTGACTTCATTTTTCAGCAGGACCTGGCACCTGCCCACACTGCCAAAAGCACCAAAACCTGGTTCAATGACCATGGGATTACTGTGCTTGATTGGCCAGCAAACTCGCCTGACCTGAACCCCATAGAGAATCTATGGGGCATTGCCAAGAGAAAGATGAGAGACATGAGACCGAACAATGCAGAAGAGCTGAAGACCGCTATTAAAGCATCCTGGTCTTCCATAACACCTCAGCAGTGCCACAGGGTGATAGCTTCCATGCCAGGCCGCATTGAGGCAGTATTTGCTGCAAAAGCGGCCCAAACCAAGTACTGAGTACTTATGCATGCTTATACTTTTCAGAGGTCCGATATTGTTCTATGTACACTCCTTGTTTTATTGATTGCATGTAATATTCTAATTTTCTGAGATTGTGGATTTGGGGTTTTCATGAGCTGTACGCCATAATCATCAGAATTATGACAAATCACGGCTTGAACTATCTTGCTTTGCATATAATGAGTCTATCTCATATATTAGTTTCCCCTTTTAAGTTGCATTACTGAAATAACCCCTTCATGGATTACGGCCTTGTCGTGGCGAAGGGGCTTGCATAATTCAATGAAGCTATGAGCTATGCCGTGCAGGGCCACCCAAGACAGAAAGGTCATAGCAGAGAGTTCTGACAAAATGTGATCCACTGGAGAAGGAAATGGCAACCCACTCCAGTATCTTTGCCATGAAAACCCTATGGACAGTACCAAAACGATATGACACTGGAAGATGAGCCCCTCAGGTCAGAAGGCATCCAGTATGCTACTGGGGAAGAGCAGAGGGCTAGTACTAGTAGCGCCAGAAAGAATGAAGCGACTGGGCCAAAGCCGAAAGGACGCTCAGCTGTGGATGTGTCTGGTGGTGAAAGGAAAGTCTGATGCTGTAAAGATTTTTTATCCATAGGAACCTGGAATGTAAGATCCATGAATCAAGGAAAGCTGGACGTGGTCAAAAAAGAGATGAGAAGACTGAAAATCGACATCTTAGGTATTAGCGAACTAAAATGGACAGGAATGGGTGAATTTAATTCAGATGACCATGAGGTATACTACTGTGGGCAAGAATCCCTCAGAAGAAATGGAGTAGCCTTCATAGTCAATAAAAGAGTAGAAAAAGCAATACTGGGTTACAATCCTCAAAATGACAGAATGATCTCAGTTCGAATCCAAGGCAAACCATTCAATATCACAGTAGTCCAAGTCAATGCCCTAAAAACCAGTGCGGAAGAGGATGAAATTGACCGGATCTATGAAGCCCTACAGCACCTTATAGAACTAACACCAAAAAATGATGTCCTTATCATCATGGGGGATTGGAATGCTTTAGCCAAAAGATAACCGGAGTAACAGGCAAGTTTTTCCTTGGAGTACAAAATGAAGCAGGGCACAGGCTGATAGAATTTTGTCAAGAGAATACGATGGTCATAGCAAACACTCTTTTCCAACAACCCAAGAGACGGCTCTACACATGGACATCACCAGACGGTCAACACAGAAATCAGATTGACTATATGCTCTGCAGCCAAAGATGGAGAAGCTCTATACAGTCAGTAAAAACAAGCCCAGGAGCTGACTGTGGCTCAGACCATGAGCTTCTTGTTGCAAAGTTTAGGCTTAAACTGAAGAAAGTAGGGAAAAGCACTAGGCCACTCAGGTATGAATTAAATCATATCCCTGTTGAATATACAGTAGAGGTGACAAATAGATTTAAGGAATTAGATCTGATAGACAGAGTGCCTGAAGAACTATGGACAGAGGTTCGCAACATTGTAGAAGAGGTAGCAACCAAAACCATCCCAAAGAAAAAGAAATGCAAGAAAGCAAAATGGCTGTCTGTGGAAGCTTTGCAAATAGCTGAGGAAAGGAGGGAAGCAAAAGGCAAGGGAGAAAAAGAAAGATACGCCCAATTGAATGTAGAATTCCAGAGAATAGCTAGAAGAGATAAGAATGCCTTCTTAAATGAACAGTGCAAAGAAATAGAAGAAAACAATAGAATAGGGAAGACTAGAGATCTCTACAAGAAAATTGGAGAGATGAAGGGAACGTTTCATGCAAAAATGGGCATGATAAAGGACCAGAGGGAGCCATGATGGTGGAGAGGCAGCAAAGGGTGTAAAGAGCTCCTCCAAAAGTAAAAGTTTTATTTTATTTTACTTTATTTTTATTTTAACTTTTTAACCTCTTTTAATATTGTATTTTAACCTACCCCTTTTTAACTTTTTAAACCCATTTTTAACCCATTTTAACCTTTTAAACCATAGTTTTAAACTTTTTTTAAAAATCTGTTTTAACAAACCTGAATGGGGAAAAGAAGGAAGAGACAGCACTCTGCAGCAGAAAGTATATCCAAGCCTTTGAAGCAGCAGAAAATGGAAGATTATATTGCAAACAGACAGTCTGCTCCAGTAAGTAACTCATTCTCAGGCACCTTATCAGATAAATTTAATTTATGTGACTCATTGGAATGGGACTTACAAACCAAACTGGAGAGCAGACAGCGTGTGGAGTTGTCCTCCTCCCTCTTGGGGAATTGCTCCCCTCCTTGGAATCCGGCAACAGCCTTTTTTACACAGGAGGGAGATGTAGCAAATTTGAAGGGGGAAAATGTGACACACTTCCTCTCTAGACAATGTTTGCTTACAGCTCAAACTGTAAACTCAATATATGATCTCTTGTCAATTGTCATAAATAAGGTCGACTGCCTGAAAGAATCTTTTGCAAAGTTTGTTAGGAGCCACCCAAATACTGTAGAAGGACTTGGGAGGATAACCATGGACAGACATGGGATGGCTAACTCGGAAAATGAAAGTAGAGAAGGACCTTGTTCTCCTCCCAAAAATTTGAACACCTACAGAGAAAACACTCAATCAGGCAAAGGTCTAAGAGATGACCAATATAACTACAGTCTGCAAACTAACCAGGTTACTTTGCAAATTTATGACAAGAGAGTAAATAGAGGGCATTGGAGCAATAGAAAAGCTATTAGGCTGTCCCTCAGCCAGCTGCTCTGCTGTGAATTCACTCTGATAGATCTACTACATGCAGAGTGGCTGCCAGCAAGAACACAATGTATGAGAATTCTCCTATCGTTCAAGCAGCCCACAATTCCCTCCATGCTCTTCAGAATGAAACCCTCTCTGAGCATTTTCTCAATATTTCCAATAAGGGTCTTTTGTTCAGAAAAAGTGTGCCCACTCCTGAAACAGCGTCATCAAGAGGGAACTGTCGCTTTAAATCTAGGCTGCAACAGCCCTCACACTACTAAGCCTGAGGCTGCTGCAACTGAACTGACCCTGAGAAAGCAAAGAAGCAATATGCAAACTGTGTTACCCACAGCTGCAGGAACTGTTGAGGATGTGCCAGAGGAAGTGTTGATTGACCTATTCAGTGCATTGCCAGAACCTGAGCAAGTTAACATCATTCAAAGATTGGATGACCTAAAAGAGGCACTGACAACAACTCAATCTACAGCAAAGCCTCTATTTAATTTAGCTCCACTAACCACGCAACCTTGTGACAAGATACTTAATCAACAATCTGCCTTTACCTCAACAGTAAAAAAAGGTGTTGTCACACAGGCTGAGAGTGGAGTAACTGCACTGACTAACCCAGCCTCCGAGAAACAACTGAAAGACAAAGGGCTTCATCACACAGTGCCCCCTAAGCTGACAAACACTAAGGACATAATCCAGCTTACATCCTCATTTGATTTAGAAGTTCCCACAACATCTTTCCACAAGATGAACCCTCAGCCATGCCCCTCCAAAAATGGACATAAATCTACATTTATAGACTTAAGCCAGAGTACCTGCCCATTGGAAAAAGGATCATTCTTGGAGCAAGAGCGGAGGCACGCTGGCGGCCGAGATGTAGAGGAGCAACAGCAAGTTCTGCAACCCATGAGGAGAAATATCGAACCTCACAACAACTGTGTTTATATGGGAAGCTTAGATGATATTGACCCAGCTCCAATGTCAAGTTGACATCTGGCATTTCTACCATCTAGCCAATCAACCAAGTCAGACCACCTTGCCTCTGAGAAACCCATACAGTTGATGACCTGGAACATAGCTGGCTGGAAAGGGATGGTTGATAGTGGACTAATGAGCTTTCTCTCTAGATTTGACGTAATAGCCTTTCAAGAAACCTGGCTAACTGAAGTGGATGAACCAGTACAATTGCCAGGCTTTTAGGGATGGGCCTCCCCAGCCCTAAAAACAAAGAACAAAGGGAGACCTCTGGTGGGCTATGCATTCTTATAAAGCAAGAGTTGCAATGTCAGGGAGAGAAATTATATAACGAAGATAAGTATCCGTACTTTCTAGCTGTCAAATTTGAATATGACCAGTTTGAGTTAATATTGGTAAATGTGTACATTCCTCCAAGCACATCCCAGCATTATAATTTGGAATATTGGATGGGCTTGGAAGTTATCTTAGAAGATATATCTATACTGTACCCTCAGTCCATAGTGGTATTATTAGGAGATCTGAACGCTAGACTGGGTCCCTCTCTGTATGAGCTTGCCCAGAAGAAGGGAATCCCAGGGGAGTTCTTTGATAACCATCCTCAGTGGCTCTCGAGAGACTGTAAAAGTAATGCCGCTGGCCTGCTCCTAGTCTCCTTAATTTTTAAGGGTAATCTCCAAATTTTGGGAGGTAAGGACAAGAATTATACATACCTTTATACATACCACTCAGCCAATTCAAGTAGTGTACTGGATCTCTTTTGTGTGTCTAGAGATAAGGCTGACCTCTTCTCAGAGGTCACAGTACACCTTAGCGACAATAGCGACCATCAGCCTGTAAGTGTGACATTGCGAGGCCGCTCAGATTTAAGACCATATAACATGGCTGACAGATGGCTCACCAAAAAGGTAGAGGTGACCCAAAATAAAAGGTTAATTTGGGCCAAAGTTGATACTAAGGCAATATTAGAATGCCTTAAAACAGAGAATGCTACTAAGTGGGCTAGAACAATACAGTCATCTACTACTGACTGGATGTCAGCCTTCAATGCATTCTCCAATCTTTGTAACATACTGAAGAAACACCTAACAGCTAAACCTACTACAAAAAGAGCCCAAGTGGGTAGACCTCGCTGGTTTGATCCATTGCCAGCGACAGAAAAAGAAATTGAAGGCAGCCATGAGGCTTGCCCAGAGGAATCCTACTGCCCATATACAAGCTAAGATGCTGCACACAAGAAGGGAATATAAAAAAACTATAACATTAAAGAAAAAACGTTTTGCCATTTCAATCTGGTCAGAACTTGAGTTGGCTGCCAGAATTCATAATTCAGTATTATTTTGGCACTCTGTAGCAGGTATCCTGAAGGAACGGAGATTTGCATTTGACATACCAATCTCTGCTGCGAACTGGGAGAATTATTATCAGTGCTTGTTTGCCCCCACCGAACCGGTAAAGAAATTATTTTTAAACAGTGATTTGGTAAATCCTAGAACTCTCCCCCCTTGGCCACCAGTCTCAAAAAAGGAGATACAGTCCATCATTAAAAGCTTAAAGAGCAATAAAGCCCCAGGCGAGGATTTTTTACCAGCAGAATTATTTAAGAAATTTCCCAACTGGTGGGGCCCTGTATTAGCAGGTCTTTTTACACACATAAATAACACCTGCCATATACCAGATGGGTGGAAGATGGCAATAGTTGTCCCCATATATAAAAAAGGGAATAAAAAAGATCCTAGTAATTATAGGCCTATCAGCCTGATTGACATTGTAGCAAAAATATATGCTAGGTACCTTTTGAACAGAATTGAAATCTGGGTAGAGGAAAACAACATCCTCACAGAAGAACAAGCAGGTTTTAGACAAAACAGATCTACTATTGATAACTGCTTTGTCTTAAACCATCTAATTGCCAAATATGCCTATAAGAGGAGACCCCTGTTTGCTGCTTTTATAGACCTTACAGCAGCATTTGATATGGTAAATAGAGACGTACTATGGAGTAAATTGACATCTCTTAAAATAGAACCGAGACTCCTGGCCTTGATTAAAGCCCTTTACACAAGTACCTGTTTGAGGGTGCAGTATGGGGTTAATGGGGCCCTGACTAACAGGATTCACACAAATAAAGGGATAAGGCAAGGGTGTATCCTGGCCCCATTATTATTTAATTTATACATCAATGACTTGCCAGGGTTAATGAAGGATACCATGGTACACATGCCGATGATCCTAAACACTTACTGTAACAGCTTGCTTTATGCTGATGATATGATTTTATTATCATACTCACAAGTAGGATTACGTAGGCTATTAAGAAGATTCAGCTCTTATTGCCAGGATAACTCCCTAATCATTAGCAAATCCAAATCGAAAATAATGGTGTTTGGAAGAAACCATCAGAGACATAAGTGGCAATTAGATGGTGAACCAATTGAGCAGGTTAATACCTTTTTATATTTGGGAGTAACTTTTTCCAAGACTGGATCTTGGGCCTGCCATCATCAACGGAGTACATTTAGAGCAAAAGCCCATTTGAATTTATTGCTGAAACTAAAGAACCATACTTACCCAGGGTTCCTAGCTCCATTACTCAAGGTTTATAAGGCTAAGTGTCAAGCCCCATGGGCTCGACAACACAAGGGGACTCGGGGAAGCACCACAAGTGACGTCCGCGCGAGGCGGGCAGAGGCCCAATCACACCCGCACCACCAGCTGCGGAGCGGCCAGAAGCAGCCACGGGCGGCCGCGCAGGACTCACGCCCGCACCACCAGCTGCAAAGCGGCTAGAAGCAGCCACGGGCGGCCGCGCAGGACTCACGCCTGCACCACCAGCTGCAAAGCGGCCAGAAGCAGCCACGGGCAGGCGCGCAGGACTCACGGCCGCAGCTTCACGGGGCGGGTGATCGTACGGCGGCCATGCCGACGGAGCCGCCAGAGGCGCACGTGGGCGTGCAAAAGGACGGCTGCCTCATTCCCTCGGACGTTTCTGCTGCCTGCACATCGGCGGCAGCGCCGGGCGCTCTACATCTGCGCTTGGACGACGGGGGCTGCCAGGGGGCTGCGGTTGTGGCGTGGGGTGTTAGGATGGTGGAGGGGAGCACGTCTAGGTCCTTGGGGTACGGGATAGGGGGGTGCTGGGCGTATACCTAACTGCGCGCTGTGTGGTCCTTGGCGCCAGGGGGAGAAGCAGGGTGTGGGAAGACGGGTAAGGGGGGGTGGGGTTTTACGCAGCTCGGGCGGATGCTGGTCTGCACAGGGGAAGGGTGGGGCTAATGGGTGGGGCTGATGCCCAATTACAAGCAGAGTTTAAAAAGCGCGTTGGGGGTGAATAACTCCCAACACTGACTTTGTATTTGCATGGAACTCTCACAGTAAAGAACTTCTTGCAGTCAACCGTGCCACGTCGTCGTTATTCTGGCTGCGTTTTCTGGCGTGGACGTTGTTGATAGTAAGTCAGCGTTCCTCATCACAACGCCCCTCGTTGCTGTGCTTTTGGCTTTGACGTGCCGGCATGGCCGAGGGAACCCAAGGGGTTGTACCTGTGGCAGCGGGGGAGGAGCCAGCTGGGGTTGCAGTGCCCCTCGAGGTGGGGGAATTGGGAGAGGCCCCACTGGTGGTTCGGCCCAAGGTCCGGGACCCGTGTCCAGCATCGAAGGGCGCCGAGGCTCAGGAGACAGCCGTCCAGGAGAAGACTGGGGAGTGGTGGCTTAGCCCAGTATTGAGCCAAACGGTGGCTGGACAGGAACAACCACCCCGGCAGAGGGGGTCCCTGTGGGAATGGAGGGAGCGCCGCACCACTGATGAAGGAGGAGAGGAGTGGAGCTACACCACAGCTCCCGGAAGCTACACCATGGACGTCCTGAGAGACCAGTTCGGAGAGCCCCGGCTGTGGTCCCCCATCGACTCCAACCTGGAGACAGGACGTTGGACCCAGACCAGGCCCGACCCTGAGCGAAGGAGTCAGACCCGGTTCTGTTTAGCGAGTCCCCGCTTCCGGGTCCCTCAGGGCCCTGGTACCCCGCAGGGGCCTGCTCCTCCTCCGCCGGGACCGGCGGCTGCTCCCGGGCAGGGGCTCACAGGGCCAGGTGGTGCACGGCCTGGAGGCGCTGTGCTACGCCCAGAACCTCCGGTAGGAGCACTGGGGTGGCCGCAACCAGGATTTGCACAGGGACCGGGTGCTCCGGCGGGGCCTTGGGGAGGGCCTGCAGCTTGGGGACCACCGCCGTTGCCCGTGACATTCGATGGCCATGCCGATCGTTTGGCCCTTTTCCTTGTACATGTCATCCACCATCTGGACAGGTACGGGCCTATGTACGCGTCCCAGTGGGCGATGGTGATGGCCGTCACCACGGCGCTACAAGGGGAGGCAGCGGCATGGGTGGCGAACCTATATGGCGACCGCGCCAGAGAGCTGAGCAACGTCGGCCTTTTCCTCGAGGCTTTGCGCGTACGTTTCGAAGATGTGACCCGCATACAACGGGCCGAGGCCGAGATAGTAGGGCTGCGGCAAAACGGCCGACCGGCTACGGCATATGTGCAGGACCTCAGGGGGGTGGCGGGTGGGCTCAGTTCGTGGCCGAAGAGGATGTTAATTCACCATTTCCGGGCCGGTTTGGATGAATACCTCCTGAGGGCCTGTATCATCCGCAGGATCCCTCCTAGGCTCCAAGAGTGGCTGCGGGTTGCGATCGAACTGGACGTCGGCCTGCAGGTTTGCCAGCGCCGCATATGGGCCACGGGGGACCCCCGACAGGCCCCGACGAGACCGCAAGGCCAGGTACAGAAGCCAACACCACCGACGCCGGGGCCCACATGCCAACCGCCCCGGTCCACTCCCCATTGCTTCCGGTGCGACCAACCAGGGCACCGTGTGGCCGGCTCGCCGGGGAGGGCAGAAGAGAGCCGCAGGGCCGGTTTAGAGGTACAGGTGCCGCCGGAATACGCCAAGTTTCTAGAAGTCTTCAGTGAACAGGAATGTGACCTCCTGCCTCCTCATCGGGCCACGGACTGCACGATCGAGTTGGAGCCAGGGGTCAAGCTGCCTAAGCCACGGATGTATGCTATGGCACTGCGGGAGATGTTGCAGCTCCGGCGCTACATAGATAAAAACCTCGCACGGGGGTTCATTCAGCCTGCTCGGTCGCGGATGGCAGCACCTGTTCTCTTCAGGGAGAAGAAGGACGGTGGCCTACGCCTTTGTGTGGACTACCGGGGGGTCAACGCAGTGTGTGTTGAGCACTTGTACCCACTGCCCTTAATGAAGGACATGTTGTCCCACCTGGCCAAAGGAAAGGTGTTCACTCGTTTGGATTTACGTGAAGCCTATTATCGGGTGCGTATAAAAAGGGGCGACGAGTGGAAAACGGCATTCAACTGCCCTCTCGGCAGTTATCAGTTCCGTGTGATGCCGTTCGGACTCCAGGGGCCCCCCGCTGTGTTCATGCAGTTGATTAACCAGGTTCTGCATGAGCACCTGTACAGGGGGGTTCTTGTGTACCTTGATGACATCTTGATCTACATGGAAACAATGGACGAACACATCGCCCTCATACGGCAAGTGTTACAGAAGCTTCTCGATGCACGGCTCTACGTGAAACTGTCGAAATGCGAGTTCCATACTTCTCGCTTGGACTACTTGGGCTACCGGGTCTCGGCGGCTGGAATCGCAATGGACCCAAAGAAGGTGGAGGCAATACAGCAATGGCAAGCCCCGGGAACCAGACGGCAGTTGCAGAGTTTCCTGGGGTTTGCCAATTTTTACCGACAGTTCATACCGTCGTTCGCTGCAGTTGCACTGCCGTTGACAGACCTGCTGCGAACTAAGCAACTGGCGGTGAAACCGCGTCCAGGGTTACGGGTAGCGTGGTCCACGGATTGTCAGCGGGCGTTTGAGACTCTGAAAGACTTATTCACCAGAGAGCGCGTACTTCTGCATCCCGACCCTTCAGCACCGTTTGTCGTCCAAGCGGACGCTAGTGACGTGGCGGTTGGGGCTGTTCTTTTACAGCGTAACAACAAAAGAGCATTGCAACCATGTGCCTACGCGTCAAAGAAGCTGTCGGCCACCGAACGAGCCTGGGCTATCTGGGAAAAAGAGGCCTACGCCGTTCGGTGGGCACTAGAAATGTGGCGCCATCACCTGGAGGGGGCGGAGAAGCCCTTTGAGGTATGGACGGACCACAAAAACTTGGAAGCCTTACAGTCACCACGGAAATTAGCCCCAAAACACGTGCGGTGGGCCCTGTACTTCAGGCGGTTCAAATTCACTCTGAAGTACGTCCCAGGGGGCAAAAGGTTTCTGGCAGACGCCCTCTCGCGCCTTCCACAATACGACAACCAACGGGAGGAGGTGGTACAGGCTCTCATCCCTCCTTACGGCCCAGAGGTAGTATGGGCTGTACAAACTAAGATCGTTGATGACCTCGTACAGCGTCTGAAGGCTGCTCTTGAGGGGGATGTCTGGCTACAGCAGCATCCGTGGCTTCTGACCCGTCGGGATGACCTGGCATGGTACAGAAACAGGTTGTACGTGCCACAAGCCCTCCGTGAGACTGTCCTTTATAGATGTCATTGTTGTGACTCAGGGCCAGCCTGTGGGTCCGGCAGCCGGCTCAGATGTCTCGGATGACTCAGATGAGGGGGAGGAGGAGTGTGTGGAAGACGAACCGGCTGATGATGGTTTGGAGGCTTCGCAGAGCCCCCAGCCGGGGCCCTCTTCTCAGCTGCGTGAGCCCGATAGTGCGGAGGATGATGACCCACAGCTGGCCCTGTTCAAGGACGCCCGACGCAGGAGGCAGTCGAGCAGGAACAAACAGAGAAAGGCTGTGGGACTCCTCGGGAGGAGGCACAGGGAGGCCACGCCCTGATCTCTAAATAAAAGGAGTGTTTGGGGAAGGGCTGGTTGCTGAAAGCATCCCTTCTGTTTGAGGATTCAAGTTCCAGTGTTTTTGTTTCTTGTTCTGTTATTTGAGTAATAAATCTTGGCAGACGCTTTCCAGCCTTAGACGCTCTCCAGTCTCTACTGTTTGAACAGGGGTTTGCCTTATTGCAAGGCCGGTAGCAGGCTGGTTCAGAACAGTCATGACGCCAAGCAGGCCGGTCACCTTGGGTTTCTGAAAACCCTGCACCTCGCCCGGCGCCAGTTCTGGTGGCCCGGTATGAGGTGACAGATCGAGGATTATGTACGGCGTTGCCATACGTGTGCCATGGCCAAACCCCGGCCCGGAAAACCAGCGGGGCTTTTACAGGCAGTGGCGGACCCCTGCCGGCCATGGCAGGACATAGGTATGGACTTCATCGTGGACCTGCCAGAGAGTCGGGGGTACACTGTCATCTGGACTGTGATCGATCTTTTCTCCAAACAGGCCCACTTTGTCCCGTTGAAAGGTCTGCCATCGGCCCGACGCTTGGCATGGCTGTTTATAACACATGTTTATCGCCTACACGGGGCTCCTAGGCGCGTTATCTCAGACCGAGGAGTGCAATTCACCGCCAGGTTTTGGCAGGAGTTCCTCCGGTTCATAGGGTCGTCCCAGGGATTGAGTTCTGGGCATCATCCCTGCACTAACGGTGCCGCTGAACGAGGCAACGCCACGGTAGAACAGTATTTGCGTAGTTACGTATCGTATCAGCAGACGGATTGGGCGGACCTACTGGCGTTCGCAGAGGTCGCCCACAACGCCGTACACAGTAGCACCGGCCTCCCTCCGTACACGGTGGTGTCGGGCTACGACTTCAACCCCATCACCGAGTGCAACCAGGAGGCAACCTCCCCCTGTCAACTCAGGGAATGGATGCTACAAATCAGGAAGGCGTGGGCAGCAACCAAAGAGGCACTGGAAAAACGGGCCAGCATCTCTAAGGCCCAAGCGGACAAGAGGCGCCAACCGTTCTATACCCCAGGGGTCGGGGACTGGGTGTACCTGTCTACGAAATATCTGCGGCTGCAAATACCCAGCAAGAAGTTAGGCCCTAAATTCATAGGCCCCTTCCAGGTTACCCACGTTATCAACCCGGTAACAGTGCGCCTCAGACTGCCCAAGTTCCTTGGCAGGGTGCACCCCGTATTCCACGGGAGCCTGTTGAAACCAGCACCTGTTCCTGTCAGGGCAGGGGCGGTGGGTCCGGGGCCTGTGGGCGATGGCCGTTACGAAATACAGGACATCCTAGATTCCAGGGTGCGGAGGGGGAGGCTACAGTACTTGGTGTTATGGAAGGGGTATCCAGCTACGGAGGCATCATGGGTGGCGGAGCCAGACGTTCAAGCACCTCGGTTGGTTAGGGCCTTCCACCGTAAGCACCCGGGCAAACCCACGGGAGGGGGTCGGGAGGTACCTGCCGCTCTCCTTGGCGCTTGTGTAACCTCTTTGTCTTGGCTTCCAGGAGGAGCCCTGGTAGGAGGGGCCAACTGTCAAGCCCCATGGGCTCGACAACACAAGGGGACTCGGGGAAGCACCACAAGTGACGTCCACGCGAGGCGGGCGGAGGCCCAATCACGCCCGCACCACCAGCTGCGGAGCGGCCAGAAGCAGCCACGGGCGGCCGCGCAGGACTCACGCCCGCACCACCAGCTGCAAAGCAGCCAGAAGCAGCCACGGGCGGCCGCACAGGACTCACGCCCGCACCACCAGCTGCAAAGCGTCCAGAAGCAGCCACGGGCAGCTGCGCAGGACTCACGGCCGCGGCTTCACGGGGCGGGTGATCGTACGGCGGCCATGCCGACGGAGCCGCCGGAGGCGCACGTGGGCGTGCGAAAGGACGGCTGCCTCATTCCCTCGGACGTTTCTGCTGCCTGCACATCGGCGGCAGCGCCGGGCGCTCTACATCTGCGCTTGGACAATGGGGCCTGCCAGGGGGCTGCGGTTGTGGCGCGGGGTGTTAGAATGGTGGAGGGGAGCACGTCTAGGTCCTTGGGGTACGGGATAGGGGGCTGCTGGGCGTATACCTACCTGCGCGCTGTGTGGTCCTTGGCGCCAGGGGGAGAAGCAGGGGGTGGGAAGACGGGTAAGGGGGGTGGGGTTTTACGCAGCTCGGGCGGATGCTGGTCTGCGCAGGGGAAGGGTGGGGCTGATGGGTGGGGCTGATGCCCAATTACAAGCAGAGTTTAAAAGGCGCGTTGGGGGTGAGTAACTCCCAACGCTGACTTTGTATTTGCATGGAACTCTCACAGTAAAGAACTTCTTGCAGTCAACCGTGCCACGTCGTCGTTATTCTGGCTGCGTTTTCTGGCGTGGACGTTGTTGATACTAAGGTTACGACAATGGTCTTGTATGGAGCAGAAATTTGGGGTCTTTATTCAACCACAGTTTTAGAACAAACACAGTCTCAGCATCTGAGATGTATTTTGGGTGTAGATCCAAGAACATCTGCTGCAGCAGTTAGAGCTGAATTGGGAATTCATACAATTCAGGCATTATCTAAAATTAGAGCTTATAACTACTGGTGCAAAGTTAATGAAATGGAGACTGATAGACTCCCCAAATTATGCCTACTAGAACAAATAAAACTACAATCACAAATCTCCTGGATCACCAAACTAACAAATTTTGTAAGAAGCTGTGGCCTTCCTGTTTCTTGCGTAACAGGAGAACAATCTAAAAAAAGAGTTGCCCAAAGAATTAAGGATATAGAAGCACAAACTGATATAGCTATCCTTAGTAAGGTGGGTAACTTGAAATGGCTGAGTAAATACAAATGTACTTTTCAAGTGGACAGTTATTTGAAGTTACAACTCCCAAAACATCTTAGGGAGATATTTACGAGAGCGAGATTCGAACATCTTGATACAATGGTCAGATATGGGAGATTTCATGCTATACCGTACAATGAGCGTCTCTGCATTTGCGGAGCGGCAGAGGTAGAGGACCTGGCTCACATCCTATTTGACTGTTGTCTGTATAAGAGGGAGAGAGACAGGTATCTTGGTCTATATACCAAACGAATGACCCATTGGGATCCCCATATCAAAATAACTTATCTTATGTCCAGTCAGAACTTGAAAATAACATTTAACGTAGCACAGTATTTAAAAAAAAATGATCCGGTTAAGATCTGCATATGTGGGACTGATTGGGGTAGACTGCAAGGGCGACTCCGAAATATAATGTTATCATATTTTATCTATATCTTAAATTTCTATTTTATTACTATTCATCTTAAATTGTATTTTATTTTAATTCCATTTTAAATTGTATTTTATCAAATTCCATTTTGGATTGCTTTTATCAAGTTTTGGTGACGGTTTGTTGCTGGAACTTTGCACTTTGATATGGCCCAAGGGCTAATCAATAAAGTTGTTGTTGATAAAGGACCAAAATGGCAGGGACCTAAGAGAGGCAGAAGAGATAAAGAAGAGGTGGCAAAATTACACAGAAGAACTATACAAGAATGAGCTTAACGTCCCTGATAATCACAATGAGGTGGTCACTGACCTCGAGCCAGACATCCTAGAATGTGAAGTGAAGTGGGCCTTAGAAAAACTGAGCAACAACAAAGCTAGTGGAGGTGACAGTATTCCAGCTGAGCTATTCAAAATCTTAAAAGACGATGCAGTAAAAGTGCTACACTCAATTTGAAAGCAAATTTGGAAAACTCAACAGTGGCCACAGGATTGGAAAAGATCAGTTTACATTCCAATTCCAAAGAAAGGCAGTGCCAAAGAATGTTCAAACTATCGCACCATTGCACTCATTTCTCATGCTAGTAAAGTTATGTTTAAAATCCTACAAGTTAGACTCCAGCAGCATGTGGATCGAGAACAGGGACAGTGTTGTGATTCAGGGTCAGCCTGTGGGTTCGGCTGTTGGGTCGGACGACTCAGAGGAGGAGGGGGGTGTTGAAGACCTTGCTGATGATAGCCCTCAGGCAGGCCCCTCCCACTTGGTCACCATGGAGACCCAGCTGTGTGAGCCTGACAGTGTGGATGAAGATGACCCACAGCTGGCCCTGTTCAAGGACGCCCGACGCAGGAGGCAGTCAAGTAGGAGCAAACAGAGGAAGGCAATGGGGCTTCTCGGAAGGAGGGAGAGAGAAGCCACGCCCTGAACTCTTTATAAAGGACTTGTGTGGGGAGGGCTGGTTTGCTGAAAGCAACCGCTCAGATAGTGTTTCAAAGCTCCTGTATCTTGGTTCGTGTCTTGTTTGTTTTTGTAATAAATTTGGCAGACGTTATTCCAGCCTCTTGCCGTTTGTAAAGGGGTTGCCTTTTCTGCAAGGCCGGTAGCAGGCTGGTACAGAACAGTTTGCTTTCAGCCTCCCACCCCTTACTAATATTATGGAGCAGCTACGTGCTGAGAATGCCCAGCTCACCCAGCAACTCACTTTGCTGGCAGCTCAGGTGGCTCAACTGCAAGCTCAGGTTCATGCTGCACCCCCACCATCACCCCCACCCAGGAGAAAATGCCAAGTTGCAATGCCGGATAAATTTACAGGCACTCCAGAACTGTTTCCTGCTTTCCTGGGACAATGCCAGCTCTTTATCAGCGTGAGAGCAGCTGATTTCCCCACTGACCGGGATAAGGTGGGGTTTGTGTTAAGCCTTCTTTCGGGTGATGCAGCTCGTTGGGGCACGCCTCTGCTGCCTCAACCTAGCCCATTGTTGGACAACTTTGTGGGGTTTTGTGATCATATGCGTCTGATGTATGAGGACCCTATTAAGACGCAGACTGCTACTCGACGCCTGAAAGCTCTGAGGCAGGGTCAACGCCCCCTACAGGGCTATATCAGCAATTTTTGGCTGCTTAGCCAGGATGCCGCCTGGAATGAGGCTGCGCTTGTGGATGCCTTCCAGGATGGATTGTCGGAGGAGATGTTGGATGAGCTGGCCCGTGTGGATATTCCCTCAGACCTGAATGGGCTGATCCATCTCTGCCTGCGGATCGATGCTCGGTTGCAGCAGCGAAGGAGTCACCGTGCCACCCCACAGACCCCTGCAGCCCCTGTTGTGCGTGAGCCCCCAGTTCAAAGGGAGGAGCCAATGGAGCTGGGTGCCGCCAGGTCTCGTCTATCGGTGACTGAAATGAACAGACGACGATCGGGGGGGTTGTGTTTTTACTGTGGGGACCCTGGGCATTTGGCTGCTTTTTGCCCAAAGAAGCGACAGCGGGCATCAGTGACCAAGCCTGCCCCGAGAAAGTCCCCTACTTTACTGTCGGGAAACACCCCGAGCCCGATCTAGACGGTGTGATAGATCGGGCATCCCACAACAACACTGAGCGACGTCTTTCCGATGCTGCCTGTGGACCTCCACGGCATTTGATTTTGGAGGCACGTCTGATCCTTCCTGGCAAGCCAGAGGGGATTCCAGTCCATGCCTTAATTGACTCTGGGGCCACCACAAATTTTATGGACTCAGCATTTGTGGCCAAATGGGCTGTTCCCCAGTGCCCGGTGGATCCGCCCATGTTAGTGGAGACTATCGATGGTCGAGTGCTCCTGTCTGGGCCAATTACGGCCGCCACGCAACCATTATGTATGGCCATCAGTTCCCATGTGGAGGCCATCCAGTTCTATATCACCTCAGATCTGCACTTCCCCGTGGTCTTGGGACTGGCGTGGCTCCGGGCGCATGACCCACAGATCTATTGGTCACAGAACTTGGTCACCTTCCCAAGCTTGCAGTGCGTGGACCACTCCCGCCATATCTGTGCCGGCCAGGTGGATGGTTTCCCAGGGGTTTCCTTGCCTCCCGAACTGTCCGACTTTGCTGATGTGTTCAGCGAGACAGAGGCGGATCAATTACCCCCGCACAGGCCCTATGACTGCCCCATTGATTTAGTCCCTGATGCGCCTCTCCCAGTGGGGCGTTTGTACTCCATGTCGGACCCCGAGTTGGTTGCATTGCGGGACTTTCTGGAGAAGAATTTGGCTCGCGGTTTCATCTGGCCCTCGTCCTCGCCAGTGTCTGCACCCGTGCTCTTCGTCAAAAAGAAGTCGGGCGAATTGCGGCTTTGCTGCAATTATAGGAAACTCAACGCCATCACGGTACGCAACCGTTACCCGCTGCCCCTCATCCCCGAACTCTTGGACCGACTCTGGGATGCTAAGATCTTCACGAAACTGGACCTGCATGGAGCTTACAACCTCGTCAGGGTTCGGCCGGGTGATGAGTGGAAGACGGCGTTTGGTACTCGCTATGGACATTTTGAGTACACGGTGATGCCGTTTGGCCTGACCAACGCCCCCGCTGTGTTTCAGCATTTCATGAATGACATTTTCCGGGATTTGTTGGATCAGTTTGTCGTGATCTACTTGGACGACATCCTGATCTACTCCCCGTCACGTGAGGTGCACCATCAGCATCTCCATCAGGTCCTGCAGCGACTCCGAGAACATCGGCTGTTTGCCAAGTTGGAGAAGTGCCAGTTCTACCGGGTGACCATCGATTTCCTGGGTCACCGCATTTCTCCTGAGGGCATCGCCATGGAGCCGAGTAAGGTTGAGTCTTTGCAGAGTTGGCAACCCCCGCGTCGCGTGAAGGATGTTCAGCGACTTCTTGGGTTCGCCAACTATTACCGAACTTTCATCCCTGGGTTTGCTGCCTTGACAGCCCCCCTCACCCGGCTCCTGCAGAAGAAAACTCGGTTCCAGTGGAACGCTCCAGAACAACAGGCTTTCCAGACTTTGAAGGAAGCCTTCATGAAGGAGCCCATCTTGAAGCATCCTGACCCGCAACGGCCGTTTGTTGTGGAGGCGGATGCCTCCGACATTGCCATTGGGGCGGTGTTACTCCAGGCAACGACGCCCAGCGGTACCCTCTTCCCTTGCGCGTACCATTCACGAAAACAGAACCCTTCGGAGCGCAATTATACAATCTGGGAGAAGGAGCTGCTGGCCATCAAAGCTGCGTTCGAGGCCTGGAGGCATCATCTGGAGGGAGCGCGGCATCAAATCGAGGTCCGGACGGACCATAAGAATTTGTTAAGCCTGCAGACCGCTCGGAATTTGAACCAACGCCAGATCCGGTGGTCTCTTTTCTTTGCGAGGTTTGACTTCCGGGTTCGGTACATACCTAGCGGGCACAATCAAAGAGCGGATGCTCTGTCCAGGAAGCCCGAATATTCCCGAGTGGAAGACAAGCTTCTGCCCAGGACAGTGATCCCCGTCGAGTCTTTTGCTGCGGTGCGGGAGCTGGTTGATATACGGGCTCAGATCCAGGAGGCACAGGAGCAGGAGGTGTGGGTGGCTCAGCGGAAGGAGGAGGTGGGGCCAGATTCTCCTTGGACGGTCACGGATGGACTCTTGTATTATCGTGACCGGCTCTACGTTCCGGGAGGGCCACTCAGGGGACTCATCCTCAGCCAGTGTCACGATAACCCGGCGGCGGGGCATTTTGGCCTGTTCAAGACCCTGAACCTGGTCTCCCGTACCTTCTGGTGGCCCCGAGTCCGACACGACGTCCAGTCCTATGTTACCTCCTGCATCCCATGCAGGCAGGCCAAGTCAGCGACAGGGGCCCCGCCTGGATTACTGCAGCCTTTGCCGACACCCAAAAGACCCTGGGGGGCTGTGTCCATGGACTTTCTGACGGATTTACCCCCATCCTCTGGTTTTACGACAGTGTATGTGGTGGTGGACATGCTGACCAAGATGGCGCACTTCATCCCCTGTCGCGGCTTACCGTCAGCTCGCGCCACTAGTCGCATGTTCATCCAACAGGTGTTCCGGCTGCACGGCCTTCCCGATAGAGTCGTCTCCGATAGGGGGGCCCAGTTTACAGCCCGCTTCCGGCAGGAGTTGATGCGTGCGTTGGACATTAAGGTTTGCCTCTCGTCCGCGCATCATCCTCAAACTGACGGGGGAACCGAGAAGGTCATTGGTATCCTGGAACAATATCTGCGCTGCTACGTCAATCTGCAGCAAAACAATTGGGTGGACTATCTGGCCATAGCTGAGTTTGCATTTAACAATTCGCAGCGCACCTCCACACAGATGACACCGTTCTTGGCCAATGTGGGATATCACCCCCCGGTTTTTCCCCCTTTCTCCCGTGGACTCACCGGAGCTGGCAGCAAATGACTTCATGGCAGAGTTACAGGCGATCCATCGATTGGTGCGACGTCAGTTAGAGAAGGCCAAGGCCGATTACAAAAGGTTTGCTGATCGGTCAAGACGGGATACGCCTCCACTATCGGTGGGAGATCGGGTCTGGTTGTCCACCAGGAACCTACCGTCAACACGGCCGGTGAGAAAGTTAGATCACCGATATTTAGGACCGTTCCCAGTCGAGGCTGTCATCAATCCGGTCGCCTATCGCTTAACTCTGCCACGTTCCCTGCGCGTGCACCCAGTCTTTCATTGGTCTCTGTTGGTCCCTGAGCAACCGGCCTGTCCACTCCGCTGAGCGGAACCTCCCCCATCAGGACCTCATGATGGAGGCAGCACCCCCGAGTACGAGGTCGCCAGCATCAGGGATTCCCGTTGGCTGAAAGGTCGTTTCCAGTACCTGATTGAATGGAAAGGTTACGGACCAGAGGACTTCACCTGGGAAGACGCGACCGCCGTTCATGCCCCTGCGTTGGTGACTGCTTTTCATGAACAATTTCCATCCCGACCGCATCCGGATCGGCAGACCCGGGGGAAGGGCCCTGCGGTGCGGGATAGTGTTGTGATTCAGGGTCAGCCTGTGGGTTCGGCAGTTGGGTCGGACGACTCAGAGGAGGAGGGGGGTGTTGAAGACCTTGCTGATGATAGCCCTCAGGCAGGCCCCTCCCACTTGGTCACCATGGAGACCCAGCTGTGTGAGCCTGACAGTGTGGATGAAGATGACCCACAGCTGGCCCTGTTCAAGGACGCCCGACGCAGGAGGCAGTCAAGTAGGAGTAAACAGAGGAAGGCAATGGGGCTTCTCGGAAGGAGGGAGAGAGAAGCCACGCCCTGAACTCTTTATAAAGGACTTGTGTGGGGAGGGCTGGTTTGCTGAAAACAACCGCTCAGATAGTGTTTCAAAGCTCCTGTATCTTGGTTCGTGTCTTGTTTGTTTTTGTAATAAATTTGGCAGACGTTATTCCAGCCTCTTGCCGTTTGTAAAGGGGTTTTCTGCAAGGCCGGTAGCAGGCTGGTACAGAACAGACAGGGACAGATAGAGAGAGGCCAGGGCAAATCTCAGAAGAGGCATTAGGATGGCAAAACAACAATACAAACAAATGGTGGAGAACCATTTAGCGAACAACGATCCGAGGCAAGTATGGCAGGGACTGCAGCACTTAACCAACTATAAGGGCAGCACGAGGAGCATGGCAAACACCGATGCCTCGTTGGCTGAGGAGCTGAATATCTTCTTCGCCCGCTACAAGGTTAAAAGACCAGACCCCGTAGCCTCTGCTGGCCGGCCTTCTGACTCTCAGCCACTCACCCTGTGTGAACACCAAGTGAGAGCTGTATTGAAGGCTGTGAATCCCAGCAAAGCCGCAGGCCCAGATGGGGTGCTGGGGATAGTGGTCAGGAATTGTGCCGATCAATTAGCAGGGGTCCTGACAAGGATTTTTAACATCTCCTTGCAAACGGCATGTGTACCATCATGCTTGAAGGCAGCTACCATTGTCCCAGTCCCCAAGAAAACTGCAGTTGAGTGCCTGAATGACTACAGACCTATTGCATTAATGTCTGTAGTCATGAAATGCTTCGAAAGATTGGTTCTCCAACATCTTAGGACATGCCTCCCACTGGACTTTGATAAACATCAATTTGCCTACAGGGGAAATAGGTCGACAGACGATGCCATAGCTACTGCTTTACACTCTGTAGCAAGTCATCTCGAGAAACCTGGAAGTTACGTCAGGATGCTTTTTGTTGACTACAGCTCGGCTTTCAACACCATTTTGCCGAGCATTCTCATCGAGAAGCTGACTGACTTGAAATTCTCCCCCGCTATCTGCGATTGGATTCAAGACTTTCTTAGGGATCGGGTACAAACAGTGAGGGTCGGGTCTGCTTTGTCCACCCCCCTGAAGCTTTGCACCGGCACGCCACAGGGCTGTGTGCTTAGCCCCTACCTGTACTCTTTATACACTTATGATTGTGTATCATCTGACCCATCCACTGCGATAATCAAGTTCGCAGATGATACAACTGTGGTGGGTCTTATTACAGGTGGGGATGAGACAGCATATAGGGCGGAGGTACAAAAACTATCCATATGGTGTAGTAACAACAACTTGCACCTAAACATCGGCAAGACGAAAGAGATGGTGTTAGACTTCCGGAGAAAAAAGGAGGAACCTGCCCCACTTTACATCGGGGAGGACTGTGTAGAGAGAGTTTCCTCCTTTAAATTTCTGGGAGTCTACCTCTGTGAAGATCTGACCTGGAAAGTTAACACAACCCAGGTGGCTAGAAAGGCCCAACAGAGGCTTCACTTTCTTAGGATCTTGCAGAAGAACAGGGTAGAACAACAGCTAATGACCCTCTTTTACCGGTCTACCATAGAGAGCGTCCTCTTGTATGGTATTGTGGTTTGGTATGCTGGTCTGACAGCCGCAGATAGGAAAGTATTACAGAGGGTAGTGAGCACAGCACAAGACATTGTGGGCTGTTCCCTGACACCACTGGATGACATCGCCAGGGCTCGTTGCCTTGGAAGAGTGAGGAAGATTCTCAGGGATGACTCACACTCTTTACTCTCCTACCATCCGGTAGGAGATATAGGAATATAGCCAGCCGTACCAACAGGCTGAAAAATAGCTTTTATCCGTGGGCTGTTAGGCTTTTAAATGGGACATAATCTTATGCAGAATTGACTTGGGAGGCCGGTGTGTGGTGTAGTTGGTTCACATAGTGGTGGGATGGAGGGTTTGTTGTCACTGTGTGTTGGGGGGAGAGAGCACAGGGGGAGGCTCAGCTAATCTCAATGTACACATGTTGTACTTTGACAATAAAGGTTTATTTATTTATTTATTTATTTTTATTTAACTAACAGAAGTACAGGCAGGATTTCGAAGAGGCAGAGAAACTAGAGATCAAATTGCCAACATACGCTGGATCATGGAGAAAGCTAGAGAGTTCCAGAAAAACATCTACTTCTGCTTCATTGACTATGCTAAAGCCTTTGATTGTGTGGATCATAACAAACTGTGGCAAGTTCTTAAAGAGATGGGAGTACCGAACCATCTTTTTTTTTTATTAAAGAGTTTTACAAAAAAAGATTTTACAATACATATCCCCAAAACCCACCCACCTCAAACCACCCCCCTTCCCCACCCACTTCCCAGAGCTAAATACAGGGTTATAGATATAATAATCATATTCTAACTAAAAATTATCCATAATATAAAGTTAACCAAATTCATAATGTGCTTTAACTACCCTTTAACATAGATACATACAAAGTACTAACATTAAAATTAATAACAATATCCCTCTAAAATCTACTCATAAGCTAAATGGAACTTTTTAGTCCCATATTTATTCTGAATATAATCTATCCATCTCCTCCAAACTGAAATATATCTTTCTTGTGAATGATCCTTCAAATAAGCAGAAATCTTAGACATTTCTGCAAGATTCGATACTTTAAACACCCATTTTTCTATAGTAGGCAAACTATCCTTCTTCCAGTATTGTCCCACCTGTAACCGTGCTGCTGTTATCAAATTCAACATCAAATTGGTTTCTTTAACATCACAATCTACAACAATGCCCAATAAAAACAATTGTGGAGAGAACTTTATCTTTCTCTTAAAAATCTTTTGAATGTTCCACCAAATTTTAACCCAAAAAGCTTTTATATTTCTACAAGTCCACCACATATGAAAATAGGTGGCTTCTAAACTACCACATCTCCAGCATTTAGACTGTAAGTTAGGATACATGTTAGACAACTTTTTGGGATCCAAATGCCATCTATAAAACATTTTATAAAAAATTTCTCTTAAACTTTAAGCCTGAATAAATTTAACATTTCTAACCCAAATTACCTCCCAAGTATCCAACGGAATTGGTTCCTGGATATTTTGTGCCCACTTTATCATACAATCTTTAACCAGTTCCGTTTCCGAGTCCAATTCAATTAAAACATTATATATCCTCTTTATATGTGCACAATTTAAATCTCTAATTTGTTTTACTAAATTTTCATCTGTAATTGTGATGCCAACCTTCTGATCCAACTTCCACCTAGCTTTCAATTGGGTATATTGAAACCAAGAGTAACTTATGTTTTCTTGTCTTAACTCATCTAATGATTTAAGTTGCCAATCATTCCCTTCCAATCTAAGTAATTCCTTATAGGAAAACATATCCAAACTCACTCCCATAGATACACCTTCTATCGCGTGTCCAGGAATTCCCCAAATTGGTATTTTATAATTTAACTTATAATAATACTTTTTCCAGACACACAACAAGGCACTTCTAAGAATATGAGATTTAAAAGCCCTATCCACCTTTTTATCATAAGGCAAATATGCATGCCATCCATATACCAAATCCCAACCCTCAAGGTGAAGTATTCTCTTATTAGTTAAATTAAGCCAATCGCTAACCCATGTCAAGACCACCGCATCATCATACAGTTTCAAATTCGGCGCCTTGAGTCCCCCTCTTTCCCTAGCATCTTGCAGAATCTTAAATTTAAGTCTTGGTTTTTCCCCCACCCGGATAAATTTATTAATACCCTTCTGCCATTGATCAAGGTTGGCATCCTTTTTCAATATAGGTATCATTTGAAACAAAAAGAGAAACTTTGGCAGAACATTCATTTTAACAACTGCGATTCTTCCCAGTAAAGATAATTGTAATTTTTTCCAATTATTTAAATCCCTTTGTATCTTCAACCATAATGTTTCATAGTTATTCTTATATAATTTTACATTTGAAGCTGCAATATACACTCCCAAATACTTAACCTTTTTTACTATTTCAAAACCTGTTAATTTAATTAACATTTCCCTTTCACTCATAGATATATTCTTAGATAATATCTTGGTCTTATTACTATTCACCTTAAACCCAGAAACCTTACCATACTGAGTTATAATTTCCATCAAATCTATAACCAATTGTATCGGTTGAGATACTGTCACAACCAAGTCATCAGCAAAAGCTCTCAATCTATAATCATTCTGTTTTATTTTAATTCCCTTTATCATAGAGGACTCTCGAATTTTAATTAATAAAATCTCTAACGTTAAAACAAACAATAATGGTGATAGGGGGCATCCCTGTCTTGTACCTTTTTCAATTTTAAACGTCTCTGTTAGCCCCCCATTAATTATAATTTGTGCAGTTTGTTGTTGATATATAGCTTTAATAGAATGTAGGAATCCTTCTCCAAAATTCATTTCCTCAACAACTCTCAATAAGAATTGCCAATTCAATTGATCAAAAGCTTTCTCTGCATCCAAAAATATCAATGCTGCAGGGACTTGGTTGTTCTTATCCAAATATTCAAGCAAATTTACAATTTGTCTTACATTACATTTCATATACCTTCCAGATATAAATCCCGATTGATCACTATGAATCATTTGTTTTAAAACTTGCATTAATCTATTAGCCAATACTTTAGCAAAAATCTTATAATCTGTATTCAAAAGCGATATAGGTCTATAATTTTTAGGTAGAGTAAGGTCTTGATCCTCCTTTGGAATCAATGATACAAAAGCTGTCCTCCAAGATGGAGGAACTGCTCCTCCAGTCTGAATTTCATTAAACAAGATCTTTAAAGGTTCAATCATTTCAACCAACAACATTTTATAATAAATTGCTGTTAATCCATCTGTTCCCGGGGCCTTGCCCACTTTCAACTGTTTAATAGCTAAAGAGATTTCCTCTGATGTTATTAAGCGATTCATCTCAAGTTGTTGTTCTTTTGAAAGTCTCGGAAAATGAGCTTCCTGTAAATACTTATCTATATCTAAAGCTTGTATGTTTTCTCTAGAATATAATTTCGAATAGAAATCTAAAAAACTCCTCTTAATCAGCTTTTGTTGATAGACTTCTTTTCCTTTATATTCTATTTTATCTATAGTACGTAATTTCTGTTTCTTCCTTAATTGGTAAGCCAACCACCTACCAGGCTTATTAGCGTTACAAAAAGTATTATGTCTAGCATAACGCAAATTAGTTGCTACTTGGTCAGCCAATAGCATACGAAATTGTTCTTTCAATAAATGTATCGAAATCCTTAAACTATTATCCAATAGATTCAAAATAAAGTTTTTCTCCTTAGATTTAATCTCTTCCTCAAGATCTATACGTTTTTGCATTTGCTTACGCCTATAAGCATTGTTCATATAAATCAAGACCCCTCTCATATAAGCTTTACTGGCGTCCCAAACCATTCCCATCGATGTACCTTTATGCATATTTATAACAAAAAATTCTTTCACATGTTCACTACATTTCTGCAAGAACACCTCATTTGTAAATAAATTTTCATTCAGTCTCCAGGATCTTCTACTACTATTTGTCTCTTGAGAAACCTATATGTGGGCCAAGAAGCAACAGTGAGAACTGGACCCGGAACCACTGATTGGTTCAAAATTGGGAAAGGAGTCCAGCAAGGCTGTATACTGTCGCCTTGCCTATTTAACTTATGCAGAGCACATCATGAGAAAGGCAGGGCTAGATGAATCAAAAATTGGAATTAATATTGCCAGAAGAAATATCAACAACCTAAGATATGCAGATGATACCACACTAATGGCAGAAAGTGAAGAAGAACTAAAGAGCCTCGTGTTGCGGGTGAAGAAGGAGAGTGCAAAACTTGGGTTGAAACTTAACATTAAGAAAACCAAGATCATGGCATCCGGCCCTCTCAATTCCTGGGAAATAGATGGGGAAGAAATGGAGGTAGTGACAGATTTTATTTTCCTGGGCTCCAAGATCACTGCAGATGGGGACTGTAGCCAAGAAATGAAAAGACACTTGCTCTTAGGGAGGAAAGCCATGGCAAATCTAGATAGCACAGTAAAAAGCAGAGATATCACCCTGTCAACAAAAGTGCATATAGTCAAGGCTATGGTCTTCCCAGTTGCAATGTATGGCTGTGAAAGTTGGACCATAAGAAAGGCTGAGCGCCAAAGAATTGAGGCCTTTGAACTGTGGTGCTGGAGAAGACTCCTGCGAGTCCCTTGGACTGCAAGGTGATCAAACCGGTCAGTCCTAGAGGAGATCAACCCTTACTGCTTTTTAGAAGGCCAGATCCTGAAGCTAAAACTCAAATACTTTGGTCACCTAATGAGAAGGAAGGACTCACTGGAGAAGAGCCTAATGCTGGGAAAGATTTAGGGCAATAGAAGAAGGGGACGACAGAGAATGAGGTGGCTGGATGGAGTCACTGAAGCAGTAGGCGTGAGCTTAAATGGACTCCAGAAGATGGTAGAGGACAGGAAGGCCTGGAGGAATGTTGTCCATAGGGTCGCGATGGGTCGGACACGACTTCGCAGCTAACAACAACAACTGAAATAAATGAACTTTTGCACGATATTCTAATTTTTCGAGTTTTACCTGTATGTTTTCAAAACGTGAAAGAAGAGAAAGGGGAGGACCTTCCAGAAATGATGACGAAAATTCCAATTTTAAATCAAAAAGAATTTAAGCAAAAGATGGAAGAACAAATGCAGATATTCTTCCAGACAAACAAGAAAGAGCAGACTAACATCCAAAATCTATGGGATACGGCCAAGGCAATCATGAGAGGAACCGCAATTGCATACATGGCCAATGAAAATAAAAAGAAAAGGCAGTACCAAAAAAGTCTAGAGGAAGACTGCAAAAAACTGGAAACAGAACTACAAAAAAAACCTACAATGCAGGGATTTAAAATGACAATTAGATTTAAATAACCATAAACTGAACATTATAGAAAAAGAAGAATTGGCACAAAAATAAAAAATATCAGACAAAATTTTTTTGAACAGGCAAATAAACCTGGGAGATGGTTGGTGTCAATGCTGCAAACATTGACATGTTTTTGCACTGACAATATAAGAGGCAGCCTTTTGCTTTAACTGTTTGGCTTTGAATCACTAAAGCATGGGAGGAATTCAACCCGGATGTTTTGAGAAGATAAGGGCTAGCGCGCTTCAGAAGGGAAGTGAAACTTAGTGTCCTAAACTAATTGGTGAATGTGATTCATGACGTGTATTTTTTTATATATACAAGTTTTATTGATTTTTAATATTTACATATACATGTATTTGTGAAACAATATGGTGGTTGGGTAATTAAAATAAAAAATAATCATTTGTAAATAGTTCAGGTTACATCAACAGAGATGCCCTCTCTAATTCCCTTAGTGATTACATAGTCAAAATAAGCAAGTTAGTATATTTCTAGTTATAACCAAGTCAATCAACAAAATTCAAAATATATTTTCGTTAATACATATCAATATCCTGTTTTTAAATTTTATCTAATTGCAATAAGATATTCTTGCATAGCCTATCGTATATAGAAAAAAGCTTAATTTGGGGTGACCCACAATTCCCTATTTCAATATAGAATAATTCTTTTGTCTACAAAACTTATATTGTTCATTACAAAACATTCATATGTTTTACCATTAAAGTCTAATTTTCATCTTAGCAAATCACCAGTTATTGGAAATATATTTTTTGCCTTAACCATTCAACAATTATTAAAAGGCTATCTTTTATATATAAAATTCTAGATTCTATACTATAGTTCAAAAATAGCCACTGAATATTCTATAAGGCATCTTAACCATACATCAATTATTAAAATATTATCTTTTGATATATCATTCCAAATTCTATAATATAGTTCAGAGTTATATTTCCTTTACAAATCTAAAAGCTAAACATAAAATCAGTGTTATTTTTTTAGAGATTCCCCTTAATCCATAGAGAGATATTTTTATAGTCTATCTTTAGGAATCCCAAAAGAGAAATAAGTTCAGTCTTTTAAATCTAACTCTTGCCTTCTTTTTGTGCCAATCATACATTGCTCTTGGTATCTTTAAATTCTCAAATGTATCTTCCTTTCTTCCTATACCCCTTATTTGAATCCAGGGAGCGTATCCAAATATCAGTTTTGCAAGGAACATGTCCCCTTTGTAACCATTGTATTTTTGCTTTGGTATTTCAATTTTTGGTGGTTGATATAATTGTCATTAAATCAGTCAAATCTTTTTGTTTTTCCAGTTCTATCTGGGTTAGGTAGAAAGTAGTAGCTGGTATTGTGTTTGCCATTTGATTAATTGAATTCTCAATATAGTGTATTTGAAGGCCTTTAGTGTCTTCACTCTTGGTGTTGCTTTCTTCAGGTGCTGTTGCTTTTTGGCTTGTAAGTTTTGTAGTTGCTATTAAAGTTTGGACTTTAAGGTTTTCTGTAGGTTGCTTTTGTTGTTCTTTAGAATCTCCTGCTTTAGTGTTAATTTCCACTTCTTCTATTTGGCTTTGGGTTATCTTTTCCTCATTTAAGATCAGGGTTTGATTTGGTGGCTTTGAATTGTCAGATTTTTCTTGCAGCTTGGCTTTAATTTGCTCTGTCATTGCCAAGATCGTGTCCAGTATCATTTTATAATCAAGTGGTGGGATGTATTCATCCATTTCGTTATTGTTTACAGTTAAATCTTCCACGGAGGCTGTTTTAATAATAGTCAAAGATTTTCCACCTCCTGAAGAGTTGTATTCAGTGCCAGGTGTTCCCACACTTATCTTCAAGGACAGCTCTGTTATTCAGAGAGCTTTCACAACAGAAAAACCAAATTTACTTGCTGTACCAGGATTCGCCACAAGATGTCATCAATAACATATAACATGCAATATAAGAAGTTTTTTTCCTTTTTTCTTTTTCTTTTTCTTTTTCCAAATTAATATAGAACTTTTGTAGAATTAGTCCAATTTTTTTCTTTAATTCACAGTTTAAAGAGAGAATAGGATAGTGAGTCCCCAGCAACAAATAGAAGCTTTTTAGTAAATACAGCTGAAATTGCTTAGATTGTTTGCTGCATTGATTGGATTTCTTTTGTAACTTTGAGGCTTTAAGCTTTCTTCCCAAAGTAGATATTCACCGTTTTCTCAAAAAATGGGGAAGGAGATTTTCAGGAAAGTCCCACAGGAAGATGATTAAGGGAATAGGAAAAGTAAAAGCTCAGCCAGGTCCTCCAGATTGCTTCATAGTGCTAGGTAGTATTTTTGGCTTTCGGCAGGGAGCGGCTTAGTGATCGGCCATCTTCATGGCCGGTCTCTTCTTCTTCGGACCAAAGGAGATGATCCTGGATTTTAGCGGAGGGCTGCTGCCCTTCCACGATCGCAGAGAAATCCTCCTCTCAGTAATCGCCCCTCCAGGGTGATTTTTGACCCTTTTCAGGGTCCTCCAAACAAAAAAGAAACGGACGGCAGGAGACAGACTGTCCCTGCATGTCCGGAAGTGCTGTGCATGCAAACCGGAAGCCTTTCATGACGTGTAATTAAGGGAGGGAATTCTGTATAATATGATGTGTCAAGGGGAGCAGAATTCAGATTCTGGCATGCATTGATGAGTGCCGATGTTTCGTTCTCATTATTATAGACTTTTAGAAAAACAATGCCTGAAAGTTGTTTGAACTGTCTCATTAATAGAAACCATGACATCATGCCAGAATCACTTTTCTTTCAAACAACCTACTTGTTGTGGCCCTGACCCCCGAGCCTGTCCTACCCGAGGAAGAGGACTCTGAGGATGATGGGGAGGAACTGGCAAGGCCTCCCTCTCCAGGACACTCCCCTCTGGCAAGGTCTCCCTCTCCGGGGCCCTCCTTTCTGGCAAGGTTTCCGTCTCCATCTGAAGGCCGACAGGAGCAGCCTGTAATTAGCCAGGCTGGGAACGAGCCGGAGCAGCTGCAGCAGATGGGGAATGACGAAGATGAATCATGGCTGGATCCCTGAGAACGATGCAGAGCCAAGCGTTTACAGCAGCGTAAGAAGAGTAGGAGGGCCAAGGATTAGCTGAGTCACTGAGCCACACCCCACAAGGTACAAAAGGGGGTGTGGCTGCTCTCAGGACTTTGTGATGAATAATAATTCAAGCAACTTCTGGTCACGTCTTCGGAACTCTGTCGGATTTTCTACCTGTGTGAAACCCTGGTCTGGCTTCTTGACAACGTTTCTGTATTTCTGTATTTCTGGACTGTTTGTTTGGACATTATCTCATTTCAGCGGACGCTTGAGGTAACGAGTTTATTTTGGCAGACTGCTTGTATTTTGCTGCCAAGACTTTATCGGACGGCAAATTACTTCAGCCAGAGCAATTAACCCTTGCTAGTCGTGCCTGCTTGTCTGTCTGTTTGTACCTCGGGTGGGGGGACAGAACAACTTGTTCGTCACCCACACAAACAGACCAACTTTTACCTAAGATGGACCAGCAGCAGCAGCAGCAGCAGCAGCAGGCTGACAACCAACTCCTGCAACAGCAAGTGGCACAATTGACTGCACAACTCACCTTGCTGAATGCTCCTGCAATTCCCCCTCACCGTCAGAAATGCCCGGTAGCAGTGCCGGATAAGTTTTCTGGACAGGCTGAGATGTTCCTGGCCTTCATGGGACAGTGCCAATTGTTTATAGCCATAAGGCCGGAGGATTTCCCTGATTACCGGGCTAGGGTGGGGTTTGTGATTAGCCTTCTTTCTGGCTCTGCCGCTCGATGGGCCACACCGTTGTTAACCCAGAACAGCCCCTTGTTAACCGATTACGAGGGCTTCTGGCAACACATGAGGCTAATGTATGAGGACCCCATCCGCACCCAGACTGCAGCCAGATGTATCAAAGACCTCCGGCAAGGAAAACGCCCCCTGCAGGACTATATCACCGAATTCCGGCTGTTGTCCCAAGACTCAGCTTGGAATGATGCGGCGTTACTGGATGCCTTCCAAGACGGGCTTTCAGACGAGCTTCAGGATGAACTGGTCTGTGTAAAGGCTCCCCCGACCCTCGATGCCCTGGTGGTCCAATGCCTTCACATTGATGCTCGCCTCCAATGTCGAAAGACCCGTCGGACCGTCCAGGAACTGCCCACGCCGCCGTCTGCACCTGTACATCCGCGTCCAGCACCAACAGCGTCTCAGGTCGCCCCACATTTCGTGGCAACTGCAGAGGAGCCAATGGAGCTGGGAGTGGCCAGACCTCACCTGACAGCCCAGGAGAGGTCTCAGAGACGTCAAGGGGGGGGTTGTGCTTCTATTGTGGGGAGCCCGGACATTTCGCCGCCTCCTGTCCTAGGAAGCGAGGCTGGACGCCAAAGTCTGGCCCTGGGCCTCGGGCTCAGACTGACCAGTCGGGAAATGGGGCAGGCCCGGTCTAGGGGAAACCCTAGGCCGGGCATGTACCACACCCCTGCCAGGAACAGCAGACGTGGACTCTGGACCCCCTTGACATCTGATTTTGGACACTCGGGTCTTTTTGTCTGACCGACCGGGGGGGATCCAGGCGCATGAACTGGTGGATTCGGGGGCCACAACCAATTTTATGGACCAGGTGGACGCTTGAGGTAATGAGTTTATTTTGGCAGACTGCTTGTATTTTGCTGCCAAGGCTTTATCAGATGGCAAATTACTTCAGCCAGAGAAATTAACCCTTGCTAGTTGTGCCTGCTTGTCTGTTTGTACCTCGGGGGGGAGAACAGAACACTGCTGCTGTCTCTAGCCTTGAGAGAAGCTGGCAAAGATTCAGGGGAGAATCTTCATCATGGGAAAAAAAAATCAGCTTGGAGACCTTGGCAGCTGCTGACAGCTCAGAGGAGGAATTAACAGACAGCATGCTGTGGGAAGATGAGTTTTGCAAGACTCCCATTTGGGGGGCTGAACCCAAGCAGTTAGGAGAGCCTAGCTGGTTGTCAGGCTGAAACCACTCCAGCGGAGACTGCTGATGCCTCGAGACTACCCTGCCAGAGTCTTCAAAAGCAGAATGGTGGAGAGCTACCAGACCATCTACCACAAAGAATTTGGGTGAGTGGAAAACCCTGCCTTCAGACTAGACAGCCTACCAGCCCCAGGAGTCCCCTGCCAGGCCCTCCAGACCCACAGAGACAGAGAACCCCAGCCTGGGGTCTCTGCAGCAATGGGAGGTTGGGGCACCCCTGAAAGTGAAAGGCCAACAACCTCTGAGCTTGCCCCAGCTAATAGAGGCCTTGCAACAGCTGGGGGTGGTGCAGAAGCCTGGAGATCAGAAGATGGTGGGAGAAAGGAATGAGAACTGTGAGACTACCTATAGGGCCCAATCCCCCCATTGATTCAACAGATGTTACAGGGAATTTTAACCCACCCAATGACCGAGCGCACATGGCTGCTTCACGGCCACCAGGCGAGCCGCTCATCCCCAGCTAGTACCAGGACCTAGCAGAGGCATTTAGTGAGAAAGAATGTGATACCTTGCCTCCTCACCAGCCCAATGATTGTTCCATTGAACTGTTGCCGGGGGCCAAACTTCCACAACCAAGATTGTATGCTATGTCCCCCCTTGAAATGGAGGAGATGCAGTGATATGTGGATACAAACCTAGAGAGGGGATTCACTGAACAGGCCAAGTCTACAGTGGGAGCCCCTGTGTTGTTCAAAGAAAAAAAAGATGGATCTCTTTGTCTCTGCATAGACTATAATAGCCTTAATGCTATGAGTGTGGAAAATAAATACCCTCTCCCCCTCCTGAAAGACTTACTAACCCACCTGGCAAAGGGGAATATCTTTACTAAGTTAGACCTGAAAGAAACATATTACCAGGTAAGAATAAAGGAGGGGGATGAGTGGAAAATGTCCTTCAACTGCCCCTTGGGAAGCTACCAATTCAAAGTCATGCCATTTGGACTGCAGGGGGGCCCAGCTGTATTTATGCAGTTGATTAATGAGGTCCTACATGATCATTTATACAAAGGGGTTCTGGTGTATCTTGATGACATTCTAATATACAGTACGAATATGACTGATCACATAAGACTAGTCAGAGAAGTGTTAAAGAAACTATTGAATGCCAAACTTTACGTCAAATTGTCAAAATGTGAATTTCACCAAACCCGATTAGATTATCTTGGCTATAGAATTTCCGATGAGGGCATCGAAATGGACCCAGCCAAAGTGAAAGCAATAATTGAATGGCAGCCCCCAAAGACTTGCAAACAGCTCCAGAGCTTCCTAGGGTTTGCCAACTTTTACTGTCAATTCATTCCCTCTTTTGCTGAGATTGCTCTACCCCTTACAGAACTACTCAAAATGGGCAAGGGAGGGGGAAAACCACGACCTGGCCAACCACTTGCATGGACTATGAGTTGTCAGAAAGCTTTTGAGAATTTAAAAAGGCACAGTACTTTAACCGTTTTAATTTTACTCTAAAGTACATACCAGGAAGAAAAAACTTCCTAGCTGATGCACTATCCCGATTGCCACAGTACAAAAGCGAACATGAAGAGGTCTACGAGGCAATTATCCCCAGTTCACAACCTGCAGCACAACTCACACCTCGCAGAACCCCTAATCCTGATGACCCAGGAGCGAAAAAGATAAAACGAGAGCTCCTCACCGATCAATGGTTCAAAGATAATCAAACCTCCCTAACATGCAGGGATGGTTTGGCATATAAGGGCGGGAAATTGTATCTACCTGAATCCCTCCGTCTCAATGCTCTCAAACACAGCCATGGTGTAAAACAGGCTGGACACTTCGGATATTAAAAACTCTACACCTCATCTGCCAGCAATTTTGGTGGCCGGGGCTAAAACGAGATGTAGAAAACTGTCGGGAGTTGTACCGTATGGGTACAACTGGGTTACTGCATTCGGTGGCAGACCCTTCTCAACCATGGGAAGAAATAGCTATGGACTGTATTGTAGACCTACCCAAAAGTAGAGGAAATACTGTCATCTGGACTGTGGTAGACCTGTTTTTGAAGCAGGCTCATTTTATCACCTGTAAAGGACTCCCATCTGCACAACGACTGAGTAAATTGTTCCTGAAAAATATGTACCGACTGCATGGCACCCCTAAGCGAATAATTTCAGAGGAGTGCAATTCACAGCAAAATTTTGGAGGAATTTCCTTAAATTAATTGGATCATCTCAAGGCTTATCATCTGCTTTTCATCCAGCTACCAATGGGGCTGCAGAATCCACTAACAAAATGGTGGAGCAATATCTCAGATGCTGTTTCCTACCAACAGACAAACTGGACTGACCTCCCTTTCATCAAGGTGGCCTACAATAATTCTGTTCACAGCAGCACTGGCTACATGCCTTTCAGAGTAGCCACAGGAAAAGAGTTCAGCCCAATGCCTGACTACCCTCAGGTGCCCTCCGCTTCCCAGACACTTGATCAATGGGTGAGGGGGTAGGAAGAGGTTTGGACAAATACAAAAATGGCGTTAAAAAAGACTTCTGAGACTTATAAAAAACAGGCTGATAAAAAGAGGGCTCCCCAAAGAACATTCCAAGTTGGGGAAAAGGTTTATCTGTCAAGTAAATATTTATGCCTCAAATTACCCAGCAAGAAATTAGGAGCGAAATTCTTGGGGCCTTTCCCTATTGTGAGAATCATCAACCCTGTCACAATAGAATTGAAACTGCCAAGACTTTTGGGAAAAATTCACCCGGTTTTCCATTGTAGCTTACTGAAACCTTTTCTGGCGTCCACTTTAAGACCTTCCCCTAAGAAGGCACCCAGACCCCTCATAGTAGCAGGTCAGACCCATTATGAAGTGAAATGTATTCTTGACTCTAGAATCTTTAAGGGAATATTGCAGTACCTAGTACAATGGAAGGGATACCCATTGTCTGAAGCCATTTGGGTGAACATTGACATATTTTTACACTGACAATATAAGAGGCAGACTTTTGCTTTAACAGTTTGGCTTTGAATCACTAAAGTGCGGGAGGAATTCAACCTGGACGTTTTGAGAAGATAAGAGATAGCGCGCTTCAGAAGGGAAGTGAAACTTTGTGTGTTAAATTAATTGGTGAATGTGATTCATGACATGTAATTAAGGGAGGGAGATTCTGTAGGATATGATGTGTCAAGGGGAGGAGAATTCAGATTCTGGCATCCACCCATGAGTGCCGATGCTCTGTTCTCATTATTATAGACTTTTTTAGAATAAACAATCATGCAGTGTTCTTTGATGTGTCTCATTAATCGGAACCATGACAGTACCCTCAGACCAACAGCAAAAGTGCCTCCAGAGGAAGGACATTTCAGAAAAAAAACTGCCAGCATTGCTTTCAATGTGGAAAAGAGGGACATTTCAAGAGGGAATGCAGGGAAAACTTCTCCAAATTTTGAAACCGCTATGGTCAAGTCCCCTATGGAAGTTTTTTTTTAGAAAAGGGAGAAGTAGAACACTGGAGGAAGAAATATGAGGCAGATTTTAAAGAAGGGTTCTGGCGAGTCCCAGATGGCAGGCCCATAGTTCCCCATCACCTTTTACAACTCATTTGCCAATGATTACATTCAAAAGGTTACTGTGGGATCCAAGCCATCCATGGTAGATGCCACCAGGCAGATTTGGTTTGCACCAGGTGTATAGATAGAGGCTGCCCAAATAGCAAGAAAATGCCAGACATGCCAGGCCAACAACGCATCTTCTAGGAAGGTCACCCAGAAAGGGGTGAGACCATGGGCACAGTGCCCCTTTGAAAAGCTACAACTTGACTTCATTCAGTTGCCTAAGGGCTAATGGTTACCAGTATGCCCTAGTGAGCTGGGACCAGCTCACTCACTGGGTGGAAGCTTTTCCTTGTCGCCACACCACCTCACTTGAGACAGCTAGATACCTTCTGAAGGATTTAGTGCCTAGATTTGGGGTCCCCAGTGCCCCAGATATGGATCAAGGAAAGCATTTTTTCTCCAAGGTCATCATCTATGTACTACAAACATTAGGAATAACCCCAAATCTTCATGCTCCATATCACCCAGAATCTTTTGGGGTGGTGGTGAAATGAGCTTATAGGGAATTAAAGACCCTAGTAGGCAAACTCTGCCAGGAAATGCATTTCTTGTGGTCCCAGGTCCTGGCCATCACCCTATTTCACCTAAGAACTAGACCCTGAGAAGATATAGGCATCTCTCCATTTGAATTACTTTTAGGCAGGCCATCAGACACTTTAAAAGGCTTAGACCTACATTCTCTTAGCTTAGAAAGGGGCAATGCGGTCTTGTCCTCTTATCTTTCAACCCAGACGCTGCCTCTGGGGAGACCCTCTATTCATTTGAGCCAGGAGATTAGGTTTGGATCCGATCATTCACACAAAAATCACCTCTACAATCAAAGTGGAACAGACCCTTCCAAGTTTTGCTGATCACCCAGATGGCTGTGAAGGTTGCAGAAAAGGACTCCTGGATCCATTGGTCCCATGTAAAACCAGTGGTAATCGACCATAGCACCGAGCCAAGCCCAACACTGAAGTTCCTACTCATCAGACTTACAAGAAACACAGAGACGAATGAGTGGGAACTAGAGACTCTTTTCAAAGCCACAGAAAGCAATGAGGAACACAATGGTGGGGTGGAAACTCATCTTGAACCTTTTACTCATTTACTTTGTAACTAGCCAAATACATGGAACCAGACCTACTCCCAGATAAGGGGAACATTTGGGAGTACCTGGCACAGCAGGTTCTGAACACCACAGACTTCTGTCTGGTGGGAGGGAGAGAGGCAAATCCGTCAAGGGCATCTTGATGACCTGTCTTGTAGTGGTAGATGCACACCCACTAACTATTCAAAACCATACTATGTTCATAAATTTCCACCTCACCACCACATAATTCACTATTTTCAACTGGGGACCCAGCACTGAGAGCAAGGATGAAACCATGTTCACATTACATGTAGCAACTATAACCAGTGCAGCCACATGTTTTGTGATGAAAAACTCCTTTTCTCCTAAGGTGCCAACTGTCATGGTTCTGATAGATGAAATCCATCAAAAGAACTTCAAGGCAAAATTCTTCCTTAAAGAACATTTTATTCGGGAAACAAAGTATCAGCACTACATATTTGAACCCAAAAAGTAAATTCCCTTCCTCCAGACACAAAGTAACAAAGTACAATACCCGCCCTCAATGAACTGTCATAAATCACATTCCCCAATTAGAGAAAAGCACGGGCTTCCTCCCCAGCTCCTCAGCCTGCCAAAACGTTATCAGCTTGTCCTTGGGTTCCCACAGCAGTGTTATCGTTTTGACTAGCTGAGCTTTCATTCCAACCCCCCTCCCTGCTACACCTGATTCCTAAAAGCAAGAAAAAAGCATAGAAAAGGAGAAGCCTCTCTATTCTCATGTTTTATTATTATCACTATTTTTATTTTTGCTCTTTTTTTCTTTTTTTTCTTTTTTTTCTTTTTTTCTTTTTTTTCTTTTATTTTCTTTTTTCCTTTTTGCTCACTTGCTACCTTTTGGGGACTTCTATTTTTTTCTTGGTTCCCTTTACTTTTTACTACCTTTACTATTTTTGATGGTTCATCTCTCCTAACTATTAGGAGCTCCCTGGATTACAAAACTTAACCATTGGGTGGAGATACCACACGATTTGAAGGAAAAGAGTATTTCTAATTTATCCAAACTTGGAAAAAAAGGTTCTTCTGCTCCTGCCTCAACTTCTGCAAGCCCAGTCTATCAGAAATCAATAACCACAATGTTGCAACAGGAGAAGATCGATACCTAACAGAAGGATACCCAAGCTATCTTACAAGCAATTTTTGATGCCAACGCTGCCCAGTCCGCCACAGCAACTAAAAACCATGAAGAGTTGAAAAGTGATCTAGACAAAATGAACCAAAAAATTAACAACATAGATTCTCAATTGGCAGACTTCAAAAAGATGATTGCAGAAAACCAGCAAAGAATTCAAAAAATGAAACATAAGTCAAAGGAGGTTGACCACCAAATAGCAGACCTGAAAGATGAAAACCAAAATCTCATCCAAATAAATGGAGAACTGGAAGATTCTTTGATGACCATAGAAATGGAGCGGGCGTCATATTTCCTAAGATTCCAAAACATACAAGAGGACAAGGAAGAGGATCTTCTAGAATTGATGACAAAGTTGCTTGCAGACGTTCTAGGCTCGGGGAAGTCACAAATACAAGGAGAGGTTGATCAGGCATATCATGTCAACTCAAATTATGCTAGAAGAAATAAAGTGCCCAGGGAAGTCCATGTCAGATTTTTAGAAAGAGCCACAAGAGATGAAATTCTGAGAAAAGTAAGAGATGAGCCATTGAAATACAAAGGAAAAGAAATTGTGGTTCTTAAGCAAATTCCTAGAAGGATAAGAGAGGCTCGAAGAGACTACCAATTTTGAACTAAGAAACTTGTTGAAAAAGGAGTGAATTTTAGATGGCTGATTCCAGAAGGGATTTTACTTTACTGGGACACAAAACGATACAGACTGGATACACCACTTAATGCATTGGAGTTTTTTGAAAGTCACAGAGCCTTTTTGGAGAAAGATAATCCGGAATCCAAAACACAAGAGGAATTGCCAGTTCAAGGTGAGGCCGACCCAAAAGAGAGGGAAGAGACCAAAGAAACCCAAACCAAATATGCCTATTCAGAAGAAGGTGCAAGACCAAGAGACCAGAGACAGATAAGATCGACTAGAAGATTAAGACCTAGATATAATTGAAAGGATGGAAGAGATGGGGATACTATCAGTAAATATTAATGGCCTAAATTCTCCCTCAAAAAGAAGAAGAACTTTCACATGCTTACAAAAATTAAATATTGATATAATTTGTCTCCAAGAAACGCACGTTAAGAGGCAACATGCTAAAATTCTAGAGCAACCAAAAATAGGCAAACTGTTCTTTGCATCGGCATACCAAAAGAAAAGAGGAGTAGCCCTTTATATCAAAGAAAAGATGATCCCCAAACAAATTTATGTGGACGAAGAGGGGAGAATTTTAATGGTGGAAATTATGATGGATCAAAAGCAAATATTAATCATTGGAATATATGCACATAATGATAAACAAGAACAATTTCATCTTAAACTTCACAAGAAAATACTAGATCTAAACTACCAAAATTTTTGCGTAATGGGAGACTTTAATGCAATTGTGGATGGATCCTTGGACTACAAAAGTGCCAAAAAAGGAAGGAAAGGAGGAAATCTACTACCTAGAGCAGGGGTCGGCAACCTGAAATAGTGAAAGAGCCACTTGGAACCAGTTCCCTCACAAAAGGAAAAACTGGGAGCTGCAAAAAATGGATGCGCATGTAAGCGCATGCGCAAACAAGAGGCTTAACAGAACAGTGGAGCCTAAGGCATGCAGCCGCCTTGCCCCCTCTGCTCTCATTCACTTGCCTTTGCTTGGAAAAGCTTCTCTCTCGCTCTCATTCACTCATGTTTTGTTTGCAAAAGCTTCTCTCTCGCTCTCTCATTCACTCACATTTTGCTCTAATAGCCTCTTTCACACTCTCATTCACTCACACTTTGCTCGAAAATGCTTCTCTCTTGCTCTCATTCACTCACCAACTCGAAAGGCCAGCCGCGGCGCCTCCATTGACTTCCATGGGAATGCTTGGCAATTAAAACCGCTCCCGCTAGTGCTGCTACTGCTAACTTTTTCACTTGCTGCTTGGTTCCGATGAAACTGGAGAATCCTAGGATGCCACTGCTGGGGGTGAAGGAGGCTGCCCGGGTTCGGCCATAGTGGAAGCCAGCGACAGTAGCAGTGGAGGCGGTGGCGAGAGAGACGCTGGAGGTCTGCCACATCTCCTTCAGCCTCCGCCTCCCCCGCAGAAACAAATCCCCGTGCCGGCCCCCATAACAGCAGCGAGCCCCAAGAAAACAGAAAGGTTGGCGGTGGCGGCGGCAGCGACGGCTGCTTTTGAGGCAGCTTAGTGCCCTTGCCGAGGTATGGAAGTGCTCCAGGCCCATACTCCACCAACCTTTCTGTTTCTTCTGCCCAGCAGGCAGGCATTGCTACTCCTCCTGCCAAAGCCGCCAAAGCTGCGGAGCGCAGGCCTGGAGCACCTCCATATCTTGGCAAGGGCACTAAGCTGCCTCAAAAGCAGCCACTGCTGCCGCCGCCACCACCACCAACCTTTCTGTTTCTTCCGCCCGGCAGGCAGGCATTGCTACTCCTGCCGCGAAAGACACCAAAGATGCTCCAGCGTCTTGGCGAGTGCACTAGGCCGCCCCAACAGCAGCCGCCACCAGCGGAGCAATTGCCCACTCCTTTGGGCTCGCTGCTGTCATGGGGGCTGGCACGGGGATTTGTTTCTGCGGGGGAGGCAGAGGCTGACGGAGATGCAGCAGACCTCCAGCGTCTCTCTCGCCGCCGCCTCCACCACTACTGTCGTTGGCTTCCGCTACGACTGAACCCGGGCACCCTCCTCCACCCTTAGCAGTGGCATCCAGGGATTCTCCGGTTTCATTGGAACCAAGCAGCAAGTGAAAAAGTTAGCAGTAGCAGCACTAGCGGGAGCGGTTTTAATCAGCCCCTTCATTGCCAAGCGTCCCCATGGAAGTCAATGGAGGCACCGCGGCTGGCCTTTCGAGTTGGTGAGTGAATGAGAGTGAGAGAGAAGCATTTTCGAGCAAAATGTGAGTGAATGAGAAGAAAAGAAGTTTTTGTGAGGAATGTGTGAGTGAATGAGAGAGCGAGATAAAAGCTTTCCTTTTATCCCTTTCTTCCGACACCACCTTCCGCCTGGCCATTTCTCCCGACTCACAAACCTTCACAGCTCCCTGACGCTAGCAAGAACCATCTTTTTGAGTTTTTTACTCTTCTTTTTCCAGGCTAATGGAGTGCCAGCCCTGCTGATGTAGGAAAAGCGAAGCAGGGGCCCTGCTGGCTCTCCAGAATAGAGGGGCCACTTCCTAATAAATGCGGCTGATTAGTCTTAGTTTCTTCTGCAAGGAATGGTTGGGGGAGGGGTGCGTTTTCTTCACCCTTTCCTACCCGAAAAGGTTCCCTGCTTGGAAGGAGGAACGTGAAAGGGGTGGCTTTTGGTTTCTTTCCTTATAACGGACAAAGTGGTGCCCAATGGGTATTAGGGAGGGTACAGATTGGGAAGGGGGATTGCGTCTTTCCTCATCCAGCAAAACTGGTAAGAGAAAGCTTGTGGGCTGACCAACTAAGCTGCTAAATCCCCTCTTTCTAGTGGACCCTCCTCACTGGGAAGAAACCTTGGCAATGAACGGATTTGGAGGCGCGCGCGCACACACACACAAACAGAGAGAACTCCCCCTCCCCAGCATGCCCCATCTTACCAACCCACTCACCTTTCCAGCAGTCCTCCTGTCTCTTCCTTCGCTGCCGCCATGTGCAGTCTGAGGAAGAAAAGAGGTTTGTGTGCAGTCCCACAAACAGCTTGTGGGAAGTCCCACAAACCAAAGAACTTCAACCAATCAATTCAAGCTTCACATGTTTTTTTTCCATGAGAAGTTTGAATTGATTGGTTGAACTTTTTAGTCCCACTTTTTTTTTTGGAATGCACATGGCAGAGGACTGGGAGCCGCATGCGGCCCCGAAGTTGCGGGTTGCCGACCCGTGACCTAGAGCATTTCTAAAAATGATAGAGGAATTTACAGTAGCATGTTAGACATATGGCGAGAGAGAAACCCAGAGAAATTACAATATACATTTTACTCAAATAGACAGAAATCATGGGCAAGAATCGATATGATATGGATCTCATTGGACTTGAAATTAATGATTCAAGAGGTGCCGAGCCCCGTGGGCCCGACACTTCATGGGGGGGCAACCACCCGTGACGTCCCTGTGTCTGCAGCTGACCTACCTCCGGGTGCTCTGGGCCCTGCTCCAGGAACGCTTTCTCGTCGAGCCGCAGGTTCCTCCGGACTCGTTCCTCTGGCAGCAGGCCTCCATCTGGTGTCAGTGGCCACGCCTGCGCAGCTGCGCAAGCTGGCTGGGCCTGCCGATGCTCAGCTGGCCCCCCCGGCCTCCGCCGCTTGCCAGCTGGTAGCTGAGCATGCGCAGATGGAGGTGCCAGCCGGGAATGCCGTTTTTCAGCTGGGTTCGTCAGTTTAACCTACTGGCCAGCCTATAACGGATGTGCTGGTGGCCTTGGTTCCACGAACGAACCTGCAGGCTGGGCTACTGGTGACTGGGGCTTTGGCTGCTGCTGGGTTGCTCTCCAACTCCCTGGCTGACATGGCCGTTGTGCAGAATCCTTCTAGTCGGGTTTCAGCTGGGCGGCTGGTAGGCAGCGGGACCCAGGGAGTTTTGGGACGTGGGGGGGTTCCCTTGGGGTGGGGGGGTGCCCGGTTTGGCTGGCTACGATGGGGATGGGTGTTGGGGAATAAGGGCGGGAGTTACCTGGGGTACTTACCTGGTCAGGAACAGCATACAGGAGAGGGAGGGTGGACAAACGCATGTGCGCGAGCATGCAAACGGAACAAAAGGGGAGGGGTAAAATATATACACAGGTGGAGGGATGTTGGCTTGTGAAGGGGGGGCGGGGTTTCTGTACCTGTGGGCTATATATGTGCGTTGGAAGCATATTGCTGCCAACACTGACTTTATCTCTGTATTGAAGCTGAATAAAAGCATTCTTTGAGTTGTCACCCATTCTTGCTGGCTGTTGTGTGAGTATTTTCCTGCACGCGGACGGGGTTTTGACAGTAAGTCAGCGTTCCTTTAATACCTTCTTCTGCTGTGTTCCTCTGCTCTACGTGCCATTTGGATTTGGGCATGGCAGAGGGAACGCAGGGGGCTGCCCCAGTTGCCAATGGGGAGGAGCCGGCTGGTGCTGCAGCACCCCTTGAGGTGGTTGGGCTGGAAGAGGCCCAACCGGTGGTGAGGCCCAAGGTTCGGGACCCTCCTCCAGTGACCACCGTAGATGAATCCCAAGAGGCAGGAGGCCAGGCCCATGGAGGGGAATGGTGGTTTAGTCCTGCCCTGGGCCATATGGACCTCAGCCAGAGACAGACAACAAGGCCAAGAGGCCCAGTGATGGAATGGAGGGAGCTGCGTCTAACAGATGATGACGGGGAGGAATGGAGTTATTCCACAGTACCGGGCAGCCAGATGATGGACATACTCCGGGACAGGTTTGGAGAGTTTGGCTGCCAGGAGCCTCAGCTGCAGAACCTGAACATGACACAGGACGATGGTCGCATGCTGAAATCCAGTCCGTGCGATCTGGACCATCCTGTTTTCGGCTGGCCAGTCCAAGGCTCCGGAGTCCACCTAGCCGGAGTGCATCCCAAGGGAAGGGTTCTGTAGGGCAACCCCCAACAGCACTGGCACAGGGTGATCCGGATCCCTGGCAGATGACAGATGAAGGCCCTACCCAGCAGACAGTGGGACCAGCCAGTGCCTTGGGTTGACAGGCAACCGGTGCCCAACGATACGGGACTACTGTGAGAGGGCCAAGTCCACAGATGGGGTCTTGGGGGACGGGTGTGGTTTGGGCCCCACCACCACTGCCGATGACATATGATGGGTGCCCTGACCGCTTAGCAATGTTCTTGGGCCATGCCATAAGCCATTTGGATAGATGTGCCTCGGCTTCCCGTCTCAGTGGGCGATGGTGGTGGCAGTAACAGCGGGCTTGCAGGGTGAGGCCGCGGCCTGGGCTGCTGTCCTATATGGTGACCATGCCAGAGAGCTGGGGGTCGTTGGCCTCTTTTTGGAGGCATTGTGAGCCCGATTCGAGGACATCTCCCAGGTTCAACAAGCCGAGGCCGAAGTGTTGGGTCTTCGACAACGTGGCAGACCTGCAGTGGAATATGTCCATGAGTTCTGTCGGGTAGCCGGCAAACTGCGCTCATGGCCGGAGCATCTACTGGTGCACCATTTCAGAGCAGAGCTCGATGGGTGTCTTCGCAGGGCATGTGTCATCCACGGCATTCCTAACAGGCTGCAGGAGTGGTTCCGGGTGGCTGTTGAGTTGGACATGGGACTACAGGAATTCCGGGGAAGGACAGAAGACGTACCTGGAAACCGTAGAGCTGTCAAAAAACCAAGGGAGGGGGAGCACAAACCCTCGGCTACAAGAATAAAGGCTCCTGTTCCGGTGTCTCGACCAACAATCCGGTGTTTCCGGTGTGACCAGCCGGGACACCGGGTGGCAGAGTGCCCGGTCCCTGCACCCCGTGCGGTCCCGGCCAACCCTCCAACGCATGGTGCTATGCCCAGGAGAGCTGTGGAGTGCTCATGAGCCACACACCAGCTGGTGGGTGAAACACCTAGGAAGACACCATCAGCAGGGATAGAGACACCAACAGCCGTTGGACCCGTGCTCTACGACAGCGCTGAAGAGCAGGAGGAGGACCCCATGGTGAGTGCGCCAGTGTATCCCTTTGCAGTTCCGGTGGTGTTGGTGAGTCCACAGACAGGGCAAAAGAGGGAATACCAGGCGTTAATTGACTCGGGAAGCACCCATTGTCTTATCAGCCAGGCTGTGGTGTCTGAGGTGGGTGTTCAGTTGGAGCAGTTGGCCACCCCACTTAGGTTCCAGCAGGTGGACAGGTCCCTTCTGGGGGGGCGCCTGTAACCCATGTGACAGAACCTATCCAACTGGAGATGGGTGAGCATTGGGAGACCTTACGTTTCATTGTGGTGCCCTCCATGACTGAGGCGGTGATCCTAGAGTACACCTGGCTGGACAAATGGGGCCCGACGATCTGGTGGGAGGGGGGTTACCGTCATCTCCGCCTTGGGACGGGACCCCAGCCCCTGGGTCATGCCCTTGCAGGGCCAGAGGGTATGGTTGGGGAGGAGAAAGCCTGTGTACTGGAGCCCGGGCAGGAATTACAAGTGCCACGGGTATACTCCGACTTGGCCGACGTCTTCAAGAAGCAAGAGTGTGACGTCCTACCACCTCACTGACCAACGGACTGTGCCATCGAACTGGAACCAGGGGTTAAACTGCCCAAGCCCCGCATGTATGCCATGACACCACGGGAGATGCAGGAACTAAGACGATACATCAATAAGAACTTAGAGAGGGGTTTTATTCAACCGGCTTGGTCCAGGATAGCGGCACCTGTCCTATTCAAAGAAAAGAAGGATGGAACCCTCCGATTATGCGTCGATTTCCGGGGCGTCAATGGGGTGTGTGTGGAACACTTGTACCCTCTTCCCCTGATGAAGGATCTACTAGCCCACCTGGCTAAGGGACAGATCTTTATGAAATTGGATTTGAGGGAGGCGTATTACAGGGTAAGAATCAAGGCCGGTGATGAATGGAAGATGGCCTTTAACTGCCCACTCGGCAGTTACCAATTTAGGGTGATGTCGTTCGGACTACAGGGGGCTCCTGCGGTGTTCATGCAGCTGATCAACCAGGTGTTGCATGAACATCTGTACTGTGGAGTTCTTGCCTATTTAGACAATATCCTCATTTACTCTAACACCATGGAGGAACATATCGTCCTAGTCAGGCAGGTGCAGGAGAAATTGCTGCAGGCTCGGCTGTATGTGAAACTCCCAAAATGCGAGTTCCACAAGTCCCAGTTGGACTACTTGGGGTACAGGATATCTGCAGCCGGAGTGGAGATGGACCCCAAGAAGGTTGAAGCTGTCCAACAATGGCAGGTGCCACAGACCCGTCGCCAGCTGCAGAGCTTCCTAGGGGTTGCCAACTTTTACCAGAAATTTATCCCGTCCTTTGCGTCGATCGCCCTGCCTCTTACGGACCTGTTACACATGTGGCAGTCAACGGTAAAGCGATGCCCTGGGAAGAAGCTGGCGTGGTCTACCGCGTGTCAGCAGGCTTTTGAGTCACTAAAAGCCATGTTTGCCAGGGAACCCGTTTTGCTGCACCCAGATCCCAACTTGTCGTTCGTTGTTCAGGCAGATGCTAGTGACGTTGCGGTGGGGGCCATCCTCCTTCAACGTAACAGCAATGGGTCCCTCCATCTGTGTGCGTATGCCTCCAAGAAATTGACTGCCACTGAGCGAGCCTGGGCGATCTGCGAGAAAGAGGCCTTTGCCGTTCGCTGGGCTCTGGAAACCTGGCGGCATCTCCTGGAGGGGGCAAACCAACCATTTGAAGTGTGGACTAACCATAAGAACCTGGAGGCCTTACAGACGCCTCGACGGTTATCACCCAAACATGTTCGATGGGCCTAGTACTTCTGCTGTTTTCGGTTCACTCTGAAATACATCCCAGGGGGAAGGAATTTCTTGGCCTATGCGCTGTCGCGTTTATCACAATATGACAGCAAGAGGGAGGAGGTGGTACAGGCACTCATGCCCCCATGCAGTCCAGAGGAGGTTGGGGATGCAGCCTGTATAGCAGACGACCGGCTCCACGACCTGAAGGAAACACTAAAAAGGGACAATTGGTTGTAAAACCATCCACACGTTCTGATGACATGGGATGGACTGGCCTGGCATGGGGACAGGATGTATGTGCCTCTGGCGCTGAGGAAAAAGGTGTTGTATCAGTGTCACGACGCCAGGCAGGCAGGACACATTGGGTTCCTGAAGACTTTGCACCTGGCACGCCGGCAATTCTGGTGGCCGCATATGAAGCGTGACATTGAGGACTACGTTCGGGGTTGTCACGTCTGTGCAACCACAAATCCTTGTGCGGGAAAACCCTTAGGGCTCCTTCAGCCGGTCACTAACCCCACCAGACCCTGGCAGGATATAGCAATGGACTTCATTGTCGAAATGCCGGAGAGCCGTGGCTACAACGTTATTTGGACAGTCATCAACATATTTTCCAAGCAGGCGCATTTTGTGCCATGCAAGGGATTACCATCAGCCCGGCGGTTGGCCTGGATGTTTATCACCCACGTCTACCGTTTGCATGGAGTGCCCTGGTGTATCATCTCGGCCCGAGGGGTGCAATTTACAGCCCGGTTCTGGAGGGAGTTTGTCCAGTTCATAGGTTCCTCCCAGGGTCTTAGTTCGGCATACCATCCTTGCACCAACAGAGCGGCGGAGCGAGCGAACACCGTGGTCGAGTGATACTTACGGTGGTACGTGACGTACCAACAATCCAATTGGGTGGATCTGTTAGCATTTGCTGAAGTGGCGCATAACAACGCAGTCCATAGTAGCACAGGGTTCTCCCCTTTCAGGGTGGTGTCAGGTCATGACTTTGTTCCTACCCCTGAGTATGACCAGGGGAAGCCTCTCCCTTGTCAGCCCAGGGAGTAGATGGATCAACTGGAGGAGGTGTGGGGAGCAGTGAAAAAAGCACTGGAGAGAGCCGCAGTGACAAACAAAGAGCAGGCAGACAGGAAACGAAGACCTTTCGAACCCCCTAAGGTGGGGGACCTAGTATACCTGTCTACCAAGTATTTACAACTCCAGACGCCATGTAAGAAACTTGGCCCCAAGTTCCTAGGGCCTTTCTGGGTAATACAAGTGATCAACCCTGTGACGGTGCGGCTCCGGCTGCCAAAGTTCCTGGGTAAGATCCACCCAGTTTTCCACAGTAGTCTGCTGAAGCCCGCCAAAGAAACACCTCATGGGTTGTGGGAAGGGGCCCCTAGACCTGTTCATGGTGACCACTTTGAGGTACAGGAAGTTCTCAACTCAAGGGTGAGGAGGGGAAGAATACAGTACCTAAACTTGTGGAAGGGTTACCCCTTAACGGAAGCCTCATGGGTGGCTGAGGTGGACGTCCATGTGCCCCGTCTAGTCCATGCATTCCACCTCAAGTATCCGAGGAAGCCAGGTGGGAGACGGGCGGAGTCTTCGGGTCGGGTTGGTGGTTGCTCAGATGTCATCTCTTGTCTTCCAGGTGGAGCCCTGGTAGGGGGAGCCGCCTGTTGAGCGCTGTGGGCCCGTCACTCCATGGGGGGGCAACCACCCGTGACATCCCTGTGTCTGCAGCTGACCTACCTCCGAGTGCTCTGGGCCCCGCTCCAGGAATGCCGTCTCGTCGAGCTGCAGGTTCCTCTGGACTCGTTCCTCCGGCAGCAGGCCTCCATTCAGCGTCGGTGGCCATGCCTGCACAGCTGCACATGCTGGCTGGGCCTGCCGATGCTCAGCTGGCCTCCCCAGCCTCTGCCGCTTGCCAGCTGGTAGCTGAGCATGCGCAGATGGAGGTGCCGGCCGGGGATGCCATTTTTTTAGCTGGGTTTGTCGGTTTCACCTACTGGCCAGCCGATAACGGATGTGCTGGTGGCCGTGGTTCCACGAACGAACCTGCAGGCTGGACTACTGGTGACTGGGGCTTTGGCTGCTGCTAGGTTCCTCTCCAACTCCCTGGCTGACATGGCCGTTGTGCAGGATCCTTCTAGTCGGGTTTCAGCTGGGCGGCTGGTAGGCGGCGGGACCCAGGGAGTTTTGGGATGTGGGGGGGTTCCCTTGGGGTGGAGGGTGCCCGGTTTGGCTGGCTACGATGGGGATGGGTGTTGGGGAATAAGGGCGGGAGTTACCTGGGGTGCTTACCTGGTCAGGAACAGCATACATAAGGAGCCTTGGTGGAGCAGTGGGCTAATGCCTCCTTAAGTAACACCAGCTGCCTGCAACTAGTGCAGGTTTGCATCCCACCAGGCTCAAGGTTGACTCAGCCTTCCATCCTTCCGAGGTAGGTAAAATGAGGACCCAGATTGTTGGGGGCAATTAAGCTGAGTTTGTAATAATGCCGCTTGGGGTGTGTGTGAAAGCCCTAATAAGCAGGCATATACATAGAATGAAGGCTACTGCTAAGCTTGTAAGCCGCCCTGAGTCTTCGGAGAAGGGCGGGATATAAATGGAATAAAAATAAAAAGTAAAATAAAAAATGCAGGAGAGGGAGGGTGGAGAAACGCACGTGCGCGAGCATGCAAACGGAACAAAAGGGGAGGGGTAAAATATATACACAGGTGGAGGGATGTTGGCTTGTGAAGGGGGCGGGGTTTCTGTACCTGTGGGCTATATATGTGCGTTGGAAGCATATTGCTGCCAACGCTGACTTTATCTCTGTATTGAAGCTGAATAAAAGCATTCTTTGAGTTGTCACCCATTACTGCTGGCTGTTGTGTGAGTATTTTCCTGCACACAGACAGGGTTTTGACAAGAGGTGGAAACTGAAGCCAATGACTGGGCAGACCATAATCCAATAAAAATGTCCTGGAAAGGAACTAAGAAGAAACCTAAATGGTCTCTAAATAAATTGATATTGAAAGAAAAAGAATTTCTACAACTAGCGACAAAGGAAATGGAATTTTTCTTCAAAATAAATAAGAAGGAAGAAACATCACTCCAAAATGTTTGGGATACTGCTAAAGCATATTTTAGAGGCCTGGCCATAACTTACATGGCTAAGAAAAACAAAGAAAAGAAACAAATACAACTTAACCTGAGGGAGGAACTCAGAAGACTAGAAGCAGAACTACAAACAGATCCAGATAAAGTATCACTTAAGAAACAAATGGAAATAATAAAGCATAGGTTAAATTTAGTTGAGATGGAACTAATGGCTCAACAGATCAAACGGGCTAAACAGAATTTCTTTGAAAATGCAAACAAGCCGGGAAGATGGCTAGCATATACTGTAGATTGAAAAAAGAAAAAGAAAAGAAAATGTTAAAGAAATTACAAAATACAAATGGAGAAATACAGTTTGAAAATGACGCAATGAAAAAAATTGTTAAAGAATATTACTAGACACTTTACAAAGCAAAGGAAATCCCCAAGGAAAAAATACAGCAATATTTTAAAAAAGCAAACTTACCAAAAATTTCCCAGAACATTTGAAATATATTGAATGAACTAATATCAATGATGGAAATTACAGAAGCTATAAAAAGGCAAAAAAAAGTTAAGACCCCAGGGCCAGACAGACTACCTGCAGAATTCTATACTGCCTTACAAGATATCTTAACTCCAACTTTGAAAGAACTTTGCAGTGAAATTCTCCTGGAAACCAAAATACCAAAGACATGGACTGAAGCTAAGATTACTTTAATACCAAAAGAAGATGCAGACTTGACACATATAAAAAATTATAGACCAATCTCACTACTGAATGTGGACTATAAACTTTTTGGTACAATAATGGCAGAAAAAATTAAGAAATTTTTGAGTGAATTTATACATATTGATCAAAATGGTTTTTTACCTAAAAGACAGATAAAAAATAATTTAAGAACAATCCTAGATATCCTAGGCTTTTGAAAGCCAATAGAGGGAGTAGCACAGCTTGTGCAAAAGCTTTTTTGTGTGTGTGCAAAAAAAGGTGCCGGAATGCTGTTCTGAGCGTTCTATGAAAAAAAAGCCCTGCTTTTAGGTTTTTAATCTTAGGATTTTAAAAATATATTTTTTTCTACTGTAAGTTGTGTTAGATGTTTTTGTGCCAGCCATGGCAGTTCCCCAAAAAGGTCATCAGATGGGAGCAAAGAGGCATCTTTGCTCCCACTGGTGGGTCAGGGGTCCCCGGCCCCTGCAGCCCCATTGGAGAGAGTTAATTGGTAAAGGAGGGGCTGAGGACCCCCATAAAAACCTCTGCTCAGGGGCTGCCCTCTCTCTCACTCTGCTTGCTTGCTCTCTTACTTGGAAGCACCTTAACGAACCATCGGTCTCGTGAGGCCATCTCACAAATTGGTAGCAGAGAGGATGGTTTGAGGCAATGCTTCCAAGCCAGCAGCTAGAAGCAAGATGCCTGGAGGTTCCAGCAAGAACCCATTTGAAACGGATGGCAGGAGATCCCCGATTGTGACCAGGAGTCTTCAATCAAGGACGGCAGCCCTGCATCCAGCCCCTGACGCAAGCTGCACTCCAGGGACCCCTTCGCATGCCTCCCCACAGCTGCAAGCCACAGAGGGAAGCATGGAAGGCTTACAGTCCACCCAAGACTGCCCAGATGCAGCGGAAGCGGCCCGGGCCCAAGACAAGCGCCGCGTGGACCAGATGACTAACCAGGAACGCTAGGAGCTGCACCTAACGCTCCTTGCAGCACAAAGGACGCCACAAGCCTCTCCAAGAGGGATGCCAGCGCAGGGGGCCTCTGGACACCGGGTAAGTCCTTCCCCAGTGCCCACGAGGCCCCCTAACATGGCGCCGGCCAACCTGGGGGACCCCGGGGACCCAGATATTTTGGTGGGAAATTTCCCACCAAACTGTGATCTGCAGCTTCCGGGGCCAACCGGAAACAAGATGGCGGCCCCCAGGACAACAACGTGGCTTGATAGGCCTCAGCCAAGCCTCGAGGCCCAGCAATCGGTGGCAGCCAGCCGAAGCGGCACGGAAACCGCCCGGTCTTCCCCACCGGAAAGCCTCAAGGCCTATGATGGCATCGAAGCCTGCCCAGCCGAGGCTGCTACAGCAGGGTTTGAAGCAGCCATCCAGGTCCTGGTTGTGGCCCTGGAAGCCAAAAAGACCGCACCCTCGACATCGGGGGTAGCCAGCCACCCTCGCTACCCCCAGGAGCCTCCCGGAGGAGCTCAAGGGCCTCCAGCCATCTCCCCAGGGCCTAACTGCCGAGAGGCGTCCAGCCTGGAGCCTCCCAGCTACGTCCTGCAATGCCAGAGGGCCCCCTGTGAACCCCCGGGCCCTCCGGCCTACTTTTCGCCACCGCCCAGACACGCTGCTTGCCAGATAATAATAATAATAATAATTTAATTTGTATACCGCCCTTCTCCCGAGGGAGTCAGGGCGGTGAACAGGGCAATACATAGTAAAAAACCGAATACAAAAATTAAAAGCGATTAAACCATTATGCCCATAATAATTAATACATCTTAAAATTAGAGCTATTTATAAAAACCCAACCCCATCCCATCAGACCAGGCCAGCTTGTTCGAAAAAGAAGATTTTAAGATCGCGCCAGAAGGAGCGAAGGTCGGGGGCCATCCGGAGCTCAACCGGTAAGCGGTTCCAAAGGTCTGGCGCGCCCACAGAGAACGCTCTCCCCCTGGGGGTCACCAATCAGCATTCTTTGATCGGCGGCACCCTGAGGAGGCCCTCTCTGTGGGAGCGCACTGGACGGAGGGAAGTTGACGCCGGCCGCAGGTGTTGCCGTAGGTGTTTCCGGACGAGGCCCCCTCCTCCAGCGCCGTCTTCAGCCGCCTCCAGGGTCTTCAGGACCAGCGATGGGCTCCTCTGGGCGATCCTGGGCGTCTCTGTGCCATCCCGGCCCCATCCTGCAGTCTTCACCCCCTGGTGACTGTTCCAGTGCCGGGGGGGCTTCAGGAGGAATCTTCGGGGCTTCTGCGGCCTTCAGCCCCTCTTCAGGCCCAAATCCCGGCCTGCAGGCCTAGGCCTGGGCCTGGCCCAGAGGCAGAGAGAGAGACATCCGCTCCCTCCGCCTCCTGGGCTCAAATGAATTCTGAGCATGCTCAGTCGGAGCCATCCAAAAATCAGAGAAAAATACCACCACCTGCCAGCAGAGGGATCCCTTTTCCATTCACCTCAATGGAGAAGTCACAGATGTATAGAAATGGACAAAAGGCTAAGGAAAATTCCCTTTCATCTGCTTCTGCCCTCCCAAATAATTTTGAAAAACTGCATCTTGGGGGGCAGAATTACAACAGTTGAAGTAAAGAAGTGCAGATATGTCTATTAAAGGATGGGACTCTAGAGATGGTTCTGGATCCCCCACCTCTTCCCTGGGGACCCCAAGAAGAGTGGTATCATAGACAAGCATATACCACTCTACTGAGCTCACTGGATGCTAACTTGTACCCCAGCATTCCAGATGGGCTCACAGCTGGCGAAGTTTGGGGGTTATTATACAATTTATTCAACAGCGACAGCATTGGTTCGATCACCAGACTCACAACTGAGTTTTACACCACCAGACTGAGGTTTGGGGCTAACATGGCCGAGCACCTGGGAAAATTGAAGGCGCTCAGGGCAGAACTGATGTTCAGAAACTACCTTGTACCTGAGGCAAACATGGTCACTGTCATTCTGGCTTCCCTGGACAAAAATTGGAGCAGTTTCATTGTTTCACTGGAGGGGACAAGGAAGGAAGCCATGACTTTGTCCTACGTCACAGGGAGGCTCATTGCGGAGGACAGAAGGTGAAGAGATGCAGGAGAATACACCAGAGCCACCACTCAGCGAGCCAGCAGTAGGCACCACAACTCAGAGCAGGTTAATGCTCTACTTAAGTGTTTCATCTGTGGCTCTGAGGGACATCTGAAGGACTGCCCCCATCACCAACAAGGCCCCAAGCGTGGTCCCAATCAAGGAAGGGGCAAGGGGCAAGGAAGGGGGCGTGGTGGGGGCAAAGGTAGTGCCAAGGGCAATTTTGTGCATACCTGTGCTCTCACCCCCACCACAAAGGCTGATAGCCCCACTGGCCTATGGTTACTGGACTCTGGAGCTTCATCTCACATTACCAATATGAAACAAGGTTTTAAAAGGTTAAAGAGAATTAACTCCTCTGTCAAGGTGGCCAATGGTGATAAGGCTTTGGTTGTTGGGGAGGGCACTGTCTCTGTACCGGGGCTGGGAAATGTTGAAGGGGTATTACATGCTCCCTCCATTGCCAACAAACTGTTAAGCATTATCAAATTATGTGATGATGACAGGGTGGAAGTTTTATTTCGCAAAGGGGGAGGTCATGTCACCTGGAACCAGAGGGTCATTGGAAGTATTGCCATCATAAATGGTTTGCCATACTTTTCCCCTGAGAACCCAGCCACAGAGGACAGTCCACCGGGTGCCACCTCAGAAGGGGCCGGCGCACGGAAAGAGAGAAAACAGCCAGCCCCAAGGCTGTCTAAGGAGCGCAAGGCCGAAGCGGTTGCACCCAAGCCACCTCAGCCACCCCCACGGCTTTCCAAGGGCAGTGTGGACAAGAAACCCGAATCTCAGCAGGCACCTAAAGCACCGCTCAAGGCAACCAGAGCCAAGAGGGTGTCAGTGGGGAAGCCGCTCCACGATAAGTGTGCCCATCTCTTACACCGAAGATTAGGTCATGCGAGCTTCCCTGTGGTTAAAAAGATGGGAGAGTTTGCTGAGGGAGTCCAGCTCAAGGATTGTGAGGTGTTCCTGGACTGTGCCATCTGTAAGAGGACAAAGAGGAAGGCTGCCCCCATCCCTAAGGTGTCACTGCGTAAGACCCAATACCCGTACCAACTAGTACATGTTGATTTGGTTGGGCCATTCACACCATCCCTAGGGAAAAGACAGTATTTTCTCACTGCCGTTGATGATTTTTCATGGTACGGCCACGTGTATACCCTCACAGAAAAATCCGAAGCCTTTGACGCCATAAAATCACTGTACAACTTTGTAGAGACCCAGTATAAGACCAAGATTGCACAACTGCAGAGCGACCGCGGGGCTGAGTTCATGTCCCGAAAATTCCAGGACTGGGTAAGGCGTAAGGGCATCCAACATTTTCTTACAGTGCCCTTCACTCCTGCCCAGAACGGCGTGGCAGAGAAAAGAAATGGAATCCTACAAACTATGATGCGTATTCTGATTGCGGATGCTGGGGTCGCAGAATCATACTGGGCAGAGGCGGTGCACTACGCCAATTACACCTTAAACCGCACCTGGAGCAGCGTTGTGGACCAGACACCATATTTCCTGGTCCACGGTAGGAAGCCAAGTCTGGGACACTTGCGTGTGTTTGGCTCCTACGCTTGGGTGCACATCCCCAAGCAGCTGCAGAAGAAGGGGAGATCTGTGTCCCAGAGACTAAGGTTCTTGGGCTATGCTCCTGGCTCCAAGGCCTACCGGTTCCTGGGAGAGGGGGGCAGGACTGTTACTTCCCAATCTGCCTCCTTCGAAGAGGACTCCAATTGGACCCAGATCGATTCAAATGATCTGAGCCCATATGTCAACCGACCCAGCAAGGACACACCGACCACGACATCACCTGAGACCACCACATACCCTGCCACCGACGAAAGTGAGGAACAAGACGAAGATGTCATCCTACCTGGTTCAGATGGGGAGGATGATCCATCCAGTCCCAAGGGGGAAGACACGCCGTCTTCACCCCCAGCGATGCCTCAAAGACCCATGATGCCCAGCACCTGGGACCGAGGGTCTACACGTCCCAATTTTGAAATGCCGTCGGATGTGGAACCCGCAGAAGAAAAGGGCGGTGAGTGACAGAAGGTCAGGAGATCAAAGCGGTCCAACAAAGGGATCCCGCCAAAGAGAATCGACATTGGGCACATTGCGTCCGTCAACAGTGTTGTGGTCACCCCAAAATCCTTCTCTGACATCCAGGAGCTGCCCATCGAAGAACAGGAGAAATGGCAGCTCGCGATGGAGAAGGAGATGGCGAGCCTGAAAAAGCTCAAGGTCTTCACCCCCCAGCAACCACCAAAGGAGAGGAAAGTCATTGGCACAAGGTGGGTTTTCAAGGCCAAACCACTTGCCAATGGCCTCTACCTGTATAAGGCCCGTTTGGTAGCTCAGGGGTTCGCCCAGCGCTACATGGAGGACTACGTAGAGACCTATTCTCCAACCGTCCAGGCAGAGAGCGTCAAGGCCGCCCTCCTAACTGCAGCCGCTCTGGGTGAGGAAGTCTTCCAATTCGACATCCAGACGGCTTACCTCCACGCCAACTTGGACCGGCAGATCTACATGAGGGCCCCTCCTGGCTACCAGCAGGAGGGGGGAAACACATGGCTGCTCCGAAAAGGGTTATATGGCCTCAAGCAGTCGGGGAAACTATGGTACGACTGCCTTAGAAAAAGTTTACAGCAAGTTGGTTTCAGTGCATCCCATGCAGATGAATGTGTTTTCACACGCAACTCCAAGGGTACCACAGAACGACCTCCTATATATAGGGCCTGACAAGGAAGGGTGTGATAAATTTGCCAAGGCCCTGGGGGAAAGGTTTACCCTGAAGTCTTTGGGGCGGGTTGACAGGTAATTGGGTGTGCACATCTTGGCCACTAAGGAGGGGTTCGCCCTATCTCAGAAAGAAAAGATTGAGGAGTTATTGGCCAAATGCAAAATGGCAGAATCTAACCCAACGCGTAGCCCGATACAAAGCGTCTATTACAGTCACACTCACAAGGACGGTCCTGAGTTCACAGATAATAAGCTTTACAGATCTGTGATTGGCTCCTTGCTATATATTGGAGCAGGCCTGACATAGCTTTAGCTGTGAATCTACTGTCCAGGCATGTGGAACACCCGAAGGAATTCCACTGGACTGCTGTTAAGAGGGTACTTAGGTACCTCAGGGGCACGACCGATGCTCTCCTTGTGCTGGAGCCAGAGAAGGGGAAGACGGCCCAGCTCTTCGCTTACTCGGACGCAGACTGGTCTGGTGACACCAAGAGTAGACGGAGCACCTCTGGTTTCCTCATATTGCTAAATGGCTGTCCTATCCATTGGCATGTTAGGCAGCAAAAATTTGTTTCTTGCTCCACAGCCGAGGCGGAATATGCCAGCCTGTCGGACACGGCCAATGATTTGATTTGGTTCGATGCTCTGATAACGAGCATCTGGGCACCTCCTCCTCTGCCCATCCAAATTCAAGAGGATAATACGGCTGCAATTGCAATCTCGGGGGCATATGCAGTGGGCTCTAGGTCCCGCCACATAGACATACGCTATAAAAATGTCAGGCAGCTTGCCAAAATGGGGTTTATACATGTTGAGCATTGTAATACAACTGACCAGATAGCTGACCTGTTCACCAAACCTGTTCCCATTGACCGGCACAACCTTCTGTGTAAGCGTTTGTGTTTGGTCTTCTGAACGTGTATATGCATGTCTATGACACCTGCTCGCCCCCTCACATACATTCACTGGTCCCTGTCATTGGCTGGCAAGAAGGGGAATTGTTAGATGTTTTTGTGCCAGCCATGGCAGTTCCCCAAAAAGGTCATCAGATGGGTCCCCGGCCCCTGCAGCCCCATTGGAGAGAGTTAATTGGTAAGGGAGGGGCTGAGGACCCCCATAAAAACCTCTGCTCAGGGGCTGCCCTCTCTCTTGCTCTGCTTGCTTGCTCTCTCATGTTGCTCTCTTGTGGGAGTGATCCATGAGCTCAATCCAGGCATGGATGCCTCCATGCCAGGGAACTCTTTCTCTTTAAGTAAAGGTAAAGGTTCCCCCGCACATGCGTGCTAGTCGTTTCCGACTCTAGGGGCCGGTGCTCATCTCCGTTTCATAGCCGAAGAGCCAGCGCTTGTCCGAGGACGTCTCCGTGGTCATGTGGCCGGCATGACTAGACGCCAAAGGCGCACGGAACGCTGTTACCTTCCCACCGTAGTGGTCCCTATTTTTCTACTTGCATTTTTACGTGCTTTCGAACTGCTAGGTGGGCAGAAGCTGGGACGAGTAACAGGCGCTCACTCTGTTACGCGGCACTCGGGATTCGACCCGCCAAACTGCCGACCTTCTGATCGACAAGCTCAGCGTCCTAACCCACTGAGCCACCGCGTCCCTCTTTCTCTTTACTCTATCGTAAATAAAGCTTCATCTGATTGCATCCCTGCGTGCTGCCTTTTTACTTGGAAGCACCTTAACGAACCATCGGTCTCGTGAGGCCATCTCACAAGTTGCCCCAAACCTCACCATGTGGATTGCATACAAATATTATATAATCGATAAATAAAGGTAGAACGTATGTTAAATATACTGTACATCAAATGATAATATGCTTCCCTACAAAGTCAATTCTTGCTCAATGACAGACCAAGGAGTTAACTCAGAAAGGCAAGAGGAAAATCTAGAAGAGGTCTGTGCAACTTGTAGAAGGGAAAGGCCCACACTGATAAATTAAAAATCTTTGTGCTCTGCAAAGGAATGCTGGTGGGCTAATCAACGATTTGGTGACTAGAGGAGCATCTACAGTGTTGGAGCTCGTGGTCATTGGTAAGTCATGGAGGCACTAGGCAACATGACTTTCAGGGCAGTGGTGGTGATTTTATTACTTTTTTTAAAAAAAAGTCTGTGCTCTGTCCAAGGGTGCTTGGTAGGCTGCATGTACAGGCCTGGTCTAGAATTTATTTTGGAGCATTCAACTATCTAGAGCAGGCATGTCAAACTCGTGATGTCATGTGACATTGCACGATGTATTGCACTTTTTCCCCATTGCTGGCAATGGGGTGGGCACGGTTTTATTGTGATGCATCTGGCCCGCGGGCCAACAGTTTGACATGCCTGATCTAGAGACATCCATTTTTGCATTGCAAAGGGTCTTTCATCTGTTGTATATATGGTTTTATTTTTGTGTGCAAAAAGGATTCTAAATTAATTGAGTCATGTCCTGGTGTGAAGTCTGACAGCTTGAGTTAAAGTGCCTATAAAATCTCAAATGACTCCAGTTCTTTTGTTCAAGTATGCTAATGTTCTAAGGTAAATATTATTCATACTATATAATATCCAGATGAGCACCTCAGTAGCATGTTGTAGTCCTATGAGGTGTGGTGGGCTTCATAATTTCTTGACTGAAGAAACCACCATGCCATATGTATATATGCAACTGCCATTATTTTTCAAGCTACATTAATTGAACACATGGCACACATCACAAACCAGATTCCTCTTTAATGCACTATTCCAGGGGTTGGTAACCTGAAACAGTGAAAGAGCCACTCGGAACCGGTTCCCTCACAAAAGGAAAAACCGGGCAGCTTCTGGTTTGCGCGCACGGCATTTCTGGATGCACAGGAACAATCCACTTCCTGCCGTCCATTCTTTCTTTTTTGGAGGACCCTGAAAAGGGTCGAAAATCACCCTGGAGGGGCGATTACCATGAGGAGGCCTTCTCTGTGATCGCGGAAGGGCGGCAGCCCTCCGCTTGAATCCGAGACAATCTCCTTTGGCCAAAAGAAGAAGAGACTGGCCATAAAGATGGCCGATCACTAAGCCACTCCCTGCTGAAAACCAAAAGCACCACCTAGCACTAAGAAGCAATCTGGAGGACCTGGGTGAGACTTTACCTTTCCTATTCCCTTAACCATCTTCCTGTGGGACTTTCCTGAAAATTTCTTTCCCCATTTTTTGAAAAAACGGCGAATATCTACTCTGGGAACAAATCTTAAAGCCTTAAAGCCTTAAAAGAAATTCAAATAATTCAGCAAAGAAATTAAGCAATTTCATCTGTATTTACTAAAAAGCTCCTATTTTTTGCTGGGGATCCACTATCCTATTTTCTCTCTAAACTGTGAATTAAGGAAAAAATTGGACTAATGCTACGAAAGTTCTATATTAATTTTTTTTGGGGGGAGAATGTTTTTACATTGCATTTTATATGTTATTGATGACATCTTGTGGCGAAACCTGGTACAGCAAGTAAATTTCTTTTTTCTGTTGTGAGAGCTGACTGAATAACAGAGCTGTCCTTGACATTATTTTTAAAGATAAGTGTCGGAGCACCTGGCACTGAAAACAACTCTTTCGGAGGTGGATAATCTTTGACTCGTGTTAAAATAGCCTCCATGGAAGATTTAGCTGCAAACAATAACAAAATGGATGAATATATCCCACCACATGACTATAAACTGATACTAGACACGATTTTGGCAATGACAGAGCAAATTAAAGCCAAACTGCAAGAAAAATCTGACAACTTAAAGCCACCAAATCAAATTTTGACTTTAAATGAGGAAAAGATAATCCAAAACCAAATAGAAGAAGTGGAAACTAATATTAATATAGGAGATTTCAAAGAACAACAAATGCAACCTACAGAAAACCTTAAATTCCAAACTTCAATGCCAACTACAAAACTTACAACTCAAAAAGCAACAGCACCTGAAGAAAGCAATACTAAGAGTGAAGACACTAAAGGTCTTCAAATATGCTATATTGAGAACTCAACTAATCAAATGACAATCATAATAACACCAGCTTCTACTTTCTACCTAACCCAGATAGAATTGGAAGAAGAAAAAGACTTGACTGATCTAATGACAACTTGTTGTTGTTAGTTGCGAAGTCGTGTCCGACCCATCGCGACCCTATGGACAATGTTCCTCCAGGCCTTCCTGTCCTCTACCATCTTCTGGAGTCCATTTAAGCTCACGCCTACTGCTTCAGTGACTCCATCCAGCCACCTCATTCTCTGTCGTCCCCTTCTTCTATTGCCCTCAATCTTTCCCAGCATTAGGCTCTTCTCCAGTGAGTCCTTCCTTCTCATTAGATGGCCAAAGTATTTGAGTTTTAGCTTCAGGATCTGGCCTTCTAAAGAGCAGTCAGGGTTGATCTCCTCTAGGACTGACCGGTTTGATCGCCTTGCAGTCCAAGGGACTCGCAGGAGTCTTCTCCAGCACCATAGTTCAAAGGCTTCAATTCTTTGGCGCTCAGCCTTTCTTATGGTCCAGCTTTCACTGCCATACATTGCAACTGGGAAGACCATAGCCTTGACTATACGTACTTTTGTTGACAGGGTGATGTCTCTGCTTTTTAGTGTGCTGTCTAGATTTGCCATGGCTTTCCTCCCCAGGAGCAAGCGTCTTTTAATTTCTTGGCTACAGTCCCCATCTGCAGTGATCTTGGAGCCCAGGAAAATAAAATCTGTCACTACCTCCATTTCTTCCCCATCTATTTGCCAGGAATTGAGAGGGCCAGATGCCATGATCTTGGTTTTCTTAATGTTTAGTTTCAACCCACATTTTGCACTCTCCTTCTTCACTCGCAACAAGAGGCTCTTTAGTTCCTCTTCACTTTCTGCCATTAGAGTGGTATCATCTGCATATCTTAGGTTGTTGATGTTTCTTCCGGCAATCTTAATTCCAACTTTTGATTCATCTAGCCCTGCCTTTCTCATGATGTGCTCTGCATATAAGTTAAATAGGCAAGGCGACAGTATGCAGCCTTGCCGGACTCCTTTCCCAATTTTGAACCAATCAGTGGTTCCGTGTCCAGTTCTCACTGTTGCTTCTTGGCCTACATATAGGTTTCTCAAGAGACAAATAAGATGGTCTGGTATGCCCATCTCTTTAAGAACTTGCCAGAGTTTGTTATGATCCACACAATCAAAGGCTTTAGCATAGTCAATGAAGCAGAAGTAGATGTTTTTCTGGAACTCTCTAGCTTTCTCCATGATCCAGCGTATGTTAGCAATTTGATCTCTAGTTCCTCTGCCTCTTCGAAATCCTGCCTGTACTTCTGGTAGTTCTCGATCCACATACTGCTGGAGTCTAGCTTGTAGAATTTTAAGCATAACTTTACTAGCATGAGAAATGAGTGCAATGGTGCGATAGTTTGAACATTCTTTGGCACTGCCTTTCTTTGGAATTGGAATGTAAACTGATCTTTTCCAATCCTGTGGCCACTGTTGAGTTTTCCAAATTTGCTGGCAAATTGAGTGTAGCACTTTTACTGCATCGTCTTTTAAGATTTTGAATAGCTCAGCTGGAATACTGTCACCTCCACTAGCTTTGTTGTTGCTCAGCTTTTCTAAGGCCCACTTCACTTCACATTCTAGGATGTCTGGCTCGAGGTCAGTGACCACCTCATTGTGATTATCAGGGACATTAAGCTCATTCTTGTATAGTTCTTCTGTGTAATTTTTCCACCTCTTCTTAATCTCTTCTGCCTCTGTTAGGTCCCTGCCATTTTGGTCCTTTATCATGCCCATTTTTGCATGGAACGTTCCCTTCATCTCTCCAATTTTCTTGAAAAGCTCTCTGGTCCTCCCTATTCTATTGTTTTTTTCTATTTCTTTGCATTGTTCATTTAAGAAGGCATTCTTATCTCTTCTAGCTATTCTTTGGAATTCTGCATTTAATTGGGCATATCTTTCTTTTTCTCCCTTGCCTTTCGCTTCCCTCCTTTCCTCAGCTATTTGCAAAGCTTCCTCAGACAGCCATTTTGCTTTCTTGCATTTCTTTTTCTTTGGGATGGTTTTGGTTGCTACCTCTTGTACAATGTTGCGAACCTCTGTCCATAGTTCTTCAGGCACTCTGTCTATCAGATCTAATTCCTTAAATCTATTTGTCACCTCTACTGTATATTCAACAGGGATATGATTTAATTCATACCTGACTGGCCTAGCGCTTTTCCCTACTTTCTTTAATTTAAGCCTAAACTTTGCAACAAGAAGCTCATGGTCTGAGCCACAGTCAGCTCCTGGTCTTGTTTTTACTGACTGTATAGAGCTTCTCCATCTTTGGCTGCAGAGCATATAGTCAATCTGATTTCTGTGTTGACCGTCTGGTGATGTCCATGTGTAAAGCCGTCTCTTGGGTTGTTGGAAAAGAGTGTTTGCTATGACCATCGTATTCTCTTGACAAAATTCTATCAGCCTGTGCCCTGCTTCATTTTGTACTCCAAGGCCAAACTTGCCTGTTATTCCAGTTATCTTTTGGCTTCCTACTTTAGCATTCCAATCTCCCATGATGATAAGGACATCAATCATCAAAAACTGAATTATTAAAGCAAAACTACAATGGTTACAAAGGGGACACTTTCCTTGCAAAATTGACATTTGGATGCACTCCCTGGATTCAAATAAGGGGTGTAGGAAGAAAAGGAGATACATTTGAGAATTTAAAGATGCCAAAAGGGAAGCCTGATTGGCACATAAGGAAGGCAAGGGTTAGATTTAAAAAACTGAACTTGTTTCTTTTTGGGGGTTCCTAAAGATAGAGTATAAAAATACCTTTCAATGGATTAATACCTGTGGAACTCCGGACTGCCCCCGATCTGCGTTCATTTCGCCGGGACCTGAAAACCTGGCTTTTCGATTCATCAGGCCTTGACTGAAGGGGTTTTAGCTTTTTAATATTGTTTTAATTGTTGGGCTTAATTAATTTAATTTATTTTAATTTTATATTATCTTTTATATTGTATTTTGTATCTTTTATATTATATTGTATTATGCTGCCCTGTAAACTCCCCTGACTCCTTCGGGAATAGGGCGGTATAGAAATCTAATTAAATAAATAAATAAATAAATTAAGGGGAATCTCTAAAAAATATAACTGATTTTACATTTAGGTTTTCGATCTCTAAGGGAAAACAAAAGTAAGCTTTTAGAATATAATTCTGAACTATATTATAGAATTTGGAGCCTGAGCTTCTCGATAGTCTCTCAGGGTTGGTGGTTGAGTTCCCCAAATTTATGGTCTTGGGTGACTTCAACCTACCATCCCTGGGGGGATCATCTGAGTTAGCTTGGGAGTTCATGGCTTCCATGACGGCCATGGACCTGATGCAGGTTATTCAGGGCACAACTCATGGGAGGGGTGGTCACACGCTCGATTTGGTTTTTCTATCCGGACGGTGGTTAGATGATCTTGGTGGGGATTCTCCAATTATTACACCCCTGTCATGGACCGATCATCATCTCCTGCGGCTGGTCTTCCATTTTGCCACTCCCCGTCGCGGGGTTGTTGAGCCAATGAGATGGTTCCGCCCTAGGCGCCTGATGGACCCCGAGCGGTTCCAGGCGGCGCTTGGGCCCCCACCTGCCTCCTTTGCCCACAGCTCGGCCGATGCCCTAGTGGAAGCCTGGGAAAGGGCGGCCACAGAGGCACTCGACCGAGTTGTACCCATGCAGCCCTTGACCCGGCGCAGATCCCAATGGGCTCCATGGTTCTCCATGGAGCTCCGGGAGATGAAGTGTCGGAGACGGGGCCTAGAGAGCTGTTGGAGGTCCAGCCGATCCGAATCCGACCGGTTACGACTAAGGTCGTTCACGAGAACTTATCTCGTGGTGATGAGGGTGGCAAGGTCTAACCACTTTGCCACCCTCATCGCGTCCGCAGATAATCGCCCGGCCGCCCTGTTTAGAGTAACTCGCTCCCTCCTTAATCAGGAGGTGAGGGAGGAGCCCTTGCAGGGTCGTGCCGAGGAGTTTAGTCGATATCTGTCGGACAAAATCGCTCGGATCCGGACCAGTCTGGACTCCGACTGGGCAGAGTCTGATGATGAGGATACGGGCAGTCTTGTCGATGTTATCTGGGAGGAGTTTGATCCTGTGACTCCTGAAGAAGTGAACAGGATCATGGGGAAGCTGAGCTCCACCACGTGTTTGTTGGACCCGTGTCCCTCCTGGCTGATTTATGCAGCCCGGGATGGGACACGAGGCTGGCTCCAGGAAGTGATAACTGCTTCTTTGAGTGAGGGTAGCTTTCCCGCCGCCTTGAAGGAGGCGATGGTGAGACCCCTCCTCAAGAAGCCTGCCTTGGACCCAGCAATATTAAACAACTTTAATATTGCGAAGGTTGTTGAGAGCGTGGTGGCGCAGCAGCTCCCTTTGTTCTTGGATGAAGCTGATTATCTAGACACGTACCAATCGGGCTTCAGGCCCGGGTACAGCACGGAGACGGCATTGGTCGCGCTGGTGAATGATCTCTGGCGGGCTCGGGACAGGGGTTGCTCCTCTGTCCTAGTCCTTTTAGACCTCTCAGCGGCTTTTGATACCATCGACCATGGTATCTTGCTGCGACGTCTCAGGGGGTTGGGAGTGGGAGGCACAGTTTTTCAGTGGTTCTCCTCCTACCTTCTGGGACGTTCGCAGTCGGTGTTGGCAGGGGGCAGAGGTCGACCTTGAGGCCTCTTGTTTGTGGAGTTCCTCAGGGATCGGTCCTCTCGCCTCTCCTGTTCAACATCTATATGAAGCCGCTGGGTGAGATCATTCGTGGTTTTGGAGTTGGGTGTTGTGATTCAAAGTCAGCCTGTGGGTTCGGCAGTTGGGTCGGATGACTCAGAGGAGGAGGAGGAGGGGGGTGTTGAAGAGCTTGATGAGAGTCCTCAGCCAGGCCCCTCTCATCTGGTCACGACACAGACCCAGCTGTGTGAGCCTGACAGCGTGGATGAAGATGACCCACAGCTGGCCCTGTTCAAGGACGCCCGACGCAGGAGGCAGTCAATCAGGAGTAAACAGAGGAAGGCAATGGGGCTCCTCGGAAGGAGGCAGAGAGAAGCCACACCCTGAACTGTATTTAAGGGGGAATGGGTGGGAGGGATGGTTTGCTGAAGGCAACCGCTTGAAAAGCTCCTGTTTCTTGGTTTGTGTCTTGTTCTATTTGTTTTTGTAGCAATAAATTTGGCAGGCGTAATTCCAGCCTCTTGCCTTCTTGTAAAAGGGGTTGTCCCTGCCTTTTCTGCAGGGCCGGTAGCAGGCTGGTACAGAACAGTTTGCCTTCAGCCACCCACCCCTTACTAATATTATGGAGCAGCTACGTGCTGAGAATGCCCAGCTCACCCAGCAACTCACTTTGCTGGCAGCTCAGGTGGCTCAACTGCAAGCTCAGGTCCATGCTGCACCCCCACCATCACCCCCACCCAGGAGAAAATGCCAAGTTGCAATGCCGGATAAATTTACTGGCAATCCAGAACTGTTTCCTGCTTTCCTGGGACAATGCCAGCTCTTTATCAGCGTGAGAGCAGCTGATTTCCCCACTGACCGGGATAAGGTGGGGTTTGTGTTAAGCCTTCTTTCGGGTGATGCAGCTCGTTGGGGCACGCCTCTGCTGGCTCAAACTAGTCCATTGTTGGACAACTTTGTGGGGTTTTGTGATCATATGTGTCTGATGTATGAGGACCCTATAAAGACGCAGACTGTTCTGAACCAGCCCTCTTCTCGCAACCCCTAATTAAAAGAAGAGTCTGGAAAGCGTCCAAGGCTAAAAGGCTTCTGCCAAGATTTAATTACGCAGTTAACAAAAACACAAGAGCTTGTCTTCTCAAGCGGAAAAGTTGCTTTCAGCAACCAGCCCCTCCCCAAACACTTCTTTTATAGAGAGCTCAGGGCGTGGTCTCCCTGTGCCTCCTCCCGAGGAGTCCCATAGTCTTTCTTTGTTTGTCCCTGCTCGTCTGCCTCCTGCGTCGGGCGTCCTTGAACAGGGCCAGCTGTGGGTCATCATCCTCCGCACTCTCGGGCTCACACAGCTGAGAAGAGGTCCCCGGCTGAGGACTCTGCAAAGCCTCCAAATCATCATCAGCCGGTTCGTTTCCCTCCTCCCCCACATCTGAGTCCTCCGATACATCGGACCCGGCTGTCGGACCCACAGGCTGGCCCTGAGTCACAACACAGACTGCTACTTGTCGCCTGAAAGCTCTGAGGCAGGGTCAACGCCCCCTACAGGGCTATATCAGCGATTTTCGGCTGTTTAGCCAGGATTCCGCCTGGAATGAGGCTGCACTCGTGGATGCCTTCCAGGATGGATTGTCGGAGGAGATGTTGGATGAGCTGGCCCGTGTGGATATTCCCTCAGACCTGAATGGGCTGATCCATCTCTGCCTGCGGATCGATGCTCGGTTGCAGCAGCGAAGGAGTCGCCGTGCCACCCCACAGACCCCTGCAGCCCCTGTTGTGCGTGAGCCCCCAGTTCAAAGGGAGGAGCCAATGGAGCTGGGTGCCGCCAGGTCTCGTCTATCGGTGACTGAAATGAACAGATGAGGATCGGAGGGGTTGTGTTTTTACTGCGGGGACCCTGGACATTTGGCTGCTTTTTGCCCAAAGAAGCGACAGCGGGCATCAGTGACCGAGTCTGCCCCGAGAAAGTCCCCTACTTTTCTGTCGGGAAACGCCCCGAGCCCGATCTAGACAGTGTGATAGATCGGGCATCCCACAACAACACTGAGCGACGTCTTTCCGATGCTGCCTGTGGACCTCCACGGCATCTGATATTGGAGGCACGTCTGATCCTTCCTGGCAAGCCAGAGGGGATTCCAGTCCATGCCTTAATTGACTCTGGGGCCACCACAAATTTTATGGACTCAGCATTTGTGGCCAAATGGGCTGTTCCCCAGTGCTCGGTGGATCCGCCCATGTTAGTGGAGACTATCGATGGTCGAGTGCTCCTGTCTGGGCCAATTACGGCCGCCACGCAACCATTATGTATGGCCATCAGTTCCCATGTGGAGGCCATCCAGTTCTATATCACCTCAGATCTGCACTTCCCCGTGGTCTTGGGACTGGCGTGGCTCCGGGCGCATGACCCACAGATCTATTGGTCACAGAACTTGGTCACCTTCCCAAGCTTGCAGTGCGTGGACCACTCCCGCCATATCTGTGCCGGCCAGGTGGAGGGTTCCCCAGGGATTTCCTTGCCTCCCGAACTGTCCGACTTTGCTGATGTGTTCAGCGAGACAGAGGCGGATCAATTACCCCCGCACAGGCCCTATGACTGCCCCATTGATTTAGTCCCTGATGCGCCTCTCCCAGTGGGGCGTTTGTACTCCATGTCGGACCCCGAGTTGGCTGCATTGCGGGACTTTCTGGAGAAGAATTTGGCTCGCGGTTTCATCCGGCCCTCGTCCTTGCCAGTGTCTGCACCCGTGCTCTTTGTCAAAAAGAGGTCGGGCGAATTGCGGCTTTGCTGCGATTATAGGAAACTCAACGCCATCACGGTGCGCAATCGTTACCCGCTGCCCCTCATCCCCTAACTTTTGGACCAACTCCGGGAGGCTAAGATCTTCACGAAACTGGACCTGCGTGGAGCTTACAACCTCGTCAGGGTTCGGCCGGGTGATGAGTGCAAGAAGGCGTTTGGTACTCGCTATGGACATTTCGAGTATACGGTGATGCCGTTTGGCCTGACCAACGCCCCCACCGTGTTTCAGCATTTCTTGAACGACATTTTCCGGGATTTGTTGGATCAGTTTGTCGTGATCTACTTGGATGACATCCTGATCTACTCCCCGTCGCCTGAGGTGCACCATCAGCATCTCCATCAGGTCCTGCAGCGACTCCGAGAACATCGGCTGTTTGCCAAGTTGGAGAAGTGCCAGTTCTACCGGGTGACCATCGATTTCCTGGGTTACCGCATTTCTCCTGAGGGCATCGCCATGGAGCCGAGTAAGGTTGAGTCTTTGCAGAGTTTGCAACCCCCGTGTCGCGTGAAGGATGTTCAGCGACTTCTTGGGTTCGCCAACTATTACCGAACTTTCATCCCTGGGTTTGCTGCCTTGACAGCCCCCCTCACCCGGCTCCTGCAGAAGAAGACTCGGTTCCAGTGGAACGCTCCAGAACAACGGGCTTTCCAGACTTTGAAGGAAGCCTTCACGAAGGAGCCCATCTTCAAGGATCCTGACCCACAACGGCCGTTTGTCGTGGAGGCGGACGCCACCGACATTGCCATTGGTGCGGTGTTACTCCAGGCAACGACGCCCAGCGGTACCCTCTTCCCTTGCGCGTACCATTCACGAAAACTGAACCCTTCAGAGCGCAATTATACAATCTGGGAGAAGGAGCTGCTGGCCATCAAAGCGGCGTTCGAGGCCTGGAGGCATCATCTGGAGGGAGCGCGGCATCAAATCGAGGTCCAAACGGACCATAAGAATTTGGAAAGCCTGCAGACCACTCGGAATTTGAACCAACGCCAGATCCGGTGGTCTCTTTTCTTTGCGAGGTTCGACTTCCGAGTTAAGTACATACCTAGTGGGCACAATCAAAGAGCGGATGTTCTGTCCAGGAAGCCCGAATATTCCCGAGTGGAAGACAAGCTTCTGCCCAGGACAGTGATCCCCGTTGAGTCTTTTGCTGCGGTGCGGGAGCCGGTTGATATACGGGCTCAGATCCGGGAGGCACAGCAGCAGGAGGTGTGGGTGGCTCACCGGAAGGAGGAGGTGGGGCCAGATTCTCCTTGGTCGGTCACAGATGGACTCTTGTATTATCGTGACCGGCTCTACATTCCGGGAGGGCCACTCAGGGGACTCATCCTCAGTCAGTGTCACGATAACCCGGTGGCGGGGCATTTTGGCCTGTTCAAGACCCTGAACCTGGTCTCCCGTACCTTCTGGTGGCCCCGAGTCCGACACGACGTCCAGTCCTATGTCACTTCCTGCATCCCCTGCAGGCAGGCCAAGTCAGCGACAGGGGCCCCGCCTGGATTACTGCAGCCCTTGCCGACACCCAAAAGACCCTGGGGGGCTGTGTCCATGGACTTTCTGACGGATTTACCCCCATCCTCTGGTTTTACGACAGTGTATGTGGTGGTGGACATGCTGACCAAGATGGCGCACTTCATCCCCTGTCGCGGCTTACCGTCAGCCCGCGCCACTAGTCGTATGTTCATTCAGCAGGTGTTTCGGCTGCACGGCCTCCCTGATAGAGTCGTCTCTGATAGGGGGGCCCAGTTTACAGCCCGCTTCTGGCAGGAGTTGATGCATGCGTTGGATATCAAGATTTGCCTCTCGTCCACGCATCATCCTCAAACTGACGGGGGAACCGAGAAGGTCATTGGTATCCTGGAACAATATCTGTGCTGCTACGTTAATCTGCAGCAAAACAATTGGGTGGACTATCTGGCCATGGCTGAGTTTGCATTTAACAATTCGCAGCACACCTCCACACAGATGACACCGTTCTTGGCCAATGTGGGATATCACCCCTGGTTTTCCCCCCTTTTTCCTGTGGACTCACCGGAGCCGGCAGCGAATGACTTCATGGCAGAGTTACAGGCAATCCATCGATTGGTGCGACGTCAGTTAGAGAAGGCCAAGGCCGATTACAAAAGGTTTGCTGATCGGTCAAGACGGGATACACCTCCACTATCGGTGGGAGATTGGGTCTGGTTGTCCACCAGGAACCTACTGTCAACACGGCCGGTGAGAAAGTTAGATCACCGATATTTAGGACCGTTCCCAGTCGAGGCTGTCATCAATCCGGTCGCCTATCGCTTAACTCTGCCATGTTCCCTGCGCGTGCACCCAGTCTTTCATCGGTCTCTGTTGGTCCCCGAGCAACCGGCCTGTCCACTCCACCGAGCGGAACCTCCCCCATCAGGACCTTGTGATGGAGGCAGCACCCCTGAGCACGAGGTCGCCAGGATCAGGGATTCCCATTGGCTGAAAGGTCGTTTCCAGTACCTGATTGAATGGAAAGGTTACGGACCAGAGGACTTCACCTGGGAAGACACGACCGCCGTTCATGCCCCTGCGTTGGTGACCGCTTTTCATGAACAATTTCCATCCCGACCGCATCCGGATCGGCAGACCCGGGGGAACGGCCCTGCGGTGCGGGATAGTGTTGTGATTCAGTGTCAGCCTGTGGGTTCGGCAGTTGGGTCAGATGACTCAGAGGAGGAGGAGGAGGGGGTTGTTGAAGTGCTTGATGAAAGTCCTCAGCCAGGCCCCTCTCATCTGGTCACGACGCAGACCTAGCTGTGTGAGCCTGACAGCGTGGATGAAGATGACCAACAGCTGGCCCTGTTCAAGGACGCCCGACGCAGGAGGCAGTCAATCAGGAGTAAACAGAGGAAGGCAATGGGGCTCCTCAGAAGGAGGCAGAGAGAAGTCACGCCCTGAACTTTATTTAAGGGGGAATGCGTGGGAGGGCTGGTTTGCTGAAGGCAACCGCTTGAAAAGCTCCTGTTTCTTGGTTTGTGTCTTGTTCTATTTGTTTTTGTAGCAATAAATTTGGCAGGCGTAATTCCAGCCTCTTGCCTTCTTGTAAAAGGGGTTGTCCCTGCCTTTTCTGCAGGGCCGGTAGCAGGCTGGTACAGAACATTGGGTATCATCAGTATGCTGATGATACCCAGCTTTTTATTTCGACCCCAAACCACCCCAGTGATGCCCTCGACGTGATGTCCCGTTGCCTGGAGGCGGTCTGGGTCTGGATGGGGAGGAACAGGCTTCAGCTCAACCCTGACAAGACTGAGTGGCTGTTCGTGCCGGCATCCCGGGAAATTCAGATTACTCCATCTCTTGCCATGGGGGGTGAGCTATTACCCCCCGTAGATAGGGCGCGCAACTTGGGGGTCCTCCTAGACTCACCGCTCTCTTTAGAAGAGCATATTGGAGCTGTGACTAGGGGGGCCTTTGCCCAGGTTCGCCTGGTGCGCCAGTTGCGGCCCTATCTGGACCGGGATGCTTTGCGTACAGTCACTCATGCGCTCGTGACCTCTCGTCTGGACTACTGTAATGCTCTCTACATGGGGCTGCCCTTGAAGACCACTCGGAGGCTCCAACTGGTGCAGAATGCAGCCGCGCGAGTTGTGTTGGGAGTCTCCTGATACTCCCATGTTACACCTTTGCTCCGCGAGCTGCATTGGCTGCCGGTTGTCCTCCGGGTGAGATTCAAGGTGTTGGTAATGACTTACAAAGCCCTACATGGCATGGGTCCGGATTACCTACGGCAACACCTGCGGCCGGCGTCAACCTCCCTCCGTCCAGTGCGCTCCCACAGAGAGGGCCTCCTCAGGGTGCCTCCGATCAAAGAATGTCGATTGGTGGCCCCTAGGGGGAGGGCGTTCTCTGTGGGCGCACCAGACCTGTGGAACCGCTTGCCGGTCGAGCTCCGGATGGCCCCCGACCTTTGCTCCTTCCAGCGGGATCTAAAAACTTATTTATTCGAGCAATCCGGCCTGGTTTGATGGGTTAAGGGTTGGGTTTTTAACATGGTTTTAATTACTGTTTATATCGGGCATAATATTTAATTGTTTTTTTAACTTTTGTACTTCGTTTTTAATATTTATTGCCCTGTACACCGCCCTGAGTCCTTCGGGAGAAGGGCGGTATAAAAATTTAATAAATATAATATAATAAAGACTATGCTAAAGCCTTTGATTGTGTGGATCATAACAAACTGTGGCAAGTTCTTAAAGAGATGGGAGTACCAGACCATCTTATTTGTCTCTTGAGAAACCTATATGCGGGTCAAGAAGCAACAGTGAGAACTGGACATGGAACCACTGATTGGTTCAAAATTGGGAAAGGAGTCCGGCAAGGCTGTATACTGTCGCCCTGCCTATTTAACTTATATGCAGAGCACATCATGAGAAAGGCAGGGCTAGATGAATCAAAAGTTGGAATTAAGATTGCCGGAAGAAATATCAACAACCTAAGATACGCAGATGATACCACTCTAATGGCAGAAAGTGAAGAAGAACTAAAGAGCCTCTTGTTGCGGGTGAAGAAGGAGAGTGCAAAACTTGGGTTGAAACTTAACATTAAGAAAACCAAGATCATGGCATCTGGCCCTCTCAATTCCTGGCAAATAGATGGGGAAGAAATGGAGGTAGTGACAGATTTTATTTTCCTGGGCTCCAAGATCACTGCAGATGGGGACTGTAGCCAAGAAATTAAAAGACGCTTGCTCCTGGGGAGGAAAGCCATGGCAAATCTAGACAGCACACTAAAAAGCAGAGACATCACCCTGTCAACAAAAGTGCGTATAGTCAAGGCTATGGTCTTCCCAGTTGCAATGTATGGCAGTGAAAGTTGGACCATAAGAAAGGCTGAGCGCCAAAGAATTGAGGCCTTTGAACTATGGTGCTGGAGAAGACTCCTGCGAGTCCCTTGGACTGCAAAGCGATCAAACCGGTCAGTCCTAGAGGAGATCAACCCTGAATGCTCTTTAGAAGGCCAGATCCTGAAGCTAAAACTCAAATACTTTGGCCACCTAATGAGAAGGAAGGACTCACTGGAGAAAAGCCTAATGCTGGGAAAGATCGAGGGCAATAGAAGAAGGGGACGACAGAGAATGAGGTGGCTGGATGGAGTCACTGAAGCAGTAGGCGTGAGCTTAAATGGACTCCAGAAGATGGTAGAGGACAGGAAGGCCTGGAGGAATGTTGTCCATAGGGTCGCGATGGGTCGGACACGACTTCGCAGCTAACAACAACAATATAATAAATATAAATATATCAAAAGATAGTATTTTAACAATTGATGTACGGTTAAGACGACTTATAGAATATATTAGTTGTTACTTTTGAACTGTATTATAGAATCTAGAATTTTATATACAAAAGATAGTATTTTAATACAGGTGAAACTTGAAAAATTAGAATATCGTGCAAACGTTCATTTATTTCAGTAATGCAACTTAAAAGGGGAACCTAATATATGAGATAGACTCATTACATGCAAAGCAAGATAGTTCAAGTCGTGATTTGTCATAATTATGATGATTATGGCGGACAGCTCATAAAAACCCCAAATTCTCAATCTCAGAAAATTAGAATATTGTGAAAAGGTGCAATATTCTAGGCTCAAAGTGTCCCACTCTAATCAGCTAATTAAGCCATAACACCTGCAAAGGGTTCCTGAGCACATTAATAGAAAGTTATGTGGAAGGGAAAAGTGTGGAAGAAAAAGGTGCACAAGCAGCAGGGATGACCGCAGCCTGGAGAGGATTGTCAGAAAAAGGCCATTCAAAAGTGTTGAGGACTTTCACAAGGAGTGGACTGAGGCTGGAGTCAGTGCATCAAGAGCCACCACACACAGACGGATCCTGGACATGGGCTTCAAATGTCGTATTCCTCTTGTCAAGCCGCTCCTGAACAACAAACAGGGTCAGAAGCGTCTTACCTGGGCTAAAGAAAAACAGACCTGGTCTGTTGCTCAGTGGTCCAAAGTTCTCTTTTCTGATGAGAGCAACGTTTGCATCTCATTTGGAAACCAAGGACCCAGAGTCTGCAGGAAGAATGGAGAGGAACACACTGCAAGATGCTTGAAGTCCAGTGTGAAGTTTCCACAGTCTGTGTTGATTTGGGGAGTCATGTTATCTGCTGGTGTTGGTCCACTGTGCTTCATTAAGTCCAGGGTCAACACAGCCGTCTACCAGGAGATTTTGGAGCACTTCATGCTTCCTTCCACAGACGAGCTTTATGGGGATGCTGACTTCATTTTCCAGCAGGACTTGGCACCTGCCCACACTGCCAAAAGCACCAAAACCTGGTTCTATGACCGTGGGATTACTGTGCTTGATTGGCCAGCAAACTCACCTGACGTGAACCCCATAGAGAATCTATGGGGCATTGCCAAGAGAAAGATGAGAGACATGAGACCGAACAATGCAGAACAGCTGAAGGCCGCTATTGAAGCATCCTAGTCTTCCGTAACACCTCAGCAGTGTCACAGGCTGATAGCTTCCATGCCACGCCGCATTGAGGCAGTACTGAGTACATATGCGTGCTTATACTTTTCAGAGGTGCGATATTGTTCTATGTACACTTTTTGTTTTATTGATTGCATGTAATATTCTAATTTTCTGAGATTGTGGATTTGGGTTTTCATGAGCTGTACGCCATAATCATCACAATTATGAGAAATCACGGCTTGAACTATCTTGCTTTGCATGTAATGAGTCTATCTCATATATTAGTTTCCCCTTTTAAGTTGCATTACTTAAATAAATGAACTTTTGCATGATACTCTAATTTTTCGAGTTTCACCTGTAATCGTTGAACGGATAAGACAAAAAATATCTTTCTAATAATTGGTGATTTGTTAAGATGAAAACTAGACTTTAATGGTAAAACATAAGAATGTTTTGTAATGAACAATGTAAGTTTTGTAGACAAGAGAATTATTCTTTATTGAAATAGAGAATTGTGGGTTACACAAAAATTAAGCTTTCTTTTGTATATTATAGGCTATTCTGGAATATTCTATTGCAATTAGATAAAATTTAAAAACAGGATATTGATATATATTAGTGAAAATATATTGAAAATTTTGTTAATTGACTAGGTTACAACTAGAAATGTATTAACTTGACTATTTTGACTATGTGATAACTAAGGGAATCAGAGAGGGAATCCCTGTTGATGCAACGTGAACTATTTACAACTTGTTATTTGTTATTTTGACTACCCAACCACCGTATTGCTTCACAAATACATGTATATGTAAAGATTAAAAAATCAATAAAACTTGTATATATATATAAAACAACAACAAAAACCGGAGCCGCAAAAAATGTGTGCGTATGCACATGTGCACGCATGCACAGAACTGGGGGTTTGACTGAAGAATAGAGCCTAAGGTGAGACATGCACCAGCCCTGCCCCCTCCGCTCTCATTCACTCACATTTTGTTTGCAAAAGCTTCTCTCTCGCTCTATCATTCACTCACACTTTGCTCAAAAAAGCTTCCCTCTCCCTCTATTCACTCACACTTCACTCAAAAATGCTTCTCTCACTCTCATTCACTCGAAAGGCCAGCCGCGGTGGCTCCATTGACTTCCATGGGGATGCTTGGCAATGAATGGGACAATTGAAACCGCTCCCGGTAGTGCTGCTACTACTAACTTTTCCACTTGCTGCTTGGTTCCGATGAAACCACAGAACCCCTGGATGCCACTGCTGGGGGTGGAGGAGGCTTCCCGGGTTCAGCCATAGTGGAAGCCGATGACAGCGGTGGAGGCGGTGGCGAGAGAGATGCTGGAGGTCTGCCGCATCTCCATCAGCCTTTGCCTCCCCCGCAGAAACAAATTCCCATGCCGGCCCCCATGGCAGCAGTGTGCCTCAAGGGCTGGGCAATCGCTCCGGCGGCGGCTGCTTCTGTTGGGGCAGCCTAGTGCGCTTGCTGAGAAATGCTGGAGGTGCTCCAGGCCTGGTGTGGTAGCCGCTGCGCTTGCTGTCTTTGGCGGCTGTGGCCGCAGGAGCAGCACTGCCTGCCTGCCGGGCAGAAGCAACAGGAAGGTGGCGGCGGCGGCTGTTGGGGCAGCCTAGTGCCCGGCAGGCAGTACTTGGCAAGCGGGCATGGGTGATGCGCTGGTAGCTCCCGCCCCTCCAAGTACCAGACGGTGCTGCCCGGACACACTGCTGCTCCTGCCGCCACAGCCGCCAAAGACGGCAAGCACAGCTACCACGCCGGGCCTGGAGCACCTCCAGCGTCTCTTGGTGAGCGCACTTGGCTGCTGCAACAGCAGCCGCCACCGGTGCCACTTTCCTGTTGCTTCCGCCCGGCAGGCAGGCGGTGCTGCTCCTGCCGCCACAGCCACCAAAGACAGTGACCGCAGCAGCTACCACGTCAGGCCTGGAGCACCTCCAGCATCTCTCAATGAGCGCACTAGGCCTCCCCAACAGCAGCCGCCGCCGGCAGAGCGACTGCCCAACCCTTGAGGCCCAGTGCTGCCCTGGGGGCTGGCACGGGAATTTGTTTCTGCGGGGGAGGCGGAGGCTGATGGAGATGCGGCGGACCTCCAGCATCTCTCTCGCCGCCGCCTCCACCGCTGTCATTGGCTTCCGCTATGGCTGAACCCAGGCAGCCTCCTCCACCCCCAGCAGTGGCATCCAGGGGTTCTGTGGTTTCATCGGAACCAAGCAGCAAGTGGAAAAGTTAGTAGTAGCAGCACTACCGGGAGCGGTTTCAATCGTCCCCTTCATTTCCAAGCGTCCCCATGGAAGTCAATGGAGGCACCACGGGTGGCCTTTCGAGTGAATGAGAGCGAGAGAGAAGCATTTTCGAGTGAAGTGTGAGTGAATGAGTGTGTGAAAGAGGCTTTTTAGAGCAAAATGTGAGAAAATGAGATCAAGAGAAGCTTTTGCGAGGAACGTGTGAGTGAATTTGAGAGCGAGATAAAAGCTTTCCTTTTATCCCTTTCTTCCGACACCACATTTCCCCCCACTGAGTCACCAACCTTCACAGCTCCCTGACGCTAGCAAGAACCATCTTTTTGAGTTTTTCACTCTTCTTTTTCCAGACTAAGGGAGTGCCAGCCCTGCTGATGTAGGAAAAGCAAAGCAGGGGCCCTGCTGGCTCTCCAGAATAGAGGGGCCACTTCCTAATAAATGCGGCTGATCAGTCTTAGTTTCTTCTGCAAGGAATAGTTGGGGGAGGGGTGTGTTTTCTTCACCCTTTCCTCCCCCAAAAGGTTCCCTGCTTGGAAGGAGGAACGTGAAAGGGGTGGCTTTTGGTTTCTTTCCTTCTAACGGACACAGTGGTGCCCAATGGGTATTAGGGAGGGTACAGATCGGGAAAGGGGATTGCGTCTTTCCTCATCCAGCAAAACTGGTAAGAGAAAGCTTGACCAACCAAGCTGCTAAATCCCCTGTTTCTAGTGGACCCTCCTCACTGGGAAGAAACCTAGGCAATGAACGGACTTGGAGGTGCCGTGTGTGCGCGCACAGACACAATCACACAGAGAAAGAGACAGACAGCACCCCCCCTGCATGCCCCATCTGACCGACCCACTCACCTTTTCATCAGTCCTCCTGTCTCTTCCTCCGCTGTCACCACGTGCAGTCCGAGGAAGAAAAGAGGTTTGTGGGAAATCCCAGAAACCAAAGAACTTCAACCAATCAATTCAAACTTTGCAAGTTTTTTTTTTCCGTCAGAAGTTTGAATTGATTGGTTGAACTTTTTTAGTCTCCCTTTTTGTTTTTTGGACTGCACATGGCAGAGGACTGGGAGCCGCAGGAGACAACTGAAAGAGCCGCATGCGGCTCTGGAGCTGCGGGTTGCTGACCTGTGCACTATTCCTTTGCATTACCGTAGGACATTTAGAAACGCAATTACATTCTTATGCTTCCAAAGCATTCTTCCTTATCTTCCTGGTACATTGATCACCATAAAAATACTCAAGGTCTCTTGGGATAAGAATAAGTATGGTATTTAAGGAACGCAATAGAAAGCATTCACAATGCACAATGTATTTAAATTTAATTTTGTTTGAGGCAACTTCTTATAAAAGAATTGCCATTAATTTGTTTTAATAAAATAATTTAAATCAATTTTTCATTTGATTTCAAATTAAATGAATTGTATTGGTTGACAATGAGATTTTTTTAGTACAATTGCCAAATGCAATAAACTGTTTTTAGGTATATGTGTGCACTAATTATTTCAACACCAATACATTTTAACAACATATTCTATTTGTAAATGAATGCAAATGCAAATTATACAATTTTTTGTGCAAAAATAAAACAAAATAACAGATTTAAGAGCTGTTATCATTATTTATCTTTAGATAAAAAATAATTCCATCATCCAAAACTTTGTTATACTGTATTTAACGAATAAATGCTTTGGGATTAAAAAAAAAGACTCACTACATTTGATTGTGTATCACCATGGGATTAAAACAAAATTCGAACAGTGTATGAAAAATAAAGGTTCCTTAAACATCTGTTGGCTATATTCATACATTTTCCTTGATAGCACTCTATTGCCTTCTTTTTACCATTTTTTTCAACTTCCCAGCTTAAAAAAGGCAAGGCATCCCGCACTGGGAGCTGAAAGTTACGAAGACTGTTCAAGTATGTTGCTAGGCAACCTGTTCACACACGGCCCTTCTTACCCTCCCACTTTTGAATTAGCCCATACAGAACGCGTTTCCTATGATTTGAGCCATCTGAAGGTCCGTCGCTACAATGAATTCTGGTCCTCGGCTATATGGCTGCCTCCCTGGTGTGCTGCTGAGGAGAATTTGGCTCTCTGGAACAGTTTCCTTCAGCTTTTTTTGTGTGTGTGCAAAAAAAGGTGCCGGAACACCGTTCTGAGCGTTCTATGGGAAAAATAGCCCTGGTTGTCAATACAGATGAAAAAACTACTTTTGTACCTAACTCCTTAACTTTCTTGCCTAGCTGCCCATAATCACTCAATAGTGTTTTCAGGTCAGTTTTCATGTCATTCGTCCCTACGTGTAGTAGAAGAAAGTGGTAGTAATCTGTGGGTTTTATTATTTTGGTTAGGTTCTCAGCCACATCTTTGATTTTTGCTCCAGGGAGACAACATACCTCTCTGGACTGACTGTCTGGTATACAGATGGCTGGTTCTGTTCCTTTGAGAATTGAATCTCCTATCTGTTCTGTACCAGCCTGCTACCGGCCTTGCAGAAAAGGCAACCCCTTTACAAACGGCAAGAGGCTGGAATGACGTCTGCCAAATTTATTACAAAAACAAACAAGACACGAACCAAGATACAGGAGCTTTGAAACACTATATGAGCGGTTGCTTTCAGCAAACCAGCCCTCCCCACACAAGTCCTTTATAAAGAGTTCAGGGCGTGGCTTCTCTCTCCCTCCTTCCAAGAAGCCCCATTGCCTTCCTCTGTTTACTCCTACTTGACTGCCTCCTGCGTCGGGCGTCCTTGAACAGGGCCAGCTGTGGGTCATCTTCATCCACACTGTCAGGCTCACACAGCTGGGTCTCCATGGTGACCAGGTGGGAGGGGCCTGCCTGAGGGCTATCATCAGCAAGGTCTTCAACACCCCCCTCCACGTCTGAGTCGTCCGACCCAACTGCCGAACCCACAGGCTGACCCTGAATCACAACACTATCCCGCACCGCAGGGCCCTTCCCCCGGGTCTGCCGATCCGGATGCGGTCGGGATGGAAATTGTTCATGAAAAGCGGTCACCAACGCAGGGGCATGAACGGCGGTCGCGTCTTCCCAGGTGAAGTCCTCTGGTCCGTAACCTTTCCATTCAATCAGGTACTGGAAACGACCTTTCAGCCAACGGGAATCCCTGATGCTGGCGACCTCGTACTCGGGGGTGCTGCCTCCATCACGAGGTCCTGATGGGGGAGGTTCCGCTCGGCGGAGTGGACAGGCCGGTTGCTCGGGGACCAACAGAGACCGATGAAAGACTGGGTGCACGTGCAGGGAACGTGGCAGAGTTAAGCGATAGGCGACCGGATTGATGACAGCCTCGACTGGGAACGGTCCTAAATATCGGTGATCTAACTTTCTCACCGGCCGTGTTGACAGTAGGTTCCTGGTGGACAACCAGACCCGATCTCCCACCGATCAGCAAACCTTTTGTAATCGGCCTTGGCCTACTCTAACTGACGTCGCACCAATCGATGGATCGCCTGTAACTCTGCCATGAAGTCGTTCGCTGCCGGCTCCGGTGAGTCCACGGGAGAAAGGGGGGAAAACCGGGGGTGATATCCCACATTGGCCAAGAACGGTGTCATCTGTGTGGAGGTGTGCTGCAAATGGTTAAATGCAAACTCAGCTATGGCCAGGTAGTCCACCCAATTGTTTTGCTGCAGATTGACGTAGCAGCGCAGATATTGTTCCAGGATACCAATGACCTTCTCGGTTCCCCCGTCAGTTTGAGGATGATGCGCGGACGAGAGGCAAATCTTGATATCCAATGCATGCATCAACTCCTGCCAGAAGCGGGCTGTAAACTGGGCCCCCCTATCAGAGACGACTCTATCAGGGAGGCTGTGCAGCCGAAACACCTGCTGAATGAATATACGACTAGTGGCGCGGGCTGACGGTAAGCCGCGACAGGGGATGAAGTGCGCCATCTTGGTCAGCATGTCCACCACCACATACACTGTCGTAAAACCAGAGGATGGGGGTAAATCCGTCAGAAAGTCCATGGACACAGCCCCCCAGGGTCTTTTGGGTGTCGGCAAGGGCTGCAGTAATCCAGGCGGGGCCCCTGTCGCTGACTTGGCCTGCCTGCATGGGATGCAGGAAGTGACATAGGACTGGACGTCGTGTCGGACTCGGGGCCACCAGAAGTTACGGGAGACCAGGTTCAGGGTCTTGAACAGGCCAAAATGCCCCGCCGCCGGGTTATCGTGACACTGGCTGAGGATGAGTCCCCTGAGTGGCCCTCCCGGAACATAGAGCCGGTCACGATAATACAAGAGTCCATCCGTGACCGTCCAAGGAGAATCTGGCCCCACCTGCTCCTTCCGCTGAGCCACCCACACCTCCTGCTGCTGTGCCTCCCGGATCCGAGCCCGTATATCAACCGGCTCCAGCACTGCAGCAAAAGACTCGACGGGGATCACTGTCCTGGGCAGAAGCTTGTCTTCCACTTGGGAATATTCGGGCTTCCTGGACAGAGCATCCGCTGTTTGATTGTGCCCACTAGGTATGTACCGAACCCGGAAGTCGAACCTCGCAAAGAAAAGAGACCACCGGATCTGGCGTTGGTTCAAATTCCGAGCGGTCTGCAGGCTTTCCAAATTCTTATGGTCTGTCCGGACCTCGATTTGATGCCGCGCTCCCTCCAGATGATGCCTCCAGGCCTCGAACGCCGCTTTGATGGCCAGCAGCTCCTTCTCCCAGATTGTATAATTGCACTCCGAAGGGTTCAGTTTTCGTGAATGGTACGCGCAAGGAAAGAGGGTACCGCTGGGCGTCGTTGCCTGGAGTAACACCGCCCCAATGGCAATGTCGGAGGCGTCCGCCTCCACGACAAATGGCCGTTGCGGGTCAGGATGCTTCAAGATGGGCTCCTTCATGAAGGCTTCCTTCAAAGTCTGGAAAGCCTGTTGTTCTGGAGCGTTCCACTGGAACCGAGTCTTCTTCTGCAGGAGCCGGGTGAGGGGGGCTGTCAAGGCAGCAAACCCAGGGATGAAAGTTCGGTAATAGTTGGCGAACCCAAGAAGTCGCTGAACATCCTTCACGCGACGTGGGGGTTGCCAACTCTGCAAAGACTCAACCTTACTCGGCTCCATGGCGATGCCCTCAGGAGAAATGCGGTGACCCAGGAAATCGATGGTCACCCGGTAGAACTGGCACTTCTCCAACTTGGCAAACAGCCGATGTTCTCTGAGTCGCTGCAGGACCTGATGGAGATGCTGATGGTGCACCTCACGCGACGGGGAGTAGATCAGGATGTCATCCAAATAGATCACGACAAACTGATCCAACAAATCCCGGAAAATGTCATTCATGAAATGCTGAAACACGGCGGGGGCATTGGTCAGACCAAACGGCATCACTGTGTACTCAAAATGTCCATAGCGAGTACCAAACGCCGTCTTCCACTCATCACCCGGCCGAACCCTGACGAGGTTGTAAGCTCCACGCAGGTCCAGTTTCGTGAAGATCTTAGCCTCCCGGAGTCGGTCCAAGAGTTCGGGGATGAGGGGCAGCGGGTAACGATTGCGCACCGTGATGGCGTTGAGTTTCCTATAATCGCAGCAAAGCCGCAATTCGCCTGACTTCTTTTTGACGAAGAGCACGGGTGCAGACACTGGCGAGGATGAGGGCCGGATGAAACCGCGAGCCAAATTCTTCTCCAGAAAGTCCCGCAATGCAGCCAACTCGGGGTCCGACATGGAGTACAAACGCCCCACTGGGAGAGGCGCATCAGGGACTAAATCAATGGGGCAGTCATAGGGCCTGTGCGGGGGTAATTGATCCGCCTCTGTCTCGCTGAACACATCAGCAAAGTCGGACAGTTCGGGAGGCAAGGAAACCCCTGGGGAATCCTCCACCTGGCCGGCACAGATATGGCGGGAGTGGTCCACGCACTGCAAGCTTGGGAAGGTGACCAAGTTCTGTGACCAATAGATCTGTGGGTCATGCGTCCGGAGCCACGCCAGTCCCAAGACCACGGGGAAATGCAGATCTGAGGTGATATAGAACTGGATGGCCTCCACATGGGAACTGATGGCCATACATAATGGTTGCGTGGCGGCCGTAATTGGCCCAGACAGGAGCACTCGACCATCGATAGTCTCCACTAACATGGGCGGATCCACCGGGCACTGGGGAACAGCCCATTTGGCCACAAATGCTGAGTCCATAAAATTTGTGGTGGCCCCAGAATCAATTAAGGCATGGACTGGAATCCCCTCTGGTTTGCCAGGAAGGATCAGACGTGCCTCCAAAATCAGATGCCGTGGAGGTCCACAGGCAGCATCGGAAAGACGTCGCTCAGTGTTGTTGTGGGACACCCGATCTATCACACCGTCTAGATCGGGCTCGGGGCGTTTCCCGACAGAAAAGTAGGGGACTTTCTCGGGGATGGCTCGGTCACTGATGCCCGCTGTTGCTTCTTTGGGCAAAAAGCAGCCAAATGCCCAGGGTCCCCACAGTAAAAACACAACCCCCCCGATCGTCGTCTGTTCATTTCAGTCACCGATAGACAAGACCTGGCGGCACCCAGCTCCATTGGCTCCTCCCTTTGAACTGGGGGCTCACGCACAACAGGGGCTGCAGGGGTCTGTGGGGTGGCACGGCGACTCCTTCGCTGCTGCAACCGAGCATCGATCCACAGGCAGAGATGGATCAGCCCATTCAGGTCTGAGGGAATATCCACACAGGCCAGCTCATCCAACATCTCCTCCGACAATCCATCCTGGAAGGCATCCACAAGCGCAGCCTCATTCCAGGCAGAATCCTGGCTAAACAGCCGAAAATCGCTGATATAGCCCTGTATTGACCCTGCCTCAGAGCTTTCAGGCGTCGAGTAGCAGTCTGTGTCTTAATAGGGTCCTCATACATCAGACGCATATGATCACAAAACCCCACAAAGTTGTCCAACAATGGGCTAGGTTGAGCCAGCAGAGGCATGCCCCAACGAGCTGCATCACCCGAAAGAAGGCTTAACACAAACCCCACCTTATCCCAGTCAGTGGGGAAATCAGCTGCTCTCACGCTGATAAAGAGCTGGCATTGTCCCAGGAAAGCAGGAAACAGTTCTGGAGTGCCTGTAAATTTATCCGACATTGCAACTTGGCATTTTCTCCTGGGTGGGGGTGATCGTGGGGGTGCAGCATGAACCTGAGCTTGCAGTTGAGCCACCTGAGCTGCCAGCAAAGTGAGTTGCTGGGTGAGCTGGGCATTCTCAGCATGTAGCTGCTCCATAATATTAGTAAGGGGTGGGAGGCTGAAAGCAAACTGTTCTGTACCAGCCTGCTACCGGCCTTGCAGAAAAGGCAACCCCTTTACAAACGGCAAGAGGCTGGAATGACGTCTGCCAAATTTATTACAAAAACAAACAAGACACGAACCAAGATACAGGAGCTTTGAAACACTATCTGAGCGGTTGCTTTCAGCAAACCAGCCCTCCCCACACAAGTCCTTTATAAAGAGTTCAGGGCGTGGCTTCTCTCTCCCTCCTTCCGAGAAGCCCCATTGCCTTCCTCTGTTTACTCCTACTTGACTGCCTCCTGCGTCGGGCGTCCTTGAACAGGGCCAGCTGTGGGTCATCTTCATCCACACTGTCAGGCTCACACAGCTGGGTCTCCATGGTGACCAAGTGGGAGGGGCCTGCCTGAGGGCTATCATCAGCAAGGTCTTCAACACCCCCTTCCTCCTCTGAGTCATCCGACCCAACTGCCGAACCCACAGGCTGACCCTGAATCACAACACTATCACCAGCACTACCCTTTTTTTTTCCTTGTAGGCATGAAGGAACTCATGTCTGATGACATGTTTGACCCCTCCCTTGGGCTCAGCCTGGTCAACTCCTACAGTCACTTCTGAAATGCTTCCCCCTCCCACACACACACTGCCTTCTGTGCACTGAGATGTCTTTTATGTACTAGTCTGTGGCTTGTCTAGTCTGTGGTTCTTCTTCCTGTCTCTTCCTCCTGACTCCCAAGGTCCGTCCCAGATATCAATACAGAGTGGGAAGGATGGTTTACTGGTTGAAAATAACAGATATTGGGAGATGCTCCTGTTTTTCTTGTATACAGATAGTCCTTGATATATGACTGTAAAGGAGCCTGCCCATTACAGTCGCATGTCATGTTGGCTGTTAAGTGAGACAGCCTCACTTAATGACCCCCTTATGTGGCCAATAAATGAATGTGCTGCTTGTTAAGCAGAGCACAGGGTGCCTCAGAAATGGGGGAAGCCCTTGGAGGCCTAGCACAGACTCAGGACCACCTGCCCCGGGCCTCCCAAGGCCTCCTCCACCACTTAAGGTACCTCATGCTATGATTGCCACCCCTTGGGTCTCAGCAAGACTTTCCTTCTCCTGCACCAACTGCCTGCAGGCCTTTCCCTCTGGAGCTTTCTGCAGCACTATGCAGACTCTGCTAGCAAACCGTAATGGGTCACTTTGAAGCTCAGCCATGTGGCATGATTTTGGAAGCAGCTGCCATGTACCCAGTGCTCACAATTTAATGTGGCCACTGGGAACACAACGTGTGGCCATGCGATGAAGTTATACATTCCAGTGCTGTGGAAGGCTCCAGAGCTCTTCAAAAAGTAAGTGAGGAGGAGGGTGTGTGGCTTGGTGGAGTGGAAATCAGGCCTAAGGTCTGTGAGGACCTGGTGGTGGGGAAAGGCCTGTGGACTCCCGGTGGGGGGTATGGGGGGAGATAGGTTGGGTGGCACTGCAGCATCCATGCAGTTGGTCATAAGGGCAAACAACTGTGGCGGTGCTGCAGCAGCCATAACTTCAGAACTGGGTCATAAGTAGCTTTTGGGGAGTCCTCTGCAACTTTGAACAACCGTTAAGTGACTGGTCGTTAAGCAAAGACTACCTGTAGCAGGTGAAGTGTCAGAACCCCAATGTATTTTGTATTTCTTTCTTTTGCCTTCATTTTCGGGTTCTGCCATTCTATTGGGGGGAGGGGGGACCTAAGGGTGTTCTGCAGTATACTTCCTCTGCTTTGTTCTATCCTCTTTGAAGTATCTTTCTTGGGTTGTGAAAGGAATGTGCCTCCAGCCATCTGCCTTATCTCCAGGCAGAGGGGAAGAAGCCACAAAGAAACCTGACCGCTTTGAGAACGGTGCCTTATTGGTTCTTTCTCACAAAAACTTAGCACCTATGGATTGGCTCAATTCAAACCAGCCGGATGTACAGTTGCGGTGGGGTTTGAAAGGGTATTTTTAATGTAATGTTTCACGCAGGAAATCCTCAGATCCTGCCTTACTATCCTGCTATCAATACCTTCCAATAAAAGTTCCTGTTTAGACAATGCAAGTTTCAAGAGTTCTGCTTTCTTGGGAGGTTTAACTGAGGCAGGTCCTTACATAAAGTAAACCCCACTGTAACTGCTATTCAGCTCTATTTCTTCTGCAGATTTCAAAAACAAATCCAGGCTAGAAACAACAGCCCAACCCCAAAGTGAACAGTTCAACATGGCAGATTTTATTTGATCCACACATCCATAAGTGTATTATGAGGACAGTTTTTGATTACCACCACACAGTGGTGCTACAGGCCTGACCACTGTAAGCTACTTTGCTTAAAATGGTCTTGCTAGACCATTGGTAGAGATACAGGAAATAGATGATAGATAGACAGAATAGATAGATGAGAGAGAGAAAGAGAGAGAGAGAGAGAGATGATAGATAGATATTCATTTATTTAATGAATATTTAAAACACAATCAAGTAGCAACAAGAGAGAAAAATAAGAAAAACAAAAAAGAGATCTACAAGCAATATAAGAAGTGACCTGAGCTTATTAAAGAATCTATCATAAGTAATAACAAAGAGCTAATAAAAGTTTCTGCCTAATCTAACAACTTTAGATTTTTACACTCCTCAGCAGTCCCCTTTTGTAGGCAAAGGCAGAGACTATCCTTTTTAGGAACTCAAATTTCAAGCACACTGTTTCAGCAACCCTGCTAATGGCCAGATCTATGTATTATTCCTCCTGTACTGTCCATAAAAATGCTGTGTTTATGTTTTGAGAGATGATGTCCTGTTGAAAAAAAATATTTTAACACACGGACGATCTGAAAGAGAAAGCCTACTGCCTTGTAGCCCATAATCTGATAGCTAAACTAACATATGGTCTTCAATATTTCACACCCCCTCCTCATTTCTAGCAGGAAAACCTGCAGTGGCTGTTCTATGGAGTTTGTAAAGATTTGTCTGAAGTTTACCCCTCTTTCTACATAGTTGATATGAACAGGCACTTGTTTCTATGCCATTAGAGTGTGTCATTTAATGGGGTGAAAATTAATTTTTGCAATTTTTTTCAGTGAGGGGTTCTAAAAATATTTGTTTTTACACCAAGAATTCAATTCTGCTGTTATTTTTGCAATTGCACGTTTAGCTTGGTAAATCCACGTCTGATCATATATCCCACAAAAGTCTCTTGTAACAAAAATACTGTTAACATTATCTTCTCAAAATTATGCTGTGTGCTACAAAAATTAAAGTATTTTTCTGCATGAATCTTATCTAGCTAAGAAAAAAATAATCCATGCAAGATCATAAACTAATATCAAAAAGCAATTATCTGAGTTACAAGCGAGTTTCATCAAGTCTTGTTTTGATTCGTTCTTTGACATCAACCGCCGACTTGCTTCTTGGCCTCTGATATAACCCTCACGTTTTTCATGTGTATACACTCTGCTCACTGCCTCTGTGACCTGTTTCACACATCTCTCTATTGATTGGGCATGACAGGGCCACTGTGGTACTTGCATTGGTTCGTCAATGAACTTCTTTATTTCTGCCGTAGTCAGTTTGCATGTCAAAGGTGGCTCATATACACCTTCAGGCCAGTCAATCAGTTCCACCAGAGTGGATGCTCTGGCGTTGATTACAGGCATTTTTCTTGCACGTACAGAAAATTCTCCCAATGTGTCGTCTGTACCTCTCAAGTCAATGATCTTTTGCACACCAGCTCTCCTCTCTTGAATGTCAACTGAACACAAGAGTGTCTGGATTATCATTTCACTGAAAGCGTACCATGCTGAGCACTGAATGGTTGGCAAAACAGCATCTACTACAGCCTTCTTTTGCAGTCTGACTTGCTGCAGCTGGAACAACACATGACGCAGGCCTTCAATCCAGGAATGTTTTACTTTGATGTTGAACCAGCAAGGGTAGTACACACCAACGATATATTCCATTATCATTCTTACGTTTTGGAGAGTTTTGCCCTTAAAGCTATATTTTGAAACCGAAATTCAACAAAGCCTATTTGCAGTTGTCAACCAGCATGAATGGATTACAAGGCCAATTTCCAGAACAGCCAGATCTGTGGGAAGTTCTCCTGTCCTTATTGCCTGTGTGATCCTATATCCACATGCTTGATCAGTAGAGCAATCCTTTACAACACCGTCGCTCAGTGAAATGAGAGACTCACCAATTAAAATTCTGATGAATGAACAATGTCAGTCATGTTCTGTTGCAGTGTCTAGCATGTTGCCAATTTTACCTGCCCATTTGTTGTTAGACAAGGTCTTCCCATCCAATTTTGTGTTTAAGTGTCGTAGGGGTAACTCATTCGTGTGGAGTGTACACACCAACCAGATCAAGTTCCTGAAAAGCTTGACCTCTACCCAGTGCATGGCACCACCTTCACAGCCAGTATTAACATTTATAGAATCTCCTCCAATGGCCTTCAAGCTGTTGTCAATGCCTTTCTTCATGACATACACCAGATTATCTGCAATCACTTGAGCAGGTTTTCCTGTTTTTGAACCTTTCTCTGGAGTGAAATGATAAAGATATCTTCCACCCAGCTCACTGCACACAGAATAATGTTCTTCTTTGATGGTACTGGGGAATTGCTGGTCCGAACTGTTTGCTTTCAGCATAACACTATATGGCCATAGAAGATGTATTCTATTTCATCCTTCTTACAGAGCTCATCAAATTCTTGATCTAAGTGTCAAGCTATGAAGATTGCTTGCTTTAGAATGGCCATGCTGCTTCTAGCTTGCCTACAGTTGTGAGAGGGGAGGGAAAGGTTTGGAATGCACAGGTGGATTCTATCCAGATGGGAACCAAGGTCACCAAAGAAATGTTGTGGTGGACAGAGACGTTCGTCTCATAACAACTGCCTCAAGATTAATTGGACAATGTGACCTGAACTGCCAGAGAGGGGAGGGAAAGTTTTACTCTTTTAATTATCCTTTTCCCACCATATTGCCAGAGCTGGTTTTCAACTCTTTCATGCCGGTATGCTGTACCCAATAGAGTTTTGCATTAGAGATCTAAATGGCTCTTGTGTATCTACTTCATTGGGATCCTTAGCTGGAACCTTGACACTAAACCAGCTCAACGATTGATACCAACTGGTGACCACTGTGGAGGTAGATCTGATGGAGTACAAAGGCCACAGGAGATTCAAGCTGCACCTGAAGAGTAGCCAAGAAAAGTGCACACTGGTAAGGAAGCAGCTGACAGTGAAATCTCCTGCCCCTGTTGAAGCCATGAGTCGCACCCCCAACCAGTGCTTCCACTGTGGCCAGGAGGGCCATCAAGCAGCAATGTACCCAGTGCTGATGCCCAGGGTGCCCCCTGTGCCCCCTCCTCCTCCAAAGCCCAAGAAGCTGCCAAAAAAGGGGAAGAAAAAAATGCAAGTGGCAGCACAGGTCATTGAGGTCTTCCCCTTAAAGTGAAGGAGAGGGAACTCTGACCGAAGAGGAGCAGTGGATGACCCTGTATGATAGTGACAGCAAGGGAGAAGACAACTCAGTGGTGAGTGGACCAGTCAACCCCCTTGCAGCTAAGGTGGACATTACAGCATCCCGCTCAGGGGCAAGAGGGATGGTAAAAGCACTCAGGTTGTACCCGATGCCTGATTAGCCAGCCCACAGTACAAAAGTTAGGGCTTTGTGTGAGGAAACTCAGGAAGCCCATGAAGTTTGAGCAAGGTGATGGAACCTTGGTAGGGGGATTGGCCGCCTCCCACCTAACAGAGCCAGTGCATCTGAAATTTGGGGACCACAAGAGACTATTTGATTTGAGGACTTCCAGTTTTGCACCATAGTGCCCGGTTGTGGGATTGTGGACCTCTGCACCCCGCAGCTAGTTTCGCCCTGCCAGGGGACCCTAAATTAGTCTAAGTTGCCCTGGAGAGGCGGCAAAGAAAGAAGGGTGCCCCAACAACTCTGGAATGACGATGGTCATTTCGTTTGGTTTGTGGGAAGCTTTCTAACCTGAAAGGAGAAAGTCTGATCACATCTTGTTGCTCAGCCCAAGCTACTTGCAGCCGAAGTCCAACACCACTAACCAGCACAACAGTGAACAGTGTGCTTGAAACTGGGTGAGGAATTTGGTCTTCTCTCTCCTTTTTATATTTGATTTCCTGGAAAACTTCCCCAAGAAGCAAAAAGCCTCCCTAAGTGAGGGGGGGGGGGAATTACCTCACCCTTCTATAGACAGAAGCGGCGAATTAAACCCTTATGGGGAATAAAACATAAAATACCACAGTTTGGATAAATTTGAAAGCTAAGAAAATTGTAAAAAACTCTATACCTGAAAAAGCATTGATGAAATTTTATATATATATATATATATATATATATATATATATATATATATATATATATATATATATATATATATATATATATATATATATATATATATATATATATATATATATATATATATATATATATATATATATATATATATATATAAAATTTCATCAATATGAAATTTATATGTGTGTGTGTGTGTGTGTGTGTGTGTGTGTGTGTAAATTACTAACAAAGAATTAAGGGAGGCTGAGATGCATTTCTGACTCATTAGTCTTCATCAGTCAGTCATACCCTTCTGAGATTCGAACCTGGGCTGATTGCACATTATGCAGTGTATTTACCTCTTGAGCCACAGGTTCTCTCTCGCTCTGTTAGCTTTCTGCAAGGGAGGAGATATGTGTCATATGTTAACTATTAGATTACCTTGCTAGGCCCCAGACTTGGGGCAAATCTTTATTTCCTGTTTTCAGCCTTATCTCAAAGGCCATCGAACAGGCTGTAGTCACACCGGACTTAATTCTTTGTTAGTAATTTACACAAATATATGAACTGTCCGGTGTGACTACAGCCTGTTCGATGGCCTTTGAGATAAGGCTGAAAACAGGAAATAAAGATTTGCCCCAAGTCTGGGGCCTAGCAAGGTAATCTAATAGTTAACATATCACACACACACACACACACACACACACACACACACACACACACACACACACACAAAATTTCATCAATGCTTTTTCATCAGATAAAGGGTATGACTGACTGATGAGAACATAAAGAGTTCGAAATGATCATCTCAGCCTCCCAAAATTCTTTATTAGCAATTTGAATAATTTGCACAAATAATGAGCTGTCATAAGTTGACTATATCCTGTGGATAAGCCTTGAGTCAGGCCAAAACAGGAATGAAAGAGTTAATTAGCAAGGTACATTCAAAAAGCCTTGACAAATACTTAACACACATTTGCCTTGCCTTCTAGCTAATAAAAGAGAGAAAGAACCTGTGGCTCAGGAAGTTAAAACAACTGCCTAATATATAATCAGCCCAGGTTCGAATCTCAGATGACTGATGAGAACATAAAGAGTTCGAAATGATCATCTCAGCCTCCCAAAATTCTTTATTAGCAATTTGAATAATTTGCATATATATATATACACACACACACACACACAAATAACTCTTTGTTTTAAAAAGTTGAAAAATGAACAGTGACATCTAGTGGAGGAGTAGAGAAAACTAACCAAGATCATGGCATCCGGCCCTCTCAATTCCTGGCAAATAAATGGGGAAGAAATGGAGGTAGCGACAGATTTTATTTTCCTGGGCTCCAAGATCACCGCAGATGGGGACTGCAGCCAAGAAATTAAAAGACGCTTGCTTCTGGGGAGGAAAGCCATGGCACATCTAGACAGCACACTAAAAAGCAGAGACATCACACTGCCAACAAAAGTGCATATAGTCAAGGCTATTGTTGACCTGGAATTAGAGGACAGTATAGGAAATATCAAATGTGAATGTGCAGATGGCCCTACTGTCTTTGGGCTCTTGCAAAGTCCTGGATACAGGGTCATGAAAGGCCAGCAAGGAAAATACCCAATGTCCTAACCCACCCAAGAACATACGATATCTTTAGGGAAACACCCAAAAGGGAACATGTTTGTTACTTCTGCTCTCTTATGCCAGACTTACTGGGTGAAATCTTTATCGTATGCATGTCAGCTTTGCTGGATGGATTGCTTATGTAACCAGAAAGAAAAAATACAAGGATTTCTTGTCTTTTGGGGCTGGTCTTATTTAGAGGAGCCTGTCTTTTTGTTCAGCTGAATAAAAACGTAAAGCTTGTAGGCAACTTCTGGTTTCCTGTATTTTTTACCAGCAAAACCTCAGAACTTGCATATCATTTTGGGTGAGCCTGGTTTCCAGGAGAGGTGCTTGGTTGGTCCTAGGGAGGCTCAGGAAAGGGGAAGGCACCGAGCGCGCTCTGGGATTTCCTGGAGGTGCCCCACTTCTTCACTCTTCATTGTGGTTTTAACAGGAACCAGATTTTTTCTTATTTTTGGTTGCCTTTTACTTGGTTCCTGCATACTCAGGAGGCTGAAGATAAGGTAGGACACACAGATATACATTACTTTGTTGAACCGGCTTGCTTGGGGGAGTGTGTGTATGTGTAAACGTGTGTCTGTTTCCTTGAATTATTTCCCACCATTGACCAGAGCTGGGCGGAAGGGTTTACACCAGCCACACCTAGCCCACCCTCTTTTTTTGTGGTGCTGGGGGCACCTAGAAAGCAAGGGGCACTAATCTTGTACTCTCATGCTCCAACGGGTTGTGAGTGGTGTGTGGTTTGAGGTTGCTCCTTATATATATATTTCCCGCTGTTGACCAGGCCTAGGCGTGATACTGATCTTAGCTGAAGGTCAGTGGATCTCTTGTCGCCCAACAGGCTGTGCAAGTGGTGTGAGTGACTTGAACACATGGGCTCAGCCCAGAAAGACCAGTTAGACTGAATAAAAGGACAGTTAGAATGAATAAAAGGAAGGGATGTGTCCTCAGCCCCCTTGATTATGTCATAAGGAACTTTGGTAAGCTTAAAACCCATCGGGATATGAAATTGAAACTCTGATTAAGTACAATGCCCTCTATCACCAGGACATACCCACTGTTTGGCCCACAGGGGAATCCATAAATTTGGGAGTTTTTGAAACCATGGAGACTGTGCTTAAAGAGGCATGTATCATGATCAGCATGCTTCATATGCTCTTTTTGTTTTTCTGGACCTTACATGTGAATAAGCAGGTGCTTAGAGACTGTGGGCTGTGGTGACCTTCCACGGCACTGGCTTTTCCTGCTTTAGCTTCTGCTCTACCACCCCATGTGGGGATCTACTCCCTCACAGGGCAGGTAGCTGTTAGGAGGGGAGACTCCCTTCTCCACATCTGATCTTTATTCATGGAAGGACCGATTGGGTTCTTACACTGACACCCCAAACAAATATTCTGAATTAGTTCTGTCGACTAACTGGGCAGACCTCCAAGCCATGCTGGATGTCTTTTTAACAACAGAGGAGGGGCATCTGGTAGGCAGTGCTACTAAAAGGAAGGAAGGTCCTTGATCTGCAACTTAAAGGTTTCCAAGATATTATTGTCACTGCACTGCAGATTGCCCTCCCTAAACAGGAAATGTGGGCATAATTTATGATGTTCATCAGTTGCCAGCTGAAAGTCCCAGTGACTTCCTTGAGTGCACCAGATGTTAAGTGCGAATTACAGAAGGTGAAGAGGACTTCAGGTGATGATAGACAAATTGTTGGAAGGAGCGTATAAAGCCTACATGACATGACCAGAAGTGATAAACAGGGGGGATGAAGAGGGTGAAAAAAACACAGTATTATTTTGCTGGCTTAAGCTCTGTAACAGGTGCCCTGGTGCGGGGCTTTTCAACCTTTCCCCCCATTGTACTGCTTTTCGGATACAATATCAGTTACAATATTTGAGAATACACCCCAAACCTCTTATGCATCATGTCAGTTGTAGGACAAATAACATGAGCAAGAAAAAAGAGAATGTGCATTTCATTGATGTAGAACAAAGGAACATTGAGTAACTCGGACTTAAGAGGAAAAAGTAGGCTAAGGATAAATAAGAATAAAAATAGTTGACACTAAGCAAAGCAAGCTGCCAGAAAGTGGATTTTATTCAAGAAGCTGGACAGAGAACTGATTTGGCAATGACCTCTTGACTAGCTGGTCAGAATCACCTACATGTGTGGTACACTTTATACTCTTTCCTGTTATAAGGTTTGATGAGATTTGTGAGGGGTTTGTTCTTAATTTCCTAGCTTGGTTTTTCCCCCCTTTCAGTAGGATTGATTACTCCTATCACCCAGGGATGGGAACAACTTGTTGATGCTGTTTTTGTCTTGTCTTTGTCTTGTCATAGGTGCTGGTGTGTTTGGGGTTAATACTGTTGTTGGTTTTTATGTGTGTGTGGGGACAGACCTGTCAGCTTTCTGTTGATTTGTTCATGGTTAACGCTTATCTTTTCCTTCATGTTTCTTGGCTGTCTGCCCAGGGCTGTTAACTGTGCTGGGTGGGGGAGGAAGAGAGAGGGGAGAGAGAAAAAAAATCTTCCCTGGTGCTTTTTATTTTTTGGCTTGACTTTCCTGAGAGAAGGGGGGGTTGCAGCAGCCTTTCATATTGTAATGATTGGTTTCTGGGGCTAGGTTTTCTATTTTTTCCTCCATGCTGGCTCAAGGATTCTGGGAGCTGAGGTCCACAAGTCACAAGTCACCCTCCGGGTGAGATTTAAGGTGCTGGTTCTTACCTATAAAGCCCTACATGGCTTAGGCCAGGGATATTTGCAGGACCGTCTGCTGCCAGGAACGACTTCCCATCGCCTGGTGCGCTCACACAGGGAGAGCCTCCTCAGGGTGCCGTCGGCTAGACAATGTCGGCTGGTGACCCCCAGGGGGAGGGCCTTCTCTGTGGGAGTGCCTGCCCTGTGGAATCAGCTTCCCCTTGAGCTCCGGATGGCCCTGGATCTCCGGTCCTTTCGTTGCGACCTCAAAACATTTATTTTCCATCAGGCTGACCTGGACTGATGATGGGGTTTTTAAAAAAGAAAATGTTTTTAATATTTTATCACTGGGGCTTGTTAGTTTAATCTTTTTTAACATTTGTATTATTGTGTTTTATTGTTGTTAGCCACCCTGAGTCCTTCGGGAGATAGGGCAGCATATAAGTCCCAATAATAAATAAATAAATAAATAAATAAATAAACAAGAGGGCCAAGTTTCCCTGCCCACCAAGTCCTGCCCTAGTGGAAGGGGGAGGAAGTAGGACTTGCGGAAGAGGATGGCGAGGAGTGGTAGGGCCCCCTCAAGAGAGAAATGGGATGATGTCACCCAGATTCCAGGCACACCCAGAGCACCCACTGCAGTCTTTTGCCCTAAGACAGGACCAGTGTTGTATATGGATGAAATTTGGCCACTGGAGCAGGGAATGTCTTTTATGTTCCCTTCTTAACTGTCCTATAGGGTACTGTCCCTCAACCATGATCTGGATAGAAAAGGGTGTGTGTGAGGGGCTGGGGCCTTTATCTCCCTGCCCTTATGGATGATTCTTCCTCTTCAACCCTGATACAGTTCAAAGTCAGAGGATAACAATACCCTTTTTGGTTGGTACAGGAGCGTCACATTCAGTATTAAATAAGCCCCTTGGAGACCCTTCCTTGCAAACGTTTCAGGTCTTTGGGGCCAATGGCCCTTCTGTGTCAGCTGCAATACTCAACCCTTTGGAATGCTTTATGGGTGATATTGGCCTTACTCATCTTTCTTTACATTTCAGACTGCCCTATGCTCTTTTAGGATGTATTTGCTTGCTATGTTACAAGCCACCATCTTTGCTCTAATGGCTAAGCCCCTATATCAGGCCACTACAGGCACGGATAAAGAACACTTTGCATGGACCAAGGATTGTCAGGTGGCGTTTGATAACATTCAAACTGCTTTAGTCAATGCTCCAGCCCTTGGCATTCCTGATGTCACTTAACCACTCCCCTTGTATGTGGCTGAAAGTAAAAGGGTGGCTGCTGGGGTCCTTACTCAAACCCTTGGTACGTGGTCTCACCCTGTAGCCTATTTTTCCAAACAATTGGATCCTGTTGCTCAAAGATGGCCAGCGTGCCTTCGAGTGGCTGCAGTGCCATTCTTCTTTTGGTGCTGCTGAACAATTAACCTTTGGGGCTCCTATCACAGTGGAATCACCCCATTCCATCCAGGTGTCGCGCCGCCGGGCCGGCTCGACGCCCAGCGGCACCACGGGCGCGACACTCACCCGCGCTGGACTCTTCCGCCCCTGCGTCTCCAGATCGGGCCGGCTCGGATCGGGAAGGTGTTCAACAGCTGCGGCAGCGACTGCGGCAGCGACAACGGCCTCCACACACGGCCGCCGAGCCGGCAGACGCCCCGGCTGTGCGCACGCGCGTGGAGCAACCTGGCCCCGCCCTGCCTGCTACGGAGGCCTCACAGGGACCTGACATCAGCTTCGCCCTGCCGGCTATGGTGGCCTCGCAGGGTCATGGGCCCAGGCCGAATTGCAATTCGGGCCTTGCGGCATTGGCGGGCGGGGCCCTCAGCAGCAAAGCTCGGTTGCAGCACGAACGGACTGGGGGCTTGACAGCTTTCCGAGGGGGGGCCGGACAGCAGGGTAGAGGTGTGTCCGCAACAGGAGGGGAGGTGGCGGGATCAGAGACGGGGGTGGGGGTGGAGGCTGGCGTTTGCGAGAGAACTCACCTGGGAGGTAGAGGGTGCCGGGTGGTGGGGCGTATCGCAAAAGGAGGTGTTTGGGGGAAACGGGAGTTAAGTAGGGAAGGGGCGGAAGTGGGTGTGGCTGGGTGGGCCGTGGGTGTATACACGCAGTGTGTATTTAACAGCGTTGGATGCGGGTAGCAGCCAACGCTGGCTTTGTTCCGTTTGAAGATCGTTTGCTTTTGCTCATTAAACCGTTTTGGAAACTCAGCTTTCGTCCCGGTTGCTTGAATCTCCTGCTCTCCGGACGAGGTTTGAGAGAAAGCCAGCGTTTTCTCACCCTTTCATTTTCCCTTCCGAGCGACAAGTGGGTGAGTTGTATGGTGGAGGGATCGCAGGGGCCCGCCTCGGCGGCTGCTTTGGAGAAGGAGGTCGGGCCTGAGATGGGGGCCGGGGCTGGTGCAGCCTCCCCCAGGACGGTGGATGTCGGGGAGGTTGTGCTACCGGCGGTTCGGCCTAGGCAGCGGCCATCGTTGCTCGAGGATCGCTTGGTGGAGCCAAGGGAGGCAGGGGCCCAGAGCCTCGGCAGAGGGAGGAGGCCGGGTCTTGTCCTGGGCCATAGAGGATATGAGGAGGCCCACGAACCTCGGCTGAGGGGTCCTTCGTCAGTATGGAGGGAGCGCTGCCTTGTGGAGGACGAGGGGGACGAGTGGAGTTATTCTACCACCCCTGGTAACCAGACCATGGACATTCTGCGGACCAGGTTCGGGGAGGCTGGTGGCCAGGAGCCGGGCCATTGGACCCCTGCCGGGGCTCCGCCTTTGGATGCGCCAGCCCACCTGAACCAACCTGGTCTGGACTCCGCTCCTGTGGGCCTCGGGCGAGGTGCTGCAGGGATGTGGTCAGGGACGGACGATAGGCCCGGGCGATCGACAACACGGCCAGTTGGAGCCTCTCCTGTGCTGGGCCCGCAAGTGGCTTCGTGGGGCCCCGGAGTGGTATGGGGACCTCCACCTTTGTCAGTTACCTATGATGGCCACCCTGACCGCCTGGCGATGTTCCTGGGTCAGGTGATAGGACATATGGACCAGTATGCCCAGGCCTATGTGTCCCAAAGGGCTATGGTGGTGGCAGTAACAGCTTGCCTGCAAGGGGAGGCAGCGGCTTGGGCAGCCGATTTATATAGTGACCACGCTCGGGAGCTCGGGGATGTTGGCCTGTTTTTGGAGTCATTGCGGGCTCGTTTCGAGGACATCTCTCGGGTGCAATGGGCCGAAGCCGACATCCTTTCTCTACGGCAGCGAGGCAGATCTGCGCTGGAGTATGTGAGGGAGTTCCGTAAGGTGGCCGGGAAGTTGCGTTCGTGGCCGGAGCGTCTTCTTGTCCACCATTTTAGGGCTGGCATGGACGGGGCTCTCCGTCGAGCTTGTGTGGTCCGCGGCGTTCCAGCACGACTGCAAGAGTGGTACCGCGTGGCCGTGGAGCTGGACGTGGGTTTACAGGACGTGCGAGGCCGGTTCGAACCTCCTTCTGGAAGCCGACGGCCGGCCGAGAAGACGAAAGCGGCAGAGCCATCTGTAGCAGCGTCTACACGGCCTTCCTCCCAGCCAGCGCGGGCCGTTCTGAGGTGTTTTAGATGTGACCAGCCAGGACACCAGGCAGTTGATTGCCCTCTGCCTCCTGCCAGGCCAGCCCCCTCTGCTTCCCCAGCACGGGGGACCGGAACTCGGAGATCCTTGGAGCGGACACGGGCTGCTCACCAATTAGGCGGAGATGTTTCCAGACCTGTTCCTGTTCGGGTGGAGATGCCGGCTGAAACACAGCCTCCACCGTACGAGAGTCCAGAGGAACAGGATCTAGACGAAGATCCAATGGTAAGTGCTCCGGTTTGTCCCTTTGTTTTCCCTGTGGTGCTGGTCAGTCCCCGCACCGGTCAGAGGACGGCATTTAAGGCTCTCGTTGACTCAGGTAGCACACGATGCCTAGTGAGCCAAACGGTGGTAGCAAGGCTGGGAGTCACGGTGAAGCGACTATCTAGGCCGCTACGCTTTCAGCAGGTGGACGGGTCTCTTTTGGGGGGGGCACCTGTTACTCACGTCACTGAACCGATCCGGTTGGAGATGGGCGATCACTGGGAGACATTGCGGTTTATAGTGGTGCCTTCTATGACCGAGGCAGTTATACTGGGGCTTACATGGTTGGATCGGTGGGGTCCTACGATCTGGTGGGAGGGGGGTAGTCGCCATCTCAGGTTGGGGTTGGGCCCACAGTCTCCGCGAGAGCACGCATTCTTGGGACCGCTACACACGGGGGAACGGGAGAGGGTCTGTGCGGGTGAATTAGCACAAGAGGCTCAGGTACCCCGTGAATACTCCGACCTGTTGGACGTTTTTAATGAACGAGAGTGCGACACACTACCACCTCATCGTTCCACGGACTGCGCCATTGAGCTGGAACCGGGTGCTAGGCTACCAAAACCCCGGATGTACGCCATGTCCCCGAAAGAACTGCAGGAACTCCGGCGGTACATCGACAAGAACCTGGAGCAGGAATTCATCCAGCCAGCACGCTCTAGGATGGCGGCGCCCGTGCTGTTTCGTGAGAAAAAGGATGGTGGGCTTAGACTGTGCGTAGACTATCGCGGAGTCAACGCGGTGTGCGTTGAGCACCTTTACCCGCTCCCACTAATGAAAGACCTGTTGGCCCACTTGGCTAAAGGACGGGTCTTTACCAAACTGGACCTCAGGGAGGCCTATTATCGTGTTCGAATCAAAGCAGGGGACGAATGGAAGACGGCGTTCAACTGTCCTCTGGGTAGTTTCCAATTCAGAGTGATGCCGTTTGGGCTACAGGGTGCCCCTGCCGTTTTCATGCAATTGATTAACCAGGTCTTGCATGAATTCTTATATCGTGGGGTCTTGGTTTACCTGGACGACATCCTGGTGTATACTGAGACGATGGAGGAGCACGTCGCCTTGGTTAGACGGGTGTTAACGAAATTGCGGGACGCACGGCTCTTTGTGAAACTATCCAAGTGCGAGTTCCACCGGCAGCGAATTGATTATTTGGGGTACAGAATCTCTGCAGGGGGGGTAGAAATGGACCCAAAAAAGGTGGAGGCCATCCAGCAGTGGCAAGCCCCGCGGACACGGCGGCAGTTACAGGAGTTTCTAGGCTTCGCGAACTTTTATCGCCAGTTCATACCCTGTTTTGCGGCCATAGCTCTGCCACTTACGGACCTTCTTCGCAAACGACAACTAAATGTACGACCACGTCCTGGATTACGGGTGGGGTAGACTGCAGAGTGCCAACGAGCCTTTGATACGTTAAAAGCTCTTTTTGCTAAAGAGCCGATCTTACGACACCCAAATCCTGGCCTGCCTTTCGTGGTCCAAGCCGACGCAAGCGATGTTGCCCTTGGAGCCGTCCTTCTCCAACGAAACAACGACGGGGTGCTCCAACCATGCGCTTATGCGTCTAAAAAGTTGTCTCCTGCAGAACGTGCCTGGGCAATATGGGAGAAGGAGGCTTTTGCGGTACGCTGGGCATTGGAACTGTGGCGACATCATTTGGAGGGGGCTGTCCACCCGTTTGAAGTGTGGACGGATCATAAGAATCTGCTGGCATTACAGACACCCCGACGGCTGTCCCCCAAACATGTACGGTGGGCACTGTACTTCCGGCGGTTCCGCTTCATATTGAAATATGTTCCGGGGGGGAAGAACTTCCTGGCGGACGCACTGTCGCGTATGCCACAGTTCGAGGGGCAGAGGGAGGAGGTTGTGCAAGCGCTTGTGCCTACCGGAGGTCCAGATCAGGAGGGGGACACCGCTCTAGCAGCGCAAGACGAGTTCTGCGAAGAACTTAGAAAAGCCCTTCAGGCGGATACCTGGCTACAGACCCACCCAGAGTTCGTAGCCATGCGTGATGGCTTGGCTTGGCATGGGACTCGACTTTATGTACCAACCCCTTTGAGGGAGCGAGTGCTGTATCGGTGCCACGACACCAAGCAAGCTGGACACTATGGGTTTCTGAAGACCCTGCATTTGGCACGTCGGCAATTTTGGTGGCCGCACATGGCAAAAACGGTGGAGGACTATGTACGGCGATGCCACATTTGTGCCACCACAAAACCTATGGTGGGAAAACCTTTGGGCCTTCTACAGAGGGTAGCTGACCCTACTCGTCCATGGCAGGATATAGCTATGGATTTCATTGTTGAGTTACCCGACAGCAAGGGCCATAACGTTATTTGGACGGTGGTAGACTTATTCTCTAAGCAGGCCCACTTTATTCCCTGTAAAGGGTTGCCCTCAGCACGTCGATTGGCTTGGCTCTTTGTAACCCACGTCTACCGTTTGCATGGAGTGCCACGCCGTATCATTTCGGACAGAGGAGTTCAATTTACGGCACGTTTCTGGAAGGAATTTATTAAATTCATCGGCTCAACCCAAGGACTCAGTACGGCGTACCACCCTAGCACCAATGGCGCAGAAGAACGGGCCAATGCTGCCGTTGAGCGATATCTACGTTGCTACGTTTCGTACCAGCAAACCAACTGGGTAGATCTGTTAGCGTTTGCGGAAGTAGCGTATAACAACGCTGTACACAGCAGTACGGGGTTTTCCCCCTTCAAAGTGGTTATGGGTAACGATTTTGTCCCCATCCCTGAATGCAGCCCGGAACATGAGGATCCTTGTCAGCCACAGGAATGGATGAGGCAGATTGAGGGGGCCTGGGGTGCAGTGAAAAAAGCGTTGGAGCGGGCTGCGATAACATATAAGGAGCAGGCTGATAGGAAGCGAAAGGCGTTCGCAGTCCCGAAAGTGGGGGACTTAGTTTACCTATCTACCAAGTATGTACGTAGCCAAGTTCCCTGTAAAAAACTAGGGCCCAAATACATCGGACCATTCCGGGTGGTACAGGTAATTAACCCCGTAACCGTACAGCTACAACTACCGAAGTTCCTAGGCAAACTTCACCCAGTGTTCCACAGTAGCCTACTGAAGCCTGTCACCTCGGGTGCCACGGCAGTGGGGGAGGGTGGGCCTGGGCCTGTTTATGGCGACCACTATGAGGTCCAAGAAATCCTTGATTCCAGGGTCCGTAGGGGGGGCGTCCAGTACCTCATCAAGTGGAAGGGATATCCCGTGGAGGAAGCAACGTGGGTGGGGAAGGCAGATGTCCATGCTCCTCGGTTGGTGCGAGCATTTCACCGGTCGCACCCTGGCAAGCCGGGGGGGGGTCGGGGGGACACCGCGGACAGGGTGGACGTTTGCTTACCTTTTGTGTCTTCCCCTTCAGGAGGGGCCCTGGTAGGAGGGGCGGCATGTCGCGCCGCCGGGCCAGCTCGACGCCCAGCGGCACCACGGGCGCGACACTCACCCGCGCTGGACTCTTCCGCCCCTGCGTCTCCAGATCGGGCCGGCTCGGATCGGGAAGGTGTTCAACAGCTGCGGCAGCGACTGCGGCAGCGACAACGGCCTCCACACACGGCCGCCGAGCCGGCAGACGCCCCGGCTGTGCGCACGCGCGTGGAGCAACCTGGCCCCGCCCTGCCTGCTACGGAGGCCTCACAGGGACCTGACATCAGCTTCGCCCTGCCGGCTATGGTGGCCTCGCAGGGTCATGGGCCCAGGCCGAATTGCAATTCGGGCCTTGCGGCATTGGCGGGCGGGGCCCTCAGCAGCAAAGCTCGGTTGCAGCACGAACGGACTGGGGGCTTGACAGCTTTCCGAGGGGGGGCCGGACAGCAGGGTAGAGGTGTGTCCGCAACAGGAGGGGAGGTGGCGGGATCAGAGACGGGGGTGGGGGTGGAGGCTGGCGTTTGCGAGAGAACTCACCTGGGAGGTAGAGGGTGCCGGGTGGTGGGGCGTATCGCAAAAGGAGGTGTTTGGGGGAAACGGGAGTTAAGTAGGGAAGGGGCGGAAGTGGGTGTGGCTGGGTGGGCCGTGGGTGTATACACGCAGTGTGTATTTAACAGCGTTGGATGCGGGTAGCAGCCAACGCTGGCTTTGTTCCGTTTGAAGATCGTTTGCTTTTGCTCATTAAACCGTTTTGGAAACTCAGCTTTCGTCCCGGTTGCTTGAATCTCCTGCTCTCCGGACGAGGTTTGAGACCAGGATTTGTTAGCATCCAAGGGGGGGCATTGGCTTACAGCCTCCTGACTGGAACGGTATCAGATAGCACTCCTTGACAACTCACAAGTTCATATAGTGTGCAGTAGCAGGTTCAATCCAGCGACCTTTCTTCCCCAACTGGGTAGTGATCATAATTGTATATAAACTATTACAGCAGTATTTTCTGGCTGGCTGGATCTACCTGACCCGCCATTGGAGGAAGTGGACAGGGACCTGTATACAGGTGGCAGCAGTTTTATGGGACAGGGAGAAAGGCTAGCTGGCTATGCTGTGGTCATATTGGACCAGATAGTGGAAGCAGCAGCTCTCCCTGCAAGTACTTCAGCTCAGGAAGCTGAACTCATTGCCTTGATGAGGGCCTTGAAAAGTCAGACGGTGTGGTTAATATATTTATAGACAGTAAATTTGTGGGAAGGTTTGTGTTATACATGCACGTGGGGCATTATAGATGGAGTGTGGTTCAATCACCGCTCCTATTAAATTTGGACGGGACATTTTAAGGCTATTGGATGCTGTTTTGCTCCCACATAAGGTAACTGTCATGCATGTGAGGGCCCATGTTAGGGTTGGTATTGTACATGGAAGAGGAAGTGCCTTGGCCAACCGTACCTTAAAGTCTGCCGCTGTTCTGTACCAGCCTGCTACCGGCCCGGCAGCAAAAGCAGGGACAACCCCTTTACAAACGGCAAGAGGCTGGAATAAAGCCTGCCAAATTTATTAACATAAAACAGAGCAAGACAAGACACCAACCATGAAACAGGAGCTATGAAACAGGAACTATCCAAGCGGTTGTCTTCAGCAAACCAGCCCTCCCACACATTCCCCTTAAATACAGTTCAGGGCGTGGCTTCTCTCTGCCTCCTTCCGAGGTGCACCATTGCCTTCCTCTGTTTACTCCTGATTGACTGCCTCCTGCGTCAGGCATCCTTGAACAGGGCCAGCTGTGGGTCAACTTCATCCATGCTGTCAGGCTCACACAGCTGGGTCTCCGTCATGACCAAGTGGGAGGGGCCCGACTGAGGGCTCTGCGGAGCCTCAAGGCCATCATCAGCAAGCTCTTCAACACCCCCCTCCTCCTCCTCTGAGTTGTCCGACCCAACTGCCGAACCCACAGGCTGACCCTGAATCACAACAGCCGCATCCGGTCCACTGTCCCCTTGGTATATGGGTGCGCTTGTACCCCCAAGTTTGCCTGTGCTGGCTCCAACATATATGCACTGGATGAGCACAGAGCTTCTGAACTAGGTGCTGTTTATTGTGGACATAGGCTGGAGAAGGATGGGAAGTGCCTTCTCCCAAAACATGCATTATGGGCCCTCTTACAAAACTTGCATGCCAGCACTCATTGGAGTTACAAGGCCATGGCTAAGTTTCTTATAATGGACTATATTTGTCCTGGGATCTATAACAGGGCCTTCACAATGATCAGGCGATGTGTGATTTGTGGATGTAATGACCTGTAGAAATTATTAAGTTCCCCTTGGGGAGGCTTGGGGCTGGCCAGGATGCTGCTAGTTTTGGAGAATTTGATTTTACTGAGTTGCCATGGACGTGGGGTTTTAGGTACTTGCAGGTTTTTGTGGATGCTTTTTCTGGAGGGAATAAGGCCTTTCCCTGCCATTATCCAGCAGGAAATTCAGGCCCTGGGTGATTTTTGCTCCAGTGTTCACTACACATGGGGAGGCCTGTTCCCCTTTGGGATGGTGTGTGGTCAGCCCTTTCTTCCTCATTTGCTTCCCGCTTCCGCTTCCCTCCCTGTTGTTGGAGACCAGGCCCTCAGAGGATGTATACACTCTCTTGCTAATGATGTTTCTTCCATTTCTCAAGCTGTTGAGGCCCTCCATTGTCTAGGGGTGGATCATCCACTCCATCCTTTCCTTCCTGGTGTTTGGGTGCTTGTTAAGTCCTGGACTAATTCTGGCCCTTTAGCTGACCGCTGGAAGGGGCCTTTCGTTGTTCTTCTCACTACTCACATGGCAGTCAAGGTTGCTGGAATTTGTGCTTGGATTCATCACACTCGTCTTCGCTCTTCTTCACCACCTTCTGACACTGAGGACCAAGTTTCTTGGACTGTGGCCCCTGGTGCTGAGAAAGACCTTGGGCTGAAGCTTCTGTTTGAGGGCCAATGCTGATCTGTATGCTGGGACGTTTCGGTCATTGTGATACCTGTGCCTGCCAGGCTTCTACACAGGTGATTTCCTCTCACCAGCTTCCTGCTTCCTTACACCGCAGGCATCGCTTCTATTGGCTGACATCTGGCTTTTGTTTGGGTTGTTCATCCTTTCTTTTTTGGTACTCTGTCTTACTTTTCTTTCCCTACACCATGGTGTCTTTTGCGGGGGGGGGGATTATGGGTGGTGGTCAGTTCAATTATGGGAGGTGGTCCCCAAAATTTCCCAGTCCCTCTTTGGGGACTTGGGGCTCCAACACCTATATACGGATATGCAAGCATAGGTTCAGCTTTTGAATGTAACAGATTGATGAATCGGTGCACATACAGGTGAAACTCGAAAAATTAGTGTCAAGACCACGTCCGCGGGTAGAAGCACACTCACAACTCCAGCAGGAACGTGTGACAAATCAAAGGTCGCTTTATTCAGCTCCAGTGGAAACAAAGTCAGCGTTGGTAGCACATCACTCCCAAAGCTTACATAGCCGTCAGATACGAAGGCTCCGCCCTCACATTACAGACTAACATCCACCAACATATAAACCCTGCTCCCCCCTACAATTCCTTTTACTACTACCCCAGATGCCATACCTCCGTGCACGTGTCAACCCACCTCCCCCCCATCTGTCATACCACCCTCAACCAGGTACGTACACCAGGTGACTCCCACCCTTATCCCTAGGTGCCCAATCCCACCATACCCGGCTACACCAGGGGATCCACGACCCAAACCACCCTCCGCAGTCTCCAGGACGTCCAGCCCCATGCTTTGAAATAGCCGTCCAGCGACAGACCAGGCTGGAGTGTCCAGTTGCCCAGCCGCGTCTGCCTGGGTCTTGGAGAGCAGCCGGCAGGCGGCTGAGGACCCATCTGTCATCCGGCGGCCAGCAGGCTCGGCAGGAGGCTCCGTCCATTTGGCCGCGCCTGTCAGTAGTCCTGAAGACAGCTGGCAGGCGGCTGAGGACACAGGAAGCAGCTGGCACTCGGCAGGCTCGGCCAGATGCTTTGTTTGCGCAGGCGCGGCTGCCGAAAGCCCCGGAAGTGTCTGGAGGTTTGCCAACGGAGAAGAACAACTGGGAAGGCTGGCAACAGCAGGGGGAACAGGTGAACGACCCGGCCGCCCGGCAGTAGGACTCAGACAGAGACGGTAGAAGGAAGGTGCAGGGTCAGTACACGAGGCCGTTTCCCCCATGGAGTGTCGGGCCCATGGGGCTCGACAATTAGAATATCATGCAAAAGTTCATTTATTTCAGTAATGCAACTTAAAAGGGGAAACTAATACTGTATATGAGATAGACTCATTACATGCAAAGCAAGATAGTTCAAGCAGTGATTTGTCATAATTGTGATGATTATGGCGTACAGCTCATGAAAACCCCAAATCCACAATCTCAGAAAATTAGAATATTACATGCAATCAATAAAACAAGGAGTGTACATAGAACAATATCAGACCTCTGAAAAGTATAAGCATGCATATGTACTTAGTACTTGGTTTGGGCCCCTTTTGCAGCAATTACTGCCTCAATGCAGCGTGGCATGGAAGCTATCAGCCTGTGGCACTGCGGAGGTGTTATGGAAGACCAGGATACTTCAATAGAAAATGAAGTCAGCATCCCCATAAAGTTTGTCTACGGAAGGAAGCATGAAGTGCTCCAAAATCTCCTGGTAGACGGCTGCGTTGACCCTGGACTTAATGAAGCACAGTGGACCAACACCAGCAGATGACATGGCTCCCCAAATCAACACAGACTGTGGAAACTTCACACTGGACTTCAAGCATCTTGCAGTATGTGCTTCTCCATTCTTCCTCCAGACTCTGGGTCCTTGGTTTCCAAATGAGATGCAAAAGTTGCTCTCATCAGAAAAGAGGACTTTGGACCACTGAGCAACAGACCAGGTCTGTTTTTCTTTAGCCCAGGTAAGACGCTTCTGACTTTTGTTGTTCAGGAGCGGCTTGACAAGAGGAATACGACATTTGAAGCCCATGTCCAGGATCCGTCTGTGTGTGGTGGCTCTTGATGCACTGACTCCAGCCTCAGTCCACTCCTTGTGAAAGTCCCCAACACTTTAGAATGGCCTTTTCCTGACAATCCTCTCCAGGCTGTGGTCATCCCTGCTGCTTGTGCACCTTTTTCTTCCACACTTTTCCCTTCCACATAACTTTCTATTAATGTGCTTTGATACAGCACTTGGGGAACATCGAACTTCTTTTGCAATTACCTTTTGAGGCTTTCCCTCCTTATGGAGGTTTTCAATGACGGTTTTCTGCACAACTGTCAGGTCAGCAGTCTTCCCCATGATTGTGATTCCTACTGAACCAGACTGAGAGACCATTTAAAGGCTCAGGAACCCTTTGCAGGTGTTATGGCTTCATTAGCTGATTAGAGTGGGACACTTTGAGCCTAGAATATTGCACCTTTTCACAATATTCTAATTTTCTGAGATTGTGGATTTGGGGTTTTCATGAGCTGTAAGCCATAATCATCACAATTATGACAAATCACGGCTTGAACTATCTTGCTTTGCATGTAATGAGTCTATCTCATATATTAGTTTCCCCTTTTAAGTTGCATTACTGAAATAAATGAACTTTTGCACGATATTCTAATTTTTCGAGTTTCACCTGTATATGCCAAGCTGTCAAAATGCGAGTTTCACAAGACCACCCTAGACTACTTTGGCTACCAAGTGTTGTGTGCGGGGGTGGACATGGATGTGGGGAAAGTAAAGTCCATCTTGATGTGGCAAGCCCCTCACACCCGCAAACAGCTATGAAGCTTGTTGGTATTTGCAAACTTCTACAAGTAGTTTATCCCCTCTTTTGCAAAGATTGCCTTGCCAATCACTGAGTTGTTGAACATGAGGAGAGGGGGAGAAAAGCCCCAGCTGAATCAGCCCTTGAACTGGACAATGGAGTGCCAAGCGGCATTCAAAAACCTGAAGGGGCTGTTTGCTGCTGAGCCAGTCCTAAAACACCCAGACCCAGAGGAACCATTTGTAATCCAGGCAGATGCCAGTTGTCAGAGTCCTTACCAGCCCTGGTTCCACAAATAATAAATGATGGTCAACAAGGTAGCTGGCTAGGCAGGAACGTTCTGACCAGTGTTTATTGACGGCAAATAACAGCAAATAAAGTCAACACTGGGAGTGACTTGCTCCCAGCGCTTTATATACAGGCAATCCCCTTAGCTGCACGTCCCATCCAACCAGCCAGCATCCGGCACCCATCCTTAAAACCAGCATTTCTGGCCTCCACCTCCCCCCTCCAGCGTCATCTCCAGCAGTCAGCATGCAGCCGGAAGCCTCAGCTGTTCGGCAGTCAGGCGGAGGGATTCCCGGGCAAAGGGGGATTCCCTGGTCATCAGGCAATGACATCAGCAGCTTGCTGTCCAACCACGGGCTCCCTCGGCTGTCTCCCTTTCCCTTTCCTGAAGTGGCAAGCGCACAGGGCTTGACAGGTGGCCCCTCTACCAGGTCTCCACCTGGAAAACAAGGATACACATGTGATTAATCACCCGCTGTGGCGGATACCCCCCCTCCGGGCTTCCTGGGATACTGTCGGTGGAACCTCCTCACCAGTCAAGGAGCCTGAACGTCTGCTTCCCCCACCCATGAGGCCTCTGTGACAAGGTATCCCTTCCACCGCACCAGGTACTGCAACCAGCCCTGCTGGAGCCAGAAGTCCAGTATCTCCTGCACCTCATAATGGTTTCCCATAACGGGCCCCAGGGCTTTTGTTACAGGCCTCAAGGGGGCCCCTCTACCAATTTCAGCAGGCTGGAATGGAAGACCAGATGTATCTTCCCCAGGAGGCTGAGTAGCTGTAGCTGTACGGCTACTGGGTTGATGATCTGTGTGATCCAGAATGGCCCTAGGTATTTTGGTCCCAGCTTTTTGCATGGTACTTGGTTGATAAATATACCATGTCTCCCACCCAAAAAGGTTTTTGGGGCATCCTTTTCTTGTCTGCCTGCACCTTTGCTGCTTCCTCCGCTCATACTAAGGCCCTCTTCACATCCCCCCAAACCCCCCTAATGTGGTTATCCAGTCCTGGGGTTGACAGGGGAGGGGTCCCACGGTGAAGACTTGGGGATCGGGACAAAGTCCAGACCATGTACAACCTGGAAGGGGGTAAAACCAGTACTGCTGTGCACTGCATTATTGTATGCCACTTCTGCGAATGGTAGCATGTCAGCCCAGTCGTTCTGCTGATAGGAGACGTAGCACTGTGGATATCGCTCCACCATCACGTTGGCCCATTCTGCTGCCCCGTTGGTACTGGAGTGGTACGCCGAGCTGAGTCCCTGAGATGACCCAATGGAACGGATGAACTCACGCCAGAAGTGGGCTGTAAATTGCACCCCCCAATCCGAGATTATTGGCCAGGGCAGCCCATGCAGGTGGTATACCTGCACGATGAGCATCTTAGCGAGTTCCCGCATAGACGGTAACCCATTACATGGTACAAAATGGGCTTGCTTGGAGAAAAGGTCGACTACTGTCCAGATCACCGTGTAACCACGGCTCTCCGGCAGTTCCATGACAAAGTCCATAGCTATCTCCTCCCATGGTCGGGTTGGATCCGTCACTTTCTGCAGCAGCCCTGGTGGCCTCCCAGTATGAGACTTTGCAGTGGCACACACAGGGCAGCCCGGTACATAGGCTTCAAAAACCGTCTTCAACTGGGGCCACCAGAATTGGTGTCTCGCTACGTGCAGGTTCTTGAGGAATCCGAAGTGTCCTGCCTGCTTTACATCATGGCATCTTTGCAATGCCCTTATCCTCACCGCCTGTGGGACATATAACTTATAGCTCTTCCAAGCCAGTCCATCCCTTTTTGTTAGCAGGGCTTGGTGGTCCTGCAGCCTGGTATCGTCCTGGGTGGCCTTCTGCAGTTCCTGGACCAGGTCTCTGGCCGGGTGGCTTGCATCCACTTGCGCCACCGCTTGCCTGAAGGGAGGCATAATAGCTTGTACTACTTCCTCCCGCTTGCTCTTATATTGGGGCATGCGTGACAGTGCATCTGTGTTTTGGGGACAGGCGTTGTGGTGTCTCCAAAGCCTCCAGATTTTTGTGATCCGTCCACACCTCAAACAGTTCCTTTGTGCCCTCCAGGACATGTCGCCACATCACCAAACGCCTCCTTCTCCCATATTGCCCATGCTCGTTCTGTATCTGTTAGCTTACAGGAGGTGTAGGCACAGGGCTGTAACGTCCCTTGGCTGTTCCTCTGGAGTAGCACTGCTCCCACCGCTACGTCGCTGGCGTCGGCTTGGACGATGAATGGCAAGTTGGGATTCGGATGCAGTAGAATCGGCTCCTTAGCAAAGAGGGCCTTCAGGTCCTCAAAGGCCTTTTGGCAGGCCAAAGAACACGCCAGAGGTTGACAGGGGTGTGGCTTGGCCACTGCTTGTTGGGTATGGAGCAGGTCCGTTAGGGGTAAGGAGATGGCAGCAAAGGAGGGGATGAACTGCCAGTAGAAATTGGCAAACCCCAAGAAGCTTTGCAGCTGATGGTGGGTTCTTGGGGCCTGCCACTCCAGCACAGCCCTGACTTTACCTGGGTCCATCTCCACCCCCTTCCCTGGTATTCGGTACCCTAGGTAATCCAACCGGGTTTGGTGGAACTCACACTTGGACAGCTTCACATATAGTTGGGCACTCAGCAGTTTTTCCAACACCTGTCGTACTAGTCAGACGTGGTCTGCCATGTTGGAGGAGTAGATCAGGATGTCGTCCAAATACACAAGCACCCCGCAGTACAGGTGTTCATGCAAAACCTCGTTAATGAGTTGCATGAACACAGTCGGGGAGGACTGTGTAGAGAGAGTTTCCTCCTTTAAATTTCTGGGAGTCTACCTCTGTGAAGATCTGACCTGGAAAGTTAACACAACCCAGGTGGCTAGAAAGGCCCAACAGAGGCTTCACTTTCTTAGGATCTTGTGGAAGAACAGGGTAGAACAACAGCTAATGACCCTCTTTTACCGGTCTACCATAGAGAGCGTCCTCTCGTATGGTATTGTGGTTTGGTATGCTGGTCTGACAGCCGCGGATAGGAAAGTATTACAGAGGGTAGTGAGCACAGCACAAGACATTGTGGGCTGTTCCCTGACACCACTGGATGACATCGCCAGGGCTCGTTGCCTTGGAAGAGTGAGGAAGTTTCTCAGGGATGACTCACACCCTGGACGGTATCTCTTTACTCTCCTACCATCCGGTAGGAGATATAGGAATATAGCCAGCCGTACCAACAGGCTGAAAAATAGCTTTTATCCGTGGGCTGTTAGGCTTTTGAATGGGACATAATCTTATACAGAATTGACTTGGGAGGCCGGTGTGTGGTGTAGTTGGTTCACATAGTGTGGTGGGATGGAGGGTTTGTTGTCACTGTGTGTTGGGGGGAGAGAGCACAGGGGGAGGCTCAGCTAATCTCAATGTACACATGTTGTACTTTGACAATAAAGGTTTATTTATTTATTTATTTATTTAAATGGCATGACTCAAAACTGGTAGCTGCCTAACAGACAGTTGAACATCGTCTTCCACTCATCTCCTTTTTTGATCTGGACCCTGTAATACGCTTCTCTAAGGTCAAGTTTTGTAAACACCTTCCCCTTGGCCAGATGGGCCAATAGGTCCTTCCACCCACCCACACTGCCATGACTACCATAGCCATGCCCACTCAGTGGGCGACGCCCACCCGGCACCCGGTGATACATAAGTGGGTTTGGGGTTGCAGTTTGGGCAATCCGTCTCTAAAAGGTTTGCCATCACTGACCTAAGTGCATCATTTCAGACCAAGGAGTCCAGTTTACTGTTAGGTTCTGGAGGAAGTTAGTGAGGATAATTGGGTTCTCCCAGGGGCTTAGTTCAGCTTTTCATCTGAGTATGAATGGGGCTGCAGAATGAGCCAACAGAATGGTGGAGCAGTACCTGTGTTGCTATGTCAACTACCAGCAAACTAACTGGCAGGGCTCATGCCATTTTCAGAGGTGGCATTTAACAATGCAGTGCACAGCAGCACCGGTTTCACCCCCTTTAAATTAGCCATGGGGGTAGAGTTTATGCCCATGCCAGAATGCTCTCAGGAGACTCCCTCCTTGGGCACCTTAACTGAATGGGTAGATTCATTCCAACGGGTTTGGAATGATGCAAAGAAAGCTTTAGCCAAAGCAGCAGAGAGTCCAAACAAACAGGCAGACAAAAGACGAGCTCCCCAAGGAACGTTCTATGTAGAGGATAAAATGTATCTATCCACTAAATACATCAAGTTGAGATAAAAAGCTAGGTCCGAAGTACATAGGCCCCTTTCCTATTGCGAAAGTCATAAACCCAGTGGTGGGATTCAGCAGGTTTGCACCAGTTTGGCAGAACCGGTAGCTAATTTTTTGTTGGACTTCCGGAAGCGACATCCACACAGAGAACTGGTTGTTCACATATTTGAATCCCACCACTGCATAAACCTGGTGACAGTAGAACTCAAACTGCCTAGAATACTGGGAAAAGTACATCCAGTATTCCACTGCAGTCTACTGAAACTGTTTAGAGGCTCCAATCCGACAGTGGTGGTGGTGGAGACACACTATGAAGTGAAGCAAATTTTAGACTCCAGAATCCACAAGGGGAAGTTACAATACCTAATCCAATGGAAAGGTTATCCGATGTCAGAGACTAGATGGGTAAAGGCTCACAATGTGAAAGCGGATCGCTTAGTAGAGTGATTCCATAATAAGTACCCCCTGAAAACCGGGGCCATCACAAGAGAAAGTTAACAAGTAATGATGTGTATTCATTGTTTTCCAGGTTCTCCCAACTCTGTAAGGGGGCCAGGCTGTCAAGCTATGAAGATTGCTTGCATTAGGACTGCCGTGCTGCTTCTAGCTTGCCTAGAGTTCCGTGGGGGGAGGGAAAGGTTTGGAATGCACAGATGGATTCTATCCGGAACCAAGGTCACCAAAGAAATGTTGTGGTGAACAGAGATGTTCTTCTCATAACAACTTCATGCCGGTATGCTGTACCGAATAAAGTTTTGCATTTTGCAATGGCTCTGGTATATCTACTTCATTGGGATCCTTAGCCGGAACCTTGACACTAGGGACTTCATAATTTTTTCCTGGGCTGTCTTGACTTTATTGTGGTCAACTACAAGTCTCTTGTTTTGTTCAGTGATCAAGCCAGCATCTATGAAGGCAGCTGTGGTAATGGCAGCAGTGGGACATAGACCAACACCATATCTTATGCTCTGCATAGCGACATTTGTTATTTCTTTTTATATATATATAATATTTTATTGATTTTCTATTTTTACAAATCATAAGTGCTTAGTAAACATGTTGTCTGGGTTCATTTTTTACTTGAAGTTACATATTAAATTCCCAATCTCTATCTCTTTTTCCCAGCCAGTGATAACCTATATCCCTTATTTAAAATTATTCTGTGTCTTCTTATTCTTTGTCCTTCAATATCGCTCTGTCCATTTCTATACATTCCAATGTTTTCTTGATCCTCTCTTCTTCAGGTAATATTTCTTCATTTTTCAAACACTAAGCAAATACAATTAGTACTGCTATCAATACATACAACATTAAGTATATACTTCCTCATCATATTTTTCTAATATTATATCTAATAAAAAATAGTTCCAGTTTATAACATCTTTTCTATCCAGCTCATATCTCAATTATATTTGCAGTTGAGGCCACCTTATTGACCCAATACTCTGTTTTCCCAACTCTTATTTCAATTTATTTTCCCTCCAGTATTCAAAATATCTTTATAGACTACAATTTTCTCAAAGTTAATTAGGTTTGGGTGAGTAAAAGTTTCCCTTGTTAAGAGCCATTCTGATGTTTTCATATTTCCCATCCCATAGAAAAGTGTACCAACCTAATTATAAAACATATCTTTCTAAGTATAATGATCTTTTAGTGTTTAAGGATTATCTATTTCTTTTAGCCATATTCAAACACCTGTTTGATAGTGTAGGGCCCCATCCAATAGGTCAAGTCCTCTATTTTCTTTAATCTAACTCTAGCTTTTTTCCTTTGCCAGATAAATTTCCAAATCAGTGTATTTAGATTGTCAAAGGATTTTTTTCTGTTTTTATGGGATCTATTTGTAGTAGAAAAAGCCATTTAGGTAAGATATTTCTGAGGGGGAGTTCAACCCATTTATATTCATTGAAAATCTCCCACTTTTGTGTTCCATCACTGGAGATTTCTAAGAAGAGACTGGACATTCACCTGTCTGAGACAGTATAGGTCAGTGATGGCAAACCTTTTAGAGACCGAGTATAGGTTCTCCTGCTTGAGCAGGGGGCTGGACTAGCAGACCTCCAAGGTCCCTTCCAGCCCTATTCTATTCTATTCTATTCTATTCTATTCTATTCTATTCTATTCTATTCTATTCTATTCTATTCTATTCTATTCTATTCTATTCTGTTCTGTTCTGTTCTGTTCTGTTCTGTTCTATTCTATTTTCATTTCTTGTTTCCCAGTTTCTCCTGAAAGCCCTATAATCTGTTCTATAAAGTCTGCTTCCTTATCTTCAGGTATGTTCTGAAATCTTGAGGGATGGTATCCCTTTTCCATTTCCGGTATTATCACTAAGTCTTCTGTGTTTGTTTGTTTTTTGTCTGTGCCTGTCTGTAATTTCCTTCCTTTGTATTCTCCATCTCTGGATCAGTTTCTTCTGGTTTGTCTTCTATTTTCTGAGTTCCTTGTTCCTTCTTTATAGTTGTTTTCTGAAGGTTTTCTAATTGAAAGTTTAAGTTAAAAACTTGTTCATTTATCTTATCCAAATTATCTTTAGTCTCATAGTTTCTTCTTGAATCTTCTTTATGTGAATTGATTGCCTCTTGAATTGATTGCAATATAGATAACTTTTCTTTCTGAAAGTTGTTAGCTTTTTCTCTCTCATATGCCAGGTTGGGGGGTTCAGAGGCAGATACTGGGGATGGTTTTTTACCACTTTTAGCTAGGTATGGAGCACTCATTTTTCTCCTCCCCCTATTATATTTTCCAAGTGCTAGGCTTATTTAACATGACCAATCTTATAGTCAATGCAACAATGTACTACTTAAATTTAAATTTAAATTTCACATCATTTCATAAACTTCTTATATTCTTTGTATATAGCCCTTATAGACCAATAGGTTCCAAAATATAGGTCCACCACCAAAAGGAGTATTTTGTACCAGTCCTTCTGTCCAGGAATCCAAGAATTATCTGTCAACTGATGTTTATAATCCATATGCCAGGTTGGGGGGTTCAGAGGCAGATACTGGGGATGGTTTTTTACCACTTTTAGCTAGGTATGGAGCACTCATTTTTCTCCTCCCCCTATTATATTTTCCAAGTGCTAGGCTTATTTAACATGACCAATCTTATAGTCAATGCAACAATGTACTACTTAAATTTAAATTTAAATTTCACATCATTTCATAAACTTCTTATATTCTTTGTATATAGCCCTTATAGACCAATAAGTTCCAAAATATAGGTCCACCACCAAAAGGAGTACTTTGTACCAGTTCTTCTGTCCAGGAATCCAAGAATTATCTGTCAACTGATGTTTATAATCCAAAATGTCCAACCACCCTACAGTCAGTCCATAAGTCTCCCCGAGGGATAAGTCACCAAGAGGCAGAAAGTCAAGAGTTAAAGTTCAGTTGATATTTGTAATCCAAGAGGGCCAACAAGTTTCAAAACTGTTGTAACTCCCACCATGCAGAAAATAGCCCAAAATGTTTTTCTCCATTGCCAGCTGCTCTCTGTTGAACTAAGGGCTTCACTAAAGATCAAAGAAGCTAAATAGTTATCTGTGTCTGGGCTTTGTGCCAAGTCCACTCTAGCCACAACAAAATTAGTGCTGTACCTCTCTGCTGCCACTAGATTATTTATTTATTATTTATTTATTATTTGGATTTATATACCGCCCCTCTCCTGAAGGACTCGGGGCGGTGTACAGGGCAATTAAAACACAATATACAGCACATAATATACAAAAATTAAAATAAATTAAACCAAATAGCCCAAGCAATAAAACACGTTCTAAAATTTAAAATTTGGAATTTAAAATCTAAAACCCCAATCCCTCAGTCCAGGCCAGCAAGTTCAAATAACCAAGTCTTCAGGTCGCGGCGAAAAGAGCGAAGGTCGGGAGCCATCCGGAGCTCAACAGAAAGCTGGTTCCAGAGGGCAGGCGCACCCACAGAGAATGCTCTCCCCCTGGGGGCCGCCAGTCGACATTCCCTGACCGACGGCACCCTGAGGAGGCCCTCTCTATGGGAGCGCACAGGATGATGGGAAGTTAACGCCGGCAAAAGGTACTCCCGTAAATAATCCAGGCCCATGCCATTTAAGGCTTTATAGGTCATCACCAGTACCTTGAATCTCACCCGGAAGACAACTGGAAGCCAATGCAGCTCATGGAGCAGAGGTGTTACATGGGAGTATCGGGAGACCCCCATCACAACTCGCGCGGCCGCATTCTGTACCAGTTGGAGCCTCCGAGTGGTATTCAAGGGCAGCCCCATGTAGAGACCATTGCAGTAGTCTATCCGAGAGGTCACGAGCACATGAGTGACTGTGTGTAGGGCATCTCGGTCCAAATAGGGCCGCAACTGGCGCACCAGGCGAACCTGGGCAAAAGCCCCCCTAGTCACAGCTCCTATATGATCTTCTAAACAGAGCTGTGAGTCAAGGAGGACACCCAAGTTGCGAGTCCTATCTACGGGGGGTAACACCTCACCCCCTATAGTTAAAGATGGAATAGAGTAGACAACCCGAGATGCCAGTATGCACAGCCACTCGGTTTTGTCGGGATTTAGACGAAGCCTGTTCCTCCCCATCCAGACCCTCACCGCCTCCAGGCAACGGGACATCACGGCGAGAGCATCACTGGGTTGATTTGGGGTGGAAATAAAAAGCTGGGTATCATCAGCGTACTGATGATACCCCACCCGAAAACCACAAATGATCTCACCCAGCGGCTTCATATAGACGTTGAACAGAAGGGGCGAGAGGACCGACCCCTGAGGGACTCCACAAACGAGAGGCCTCGAGGCCAACCTCTACCCCCCCTGTCAACACCGACTGCGAACAACCCAGGAGGTAGGAGTAGAACCACTGTAAAACAGTGCCACCCACTCCCAACCCCCTGAGGCGCCGCAGTAGGATACCATGGTCGATGGTATCAAAAGCCGCTGAGAGATCTAATAGGACTAGGACAGAGGAGCAACCCCTGTCCCGAGCCCGCCAGAGATCATTCACCAGTGCGACCAATGCCGTCTCCGTGCTGTACCCGGGCCTAAAGCCCGATTGGTAGGGGTCCAAATAATCCACTTCCTCCAGGAACAGAGGAAGCTGATGTGCCACCACACTCTCAACAACCTTCACTAAAAAGCGAAGGTTGGAGACCGGACAATAGTTATTCAAAATGGCCGGGTCCAGGGCAGGCTTCTTGAGGAGGGGCCTCACCACCGCCTCCTTCAAGGCAGCAGGGAAGCTACCCTCTCTCAAAGAAGCAGTTATTACCGCCTGGAGCCAGCCTCGTGTCCCCTCCCGAGCTGCATAAACCAGCCAGGAGGGGCACGGGTCCAATAAACACGTAGTGGAACCCAGCCTCCCCATGATCCTGTCCACTTCCTCCAGAGTCACAGGTTCAAATTCTTCCCAAGTAATGTTCCCAAGACCGCTCGATTCCCCATCGTCAGACTCCGCCCAGTCGGAGTCCAGACCGGCCCGAATCCGAGCGATTTTATCCGCCAGATATTGACTAAACTCCTCGGCACGACCCTGCAGGGGCTCCTCCCTCACCTCCTGATTCAGGAGGGAGCAAGTCACCCTAAACAGGGCGGCCGGGCGATTATCTGCGGACGCGATGAGGGCAGAGAAGTAATTGGACTTCGCTGCCTCCATCGCTGCAAGATAAGACCTCGTAAAGGTTCTTAAGCGCAATCGATCAGACTCAGACTGGCTGGACCTCCAGCAGCTCTCTAGGCTCTGTCTCCAACGCTTCATCTCCCGGAGCTCCATGGAAAACCATGGTGCCCACCGGGATCTGCACCGGGTCAGGGGCCGCATGGGAACAACGCGGTCGAGTGCCTCCGTGGCCGCCCTTTCCCAGGCTTCCACTAAGGCATCGACCAGGCTGTGAGCGAAGATGGCAGGCAGAGATCCAAGCACCTCCTGGAACCGTTCAGGGTCCATTAGATGCCTGGGATGGAACCACCTGGTCGGTTCCGTAACCCCGCGATGGAGGGGGGCGAAATGGAAGGCCAGCCGCAGGAGGTGATGATCAGTCCATGACAGGGGTGTAATAACTGGAGATCCCCCTCCCAGATCATCAAGCCACCGTCCAGATAGAAAAATAAGATCGAGTGTGTGACCCTGAATTACTTGGGTCAGGTCCATGGCCGTCATGGAGGCCATAAACTCCCGAGCCAACCCCGACGAATCTCCCAGGGATGGCAGGTTAAAGTCCCCCAGAACCATAACTCTGGGGAACTCAACCGCCATCCTTAGATATCCATTTTCCAGCACATAAAACAATTATTTCAACTTTAAAGTTTTTTGAATTTCACCCCAATGTTCTTTCAAAAACAGATCTTAACCGTTTTCTCAGTTCTCAAGAATTATTAAAGCTATGTCTTTATATTACTTCCACTTTAGTATTATATGCTTCTCTATTTTTGTCCCCCCAAAATAATTGGACCGCCACTTTCATTTCTCTGCAAGGGTGGGGCAAAAATCCCCTTCCTTCTTGCGTTTGGGGTCTTCTTGATTTTTGGGAGTCTGTCTTTTCCAGGGAGTCAAGTATCAAAATAGTAGAGAAAGGATCAATATACTCACTCAGTTACAAGCATGCTGTTTAGAATGCTGGTATGTGCATTCTTTGTTCGGTTGTCAGTAGCTTGGACTAGCCACAGAAATGCAGCCAGTCTTTCCCCTGCCAGTTTGGAGGGCTTTCCTTGTATCAAAAGGATGGACCGCTGTCTTTCTGTGATCTATGAGGATCCCCTCCTTCATTGCCTCTCTGGGGTGACTTTAGTCCCGTTTAGAGCCCACTGGCAAGGAGAAATCAGCTGTGGGAAGCAGAGCCCCGCTTTCCTTTGGCTGTATCACCATGACACAAACTGGAAGATCTTATGCTCTGCATAGTGACATTTGTTATTTCTAATCTATTATATACTGTCTTTTCTTTTGAAGTAGAGCAGCTATGTCAAGCAGCTATGTACAGAGTTATTGTAGGCTACGTCTGCAAAAGGCAGAAGTTCCACCCAATTGGTCTGCTGGTAGTTCATATAGCAATAAAAGTATTGCTCTATCATTGAGTTAGCTCTCTCTGCCACCCCATTGGTACCGTGTTTCCCCAAAAGTACGACATACCTCGAAAATAAGCCCTAGCTTGATTTTGGGGGGTGGGCCTAATATAAGCCTTACCCCAAAAATAATCCCTAGTTTTGGAGTGAGGCACAGACCTAAAAATCAAGCTAGAGCAGGGGGGTGGGGGTGGAGTTTCCACACAGGCCCTGCACCTGCTTATCCTTGCAGCCAGGCCTCCTATGAATCAACACCTGCCTTGCCTCACCAGCCAACTGGCCCACTTCTGCAACTGCATTTTGCTGTCAGATTCAATCTGTAGCTCAGTTCTCGGCTGCAGAGGCATTCACAGAAAGTCTCTGATGGTGAAATCCAGGCTGTGGGGTGCCATGTGCATCAATACAGAGCTCCATTCTCAGCTGCAGAGGCATTTACTGAAGGCCTCTGACAGCGAAATGGAGGGCAGGGGCAATGCACATAAGTGGTGGTGAGCAGCCGCAGAAAAAGTGGACTGGCTGGACAGGGCCATCAGTGCTAGTGCTGCAAGGTGAGACGGGATAAGACATCCTCCAAAAATAAGACCTGGTGCCTCTTTTGGAGGCAAAAATAAATAAATAAGTAAAAATAAGACCAGCTCTTATTTTCAGGGAAACACGGTACTTGGATGGAACCCCAAACTAAGCCCTTGTGAAGACCCTATCAATTTGATAAATTCCCACCAAAACTTTGCGGCAAACTGCACCCCTCAGTCAGAGATGATGTGCCTTGTGACTCCATTGGGTAAGGTGTTACCCCCCGTTGATAGGGCTCGCAACTTGGGCGTCCTCCTGGATTCACGGCTCAATTTTGAAGACCACATAGGAGCCGTGACCAGGGGGGCTTTTGCCCAGGTTCGCCTGGTGCGCCAGTTGCGACCCTACCTGGACCGAGATGCCCTACGCACAGTCACTCATGCGCTCGTGACCTCCTGTTTAGACTACTGCAACGCTCTCTACATGGGGCTGCCCTTGAGGACCACTCGGAGGCTTCAGCTGGTGCAGAATGCGGCCGCGCAAGTTGTGATGGGGGTTTCCCGATACTCCCATGTAACACCTCTAGTCCGCGAGCTGCATTGGCTTCCGGTTGCCCTCCGGGTGAGATTCAAGGTGCTGGTGATGACCTATAAAGCCCTAAATGGCTTGGGTTCGGGATATCTAAGGGAACACCTGCTGCCAGCATCAAGTTCCCTTCGTCCTGTGTGCTCCCACAGGGAGGGCCTTCTCAGGGTGCCGCCGGTAAAAGATTGCCGGTGGATAACACCCAGGGGGAGGGCCTTCTCTGTGGGTGCACCTGCCCTCTGGAACCAGCTGCCCACGGAGCTTAGGACTGCCCCCGACCTTCGTTCATTTCGCCGGGACCTGAAGACCTGGCTCTTTGAGCTTTCCGGCCCAGGCTGAGAATTTTAATTGGGGTTTTTATTTTTTTTCAGGGATCTGATTTAATCTTTTTTAATTGTTTTTAACTTTTGTATCGATTTTTGTTTTAAATACCCTGTAAACCGCCCTGAGTCCTTCGGGAAAGGGCGTTATATAAATCCAATAAAATAAATAAAAATAAAATAAATAAAATATATGCTGCACAACCAACTTGGCTATAGCCCGAGCTGATGGGATTTTCAGGCTTGCCACAAAATGTGCTTGCTTTGAAAATAGGTCAGTCACAGTCCAGATTACGGTATTCCTGGAACTCTCAGGCAGTTCCACAATGAAGTCCATGGCTATCTCCTCCCACGGGCTGTGGGGGTTAGCCACTGGCTGCAACAGTCCAGGTGGCTTTCCTGGCAGTCTTTTCATGGAAGCACAGGTTGGGCATCCAGCAACGTAGTTCTTTACATCCTTGTTCATCTTGGGCAACTGAAACTGCCTCCTGGCATAGTGGAGGGTCTTTACAAAACCAAAATGGTCCACTGGCTTCACATAGTGACACCTTTGCAAAATCTGTGCCCTCAAGTTGAGTGGCACATATAATTTGGGACCCTTCCAAGGCAGACCTTCTTTCATCATCATGTCCCCCTTATGGTTCCTAAACCAGTCATCCTCCTCAGCTTTTGAGTGGTCTCATTATCAGCTGGCTGAGGGAGAGCTGGCAGAATTGGCCTCATGGAGCCTTGCGCTGCTAGCTGCTCCGAGGGAAGCTCTAGCTAGCTCCTCCTTGGAGCTTTTGTATTGTGGTAGGTGTGACAGCGCATCTGCCAAGAAATGTTTTCCCCCTGGCAGATACCAAAGGGTAAAGTTAAATTGATTGAAGTACTGAGCCCACCAGACCTGCTTGGAAGACAATTTTCTTGGGGCCTTGAAGGCCTCCAAATTCTTATGGTCCATCCACACTTTGAAAGGGATTTTGCCTCCATGTAAGCAACACCCAACAGACCACATAAGCCTCCTTCTCCCACACTACCCATTGCCTCTCAGTGTTATTTAACTTCTGAGAGATGTAGGCGCACAGTTGAACTTTCCCTTCTTGGTTCTTTTGAAGCAGGACAGCCCCTACTGCTACATCGCTAGCATCTGCTTGGATTACAAAAGGAGCTGTTGGGTCCGGGTGCTCAGCCATGAAATGCTGCTTCAGTTTTTCAAAAGCTGCTTGACAGTCCATAGTCCAGTTGAGTGGCTGGCTCGCCTTGGGCTTCAGCCCTCCCCATCCCATTTTTAACAGCTCTTAATAGGCAAGGCTATCTGTACAAAAGAGGGGATGAATTGTCGGTAGAAGTTGGCAAATCCCAGAAAGCTCTGTAGCTTTCTCAGAAAATTAGAATATTGTGAAAAGGTGCAATATTCTAGGCTCAAAGTATCCCACTCTAATCAGCTAATTAGGCCATAACACCTGCAAAGGGTTCCTGAGCCTTTAAATGGTCTCTCAGTCTGGTTCAGTAGGAATCACAATCATGGGGAAGACTGCTGACCTGACAGTTGTGCAGAAAACCATCATTGACACCCTCCATAAGGAGGGAAAGCCTCAAAAGGTAATTGCAAAAGAAGTTGGATGTTCCCCAAGTGCTGTATCAAAGCACATTAATAGAAAGTTATGTGGAAGGGAAAAGTGTGGAAGAAAAAGGTGCACAAGCAGCAGGGATGACCGCAGCCTGGAGAGGATTGTCAGGAAAAGGCCATTCAAAAGTGTTGGGGACTTTCACAAGGAGTGGACTGAGGCTGGAGTCAGTGCATCAAGAGCCACCACACACAGACGGATCCTGGACATGGGCTTCAAATGTCGTATTCCTCTTGTCAAGCCGCTCCTGAACAACAAACAACGTCAGAAGCATCTTACCTGGGCTAAAGAAAAACAGACCTGGTCTGTTGCTCAGTGGTCCAAAGTCCTCTTTTCTGATGAGAGCAACTTTTGCATCTCATTTGGAAACCAAGGACCCAGAGTCTGGAGGAAGAATGGAGAGGCACACACTGCAAGATGCTTGAAGTCCAGTGTGAAGTTTCCACAGTCTGTGTTGATTTGGGGAGCCATGTCATCTGCTGGTGTTGGTCCACTGTGCTTCATTAAGTCCAGGGTCAACGCAGCCATCTACCAGGAGATTTTGGAACACTTCATGCTTCCTTCCGCAGATGAGCTTTATGGGGATGCTGACTTCATTTTCCAGCAGGACCTGGCACCTGCCCACACTGCCAAAAGCACCAAAACCTGGTTCAATGACCATGGGATTACTGTGCTTGATTGGCCAGCAAACTCGCCTGACCTGAACCCCATAGAGAATCTATGGGGCATTGCCAAGAGAAAGATTAGAGACATGAGACCGAACAATGCAGAAGAGCTGAAGGCCGCTATTAAAGCATCCTGGTCTTCCATAACACCTCAGCAGTGCCACAGGCTGATACCTTCCATGCCAGGCCGCATTGAGGCAGTATTTGCTGCAAAAGCGGCCCAAACCAAGTACTGAGTACTTATGCATGCTTATACTTTTCAGAGGTCCGATATTGTTCTATGTACACTCCTTGTTTTATTGATTGCATGTAATATTCTAATTTTCTGAGATTGTGGATTTGGGGTTTTCATGAGCTGTACGCCATAATCATCAGAATTATGACAAATCACGGCTTGAACTATCTTGCTTTGCATATAATGAGTCTATCTCATATATTAGTTTCCCCAACATTACAAATCAAAGGTACAGGTGTTTTTGTTACTTGCCATGAATAACGTTTTGGAGGGATTCCCTTTGTGGACCTCTTGGAACGTCTCGGAACAACCGTCCATTCTTCTTCCGTGTCGTCCTCGTCTTCATCATCGTCGCCAGCGGCAGCATTGGCAGCTTGCGAAGATGGAACAGTAGGTTGAGAAGAACTCGTGGGAGGGACAACCTCCTGTGGATATTGATCATCAGGTTGCGTGGCATCAGCAGCATTATCTCTAGGAAAATAAACTCCAGGATCGTTAGAATGAATCCTGGACCAGTCAGCGTCTTGCTCAAAAGTAGCAGATTGTGAAACCACAATAACATGATGAGAGTCAATGTATTTGCTCCATTTTGAATTATCATCAATACCCATAAATCTCATCCTTTTTGCTGCAGGACCCCCTTTCTTTCTTTGGGCTAAGGGAATATTCACCATAGCGTATGAACCAAAAATATGGAGATGTGAGAGATCAGGCTTGTGTCCATACAACATGAAATAAGGGGTCTGATTTATCACACTACTCCAAGTACGGTTGATGATATGGTTAGCATATTTGATAGCTTCACCCCAGTATGGAAGACCAAGGTTGGCATCTTCAAGAAGGCAACGCATCATGGTTTGCAAAACCCCATTTCTGCGTTCTGCCACTCCATTTTCAGCTGGAGTATAAGGAGCAGATGTCTGATGTACTATCCCATTCTTACGCATCCAGTCCTGGAAACGCTGAGACATGAATTCAGCACCACGATCACACTGGATTCTGGCAATGTTTACCTCAAATTGGGTATAGACAAGACTAGCAAAGTCTTTAAAGGTCTGAAAGGTATCAGATTTTTCTTTCATAGGATATACATATCCATATCTAGAATAATTATCTACAATTGTCAAGAAATATCTTTTACCACCAAGTGTTGGTGCAAAAGGACCCACTATGTCAGTGTGTACCAAATCAAAAATGTGTGTTGACAGATGTGTAGCGTGTTTTGGAATTGCTGCTGCTTTGGATTTGGCTTTCTTGCAGACAGCACAGTCCAAGAACACCTTACACCCCTTTAGATCCAAACCTCTTGCGAACTCTGGCATCTTCTTCAGAACATGGAAACTGGCATGACCCAATCTTCTATGCCACTTATGGATACACCTGGAATGCAAAGGTTTACCTGTTAGTGAATTCTCAACATTTTTATTAGGAACCCCAGGCTTGTCATGAGCAACCTGTGTCTTTTTTGTATTTTTATTATCTTTAGGAACCTTTGGAGTAGCAACAGGATCTCTCTCTGTGGCATCTCTCTCTGGGCCTGTGCTTTTTGGAACGTGTATACTTGCCTGCTCTTGCTGCTTAGACTTTGGTCTTATGTAATAAACACAACCAATCACCATGGTTTCAGCAACAATATCTCCATCTTTAACTATATAACTTGCTTTTTGAAGATGATGGACCTGAAAATGAGAAAACCTAGACAAATGACTCTGACTAAGCAAATTACTACTGGCAGACAGAACGTAGTAAACATCAGGAATGAGCGCACCGAGCTCTTCAATATAAACAGTTCCTTTTCCCATGACCTGAACAGGATGATTTGAAAAAGAGTAAAGTTCACGAAGTTCAGGTTCAGGCTCGTGCATCTCTGTGTAAAGCTCTTTTCTGTAGGTAACATGTAATGCTGCTCCACTGTCCAAAGTCCACAGTAGTCGTCTGTCATACTCTGGTTGAGACTGTGGATCATTGGTCACAACTAATGTGACACGTGGAGCTTGTGGATCACGCCTGGAACCACGACCACGACCTTGTCGTCCGCCTCTACCTCTGCCTCCTCTGGAATCTGTTCCTCTGGGCTGGTATGTGACAGGCGATGGAACTCGTTGGGGACAATCCCGGGTGGCATGTCCCACACGATTGCAGATGTAGCATCTTGGCATCCTTGGAACGTAGGCCCTTCCACGGAAGGCACGCCTCGCTGGAGCTCTTTTTTTTATTGAAAAGTTTTACAATACATTTTTTAAAAAGACAAAACCCCTCCCAACCCCCTCCCCTCTCCCCAACCCTCCCCAACACCTCCCTCCCTTCCCCCTCCCCCCTCCCCGACTTCCCAGAGCTCGCTGGAGCTCTTGATGCTGGTGGTTCCCTTAAATGTGGCACAGCTTGCATAAGTGCCTCTTCTTCGGTTAAAATTCTGCATACATGATCCACTGTGCATTGAGCAATAGGCACTTGATTAATCTTGGAAATAGCATCTTTCCACTCATGATTCAAAGAATTGATGATAATGCTGATCATTTGAAAATCATCAATAGGATAGCCTTTTTTAACCCAGTTCTTTTCTAATTCCTTTCATTTTAGTCAAATGTGCTCCAATATGTTCACCAGGATTTAATCTGGAACCATGGAACTCAGACAAAAGTAAACATGTAGACTCAATTGATGTAGGCCGATAACATGTCTCTAATTGAGTCCAAATTTTTTGGGCAGTTGCATCTTGTGAAAACGTGAGCTGCAATTCAGTGTCCATTGGCATCAATAATGTTGTGCATGCTCTATTATCCAAGTCCCATATGTCAGGAGTCCATGGCTGGGCAGGAGGATTAAACAACATCATGTGAGTACCTTCTCTGCATAGCAAGAGTCCAACCTCACTGACCCATGCCCTGTAATTCTGTCCTGACTTCTTTAATTTTGAGTCACCAGCCAGTGGTACAATAGAAGGTGTTTGATAAGGAATATACAACTGAGGTACTGGCTGTTGCACTATCCGACCATAACCTGCAGGGGGCATCAGTGGCATCTGTGCCTGTGCCTGTGCCTGGACATGCAGCAGTTGCATTGAAGCTGCCGGTAGTATTGGTGTTGGCTGTGACTGTCTTTGAGCTGCTATTCCTCCCTGGCCAGCAGGAGGCGCTGGCGCTGGGGCTGGTGCATTAGCATAACCTGCAGATGACACTGGCCTTCGCATATAAGAACCCAGTGGCAATTGTGTGTGGGCTAAATATGGCTGTGCTCTGCCAGGTAGAGGGACTTGCATAGAAGCAATATTAACAGGGATTCTAGCTCCATCAGGGGCTGGAGCCTCAGATAACGGCAGAAATCTTGCATCTCTGAGCAAAGATTCCTGCATGGACAATTGCGAGAGTGAGAGCTCCAATTCATGTCTTAATGCAGCTTCACCAGTAGATGGTGCTATAACATTTGCTTCAGGCATCACTGTGGCTCTGTATGTCCTTTGGGACAGCCCATAATCATGTGACATAGGAGCCTCCAGTTCCCATTTTTCTGGCATGACACTCAATGATGGGCGTGACTTTGGCTTTGGGGAAGAAGGAGGCAATATGGCTTCTTCTTGTGGGTGAGGCAATGTGGCCGATTCTTGCTCATAACTCCTCTCATATTGCTGAATCATTGATACATATTCCTTTGCCTGCTGCAAACGCTTTTCAAAACCCCCAATTTGTTCACAGTAGCCTTGCATAGCCCTATCGTGCATAGTTTGTGTGGGGTGTGGAGGAGCAGAAGGAATTTTCTTCGGCTTAACTTTAGGTTTCACTCCAAGCCTTTGAAATTCATCTTGAGCCCCTGGAGTGTGAACATTTTCAAGGGCAGCTGCCAGGGAGCTTGGAAAAGTAGAAAAAGGAGTGACTGACCTTGCATCGCCGACAGGAGCAGGTGCGTCTTCTCCAAGGCGTGTGGCTGAAGTGATCGGAGTTTGTAAAGTTGAAGGGAGATGACCCACAGACAGGCTCCTAGCCTCCCTTTTCATCCGTGGCTTCCTTCCTGACATGTTTCAGCGGTTAATCACTGCTGCCTCGCTAGAACTAACTAACTGATTACAGCTGCAGAAACATGCATCTCTAAAAACATAAATCAAACCATCCTCGAGACCAAATGTCAAGGTATAAATCACCTTAGTAGAGGGCGAAGGATCGTGCTTCAGAGGATGCATGATGTGCATGAAGGAAGAAAATAAAACATGACGCATAATCTTACTAAATACCTTTTAATTACTATATATATATATATATATATATATATATATATATATATATATATATATATATATATATATATATATATATATATATATATATATATATATATATATATATATATATATATATATATATATATATATATATATATATATATATATATATATATATATATATAAACTTACAGCCCTGTGACCTACTTGTGAGCTTCGATGTCGTATCCCTCTTCACCCAAGTGCCAATCAAAGAAGCCTTGACAGCTATCCTAAATAAATACAACCCCCCAAAACACATCCTAGATCTGACCAACCACTGCCTATCTAACACATACTTCATCTACAATGGACAAAGATACAAACAAATGGAAGGAGCACCCATGGGATCACCCCTTTCACCTGTCATCGCAAACCTCCACATGGAACACTTTGAAACCCTCGCTCTAGAAAAATCCAACCACAAACCCAAACTCTGGCTCAGATACGTAGATGACACCTTCGTAATCTGGCCACACGGCAAAGAAAAACTGGATGACTTCCTCACACACCTCAATAGCCTACACCCCAAAATACAATTCACCATGGAAACAGAAGCTAACAATCAACTTCCCTTCCTTGATGTCTTAGTCTACAAGAAATCCAACGGCTCCCTAGGACACACTATCTACCATAAAAAAACACACACAAACCGCTATCTGAACGCACTCTCACACCACCACCCAGCACAGATCAACTCCGTAGCCAAGACACTCATCTCCAGAACAAAACGCCTAGCTGACGAACAACACTAAAAAAACCGAACTACACACTCTCACTAATGTACTAACAGCCAATGGATTCCAAAGAAACACGATTACCAACTTAATCCGAAGAGAGACACCCACAAAAACCCAAGACAGAGAACAAGAAAATGGCAAAGCCCCCCTCCCATACTTAAAAGGGACCACAGACAGAATCAGCAAGGTCCTCCAAAAACACAACATCAAAACAGCATTCTACACAGACAGAAAAATATCCACCATCCTAAGAAACCCCAAGGACATAATTGGCTTAGAAAACCAAGGAGTATACGAAATCCCATGCACCACCTGCCCCACCACATACATCGGACAGACCAACAGAAGAATAAGTGCACGCATTGAAGAGCACAAAATCTCACTCAGAAAAGGAGAACAAACTTCATCCCTGGTCCAACACTTTGAAGCCACGGGACATGAAATTGATTTTAAAAAAACCAAAACTATCGCCAAAATTGAACATTTTAACAACAGAATAATCAGAGAAGCCATTGAGATAGAAAAACGCCCCCACAGCATAAACAAACGAGATGATACCTCTCGCCTACCAACCATTTGGAAACCCGCCTTGATTGACAGACGAGTCCCAACCACCAAGAATGATAGACCCAAAGTCATGATAACACCACATGACATCACCACCACACAACCATTCAAAAAGCAAATCCGAACCCACAATGATAACGAGGCACAACCACAAAACAGAAACCTAACTACAGCTGCAACATCAGCCACTTTAAACCCCTCCAAACCACACAATAAGCAAACTGACACCCACTATAAAAACATGGCACCACCACAAACACGAAGCCGAACAAAAGCAGCACAACTCACCAGCTCAGGTCTAAGGCTGGCAGCTGAGACCAGCCCATCCACTCAAAACACACCCCCACCCAATCAGAACACACCCACCATTCAAAACACACTCCCACCCAATCAGAACACACTTACTCCCCCACCCAATCAGAGAACACCTCCACCCACAGAACACACCCCCTCTGGCAGTTTAAAAAAGAGGAACAAACAGCCACATGCTTCTCCCAGAAGAAGGAAGCAGAAGCCACCAGCCTGATGATGACGGATGGGATTCCGTCGAAACGTCGCCCCTACACCTTTAGTTCTACGCGGGGAAAAACCCGAATAACCAAAGATCCACACACACACACACATATATATATATATATATATATATATATATATATATATATATATATATATATATATATATATATATATATATATATATATATATATATATATATATATATATATATATATATGTTTTCGTAGATTCTCGCGGGTGTCTGTATGTGTAGGTCTAGAGTCTCGGGTTTCTTCCCGCGTTCCTTTCATCTTCAGAAAGTTGTGGCGACGCTTCGACGAAATCCCATCCGTCATCATCAGGCCGGAGTATTCCTCCTGCTGCTTTCAGGAGCAATGCGTGGTCTGTCTGTTCCTTTCCTTCTAACTGCCGGTGGGGCTGTGTTCCGACTGGGTGGAGGCGTGGCTGCTTTCTGATTGGGTGGGGGTGTCTTCCGACTGGGTGGAGGCGTGGCTGTCTTCTGATTGGGTGGATGTGTGGTTGTCTTCCGATTGGTTGGAGGCGTGGCTGTCTTCTGATTGGGTGGGGTGTGTTCTGAATGGGTGGGGTTTTTTGTTGTGTCGTAATATCCTGAGTGTTGTGATTTGGTGTCTTGAGGAGTGGGCTGTGTAGTGGCCTCCAGAGCTTTGGCTTGGCTCCGAGTTCGAGAACCCGCCATGCATCTCTGGAAGATAGAACAAGTCAAGCAAAAGTGCTATCACCCAAGCAGAAGAACGCACACACGAACCTGACTGACCCATACCAGAGATGCATGGCGGGTCCTCGAACTCGGAGCCAAGCCAAAGCTCTGGAGGCCACTACACAGCCCACTCCTCAAGACACCAAATCACAACACTCAGGATATTACGACACAACAAAAAACCCCACCCATTCAGAACACACCCCACCCAATCAGAAGACAGCCACGCCTCCAACCAATCGGAAGACAACCACACATCCACCCAATCAGAAGACAGCCACGCCTCCTCTCAATCAGAAGACAACCACGCCTCCACCCAGTCGGAAGACACCCCCACCCAATCAGAAAGCAGCCACGCCTCCACCCAGTCGGAACACAGCCCCACCGGCAGTTAGAAGGAAAGGAACAGACAGACCACGCATTGCTCCTGAAAGCAGCAGGAGGAATACTCCGGCCTGATGATGACGGATGGGATTTCGTCGAAGCGTCGCCACAACTTTCTGAAGATGAAAGGAACGCGGGAAGAAACCCGAGACTCTAGACCTACATATATATATATATATATATATATATATATATATATATATATATATATATATATATATATATATATATATATAAAAGAGAGCTAGCTGACTACATCCTAACGTAACAGGCATTAACAGCAAAGTGAAAGAAAAAAAGAATAACTGTGAGAAACTTTTTCTAGACATGCGCACAAAACAGTCTGAAACCATAGCTGGACATGTGAGAATCACTATGGTTACCAGATAAGCTATCACCACAGGTGCAGAGAGCAGGGAAAATGTACAGTTAGAAATGAACTTTTCTGACGAACTAAAAAAAACCTGCAGTGACAAACTTCAACTCCCTCTATCACTTCTTCTCAATTAGTAAGGATTAGGTCCAGTATAGCTTTACTTCTAGTTCCCTCCTCTACCTTTTGGATGATAAAGTTGTCGGCTAGGTTGGTTGAGAATCTGTTTGATCTCCCACTTGCTACAGAGTTTGTCTCCCAGTTGATAGTTCATCTATTTCTTCTGATTGGTTGAGTGGCCTGTAATATACACCTATGGCAATGTCACGTTTTTTTCCCTTTTACATTGACCCATATACATTCTGAAGGGATTTTATCTTGGATCATGTGCATTTCTGTAGATATGTAGTGTTCTCTTACATATAGTGCAACTCCCCTTCCTCTTTTTGTAGATCTATTTCTTTTGAACAATTTGTATACATCCAACAGTACATTCCATTCATGGGTTTCATCCCACCAGGTTTCTGTAATGGCAACTATGTCATACCTGCCCTCATGTACTATTGGTTCTAGTTCACCCTGTTTGTTCCCCAAGCTTTGAGCATTTGTATATAAGCATTTAAGACCTTTATGCCTGTCTGTGGGTATGTTTCCTGCATCTCCTGATTGTTGTTGGGGTTTTTCTTTTTTCTCATCACTCCCTACCTCACTGTTTGATTTGTTTTCTTGGGATTTATGACTGATTTTGTGTTCCAGAGATTCTGTTGTCTGACCACTTTTTCAATTTCTGCTATTGTTATCTCCTGATCTAAAGCCTCTTTCTCATTAGGAAATAACTTAGGAAGGTCTGACTCTGTCAGGTATTGTTTAATCCTCTCCTCAGGAACCTTTTCTTCCTGATATAATTCTGTAAAAAACTCAGTCGCTATCTTTTCTATCCCTTCTTTATCCCCTATCAGTGTCCCCCTCTTATCCTCTAACTGCTCAATTCTTCTACTTTCCTTCTCTTTCCTTATTCTATAGCTAAGCCATCTCCCTGGCTTATTGGCATATTCAAAATAGTTCTGCCTCGCCACCCTAATTTGACGTGCTATTTTCTCTTGGTCCACAAGGTTGAGTTTATGCCTCCAAAAATCCACCTGCTCCTTCCCATACACTTTCTGTGGGTTTACCTGGAGAGCCTTCTCTGCCTTAGTAAGTTGCTCAGCAATTGCCCTCCTACTTTCCTGCTCCTTCCTACGTTTAACTGCCATCTGTTTTATTATCAAGCCTCTCAAATAAGCTTTAGCCGTATCCCAAACTATTCGTAGGGGCATCCCTTCCGTCCTATTTTCTAAAAAAAACAGACTCGTCTCTTGTTTAATTCTTTGTACAAAAACCATATCCTTCAGGGTCTCCAGGCTCATCATCCATCTACTCCTCACTCTACTCCCCCTTATCAATGTAATAGCCACCGGGTTGTAGTCCGCCCATTCGTTCATCAAAATCATGGCATCTTTTGCATAAGGTATCAGCCCATCCGACAACCATACCATATCCAACCTAGACCATGAGTTATGCCTGGGGGAGTAGTAGGTATAACGTTGAGAGGCTGGGTTAATCACACGCCATATATCCCTAAGGCCAAATTCTTCACACATATCCCAAAATACTTTGGGTAAGACCCTCCTATCTTTCCCTTTTTTCTTCTTCAAATCAACCCTCCCTGTTTTGTAATCCTTAGCCCTATCTACCACCCCATTAAAGTCCCCCAAGAGACACATCTGCTCATACTCCAGATCTAATATTTTCCGATATATTTTCTGGAAAAAGTCTCCCTGATTATTATTAGGTGCATATATGCCTACCAGTAACACTTTGCTTCCCACCATTTCTATCTCCAGCATCAGGCTTTTCCCCTCCGGGTCCACCCATAATTCTTTAGGACACAAGTACTCCTTAACATACATTGCTACACCTTTCTTTTTCTCCTCAGCAGACGCTACAAATAATTTCCCTAGTTTAGGGTAACTCAACAAATTAATTTGGCTTTTCTTAATATGAGTTTCCTGAAGGCATAATACATCAGCTCCACATTTCCTTAATCTGGTTAAGATATTTTTTCTCTTAACAGGAGCATTGAGACCATTAACATTGAGTGTCAAAAAATTCACCCCTTGACACATCCTTACTTACGTGGGGCCTTAGATTTGGTAGTCTGTCTTATATTCTTCTCCCTTTCCCTCTCCACCCCCCTCCTCCCTCCCCCCTCCGCTCCCCCCAGATTCCTCTCCTCCCTCTGACTTCTACTCTCCACTTCTCCATCACTCTCCTGATCACTAGTCCCACAAAATTTTTTATAGAAATCTTGTGTGTCGCGTAGACTCTCAATCTTTATCTTTCGGTCTTCCCACATCACCAGGAGCCCCTCTGGAAGCAGCCTTTTATATGTCACACCTTTTTTCCTCAATTGCGAAGTAACAAATTGATAGCGTTGACGTTGCTCTCGGACCCTTCTTGGCAGTTGCTTAAGAATTGTAACCGGATGGCCTTTATACTGAATTGGTTGATCTCTAGCTCTATGAAGCACTTCATCTCTAAGCGCCTCTTTGGTAAACCTAACATGCACTTCCCTAGGGAGGCTGTATCGCCTGGCATAATTGGTATAAACTCGAAAAGCCTCATCAATATCACACCTAACCTCTTTTTTCTCTTTCCCCACCAAGTCTGCAATCATTTCTCCTACCACTTCTTCCAGCTGTTCTTCTCTGTCTTCCATAACTTTTGGGAAGCGCAAAAAAAAGGCCGCTTTCTCCATCTCCAGGTACACCATATCATCTTCCAGCTTCTTGGATGCTTGCGTGCACCTGTGCTCCCATTTCTCCATCCGCTTCTCCATATTCTCAGAGTCCTTTTCTACTGTTTTAATTCGCTCTTCATGTGTATCCAGAGTCACCTGGACTACACCCAATTTTCCTTTAATTTCCTTCATCTCCTCTCTCATGTCCCCCAGCTCAGCCTTCAAGCTGTCAAAATTCCTCTCCATTATGTCCTGCATATTTTGTAACATCGTATAAATCCCTTGAATTGTAGCAGATTTTTCTGTCGCTGGTAGGTTCTCCATCAACTTCCTAACCCCTGGTGGCGTCGTAACCGGAGAGGCTGCTGCTGTCAAGTTAGGGGCCTTCCTTAAGGTTTTAGTTGACGTCGTTGTTAAAGACATTTCAGTTTGTCCCAGGAGGTTTCTCCACACTACTGTACACCACAGGTTGACTCCTTCCCAGATACTTTATCACAAACCCCGTACTTCCTTCTAATAATTTAACTTCTGCTCTTTAGGTAGAAAAAAAAAGAAAAAGAAAGAAGGAGTCACATCAATATCCGTCAGTTTCTATAAGTCCGCAAATCAATACACTAACTTTTTCAGGGAAGAGAAAGCTTCCACCAATCATGTCATATTCGTAGACAAGTCCATTTAAGCCTCTAATCAGCATTCACGGCAGCAAAAGACAAAAGGGGTAGCAAAAAAAAGAAAGAAAAGAAAGAAAAATATTTGTTGCCAAAACCACCCCCGATAACTGGCTGCCGCTCCTTTCACATCTGCTTAGCACCCCGCCGGCGCGCTCGCTCAGAAAGTCTTTAAATTCTCTTCCACTCTTTCTCACTTCCATGCTTCTTCTCAAACTGCTGAGTCATTGGCTTCGGGGTTGCCAAACCGCGGCCCTCTTTCAAGCCTCCGGATCCTCGGGGTGCTTTCCTTTTTCCAGCGAAGTGATTGCATCACACCTCGCCTCCAAAGATGCCCCCTCCGCTTCTCCCAGCCTCTCCAGGGCTGGAAAGGGCAGAATATCACCGCAGGAGGCCTGAAAAACAACAAGAGGCTCGGCCGTCTATCGCCTCTCCTCCCAAGGCAGCGCCATCTCGGACTCCAGCTTCCGTTCCAGAGATTCTAAAGATTGGTCACCCTTCACCTTTCCAGTAGAAAAACTACAACATTACATTACTTTTTGATGTAATCATCATTCAGATTGAGGCACTTGTCTTACAAGGTTTGAAATTTGTTAGTAGTAGTCGCTTGGTGCCAAATCTGGGCTCTGTGTGTGTGTGTGTGTGTGTGTGTGTGATCAAAACCATCCAAACGGAACTGCTTCAAAAGTTTTTGCATGCATCTAGTGGTGTGTGGGCAAGCATTATCGTGAACCAACACCACACTGGAAGTCAGCATGCCTCGACGCTTGTTATGGATGGCTCAGCTGAGTTTTCATAACTTTTCACAGTAGACTTCTGAATTGATGGTCGAACCATGCTCCCTCAACTTCACTAGCAGTACTTTGGCATCTTCACATTTGGCGGGATTTTCTATGGCACCACTTTGGCACCGAGCAACTACTACTAAGGAATTTCAAACCTTGTAAGACATTATGACAAGTGCCTCAATTTGAATGGTGATAATGTCAAAAAGTAATGTAATGTTGTAATTTTGTAATGTGTATAATGAAAGTTCTGTATCTGCAAGTGTCTGTCATTAATAACCAAATGGAGGTTTAGTTCCCAATTGCCCTCGTATATAAATAGTGTATATAAGTGTATTTTTAAGCATAAGCATAAAAAAATCATATGAATTTTCGGCTTCTGGTTTGCGCACGCGACGCTTGCGGACGTGCAGGAAGAGTCCTCTCCCTGCCATCCAATCTCTCTTCCTTGGAGGACCCTGAAAAGGGTCGAAAGTCACCCTGGAGGCCCTCCTTGTGATCATGAAAGGGCGGCATTCCTCCGCTTGAATCCAGAGCAGCTCCTTTGGCCCGAAGAAGAGATAGGCCATTAAGATGGCCGATCATTAAGCCGTTCCTTGACGAAAGCCCAAAGCACCATCTAGCACTAAGAACACAACATTGCTCCAGGTCTTCCTGTCATCTACCATCTTCTGGAGTCCATTTAAGCTCATGCCTACTGCTTCAGTGACTCCATCCAGCCACCTCATTCTCTGTTGTCCCCTTCTTCTCTTGCCCTCAATCTTTCCCAGCATTAGGCTCTTCTCCAGTGAGTCCTTCCTTCTCATTAGGTGGCCAAAGTATTTGTGTTTTAGCTTCAGGATATGGCCTTTTAAAGAGCAGTCAGGGTTGATCTCCTCTAGGACTGACTGGTTTGATCGCCTTGCAGTCCAAGGGACTCGCAGGAGTCTTCTCCAGCACCATAGTTCAAAGGCCTCAATTCTGTGGTGCTCGGCCTTTCTTATGGTCCAACTTTCACTGATAAACTCCCTCCCTCCCCTCCCCTCCCCCTTACCCTCCCTTACCCTCCCCTCCCCCCTCGACTTCCCAGAGCTGAATACAGGGTATAAACTTTACAAACTTAAGCTAAAATATGCTAACAAGCTAAAAAAACACATTAAAATCTATCGCACTTTAACTCCCCTAAAACATAAGTAAAATACTAACAAATAAAAAATAACTAATAATACATCATATAAAACTAATACTTATTCAAATACTAAATGAAACTTTTTAGTCCCATATTTATTCTGAATATATTCAATCCATCTGTCACGACGTCCTCAGCGATGAAACACGAACACAACGAAGGCACGGGTGACAAGGTTTATTTCTCCAACACAAACCAAACCGTGGAAAAGTCAGCGTTGACGGCTTCCAGCCTCAACGCTCTTTTATCATGCAGTTACGCCTTAACCCCACCCCTTCAGAGCAAACCGGCATCCGCCCACTTCCCCATAAAGGCCCCACCCATCACCCTGCACACCCACCACCCACTGTGTGCGTTGCTGTGGCCCGCCGGGCCATTCCTCAGGTAAGTCCTGTCCTTCCGCCTCCCCACGCCCCCCTGGCCGTCCCGGTACTACAACCGCGTTTTCCCCCCTGAATTGGACCCCACGATCCGAGATTATCCGTCGGGGAACCCCGTGTAGCCGATATACATGTGTAAGAAACATCCATGCCAACCATTTGGCAGACGGTAGTCCTTTACAGGGGATGAAGTGTGCTTGTCTAGAGAAGAGATCGACGACCATCCAGATCACCGTGTGGCCCCTGCTTTCTGGCAACCCGACGATAAAGTCCATGGCAATGTCTTGCCATGGCCGTTCGGGGTCCGATACCGCCTGTAACAGTCCCAACGGCTTCCTAACACGGGGTTTTGCTGTGGCACACACGTGACAGCTCCGGACGTGTTGTTCCACATCTGTCTTCATGCACGGCCACCAAGATTGGCGCCGTGCCAAGTGTAGGGTTTTGAGGAAGATGAAATGGCCGGCCTGTTTGGCGTCATGACACCGTTGCAGAACGGTGGGGCGAAGAGCACGGGGCACGTATAGCCTATCCCCATGCCAGGCCAAGCTGTTGCGCATGGTGAGAAGGCCGGGGTGCTCCTTCAGCCAGGCGTCCGTAGCCAGAGCATCACTCATGGCACGAGACAGAGCGTCCCCCACCCTGCAGACCACCCGGTTCGCGGCCGTAGATCCAGCTGGCGGAATGAGTTCTTGCACCACTGCTTCCCGTTTGGTGTTGTACTGTGGAAGCCGTGAGAGGGCGTCGGCAAGAAAGTTCCGTCCCCCCGGCACGTATTTTAGAACGAAGTTAAATCGCCGGCTGGGTTAGAAATGTAAAATTTACACAGGCCCAAAATTTAAGAGAGAATTTTTATAAAATGTTTTATAGGTGGCATTTAGATAAAAAAAAAATTAGCAAGTATGTATCCGAACTGTCAGCCCAAATGTTGGAGGTGTGGCTGTGAGGACGCAACGTATTTTCATATATGGTGGACTTGCAAAAAGGTTAAAGCTTTTTGGATTAAAATTTGGTGGAATATGCAAAAAATATTTAAGAAAAGGATAAAGTTCTCTCCGTAACTGTTTCTATTGGGTATTACCACAGATATCACTATTGTAGATATTAAGTTGATGTTGAATTTAATTACGGCAGCGAGACTTTTAGTAGCGCAATATTGGAAGAAGGAAGAACTGCCGACTATAGAAGAATGGACTTTAAAAGTTTCTAACTTGGTGGAGATGGCAAAGATTTCAGCGTATTTGAAAGATCAATCACAACAGAGATACACTGTGGAGTGGAAGAGATGGACTGATTATATTCAGAATAAATATGGGACTAAAAAGTTTCACTTAGCATTTGAATAAGTAGCAGATTTATATGATGTATAATTAGCTTGTAGTTATTTTACTAAGAGTTAAAGTGCGATAGACTTTAATATTTTATTGTTGTTTGCATATTTTAGATTATGTTTGTTTGTATTTTTATACCCTGTATTTAGCTCTGGGAAGTCGGGGAGGGGGGAGGGGAGGGGAGGGTTGGGGAGGGCTGGGGGGAGGGGAGGGGAAGGGGAGGTTGTATTCAAAAATGTATTCTAAAACTTTTCAATAAAAAAAAAGTTATATCGCCGGAAAAAGATAGCCCACCTGACCTGTTTAGGCGCCAGCTTTCTTGGCGACTGTAGGACCTCTAGGTTTTTATGGTCAGTCCAGACCTCGAAGGGGTGGGCGGCCCCCTCCAATAGATGATGCCACGTCTCCAGGGCCGTGCGCACGGCGAACGCCTCCTTTTCCCAAATCGCCCATGCACGCTCTGCGGACGACAGTTTCTTGGACGAGTAGGCACATGGTTGGAGTACGCCCTCCGTGTATCGTTGCAACAATACAGCCCCCACCGCGACGTCGCTGGCGTCGACTTGGACCACGTATGGTAGGTCTGGATTGGGGTGCGCCAACACTGGTTCCTTAGCGAACAACGCTTTCAGGGACTCGAACGCCTGTTGGCACGTGGTGGTCCATGCCAACTTCAGCCCCGGACGTGGCTTCTCCCTGGTCTGCCGCGTACGCAACAGGTCCGTCAATGGCAGGGCTATCGCTGCAAAGCCCGGGATGAATTCACAATAGAAGTTCGCAAACCCCAGGAAGCTTTGAAGCTATCGTCGCGTCCGTGGCGCTTGCCACAGCTGCACGGCCTCCACCTTATGAGGGTCCATCTCTATGCCACTTGCCGAAACCCAATACCCCAGGTAATCCAACCTTGTCTTGGGAAACTCACATTTCGTGAGTTTCATGTAGAGACGGGCGGCTAGCAGCTTCCGTAGCACCTGGCGTACAAGGGTAACATGCTCCTCCATGGTCTTAGAATAGATCAGGATGTCGTCAAGGTAAACCAGCACCCCACGGTACAGGTGCTTGTGAAGCACCTGGTTTATAAGTTGCATAAAGACCGCTGGGGCTCCCTGGAGCCCGAACGGCATAACCCGGAACTGGAAACTGCCCAACAGACAGTTGAACACCATCTTCCATTCATCCCCGGCTCTGATCCTCACCCGGTAATACGCCTCTCGTAAATCCAATCTCGTGAAGATGCGACCCGTTGACAGGTGTGTCAGGAGGTCCTTCATGAGGGGCAGCGGATACAGGTGTTCCACGCAGACCGCGTTGACACCACGGAAGTCAACACACAGCCGGAGCGTGCCATCCTTCTTTTCTTGGAACAGTATCGGCGCCGCTATCTTGGACCGGGCGGGTTGGATGAATCCCCTTGCGAGATTTTTATCGATGTAACGCCGCAATTCCTGCATCTCGCGGGGTGTCTTTGGCAGCTTGACACCCAGATCAAGCTCGATGGCGCAGTCCGTTGCTCAGTGGGGAGGCAGGACATCACACTCCCTCTCATCTAACACCTCAGCCAGGTCAGCGTATGCCTGTGGAAAGTGGGCTCCCACCACCCCTTCTGCCCCTTGGATTTTTTCGCTGCTTGGCTGGCCAGAAGGGCCCACATATGCGTGTGGTGGCGGTTGTGGCCCTGTCCCCAACCACAGATGTCGACACCCCCCTTCCCACCATATCGTGGGACCCCACTTGTCGAGCCACATCAGCCCCAGGATTACATGGACGGAACGACAATAAACCGTAATGTCTCCCAATGAATCCCCATCTCCAGATGGATAGGGCTCATCACATGGGTCACCGCCCCCCCCCAGAAGGGACCCATCCACCTGCTGAAAACGGAGAGGGGTTGCTAGTCGCCGCACCTCCAGACGCAACCGGGTAACCACCGTCTGGCTGAGTAAGCACCGGGTACTGCCTGAGTCAATCAGTGCCGGGTAGGCCTCTGTGGGTTGACGAGCACTATTGGAACCGTGAAGGGTACCACCGGGACACTCACCATGGGGTCCTCCTCCTGCTCCTCCTGGCTTTCGTAGGGTTCTGGGTCGTTGGCCACGGGTGTCTCCATCCCCATTGACGGTGTCATCATGAGGGTCGCCATCTGGTGGGCAGCTCTCGAACGCTCCACCGACTTCCGTGCTGTGGCTCCCCTGCCAGGGGGGGTGGCTGCAGCCACACGGGGCACCGGCAAGGGGCACTCGGCCACGCGGTGCCCCGGCTGGTCACACCGGAAGCATCTTATGGTTGGCCTTGTGGGCGGCGCAGGTGGTTTTGCTGCTGGTGCCACGGTCTTCCGGTCCTCCTCCTTCGGCTTATCGGGGATCCTGCGGGGCCCAACTGCCCCCTCTAGCTTCCCCCTACACTCACGCAGCCGAACGTCGAGTTCAACAGCGACACGATACCAGTCCAGCAGTCGCTCGGGCACACCACGCACCACGCACGCCCTGTGCAGCGCCCCGTCCAACCCTGCCTGGAAGTGGTGCACCAGCAGGCGTTCTGGCCAGGAGCGTAGCTTGCGAGCCACTCGGCGAAACTCGCTGACATACTCCGCCGCAGGCCTACCTTGTTGTCGCAACCCCACCACCTCTGCCTCAGCCCTATGGGTACGGGCCACGTCCTCAAACTGCGTACGCAGTGCTTCTAGGAACAGTCCAACGTCGGCCAGCTCCCGGGCGTGCTCCCCGTACAGGTCAGCCGCCCACACCGCAACCTCTCCCTGCAGGCTCGCAGTGATGGCCACCACCATGGCCCATTGGGAGGCGTAGGCTGCACCGTACTGGTCTAGATGGTGGATGGTGTGGCTCAGGAACATGGCGAGCTGATCAGGGTGACCATCGTATGTCACCGGCAGGGGCGGAGGACCCCAGAACAACCCTGGGGCCCAGGACCCCCCCTGGGGCCTGGGCTCCCTCGTACCTGGTGCCTGGTACTGCCCGCTCAATGGCCTGGTGGGAGCCCCGGCCGTCGTTGTCCACCTGGCAGGCTCTGCCTGGTCCAATGCCCCAGAGGGTGGTCGTTCGGCTCGAACGGACCCTGAAGCCGTCGGCTGTGATGGTGGGCCACAGAACCTCGGGCTTGCCAGACGAAAACCAGACTGGCCCGTCTGGCCAGGCGTCGGCCCCTGCAGCGACCACTGCTGCGTCTCACGGCTCGGACCCAAAGGCGACCAAGGTGTGGGTTCCTGACACCCAAACTCCCCAAAACGGTCCCGCAACACGTCCAGCCTATAGGCTCCTGGAGCCGTGGAGTAACTCCACTCCTCGCCTTCCTCCTCCGTCAGCCGCCGCTCTCTCCAGGCCACCACCGAGACCCCTGAGTGGGACTTTCCATGGGCCAAGTCCAGGTGCTCCAGCACAGGACTGTACCACCACTCCCCGCTCCAAGCCCGAGGCCCTTCCTCCCTGCCTCCACTGCTAACGGCCGTGCGCACAACTTCCCTGGTCTTCGGCCGCACCACCGGTTGAGGCCCCTCCGCCACAACCGGGTCAGGCGGTGCTGTGGCTGTAGCCTCCACGGCCCCTTCCCCGTCAGCTGCCAAAGCAAGCCCCTGTGGTTCCTCTGCCATGCCCGAAGCGTAGGTAACAGCAGAAGGAAATCCAAGTGAACGCTGACTTACTGTCACGACGTCCTCAGCGATGAAACACGAACACAACGAAGGTACGGGTGACAAGGTTTATTTCTCCAACACAAACCAAACCGTGGAAAAGTCAGCATTGACGGCTTCCAGCCTCAACGCTCTTTTATCATGCAGTTACGCCTTAACCCCACCCCTTCAGAGCAAACCGGCATCCGCCCACTTCCCCATAAAGGCCCCACCCATCACCCTGCACACCCACAACCTACTGTGTGCGTTGCTGTGGCCCGCCGGGCCATTCCTCAGGTATGTCCTGTCCTTCCGCCTCCCCACGCCCCCCTGGCCGTTCCGGTACTGCAACCGCGTTTTCCCCCGAGTCCGTCTGCACGCCCGGCCGGAGGGAGAGGCAGCGCAGGCATGGCCACCACCCAGTCTGTGGCCGCCAGCGGCAGGTCAGTCCTTCCGGCCGCCTCTCTATCATTCTTCACTCGCCCCGGCTCTGGCTGCATTTGAGAGCTCACAGGGTGCCCCGTTGGTGATGTGTCCACCGGCCGCTAGGTGGACGGCTGGCGGTGTTCCCAGAGGCTGGGTGCAGGCGCAGCCCGCGACTCCGGGTCCGGCCGCCTGGGCACCGGGAGTTCAGCCAGAAATGGCGCACTCACCAGCTGCTTGGCGGCCGCCTGGAGCCGCTCTTGCCGGTCGGTTGTGGGCGTGCCTACCAGCTTCTCGGTTGTGGGCGTGCCCGTCAGCTGATCGGTGGGGACTCGGCACCGCTCCCGTTGAGTGGGCGGGGCTGCACCCATCAGCTGCTTGACGGGGACTCGGCGCCGCTCCCGTTGTTTGGGCGGGGCCGCGCCCATCAGCTGATCAGCGGGAGCTCGGTGCCTCTCCTTCCGGTTGGGGGCGGGTGCGGCTGGCGGCCCCAACGCCGGCTGCTCTAGCGCCGCGTGGTCGATGAGCCCCGGCGCGGCCAGCATGGGCGTCAGCTGGCCAGTACCAGGCTGCTGTGGCCCCGGCAAGTCGGCGGGCACTGGCGACGGCTGGAGGCTGCAGGGGGTTGGAGTCGCTCCCCCGTGCTGGTGTGGAGAGCGGCGTAAGCGGCGTTGTGAGCTAGGACGGGGACGGCGAGGCCCGGACGGTTGGCAAGCCGGCGGGGCTTGACACCATCTTTTCCGTTCCAGAATATATCTCTGTTGCGATCGTTCTTTCAAATATGCTGAAATCTTTGCCATTTCCGCCAGGTTGGAAACTTTCAAAGTTCATTCTTGTATAGTAGGCAGTTCCTCCTTCTTCCAATATTGCGCTACTAAAAGTCTTGCTGCCGTTATTAAATTCAACATCAATTTGGTTTCTATAACAGTACAATCTGTAATAATACCCAACAGAAATAACTGTGGAGAAAACCTTATCTTCTTAAATATTTTCTGCATATTCCACCAAATTTTAATCCAAAAAGCTTTAACTTTTTTACAAGTCCACCATATATGATAATATGTTGCATCATCACAGCCACACCTCCAACATTTAGGCTGGCAGTTCGGATACATACTTGCTAATTTTTTAGGGTCTAAATGCCATCTATAAAACATTTTATAAAAATTCTCTCTTAAATTTTGGGCCTGTGTAAATTTTACATTTCTGACCCAAATCTTTTCCCAAGTATCCATTGTTATAACCTCCTGAAAGTTCTGGGCCCACTTTATCATACAATCTTTAACAAGTTCCATTCCTGAGTCAATTTCTACCAATGCATTATATATCCTTCTTATATGTGCTTGACCTTGATCTCTAATTTGATTTACCAAATTTCCATCAGTTATCGAGATACCAACTTTCTGATCTTCTTTCCATCTTGCTTGTAACTGCCCATACTGGAACCAAGTTTGTACAATCTTTTCTTCTTTTAAAATATTATATGGCTTTAATTGCCATACATTCCTTTCTATCCTTAAAATTTCTTTATATGTAATCACATCATGTTTAAATCCCACATTTATATTTTCTATTGCATGTTTAGGTATTGCCCAAATTGGTATTTTATAATTTAACTTATATCTATATATTTTCCATACTCGCAACAGAGCATACCTTAATATATGTGTCTTAAAAACATTATCCACCTTCTTGTCATACAATAAATACGCATGCCAACCAAATAACAAATCATAACCCTCAAGATTTAATAATCTCCCTTGTGTTAAATTAAACCAATCACTAATTGATGATAAAGCAGCAGCCTCATAATATAATTTAAAATTAGGCATTTTAAGACCACCTCTTTCACGTATGTCTTGCATTATCTTAAATTTAACTCGTGGTCTTTTCCCTGCCCAGACAAATTTATTAATAACTTTCTGCCATTCCTCCAAATTTGAGTCCTTTTTAAGTATAGGTATCATTTGAAACAAAAATAAAAATTTTGGCAAAACATTCATTTTCACTGCTGCAATTCTTCCCAATAAGGATAATTGTAATTTTTTCCAACTATCTAGCTCTTTTTGTATTTTTAACCATAACAATTCATAATTATTTTTGTATAATTTTACATTTGAAGCCGAAAGATATACCCCCAAATATTTAATCTTTTTAACTATTTCAAATCCCATTAACTCTTCTAAAACAACCTTTTGTTCTATAGTCATATTTTTAGACAGTATTTTAGTTTTTTGCGTGTTTATCTTAAATTCCATATGACATTATTATCTCCATCAATTCTAAAACTGAGTAAGTCGGTTGACTTACTGTAATAACCAAGTCATCCGCAAACGCTCTCAATCTATAATCTTGATCTCTTATTTTAATTCCCTTAATTTTATTTGAATCTCGTATTTTAATCAATAATATTTCCAATGTTAAAACAAACAGCAAAGGTGACAACGGACATCCCTGTCTTGTACCCTTTGCAATATTACATGTTTCTGTCAGACTACCATTAACTATTATTTGAGCTGTTTGCTTCTGATATATTGCCCTAATAGGTTGTAAAAAATTATCCCCAAACTCCATTTTCTCCAATGCCTTAAATAAAAATTGCCATTCCAATTGATCAAAGGCTTTTTCGGCATCCAAAAAGATCAGCGCTGCAGAAACCTGGTTATTCCAATAAGTCTACAATATGTCTCACATTACTCTTCATTTGTCTACCACTTATAAATCCAGTTTGGTCACTATGAATCATTTGCTGCATTACCTTCATTAAACTATTTGCTAAGATTTTTGCAAATATCTTATAATCATTGCAACTGGGAAGACCATAGCCTTGACTATATGCAAATTTGTTGACAGGGCGATGTCTCTGCTTTTTAGTGTGCTGTCTAGATTTGCCATGGCTTTCCTCCCCAGGAGCAAGCGTCTTTTAATTTCTTGGCTACAGTCCCCATCTGCATGATCTTGGAGCCCAGGAAAATAAAATCTGTCACTACCTCCATTTCTTCCCCATCTATTTGCCAGGAATTGAGAGGGCCGGATGCCATGATCTTGGTTTTCTTAATGTTAAGTTTCAACCCAACTTTTGCACTCTCCTTCTTCACCCGCAACAAGAGGCTCTTTAGTTCTTCTTCGCTTTCTGCCATTAGAGTGGTATCATCTGCATATCTTAGGTTGTTGATATTTCTTCCGGCAATCTTAATTCCAACTTTTGATTCATCTAGCTCTGCCTTTCTCATGATGTGCTCTGCATATAAGTTAAATAGGCAGGGTGACAGTATACAGCCTTGCCGCACTCCTTTCTCAATTTTGAACCAATCAGTGGTTCCATGTCCAGTTCTCACTGTTGCTTCTTGACCCACATATAGGTTTCTCAAGAGACAAATAAGATGGTCTGGTATGCCCATCTCTTTAAGAACTTGCCAGAGTTTGTTATGATCCACACAATCAAAGGCTTTAGCATAGTCAATGAAGCAGAAGTAGATGTTTTTCTGGAACTCCCTAGCTTTCTCCATGATGCAGCGTATGTTGGCAATTTGATCTCTAGTTCCTCTGCCTCTTCGAAATCCTGCCTGTACTTCTGGTAGTTCTCGATCCACATACTGCTGGAGTCTAGCTTGTAGGATTTTAAGCATAACTTTACTAGCATGTGAAATGAGTGCAATGGTGCGATAGTTTGAACATTCTTTGGCACTGCCTTTCTTTGGAATTGGAATGTAAACTGATCTTTTCCAATCCTGTGGTCACTGTTGAGTTTTCCAAATTTGCTGGCAAATTGAGTGTAGCACTTTTACTGCATTGTCTTTTACTGTAAGATTTTGAATATCTCAGCTGGAATACTGTCACCTCCACTAGCATTGTTGTTGCTCACCTTTTCTAAGGCCCACTTCACTTCACATTCTAGGATGTCTGGCGTGAGGTCAGTGACCATCTCATCGTGGTTATCAGGGACGTTAAGCTCGTTCTTGTATAGTTCTTCTTCTTCTCCAATTTCTTGAAAAGATCTCTGGTCCTCCCTATTCTATTGTTTTCTTCTATTTCTTTGCACTGTTCATTTAAGAAGGCATTCTTATCTCTTCTAGCTATTCTCTGGAATTCTGCATTCAATTGGGTGTATCTTTCTTTTTCTCCCTTGCCTTTCACTTCCCTCCTGTCCTCAGCTATTTGCAAAGCTTCCTCAGACAGCCATTTTGCTTTCTTGCATTTCTTTTTCTTTGGGATGGTTTTAGTTGCTACCTGATGTACAATGTTGTAAACCTCTGTCCATAGTTCTTCAGGCACTCTGTCTATCAGATCTAATTCCTTAAATCTATTTGTCACCTCTACTGTATATTCAACAGGGATATGATTTAATTCATACCTGAGTGGCCTAGTGCTTTTCCCTACTTTCTTCAGTTTAAGCCTAAACTTTGCAATGAGAAGCTCATGGTCTGAGCCACAGTCGGCTCCTGGTCTTGTTTTTACTGACTGTATAGAGCTTCTCCATCTTTGGCTGCAGAGCACATAGTCAATCTGATTTCTGTGTTGACCATCTGGTGATGTCCACGTGTAGAGCCGTCTCTTGGGTTGTTGGAAAAGAGTGTTTATTTTAAATCCCATTTATATCCCGCCCTTCTCTGAAGACTCAGGGTGGCTTACAATTTAAAGCACAAATCAATGTGCTTAGCAATAGCCTTCATTCTATGTATATGCCTGCTTATTAGGGCTTTCGGGGGCCCCAAGCGGCATTATTACAAAGTCAGCTTTTTGCTATGACCATCGTATTCTCTTGACAAAATTCTATTAGCCTGTGCCCTGCTTCATTTTGTACTCCAAGGCCAAACTATTCTGGTTATCTTTTGGCTTCCTACTTTAGCATTCCAATCCCCCATGATGATAAGGACATCATTTTTTGGTGTTAGTTCTATAAGTTGCTTTAGGGCTTCATAGAACTGGTCAATTTCATCCTCTTCAGCACTGGTGGTTGGGGCATGGACTTGGACTACTGTGATATTGAATGCTTTGCCTTGGATTCGAACTGAGATCATTCTGTCGTTTTGAGGATTGTATCCCAGTATTGCTTTTCCTACTCTTTTATTGACTATGAAGGCTACTCCATTTCTTCTGAGGGATTCTTGCCCGCAGTAGTATACCTAATGGTCATCTGAATTAAATTCACCCATTCCTGTCCATTTTAGTTCGCTGATACCTAAGATGTCGATGTTCAGTCTTGTCATCTCTTTTTTGACCACGTCCAGCTTTCCTTGATTCATGGATCTTACGTTCCAGGTTCCTATGGAGAAAAAATCTTTACAACATCGGACTTTCCTTTCACCACCAGACACATCCACAGCTGAGCGTCCTTTCGGCTTTGGCCCAGTCGCTTCATTCTTTCTGGTGCTACTAGTACTAGCCCTCTGCTCTTCCCAGTAGCATATTGGACGCCTTCCGACCTGAGGGGCTCATCTTCCAGCGTCATATCGTTTTGCCTTTTGGTACTGTCCATAGGGTTTTCATGGCAAAGATACTGGAGTGGGTTGCCATTTCCTTCTCCAGTGGATCACGTTTTGTCAGAACTCTCTGCTATGACCTGTCCGTCTTGCGTGGCCCTGCACAGCATAGCTCATAGCTTCATTGAATTACGCAAGCCCCTTCGCCACAACAAGGCAGTAATCCATGAAGGGGGGGAAGATATTAAATGTCTTCAAATACAGTACGTTGAGGATTCAGCCAATCAAATGATTACCATAACACCAGCTGCTACTTTCTACCTAAGCCAGATGGAATTGGAAGAAGAAAAAGACGAGACTGGACTAATGACAACTATATTACATCAAACCTCGAAAATTGAGCTATTAAAGCAACACTTCAATGATTACAAAGGGGACACTTTGTTTGCAAAACTGATATTTGGATGGTCTCCCTGATTTTAAATAATGTGTGTAGGAAGAAAGGGAGACACATTTGAGAATTTAAAGGCACCAATATGGAAGCCTGATTGGCACAAAAAGAAGGCGAGAGTTAGATTTAAAAAATTAGATTTGTCTCTTTCTTGAGATTTGTAAGGATAGAGGTTGAAAAATTTCTTTTAATGGACTAAGGGGAATGTTAAGGATTTGTTGTGCAGAGATCTCCTTGTGCTACCAAAGAGTTGCACAGAGAAGGAAGGGTACTGAGAGCAGCAAGAGTCACATAGTAAATACAAGAGTACACTGAGTTGTAAAAGCAAAAAGTAGTTTACTTTTGAGGTGGTGTAAGAACAAAAATGCACAGTCAAAAATAAACAGTCCAGGTCATACACAATAGCAACAGTCCAAGGAGTAATCCAAAATACAAAGTCTTCTTACCGGTCCAGAGGTCAATACACAGTTCACAGTAACAGAGCAAAAACAGTAATAGTAGAGAGCAGTGAATTCAGAGAGAGAGAAGCTACGTTACTAGCTCCCTCTTATGGCCATGAGAACACTTACACACCCATTGGCCAATTAACACCTTAAAGACATAACATCATGGTTAATATATTTTCAACCCAACATTGTAGGCTAACACCATATGCCTAACAGGGAATCTTTAAAAAATATAAACTGATTTTATATTTAGGTTTTAGATCTTTAAGCGAAAACAAAATTAAGATTCTAGAATATAACTCGGAACTATATTATAGAATCTGGAATGATATAATAAAAGACAACATTTTAATAATTGATGAACTATTAAGAGGACATATAGAATATATTAGTTGTAATGATATAGATATAAATTGATTTTATATTTAACTTTTAGGTGTCTAAGGGAAAGGAAAGTAGGCTATTAGAATTGATTTAGATTATAGAATTTGGAAGGATATAACAAAAGATATTTTTCTAATAATTGGTGAATTGTTAAGATGACAAATAGAATTTACTTGTAAAAAATAAGAATGTTTTAAAATGAACAATGTAAGTTTTGTAGACAGAATAATTATTTTTTATTGAAATAGGGAAATGTGGGTTACCCAAACAATAAGTTTTCTTTTATATATCATAGGCTATTCTAGAATATTCTATTGCAATTAGGTAAAACTTAAAAACAGGAGACTGATATGTATAAGTGAAAATATATTGAAAATTCTTTTAATTGACTAGGCCACAATCAGAAATGTATTAATTTGATTAATTTGATTATGTTATAACTAAAGGAATCGGAGAGGGAATCTTTATTGATGCAACTTGAGCTATTTACAAATAACTTGTTATTTGCTATTGTTTACTTTTGATTACCCAACCACCGTATTGCTTCACAAATATCTGAATGTAAAATTAAAAAAAATAATAAAACTTGTACAAAAAAAATTATATGAATTTTCATGCAGATGTTTCTTTTTGAATAAAAAACCAAACATGCACCCTTGCTTACTTGCACTTGCCATGCTGTAACAAAATTGATAGAAAAAAAGGCAATTTACTCCAATATAAATTTATCTATCTAGGGTCATCCAGCAGTGATTTTATGTTATATTTGCTGAGGTTCTTTAGTCATTCAGTCACTTCCAACAATGACCCAGTGGACATTGCTTTGTGAAGACTATCTGTGAGCAACTGCTTTTTAGAATGTGTGTAAACTCATGCTTGAGCATGTTATCATCTAGTCACCTTGTCTTCCATCAGATTTCCTTAGTTATTTCTAAATTCTGGCCTAGTTGGTGGTGTGGTCAAAACCTTATTGTGGTGGAAACTCCAGCTAGAGTAGGGAGAGGTGTGTAGAGGGGAATGAGCTTAGAGTCCTTGCACAGCAGGAAGCAATGTGGATCTTACCTCCCCCAGAATCCCTAAAATGCTTATCTGGCTGTTCCCAATAGAATGCAGTCAGTCTGGCAAGGTTCTTGTAAATAGGCATGCAGCAATAAAGAAGTAACTTTGATCAGCTTACTGCATCATTCTGGATCCTTGTGCCTGACATTTATTGATATGATATGACATATTTGCAAACATTTCAAGAACAAAAACATTTGTATTTGCTAGAACTAAGATCAAGGGTTGACAACTTTTTCAGGCTCTGGACAGTATGGAAAATCTCGTCCAATGATGATAGAGCCAAACCCCACATTTTAAAAAAAATGGCTGAAATTAATGAGATCACTCAATTTATTGAATTTTGGAAATTTCACAAACACTTATACCTCTGTGAAGTGTCCTCTGAGAAGACCAAAACTGCATGCCTTAATATCTGATATCTTGCAAGATCTCACATCAATACACTGATATTTCAGGTATCTTTAAAAAGGTTTTGTGTTCGCAGACACCATTTTGGGGACATGGATACTTTTTTGCCCATGACCACTAGTAAATGTCTTAGAGTAGATCAATTTTTGGAGTTATCTAATGATCTGTTTAAAGTCAAGATTCCCTCAAGTCAAGCTTGACTCCTGTATAGACATATCCATACAATTTTTTGGCAGCAATTTGGAAATGGTTTGACACTATATTTGGGGTTGCCATGGTCTTGCTCACAGCCTTTTGTTAGTCTTCATCCAAGTACTAAGCAGCCCAAGACAGCTTTGTCTTCAGGGTTCATCCAAACTCAGATAGATGCTGAAGAAGCAAGATGCTATTTAGTCTTAAATTATTGGATGAGTCTATACTTGTGAGGTTGAGCATGTCAATTAAGTTATTTACAAGTTCAGGAAACTAAACCAAATATAGACAGATATTTGTGTGGGGATATAAATGAAGACTGCAAGGTTATGATTACAAACTCTACCCCTTTTGTACCTGCATTTTGAAACTGCATATACAGTATATACCCCTTCATGGATTACTGTCTTGTCATGGCGAAGGGGCTTGCGTAATTCAATGAACCTATCAGCTATGCCATGCAGGGCCACCCAAGATGGACAGGTCACAGCAGAGAGTTCTGACAAAATGTGTTCCACTGGAGAAGGAAATGGCAACACACTCCAGTATCTTTGCCATGAAAACCCCATGGACAGTACCAAAAGAAAAAAAGATATGACGCTGGAAGATGAGCCCCTCAGGTCAGAAAGCATCCAATATGCTACTGGGAAGAGCAGAGGGCTAGTACTAGTAGCGCCAGAAAGAATGAAGCGACTGGGCCAAAGCCGAAAAGACGCTCAGCTGTGGATGTATCTGGTGGTGAAAGGAAAGTCCGATGCTGTAAAGATTTTTTCTCCATAGGAACCTGGAATGTAAGATCCATGAATCAAGGACATGGTCGAACAAGAGATGATAAGATTGAACATCGACATCTTAGGAATCAGCAAACTAAAATGGACAGGAATGGGTGAATTTAATTCAGATGACCATCAGGTATACTACAGCGGGCAAGAATCCCTCAGAAGAAATGGAGTAGCTTTCATAGTCAATAAAAGAGTAGGAAAAGCAATACTGGGATACAATCCCCAAAATGACAGAAAGATCTCAGTTTGAATCCAAGGCAAACCATTCAATATCACAGTAGTCCAAGTCTATGCCCCAACCACCAGTGCTGAAGAGGATGAAATTGACCGGTTCTATGAAGCCCAACAGCACCTTATAGAACTAACAACAAAAAATGATGTCCTTATCATCATGGGGGATTGGAATGCTAAAGTAGGAAGCCAAAAGATAACCGGAATAACAGGCAAGTGTGGCCTTGGAGTACAAAATGAAGCAGGGCACAGGCTGATAGAATTTTGTCAAGAGAATACGATGGTCATAGCAAACACTCTTTTCCAACAACCCAAGAGATGGCTCTACACATGAACATCATCACCAAACGGTCAACACAGAAATCAGATTGACTATGTGCTCTGCAGCCAAAGATGGAGAAGCTCTATACAGTCAGTAAAAACAAAACCAGGAGCTGACTGTGGCTCAGACCATGAGATTCTCGTTGCAAAGTTTAGGCTTAAACTGAAGAAAGTAGGGAAAAGCACTAGGCCACTCAGGTATGAATTAAATCATATCCCTGTTGAATATACTGTAGAGGTGACAAATAGATTTAAGGAATTAGATCTGATAGACAGAGTGCCTGAAGAACTATGGACAGAGGTTCGCAACATTGTACAAGAGGTAGCAACTAAAACCTTCTCAAAGAAAAAGAAATGCAAGAAAGCAAAATGGCTGTCTGAGGAAGCTTTTCAAATAGCTGAGGACAGGAGGGAAGCAAAAGGCAAGGGAGAAAAAGAAAGATACACCCAATTGAATGCAGAATTCCAGAGAATAGCTAGAAGAGATAAGAATGCCTTCTTAAATGAACAGTGCAAAGAAATAGAAGAAAACAATACAATAGGGAGGACCAGAGATCTTTTCAAGAAAATTGGAGAGATGAAGGGAACGTTTCATGCAAAAATGGGCATGATAAAGGACCAAAATGGCAGGGACCTAACAGAGGCAGAAGAGATTAAGAAGAGGTGGCAAAATTACACAGAAGAACTATACAAGAACGAGCTTAACGTCCCTGATAACCATGATGAGATGGTCACTGACCTCACGCCAGACATCCTAGAATGTGAAGTGAAGTGGGCCTTAGAAAAGGTGAGCAATAACAAAGCTAGTGGAGGTGACAGTATTCCAGCTGAGCTATTCAAAATCTTAAAAGACGATGCAGTAAAAGTGTTACACTCAATTTGCCAGCAAATTTGGAAAACTCAACAGTGGCCACAGGATTGGAAAAGATCAGTTTACATTCCAATTCCAAAGAAAGGCAGTGCCAAAGAATGTTCAAACTATCGCACCATTGCACTCATTTCACATGCTAGTAAAGTTATGCTTAAAATCCTACAAGCTAGACTCCAGCAGTATGTAGACTGAGAACTACCAGAAGTACAGGGAGGATTTCGAAGAGGCAGAGGAACTGGAGTTCAAATTGCCAACATACGCTGGATCATGGAGAAAGCTAGGGAGTTCCAGAAAAACATCTACTTCTGCTTCATTGACTATGCCAAAACCTTTGATTGTGTGGATCACAACAAACTGTGGCAAGTTCTTAAAGAGATGGGAGTACTAGACCATCTTATTTGTCTCTTGAGAAACCTATAAGCGGGTCAAGAAGCAACAGTGAGAACTGGACAAAGAACCACTGATTGGTTCAAAACTGGGAAAGGAGTCTGGCAAGGCTGTATACTGTCACCCTGCCTATTTAACTTATCTGCAGAGCTCATCATGAGAAAGGCAGGGCTAGATGAATCAAAAGTTGGAATTAAGATTGCCGGGATAAATATCAACAACCTAAGATATGCAGATGATACCACTCTAATGGCAGAAAGTGAAGAGGAACTAAAGGGCCTCTTGTTGTGAATGAAGAAGGAGAGTGCAAAAGTTGGGTTGAAACTAAACAATAAAAAAACCAAGATCATGGCATCCGGCCCTTTCAATTCCTGGCAAATAGATGGGGAAGAAATGGAGTTAGTGACAGATTTTATTTTCCTGGGCTCCAAGATCACTGCAGATGGGGACTGCAGCCAAGAAATTAAAAGACGCTTGCTCCTGAGGAGGAAAGCCATGGCAAACCTAGACAGTACACTAAAAAGCAGAGACATTACCCTGCCAACAAAAGTGTGTATAGTCAAGACTATGGTCTTCCCAGTTGCAATGTATGGCTGTGAAAGTTGGACCATAAGAAAGGCTGAGTGCCAAAGAATTGAAGCCTTTGAACTATGGTGCTGGAGAAGACTCCTGCGAGTCCCTTGGCCTGCAAGGTGATCAAACCGGTCAGTCCTAGAGGAGATCAACCCTAACTGCTCTTTAGAAGGCCAGATCCTGAAGTTGAAACTCAAATACCTTGGCCAACTTATGAGAAGTAAGGACTCACTGGAGAAGAGCCTAATGCTGGGAAAGGTTGAGGGCAAGAGAGGAAGGGGACGACAGAGAATGAGGTGGCTGGATGGAGTCACTGAAGCAGTAGGCATGAGCCTAAATGGACTCCAGAAGCTGGTAGAGGACAGGAAGGCGTGGAGGAACATTGTCCATGGGGTCGCGATGGGTCAGACACGACTTCGCAACTAACAACAACAAATACAGTATATAAGGTCCAGAGCATCCTTCACTATGTTGAGATATTTGTTTCATTATTTTAACCAAACTGTCAGATTCTATGAAAGTTTCTGCAAATTTGCTCCTCACTTGCTGCTCTGCTTTATATCTAGCAGAGAGAATAAGATCCTTGTCAGATCTGCCATCATACCACTTCAGTTTCACTTTGCATTGATAGCATCCTGCCATAAAAGTAGGGGAGCAATGGGGAGAATGCTAAGGAGGGAAGACAGGAACCAGAACTGCCAACCACAAACAATGGTTGAGTGATCCAAGGACACAAGCATGAGAACAGAATGCAAATACCCACCAAAGAGGTGCCAAACTTTAGGACTGTCACCAAAACACATAATTTGAATACTATTGGACATTGACCAGATGACCAAGGGGGGGAGGACCTGGGAGAAGGGAAAATCTCTGGGTTTATGCAGAAATATTCAGATCTGGCTTTGCTTATGCTGTAACCACCTGGCTTTAGTAAAAGTATACTTTTTCTCTACAAATGGAGCCAAGGGTCTTTCTTTCCTAACTGCCCAAGCTGGGACAGGGCTGACATTAAGCCAGATCTGCAATAACATTCCACCCGGAGACTCACATCTACCGTAGGGACCATACACAGTATGTCCATCCATGAAAGTAAGCAAGAGGAGATGGAGAACTGGGAAGAGGCTGCTTCAAGGAGACAGAGACCCTGGGGGACCACCCAAAGCCCCAGTGGTCCATAGGTATCGGGAATATGGAAGAATGAGAAGAGAAGCCCTTTGGGATGACTTTCTCCTGGGGGAGCTAAGGAAACTGACCATGATCACCACCAGCCCAGGAAGAGTGGAGGGTGACAGAAGGTGAACCGGTCCCCCATGATGTTATATTCGAGCAAGCTTCCTGAGAGATGCCTTTGACTGGCTCTGGGCCTGAGAAACCCAGGAATAGCCAGCACCCTCACAGCTCAGCCGGCTGAAACAGTGACTGCAGCCACCATGGCTCCATTCCCTATGCCACCAGCCTGGGCTGCCCCTCCACAGAGGAGAGAACACAGGCCACCGGACCTGGCGGTGAAATTCAACAGCGACCCAAAACAGCTGGCATTCTTCCTGACCCAGGTGTGGACCTATATGCAGGAGTATGGGACTGACCTGCTGAACAATCCGGCTAAAGTGAGGATTGTCACCATGGCTTTGGAGGGCAAAGCAGCAGAGTTGATTGTGGTCCTCCATGATGACAATGCGGCACTTGCATAACTTTGATAGATTCATGGTGGCCCTGAGGAAGTGGTTCGAAGACACCCCCCTTGCTGACTGAAAGGCCAGAACATTAATCAAGGCCATAAGGCAGGGCAGGCAACCCATCGCTGCCTACATTCAAGAATTCCAGAGCCTGGCATGTAAGTTAGTCAACTGGCCACAGGACATGCTAATCAAGTGTTTCCAAGACAGCTTGAGCAACAAAATCTTCTACCCATGTCTCTCCAGAGGGACACCATGAACCCTTCATGGGTGGTACGTCCTGGCTGATGATATAGAGATTGACCTAGCCAGATACCATGGCTACGCTAGTTGAGAACAGCAACAACCCTTTCTTGTGGAAAAGAAGGAGTTCCAAAGCTGGGGAAGAGAGAACAGAGCCCGTGCTGCTGCTCCACCAGCTGCTTTCACTGTGGCAAACAAGGTCATAGGGCAGCCGACTGGCAAGCACTGTGACCAATGCCCAGTCCCATGCAGTGAGGAAGCAAGGGTCCCACAAAGCCACAAGAGACCACCCTTAAGGGAGCAAAATTTGTTGAGTTCACTCCACTGCCCGGCGATGGTGAGGGAACTCCGACCAAACTCCCCAACCCTGGGACAGAGAGCGACAATGGACAGACGACCCCTTGGTAAGTTGCCCAATAATACCTGTAACAATATAAACCCATGGCATTCTGCCAGCTAGATGGCTCAGTAGCAGGGGGGCTCCTGCAACGTTCATCACAGAACCAGTAAAAATGAAGATGGGGCCCCATGAAGAAACCATCAGTTTTATAGTAGCACCAGGCATGGACAGACCCATAGTGCTAGGCTTACAGTAGCATGGCTACTAAAGTGGAACCCCTCTGTAAATTGGAGGAGACAAATGTTAAAAACCAGGCAGACCCCAGTCAAGGAAGGACTGAAAGTGAAGGTGACCTTGCTCATTAGGAAAGTGAAAGAGGAATTTGTCACGGAAGCACGTGAACAAAGGCAGATCCTCAAATCCCCAAAGAGTATTGGGACTTGCAGGAAGTTTTCAGTGAAAGGGACTCAGACACACTTCCCCCTCATTGCCCCACAGATTGCTCCATAGAGATAGCATCAGGCATGAAATTGCCTAAGCCAATACTGTACTCCATGACCCCAAGGGAATTATATGAACTCCAAGCCTTTATAGACAAGAACCTGGCATGGGGTTTCATTCAACTAGCAAAGTCGTGTATGGCAGCACCCATACTGTTTCAGGAGAAAAAAGACAGGTCCCTTTGCCTGTGTGTAGATTACTGCTGGCTAAATGCCATCTGCATTGAAAACATCTATCCCATTCTGCTAATGAAGGACATGCTAACCCACCTAGCCAAGGGAAGGATTTTTACCAAATTAGACCTAAGAGAAGTGCATCACTGAGTATGCATCAAGGAAGGGGATGAGTAGAAAACAGACTTCAATTGCCACTAGAATGTTTCCAGTTCTGAGTACCGCCCTATGGGCTACAAGGAGTGCCTGCAGTCTTCATGCAATTAAAGAGGTCCTGTATGAGCATTTATATAAAGGGGTCCTAGTTTACCTGGTTGATGTTTTGATTTACACTGATACCATAAAAGAACATGTGATACTGGTTAGAACAGTACTGAAAAAACTGCACCACCCAGCTATACACAAAACTCTCTAAGTGCTGGGGACTTCCGGGTGGCAAGGCTCCGTCGATGGCGGCCGTTTCGACCGTCAGCCCCATTGTTTTCCATTGAACTGCGAAAACAGTGATAATCAGCTGTTTTGCAATTCGGAAACCACCCCTTGGGAGAAGAGGGGAGGGGGAGCATTCAGGTAGGGGTAGAGCTCCCCTAGACCCCTAGAATTGTTATTCTGGGGGTTGAAGGGTGAGAGCTACCCCGGAGCCTGAATTAGCTCCGGACTCGGGGACTCCTCTGTTCCAAGGCTTTGGAACAGAGCAGGACGCTGCAACCATCCCTGCAATCAACATTGTATTTTGGATTACTTGGATGCAGGCAGAGCTGTGCAGGAGAATTTTGAAACAGCAAGTATATGATCTTTAACTCCAGTTTATACTAAAAGGAAGGAAGAAAGATGGTGCAGGAGTGAATTGTCAGTGAAAAATAAAAGGACAAGGAATATATCATAAAATATAAAGACTGAGAAGGAAGAAATTGTGGTTTTTTTTAAGTCACTCTGCGCAAAATATTTGAAATTGGTTTAAAAGTGAATTTAAGGATTTGGATATTTAATAGGGGAGAAACAAAGTTGCAAGCTGAGTGGAAAAGTGAAAGTGCACAACGAAAATTAATTGGGTGTTAAAATGGCTTCTAAACCAGCTAAAGCTTCTGTTCCTAGAAGTGCTGGTGCGTCACCAGTTCAGCATTCTTCACTACAGGCATTGATGCCACCCCCCGTGGCACCTGCACCCGCATTAACATTAAAAGATTTACAAGATGCTTTAAAAAATCAATCTCAGCAAATATCTGAACTTATCAATGAGAAGAATAAAGAAATATGAGAGGACATTTTAGTGGCTTTTCAGGGGCTGGCAGTTTGCATTGAGCGTTTGGATGAACGTGTGGAAGAGGTGTATCAAAATAATTTGCGATTGGATGCTAAAATGTCAGAAGCTGAGAATAAAATGGACAAAACTGAGGACAAGGTGGTTATGATACAATATAGAGATATGGAGTTTGCTTTGAGAATAAGAGGATTGAAAGAGGACCCAAAGGAAAATTTGAAAGTGTTACTGGCAGAAGCTCTGGAACCGATTTTGGGGTGCCAAGCGGAAGAAATTATAGTGGATATAGATAAAATATTTCGTGTTAACTCTTGGATTGCCAGGCAAAGAAAATTACCTAGAGATGTGGTTGTTTATTTTACAAAGAGATCGATCAGAAATGTGATTATTCAAGCTTTTTATAATAATAGATTTAAAGTGGCTGATCAAGAAGTTTTAATCTTGAAAGAAATTCCACCAAGAATTTTAAGGAAAAGGAAAGAAATTACTTTTTTGGCAGATGAATTAAAGAAAAGCCAGCTTCAGTTCAGATGGGAGATACCTGTTGTGACTCAGGGCCAGCCTGTGGTTTCGGCAGCCGGCTCAGACGTGTCGGATGACTCAGATGAGGGGGAGGAGGACCGTGTGGGAGACGAACCGGTTGATGATGGCGTGGAGGCTTGGCAGAGTTCCCAGCCGGGGCCCTCTTCTCAGCTGCGTGAGCCCGATAGTGCGGAAGATGATGACCCACAGCTGGCCCTGTTCAAGGACGCCCGACGCAGGAGGCAGTCGAGCAGGAACAAACAAAGAAAGAATGTGGGACTCCTCGGGAGGAGGCACAGGGAGACCACGCCCTGAGCTCTCTATAAAAGGAGTGTTTGGGGAGGGGCTGGTTGCTGAAAGCAACTTTTCCGCTTGAGAAGACAAGCTCTAGTGTTTTTGTTAACTGCGTAATTAAATCTTGGCAGAAGCCTTTTAGCCTTGGACGCTCTCCAGTCTCTTCTTTTTGAATAGGGGTTTGCTAGAAGAGGGCTGGTTCAGAACAATACCAGTAGGCTTGGTGGTGAATTATTCAGGTACGAGATATCGTCTCAATACAGTTTTGAAGGCACGAGATTTTTATTCTAATATACTGAAAGCAGGTTCTCCGCCATCCCCAGAATTTAAAGGAAGGAAGGAAGATGGAGCGTGACAGACACAAATGGAGAGTATACAGGGAGATGAAGAAGTTATCTCGCAGATGGTTAAAGAACTTCAGCAAACTTTGGAAATGGTGCAGCCCCAGGCATCGTCAGAAGAGGTTAAGGAACAAAGAATGATGCGGGCTGCAACCAGACGAATGAGACAAGAACAAGAAGAACAGAAATGTACAATTATATCTCAAGAATCTACTTATAGTGAAGCAGTGGGAGGAGCGAAACCGAAGAGGCAGGTGCTTGTGGTTTTGCAAGACGCGCTCTGAAAGCTTCAGGTCGCAAAAGTTGGCGACAAAGTTTCTAACCTGGAATGTTAATGGATTAAACTCCCCGCAAAAGAGAAAGAAAGTATTTCAGTATTTGAAACAATTTAAAAATGATGTTGTGTGCTTACAGGAAACGCATATTCGTGTATCAGACCAAAAATATTTGATAAATTCCAGACTGGGTGTACAGTTTAGTGCGTCTGCTTCAGATAAGAAAAATGGAGTAGTTATTTATGTAAAAAAGAATTTAATAGCCAATCTAATTGAAGCTGATAAACAAGGAAGATATGTTATAATTGAACTTTTAATAGAAGGCAAGAAAATACTTTTAGTTGGACTATATGCACCTAATCAACAACAAGGAGAATTTTATAATTTTTTACATAATAAAATAATTCAATGGGATTATAAATCGTGTATTTTGATGGGAGACTGGAATGGCATGCTGGACACACAGAAAGATAAAAAAGGTCTTTTTAAAAGTACTCCAAATCATGCCAGATTGCCTAAATCTTTTTTTTGAGATGAAAGATGATTTGGAATTGAGAGACGTTTGGAGAGAACGAAATTTTGAAGAAAAAGATTTTACTTTTTTTCTGATTGACATCAATCTTTTTCTAGAATTGATTTTGTATTAACTACTAATGATTTTTTTATAGGGTTAAGAAGATCAAGATATGTCCAAGAACTTTATCAGATCATAGTCCAGTATGGTTGGAATTGGATAAGGAGAGGAAAGATAGGAGGTCTTGGAGATTAAATGAAAAATTGTTTAGAAATTTCAAGAAAATGTGGATGAATGTAAAAAACAGATGAAAGAATTTTTTAATATAAATATGTATACGGGTACTCCTATTGAAATGGTTTGGGATGCAAGTAAAGCCTATATGAGAGGAGTGTTAATATATTTGAATAATAAATATAGATGTAGATTGGAATATAAGCGTAAAGAGTTAGAGGAGGAAATCAAGAGGAAAGAGAAGGCTCTAATTTTGAACCCATCTGATAAGAGGGCGAAGGAAGCAATTACTTTGTTAAGAGGTCAGTTTAATATGTTGATGGCAGATCAAGTGGCATCTAACTTACGGTATGTTAAACACAATACTTTTTGTAATGCTAATAAGCCAGGTAGGTGGCTAGCTTATTTGTTAAAGAAAAAACAAAGGTCACGTAACATAGATAAGATAGAATACAAGGGAAAAGAGGTGTTTCAGCAGAATTATATTAAAAAGGCTTTTGTTGAATTTTATTCTAAGTTATATGCTGGGGATAGAATTCAAGGTTTAGATATAGATAGATATTTACAAGAAGTGAATATCCCTGTACTTACACAAGAGCAAAGGGAAGGGATGAATCAATTGATAAATGCTGAAGAAATTATTTTAGCAATCAAACAACTTAAAGTGGGTAAAGCACCAGGAACAGATGGTTTGACTGCCATTTATTATAAAAATTTACAGTTAGAAATGGTGGAACCTCTAAAAGAATTATTTAGAACAATTCAATCTGGAGGACAAGTGCCTCCATCGTGGAAAACAGCTTTTATATCGTTGATTCCAAAGGAAGATCAAGATCTTACCCAAACCAAAAATTACAGACCAATATCGCTTTTAAATACTGATTATAAGATATTTGCTAAACTTTTAGCAAATAGATTAATGAAGGTTATGCAGCAAATGATTCATAGTGACCAAACTGGATTTATAAGTGGTAGACAAATGAAAAATAATGTGAGACATATTGTAGATTTATTGGAATTTTTGGAGAGAAATAACCAGGTCTCTGCAGCGCTGATCTTTTTGGATGCTGAAAAGGCCTTTGATCAATTGAATTGGCAATTTTTATTTAAAGTATTAGAGAAGATGGAGATTGGGGATGAGTTTTTACAACCTATTAGAGCAATATATCAGAAGCAAACAGCTCAAATAATAGTTAATGGTAGTTTGACAGAAGCATGTAATATTGAAAAGGGTACAAGACAGGGGTGCCCGTTGTCACCTTTGTTGTTTGTTTTAACACTGGAAATATTATTGATTAAGATACATGATTCAAATAAAATTAAGGGAATTAACATAAGAGATCAAGATTATAGATTGAGAGCGTTTGCGGATGACTTGGTTATTACATTAAGTCAACCGACTCAGTCGGTTGTAGACCTGATGGAGATAATATTGTTATATGGAAAAGTTTCTGGATTTAAGATAAATACGCAAAAAACTAAAATATTGCCTAAAAATATGACCACAGAACAAAAGGTAGTCCTAGAAAAATTAACAGGATTTGAAATAGTTAAAAAGATTAAATATTTAGGGGTATATCTTTCAGTTTCAAATGCAAAATTATATAAAAATAATTATGAATTGTTATGGTTAAAAATACAAAAAGAGTTAGATAGTTGGAAAAAATTACAATTGTTTTTATTGGGAAGAATTGCAGCAGTGAAAATGAATGTGGGGCTCCCACATTGGGAGCTGTATTACCATGCCTCTGCCTTGGCTTGGATTAGGGACTGGGTTGTGTTATCTAGAAGGAGGGTGTTAACTATTGAAGGATATAATTTAATGCAGGGATGGCATGCCTATCTCTGGCCAAGGAAGGATAGTCAATATAAAGTTTTCTCTAATCATTACAGGTGAAACTCGAAAAATTAGAATATCATGCAAAAGTTCATTTATTTCAGTAATGCAACTTAAAAGGGGAAACTAATATATGAGATAGACTCATTACATTCAAAGCAAGATAGTTCAAGCCGTGATTTGTCATAATTGAGATGATTATGGCTTACAGCTCATGAAAACCCCAAATCCACAATCTCAGAAAATTAGAATATTGTGAAAAGGTGCAATATTCTAGGCTCAAAGTGTCCCACTCTAATCAGCTAATTAAGCCATAACACCTGCAAAGGCTTCCTGAGCCTTTAAATGGTCTCTCAGTCTGGTTCAGTAGGAATCACAATCATGGGGAAGACTGCTGACCTGACAGTTGTGCAGAAAACCGTCATTGAAAACCTCCATAAGGAGGGAAAGCCTCAAAAGGTAATTGCAAAAGAAGTTGGATGTTCCCCAAGTGCTGTATCAAAGCACATTAATAGAAAGTTATGTGGAAGGGAAAAGTGTGGAAGAAAAAGGTGCACAAGCAGCAGGGATTACCGCAGCCTGGAGAGGATTGTCAGGAAAAGGCCATTCAAAAGTGTTGGGGACTTTCACAAGGAGTGGACTGAGGCTGGAGTCAGTACATCAAGAGCCACCACACACAGACGGATCCTGGACATGGGCTTCAAATGTCGTATTCCTCTTGTTAAGCCTCTCCTGAACAACAAACAACGTCAGAAGCGTCTTGCCTGGGCTAAAGAAAAACAGACCTGGTCTGTTGCTCAGTGGTCCAAAGTCCTCTTTTCTGATGAGAGCAACTTTTGCATCTCATTTGGAAACCAAGGACCCAGAGTCTGCAGGAAGAATGGAGAGGCACACACTGCAAGATGCTTGAAGTCCAGTGTGAATTTTCCACAGTCTGTGTTGATTTGGGGAGCCATGTCATCTGCTGGTGTTGGTCCACTGTGCTTCATTAAGTCCAGGGTCAACGCAGCCGTCTACCAGGAGATTTTGGAGCACTTCATGCTTCCTTCCGCAGACGAGCTTTATGGGGATGCTGACTTCATTTTCCAGCAGCACGTGGCACCTGCCCACACTGCCAAAAGCACCAAAACCTGGTTCAATGACCGTGCGATTACTGTGCTTGATTGGCCAGCAAACTCACCTGACCTGAACTCCATAGAGAATCTATGGGGCATTGCCAAGAGAAAGATGAGAGACATGAGACCGAACAATGCAGAAGAGCTGAAGGCCGCTATTGAAGCATCCTGGTCTTCCATAACACCTCAGCAGTGCCACAGGCTGATAGCCTCCATGCCACGCCGCATTGAGGCAGTAATTGCTGCAAAAGGGGCCCAAACCAAGTACTGAGTACATATGCATGCTTATACTTTTCAGAGGTCCGATATTGTTCTATGTACACTCCTTGTTTTATTGATTGCATGTAATATTCTAATTTTCTGAGATTGTGGATTTGGGGTTTTCATGAACTGTATGCCATAATCATCACAATTATGACAAATCACGGCTTGAACTATCTTGCTTTGCATGTAATGAGTCCATCTCATATATTAGTTTCCCCTTTTAAGTTGCATTACTGAAATAAATGAACTTTTGCACGATATTCTAATTTTTCGAGTTTCACTTGTATGTGTTTCCTGTAAGCAAATAATATCGTTTTTAAATTGCTTTAGATATTGAAATACTTTCTTTCTCTTATGTCGTGAATTTAGACCATTAACATTCCAGGTTAGAAGCTTTGTCGCCATCTTTTGCGACCTGAAGCTTTTGGAGCGCCTCTTCCAAAATCACCTGCACTCTCTTTGGCCTCGCTTCTCCCACTGCTTCACTGTAAGTAGGTTTTTGAGATGCCGGCATAACTCTCTGCTGTTCTAGCTCTTGTCTCATTCGTCTAGCTGCAGCGTGTGTCATTCTTTGGTCTCTGACCTCCTCCGTTGATACTGAAATCTGATCCACTCCTGTAACCTGGCTGGTTTACTCTTTTGGAAGCTGTAACTTATTCGACGTTACACAATCTAGACAGAAATTATAGGTATAAAGATCTCATAGATCTGAGAGGAGTTACATTCTGGGGGTATAGAGTTGGATTGGTGGTCGTATTCTTGTATTCTCAAATGAGCTCAAGGTTTAATAGGGATAAGCAGGAATTTGGAATCAATATAATCCCACAAGAATTAGACAATATTGGGACTTCCGCTGGCGGCGCGGCGCCGAAGACAGCCTCCCCTGGCTGCCCGCGGCTCAGCTGTTTGTTTTTTCGCCCGAAACAGCGCCGATCAGCTGTTCGGGCGAAATTGAAGCCCCCTCCTCGGGAGAAGAGGAGGGGGTGAGGCCCCAGGTAGGGGTAGAGTTCTCCGAGGCCGCCTGAGCTTCGAGCTTGGGCGGCTGAAGGATCGAACTCCCCCGAAGCCTGGGTTGCTCCCAGCTGGCCGTCGTCTCTGCTCCGAATTTCCTGGAGCAGAGCCAGGCGTCTGCGAACCATCCCTGCCTGAAGAAAGGACTATGATTTAAAGGAGCAGGCAGAGCGGTACAAGAGGAAAAGGTGAAGAGATGAAGAGGATTATTTTATTTTACTCTCAAGCTTGATGGACTATGCTTAAAACTTAAAGTGAAAGTGCGTCACAATTGTAAGTAAAAGATGGCGGCTAAACCTCCCCCTAGAACTTTTCGGAGTGCTGGAAATTCTCCGGTGCAACAACAATCATTACTGCAGGCGTTGCATTCTCCTGATGTATTGACATCGAAGGATCTTGAAAAACATACCCAGTTAATTTTGGAGTCAATGGGTGTTAAATTTGCACAGATGGAGGAGAAATTGGAGAAATTGGAGCAGAGAATGGAAGAAAGGATGGAGCAGAAACTTAGAGAGATGAAGGTAGACATTTTGTCCTCAGTGCATAAAGTAGCTAAATGTGTGGAGGTGCTGGATGATCAAGTGGAAGACTTGACTCAAAAGAATGCTATATTAGAAGCAAAAGTATTGGAAATTGAAGATTTAAAAGACAAAATGGATAGCGAACAGAGTTTGGCTCAATTTTACCAGATGCAGTTTGCTGTTAGAATTAGAGGCCTAAAAGAGAATATTAAGGAAGATTTAAAGCAGCTGGTTTCTGAGGCTTTTGAGGGGGTATTGAACCATCCAGCATCTGAAATAAAACAAGGTATGGACAAAGTGTTTCGTGTGAATTCCTGGATTGCTAAGCAGAGAAAGTTGCCTAGAGATGTGGTGGTTTATTTTGTAAAAAGGGAAATTAGAGATGAAGTTATACAAGCTGCCTATGATACTAAAGTTGTGATTGCTGGTCAAGAAGTTTTGGTTCTAAAAGAAATTCCTCCAAAGATTTTAAAGAGAAGGAAGGACTTTATATTTCTTGTGCAAGAGCTCAAGCAAAGAGATATAAGGTTCAGATGGGAGATCCCAGCTGGGTTGAGCTTCATGTATGATGGCAAAAGGTACTGTTTGGGTACTGTGAAGCAAGCGCATGATTTTTACAACAATGTTTTAAAAGCAACCCCATCAACACTTCTGGAAGCTGCAGAGGGATCTGGAGAAGGAGAACATCAAGAGGATGAAGATGGACAGATAGACGAGAAGGGTACAGGAGGAGATCAAGCTGCAACTCTTTTGGATGATCCTAGAGAACAGAGGGTGACGCGTGCTGCCTTAAAACGCTCAAAAAAGATTAAAAAATAAGACCAGTAGAAATCTATGGAACTTCCACAATATACTTATAGTCAAGTGGTAGCTGTGTTTTTAAGAGTTTTGGGATGATATCTATGGTAACAGAATGTTCAATTTGGAATTAATGGACAATTTACTACAGAGGAAGAGGAAGAAAATTTTGTGGGTTAATGCGGGTTAATTTGTGTAAGAACTATCTATTATAGCCTATTTTGGCTAGAGAGGTTAATAGGGATTGGTGCTTGTGATGTGTAAGTGAGAATATGTCTAGGTAATAGTGAATTGTGGAAGAACATAGATGGGAATGATGCTAGTTTTCTTTTATTTTAGTTCTTTATACATATTTAGTATTGTTAAGGATTGGTTTACTCTATATAAGCTAGAGAGTGATGGATTTTAGAGTTTATAATTGTTAGTATATGATTGTTTATGATTGCTTTTTAGATATATACCTTGTATTTTGCTCTGGGAAGTCGGGGGGGGGGGGAGGGGGGGAGGAGGGGAAGTAGAGGGGTGGGAGGCAGGGGAGGGAGGAGGGAGAGGGGGAGGGGGGGAGGTAGGGAGGGGAGGAGGGAGGGGGAAGGGGGGTTTTTCAAAGGAAAATTGTATTTTAAAACTTTTCAATAAAAAAAAAAAAAAAAAAAAAAAAAAAGAATTAGACAATATTTTATGGGGAAGTGATGCTAAATTTTTATCTAAGACCTATAATCTACTTTTGTTCCATGGGATGGAAGGGGGAACAATAAATGATGTAATGATTGCCTGGGGGAGAAATATTGGTCGCACTATAGAATTAGAGGAGTGGGAACAAATTTGGAAGAAAAATATAAAATTAACGTTAGCAACGGCATTTAAAGAAAATATGTACAAAATGTTGTATAGATGGTACTTAGCTCCCGCACGAATTTCAAAAATTTTCCCCAATGCAAATGACAAATGTTGGAAATGTGATTCTGCCAGGGGCACTTTCTACCATCAATGGTGGACTTGTCCAAAGGTTAGGCGTTACTGGACCAATATAAAAAATTGGTTATTTCAAATAACAGGATATGATTTTCAATTGGACCCAGCTATTTTCCTCTTGGGGATGAAGCCACAAGAAGTACCCAAAAATGTTTGGTATCTAGTAATACATATTACAACAGCGGCGCGTATGACTTATGCACAATATTGGAAGACGAAGGAAATCCCAACGGACTATCAAGTAATAGAGAAAGTATTACTATGCGCAGAGTCAGATCGAATGACATATATTCTCAAAGGGAAAAGTGAATCACTTTTTAATAAAATTTGGACTCCTGGTATTCATGGTTACAAAATAGAATATTCAATTTCAACAGGGGAAATACCAGATGATTGTGTATTATTATTTGAGGTATAGAATCTGGAAATATATACAATTATAGATTTCTAATATTTGGTAATTAAAGGTTACTTAGCCTGGGATGTACGAGAAAAAGAAATTAGGGGTAGTATTACACTCCCTGGTCTTGTTTAATGTTGTTGTTTTTGTTTTTTGGTGTATAGGGTGTTTAAGTGTTTTTCTATTTGACGCACTTTTCAGTACTTTGTAATAATGTTCTTGTTGTTTTTATTTAAAACTTGTTTAATAAAGTATATTTTTAAAAAAAAAGATCCTGAGAAGGTGCGAGCAGTGCTAGAGTAGGGGACCCCATGCACCCAGAAATAACTCCAAATCTTCCTGGGGTTTGCAATTTTTTACCCACAATTCATCCCATTGTTCACCCAAATAGTACTGCCTTTCACTAACCTTCTAAAGACCAAGGGAGAGGGGAAACCCAAGCTGAGCCAACCCCTAAAATGGAGAAGAGTTAGTTTAATGTCATCCTCCAGCTCGAATATCCAAATAAAGTGCAGGATTTCTATCAGAACCCACTTCAATCCACATCTTAAGAAAGAAAGACACTTGGAGATGAGGTTATCCAAGCAGGAACTTTTACTAAGACATAGATGATAGAGGGTATAATAGACAAAATCTGAGGAATCCCTTCACAGATCGATATTTTTAAATGTCCCCAAGCAAGCCCCACACCACAGTTCATTCGGTCAGTTCCAGATCAGCCAAGTTCCAGGTGGTAAGCCCCTCGTGGGAAAAGGAGAAACATTAGTCCATTCATAGCAGAATTATTCCCCTCCCCTCACATTCCATCCGGAGAAACAACCCAGATTCCAGAGGGATTTATTCACCCCTTTCTTAGTTGCCCGTAAGATGAGAGGGAAAATGCCTCTCATTGATCTTATTGTGATGGATTGCAGGCAGGCGGAATAAACAAAAAGTTACATCTAAGGAAAGGAAGTGAAAGCAATAAAAAACCCATGCTTGTTCCCTCTCCTCCTTGGGAATGGCAGAATCCAGGGGGGTGGGGTGAGATTTGGGTTTGCACAGAAAAGATAGTTAGAAATGAAACATAAATGGATTCTGACATTGATTTCTTTCATTTCTGAAAAATCTTACTAGTTTATTGAATACATGGCATGGTATAGGCTAAGGAAAACTAACTCTAAAATCCCAAGGAATCTAACATGTCATTTTTATGTAAGTCACTTAAGAACTATTTTAACTTAAATTGTATTTTAATTCCATTTTAAATTGTATTTTAATTCCATTTTAAATTGTATTTTATCAAATTCCATTTCGGATTGTTTTTATTTAGTTTCGGTGACGGTTTGTTGCTGGAACTTTGTACTTTGATATGGCCCAAGGGCTAATCAATAAAGTTGTTGTTGTTGACTTTAAAAAGATTTTTCAAATACATCTCTAATAGTTTGCTCCTCCATCTTCTTAACTCCCTCTTTAGTCAAAGAGTAGCTTTTATGTAAGTCACTTAAGAACTGCTGGCCAATCAGGAATCATTAAAATCAGAGGGTTTTAGACACCCACAGCAAAGCAGACCAAGCTACAAATGACTAAAAGTAATAAACTAGAACCACAACTTTTTACCCTTATATTTCTCCATTTTTTTTAAAGATAGTCCATTATTTTAGCTTGCCTTAGCAGCCTTCTTCATTGTTTAACAATGAAGAAATCCCCAAAATGGCACAGATCTTCAAAAAGTAATAACAGGCTGTGCCTAAAGAGAGCCTGTCTTAGTTTAATAAAGATTAACAGTCCTTAAAAATAATTAAGAAATGAAAGGCACAGCTTACTGTCCATTTGAAAAATAAATTCCAAAATTGCTGCTTCTTCAACAAGGAACTGATTGCAGCCCCACCCTCAGCTATCAGCATGCAGGCTGCTTCAAGCACAGTTCCTGAAGCTACTTGCAGACCTTTGTTCTATTGGAGGATCTTGTGGGATGATTCTAGGACTTTCCCTACCCCAGGATAGTCATATAAACTAAAGGAATACCAGTTCCTTCTGTTGGTAAGTTGAAAAAGTGACAGCCATGGAAAAACCCTTCAGTGATCTTTCCCTGGGCATGTCATTTAGTTGGCCATCTTCACCAAGTTGGCCAACTATGAGGGTAACTTGGAGTGATTTAAATTTAATGAGTTAATTGGAGTTAGTTGGAACTTTATTGGTCTAACACAGGCATGTCAAACTTGTGATGTCACATGACATTGTGCGACATATCATGACTTTTTCCCCATTGCCGGCATTGCCAGTTTGACATTCCTAGTCTAAATGAAAGTGAACTTTAAAAGAGGATGTTAAAAAAAGATGTATTAGAACTTTTTGATCTTAGAAATGTTTTTAAAGAAAAGTTTAGTGTTTTAAAATAAGATAATCTTTTTTTTAAAAAAACAAAAACAATTTTATTAGTTTTTCAATTTACAAACTATATATCTAGAAAGCATCATGGTACCTGGGTAGTCATCAATTGAATAACAGAGTTTTCAATACATAGTTCGGGTTACATTATCATAGCTTCCTTCTCTATTTCCCTCAACATTCAATACAACTTATTTAAAATAACAGATTTATAACAATAGCATGGTCAATTAAAAAAGATTTTGTCAGTCCAATTTCAATGAAGTACTGTATATCTATATCCTGTTATTAGATTTTATCCAATTTTGATGTTAATTGTAGTATCCAAGTTTACCCTTTGACATCCCAAATAGTATTCAGAACCCAAAATTCCCTTATTTTATTACACCAAAGATTGTATCATGTAACATACACCCAATAGTTAAATAGCTAACTTCTACCTAATAAACATTGTTTGTTTTATATCCTGATATGTCACAAGTTACCAATCAGAGAGCCTATATTTATCAATCTACTTCTACTTATACATAACCAAAATTTTAACATCAAACATAGGATCCATAAACCAATTTTCCATTATGTCAATATATAAATTTATAATAGTTGGAATAAGCCTAATAAGTACTTAAACACATTTTAATTCTCTCACACGAATATTTTCTATTTCAGATCCTAATAAGTCACTAATTACTAACAAAATGACCTATAATAGTTCTCTAGGAATTCATTTTTTAAAATCTAACTCTAGGTTTCTTTTTTTTGCCAGTTGGGTTTCCAGACCAAGGACTTTAAATTGCCAAGTAGGTCTTCCTTTGCTCGCATGCATATTATTTGCACTAGAGGAGGCCATCCAACCATCAGCAATGTACAAAGGTTGAACCATTTATAGTCATTATATTGTTGCCATGTTAATTCCACTCTCTTTATTTGCTCTGACATCTCTGTCTGCAGTTCAGTCTGGATTCTTCTTCCATCTGGGTTGATTTGTTTTAAGGAGAAAATCTTATCCAGTATTATAGTTAGTAGTTGACTGTCCAGGCTTTCCACAGGTTGTCTTAGTTGGTCTTCGGCGTCCTCTATGGTGGCATCACTATCTTGCCTGTAGTGTACTTCTGAAATTATAGGCTCTTTAGAAAGGGTCAAAAGTTGAATATTAAGTTTTTCCCTAGTTTGTTGTTGATCTTTAGGATTGTTTGTCATAGTAGTAGTTCCTTGTACTTTAATAATTGTAGGTTCTTTGAGTAAAGTCAGGTTTTGGATAATAGTTTTTTCAGTATTTTGTTGTTGTTGCTTATATTCCTCTGCCTCAATAGTAGTATCTTCCAAGTTTGTTATACTCTGAAGTGTAAATTCTTTAGTTGCAGTCTGGGTTTCAGTTTGTAAATTAAAGTTGGCATATAAATTATTTAATCGGGAGATAGAAATCTCAGTGACTCTATAGATTGTTTCAAATATAAGATTATAGTCAAGCGAGGTTTGCGGGTGATCATTCTCCATTTTGTAGTAATTATAAATAGTCCTTAGTGGAGGCTATTTTTCAAACAAAAATCAATAAGTGTCTACCTCCACAAGTCTAAGCCAAATTCATCCCCAGCTGTTTCAGGTTTTTATCTTAATGCTAAGGTCAGTCCAAAATGTAAGCAAGCTTGTTTGCCAATGGTATTCACTTGCTGTAACAGATTTTTCTTTTTTATCTCCTTTTTTAGATTGATAGGTAGAATAGTCCATTTCTATTAATATTGGAATTTTGGGCCAAAGGTAGAAAGGCAGTAAGTCCAATTAATCAGTATCATGTAGTTCAAGGCTTTTTCTTTTCTCTCCCAATGTAGACAAAGGAGGGTGGGAGAAGTGGTCTCCTACGCAGATCTCAAAAAGAAGCTAACCGGGCACTTCCAGCCCAAGATGTCTGAGATGGCGTGGTGGTTCAAATTCGACCAAAGAGTGCAGCTACCCAGGGAGACAGTTTCGGAGTTCATAGCGGGCCTAAGGCAGGCTGCACCCTATGAAAATTCTCAAATTTAGAAGAACGACTAAGAGACCAGCTCGTCTGCGGCCTACGGGACAGAACGCTTCAGCAGAGACTATTTGCCTGGCCTAATTTAACATTTTCTGAAGCACAGGACGAGGTGATGGCCGACAAAGCTGCCGGGGGTGCAGTGCAGACAGTTCAGCCCGCCAAATCGTCAAGAGTCGAAGAAACGGTCCATCTTGAGGATGCCAAATGCACCGGAGAATGGTCAGAAGAAGAAGAACCTGGAATCAACCGACTCCAAAAGCAACCCAACGCGCAACACCGCAACAGCCACCAGCGAGAGGACAGTTACAAGGCAGTTCTCTTACCGAGATGTAAGGGGTGCAGCGGAAACCATCTTCGCGCCAATTGCAGATTTCATTCAGCCACGTGTAGAGCTTGCAGAAGGACAGGCCACATCGTGGTGGTTTGCAGAGCCCACCTGAGAGACCGGCCACCCAAACACCAGTCACAAGAACCAACTAGGAGAGGTACTGGGGCCCAGGGTCCAGTTAGTGTGGGATTCTTCAGAGGCCGTAGAAGCGTATGCTGCACCGGGGCTCGACGCCCCCTCAAACCCAAACTTAAGCTCATGGTAGAGTTACAAGGAGTTCCATGTAAGATGGAATTGGACTCCAGCTCTGCAGTCTCAATCATTTCTCAAGACACTTTTAACTTCATGTGTAGGCACAGTAACAATTGGGCCAAACTAAGACCCTCAGATATAATCCTAACGGATTTTCAAAATACTCATATTCAAGTTAAGGGAGAAGCCACCTTGTTGGTCAAGTTTAAAGGGTTTTTGGGGCACCTGGATATAATAGTAGTAGGGGGCCAGAGAACGAGTCTCATTGGACTCGATTGGTTTGATGCCTTAGGTATTCAGATTACTGGCATAAACCAGACACAAACTGCAGACCTCACATCAGTGTGCGAGGAATACGTGGATGTTTTTGATTCAACCCTAGGGACATACACAGGCCTGCCTATCTCATTTATAGGTCTCCGGGTGGGCCGCTATTGCAGATCTGGCTTAATGTCAGCCCTGTCCCAGCTTGATCACTTAGGAAAGAAAGACCCTTGACTCCATTTGCAGAGAAAAGGTATGCTTTTACTAAGGTCAAGTGGTTATAGCATAAGCAAAGCCAGATCTGAATATTCCCACACAAATTCAATATATTTCCCTTCTCCCAGGTTTTCCCAAGTCCTCCCCACCTTTGGTCATTTGGTCAGTATCCAATAGCATTCAAACTAGTTGTTTTGGTAACATTTCTGGTTTTGCCTCCACTTTGGTGGATGTTTGCAGTCCATTCTCACGGCTGTGTCCTTGGATCTCTTAACCGTTGTCTCCAATTGGCACCACTGGTTCCTGTCATCCCCCCTCCCTGTATTCCTTTGCCTTGCTCAGTGGGGAGGAGGCCCCTCTTTTATGGCAAGATGCCAGCAATGTGAAGTGAAGCTGAAGCGACTTGATGGCAGATCTGACACGTCCCTCAATACCTGTTTTTGGCATCAGGCCTGCGGATCTCAGGGGACTGGTTAGATCTTGAGGTAGCTCCACTGCTGATTGAATCTCATGTGTGTATGTATGTTCATATGATTGTGTTTGACATGTTTATTGCTTTTACAATTTATTTTAGCTATACACCGCCCAGAGTCATTTCTTGTAAGATGGGTAGCCATATAAATGTGATAGATAAATAAATAAAGTAAATATAGTCCTATTTATTTTACATGCCGGAATCAGAAAACTGAGGCAGCTCTATAAGTCACCCTTCTCTGGTGCACTGTTTTCTCCCTCTGTGGGCAATCAACCTCATTACCACCATCAGACAATAGTCCATGAGGCAGGTTTTCTGTGACAGCTGCCACATCCCAGCTTTTGAGCTGGGTTGGCTTCTCTGTAGGTTTGAGTTTTCAAAATACCATGTGCACTTGGAATGTTCCAAGCAGGGTAGGGGGTATCTGCCCTGCTGGATAGGGTCACAATTCATCCCGAGTGGTGGTAGGAAGGATGAGACTGCTAGGCAGAAGGAAAGAGGAAGGGCTCGCTAGTAAGCAGCAAAGCCTGCCTCTTTTCATCTGATCTGGGGGCTTCCAGATGATGTAGCAGTTTGGGTCTCTGTTAACTTTGGCATCAACATGGTTGTGTGTGTGTGTGTGTGAGAGAGAGAGAGTGAGTGAGAGAGAGAGAGAGAGAGAGAGAGAGAGAAGACAATGACATTAAAAGTATGTACAGGTGAAACTCGAAAAATTAGAATATCATGCAAAAGTTCATTTATTTCAGTAATGCAACTTAAAAGAAGAAACTAATATATGAGATAGACTCATTACATGCAAAGCAAGATAGTTCAAGCCGTGATTTGTCATAATTGTGATGATTATGGCATACAGCTCATGAAAACCCCAAATCCACAATCTCAGAAAATTAGAATATTGTGAAAAGGTGCAATATTCTAGGCTCAAAGTGTCCCACTCTAATCAGCTAATTAAGCCATAACACCTGCAAAGGCTTCCTGAGCCTTTAAATGGTCTCTCAGTCTGGTTCAGTAGGAATCACAATCATGGGGAAGACTGCTGACCTGACGGTTGTGCAGAAAACCATCATTGACACCCTCCATAAAAAGGGAAAGCCTCAAAAGGTAATTGCAAAAGAAGTTGGATGTTCCCCAAGTGCTGTATCAAAGCACATTAATAAAAAGTTATGTGGAAGGGAAAAGTGTGGAAGAAAAAGGTGCACAAGCAGCAGGGATGACCGCAGCCTGGAGAGGATTGTCAGGAAAAGGCCATTCAAAAGTGTTGGGGACTTTCACAAGGAGTGGACTGAGGCTGGAGTCAGTGCATCAAGAGCCACCACACACAGACGGATCCTGGACATGGGCTTCAAATGTCGTATTCCTCTTGTCAAGCCTCTCCTGAACAACAAACAACGTCAGAAGGGTCTTGCCTGGGCTAAAGAAAAACAGACCTGGTCTGTTGCTCAGTGGTCCAAAGTCCTCTTTTCTGATGAGAGCAACGTTTGCATCTCATTTGGAAACCAAGGACCCAGAGTCTGGAGGAAGAATGGAGAGGCACACGCTGCAAGATGCTTGAAGTCCAGTGTGAACTGTCCACAGTCTGTGTTGATTTGGGGAGCCATGTCATCTGCTGGTGTTGGTCCACTGTGCTTCATTAAGTCCAGGGTCAACGTAGCCGTCTACCAGGAGATTTTGGAGAACTTCATGCTTCCTTCCACAGACGAGCTTTATGGGGATACTGACTTCATTTTCCAGCAGCACGTGGCACCTGCCCACACTGCCAAAAACACCGAAACCTGGTTCAATGACCGTGGGATTATTTTTTTATTTTTTTTATTTTATTTTAATTCCATTTATATCCCGCCCTTCTCCGAAGACTCAGGGCGGCTTACAAGCTTAGCAGTAGCCTTCATTCTATGTATATGCCTGCTTATTAGGGCTTTCATACACCCCCCAAGCGGCATTATTACAAAGTCAGCTTAATTGCCCCCAACAATCTGGGTCCTCATTTTACCTACCTTGGGAGGATGGAAGGCTGAGTCAACCTTGAGCCTGGTGGGATGCGAACCTGCAATAATTGCAGGCAGCTGGTGTTACTTAAGGAGGCATTAGCCCACTGCTCCACCAAGGCTCCTACTGTGCTTGATTGGCCAGCAAACTCGCCTGACCTGAACCCCATAGAGAATCTATGGGGCATTGCCAAGAGAAAGATTAGAGACATGAGACCGAACAATGCAGAAGAGCTGAAGGCCACTATTGAAGCATCCTGGTCTTCCATAACACCTCAGCAGTGCCACAGGCTGATAGCTTCCATGCCACGCCGCATTGAGGCAGTAATTGCTGCAAAAGGGGCCCAAACCAAGTAGTGAGTACATATGCATGCTTATACTTTTCAGAGGTCCGATATTGTTCTATGTACATTCCTTGTTTTATTGATTGCATGTAATATTCTAATTTTCTGAGATTGTGGATTTGGGGTTTTCATGAGCTGTACGCCATAATCATCACAATTATGACAAATCACGGCTTGAACTATCTTGCTTTGCATGTAATGAGTCTATCTCATATATTAGTTTCCCCTTTTAAGTTGCATTACTGAAATAAATGAACTTTTGCACGATATTCTAATTTTTAGAGTTTCACCTGTATGTGACACGGAAAGTTTGCAAAGGAAGTTCTCGGGCATTTTCCAATGGATTCCTACCAGATCACCTTGATCCAGTTTCAACATGCCCCACAAAGAAGAGGGGGTCAACCTATTTTCCAAATCACCTAAAGGCAAGACAAGAATCAATGTATGGAAACTAATCAAGGAGAGAAGCAACCGAGAACTTAGGATAAATTTCCTAACAGTGAGAACAATTAACCAGTGGAATGGCTTGCCTTCAGAAGTTGTGGGTGCTTACGGATTAGGCAAGCATTATTTAACATTTGGAACAAAATTAGAACTCACAACTATACTAAAGTACCAGTCTGGCTATCCACTCTCGAAGCGATTGTCTATCCAAATCTATTCGACTTGGGCAACATAATTTCATATAAGGATATCATGAATGATGAGGGGGAATTGAAGTCTAGAAATGAATTAGATTTACAAGGAATAAAACTAGATTGGTGGGCCTATTTACAGATTCAATCAAGATTCGGGAAAGATAAAAAAGAATGGGGGATAAACACCCAGGAAACGGCCTTGGACAAAATATTATTGGGCCCAGATAATAAACAGATAGGGACGCGGTGGCTCAGTGGGTTAGGACGCTGAACTTGTCGATCAGAAGGTCGGCAGTTTGGCGGGTCGAATCCCGAGTGCCGCGTAACAGAGTGAGCGCCTGTTACTCGTCCCAGCTTCTGCCCACCTAGCAGTTCGAAAGCACGTAAAAATGCAAGTAGACAAATAGGGACCACTACGGTGGGAAGGTAACAGCGTTCCGTGCGCCTTTGGCGTCTAGTCATGCCGGCCACATGACCACGGAGACATCCTCGGACAAGCGCTGGCTCTTCGGCTATGAAACGGAGATGAGCACCGGCCCCTAGAGTCAGAAACGACTAGCACGCATGTGCGGGGGAACCTTTACCTTTACCTTTTTAATAAACAGATAAAGAAATTATATAATTTGCTTCTGGGATATAAGTTGTTCGAGGAACAAGTGAAGGACCCTATGCTGACTTGGGCTAAAAATTTGGGTCATGGCATTGATCTTGATACATGGCAAACGCTCTGGGACAGAAATAAAAGAATAACACTGGCTTCATCTTACAAAGAAAACCTATTCAAAATGTTCTACCGATGGCATCTTCCCCCAGCACGTTTAGCCAAAATGTATAAGACAGTATCTCCCAAATGTTGGAAATGCTCCGAAGAATTAGGTACATATTTTCATACGTGGTGGTCCTGTAGCAAGTCACAAAGATTTTGGCAAATGATTTGGACATGGCTAAAATAAATATTAAGACAAGAAGTTGAGTTTAGTCCAGAATTTTTCCTATTGGGCATAACAAAAGAGAAATACCCCAAAGACGATTTGTATCTGATGATTCATATTATTACAGCAGCAAGAATGTCATTTGCCCAGAATTGGAAAAGGAGTGAAATTCCAGTAGAAAACGAGGTAATAAGGAAAATTTGGGAATGCGCAGAAATGGATAAATTAACTTTGGAAATTAAAAATAAAGACCAATCAGGTTACTACAAAATTTGGAATAAATTTTATTTTTGGCGGGAACAAAAGGAAGGTCTCTATTAGAATTTATAGATTGGTTGATTGCTCTAAGTATTGTATTATATATAATCGATATGTATCTTAAGTGTATTTTATGTGTATATATACATATATGAATATTGTAGACAAGAAGGTATGTCAGTCCGTTTGTACCGTGTCCAATGTTTTAAATAATAAATTTAATAAAAAAAGAAGTTGTGGGTGCTTCATCACTGGAGGCTTTTAAGAAGAGACTGGGCAACTACTTGTCTGGAATGGTATAGGGTCTCCTGCTTGAGCAGGGGATTGGACTAGAAGACCTCCAAGGTCCTTTCCAACTCTGTTATTCTGTGGCAGACTGGTATCAAGTTGAAACCTGTATTATGAGGACATGTCTATAACCTGGTGCCAGGGGAAGAAGGAAGTGTGTGTGTGTGTGTGTGTGTGTGTGTGAAAGATAGAGAGAGAGAGAGAGATAGGGAGAGAGAGAGAGAGAGAGAGAGAGAGAGAGAGAGAGAGAGAGAGAGCTTGTATATGTTCAGAGACCCTCTCCCGATTGTATCATAGACCTTGTAAGGCTGAATTCTGCTCCACAAAGGAGGTCCTGAGGCAGATTTGCACTGTAGGAAGACTGCAGTTGGGGAATGTTAAAGGGTACTTTTCCTCTTTTCTGACAACTCTAGAGAAATGTTCATACGTGCTTAGTGCTGCATTTCTTTTCTGATGCAATTGGCCATTTCAGATGTGGAGATGATGCCAGGCCTGGCTTTGCCAATATGAACACCCTGGAAGGGCCTCCACTTTGCCTTTGATGGTTCCTGTTGTTTCCTGCATCAGAGCATCTATAAGGCTAACTTCCAAGGCTGCTATTTGGCCAAAACCATCTTCCAGAATTGAAGGGAAGGGGGGAAAACCACCCAGGGAATGGATGCAGCAGGGGATACAATTATGAAATAAAAGTGGAGGTGGAGGAAGAAGCCTCTGCACTGAAAGGGCCTCAAAGGATGGGGTTTTTGCTGTCCATGAAAAAGAGGCTGCCATACTTTATGTCAGCCTGTGAGATGGTATTTGCTTGAATTGGAAGGGCTTGGAATGTCTTTATTATGTCAGTTTAAATAGTTTGATGCCATCTTTCTTCCAGAAAGTGCTTTCTAACACAACACTAAGGCAGAAAAATAGATCCCAGCTGCGTTCACACAACATGCTAAACCTGGTTATGAAATTAATTGATTTTCTGTCTTTACATAATACACAGAACTGTAAGGACCAGCTTCAAAACGTCATCCCAATAAAGCAGGACTCTTGGAATGCTTTCATTCCAAAAGGAACTTTTATTAGGAGAAGCTGACAGCAGGCATAGAAGGCAGGATCTGAGGGTTTCCCACTCAGATCAATAAGTTAAAGGAGCATCAAGCAAACTGCACCCCAATAGTTCATCTGGTCAGTTCAAACAAGCCAATCTCTAGGTGTTAAGTCCGCTGTGGGAATGGAGCTGATAACGGAGTCCATTCCCACATCTGTGAAGACATTGTTGGGTCTTTGCACCTTTCTATTCTGCAGCGAGAGATAAGCCAGATGGCCGGAGGCACATTCCTTTCTCACCCCAGGTTGACATCAAGGGGAAATAGTTCAAAGACCAAGTGGACAGAAAAAGCAGAGAGGATACATTGTAGCTAAGCAAAAGAGAAATAAGGCATTCCATAGAGCCCCCTCCCCCTCAGGAGAATGACAGAACCCACAGAAAAAAGCTGTAAACGGACAGAACCAAACCCCCCCCAACAAGGAAATGGGTTCTGACAAGAACCAACAATTGCTCAGTTTGGTGTAGCCCAACACTCCTAAACAAGTCTGTTGGAAACATAGTGACTGCATCTGTACAACAGAAAAAGAACTATATGTGGTTAAGGGATTTTTTTAGTGGTAGGTTGGGTGAGAGTGGTGTGGTGACCTAGAGCAGGGTTTTTCAACCAGTGGTACACGTACCACATGGGGTACATTGGCACCTGGCAGGTGGTACGCGACCATCCTAGCCGGGGAGGGAAATAAGCTGAACCAGCAGCAGCACCGCACAAGCCTGAGCGAGAGATGGCTGGAGCTGCAGGGCTGTCAGGGCTCAGCAGAAGTGCCAGGATCAGCACCGGATTCCAGTTCTTTCCTTCGCAGGGAAGGGGGCAGGAGGGGGGGGATGAGGCTTCACGTTCCTCAAATTTGGGGCAAAGCAAAGCAACAGGAACCAGAAGTTGCCAATTGCCTGGCCGACAGTGGCGGGCTTGGCTGCGCTCCGCTGGAAGTGCAAGGCAGAGGTGCCCTGAAAACAGACCAGAGGAAAAGCAGAGCAGAAGGGAAATCTGAAACCACCACACCCCCCAAAAAACCCCCACCTCTGGACAGCCTTTTCCCCTCGTTTCTGAATTTATTTATTTTTATTTATTTATTTAATTGATTTTATATACCACCCTATTCCCGAAGGACTCAGGGCGGTTTACAGGGCCTGATGGTCCCCTGTGACGGGCGAGGGGGACAGCAAAAAGCCTGCTATGTGGGCTTCGACCTGTACTTCATTTTGGACAAGTAAGTGGCTGGGCGTCGCGGCGGTTGTGCAGGATGAGTCTGGGCTGCACTGGGCGCTTCATTTTGGGAAGGAGTGCAGCAGCCCTGGCAGTTTTTCAAAACTCCACAGCAGTTTTTTCCCCTTGCTTTGGGTGCGAATTTGGGGAAAAAACGCCTAGCGGATGCTGCGTTCCTCTTTCCTCTGGAGGAGGTCGAAGGAAAAAGTTTGGCTTCTTCACTGGTTTCTCTTTTTGCAATGTTGCTTTTTTTTGGGGGGGGGAGTTTAGCAAAGAGCAGCTGTCAGCTGTGGCCTGTTTGGTTAGCCAGCCGTACCAACAGGCTGAAAAATAGCTTTTATCCGTGGGCTGTTAGGCTTTTAAATGGGACATAATCTTATGCAGAATTGACTTGGGAGGCCGGTGTGTGGTGTTGTTGGTTCACATGGTGTGGTAGGAGGGAGGGTTTGTTGTCACTGTGTGTTGGGGGGAGAGAGCACGGGGGGAGGCTCAGCTAATCTCAATGTACACATGTTGTACTTTGACAATAAAGGTTTATTATTACTTACAAACACCCATTTCCAAAGTAAATCCCTTACTCGGCTTCCCGCATGGGATGCAATTCCCACGGAGCAGCCTTTTAAGACAGAGGGGGGGGAACCTTGGCTCTTTTATGACTTGTAGACTTCAACTCCCAGAATTCCTGAGCCAGCCATGCTGAGGGGAAAGGGAGAGGTTTCCAAGCTGAGCCATGGCTGGCTCAGGAATTCTGGGAGTTGAAGTCCACAAGTCATAAAAGAGCCAAGGTTCCCCAACCCTGGTTTAAGATCTCTAACCTCCAGAGTCAATTTGAAATTTGCTCCATGGCTGTGATGAATTATTGATTCAATCAATAATTCGAAGTTAGCATCTACATGTCCATGAAAAAGAAATATCTTTGGGAAATATTAAACAGGCAGGAACAATAGGGAAAGAGGTAGAAAACCTAGCCCCAGAAACCAACTATTACAAATACGAAAGGCTGCTCCAAAAGAAGCATCCATTTCCCTTCTCTTAGAAAAGTCAACCTGAAAAATAAAAGTACCAGAGAAGAGGGTTTTTTCTCTCTCTCTCTCCTCTCTCTTCCTCCCCTGCCAGGCTCAGTTAATAGCCTCTGGCAGACAGCCAAGAAACATGAAGCAAAAGAAACAATGTAGTGATAAGCGCTAGCCTTGAACAAACTAAAAGAAAGCTGTTGGTCAAGTTTTTGACACCTTGCTAGGTGACTGGTGGTACTCAGATATTGCCATATCCTAAAAGTGGTACAATGGGTAAAAATGTTGAAAAGCCCTGGCCTAGAGGTGAAGACACTCACCTCCCACTTGGAAGGTTGAGAGTTCAATCCTAGGTAGCAGCAGATGTTTCTCTCCTAGGGCACAAAGAAAAAATATCTGCTGGAAACTCTGCATGGCGTCAGGAAGAGCATCCAGCCAGTAAATGTTCAGCTCCACCCAGTTGCCCCAAATCTACCCCAAATTAAGGGATTATAGGGTGGTAAAAAGGGGTTTTTTATAGTAGGTTGACTGATTTCTGTCCTTTAATTTTAGAAATCATGGCACTGTGCAAATCCAGTGAATGGATGCAATCAGGAATTAGTGAAGTATTTTATGGGAAGGCAGTCCTGCTGTGTGTATGCATTTACTATATGCATCCAGAACACTTATTCTCACAAACATCTTTTGGATGATGGTCAGGAATGAGGGGCAGCATCATATAGGGGAGGAATGCTCAGGCTTGGCCCTTGAAGTACTCCAGTTTCTTCTAGCATGCTTTTAACACAGGGAGGAGATCAAGCACATCACCTTTGTGTGTGAATTGAATCTGTGTGGTGGGACCAATGTCATATTGTGATCTTGTGAACATTATCTTTCTATCTTCCAATGCAAAACAGAAGACAAAATGAGAACCAGTGGCTCTCTTCTTTCCAAGCTGTAGGCACACTCTGGCCATGTTAAAAATCCTTTTTGAGTTCTACAGTGGCTCTCTTCACTCCTTGGCTGTGTTTGCTTATAGTACAACAATGCTGATTTTAGACTGTCAGATCATAGTTATTTGCTATGTTTGGGGTCATGCCAAATAAAGCAACAAAGAAAATTTAGGGTGGGGGTGGGGGAGTGAGAGACAAATAAAAAGAAAGAGGCCTAGTATTGTGTGCGTACAGAAAAATATAAAGAAATATTCTGCTTTCTTAATGGAGGGGAGATGAGAGTTTTCTCTGAAGTGGGAAAAACAGCAGAGGGGACTAATATGTGCTCTTCCAGCTTTTGTTGGAGAAGCAGTCCCCAATATTGGTCTGTGGGCCATGGCTGATAGGAAGTGGAGTTCAACAGCTTCTAGAAACTCCACATTATCTACCTGAGATATAGAGAAATTATGGACATTTGTCTGGTTACTGCTTACAATGTGTTTTTCAAGGAATCCATAGCTAACAGCCTTGAAGGTCTTTCTGATTACAGAACCTGAACTTCCACCCATCAATCCAGGAATTCATATTTTCACAGGAAACTTTGCAGCAGGGATACTAGTTTTCCAGCTCAGAGGGTGTAGAAGCTCAAAGCTTTAAAATGATACTAATGAATTGGATTGCATCCTGATTCAGAACTAAAGTAGGAAAACCTAGATTAATTTCTCAGTATATTCAAAATTCATTATCAGTTTCCTTTCTAAAGATATTCTCAAATTTGTCAACCTCCACTTTTTGCATACCCAATAATGCTATTGGGTTCAGAGTTTTAAAAGGGGATTCAGAGTTGTCATTAATGTTGAGATAAGTCAGGGACTTCCGGGTAGCAAGGTTCCGTCGATGGCGGTCATTTTTTACCGTCAGCCCCACTGTTCCATTTAAACCACGAAAACAGTGACAATCAGCTGTTTTGCGGTTTGGGAATCCCCCCTTCGGGAGAAGAGGAGGGGTGAGTATTCAGGCAAGAGGTAGAGCTCCCCTAGACCCCCAGAACTTAATCTGAGGGTTGAAGGGTGAGAGCTCCCTCGGAGCCTGAATTAACTCCAGACTCGGGACTCTTCTGTTTCAAGGCTTTGGAACAGAACAGGATGCTGCAACCATCCCTGCTTTCAACATTGTATTTTGGATTATTTGGATGCAGGCAGAGCTGAGCAGGAAAATACAGAAACAGCAAGTATATGATCTTTGTTCTGTACCAGCCTGCTACCGGCCCTGCAGAAAAGGCAGGGACAACCCCTTTTACAAGAAGGCAAGAGGCTGGAATTAAGCCTGCCAAATTTATTACCACAAAAACAAACGGAACAAGACAAACCAAGAAACAGGAGCTTTAAGAAACATGAACTATCCAAGCGGTTGCCTTCAGCAAACCAGCCCTCCCCACACATTCCCCTTATATAGAGTTCAGGGCGTGGCTTCTCTCTGCCTCCTTCCAAGAAGCCCCATTGCCTTCCTCTGTTTACTCCTAATTGACTGCCTCCTGCGTCGGGCGTCCTTGAACAGGGCCAGCTGTGGGTCATCTTCATCCACGCTGTCAGGCTCACACAGCTGGGTCTCCGTGGTGACCAAGTGGGAGGGGCCTGGCTGAGGGCTCTCATCAGCAAGATCTTCAACCCCCTCAGCAAGGTCTTCAACACCCCCCTCCTCCTCCTCTGAGTCATCCGACCCAACTGCCAAACCCACAGGCTGACCCTGAATCACAACAATCTTTAACTCCGGTTTAACTTAAAAGAAGGGGAGGAAGATGGTGCCAGAATAAGTTCTGAGAGAAAGCGTGAAGTACAAAAGAACAAGGAAAATAAAATAAAAGCAAGGGGGAAGACAGAAAGTGGATTTTTAAAAGTTGTAAAAGACTTTGTTTAAAACATTTGAAGTTGGTTCAAAGATGATTTAAGAGACTTGGCTATTTGACAGTAAAGCAACAAAGTTGCAATTAGTGCGGAAAAGTGAAAGTGAGAAACGAAAGTTAATTGGGTGTTAAAATGGCTTCCAAACCACCCAGATTCTCTGCTTCTAAAAGTGCGGGGGCTTCACCAGTTCAACAATCTGGTCTTCAATCACTGATGCCACCCCCTGCAGCATCTGCACCCACATTAACATTGAAAGATTTACAAGATGCTTTAAAACTCCAATCTGAGCAAATATCTGAGCAAGTGGCAGTGCTTATTAATGAGAAAAATAAAGAAATATGAGAGGATATTTTGCTGGCACTTCAAGGACTGACAGTCTGTATTGAGAATCTGGATGATCGTGTGGAAGAAGTTAATCAAAATAATTTGATATTGGAAGCCAAAGTTAGTGAAGCTGAGAATAAAATGGAAAAAATCGATAATGAGATGGTGATGATACAATAAAAGGACATGGAGTTTGCTTTGAGGATCAGAAGTCTGAAAGAAAATCCACAAGAAAATTTGGAGGAAATAGTGGCAAAAGCTGTGGTGCCTATTTTGGGTTGGCGAGTTGAAGATGTTATATTGGAAATAGATAAAATATTTTGCGTCAACTCTTGGATTGCTAGGCAAAGAAAATTGCCAAGGGATGTGGTTGTTTATTTTACAAAGAGAACAATCAGAAATGCGATTATTCAAGCTTTTTATAACAACAGATTTAAAGTGGCTGATCAAGAGGTTTTAATTCTGAAAGAAATTCCACCAAAAATTTTTAAAAAAAGGAAAGAATTTGTTTTTCTGGCAGATGAATTAAAAAAATGACAGATTCAGTTTAGATGGGAGATACCAACCGGGATGGTGGTGAATTATGTTGGCACAAGGTATCGTCTTAATACAGTTCTTAAGGCCCAAGACTTTTATTGCAATATACTGAAGGCAGGCTCACCACCATCCCCAGAAATTAAAAGGAGAGAGGAAAAAGAAGTGCGACAGACACAATTGGAAGGTACACAGCGAGATGAAGAAATCACCTCGCTGATTTCAAAAGAAGTACAGCAAACTTTGGAAATTGCGCAGTCCTTGGTCCCATTAGAAGATCCAAGGGCTCAAAGAGTGACAAGAGCTGAGACTAGATACAAGGAGCAACAACAACAACAACAGAAACAATATTCTACAATTACAACTCAAGAATCTACTAACACAGAAGCAGTGGGAGGAGCAAGACCAAAGAAGCAGATGTTTGTGAATCTGCAAGATACGCTCTGAAAGCTTCAAGTCGCAAAAGATGGCGACAAAGTTCCTGACATGGAATGTTAATGGTTTAAATTCACCGCAAAAGAGAAAGAAAATATTTCAGTACCTGAAACAATTTAAAAATGATATTATATGCTTGCAGGAAACGCATATTCGTGTAGCTGATCAAAAATATTTGATAAACTCTAGATTGGGTATACAGTTTATTGCATCTGCTCCAGAAAAGAAAAATGGTGTAGTTATTTATGTGAAGAAGAATCTGACAGCCAATCTAACTGAAGCAGATAAACAAGGAAGATATGTTATAATTGAACTCTTAATAGAAGGAAAGAAAATACTTTTAATTGGACTATATGCACCTAACCAACAGCAAGGAGAATTTTATAAACTTTTACATAATAAAATAATTCAATGGGATTATAAATCGTGTATTTTGATGGGAGACTGGAATGGCGTGCTGGACACACAGAAAGATAAAAAAGGTCTTTTTAAAAGTACTCCAAATCATGCCAGATTGCCTAAATCTTTTTTTTTTTTTGAGATGAAAGATGATTTGGAATTGAGAGACATTTGGAGAGAACGAAATTTGGAAGAAAAAGATTTTACTTTTTTTTCTGATTGACATCAATCTTTTTCTAGAATTGATTTTGTATTAACTACTAATGATTTTTTTCTAGGGTTAAGAAGATCAAGATATGTCCAAGAACCTTATCAGACCACAGTCCAGTATGGATGGAATTGGACAAGGAGAAGGGAGATAGGAGATCTTGGAGGTTAAATGAAAACTTGTTTAGATATGAAGAAAATTTGGAAGAATGTAAAAAACAAATGAAAGAATTTTTTGTTATAAATATGCATAAGGGTACACCCATTGAAATGGTCTGGGATGCAAGTAAAGCTTAAAGAGAGGAGTGTTAATATATTTGAATAATAAATATAGACGTAGATTGGAATATAAGCGTAAAGAATTAGAGGAGGAAATAAAGATGAAAGAGAAGGCTTTTATTTTGGATGCATCTAATAAAAGGTTGAAAGAAGCAATTAATTTGCTAAGAGGGCAGTTTGATATGCTGATGGTAGATCAGGTGGCAACCAATTTACGATATGTCAAACATAATACTTTTTATAATGCTAATAAGCCAGGTAGATGGTTAGCTTATTTGTTAAGGAAAAAACACAAATCACGTAACATAGGTAAGATAGAATATAAGGGTAAAGAGGTGTTTCAGCAAAATCTTATTAAAAAGGCTTTTAGTGAATTTTATTCTAAATTATATGCAAGGGATATAACTCAAGGTTTAGATATAGACAGGTATTTACAAGAAGTGAATATCCCTATACTTACACAGGAGCAGAGGGAAGGGATGAACCAACCGATAACTGCTGAAGAAATTATTTTAGCAATTAAACAATTAAAAGTGGGTAAATCACCTGGAACAGCCATTTATTATAAAAATTTACAATTAGAGTTGGTGGAACCTTTAAAAGAATTATTTAGGACAATTCAATCTGGAGGGGAAGTGCCTCCATCATGGAGAACAGCATTCATATCATTGATTCCAAAGGAAGATCAAGATCTTACCCAACCCAAAAATTATAGACCTATATCGCTCTTAAATACAGACTATAAGATATTTGCAAAGATCTTAGCAAATAGATTAATGAAGGTTATGCAGCAAATGATTTATAGTGATCAAACAGGATTTATAAGTGGTAGACAAATGAAGAGTAATGTGAGACATATTGTAAACCTATTAGAATATTTGGAAAGAAATAATCAAGTCCCCGCAGCGCTTATTTTCTTGAATGCTGAAAAGGCGTTTGATCAATTGAATTGGCAATTTTTATTTAACGTTTTAGAGAAGATGGAGTTTGGCGATAAGTTTTTACAACCTATTAGGGCACTATATCAGAAGCAAACAGCTCAAATAATAATTAATGGTAGTTTAACAGAAGCTTGTAAAATTGAAAAGGGTACAAGACAGGGATGTCCGTTGTCACCATTGCTGTTAGTTTTAACATTGGAAATATTATTGATTAAGATACGTGACTCAAATAAAATAAACGGAATTAAAAATAAAGATCAAGATTATAGATTGAGAGCGTTTGCAGATGACTTGGTTATTACATTAGCTCAACCGACTCATTCGGTTATAGATTTAATGGAAATAATTTTGCAATATGGGCAAGTTTCTGGATTTAAGGTTAATAGACAAAAAACTAAAATTTTGTCTAAAAATATGACTATGGAACAAAAGGTAGCTTTAGAAAAATTAACAGGATTTGAGATAGCTAAAAAGATTAAATATTTGGGGGTATACCTTACAGACTCAAATGTGAAATTATATAAAAATAATGATGAATTGTTATGGTTAAAAAAACAAAAAGAATTAGATAGTTGGAGGAAACTACAATTGTCTTTATTGGGAAGAATTGCAGCAGTTAAAATGAATGTTTTACCAAAATTTTTATTTTTGTTTCAAATGATACCTATACTTAAAAAAGATTCAAATTTGGAAGAATGGCAGAAAGGCATTAACAAATTTATTTGGGCAGGGAAAAGACCAAGAGTAAAACTCAAGATAATGCAAGATATACGTGAAAAAGGTGGTCTTAAATTCCCCAACTTTAAATTATATTATGAAGCTGCGGTTTTGTCATCAATTAGTAATTGGTATAATTTAACAGAAGGAAGATTGTTGAATATTGAGGGACATGATTTATTATATGGCTGGCATGCATATTTATTGTATGATAAAAAGGTGGATTAGAGATCAAACTCAAGCGCATATACAGGTGAAACTCGAAAAATTAGAATATCGTGCAAAAGTTCATTTATTTCAGTAATGCAACTTAAAAGGGGAAACTAATATATGAGATAGACTCATTACATGCAAAGCAAGATAGTTCAAGCTGTGATTTGTCATAATTGTGATGATTATGGCGTACAGCTCATGAAAACCCCAAATCCACAATCTCAGAAAATTAGAATATTACATGCAATCAATAAAACAAGGAGTGTACATAGAACAATATCGGACCTCTGAAAAGTATAAGCATGCATATGTACTCAGTACTTGGTTTGGGCCCCTTTTGCAGCAATTACTGCCTCAATGCGGCGTGGCATGGAAGCTATCAGCCTGTGGCACTGCTGAGATGTTATGGAAGACCAGGATGCTTCAATAGCGGCCTTCAGCTCTTCTGCATTGTTCGGTCTCATGTCTCTAATCTTTCTCTTGGCAATGCCCCATAGATTCTCTATGGGGTTCAGGTCAGGCGAGTTTGCTGGCCAATCAAGCACAGTAATCCCACGGTCATTGAACCAGGTTTTGGTGCTTTTGGCAGTGTGGGCAGGTGCCAAGTCCTGCTGGAAAATGAAGTCAGCATCCCCATAAAGCTCGTCTGTGGAAGGAAGCATGAAGTGCTCCAAAATCTCCTGGTAGACGGCTGCGTTGACCCTGGACTTAATGAAGTATAGTGGACCAACACCGGAAGATGACATGGCTCCCCAAATCAACACAGACTGTGGAAACTTCACACTGGACTTCAAGCATCTTGCAGCGTGTGCCTCTCCATTCTTCCTCCAGACTCTGGGTCCTTGGTTTCCAAATGAGATGCAAAAGTTGCTCTCATCAGAAAAGAGGACTTTGGACCACTGAGCAACAGACCAGGTCTGTTTTTCTTTAGCCCAGGTAAGACGCTTCTGACATTGTTTGTTGTTCAGGAGCGGCTTGACAAGAGGAATACGACATTTGAAGCCCATGTCCAGGATCCGTCTGTGTGTGGTGGCTCTTGATGCACTGACTCCAGCCTCAGTCCACTCCTTGTGAAAGTCCCCAACACTTTAGAATGGCCTTTTCCTGACAATCCTCTCCAGGCTGCGGTCATCCCTGCTGCTTGTGCACCTTTTTCTTCCACACTTTTCCCTTCCACATAACTTTCTATTAATGTGCTTTGATACAGCACTTGGGGAACATCCAACTTCTTTTGCAATTACTTTTTGAGGCTTTCCCTTCTTATGGAGGGTGTCAATGATAGTTTTCTGCACAACTATCAGGTCAGCAGTCTTCCCCATGATCGTGATTCCTACTGAACCAGACTGAGAGACCATTTAAAGGCTCAGGAAGCCTTTGCAGGTGTTATGGCTTAATTAGCTGATTAGAGTGGGACACTTTGAGTCTAGAATATTGCACCTTTTCACAATATTCTAATTTTCTGAGATTGTGGATTTGGGGTTTTCATGAGCTGTAAGCCATAATCATCTCAATTATGACAAATCACGGCTTGAACTACCTTGCTTTGCATGTAATGAGTCTATCTCATATATTAGTTTCCCCTTTTAAGTTGCATTACTGAAATAAATGAACTTTTGCACGATATTCTAATTTTTTGAGTTTCACCTGTACTGTAAGAAGGATTTATAATGCATTGATAGAAATATATTCAGAAACGGAACTTGTCAAAGATTGTATGATAAAATGGGCCCAGAATATTCAAGAGCCAATAACGATGGATGTTTGGGGAAAAATTTGGGTTAGAAATGGAAAATTTACTCAGGCTCAAAATTTAAGAGAGAATTTTTATAAAAAGTTTTATAAGTGGCACTTAGATCCTAAAAAATTAGTATTTATCCAAATTATCAGCCTAAATGCTGGAGGTGTGGTTGTGAGGATGCAACTTATTACCACATGTGGTGGACTTGTAAAAAAGTTAAAGTTTTTTGGATTAAAATTTGGTGGAATATGCAGATGATATTTAAGAAAAAGATAAGGTTTACCCCACAGTTTTTCTTATTGGGTATTATTACTGATTGTACTGTTATAGAAATTAAATTGATGTTGAATTTAATAACGGCAGCAAGACTTTTGGTTTCGCAATATTGGAAGAAGGAGGAACTGCCTACTATAGAAGAGTGGACTTTAAAAGTTTCAAACTTGGCAGAAATGCCAAAAATTTCAGCATACCTGAAAGAACAATCACAACAGAGATATATTTTGGAATGGAGAAGATGTATTGAATATATTCAGAATAAATATGGGACTAAAAAAATTCATCTAGCATATAAATGAATATTAGAATTATAAGATGTACTATTATTTACTTATGTATAAGGGGAGTTAAAGTGCAATAGGATTTAAAGTGTATTCACAGTTGGTTAGAATATTTTACTTTAAGCTTGTTAGAGGCAATACCCTGTTTTCAGCTCTGGGAAGTCGGGGGGGAGGGGGGGATATGGGGGGAGGGGGAGGGATGGAGTATACTTAAAATGTACTGTAAACTTTTCAATAAAAAAATGTTGAGATAAGTCCATCATTGAGAAATAAATGTTACAGACCAGAGTTGTGAACCCTGAGCAGCCCTTGAATATTAAGAAGTGGACTCCACATTGCTTCCAAACATTCCCACCAAATTGTCATTTTTAATAGACAAGACAAAAATTATTAAAGTCACAAGACATAAGTTTCAGCTAAATTTAATTCTTTTAAATGTATTTAAGTTTACATTAAAACAAAAATATTTTTTGTCTTGGTCCTGCCTGTTTTGGGGAATGTGCCCATCTTAGGGCATCAATGTTATTTTCAGCCAAAACAAGCAGTGCACTCCCAACATGTGTGGAAGAGAAGACAAAGACCATGTGAGAAAGAAACAAAACATAATGAGGGGTCCTCGGTGCTTTCTGAGCTTGCTTGTTTTCTTGCAGACATTTCATTACCTAAACTAGGTAACATCATCAGTGCTAGAATTTAATGAAGAAGTATAATAAAATACAGCATATTTATTTTATTTATTTATTTTATTGGATTTATATACCGCCCTTTCCCGAAGGACTAATAGGGGTTGGACTAGATAGGGGTTGGACTAGATGGCTTCCCAAGTCCCTTCAAACTCTTAAATTCTATCATTGTAACTTCTCAGTACTGTTCTACTATCAGCTCTTGTGTTGTGCTTCTATCCAATAAGGGATTTGTTGTTCCCTTACATCACCCTTCCAATTAGTCATGGTCATCTTTTAGCTGCTTCCTAAGGAGTCAGCAGTTCTCTGGGCAGAGATGCACAGAGATGGCTTCATGGTTCTGAAGTGCAGCGCAAAGAGTCTGCTGAAATGTGGGAAAGATAGAAAATCACAGCAATAGGTTTAAAGCGCCATGGAATAAGAGGGGAACTGCCCCCTCATTCTTACTGAGGGCAATGAACTATTCCAATCACATTGAACTATTCATATTGTTAACTAGGTGTACTATGTGTCTGAGAGACTTTAGATGACTTTGGGCTTACCAGCATTGTTAAACCATGTGAAATGGAGCTAGGTGGCAGAAAACCAGTGGCTGAGAGCAGCACGGTGGACCCTGAGCAACAGCTGTGCAAAGCTAAGTGGCAGAGGAGCGGAGTGCCCAGAGCAGTGACTGAGAGCAGTGCAGTCGACCAGCAGCAGCTGAGAACAGTGTGGCAGACCAACTGAATAGCAGTGGAACAGAGCTAAGTTTGATAGCAGGCTGGAGTGCCCACAGCAGTGGTTGAGAGCAGCACAGCAGACCAGCAGCGGCTGAGAGCAGCGCAGTAGAGCAGCTGAACAGCGACTAAGCATCCAAATCAGTACCTAAAAACCCCAGCAGTGACCAGGCAACTGAAGGGCAAGAAGGCAGAGAGGAAAAAGATAAGTACATAACACTTGTGGACAGGGAGGAAAGGGATAAACTTTCAAGGTAGGGTGTAGAGGGTTAACAGCTAAGCATCTCTCAAAGAGCAAGACCAATGGAAACATGTCACTTTTAGAAGAAAACAGCAACCAAGAGCAAAGCCCCTACTATCTACCCTAGTATCCAGTGAAGCCCCTCTGGAACTGGACAATCACTTTCATAGCCTCCCCCTGGAAAAAATATGCAGACACCTACTGTATACAAGAGCAGGCATCAATAGTTTCTAAAAATGAGACACAACCCAGCATTCCTATGACAGGAATAATCGCATTCCAGTCTCCTCTAGGAAAAAACAGGTGAACACTGGTGATAGGAGATTCAATTCTTTGGGGAACAGAAACTATAGCTTGCAGACTGAACAGTCAATCTAGGGAGGTTAGTTGTCTCACTGGAGGAAGAATCAAAGATGTAACTGAGAACTTTACTAAAATAATCACCCCCACAGATTACTTCCCCTTTCTTCTTCTACATATGGGGACCAATGACACAACAATGAATCTAAAAACCATAACAAAAGATTATGAACAGCTAGGGAGGAAAGTTAAAGAATTAGGAGAACAAGTGGTGTTTTCACATATACTTCCAACAAAAGGCCAACATCCAATGAGGGAGCAAGAATTTTAGAAATGAACCACTGGCTTAAAAACTGGTGTTGTCAACAGAACTTTGGCTTCCTATGCTGTGCAGGTTCTGAGGTGTTGCTTGATAAAAAATACAGGAAACCAGAAGTTGCCTTCAAGCTTTACATTTTTATTCAGCTGAACAAAGACAGGCTTCTCTAAAAGAGAGAAAAGCCCCGAATGTCAGAAAATCCCTATTTTTATACCTTTTTCATTACATAAGCAATTCACCCAGCAAAGCTGATACACATAAGATAAGGACATTGCCCTGTAAGGCTGGCACACTGTAGATAAGAAGGGAAAAATCAGAAGTAGCTAAAAATGTTCCCTTTGGGGTGTTTTCCTAAGACACCATATGTTCCCAGTTGGGTTAGGACATTGGGTGTTTTCTTTGCTGTCCTTTCATGACCCTGAATCCATGATTCTGCAAGTGCCCAAAGACAGCGGGGCCATCTGCACATATTCACAATTGATACTTCCTATGCTGTCTCCTAATTCTGGGTCAACAGAATTAATTACCTGCTTTCAGCGGCTCTTATATTGGGGTATTCTAGACAGAGCATCTGCCAAAGACTTCTTCCCCCCAGGGAGGTATTTGAGAGTGAAATTAAAGTGGTTGTAGTACTGGGCCCACCTAACTTGATGGGTTTTCAGTGCCTCTAAGTTTTTATCATCAGTTGATACCTCAAAATGCACTTTGCTCCCTTCCAAGAAATGGCGCCAAGTTAGTAAAGCCCATCTCACCACAAAATCCTCCTTCCCTTACACAGCCCATCATCTGGGTCAACACCTAGAACATGGTCTGCATTACCTACATGTAGGGCTACTGGCAAGTGATGGTGTAAAGCTCACAAGAATTGGAAATAATATATTCTGAAAATGAATGGACTCAAATGCCTATACACTAACGCTCAAAGTTTAGGGAACAAACATGGTGAACTTGAAGTATTAGTACATGAAGGCAGATATGATATAGTTGTCATTACTGAAACTTGGTGGGATGAAACTCATGACTGAAATGTACTGCTGGAAGGATACAAACTATTCAAAAGAAACAGACCTAACAAAAGAGGAGGTGGAGTTGCATTATATATAAAAGATCACTACATCTCTACAGAAATCCACAAAACCAAGGATGAAACCTCCTAGAATCCGTATGGGTCAATATCAAAGGAAAAAAGAATGACATCGCCATAGGCATATACTATAGGCCACCCAACCAAGCAGACTAAATAGATGAACTTTTTGCTAAACAACTAACAAATGTATGTAGGAAATACACCACAGTAGTAATGGGAGACTTTAACTACCCTGATATCAAATGGGAGACAAGCTCTGCAGCAAATGGGTGTTAGAACAGGTTCCTACCCAACTTTGCTGACAACTTTGTCATCGAAAGGGTAGAGGAGGGAACTAGAGGGAAAGCTATACTAGATCTAATTCTTACTAATAGAGAAGAAGTGATGGAGCTAATATTGCTGGACGCTCACACTGACCACGTCATATTGGAATTCAATATAATGCAAGCACAAGCAATAGAACATAACACAGCCAGTGTCTTAAACTTTAAAAGAGCTGATTTTAAGCAACTCAGAAAGAGCCTAAGAAAAATTCCATGCATGAAAATCTTAAAGGGGAAAACAACTCAAGAAGCATGGGAAACTCTGAAAGATATGATTATAAAAGCCCAGTCCAGCACAATACCACTGAAAAAGAAAAACAAGAAATGCAAGAATAAATCAACATGGTTGCACAAAGATCTCTCTGATAAACTGAAAGAAAAAAGGATAAGTACAAAAAAATGGAATGAGGACGCATCACTGAGGCACAATACCAGCATATAGCCTGAATCTGCAAAGACAAAGTCAGGAAAGCAAAGGCTCAAAATGAACAAATACTTGCAACAAAAGTCAAATATAATTTTAAAAAGTTTATTTAACATATAAATAACAAGAAAAAAGTCAAGGAAACAGTAGGTCCACTATAGCCCAACCTACCAAAAACCTAAATGTAAAAGACAGAGTAGAACTAAAAATTAAAATAAGCAAGAAAATGGTAAGAGAACAACTATCTGATCTTAACAAATATAAATCACCAGGATCTGATGGATTACATCCCAGAGTTCTGAAGGAGCTGGCAGATGTTATCTCAGGACCATTGAACCATATCTTTCAAAAATACTGGAGCATCGGGGAAGTACCTGAGGATTGGAAAAGGGCAGATGTGGTTCCCATCTTCAAGAAAGGAAAAAACCAGACCCAGGAAACTACAGACCAATCAGTCTAACATCAATAACTGGGAAGATCTTGGAAAAGATAATCAAAAAACAAAAAGATCTGTGAACAACTAGAAGCAAACAAAGTTATAACCAGTAGCCAGCATGGATTTGTCAAAAACAGATCATTTCATTCTTTGATAAAATGACTAAATTAGTAGACCAGTGAAACGCTGTGAACATGGTATACTTAGACTTCAGAAAGGCATTCAAGAAAGTAGACCACAATCTCCTGCTTGGTAAGCAAGAAAAAGGTGGAATAGACAACATCACCACCAGATGGATTAGCAGCTGGCTGACAAACCATACTCAGTGAGTAGTCCTCAATGGTACTACATCCACATGGAGAGAGGTAAGCAGTGGGGTACCACAAGGCTCCGTCTTAGGCCCAGTACTCTTCAATATCTTCATTAATGACTTAGATGAGGGAATAGAATGGGAACTCATCAAATTTGCAAATAACACTAAACTGGCAGGAATAGCCAACACCCCAGAAGACAAGCTCAGGATCCAAAAACATCTTGACAAACTTGAACAATGGGCCCTATCCAACAAAATGAGTTTGAATGTGGAGACAAGCAAAGTTTTACATTTAGGTAGGAAAAATCAAACTAAAATGGACAGAAATAGGTGAATTTAATTCAGACAACCATCAGGTATACTACTGTGGGCAAGAATCCCTCAGAAGAAATGGAGTAGCCTTCATAGTCAATAAAAGAGTAGGAAAAGCAATACTGGGATACAATCCCCCAAATGACAGAATGATCTCAGTTTGAATCCAAGGCAAACCATTCAATATCACAGTAGTTCAAGTCTATGCCCCAACCACCGGTGCTGAAGAGGATGAAATTGACCAGTTCTATGAAGCCCTACAGCACCTTATAGAACTAACACCAAAAAATGATGTCCTTATCATCATGGGGGATTGGAATGCTAAAGTAGGAAGCCAAAAGATAACCGGAATAACAGGCAAGTTTGGCCTTGGAGTACAAAATGAAGCAGGGCACAGGCTGATAGAATTTTGTCAAGAGAATACGATGGTCATAGCAAACACTCTTTTCCAACAACCCAAGAGACAGCTCTACACATGGACATCACCAGACGGTCAACACAGAAATCAGATTGACTATGTGCTCTGCAGCCAAAGATGGAGAAGCTCTATACAGTCAGTAAAAACAAAACCAGGAGCTGACTGTGGCTCAGACCATGAGATTCTCGTTGCAAAGTTTAGGCTTAAACTGAAGAAAGTAAGGAAAAGCACTAGGCCACTCAGGTATGAATTAAATCATATCCCTGTTGAATATACAGTAGAGGTGACAAATAGATTTAAGGAATTAGATCTGATAGACAGAGTGCCTGAAGAACTATGGACAGAGGTTTGCAACATTGTATAAGAGGTAGCAACTAAAACCATCCCAAAGAAAAACAAATGCAAGAAAGCAAAATGGCTGTCTGAGGAAGCTTTTCAAATAGCTGAGGAAAGGAGGGAAGCGAAAGGCAAGGGAGAAAAACATAGATATGCCCAATTGAATGCAGAATTCCAGAGAATAGCTAGAAGAGATAAGAATGCCTTCTTAAATGAACAGTTTAAAGAAATAGAAGAAAACAATAGAATAGGGAGGAGCAGAGATCTCTTCAAGAAAATTGGAGAGATGAAGGGAACATTTCATGCAAAATGGGCATGATAAAGGACCAAAATGACAGGGACCTAACAGAGGCAGAAGAGATTAAGAAGAGGTGGAAAAATTACACAGAAGAACTATACAAGAATGGCTTAACGTCCCTGATAACCACAATGAGGTGGTCACTGACCTCGAGCCAGACATCCTAGAATGTGAAGTGAAGTGGGCCTTAGAAAAGCTGAGCAACAACAAAGCTAATGGAGGTGACAGTATTCCAGCTGAGATATTCAAAATCTTAAAAGACGCAGTAAAAGTGCTACACTCAATTTGCCAGCAAATTTGGAAAACTCAACAGTGGCCACAGGACTGGAAAAGAGCAGTTTACATTCCAATTCCAAAGAAAGGCAGTGCCAAAGAATGTTCAAACTATCGCACCATTGCACTCATTTCACATGCTAGTAAAGTTATGCTTAAAATCCTACAAGCTAGACTCCAGCAGTATGTGGATCAAGAACTACCAGAAGTACAGGCAGGATTTTGAAGAGGCAGAGGAACTAGAGATCAAATTGCCAACATACGCTGGATCATGGAGAAAGCTAGGGAGTTCCAGAAAAACATCTACTTCTGCTTCATTGACTATGCCAAAGCCTTTGATTGTGTGGATCACAACAAACAGTGGCAAGTTCTTAAAGAGATGGGAGTACCAGACCATCTTATTTGTCTCTTGAGTAACCTATATGCGGGTCAAGAAGCAACAGTGAGAACTGGACACGGAACCACTGATTGGTTCAAAATTGGGAAAGGAGTCCGGCAAGGCTGTATACTGTCGCCCTGCCTATTTAACTTATATACAGAGCTCATCATGAGAAAGCCAGGGCTAGATGAATCAAAAGTTGGAATTAAGATTGCCGGGAGAAATATCAACAACCTAAGATATGCAGATGATACCACTCTAATGGCAGAAAGTGTAGAAGAACTAAAGAGCCTCTTGTTGTGGGTGAAGAAGGAGAGTTCAGAATTTGGCTTGAAACTGAACATTAAGAAAACCAAGATCATGGCATCTGGCCCTCTCAATTCCTGGCAAATAGATGGGGAAGAAATGGTGGTAGTGACAGATTTTATTTTCCTGGGCTCCAAGATCACTGCAGATGGGGAGTGTAGCCAAGAAATTAAAAGATGCTTGCTCCTGGGGAGGAAAGCCATGGCAAATCTAGACAGCACACTAAAAAGCAGAGACATCACCCTGTCAACAAATTTGCATATAGTCAAGGCTATGGTCTTCCCAGTTGCAATGTATGGCTGTGAAAGTTGGACCATAAAAAAGGCTGAGCGCCAAAGAATTGAGGCCTTTGAACTATGGTGCTGGAGAAGACTCTTGCAAGTCCCTTGGACTGCAAGGCGATCAAACCGGTCAGTCCTAGAGGAGATCAACCCTGACTGCTCTTTAGAAGGCCAGATCCTGAAGTTGAAATTCAAATACTTTGGCCACCTAATGAGAAGGATGGACTCACTGGAGAAGAGCCTAATGCTGAGAAAGATTGAGGGCAATAGAAGAAGGGGACAACAGAGAATGAGGTGGCTGGATGGAGTTACTGAAGCAGTAGGCGTGAGCTTAAATGGACTCCAGAAGCTGGTAGAGGACAGGAAGGCCTGGAGGAATATTGTCCATGGGGTCGCGATGGGTCGGACACGACTTTGCAGCTAACAACAACAACAGGAAAAATCAAAGGTTTAAGTACAGATTAGGCAAGACCTGGCTCATAAACAGTAACTGTGAGAGGGACCTTGGAGTCCTAATGGATGATCACTTGACTATGAGCCAGCAGTGTGCAGCAGCAGCCAAAAATACAATCCTGGGTTGTATAAACAGAGGCGTAGAATCAAGATGACACACAGAATTAGTACTGCTTTATAAAACCCTAGTGAGACTACACCTGGAATACTGCTCCCAATTTTGGTAACCATACTAGAAAAAAGATGTTGAGACCTTGGAAAAAGTTCAGAGAAGAGCAATTAAGATGATCCAAGGCCTGGAGACTAAAACATATGAAGAATGGCTGCAGGATTTGGGTTTGGCTAGTCTAAAGAAAAGAAGAAATAAGTGTGACATGATAGCAGTATTCTCCAAAGTACCAGAGGGCAGAACAAGAAACAATGGTTGGAAACTGACCAAAGAGAGAAGCAACCTGGAATTAAGGAGAAACTTCCTAACAGTGAGGACAATTAACCAGTGGCACAGCTTGCCTTCAGAAAACGTGGGCGCTCCATCACTGGAGGTTTTTAAGAAGAGACTGCACAGTCAGTTGTCTGAAATGGTATAGGGTCTCCTGCTTGAGCAGAAAGTTGGACTAGATGAGCTCTATTCTGATTGACCAAGATTTATTTCCAAATCCTGGTCTGGTGAGTCTGCTGCTACGCCAGGGTTTTTAAAGTAGAGGTGCAACATCTATGGCAGAGTTTCCTAACCTTGGCAAGTTTAGGATGCATGATCTTTAACTCTGAATGGTGAATTCTGGGAGTTGAAGTCCATGTATCTTGAAGTTGTCAAGGCTGGGAAACCCTGATCTATAACCGCTCCAAGCCTTGTCTGCATTCTCTCAGAGGCCTCAAAATGGTCATTTTTAATGTGATCCAAAAGTTAAATCAAAATATAGCTTTGAATAAAATTAAATATAACTGAACTACATTTTGGTTTTGTCCTGGCCTATCTGCTACTTTTTGGACTGTGATCCCTGTACCTCATTCAAAGGCTGAGGATGTTCTCCAGCATAGGAAAAGTTGTGAGCCTCTGCAAAAGATTTTCTGATTTTCTTATTTGCCTATCTGGCACCCCTACTTTCCTTAGATGCTGGTCTTCTTCTTCTTCTTCTTCTTCTTCTTCTTCTTCTTCTTCTTCTTCTTCTTCTTCTTCTTCTTCTTCTTCTTCTTCTTCTTCTTCTTCTTCTTCTTCTTCTTCTTCTTCTTCTTCTTCTTCTTCTTCTTCTTCTTCTTCTTCTTCTTCTTCTTCTTCTTCTTCTTCTTCTTCTTCTTCTTCTTCTTCTTCTTCTTCTTCTTCTTCTTCTTCTTCTTCTTCTTTCTTCTAACAGAGCACCCACAGCTCCCTCACATAAGGAAGGTGCATTTAAATTGGCAGCCATCAGTCTACATGTTTTGTATCCTCTTGTCCTATCTCTGTCAAATTTTCATTGCAATGCGGCGTGCCAACCATCTGTCTTAGAGATTACAAGTTAGTCTGAAGAATCTTTTTGGGGATCCTAATTACATGCCATTCTTCTCAATACTAGAATTAAAACGCCATTCCAGCAACCTTAAATAGCAGGTCAAGGCAGATGGGTGCTTCTGCCAAAATGGTCTTTGTGGACTGTTTACCTGCCACATTGCCCACAGGGAAGTGAACTCACTCCTGGCTGAGAGATGCCTTTGAAGTGGATTCTGAGCCCTGGTGGCTCTCTATAATTAGGCAATCTACTTTCTCACCACAAGACTAAACAACCATGAACAAAACTATGGGTTTAGGGTCTTGTAATGGGAGGTTGGAAAAGAGGTTTAGAACCAAAGAAAACAACTGGCCTTGAGATCCAAAAACAAATCACTGCAAAGCTGCAATTTCTGCTTTCTTTCTCCTCTTCTTCTTTACAAAATATGACATCCCAGTTAGAGGTTCTGATAGTTGTGATAGAATCCTTAATATCTCTGGGGGAACCTCATCCTAGAACCATAGGTGTGACAAAACCAGGGTGGTGTTTTGTGGAGAATCAGACCTGGTGGTGATACAAGGATGTCCAACACACAGTGAAATCTAAGAAACCTGCCCTCAAAGACTGGTTACAATCCAAGACCAATACCGACCTAGCCCGCTACCACCAGTTTAAGTCCACTGCCAAACAGGCCTTCAGAACTGCAAAATTCAAAAACCTCCACAATCTTTATGAATGCCTAGACCAATGTGAAGGTGTTAATGAGGTGTACAACTTGCCGAGATCCTGTCACCGTACTACAGAAGACATCAGCCACATAATGCATGTCAAGAATAAAGAAGGACAGCTTCTACAAATACCAACAGACATTCTCAGATGTTGGCATGATCACTTTGTAAGCCGCATGTAAGCTTGTAAGCCGCCCTGAGTCTTCGGAGAAGGGCGGGATATAAATGGAATTTTAAAAAAAACTTTGATGGAACATGCAATGAGGAGTTTCCACACCCCCGGTCCCTGTAGCCAACCCAGTCTAGGATGTGGTGCCTCCATCGTGCCCACTGAGGTTGTGGCTGCCATTCACACCATGAAAAATGGAAAAGCGACTGGACCAGATGACATGCCAGCCAAAATCTGGAAGGAGATGGGACATCAGGATTCCTGGAAAGACTTTTTAACAAGCGCATAGAAGAATACGAGATCCCAACTGCCTGGCAGACCAGTGTCACAGTGCCCATCTGGAAAGACAAAGGGAATGTCACTGCTTGCACCAGTTACCAACTAATCCACCTCCTGTGTCACGCAATGAAAATCCTTGAACATGTGATTGATGCCCACCTGTGGGGCATCATTACCATCTCACCAAACTAGTGCAGATTTGTAAAAGGTCATGGAATGATGGATGTGATCTATGCTGCCCAGCTGCTGACAGAAAGACATAGGGAAGAGGAGAACATTTGATTGGGTCCTGCACAAACTCTGCTCTCATGGTGTCCCAGAGGCCTATGTTTACTGGGTGCAGCTCTTCTACAAAAATGTGACCAGCTCTGTCCAAGTGCACCAGTGGCATCACTGAACCATTTTACATCTGAGTGGGTGTACACCAAGGATCTTCCTTGTTGCCACTCCTGTTCATCCTGTGCATGGACACAGTGATTGTGGACCTGCAAATGCCATGGACCTTGATCTATGCCTACGTTGTTATGCTGGCTTGCAAGACCTGGGATGGAATCGAGCGACTGGTCAACCAATGGAAGACATGGCTCAATTAATTTGGACTGTGACTTAATTTGGTGAAAACTGAATACCTGGAATGTGGCTTGCAGACAGATGGTATGATCAAAGTTCATGGCACCCTGCTTGTAAAGGCCTCTGATTTTCATTACATTGGCTCCCACATAACAACTGATGGTGACACACTTCTGAATGCCTGGGCACAAGTCAACGCCACCTGGTTGAAGTGGTGTCAGGTCACTGGCTTCCTCTGCAACTGGAAGATCCCACTGCACCTTAAATCAAAGTTCTACCGCATGGTTATATGCCCAGTGGCACTTTATGGGGCAGAATGCTGGCCAATGATGAAGAGACATAAACAGGCACTGCACATAATGGAAATTCAAATGATCAGAAAGTCATTGGGAGTCATGTGGCTGGATCATATTATGAACAAAAACATCTGGAAGGCCTTCAAAGTCACCCCAATTTCAGACAAAATGAGAGAAGCGAGGCTGCGATGGTATGGACATGTGGTCAGAGCTGATGTGGAATCTGTTGTGAGGTGGGCACTTGCACTCAGCCCAGATGGCTGGTGGCCCCAAAGATGACCAAAAAAGTGATGGATAGACTGCCTGCATGAAGACATGTGAGCCATAGGTGTGTGCCCTGGTGATGCCTCAGACAAAGTGGCAGGTGAAATGCAAAACTGCGGACCCCGTGATATGACAGGAATAATGCAAAGAACAAGAATATATGTAATGTAGTGTATATGCATGTGCATGTGTTATGTGTCATGGTTCCGACAGACAGAGAGGAATAAAGCAGAACTCCAAGGCTTGAAAATTCCTCAAAGAACATGTTTATTAGTTACAAAGTATTGGCATGGTCAAAAGTGAAACCAAGTCATAATACACAAGTAACAATTGCCAAACTACAAAGTTAAATGTCCCACCCATAAAACCACACAAGCAGCTACGTTCCCCAATATACTTATTTGGCAGACTTTTTATGCAACGCCCAGTCTCTGGTCCCAGGAGCAGCAGATGACCTTGGTTCCCATGGGACAGAAGATTATTTTGACTAACAAGGCACCTGGGCAACGCCCTCCCTCCATTCTATGTGGCAACCTAGAATGAGAAGAAAAAAATGGCTGCAGCCATGCTCATTGTAGAGTTGACAGTTGGCCCCTCTCAAAACGAAAGAGTCTCCTGTTTGGGAAACAAAAAGCAGGTTAAGTATTTCCTCGAGGCTTGTGAGGATATTTATCGTAAAACTTTTTTTTATTAACCTGTCTGCTTTCACATTTGTACATTTCACCCACATAGCTTCTTTTTTAAAAAAACAGGTTTTATTAGTTTTTCAATTTACAACCTATATATTTAGAAAGCATCATGATACCTGGGTAGTCATCAATTGAGTAACAGAGTTTTCAATATATAGTTCAGGTTACATTATCATAACATCCTTCTCTATTTCCCTCAACATTCAATACAACCGATTTAAACTAACAAATTTCTAGGAATAGCATGGTCAATTAGAGAAGATTTTGTCAATCCAATTTTGATAGGGTATAGCTATATCCTGTTATTAAATTTTATCTAATTTTGATATTAATTATAGTTTCCAAGTTTAACCTTTAACATCCCAAGTAGTATTCACAATCCAAAGTTCCCTTATCTTATTACACCAAAGATTATATCTTCTAACATACACCAATAGTTAAATAGCTAGCTTCTACCTAATAAACATTGTTTATTTCATATCCTAATAAAGCACAAGTTACCAATCGGAAAGTCTATATTTATCAATCTACTTCTACTTATACATAACCAAAATTTTAGCATCAAACATAGGATCCATAAGCCAGATTTCCATTATATCAATATATAAGTTTATAGTATTTGGAATAAGCTTAATAAATACTTAAACACATTTTAATTCTATTTCACGAATATTCTCTATTTCAGGTCCTAATAAGTAAATAATTACTAACAAAATGACCTACGATAATTCTCTAGGACAGGGCTTTTCAACCTTTTCACCCATTGTACCACTTTTAGGATATGGCAACATCCGAGTACCACCAGTCGCCTAGCAAGGTGTCAAAAACTTGATGACCAAAAAAAAAGGAAAAAAAGTGATGAAGTACAGGTAGTCCTCGACTTACAACAGTTCGTATAGTGACTGTTCGAAGTTACAATGGCACTGAAAAAAGTGCCCCCCAAGCCACAGCCGAGCAAGATACCTGCCTGCCTACCCGGTGGCACTCTTCCTCCTGTTCAAGGTTTTCATTGTTGTGAACATTATTGTTGAGGATTGGCAGCGGGGGTGGGGTGGGGGGTGTTTCGTTTTTATTCCCCCCCTGTCTGTTGGGTGGTTGCAGCAGGTTTTGGTCACGTCACATGGCCCTGGGACACTGTGACCGCCATAAATATGAATCAGTTGCCAAGCATCTGAATGTAAATCACAAGATCCTGGAGATGCTGCAACATTCCAGCTGATCGTTGCTTCTTCTGGGCTCAGCAGAAGTGTCAGGATCAGCGCCGAGCTCCAGCTGGAGCCTGGTGCTGATCCTGGCACTTCCGCTGAGCCCTGACAGCCCCAAAGAAGCGCCAATCAGCTGGAAAGCGGTGCTGATCCTGGCACTTCGACTGAGCCCTGAGAGCCCTGAAGAAGCACTGATCCTGGTGCTTCCACTGAGCCCTGACAGCCCTGCAGCTCCAGCCATCTCTCGCTCAGGCTTGTGCGGTGCTGCCAGCTCATTCCCCTCCCCCACTACCACTTTTCTAGGATGGTCACGTACCACCTGCCAGGTGCCAATGTATCACATACAACCCATACCACTGGTTGACTGTCTAAGCTTTCCACAGGTTTTCTTGGTTGGTCTTCGGCGTCTTCTATGTTGGCATCACTATCTTGCATGTAGTGTACTTCTTAAAGAGGGTCAGAAGTTGAGTATTAAGTTTTTCCCTAGTTTGTTGTTGGTCTTTTAAGATTGTCTGTCATAGTAGTAGTTCCTTGCATTTTAAAAATTGTAGGTTCTCTGAGTAAAGTCAGGTTTTGGATATTAGTTTTTTCAGTACTTTGTTGTTGCTTATATTCCTCTGTCTCAATAGTAGTATCTTCCAATTTTGTTATATTCTGAAGTGTAAGTTCTTTAGTTGCAGTCTGGGTTTCTATTTGTGACATAAGGTTGGCATGTAAATTATTAAATCTGGAGATAGACATCTCAGTGACTCTATAGATTGTTTCAAGTATAAGGTTATAGTCAAGCGAGGTTTGTGGCTGATCTTTCTCCATTTTGTAGTATTTATAAATAGTCCTTAGTGGAGGCTATTTTTCGAACAAAAATCAGTAAGTGTCCACCTCCACAAGTCTAAGCCAGATTCATCTCCAGCTGTTTCAGGTTTTTATCTCAAAGCCAAGGTTAGTCCAAAATGTAAGCACTTGCTGTAACAGGCTTAGCCACTAGATGTCCCCAGAGTACTTCAAATCCTTTTCAGACAGAGTCTTTTTGTTTATTTCTTTTTTTTTACACTAATAGGTAGAATAATCCATTTCTGTAAATATAGGAACTTTGGGCCAAACGTAAAAAGGCAGTAAGTCCAATTAATCAGTATCATTTAGTACAGGGCTTTTTCTTTTCTCTCCCAATGTAGACAAAGGCTGCTATTAAGGAGGGTGGAGGAAAAAAACCAGAAATCCCTTCCCTGTCTCCTCACAAGGGGAAGCAAATTCGGAAAGCTTTTGACAGGCAAAGTAGATGATTAGGAAAAGAAGAAGGCAATTCTCACCCAGTTTTCAAGTGCTTTCAAGTGCTTTGTTGTGCTTTTGGCTTCTCCAGGTAACAGCTAAACAAAGGGCCATGGGAGTGGCCGATCCTTTTTTCTTCAGTTCGGAGAGTAGCTCCAGGCTGACAGGAGGGCCACCACCCTTCTACTGCCAACTGGAGAGACCTCTCCCCCGCTCATTGCCCCTCCAGGGTGACTTTTGACCCCTTTACAGGGGCCCCCGATGATGAAATCCAGACAACGCGAGGACCGCTCCCTCGCGTGTCTGGCTGCACTGAAATCTGGAACTGGAAGCTTCACCTACGAAATATTGTTACTTCCCTTTGTACAACCTAGAATCAAGAATTCATTTTATTTCATAATGTGTCTCCCCCTCTACCACTACTGGACCCGGCAGCTTCTTTGAAATAGGACTTAAAAAGAATTCAGACACAGGTTTCAACAGGCTACAATGAAACACAGGGTGGACTTTTCCCAACAGTCATGGAAGTGTCAATTCCACTGTAACAGGGTTTATGATTTTTGTGATGGGAAAAGGACCAAGGAACTTTGGCCCCGATTTTCTGCTGGGTAGCTTTAACCTTAAATATTTTGTTGAAAGATAAACCAATTGCCCAACATAAAAGGGTTTTTGAGGGGAGCATCTTTTATCTGCCTGCTCCTTGTAAACTTTAGTAGTCTTGGTCAAAGCTTTCTTCACATTCACCCAACCCCCCTGGAAAGATGTCACCCATTGATCCAAAGTCTGGGAAGTAGGAGGCTCCTGGGGGTACTCAGGCACAGGCATAAAATCCCAACCCATTACTATTTTAAATGGGTTGAGTCCAGTGCTACTGTGTACAGTATTGTTGTAGGCTACCTCCGTGAAAGGGAGTAGGTCAGCCCAATTAGTTTGCTGGTAATTAACATAGCATCTGAGGTACTGTTCCACCATTGCATTAGCTTTTTCAACTGCTCCATTCGTGCTCAGATGAAAAGCCGACAAAAGCCCCTGAGCTGACCCAATCAGTTTAACGAACTCTCTCCAGAACTTTGCAGTAAACTGGACCCCCCTGTCAGAAATAATCTGCTTCAGGGCTCCATGGAGCCGATATATGTGTTTCAAAAACATCTTGGTTAGCTTCTGGGCAGAGGGAAGTCCTGAGCAAGCGATAAAATGCACTTGTTTTGAAAATAGATCAATTACAGTCAATATTATGGTGTTTGCCTTGCTCTCAGGCACCTCCACTATAAAATCCATGTCTATTTCCTCCCAAGGCTGGGAAGGGTCAGCCACTTGTTGCAGCAATCCTGGGGGCTTCCCAGGATGTCTTTTTGTTTTTTAATATATAAAAATAGTATTTTTGGTAGTATATTCATTTTCACTGTAGCAATTCTTCCTAACATCGACAGTTGCAGCAAGGAAAGCACCCAATGTCCCAGCCCACCTGGTAACATACGGTCTCTTTAGGGAAACACCCAAAAGGGAACATTTTTAGCTACTTTGCTTTCTCCTGTCTTATCTACACTGTGGCAGCCTTTCTGGGTGAAGTCTTTATCTTATGTGTGTCAGCTTTGCTGGGTGAATTGATTATGTAATCAAAAAGTATAAAAATAGGAATTTTTAGTCATTCGGGGCTTCTCCCTTTTAGAGGAGCCTGTCTTGGTCAGCTGAATAAAAATGTAAAGCTTAAAGGCAACCTCTGGTTTCCTGAGTTTATCAAGCAACACCTCAGACCCTGCACAACATTTTTGGCGAGCCAGGCAGGAGTCGAACCTACAATCTTCTGCTGCTCTTGATATGAACTTGTGGGTTGTGGCAACCGCGGAACCACCTTTTCCTGATTTAGTTTCTGCTCCACCACCCTATAAGGGGAAATACCCGCTCACCGGGCAGTTAGTCAGTCGAAGGGGGAACACTAATAAGGTCCTGTTTCATACCCCCCCTTCTCCACATCTGACCTTTATGCATGGAAGAACCTATTAGGTTCTTACACTGCAGCCCCGCACAAATATTCTGAATTGGTTCTGTCCATTATTTGAACTCATAACCCTAACTGGGCAGACCTTCAAGCCATGCTGGATGTCTATTTAACAACAGAGGAAAGGCGTCTGGTAGGAAATGCTGCTAAAAAATTAGCTGAAGAAAGGAAAGTCCTTTGTCCTGAAACTGACCCTAGATGGGTTATTGATACTTATGAAAGCAGAAACTATGGATATTTAAAAGGTTTCCGAGACATTATTGTCACTGCATTGCAGACTGCCCTCCCTAAAGAGAAAAATTTGGGCAAAATTTATGATGTTCATCAGTTGCCAGCTGAAAGCCCCAGTGACTTCTTTGACCACCTCTACCAAGCCTGGTGAACATGCTCTTTATTGGGGAGAGCGCCTCAGGTATTAGGTGCAAATTACAGAAGCTGGAAGGGGCTTCAGCTGACAATAGAAAAATTGTTGGCAGTAGCTTATAAGACCTACATAAAACAACCAGAAATGACAGCCGGGGTGGTGGTGGCTAAAAAGGATGAAAAACAAAGCATTGTCTTGCTGGCTCAAGCACTGCAATGGGCACCCCTAGTGGGAGGGTGAAGAAGTGGGACTTGCGGAAGAGGATGGGTGAGGAGCGGTAGGGCCCCCTTGGGAGAGATGTGGGATGATGCCACCCAGATTCCAGGCAGCCCCAGACTGCCACTGCAGTCTTTTGCCCTAAGACAGGACCAGTGTTGTATATGTAAATGTAAACTGGAATGTCCTTTACGTTCCCTTCCTAACTGTCCTATAGGGTGGTGTTTTACAATCGCACTTGAGATATTAGGGGAGGGTGAGGGGCTGGGGGTCCTTTGTTTCCATGCCCTTATGGATGATTCTCCCTCTGCACTCCTGGTAAAGTTCAACGTCGGAGGGAACCCAATACCCATTTTGATTGATACAGGGGCATCACGTTCAGTATTAAATAAGACCTTTGGAAACCCTTCCGCACAAATGTTCCAGGTCGTTGGAGCCAGTGGCCAATCTATGTCAGCTGCAATACTCAACCCTTTGGAATGCTTTATGGGTGATATTTGCCTTACTCATCAATTTATTTACCTTCCAGACTGTCATATGCCCCTTTTAGGGGATGATTTGCTTGCTAAGTTACAAGCAACCATTTTTGCTCTAATGGCTAAGCCCTTGTATCAGGCCACCACAGGCTCAGACAAAGAACCCTTTGCATGGACCAAGAATTGCTAGGTGGCATTTGCTAACATTAACCATTCACTTTGTCTGTGGCAGAAAGCAAAGGGGTGGCTGCTGGAGTCCTTACTCAGGCTCTAGGTACTTGGTCTCACCCAGTAGCCTGTTTCTCCAAACAACTTGATCCTGTTGCTCAAGGATGGCCGGGATGCCTTTGGGCTGCAGCGGCTGCTGTCCTCTTTTTGGAGGTTGCTGAACAATTAAATTTAGGGCTCCTATCACAGTGGAAAGGGACACGGTAGCTCAGTGGGTTAGGACACTGAGCTTGTCGATAAGATGGTCGGCAGTTTGGCAGGTTGAATCCCAAGTGCCGCGTAACAGAGTGAGTGCCTGTTACTCGTCCCAGCTTCTGCCAACCTAGCAGTTCGAAAGCCGATAAAAATGCAAGTAGAAAAATAGGGACCACTACGGTGGGAAGGTAACAGCGTTCCGTGCTCCTTTGGCATCTTGTCATGTCAGCCACATGACCACGGAGACGTCCTCGGACAAGCGCTGGCTGTTCGGCTTTGAAACGGAGATGAGCACCAGCCCCTAGAGTTGGTAATGACTAGCATGCATGTGCGGGGGAACCTTTACCTTTACTTTATCACAGTGGAAACACCTCATTCCATCCAGGACTTGTTAGCATCCGGGGGGGGCATTGGCTCAGTGGTGGGATTCAGCCAGTTCGCACCACTTCGGCAGACCCGGTAGCTAATTTTTTGTTGCCCAGGCCCAGAATGGACTTCCGGAAGCAGCAGCCACACAGAGAACCAGTTGTTCACATATTTGAATCCCACCACTGCATTGGCTCATAGCCTCCCGTCTGGAGCAATATCAGATTGCTCTCCTTGACAGCCCACAAGTTCATATTCAGAGCAGTGGCAGGTTCAATCCAGCAACCTTTCTTCCACAACTTGAACAGGAGGGTGATCATGATTGTGTGCAAACTATTACAGAAGTGTTTTCTGGCTGGCCGGATTTAACTGACCAGCCGCTAGAGGATGCGGACAGGGACCTGTATACAGATGGCAGCAGTCTTTTGAGACAGGGAGGAAGGCTAGCTGGCTATGCCATGGTCACACTGGATCAGGTAGTGGAAACAGCAGCTCTCCCTGCAGGTACCTCGGCTCAAAAAGCTGAACTCATTGCTTTGATGAGGGCCTTGGAATTGTCAGAAGGTGCAGTTGTTAATATTTTTACAGATAGTAAATTTGCTTTTAGTGTTCTACATGTACATGGGGCCTTGTGGAAAGAATGTGGTTTACTCATTGCTCAAGGTAACCCTGTAAAATATGGACAGGACATTTTAAGGCTACTGGATGCTGTTTTGCTCCTGTGCAAGGTGGCTGTCATTCATGTGAGGGCTCATGGTGAGGATGATACTAAACATGGAAAGGGAAATGCCTTGGCCGACCACACTGCAAAGTCTGCCACTTCAGGTCCCCTGTCCCCTTGGTATGTGGGTGTGCTTGTAACCTTCACATTTGCCTGTGCCAGCTCCGACATATACTTCACAGGATAGGCACAGAGCTTATAAACTGGATGCTGTTTATTATGGATGTTGGCTGGAGAAGGACAGGAAATCCCTTCTCCCAGAACATGAATTATGGGCCCTCTTATGAAAGTTGCATGCCAGCACTCATTGAGGTTATAAGGCCATGGCTGAGTTTCTTATAAAGGACTACATTTGTCCTAGGATCTATAACAAGGCCCTCACAATGGTCAAGCAACGTGTGATTTGTTGATGCAATGATCCTGTGAAAACTGTTAAGTTCCCCTTGGGGAGGCTTAGGGCTGGCCATGCTCCTGCTCGTTTTTGGTAGGTAGATTTTACTGAGTTGCCAAGGACACAGGGTTTTAGGTACTTGTTGTTTTTGTGGATGCTTTCTCTGGATAGAATGAGGCCTTTTCCCTGCCGTACTAACAAGGCACGTGAGGTGGTCAAAGCCCTCCTGAAGGAAATTATTCCACATTTTTCCTTCCCATACCAAGGCATTGGCTCTGACAATGGACCCCACTTTATCTCTAATATTACCCAGCAGGTGTGTCAGGCCCTAGGTATTGCTTAGCAGCTTCATTCGGCCTACAAGCCCCTATCTTAGGCATGTGTGGAAAAGGCCTGTCCCCCTTTGAGATCATGTATGGCTGACCCTTTCTTTACCATTCTTTATCCACTTCCCTCCCTGTTTTTGGAGACCAGGCCCTCAGGGAATATATGCTCTCCCTTGTTAATAATGTTTCTTCCATTTCTGATTCTGGCACTTTAGCTGAATGCTGGAAAGGCCCCTTCATTGTTTTTCTCACTACTCACACAGCAGTCAAGGTTTCTGGGATTCGTACTTGGATTCATCACACTTGCCTTCACTCTTCTTCCCCACCACTCGATCCTGGGGACCACTTAGTGGCTTTGACTTTAGCCCCTGGTGCTGGGAATGACCTTGGGCTGAAGCTTTTGTTTCATGGACAGTGTTGACCTGAATGCTGGGATATTTTGGTTGCTGTGATGCCTGTGCCTGCCGGGCTTCTTCTCAGGCTATTTTCTCTCACTGGCTCCCTACCTACTTATGTCATGGATGTTGCTCCTCTCTGCCTTGGTTTCTATCTTGTACTTTGTTTGAATTGTTCATTTCTTCTTTTCTGTTACTCTATGTCAGTGGTGCCAAACCTATGGCATGCATGCCAGAGGTGGCACTCAGAGCCCTCTCTGTTGGCACGCACACCACCATCGCCAGCAGCAGGTCCATCAGGCCACCACCGCTTCCCAGAGCAGGAGCCCCACCCAACACAAAGGAGACAAAGCAGCTGACTAGCAAGCTCGAGAAGAGGTGGTAGAGCAGAGGTCACCAACCATTGTCGATTGGTGGACTGGAAGAAAAGGGAGGGGGAAGCATTTTACATGCGTGCATGCACGCACAGGGCCATGAGCACGCACGTGCTGCAAATAGGATGGGGCTAGGGCCTGCATGATACTAGCCCTGCCCTGTTCTTGCATGATGCAGCGCCTTGTATCTGCACCTTGCGGCGCTGCGGCAGCCATTTTTGCACCCCCGGTTTTTGCGTGCCAGAGGCAGCACTCAGAGGCGCCTCCCTGCCCCTCCCCAAGGGCACCACAATGCTAATGCGGCCCTGGCATTTTGTGATAAATAAGTGGGGCTTGGGTTGCGGTTTGGGCACTCAGTCTCTAAAAGGTTCGCCATCACTGCTCTATGTTGTTTTCCTCTTCATACTCTAAGTTTTTCTTTCTTCCTTCTTTCTTCTGTGGAGCTTGCTCTGCCCTTACCGAGGGGTGGGGGTGGGGGTGGGAAAATATGGGAAGGGTGGTCAAGTTTGGTCAAGTTTGGTCAAGTACTGTATGTGGTCAGGTTCTGGTCATGGTCAAGGTATGTGACATGACTATGGGGACAGCATGTGTCAGCATCCTCTGAGTTTGATGGTTTGCTTGCAGACATTTCATTACCCAACTAGGTAACATCATCACTGCAAGTACCCAACCCAGACTTGCACTGATGATGTTACCTAGTTGGGTAATGAAACAAACAACCAGACTCAGAGAGCCCCAAGGACTCCACAGTTAAACCCTCAGCAACAGATGTTCTCTTCTATTAGAATAGAGCAGGGGTGTTAAACTGCCAGCCCACGGGCTGGTTGCATCATATGGAGGCCGCACCCAGCCCAGCTCCAGCAATGCAAAAAAAGTCGTGATATGTCTCGACACGACATGTGGCACGGCAAGTTTGACACCCATGGAATAGAGCATATTGGGAAAATGCTGTCTGTCTGACACTCTGAATAGAGCAGTCCCCATGATAATTTTTATTTTATTATTCATTTAAGTGAATGAAGCCAAAGATGTTGCCACATTCCAAAAGGAGCTTCATGTGCCCAGTTGTTTGTGGTATCCTCAAAAAACAATGCACGTTAATTGGCCCTTCATTTGTGGGGGTGAGACAACTTGCTGTCTATGTGTCAAATAAACATAGAAAAAAGATTGCTGCAAATTGATATAGGCATCATAATTTATGGGTACATCTGTAACATCAAATCATGGATCACCTTTTTATGGTAAGTGTTATAGCCTCAGGAATAACAAATGCGGGTTTTGTGGGATTTTTCAGCATTGTTTCTGAGCTATGTTTTTTCAACTTTTTCATTTTGTGAGTCAGTCAATGGTATGACTGGATATGATCCTCATTTATTGTCAACTTGCCAACCTCACATTTGCTTTCTATTTCTGGATCTGCCAGCACAGCAGATTATAGCTGGAAAGAGAAACAGTGGCAAGGGGTGCGGAAAAGGTTTCTCAACATATGTCTGTTTTCAAGTGCAGAGGGAAACAGCTACAGTATCTATCTTTGCTAAAACTCATCTGCATGTCTCGTAATGTATGTGAAGATGGATGAGAAACGGCTCAGATTTCACAACAGCAAGGATAATCTTTGTTGTCTCATAGAATTTGTTTCAGGAAGTGATGTTGATCTGAGCTTCCCTTGAGGAACATTTCAAATCCCTCATGTACTATACATAACAAATGAGCATAGGCTTCTTTTTGGTAGGAAGGACTCCACACAGTCCAGAAGAGCTCCACAAGGTACAAAGATCCAAGAAAGGACAGAATTTGAGATCCTGGGAGCCATTGGCCCTTCTGATCAGATTTTTAAAAATATTTATTTATTTATTTGTATCCCACCTTTATTATTTTTACAGATAACTCAAGGTGGTGAACATATCCAACACACCTTCCTCCTATTTTCCCCACAACAACAATCCTGTGAGGTGGGTTAGGCTGAGAGAGAGTGACTGTCCGAAAGTCACTCATCTGGCTTTCATGGCTAAGGTGGCACTTGAACTCACAGTCTCCCACTTTCTAGCTTGGTGCCTTAACCAAGATGCAAGTACGTGAGTTGACCTCCAACCAGAAAAGCTCCATGGAATCTCCTTTGGATGGACTGACTGATTAGAGTAGACTGTATGCTGTTGTAATTTCTCACAACCCCTGATTCCTAAGAACTATAAAACTATACAAATAATTAAAATAACCAAATATACTGTAAATATGAAAACAAAACAGAGAATTAAGCAAGAAATCCACATAGAGATAGCAAAAAATCACTTTATCCCCAAATGGTCTCCAAAACAGGTGTGTTTTAACCGACTTCTAGAAGGCTAACACAAAAAGTACTAATCTAGCTTCCAAGGTGAGGCAATACAGAAGCCATTATAGAAAAAAGCAGCAACTCCCATTCTGTTGGCTGGAGACTCAGCTGGTTTCTGTTTTCCTGGCGCAATGGCCAATAAATCATGCTGGAACTAGGAAGATAATTTTCAGTTGTTTATTTCTGCAGAAATAAGTGCCTCACAATTGAGACAAAGATCCAAATTAAGTGGCCTGAGTAAAGGTTAGCTAAGACCTTTATACAAAAAGTTTGTTATTTACAACTGAAGGGGAAAGGAATTCTGATGAAGGGAAAGGAATTCAGACGAAGGAAAAGGAATTCAGACCTGGGTCAATAGAGAGCTTTGAACCAGCCAGGCAGCCTCGTCTCCACAGAAAAAAGCCTCCTTGAGCACTGCCCGCTGAACTTTTATTCACCTCCAACATTACAAAAAACTCCATCAGTCTCATACAACATAGGATACATAGATAATTGGATACATAGAGAGAATTTCTCAGGTGCCTATGAGATCATACAAAAACAAGGTACTATATGAGAAAGCTTTATCATAGCGTTTTCCAAACCTCCCACATGCCAGCCTGCCCATGAGCCAGGATAGTTTGCTCTCACTGTAACTCCGAGTGGAGGCCAATTAAGGGGGTTTGGAAAATCAGAAGACTGAGAAACCAAATTCTTGGAATGCCAAATTCTGGCCGTTCCCACAACAACATATCCATCTATGTCAGGGGTGTCAAACTAGCAACGTCGCGTGATGTATCACGACTTCTTTCCCATTACTGGCAATGGGGTGGGCGTGGTTTCATCATGACGCATATGGCCCATGGGCCGGCAGTTTGACACCCCTGATCTATGTGATTTCTTTCACAAGGTTAGTGTTGATACTTAGTTGATTACATTTGTCACAGTTAGTACAAGACAGCAAAACATCATCATCATCATCATCATCATGGGATCATAAAAAAACTTCAGAATTCAAGCAGACAAGCACTTGCAACATAACACCCCGGACTTAACAATTGTCGATAAGAAAGACAAAAAAGTCTGGATAGTGGACGTGGCAGTGCCTGGACACAGCAGAATAGACGAGAAAGAACTGGAGAAGATAACAAAATACAAAGACCTACAAATAGAAATAGAAAGACTGTGGCAAAGGCAAGCAAGGATAGTACCAATAGTAATAGGCTACTTGGGTGCAATCCCCAAACAACTGGAGCACCACTTGAATACCATTGGCATTGACAAATTCACCATTAGTCAATTGCAAAAGGCGGCCTTACTAGGAACTGCTTCCATCCTGCGATGATATCCGTAATACCATCAAACATCCACATCTGCCTATCCCAGGTCCTTGGTAAGGACTTGATAGGTAGACAAAAATGCCAAATCTAGTCTGAACATCTGAATAATAATAATAATAATAATAATAATAATAATAATAATAATAATAATAATAATAATAATAATAATAATAATAATAATAATAATAATAATAATAACAACAACAACAACAACAACAATAATAATAATAATAATAATAATAATAATAAGTTGGAAGGGACCTTGGAGGTCATCTAGTCCAACCCCCTGCTCAGGCAGGAAACCCTATAAAATTTCAGACAAATGGCTGTCCAGTTTCTTCTTAAAAACTTCCAGTGTTGGAGCATTCACAGCTTCTGGAGGCAGGTTGTTCCACTGATTAATTGTTCTAACTGTCAGAAAATTTCTCCTTAGTTCTAGGTTGCTTCTCTCTTTGGTTAGTTTACATCCGTTGCTTCTTGTCCTGCTTGTGCTTCTAAATCCTATCATTGTCAGGAGTTTCCTGCTTTCTGTAGTTTGTCAGTTTTGGAAGAAAGCTGGCAAGGAGAGACGGTGCTTAGACAGTCTGATGGATAATTTAATCAGTTCTTTTGGTGGCTTGTTTCTACATAGTTTAATTCCTGGTTGATTTAGTGTTTAAAACATTATTTGAGATCATTCCTCATGAATGGGATTCCTTTCCTCTAGAACTTATTGCTTTTGCTGCTGCTGCCTTTAGGATTTAAAGGGGATTTTCCCTATTTGAAAGATTCAATTATTTCATATTCTTCATCATTTTATATTCTTAAGCTGTCATCAAGCTATCTGTTCTTCTGGCCTCACAAAAGGGCACCATTGTCAGGTTTTTTTCCTGCACATAGCCTCTCAAAACAGGTTGACTCTGTTTGAGAGGTTTGTCCTGCAGTTATCCAGATGACAATCCATAAGGAACTTTATAGATTAAAATCAGCATTTTGAATTGCACCAAAAAACCTATGGGCAGCCAGTACAGGGCCTGAGATCCAGATGTAATATGCTTATGTTGACACGGACCAGCCAAAACATACAGGTGAAACTCGAAAAATTAGAATATCGTGCAAAAGTTCATTTATTTCAGTAATGCAACTTAAAAGGGGAAACTAATATATGAGGGTGTTCTTGTCGTGGCTGGGGACTTCAATCAAGCTTGTCTGAAGACAGTTCTCCCCAGGTTTGTACAGTATGTGCAAGTTTCCACCAGAGGGAAGAACACTTTGGACCACGTGTATTCCAATCTGAAGCAGGCATACAGAGCTTTTCCTCTTCCCCACCTGGGTACATCTGACCATCTTTCACTCCTGTTGTGCCCAAAGTATGTTCCTCTCAGGAAAAGGACTCAGGCAGTCACAAAAAGGGTCAGAACCTGGCCAGTGGGTGCTCTCAGTCAGTTGCAGGACTGCTTTGAAACCACTGACTGGAGTGTATTTGAAGAACAAGATCTAAATTCATATACAGATGCCGTACTCTCTTATATTAGAACATGCACTGACAGTGTAACAACGGATAAGTGCATTAGAGTTTATGGGAACTGTAAACCCTGGATGACTGCAGAGATACGAACACTCCTGAGAGCCCGGGATTCTGCCTTTAAGGCGGGGGACAGGGACAGATACAGAGAGGCCAGGGCAAATCTCAGAAGAGGCATTAGGATGGCAAAACAACAATACAAACAAAAGGTGGAGAACCATTTAGCGAACAACGATCCGAGGCAAGTATGGAAGGGACTGCAGCACTTAACCAACTATAAGGGCAGCACGAGGAGCATGGCAAACACCGATGCCTCGTTGGCTGAGGAGCTGAATATCTTCTTCGCCCGCTACGAGGTTAAAAGACCAGACCCCGTAGCCTCTGCTGGCCGGCCTTCTGACTCTCAGCCACTCACCCTGTGTGAACACCAAGTGAGAGCTGTATTGAAGGCTGTGAATCCCAGCAAAGCCGCAGGCCCAGATGGGGTGCTGGGGATAGTGGTCAGGAATTGTGCCGATCAATTAGCAGGGGTCCTGACAAGGATTTTTAACATCTCCTTGCAAACGGCATGTGTACCATCATGCTTGAAGGCAGCTACCATTGTCCCAGTCCCCAAGAAAACTGCAGTTGAGTGCCTGAATGACTACAGACCTATTGCATTAACGTCTGTAGTCATGAAATGCTTCGAAAGATTGGTTCTCCAACATCTTAGGACATGCCTCCCACTGGACTTTGATAAACATCAATTTGCCTACAGGGGAAATAGGTCGACAGACGATGCCATAGCTACTGCCTTACACTCTGTAGCAAGTCATCTCGAGAAACCTGGAAGTTACGTCAGGATGCTTTTTGTTGACTACAGCTCGGCTTTCAACACCATTTTGCCGAGCATTCTCATCGAGAAGCTGACTGACTTGAAATTCTCCCCCGCTATCTGCAATTGGATTCAAGACTTTCTTAGGGATCGGGTACAAACAGTGAGGGTCGGGTCTGCTTTGTCCACCCCCCTGAAGCTTTGCACCGGCACGCCACAGGGCTGTGTGCTTAGCCCCTACCTGTACTCTTTATACACTTATGATTGTGTATCATCTGACCCATCCACTGCGATAATCAAGTTCGCAGATGATACAACTGTGGTGGGTCTTATTACAGGTGGGGATGAGACAGCATATAGGGCGGAGGTACAAAAACTATCCATATGGTGTAGTAACAACAACTTGCACCTAAACATCGGCAAGACGAAAGAGATGGTGTTAGACTTCCGGAGAAAAAAGGAGGAACTTGCCCCACTTTACATCGGGGAGGACTGTGTAGAGAGAGTTTCCTCCTTTAAATTTCTGGGAGTCTACCTCTGTGAAGATCTGACCTGGAAAGTTAACACAACCCAGGTGGCTAGAAAGGCCCAACAGAGGCTTCACTTTCTTAGGATCTTGCGGAAGAACAGGGTAGAACAACAGCTAATGACCCTCTTTTACCGGTCTACCATAGAGAGCGTCCTCTCGTATGGTATTGTGGTTTGGTATGCCGGTCTGACAGCCGCGGATAGGAAAGTATTACAGAGGGTAGTGAGCACAGCACAAGACATTGTGGGCTGTTCCCTGACACCACTGGATGACATCGCCAGGGCTCGCTGCCTTGGAAGAGTGAGGAAGATTCTCAGGGATGACTCACACCCTGGACGGTATCTCTTTACTCTCCTACCATCCGGTAGGAGATATAGGAATATAGCCAGCCGTACCAACAGGCTGAAAAATAGCTTTTATCCGTGGGCTGTTAGGCTTTTAAATGGGACATAATCTTATGCAGAATTGACTTGGGAGGCCGGTGTGTGGTGTAGTTGGTTCACATAGTGTGGTGGGATGGAGGGTTTGTTGTCACTGTGTGTTGGGGGGAGAGAGCACGGGGGGAGGCTCAGCTAATCTCAATGTACACATGTTGTACTTTGACAATAAAGGTTTATTATTATTATGGAGGGTGTCAATGACGGTTTTCTGCACAACTGTCAGGTCAGCAGTCTTCCCCATGATTGTGATTCCTACTGAACCAGACTGAGAGACCATTTAAAGGCTCAGGAACCCTTTGCAGGTGTTATGGCTTAATTAGCTGATTAGAGTGGGACACTTTGAGCCTAGAATATTGCACCTTTTCACAATATTCTAATTTTCTGAGATTGTGGATTTGGGGTTTTCATGAGCTGTAAGCCATAATCATCTCAATTATGACAAATCACGGCTTGAACTATCTTGCTTTGCATGTAATGAGTCTATCTCATATATTAGTTTCCCCTTTTAAGTTGCATTACTGAAATAAATGAACTTTTGCATGATATTCTAATTTTTCGAGTTTCACCTGTAGATTGCTCCACTCTAAGCAATTGCAGTTTCTATGTATTCTTCAAAGCAGCTTCATGTGGAGCACACTGCAGTAGTCCCGAGGGATGGTGATAAGTGCATGCAACACTGTACCAAGGTTCTTTCCCTCCAGATAGCACTGCAACTGGCACACCATCCAGAGCTGGGCAAAGTCCTTCTTGGCCACAGTTTCCAGCAATAGCCATGTGTCTTGGAGTCGTAAGTCATAGATCTGCACCCTCAGAGTAACATTTCCTCCTTAAGGGACAACACCACAGCCAACACATTACCACAATGAACAAACAGAAACTTAGTCTTGCTTGGATTGAACCTGGCATGTTTTGTCCCAGACACCAGGACAAGATTTCAACAGCATCTCTCGCTGGGCCTGGGGAGGAAATGGAATATTCTTATTTGCATTCTGATACTTCAGCTTTAACTGATTGATTTCTTCCAGTAGCTTCCTGGTAAAAAGTAGGGAGAGAAGACTAAACTGTACAGCATTTATGAGGGGGAGTGACCACAAGGCTGTTTTCTCCTCAAGCCCACCCTGACTGGAAATGTCTATTAAGGAAAGAATGGGACTAGTGAAAAAACAGTGCCTCCAATCCCCAACCCCCAGAGACAGTCCTGAATACCACCAGGATAAATGGTATTGAAGGGTATCTAGCAGTCCAATAGGACCAGAATAGGTGCACTCTGAAAAGGACCAAGTGGGTGCATCCCGAAAAAGGTAACCAGTCAGAGTAACTAATGCCATCTTGGTCCTATGATCAGGCCTGACACCTGATTGTGAAGGGTCTAGATAATCCACTTCTTCCAAGGCATTCTGCAGCCATACTACTCACATAACAACTTTCCTCAGAAAAGGAAAATTGGAGACTGGGAAACAATTATCATGTAGAGCTGGATCCAAAAAGGGTTAGTTGAAGAGGAGTGCAGCCAGAACCTCCTTCAAGAATGTAGACATCTTCTTCTAAAACATGTTGACTACTTCCCAAACACAGCCCCTTCCAGTCATAGATCTAGCATACAGAAGGCCGGGGTGGGGGGTGGATACAGACAGCATCCTATCTACCTCATCTTCCCATGAGTTTATTACCAAAGTACTGTGCAAAATGGTCACAGTGGCCAGGTATGGGATTTATATTTTGTCATCCCCCACCAGAAGGACATTAGCCACCCTTAACAAGGCTGCCAACCACATGTATCAAATATATATGTCTTGAATAATATTTGCATTAGACAAGTATTATATAGAATTTTAACTCACTTGCTCAACAGTGAGATGGGCAGCATATAAATTTATTAAATTCTTTTTGAAAATGTATATATCACTATCACTATTATTTTTGTGTTCTGCTTTTTAAATAAATAAACAAGGCTGCCAACCACTAGCTGGCCAGTTCAATAAAGAAGTTCAGACAGTCCACCTCCATAAAACAAATGGAATGCACAAGGAAGGCATCATCCTCTTTACTTTGGGTGAAAAATAAATGAAGCTGCCAATCCATGAACACTTCTTAGCTTCCCAATGTTCAGATCAATGTCCAAGGGCAGTGTGGACAAGAAACCCGAATCTCAGCAGGCACCTACAGCACCGCTCAAGGCAACCAGAGCCAAGAGGGTGTCAGTGGGGAAGCCGCTCCACGATAAGTGTGCCCATCTCTTACACCGAAGATTAGGTCATGCGAGCTTCCCTGTGGTTAAAAAAATGGGAGAGTTTGCTGAGGGAGTCCAGCTCAAGGATTGTGAGGTGTTCCTGGACTGTGCCATCTGTAAGAGGACAAAGAGGAAGGCTGCCCCCATCCCTAAGGTGTCACTGCGTAAGACCCAATACCCGTACCAACTAGTACATGTTGATTTGGTTGGGCCATTCACACCATCCCTAGGGAAAAGACAGTATTTTCTCACTGCCGTTGACGATTTTTCACGATACGGCCATGTGTATACCCTCACAGAAAAATCCGAAGCCTTTGACGCCATTAAATCACTGTATGACTTTGTAGAGACCCAGTATAAGACCAAGATCGCACAACTGCAGAGCGACCGCAGGGCAGAGTTCATGTCCCGAAAATTCCAGGACTGGGTAAGGCGTAAGGGCATCCACCATTTTCTTACCGCGCCATTCACTCCCTCTCAAAATGGCGTAGCAGAGAAAAGAAATGGAATCCTGCAAACTATGATGCGTAGTCTGATTGCAGACGCTGGGGTCGCAGAATCATACTGGGCAGAGGCGGTGCACTACGCCAATTACACCTTAAACCGCACCTGGAGCAGTGCTGTGGACCAGACCCCATATTTCCTGGTTCACGGTAGGAAACCAAGTCTGGGACACTTGCGTGTGTTTGGCTCCTATGCTTGGGTGCACATCCCCAAGCAGCTGCGGAAGAAGGTGAGATCTGTCTCCCAGAGACTGAGGTTCTTGGGCTATGCTCCTGGCTCCAAGGCCTACCGTTTCCTGGGAGAAGGGGGCAGGACTGTGACTTCCCAATCTGCCTCCTTCGAAGAGGACTCCAATTGGACCCAGATTCATTCAAATGATCTGAGCCCATATGTCAACCGACCAAGCAAGGACACACCGACCACGACATCACCTGAGACGACCACATACCCTGCCACTGACGAGAGCGAGGAACAAGACAAAGATGTCATCCTACCTGGTTCAGATGGGGAGGATGAGCCGTCCAGTCCCAAGGGGGAAGACACGCCGTCTTCACCCCCAGCAACCCCTCAAAGACCCATGATGCCCAGCACCTGGGACCGAGGCTCTTCACATGCCGGTTATGAAATGCCGGCGGACGTGGAACCCGCAAAAGAAAAGGGTGGTGAGTGGCAGAAGGTCAGGAGGTCAAAGCGGTCCAACAAAGGGATCCCGCCAAAGAGAATCGACATTGGGCACATCGCGTCCGTCAACAGTGTTGTGGTCACCCCAAAATCCTTCTCTGACATCCAGGAGCTGCCCATCGAAGAACAGGAGAAATGGCAGCTCGCGATGGAACAGGAGATGGCGAGCCTGAAAAAGCTCAAGGTCTTCACCCCCCAGCAACCACCAAAGGAGAGGAAAGTCATTGGCACAAGGTGGGTTTTCAAGGCCAAACCACTTGCCAATGGCCTCTACCTGTATAAGGCCCGTTTGGTAGCTCAGGGGTTCGCCCAGCGCTACATGGAGGACTACGTAGAGACCTACTCCCCAACCGTCCGGGCAGAGAGCGTCATGGCCGCCCTCGTAACTGCAGCCGCTCTAGGGGAGGAAGTCTTCCAATTCGACATCCAGACAGCTTACCTCCACGCCAACTTGGACCGGCAGATCTATGTGAGGGCCCCTCCTGGCTACCAGCAGGAAGGGGGAAACACATGGATGCTCCGAAAAGGGTTATATGGCCTCAAGCAGTCGGGGAAACTATGGTACAACTGCCTTAGAAAAAGTTTAGAACGAGTTGGTTTCACTGCATCCCATGCAGATGAACGTGTTTTCACACGCAACTCCAAGGGTACCACAGAACGGGTGTTAGTTTATGTGGACGACCTCCTATATATAGGGCCTGACAAGGAAGGGTGTGATAAATTTGCCAAGGCCCTGGGGGAAAAGTTTACCCTGACGTCTTTGGGGCGGGTTGACAGGTACTTGGGTGTGCACATCTTGGCCACTAAGGAGGGGTTCGCCCAACTCAGAAAGAAAAGATTGAGGAGTTATTGTCCAAATGCAAAATGGCAGAATCTAACCCAACGCGTAGCCCGATACAAAGTGACTATTACAATCACACTCACAAGGACGGTCCTGAGTTCACAGATAATAAGCTTTACAGATCTGTGATTGGCTCCTTGCTATATATCAGCAATTGGAGCAGGCCTGACATAGCTTTAGCTGTGAATCTACTGTCCAGGCATGTGGAACACCCAAAGGAATTCCACTGGACTCCTGTTAAAAGGGTACTTAGGTACCTCAGGGGCACGACCGATGCTCTCCTTGTGCTGGAGCCAGAGAAGGGGAAGACGGCCCAGCTCTCCGCTTACTCGGATGCAGACTGGTCTGGTGACACCAACAGTAGACGGAGCACCTCTGGTTTCCTCATATTGCTAAATGGCTGTCCTATCCATTGGCATGTTAGGCAGCAAAAATTTGTTTCTTGCTCCACGGCCGAGGCGGAATATGCCAGCCTGTCGGACACGGCCAATGATTTGATTTGGTTCGATGCTCTGATAACGAGCATCTGGGCACCTCTTCCTCTGCCCATCCAAATTCAAGAGGATAATACGGCTGCAATTGCAATCTCGGGGGCATATGCAGTGGGCTCTAGGTCCCGCCACATAGACATACGCTATAAAAATGTCAGGCAGCTTGCCAAAATGGGGTTTATACATGTTGAGCATTGTAATACAACTGACCAGATAGCTGACCTGTTCACCAAACCTGTTCCCATTGACCGGCACAACCTTCTGTGTAAGCGTTTGTGTTTGGTCTTCTGAACGTGTATATGCATGTCTATGACACCTGCTCGCCCCCTCACATACATTCACTGGTCCCTGTCATTGGCTGGCAAGAAGGGGAATTGTTAGATGTTTTTGTGCCAGCCATGGCAGTTCCCCAAAAAGGTCATCAGATGGGAGCAAAGAGGCATCTTTGCTCCCACTGGTGGGTCAGGGGTCCCCGGACCCTGCAGCCCCATTGGAGAGAGTTGTTCTGTACCAGCCTGCTACCGGCCTTGCAGAAAAGGCAACCCCTTTATAGACGGCAAGAGGCTGGAATACGTCTGCCAAATTTATTACAAAAACAAACAAAACACATACCAAGATACAGGAGCTTTGAAACACTATCGGAGCGGTTGCTTTCAGCAAACCAGCCCTCCCCAAACATTCCCTTTATAAAGAGTTCAGGGCGTGGCCTCTCTTTGCCTCCATCAAAGAAGCCCCACAGCCTTCCTCTGCTTGCTCCTACTTGACTGCCTCCTGCGTCGGGCGTCCTTGAACAGGGCCAGCTGTGGGTCATCTTCATCCACACTGTCAGGCTCACACAGCTGGGTCTCTACCAGGTAGGAGGGGCCTGGCTGGGGGCTCTGCGGAGCCTCAAAGCCATCATCAGCAAGTTCTTCAACTCCCCCCTCCTCCCCCTCATCTGAGTCATCCGACCCAACTGCCGAACCCACAGGCTGACCCTGAATCACAACACTATCCCGCACCGCAGGGCCCTTCCCCCGGGGCTGCCGATCCGGATGCGGTCGGGATGGGAATTGTTCATGAAAAACAGTCACCAATGCAGGGGCATGAACGGCGGTCACGTCTTCCCAGGTGAAGTCCTCTGGTCCGTAACCTTTCCATTCAATCAGGTACCGGAAACGACCTTTCAGCCAACGGGAATCCCTGATGCTGGCGACCTCGTAATCGGGGGTGCTGCCTCCATCATGAGGTCCTGATGGGGGAGGTTCCGCTCGGCGGAGTGGACAAGCCGGTTGCTCGGGGACCAACAGAGACCGATGAAAGACTGGGTGCACGCGCAGGGAACGTGGCAGAGTTAAGCGATAGGCGACCGGATTGATGACAGCCTCGACTGGGAACGGTCCTAAATATCGGTGATCTAACTTTCTCACCGGCCGTGTTGACGGTAGGTTCCTGGTGGACAACCAGACCCGATCCCCCACCGATAGTGGAGGCGTATCCCGTCTTGACCGATCAGCAAACCTTTTGTAATCGGCCTTGGCCTTCTCTAACTGACGTCGCACCAATCGATGGATCACCTGTAACTCTGCCATGAAGTCGTTCGCTGCCGGCTCCGGTGAGTCCACGGAGAAAGGGGGAAAAACCGGGGGTGATAACCCACATTGGCCAAGAACGGTGTCATCTGTGTGGAGGTGTGCTGCGAATTGTTAAATGCAAACTCAGCTATGGCCAGATAGTCCACCCAATTGTTTTGCTGCAGATTGACGTAGCAGCGCAGATATTGTTCCAGGATACCGATGACCTTCTCGGTTCCCCCGTCAGTTTGAGGATGATGCGTGGACGAGAGGCAAATCTTGATATCCAACGCATGCATCAACTCCTGCCAGAAGCGGGCTGTAAACTGGGCCCCCCTATCAGAGACGACTCTATCAGGGAGGCCGTGCAGCCGAAACACCTGCTGAATGAACATACGACTAGTGGCGCGGGCTGACGGTAAGCCACGACAGGGGATGAAGTGTGCCATCTTGGTCAGCATGTCCACCACCACATACACTGTCGTAAAACCAGAGGATGGGGGTAAATCCGTCAGAAAGTCCATGGACACAGCCCCCCAGGGTCTTTTGGGTGTTGGCAAGGGCTGCAGTATTCCAGGCGGGGCCCCTGTCGCTGACTTGGCCTGCCTGCATGGGATGCAGGAGGTGACATAGGACTGGACGTCGTGTTGGACTCGGGGCCACCAGAAGGTACGGGAGACCAGGTTCAGGGTCTTGAACAGGCCAAAATGCCCCGCTGCCGGGTTATCGTGACACTGGCTGAGGATGAGTCCCCTGAGTGGCCCTCCCGGAACGTAGAGCCGGTCACGATAATACAAGAGTCCATCCGTGACCGTCCAAGGAGAATCTGGCCCCACCTCCTCCTTCTGCTGAGCCACCCACACCTCCTGCTGCTGTGCCTCCCGGATCTGAGCCCGTATATCAACCGGCTCCCGCACCACAGCAAAAGACTCGACGGGGATCACTGTCCTGGGCAGAAGCTTGTCTTCCACTCGGGAATATTCGGGCTTCCTGGACAGAGCATCCGCTCTTTGATTGTGCCCGCTAGGTATGTACCAAACCCGGAAGTCAAACCTCGCAAAGAAAAGAGACCACCGGATCTGGCGTTGGTTCAAATTCCGAGCGGTCTGCAGGCTTTCCAGATTCTTATGGTCCGTCCGGACCTCGATTTGATGCCGCGCTCCCTCCAGATGATGCCTCCAGGCCTCGAACGCCGCTTTGATGGCCAGCAGCTCCTTCTCCCAGATTGTATAATTGCGCTCCGAAGGGTTCAGTTTTCGTGAATGGTACGCGCAAGGGAAGAGGGTACCGCTGGGCGTCGTTGCCTGGAGTAACACTGCCCCAATGGCAATGTCGGAGGCGTCCGCCTCCACGACAAACGGCCGTTGCGGGTCAGGATGCTTCAAGATGGGCTCCTTCATGAAGGCTTCCTTCAAAGTCTGGAAAGCCTGTTGTTCTGGTGCGTTCCACTGGAACCGAGTCTTCTTCTGCAGGAGCCGGGTGAGGGGGGATGTCAAGGCAGCAAACCCAGGGATGAATGTTCGGTAATAGTTGGCAAATCCAAGAAGTCGCTGAACATCCTTCACGCAACGCGGGGGTTGCCAACTCTGCAAAGACTCAACCTTACTCGGCTCCATGACGATGCCCTCAGGAGAAATGCGGTGACCCAGGAAATCGATGGTCACCCGGTAGAACTGGCACTTCTCCAACTTGGCAAACAGCCGATGTTCTCGGAGTCGCTGCAGGACCTGATGGAGATGCTGATGGTGCACCTCACGCTACGGGGAGTAGATCAGGATGTCGTCCAAGTAGATCACGACAAACTGATCCAACAAATCCCGGAAAATGTCATTCATGAAATGCTGAAACACAGCGGGGGCGTTGGTCAGGCGAAACGGCATCACCGTGTACTCAAAATGTCCATAGCGAGTACCAAACGCTGTCTTCCACTTATCACCCGGCCGAACCCTGACGAGGTTGTAAGCTCCACGCAGGTCCAGTTTCGTGAAGATCTTAGCCTCCCAGAGTCGGTCCAAGAGTTCGGGGATGAGGGGCAGCGGGTAACGGTTGCGCACCGTGATGGCGTTGAGTTTTCTGTAATCGCAGCAAAGCCGTAATTCGCCCGACTTCTTTTTGACGAAAAGCACGGGTGCAGACACTGGCGAGGACGAGGGCCGGATGAAACTGCGAGCCAAATTCTTCTCCAGAAAGTCCCGCAATGCAGCCAACTCGGGGTCCGACATGGAGTACAAACGCCCCACTGGGAGAGGCGCATCAGGGACTAAATCAATGGGGCAGTCATAGGGCCTGTGCGGGGGTAATTGATCCGCCTCTGTCTCGCTGAACACATCAGCAAAGTCGGACAGTTCGGGAGGCAAGGAAACCCCTGGGAAACCCTCCACCTGGCCGGCACAGATATGGCGGGAGTGGTCCACGCACTGCAAGCTTGGGAAGGTGACCAAGTTCTGTGACCAATAGATCTGTGGGTCATGCGCCCGGAGCCACGCCAGTCCCAAGACCACAGGGAAGTGCAGGTCTGAGGTGATATAGAACTGGATGGCCTCCACATGGGAACTGATGGCCATACATAATGGTTGCGTGGCAGCCGTAATAGGCCCAGACAGGAGCACTCGACCATCGATAGTCTCCACTAACATGGGCGGATCCACCGGGCACTGGGGAACAGCCCATTTGGCCACAAATGCTGAGTCCATAAAATTTGTGGTGGCCCCAGAGTCAATTAAGGCATGGACTGGAATCTCCTCTGGCTTGCCAGGAAGGATCAGACGTGCCTCCAATATCAGATGCCGTGGAGGTCCACAGGCAGCATCAGAAAGACGTCGCTCAGTGTTGTTGTGGGACGCCCAATCTATCACACCGTCTAGATCGGGCTCGGGGCGTTTCCCGACAGAAAAGTAGGGGACTTTCTTGGGGCAGACTCGATCACTGATGCCCGCTGTCGCTTCTTTGGGCAAAAAGCAGCCAAATGTCCAGGGTCCCCGCAGTAAAAACACAACCCCCCCGATCGTCGTCTGTTCATTTCAGTCACTGACAGACGAGACCTGGCGGCACCCAGCTCCATTGGCTCCTCCCTTTGAACTGGGGGCTCACGCACAACAGGGGCGGCAGGGGTCTGTGGGGTGGCACGGCGACTCCTTCGCTGCTGCAACCGAGCATCGATCCGCAGGCAGAGATGGATCAGCCCATTCAGGTCTGAGGGAATATTGACACGGGCCAGCTCATCCAACATCTCCTCCGACAATCCATCCTGGAAGGCATCCACGAGCGCAGCCTCATTCCAGGTGGAATCCTGGCTAAGCAGCCGGAAATCGCTGATATAGCCCTGTAGGGGGCATTGACCCTGCCTCAGAGCTTTCATACGTCGAGTAGCAGTCTGCGTCTTAATAGGGTCCTCATACATCAGACGCATATGATCACAAAACCCCACAAAGTTGTCCAACAATGGGCTAGGTTGAGCCAGCAGAGGCGTGCCCCAACGAGCTGCATCACCCGAAAGAAGGCTTAACACAAACCCCACCTTATCCCGGTCAGTGGGGAAATCAGCTGGTCTCACGCTGATAAAGAGCTGGCATTGTCCCAGGAAAGCAGGAAACAGTTCTGGAGTGCCTGTAAATTTATCCGGCATTGCAACTTGGCATTTTCTCCTGGGTGGGGGTGCAGCATGAACCTGAGCTTGCAGTTGAGCCACCTGAGCTGCCAGCAAAGTGAGTTGCTGGGTGAGCTGGGCATTCTCAGCACGTAGCTGCTCCATAATATTAGTAAGGGGTGGGTGGCTGAAAGCAAACTGTTCTGTACCAGCCTGCTACCGGCCTTGCAGAAAAGGCAACCCCTTTATAAACGGCAAGAGGCTGGAATACGTCTGCCAAATTTATTACAAAAACAAACAAAACACATACCAAGATACAGGAGCTTTGAAACACTATCGGAGCGGTTGCTTTCAGCAAACCAGCCCTCCCCAAACATTCCCTTTATAAAGAGTTCAGGGCGTGGCCTCTCTTTGCCTCCTTCCGAGAAGCCCCACAGCCTTCCTCTGCTTGCTCCTACTTGACTGCCTCCTGCGTCGGGCGTCCTTGAACAGGGCCAGCTGTGGGTCATCTTCATCCACACTGTCAGGCTCACACAGCTGGGTCTCCACCAGGTAGGAGGGGCCTGGCTGGGGGCTCTGCGGAGCCTCAAAGCCATCATCAGCAAGTTCTTCAACACCCCCTCCTCCCCCTCATCTGAGTCATCCGACCCAACTGCCGAACCCACAGGCTGACCCTGAATCACAACAAGAGTTAATTGGTAAGGGAGGGGCTGAGGACCCCCATAAAAACCTCTGCTCAGGGTCTGCTCTCTCTCTCGCTCTACTCGCTTGCTCTCTCTTGTTGCTCTCTTGTGGGAGTGATCCATGAGCTCAATCCAGGCATGGATGCCTCCATGCCAGGGAACTCTTTCTTTCTGCTCTATCTTTAAATAAAGCTTCGTCTGATTGCATCCCTGCGTGCTGCCTTTTTACTTGGAAGCACCTTAACGAACCATCGGTCTCGTGAGGCCATCTCACAGTATTGGGGTCCCTTCAACTGAATTCTTGGGGTTTCACATTGATGCTGATGGCATCCACCCTGCTGAGTCTAAAGTAAAAGCCATCCAGATGGCACCTAGCCCTAAAACAAAAGGAGAGCTGCAGGCATTCCTGGGCCTCCTCAATTTTTACCACGCATTCCTTCCTAACAAGGCCGCAGTGGCAGAGCCGCTTCACAGACTCTTAGATAAAAATGCTCCATGGAAGTGGAATAGCATTCACTAAAAAAGTTTTCAGGATTTGAAGGCACTTCTGTCAGTCAGTTCCACCATCACTCATTTCAGGGAGTCTAAACCAGTTTGCTTAGCATGTGACGCATCCCCATATGGGGTGGGTGCAGTCTTAAGTCACTTAGAGAAAGATGGAACTCAAGTTCCAATTGCTTTTTATTCAAGGACACTGTCCTCTGCTGAGCGTAATTATGCTCAAATTGACAAAGAGGCATTGGCCATCGTAGCTGCAGTTAAAAAATTCCACGCCTACTTATATGGCAGGGACTTCACGGTCTTCACAGACCATAAACTACTTTTGCAGTTATTCACTACAGACAGACAGACACCCCACATATCCCCTAGAATGCTGAGATGGTCCATTTTTTATCAGCTTATATGTTTAAGCTGATTCACAAACCCGGCAAGGATATGGGCCATGCAGATGGCCTGAGCAGGCTTCCACTGCCACAAATTGAACCAGATCTGGCCCTAGTGGCCCATGTTTTGTCCATTCAGGACTTGCCAGAGTTTCCCCTCCATGCAGGGGACATAGCCGCAGAAACGGCAGCAGACAAGACACTAAGCAGAGTGCTTTCTTGGGTACACACAGGTTGGCTAGATAAAAGCCCAGGCCCTGAGTTTCAGAGCTATTTTACAAGAAGACATGAGCTATCAGTTCACAAGGGTTGCATTCTTTGGGGGAACAGGGTCATAGTTCCTACCTCACTAAGAGACAGGGTTTTGCAATCACTTCATGAAGGCCATCCAGGTATTGTTCGCATGAAAGCATTGGCTAGAAGCTATTTATGGTGGCCAGGATTAGATTGTAAGGTTTTCCACTTAGCCTCACAATTGCCCCAGCATTACTCAGGAATTTAAAAGAGCCAAAAGAAACTCCTGAGCCGAGGTTTCAGCAAGCAAACAACTTTTATTTTGATCAAAATAGAGTTGGGTGGCCACATCTCTCTTCGTGGCTGGTAGAGAGATGAAGGCAACAACCAGCAAAGATGTCTTCCACCTTTTATACCCCTTCAGAACAAAGAGATCTGGTCTTGGTACTAGGAACCAAAAGGTACAGAAAAATAATTCCAAGATGATGACTCATACACAGCAACCCAGGCTCCACCACACCTCCTTTTCCCCCTCCCCTTTAACATGAGGCTTTTACTTTTCCAAAATACACAAAACATCTGACTACAAAATAATGATTACAAAATAAGAAAACAATGATTACATAATAACAATACAAATATCAATATAAAATGGTTACTATATAAAATAGCTGCTAATGTCAAACTTATACTAAAATCATAAGCACAATAAAATCCCTTCACTCCTCCCTTTTTAATATAGAAGCCGAATAGGCACTAAGAACCCTGGAAAATGGGGGTATAATCAGAAGGTAAAGGCCTTAAAACCATAGCTTTAGCAGGTTTATCATTAAAAACAGGAGTGGCAGCAAAAGTCAATCCAGATATAGTGGATCGAACAATTCTTTGAATAAGCAGAATAAGGCATGGTAAGCACAACAATCCTCCGAGGGCCAAACTCACAATGAACAGGATTCTTTTCCAATTATCAAACATACTCAAAAACCATCCGCCAACATCCAGTCCACCTGTCCATGTTTGGACAGGGACATGTGCCAAATTGTGCATTCTGACTGTGATTTCTTCAATGACCTTGCCACTGTCATCAATATGGAGACAACAATTGCTAAGGTTGAATTTTCCACAGACCCTACCTTCCCTAGCCAATAGGTAATCCAGAGCTAATCTATTCTGGTATACAGCAGTTCTGAGTTGAGTATCAGTTCTTGCTAATGCCAAAAGGGCAGAACTGGTTTCATTCATGATGATTTCCAAAACTGTTTGCAGTCTAATTATCCTGTTAAGCATATAAATAGGCATCCAGTATCCCCACATTCTATCCGGTGCCCATGTCACAGGACCATATACCTGGATTATCCTCTCTGATAGCCATTCATCATCTTTCCAGTTTCCTATCTGAATATTTGAGACATCCCTTGTCTTTCTATCAGCAGGATCTCCAACATCAACATACACAGGAACACCCAACCATTCGCCTTGAGAGATGGGCAAAAGGAAAAAACTAGGCTTCACATGGCCCAGGACACATGCTCCAGCCCAGGCTTTGGGAAGTTCAGCATAAGCTGAATTTCCACAAATCCAATAAAGATTATCAGGCCAAGGAATAAAAGCATCTTGTTTGTTGGACCACAAACGTTTCAATGGGCCAGGTGGGAAAAAGGTGGATGGTTCAGTCTCATTTCCCTGCCAAATACAGTTGGTTGAAGTACTATTGCAGAACCAACCTCCCTCACAGAGAGTTTCACCAACAAATTCCTTATATGTAATCTCGGATTGTGGCCTAATAATGCAATTCTGGGCCACAATGATGGAATGGAGCGCCCATTTGGTTGGACGGTCCTTATCTTTCCAAGTCAAATTGAAATGAGAAGTAATGTTCTCCAATTGAATCTCTCGAGCTTCCTATGGCCATTGTTCTCCCATGTTAGTGCCACCACAAACAAAGCAGGTTTTAACCTCTAGGGAAGAAGTAACACGCTCAGCTAAATCAATAAACAAATTTTTGGTAACCTGGGGTATTTCAATTGAAGTACCAAATTCATGCCAAAATTCAGTATGTACTTGAAATTGTTCAGGTTTACTATGACGCAGAGAGGTCTGAATTATCCGTCCATGAGGGTCTCATCCTGTCCCATAAATGCCAATACCATACAACTCTGTGCGAGGGGATGCGTTTGAAAAATGGAAACACATAGGGGTGCAGGAACCAGGGCGACAGGAGGTAGAGGCATCTCCCTTGGTCATGGTAAACCAAGAGGTTCCTCCCTTGCCCAGACCCTCACTCGGAGAATTAAAGGCAGTGTACCAATAAACATTCCGAAGTGGGAGCACCATATCCAGAAGACTTGGAAGCCAGTTTCTGGTATAGGTATTTTCTGTGCACCACATAACTTCTTTCCCATGAAAGATCTCCACACTGGACTCCAAGGGTCCGGGATGGACCCTGGCCGCGCCGTATGGCTTCACAAGCATCAAAACAGACTGATACCTTATGTGACATTGACCAGTTTGAGGCAATAGGATGAGTGAGGAGGGGGGGTGTATCAGAACCTCCCACATAAGGGTAAACTTTGACAGTAGATGTTACCTTCACCCCCTGTGGATTAAAGCAGGTTATTTTGTGAGCTTCTGTGCACATGGAATAAGAATTATTTCCATGCCTACATTGGGAAACATTCCCCCTACAGTCATAAAAGGAATGATAAACTATTGTTAGGGTGGTCTTTTCCATAGTATAGGTGGTTTTAACATAAGGGGTACAGTGTGGTGTTCCCTGATGAATGGGGGAAACATTCCTAGGTTTCCTACCAAGGACATCATTAGTCACATTCTGACTGGAACCAGACAAGTCCAATCACCAAATTCATAATCAAGGAGAGTGTCCCAGTCTTCTTCCAGCTTGGGCATCTCATCGTCTTCAGTATAGGTTTGTCCATTAATAGAATAGGTTATTACTTCTTGTTCTTCTTCTTCATCTTCTTCTTCTTCGGGAGCACTGTCACCAATATGCCACTCTTCAAAGGGTACAGGCAAATACTTTGGAATTTTAGGTCAGTAGAAAATCGCAGGAAGGCACATCTGAAGGGAGTCTGGATAACCGCAGTTTCAAACCCTCCAACTGTTGACTTTGCCACTGGACGTTAGGAGCTGGAACCTTCTTTATATGGGAACAGTGAATCCATGCCTTTATGCCAGGAACCTTCACAGCCGTTGAAGTGCTGAGTAGCACCTGAACCAGTTCTGACCACTTGGCAGCAACGCTTGAGGGGTTGAGTTCTTTCACATGGATCCACTCTCCACGTTCCACAATAGGAGGCAAGTCTGGGATCACTGGAAGGGCAGCTTTGACCTGTTGGGAGATAGAAGACAAGACCTGCGACAGTTTCTGCAAATACAAAGAAACATTCTCTTCCCCTTCATCCGCCCCCATAACATATTTGGAAACAAAAGGTCTACCATACATCATTTCAAAAGGTGATAATTGGAGCTTCCCCCGAGGAGTTGCTCTTACACGGGTCAGGGCAATGGGCAAAATCTTGGGCCAAGTCAAGGAAGTCTCCTGGCATAACTTTGCCATGTGACCTTTCAAGGTCCTATTCATGCGTTCCACTTGAGCTGACGCCTGGGGCCTGTATGATGAGTGAAGGTGCCAGTCAATGTGCAAAAGTTTGCACACCCCCTGAACCACTTGAGAGACCAAATGGCAGCCATTGTCAAACTCAATGGATTTCGGAAGTCCAAACCTTTGGATGATATGGTCAACAATAATCCGGGATACTTCACAAGCCTTTTGAGTGGTAGTAGGTATAGCTTCTGACCATCCGGTGAACATGTCCACAAAAACCAAAATATTCCTCTTGGCCCCATTTCTTGGCATTTCTGTAAAATCTACTTGCCATGCTTCTCCAGGATATTTAGCAACACGAAGGGCCCCCTTAGGTAGAGGTTTACCTCCTGTAGGGTTATTTCGTTGACAAATTTCACATTGGGAAGAAGCTTGCTGAGCCAGAGTTCGCAGGTTGTGATTGCAATATCTCTGTTTTAGCCAAAAATGAAGTTTCTTCAGGGAACCATGAAAAGCATCATGAGTTTGCTGTACAATTTTCCACACGAGGGCAGTAGGGAGCTGGATTTTATCATCAACTGCCCACCATCCATTAATCCATTTCCCTCCATCTCTCAGTTGATCTCTTTGATCATATATGGGAGGGAAAGTGTCACAATCCTCTACTGGTACAAGGGGACAAGTCTTGGCAGTGGTGACAACTGGCTGATAGGCTGCCTGCCGAGCCCAATAGTCCGCAGCTTGGTTGCCCTTAGTTACAAAACCATCATCCACTTGATGTCCTTTACAGTGGATAATAGCAAGGTCCTTTGGCAGTTGGATTGCAACCATGAGCTCCTCCAAAACAGCCTTAATTTTTAAGGACTTTCCATCAGCGCCTGTATAACCCCTCTCCTTCCATAAAGCAGCATGGGTGTCCGCGGCCAAAAAGGCATATCGGCTGTCAGTATAAATGTTCACTCTCTTGCCCTGGCCCAACACACAAGCAGCGATCAAAGCTTTTAATTCAGCAGCCTGAGCTGAAAACGAGGCAGGAATGGCAGCAAGAGCAACAGGGCGCTCATCAGTGATGATCGCATAGGCAGAGTATCGGACCCCATCTTACCAAAAAGAGGAGCCATCTGTCCAATATGACACCTCTGGGTTTCCAAGGGGTTCCATTCTTAAATCAGCTCTAGCACCCGTGATTGATTGTAAAACTTCTAAGCAGTCATGGGGTTCTGCATTTTCTTCTGGAACAGGCAACAATATAGCTGGGTTAATGGTGTCACATTGGCAAAGTTGAACGTTTTCCTGTTCTATGATCTGGCTCACATACCGTCCAACTTGGGCAGAGGTGGCCCATGCTGGCAATTTTTGCTCCAATAATACTTGAACCGCATGGGGGGTGTAAACTTTCAGAGGAGCTCCCAATATGATTTTCTGACTTTCGGTGACCAGTTCGGCCACAGCTGCAATAGCTCGGAGACAACCAGGCCATCCCTTCACCACAGAATCCATGGTTTTGGACAGGTAGCCCACAGGTAACTTGTCAGGGCCCACTTGTTGTATTAGGACCCCTAGGGCACATCCACCCTGTTCTTTGCAATACAGTTGAAACCCTTGAGACTGATCTGGCAAAACCAAACTAGTAGACTTAATTAAGGCATCCTTCAAGTGTCGCCATGCCTGGGTATGTTCACGAGTCCATTCCCATGCCATATCTTGTTGTGTTAGGGCATAAAGTGGTTTAGCAATCAGGGAATACATTGGGATCCACAATCTGGCATAGCCTGTGATCCCTAAAAAGGTTCTAAGTTGTTTAACATTGGTGGGTAAAGGCAGGGCAGAGATGGCTTGAATTTTACTGGCATGAAGGCAACAGTGTCCTTCTTTTAAAACTTATCCCAAATATTGAACTTGGGGGAGGACCCATTGGATCTTTTGCTTAGAGACCTTATATCCTCGTTCAGCCAAAAAGTTCAACAAATCAACTGACCCTTGTAGTATAAAGTCCTTATCTTCTGCAGCAAGCAATAAATCACCCACATACTGTAAGAGTGTACACCAGGGGGCAGAAAAGGCCTCCAAATCTCTAGCCAAAGCAGAAGCAAAAGCAGTAGGACTGTTCTTGTAGCCCTGTGGGAGCCTTGTCTATTGTGTAGTGAGTTCTGGACTGCGTGGACTGCATCAAAGTCGCCAGGCAGATGAGTGCAGCATATCAGCTCTTTATTTGTAGTCAGAGTGAACTGGAACAATAGGGCTGACTGACCCCTTATATACCTGGCCAGGTACACCCAAGGCCAATCCCTTTATCTGAATTTCCCGCTGTCCACGGGCCAACCAATCCTGTCGCAGTACAGCACCACCTGGTGGTGTCAGTGGCCGCTGCTATCATGATCACCCATCTATATACATAACATTGTCCATGTCAATTGTCCCTTTACTCCCATGTCTGGATCCTCCCACTCAAATGCAAAATAGTCTTGACACTCAGGGGCCAAAGGAATACAGAAGAAAGCATCCTTTAAGTCAATTACAGTATACCATCATTGTTTTTGGCTGAGAGTGGTGAGTAAAGTATAAGGATTTGCCACCACAGGATGCAAGGCTTGGATTCAAGAATTGGCTTCTCTTAAGTCATGAACCAGTCTCCAGGACCCAACAGGCTTAGGAACTGGGAAGACTGAAGTGGACCAGGGAGACTGGGTGGCTCGTAAAATCCCATTCTTTAAAAAGGCTTGGATGAACCCCTGGATGCCAATTCGTGCCTCCCTTTTTATTGCATACTGCCGTAAGGAAACAGGTTGAGCCCCTGGGTGAAGATGGGCTCGGTAAGGGATAGCATAATGAGCAAATCCTGGGATTCCATGAGACCAAACTTCAGGGGAAATGGAATCCGGAAAAGAAGCAGGAGGTGCACTAGCATCCAGATAACAAATATAAGCTTGCAAAGCTGGAAAATCCAAAGAAATACCCTGGGGTTGACAAGTGATTGTTGCTCCCAATTTCCCCAGCAAATCTCTGCCCAGCAAATTAATAGGGCACTGGGGTAAAACCAAAAATGAATGCTGAACCTTGGGCCCTTGGCCTGAAGTCACACACAAAGGGGTGGTGCAGGGAGAGCCATTTCAGTTTGCCCACTGACACCAACAATAGGAGTAGTCTGAGAACTCAAACAGTCTTTAGGTGCATGCTGCAAGACGCTGTAAGTTGCCCCAGTATCTACAAGAAAAACTTCTTTCCTTCCCCCAATCTGCAACTCCAAGAGAGGTTCGGGGGAGGAAACAAGACCTCTGGAGCCACATCAGTATTGGGAGGGATAGCCATCATTAGCATACATCTGCATTTTAGGATGGAATGGTTCAGCCTGTGGTGACAGCCAGGATGGGGGAGGTCCCCTGCTATTGGATGGAAATCCTCCTCTTCCCCTCTGGGACACTTGGCAGCGTTCCTGTCCACAGCCCCGATTCCTTGGACATACACTTTTCCAGTGGCCTTGTTCTTTGCAAAGGGCACACTGGTCTCGCCCAAGGATACCCTGGTGAGGCTGGAGAGCGACGCACAAAAGCTGGGCATGCTTCTTCATCTTGTCTTCCTCCTTCCCCTCTGCAGCCTCCTCCCTCTGGGCATAAACTCCAAAAGCAGTTTGTACAGGTGAAACTCAAAAAATTAGAATATCATGCAAAAGTTCATTTATTTCAGTAATGCAACTTAAAAGGGGAAACTAATATATGAGATAGACTCATTACATGCAAAGCAAGATAGTTCAAGCCGTGATTTGTCATAATTGTGATGATTATGGCTTACAGCTCATGAAAACCCTAAATCCACAATCTCAGAAAATTAGAATATTGTGAAAAGGTGCAATATTCTAGGCTCAAAGTGTCCCACTCTAATCAGCTAATTAAGCCATAATTAAGCCATATTCCAAGTTTTTCCCCTTGAGGAATGGGAAGTAGGAAAAAACTGAGTTTTATATTTCCCAATACACATGAACCACACCAATTGTTAGGTAAGCTGGTATATGCAAACTTTCCACATATCCAATAAAATCCTTGCGGAGCAGGCCATTCTTGGAATGCATTGTTCCATAATCCCTGTAAAACTGTATTATTAAAGGGATTATAATCAATACTATGCATGGTTCCCCAATTCTGAATACTTGAGTCTCCGTAAGATCTCTGACCTTCGCATACCATAATTCCTACTTCCTCCTGATTTTTGGAGCAGTTTCTCTGAAAGCAGAAGTAACCTATAATGGATGTAGTTAGAGCCCACTTTTGACTTCTCTTTGCTAATTTAGTAGTCCATGTAGACGTAATATTGGTGTCTTGGATATCAACCTCTTTGGCTTCCCAGGGCCATTGTTCCCCCATATTTGTCCCACCACATACAGGTGAAACTCGAAAAATTAGAATATCGTGCAAAAGTTCATTTATTTCAGTAATGCAACTTAAAAGGGGAAACTAATATATGAGATAGACTCATTACATGCTGTTCTGTACCAGCCTGCTACCGGCCCTGCAGAAAAGGCAGGGACAACCCCTTTACAAACGGCAAGAGGCTGGAATTACGCCTGCCAAATTTATAGCTACAAAAACAAACAAGACACGAACCAAGAAACAGGAGCTTTAAGAAACACGAACTATCCAAGCGGTTGCCTTCAGCAAACCAGCCCTCCCCACACATTCCCCTTATATAGAGTTCAGGGCGTGGCTTCTCTCTGCCTCCTTCCGAGAAGCCCCATTGCCTTCCTCTGTTTACTCCTAATTGACTGCCTCCTGCGTCGGGCGTACTTGAACAGGGCCAGCTGTGGGTCATCTTCATCCATGCTGTCAGGCTCACACAGCTGGGTCTCCGTGGTGACCAAGTGGGAGGGGCCTGGCTGAGGGCTCTCATCAGCAAGATCTTCAACCCCCTCAGCAAGGTCTTCAACACCCCCCTCCTCCTCCTCTGAGTCGTCCGACCCAACTGCCGAAACCACAGGCTGACCCTGAATCACAACACATGCAAAGCAAGATAGTTCAAGCCGTGATTTGTCATAATTATGATAATTATGGCGTACAGCTCATGAAAACCCCAAATCCACAGTCTCAGAAAATTAGAATATTACATGCAATCAATAAAACAAGGAGTGTACATAGAACAATATCGGACCTCTGAAAAGTATAAGCATGCTGTCCAACCCGTCCTGCAGCAGGCAGAACCACGGCCGGACAGGAACGAGAGACCCCCGCCACGAGTTGTATGTGCTTTATTCTTCAAGATAACAACCCGAAGCAGAAAAACAAAGTCAGCGTTGGCCGCTACCCGCAACCAACGCTGCAAAATACATGCCTACAGCACACGCCCATACCCCACCCAAACACACCCACACCCTCCCATTCCCTATATTCACCCCACCCCTCCCCAGCAGAGCCTTTTGCTCCTTGCTCCGACGCCCAGCACTCCCTTTCCATCAGGTAAGCTCTCACCCAAGACCCACCACCACCATGCTCCACCCCCACACCCCTTCCAGGTCCCACCTGGCCCTGGGCCTCTGCATGGCCGCCAGCATCCAGCCCCTCTAGCCACCCGGGCGCCGCCTCCGACACAGGCACCACGGTGGGAACGAGCCCGTCCCCCAACGAGAAAGCCATGGAGCCTGCCGGCGCCTGGGCAGGGCTGTCTTGCGCCCGTGCGTGCTGCACAGCTGCTCCGGAGAGTCCTGCCGTGAGGAGAGTCTGTAGCCGAGGCCCTGCTGCCCCTCGGACCTGTGGACCCTTCCCCCGCTCGAGACAGCGGTCCTTCAGCAACAGGGGGGCTCCCGGGGCAGCAACCACCGTCCGGTGGCTGTGCGCAGCCGCGCCAGCCGTCTCAGCGTCCTTGCCGGTCCTGTCGCCAGGCGGCATGTCCTGCGCCTGCGTGTCGTCAAACGGGAGCTCCGCCGGCTGCAGCGCGGCCGGCTGCATCGAAACGGCTGTCCAGCGACTCTCCTGGGCCAGCGAGGAGCAGGGCGGTCCGGGGTGGAGGTCCGTTGAACCGTCAGGGCACCCGGCGACCAGGCAAGGAGAGACCGTGGGGGTGGAAAGGGCCCCCGTGGAATGTCGGCCCCATGGGGCCCGACATGCTGCCCCCTCTACCAGGGGCCCACCTGGAATGTAAGGGGAGAAGGGTAAGCGGTCAGTTACACGTCCCGCGGTCTCCCCCTGGCTCCCACCCGGCTTCTCTGGGTATCTCCGGTGGAACGCTCGGAGAAGACACACACACACGTCCCCCCCGTACCCAGGTGGCTTCCTCTATAGGGTATCCCTGCCAGAGGACCAGCGAGGAGCAGGGTAGTCCGGGGTGGAGGTCCGTCAAACCATCAGGGCACCCGGTGCCAGGCAAGGAGAGGCCGTGGGGGTGGAAAGGGCCCCCGTGGAATGTCGGCCCGCGGTCTCCCCCTGGCTCCCACCTGACTTCTCTGGGTATCTCCGGTGGAACGCTCGGAGGAGACGGGGTGCACACACGTCCCCCCCCGTACCGAGGTGGCTTCCTCTATAGGGTATCCCTTCCAGAGGACCAGATATTGTACCCGCCCCCTCCGTTTCCTGGAGTCCAGGATTTCCTGTACTTCATAGTGGTCGCCACGCACAGGCCCTGGGCCTCCCTCCCCCACCGCCGCGGAAGTGGTTATCGCGGGTTTCAACAGGCTACTGTGGAAGACAGGGTGGATCTTCCCCAGGAGCGTGGGTAACCGGAGCCTGACGGTGACAGGGTTTATTACTTGTACTACTCGAAATGGGCCGAGGTATTTGGGCCCCAGCTTCTTGCAGGGTACCTGTAACCGCAAGTATTTGGTGGATAGATAAACCAGATCACCTACTTTGGGGGGGGGAATGGCTTCCTCCTCTTGTCTGCCTGCTCTTTGTACGTTCCCTCAGCCCGTTCCAACGCCCTCTTTACCACCCCCCCCATACGTCCTCCAATTGGTGCATCCACTCCCTAGGTGTGCAGGACGCAGGAGCGCCCTGGTCGCAGCCAGCGATGGGAACGAATTCGTAACCAGATACCACCTTGTAAGGGGAGAACCCAGTGCTGCTATGCACTGCATTATTGTAGGCCACCTCCACGAAGGCTAGCAGGTCCACCCAATCAGACTGCTGGTACGAGACGTAACACCGTAAGTATCGCTCTACCGCTGCGTTCGCACGCTCCGCAGCCCCGTTAGTGCATGGGTGGTACGCTGAGCTCAAGCCTTGTGTTGATCCAATGTAACGCACGAAGTCCTTCCAGAATTGGGCCGTGACTTGCACCCCACGGTCCGAAATGATACGCCGCAGCACCCCGTGGAGGCGGTATATGTGCTGTACAAACATCCAGGCCAGCCGGCGGGCCGAAGGCAACCCTCTGCAGGGGATGAAGTGTGCCTGTTTTGAAAACAGGTCCACCACAGTCCACAGAACGTTGTAGCCCCTGCTCTCCGGCAACTCGACCACAAAGTCCATGGCGATGTCCTGCCAAGGCCAAACGGGGTCCGCCACCTGTTGCAGAAGCCCTAATGGTTTGCCGGTAGAGGGTTTGGCGGTCGCACATACGCGGCATCTCTGCACATAGTCCTCAATGTCCCGCCTCATAGTTGGCCACCAGAACTGGCGGCGGGCTAAGTGTAGTGTTTCTACAAACCCGAAATGACCTGCCTGCCTGGCGTCATGGCACTGATAGAGCGTCCGGTCCCTCACCGTTGCCGGTACGTACAGCTTAGCCCCGTGCCAGGCCAAGCCATCCCGCAATGTAAGCGTATCAGGATGTGCCTGCACCCATTCGTCGGTTTCCAGCGCTTCCCTGCAGTCCTGCAATAGGTCATCCGTCAACGCGTGGGCCATGTGCCCCGTGCCTTCCGCCGGGCAGGGTGGTACCAATGCCTGTACTACCTCCTCTTTCCGGCAGTCATATTGCGCTAGCCGTGACAAAGCGTCCGCTAGGAAGTTTCTACCCCCTGGCACATACTTGAGCCGAAACCGGAATCGCTGAAAGTATTGAGCCCACCGCACATGCTTCGGGGACAGACGGCGGGGCGTTTGCAGGACTTCCAGGTTCTTGTGGTCCGTCCACACCTCGAACATCTGGCTAGCTCCCTCAAGGAGATGTCTCCACGTCCCCAAGGCCCAGCGAACCGCGAAGGCCTCTCCCTGAAGGCATGCGGTGACCGCCACCACCATTGCCCACTGGGATGCATAGGCCTGGGCATACCCGTCTAGGTGGTTGATCACCTGGCCCAGAAACATAGCCAGGTGATCGGGGTGGCTATCGTATGTTACGGTGAGCGGTGGTGGCCCCCATACCACGCCCGGACCCCAATGACCAACAGGGGGGCTTGGCCCTGGGATGCCCCCCACCGGCCTGGGTGCTTGTCATCTGGTAGCCCTTTCCGGTGTTGGCCAAGCATCTTGCCCGCTCGGTGCTGACGTGGTTGAGGGCCGTGCGCTGGCTTCCCCGGGGAAGGAGGTACCCGAGCCGGTTGGCGCCTTGAATCTCGGGCTAGCCAGCCGGAAATGGGATGTTGCTGGCTGAGTGGGTGCACCCGCAAGGGACCACTGGCCCGCGTCTGCTTCAGGGCCCGTGGCCGCCCAAGAGCTGGAGTCACGAGTCCCTACCTCCCCAAACCTGTCACGCAACACGTCCATTGTCTGGCTACCAGGGGCGGTGGAGTAGCTCCATTTTTCACCGTCGTCCTCGGTAAGCCGATGCTCCCTCCAGCCCATCGGAGCCCCACTTGGCCGGCTCGTCCGTCCCTGGTCGAGGCCCGTGAGGCCCAAAGCTGAGCTCAGCCACCACTCCCCTCCCTGGGTTTGACTGCTGGCGCCTTGAGACTCCACCACAGGGGCCGCTGGTGGCACCTCCCGCACTTTGGGCCGTACTGCTGGGTGGACATTCTCTACCCCCGCCTCCTCGAGTGGCTTCATCACCGCCTCGGCTGCAACAGCCTCCTCCATCCTGGTCTCCGGAGCAGCTTCTTGCAAACCTTCTGCCATGTCCCACAAACCAGGGAAAAGGCACACAGCAGTAAGGCCAAAAGGCCGCAAGGTTGGAAGAACGCTGACTTACTGTCCAACTCGTCCTGCAGCAGGCAGAACCACGACCGGACAGGAACGAGAGACCCCCGCCACGAGTTGTATGTGCTTTATTCTTCAAGATAACAACCCGAAGCAGAAAAACAAAGTCAGCGTTGGCCGCTACCCGCAACCAACGCTGCTAAATACATGCCTACAGCACACGCCCACACCCTCCCATTCCCTATATTCACCCCACCCCTCCCCAGCAGAGCGCTCCCTTTCCGTCAGGTAAGCTCTCACCCAAGACCCACCACCACCATGTTCCACCCCCACACCCCTTCCAGGTCCCACCTGGCCCTGGGCCTCTGCATGGCCACCAGCATCCAGCCCCTCTAGCCACCCGGGCGCCGCCTCCGACACAGGCACCACGGTGGGAACGAGCCCGTCCCCCAACGAGAAAGCCATGGAGCCTGCCGGCGCCTGGGCAGGGCTGTCTTGCGCCTGTGCGTGCTGCACAGCTGCTCCGGAGAGTCCTGCCGTGAGGAGAGTCTGTAGCTGAGGCCCTGCTGCCCGTCGGACCTGTGGACCCTTCCCCCGCTCGAGACAGCAGTCCTTCAGCAACAGGGGGGCTCTCGGGGCAGCAACCACCGTCCGGTGGCTGTGCGCAGCTGCACCAGCCGTCTCAGCGTCCTTGCCGGTCCTGTCGCCAGCTGGCGTGTCCTGCGCCTGCGCGGCGTCAAACGGGAGCTCCGCCGGCAGCAGTGCGGCCGGCTGCATCGAAACGGTCCTGTCGCCAGCCGACGTGTCCTGTGCCTGCGTGGCGTCAAATGGGAGCTCCGCCAGCAGCAGCGCGGCCGGCTGCATCGAATCGGCTGTCCAGCGACTCTCCTGGGCCAGTGAGGAGCAGGGCGGTCCGGGGTGGAGGTCCGTCGAACCATCAGGGCACCCGGCGACTAGGCAAGCAGAGGCCGTGGGGGTGGAAAGGGCCCCCGTGGAATGTCGGCCCCACGGGGCCCGACACATGCATATGTACTCAGTACTTGGTTTGGGCCCCTTTTGCAGCAATTACTGCCTCAATGCCGCGTGGCATGGAAGGCATGGGCCTTCCCACTTTGGAACCAGTTTTTCTTCCTTCCAACTCCGGATCAGCACCCAGTCTCCGATCTGAAATCTCTGGACTGGAAACTCCAAGGGAGGTGTTTGTGCCAGCAATCCTTGTTCCCTGAGAAAATCAAAATATCTGGACAGTTTATGTACATATTGCTTCAGTACTCTTTCTCAAGTTTGGAGTGAGTCTATACAAATTTGTCCTGGGGTCAAAGCAACTCCAAATAATTCATAGGGTGACAGTCCTATGTCTTTTCATGGCTGAGTCCTGATTCTTAGCAGTGCCAGTGGCAGGCACTTAGTCCAGGGCATGTGGGTCTCTAAAATTAGTTTAGTTAATGATTCCTTTATCTTTGCATTAGCCCTTTCAACTTTTCCACCGCTGGCCGCATGCCAAGCTGTGTGAAATTTCCAACTTATTCCCAAGGCTTCCATAATATTCTGCAATACCTTTGCTGTGAAATGGCTCCCCTGGTCGCTATCAATTTGAGTGACCATCCCATATCTAGGAATAATCTGATCTAGTAGTACTCTTGATACAACCTTGGCAGTTGCATTACCGGTTAGATGGTCTGTTATAACCAACAGAAACTTCAGTTTGCCTATTCTAGGCAGCTCGGTGAAATCTACCTGAATGCATTGAAAGGGTCTTAGGGCAGGTGGCCTCCCTCCTAGTTGCTGTTTTCTCATAGCTTGCCTGTTAGTTTTCTTGCATATGAGACATTTTTCAGTGACTTGTTTGGCCAAGGTATAAATTCCAATGCATCCATAATGTTTCAGGAGCTCATCCACCAATGCCTGAACCCCCCCCCCCCCCCAGTGGCTTCCTTCATGTAACTTCACCAATAATCCTCCCGTTATGGGTTTATTGATTACCTGCCTCCCATCCAGGAGAAACCATTTACCCTTCTCTCCTTGTTGTCCACCTATCTGCATTATTTCTTTTTCCTGTTTTTGAAAACACAGAGATCTCTTCTGGCATTTCTACAATGGGTGTTAAGACATTTATACTTTCTTCATTTGCTGCCCTCTTGGCTTCCTCATCCACAATCCTATTTCCCACACTTTCAAACGAATTGCCCCTCTGATGTGCACTCACATGGGTTATGACAATTCTTTTTGGTAACTGGAGGGCTTCCATTATTTGTTGGATCAGCCCTTCTTCTTTTTTTTTTAATCCCATTTATATCCCTCCCTTCTCCGAAGACTCAGGGCGGCTTACAATCTAAGAAGCACAAATCAATGTGCTTAGCAATAGCCTTCATTCTATGTATATGCCTGCTTATTAGGGCTTTTGGGCCCCCTCCAAGCGGCATTATTACAAAGTCAGCTTATTGCCCCCAACAATCTTGGTCCTCATTTTACCTACCTCGGAAGGATGGAAGGCTGAGTCAACCTTGAGCCTGGTGGGACTCGAACCTGCACTAATTGCAGGCAGCTGGTGTTACTTAAGGAGGCATTAGCCCACTGCTCCACCAAGGCTCTTCATGAATCAATTCCTGAATTGCAAGTTTGCAAGTTTGGGCTGACCAATTCTTTGGCAGGCTACCGGATTCTACCAACTCTTTGGTGTGTCCATTTATAATTTCTGTAATGTATTGGGCCTTGTTTTACTGAGTATACCATGTGGGGTTTGAATGCACGAAGGTTGTTTAAGCAAGGAGTTGGCTAACGGCTCCCAACTCCTCAGACAACCTGTCTCCAGCACTGCCATTGGCTGCCTCTAGGGTGGCAATAGGTTGCTTCAAACCTATTGGCCGCCACCTAGAGGCCACGGTATAAATAGCTGCATTCACAGCAAGTGATGGGCCAAGCTTAGGCCATCTGACATCATACTGACCAACTTTCAGAATGCTAGAGTCGCAGTCAAGGGCGAGGCCACATTGGCCATCAAATTCAAGGGGTTTACTGGGCACCTGGATGTTGTCGTAGTAGGGGGTCAGCGAATGAGCCTGATCGGGCTCGATTGGTTTGATGCATTAGGCATCCAAGTCACCGGTATCAATCGGACACAAGTCGCGAGTCTAGCAACAGTATGCGAGGAGTTTGCAGATGTGTTTGACTCAAGCCTAGGGACTTACAAGGGGCCTCCAATAACATTTAAACTCGATCCTACTGTAATGCCTGTCAGGATTAAGTTAAGTTAAGTTAAGATAAGTTTATTGAATTTATATACCGCCCTTTTCCCATAGGACTCAGGGCGGTTTACAAGGTATTTAAAAATGTCAATACAATACAAAAGTTAAAAACAATTAAAAATAATTAAATTTGATCCCTGAAAAATATAAAACCCCAATTAAAAACTCTCAGCCTGGGCCGGAGAGCTCAAAGAGCCAGGTCTTCAGGTCCCGGCGGAATGAACGAAGGTCGGGGGCAGTTCTAAGCTCCACGGGCAGCTGGTTCCAAAGGGCAGGCGCAACCACTGAGAAGGCCCTCCCCCTGGGTGTTATCCGCTGGCAATCTTTTACCGGCGGCACCCTGAGAAGGCCCTCCCTGTGGGAGCGCACAGAAAAAAGGGAACTTGATACCGGCAGCAGGTGTTCCCTCAAATATCCCGGACCCAAGACATTTAGGGCTTTATGGGTCATCACCAGCACCTTGAATCTCACCCGGAGGGCAACCAGAAGCCAATGCAGCTCGCGGAGTAGAGGTGTTACATGGGAGTATCGGGAAACCCCCATCACAACTCGCGCGGCTGCATTCTGCACCAGTTGAAGCCTCCGAGTGGTCCTCAAGGGCAGCCCCATGTAGAGAGCGTTGCAGTAGTCTAACCGGGAGGTCACGAGCGCATGGGTGACTGTGCGTAGGGCATCTCGGTCCAGATAGGTCGCAACTGGCGCACCAGGAGAACCTGGGCAAAAGCCCCTCTGGTCACGGCTCCTATGTGATCTTCAAAATTGAGCCGTGAATCCAGGAGGACGCCCAAGTTGCGAGCCTTATCAATGGGGGGGTAACACCTCACCCCCCATCGGTAAAGATGGAATAGTCTGGTTAACCCGAGATGCCGGTATGCACAGCCACTCAGTCTTGGCAGCATTGAGACGAAGCCTGTTTCTCCCCATCCAGACCTGGACCGCCTCCAGGCAACGGGACATCATGGCGAGGGCATCACTGGGTTGGTTCAGGGTGGAGAAAAAAAAGTTGGGTATCATCAGCATACTGATGACACCCCACCCCGAAACCACAAATGGTCTCACCCAGCGGCTTCATATAGATGTTGAACAGGAGGGGAGAGAGAACCAACCCCTGAAGAACTCCACAAATGAGAGGCCTCGGGGTCGATGGTATCAAAAGCCGCTGAGAGATCTAATAGGACTAGGACAGAGGAACAACCCCTGTCCCGAGCCCACCAGAGATCATTCACCAGCACGACCATTTTGGCTGTCAGCCCCGTTGTTTCTGTAGAGCCGCCAAAAACAGCGACGATCAGCTGTTTGGCGGCTCGGAAGCCCGCTCCTCGGGAGAAGAGGAGGGGGTGAGCGCCCAGGCTGGGGTAGAGCTCTCCCAGACCGCCAGAGTTGAAACTCTGGTGGTTGAAGGATTGAGCCCCCCCGAAGCCTGAGTTTGCTCTGGACTTTGGGACGTCTCTGCTCCAGGGCTTTGGAGCAGAGCAGGATGCTGCAACCATCCCTGCCAGCGAGAGTGAACTTTGGATTACTTGGATGCAGGCAGAGCTGTACAGGAGAATGTTGTCAGAGCAAGTATATGAACTTTAACTGAGTAGATTTTGTGGAGACTTTTAAAAGTGAAACTGCGCAACAGAATTAAGTGGGTGAAAATGGCTGCCAAATCATCTAAAGTTCCTAGAAGCGCGGGGGCTTCGCCAGTTCAGCAATCTTCATTACAGGCTTTAATGCCCCCCCCCGGCACCTGCACCCGCACCAGCCTTGACAATAAAAGATCTGCAGGATGTTTTGCAAGAGGGTTTGAAAAAGCAATCTCAACAATTAGCTGAACTTATTGAGGAGAAGAACACAGAAATAAGGGCAGACATCTTACTTGCACTTCAAGGCATGGCTGTTTGTATTGAACGTTTGGATGAGAGAGTGGAAGAACTTAGCCAAAATAGTGTGAGATTAGATGCCAAAATGACGGATGCTGAAACGGTGATGGAAAAGATTGACGACGATTTATTATTGGTTCAGCATAGAGAGATGGAATTTGCTGTGAGAATTGGATGAAGGAAGACCCTAAGGAAAATTTGAAAAAAGTAGTTTCAGAAGCCCTTGAAGAGGTTTTGGGGCGCTCAGCAGAAGATATTATGGTGGATATAGATAAAATATTCCTGGATTGCAAGACAAAGGAAACTACCTAGAGATGTGGTGGTTTATTTTACAAAGAGAGCAATTAGAAATGAGGTTATTCAAGCCTTTTATAATAGCAAATTTGCAGTTGCAGAGCAAGAAGTTTTGATTCTAAAAGAGATCCCTCCAAGAATTTTAAGGAGAAGGAAAGAGTTTGCTTTTTTGGCAGAAGAATTAAGAAGACGGGCTATCCAGTTCAGATGGGAGATCCCAGTAGGTATGGTGGTGATGTATGCAGGCACGAGATATCGTCTTCTCACAGTGTTACAGGCACGTGATTTTTATGCTAACATTTTGAAGGCAGTCCCTATACCACTTCTGGAATCCAAAAGGAAGAATGGTGAAGGAGAGCGTCAACCACAAAGTGAGAGTACACAAGGGGCTGAAGGAGTCACGCAGCTGAAAGATGGAGAATTCCAGAAAGTTACAGGAGTGGATCAGATTTCAGTATCAACGGAGGAGGTCAGAGACCAAAGAATGACACGCTGCAGCTAGACGAATGAGACAAGAGCAAGAACAGCAGAGAGTTATGCCGGCATCTCAAAAACCTACTTACAGTGAAACAGTGGGAGAAGCGAGGCCAAAGAGAGTGCAGGTGATTTTGGAAGAGGCGCTCCAAAAGCTTCAGGTCGCAAAAGATGGCGACAAAGCTTCTAACCTGGAATGTTAATGGTCTAAATTCACGACATAAGAGAAAGAAAGTATTTCAATATCTAAAGCAATTTAAAAACGATATTATTTGCTTACAGGAAACACATACAAGTGAAACTCGAAAAATTAGAATATCGTGCAAAAGTTCATTTATTTCAGTAATGCAACTTAAAAGGGGAAACTAATATATGAGATGGACTCATTACATGCAAAGCAAGATAGTTCAAGCCGTGATTTGTCATAATTGTGATGATTATGGCGTACAGCTCATGAAAACCTCAAATCCACAATCTCAGAAAATTAGAATATTACATGCAATCAATAAAACAAGGAGTGTACATAGAACAATATCGGACCTCTGAAAAGTATAAGCATGCATATGTACTCAGTACTTGGTTTGGGCCCCTTTTGCAGCAATTACTGCCTCAATGCGGCGTGGCATGGAAGCTATCAGCCTGTGGCACTGCTGAGGTGTTATGGAAGACCAGGATGCTTCAATAGCGGCCTTCAGCTCTTCTGCATTGTTCGGTCTCATGTCTCTCATCTTTGTCTTGGCAATGCCCCATAGATTCTCTATGGGGTTCAGGTCAGGCGAGTTTGCTGGCCAATCAAGCACAGTAATCGCACGGTCATTGAACCAGGTTTTGGTGCTTTTGGCAGTGTGGGCAGTTGCCACGTGCTGCTGGAAAATGAAGTCAGCATCCCCATAAAGCTCGTCTGCAGAAGGAAGCATGAAGTGCTCCAAAATCTCCTGGTAGATGGCTGCGTTGACCCTGGACTTAATGAAGCACAGTGGACCAACACCAGCAGATGACATGGCTCCCCAGATCAACACAGACTGTGGAAACTTCACACTGGACTTCAAGCATCTTGCAGTGTGTGCCTCTCCATTCTTCCTCCAGACTCTGGGTCCTTGGTTTCCAAATGAGATGCAAAAGTTGCTCTCATCAGAAAAGAGGACTTTGGACCACTGAGCAACAGACCAGGTCTGTTTTTCTTTAGCCCAGGTAAGACGCTTCTGATGTTGTTTGTTGTTCAGGAGCGGCTTGACAAGAGGAATACGACATTTGAAGCCCATGTCCAGGATCCGTCTCTGTGTGGTGGCTCTTGATGCACTGACTCCAGCCTCAGTCCACTCCTTGTGAAAGTCCCCAACACTTTTGAATGGCCTTTTCCTGACAATCCTCTCCAGGCTGCGGTCATCCCTGCTGCTTGCGCACCTTTTTCTTCCACACTTTTCCCTTCCACATAACCTTCTATTAATGTGCTTTGATACAGCACTAGGGAACATCCAACTTCTTTTGCAATTACCTTTTGAGGCTTTCGCTCCTTATGGAGGGTGTCAATGATGGTTTTCTGCACAACTGTCAGGTCAGCAGTCTTCCCCATGATTGTGATTCCTACTGAACCAGACTGAGAGACCATTTAAAGGCTCAGGAACCCTTTGCAAGTGTTATGGCTTAATTAGCTGATTAGAGTGGGACACTTTGAGCCTAGAATATTGCACCTTTTCACAATATTCTAATTTTCTGAGATTGTTGATTTGGGGTTTTCATGAGCTGTAAGCCATAATCATCACAATTATGACAAATCACGGCTTGAACCATCTTGCTTTGCATGTAATGAGTCTATCTCATATATTACTTTCCCCTTTTAAGTTGTATTACTGAAATAAATGAACTTTTGCACGATATTCTAATTTTTCGAGTTTCACCTGTATTCGAGCGGCTGATCAAAAGTACTTGGTAAACTTTAGGTTGGGCACACAGTTTATTGCTTCTGCAACTGATAATAAAAATGGAGTTGTTATTTATGTCAAGAATACTTTAACAGCGAGTTTAATTGAAGCAGACAAACAAGGAAGATATGTTATAATTGAATTATTAATAGAAGGCAAGAAAACGCTTTTGGTTGGACTATACGCTCCTAATCAGCAGCAAGGAGATTTTTACAATTTACTACACAGCAAGATTATTCAGTGGGATTATAAATCTTGTATTTTTATGGGAGATTGGAATGGCGTCTTGGATGTACAAATGGACAAGGGAGGCCTTTTTAAAAGCACGCCAAGTCATGCTAAACTGCCTAAATCTTTTTTTGAGATGAAGGATGACTTGGAATTGAGAGATGTTTGGAGAGAAAGGAACTTGCAAGAAAAAGACTTTACTTTTTTCTCCGACAGGCATCTTTCTCCAGGATCGATTTTGTATTAATTACTAATGATTTTTTTCCCTAGGATTAAGAAGATTAAGATTTGTCCAAGAACTATATCTGATCATAGTCCAGTATGGTTGGAGACAGAAAAAGATAATGGAGATAGACGGTCTTGGCGTTTAAATGAAAATTTGTTTAGATACCAGGAAAATGTGGAAGAGTGTAAAAAACAGATGAAAGAATTTTTTAAAATTAATATGCATAAAGGTACTTCTATTGAGATGGTTTGGGATGCAAGTAAAGCTTATATGAGACGTGTATTAATATATTTGAATAATAAACATAGATGTAAACTGGAATTTAAGAGGAAAGAATTAGAGGTTGAAATTAAGGAAAAAGAAAAGGCTTTAATTCTGAATCCATCAGATGGGAATATCAAAGAGGTAATTACTTGATTAAGGGGTCAGTTTGATACGTTAATGGCAGATCAAGTGGCAACTAACTTACGGTTTGCTTTTCTGGCAGAAGAATTAAGAAGATGGGATATCCAGTTCAGATGGGAGATCCCAGTAGGTATGGTGGTGATGTATGCAGGCACGAGATATCATCTTCTCACAGTGTTACAGGCACGTGATTTCTATGCTAACATTTTAAAGGCAGTCCCTATACCACTTCTGGAATCTAAAAGGAAGAATGGTGAAGGAGAGCGTCAACCACAAAGTGAGAGTACACAAGGGGCTGAAGGAGTTACGCAGCTGAAAGATGGAGAATTCCAGAAAGTTACAGGAGTGGATCAGATTTCAGTATCAACGGAGGAGGTCAGAGACCAAAGAATGACACGCGCTGCAGCTAGACGAATGAGACAAGAGCAAGAACAGCAGAGAGTTATGACGGCACCTCAAAAACGTACTTACAGTGAAGCACCGGGAGGAGCACGGCCAAAGAGAGTGCAGGTGATTTTGGAAGAGTCGCTCCAAAAGCTTCAGGTCGCAAAAGATGGCGACAAAGCTTCTAACCTGGAATGTTAATGGTCTAAATTCACCACATAAGAGAAAGAAAGTATTTCAATATTTAAAGCAATTTAAAAACGATATTTTTTTTTATTAAAAAGTTTTACAATACATTTTATCTTTAACAAACCAAAAAAAAGAAAAAAACCCCTCCCAACCCCCTCCCCTCCCACCCTCTTCCCCCTCCCCAACCCTCCCCAACCCCTCCCTCCCTTTCCCCTCCCCCCCACTTCCCAGAGCAGAATACAGGGTATAAAAATACAAACAATCATAATCTAACTTACGCAAACAATCCTAAACTATTTAAACTATCGAACTTTAACTCATATAGGTAAACTCCAAACATATATATATATATATATATATATATATATATATATATATATATATATATATATATATATATATATATATATATATATATATATCATATCAATAATTATACAAATACAAAATAATACTTTCCAACCTAATACCAAAACACAGGGTATAAAAAAATACAAACAATCATAATCTAACTTATGCAAACAATCCTAAACTATTTAAACTATCAAACTTTAACTCATACAGGTAAATTCCAAACATACATATATATATCATATCAGTGATTATTCAAATACAAAATAATACTTCAATCTAATACCCAATAAAAACAATCCCAAATAAACCAATTTATATCAATTGTCTAAAGCTATTCCTCATTCCAACTAAGCTTTAAATTCATATTATCCTAATGTATTATACAACTTAAAATACCATAGATTACTTTCCAAACTTAATTTTTTTTATATAATCACATCATTCTTATATTCTTATATTCTATTACCTATTGCAATATTACCCATAAAAATATTACAAGTTAGCTTCAATCACAAAGAAAACAATTTATATCAATTTTATAAAACTATTCTTCTATCCAGCTAAGCTTCAACATACTAAAACCAGGTTTATACAACCTTCCCTTCTCCTAATGTATTATACAACTTAAAATACCATACATTACCTTCCAAGCTTAAAATTTTCCATCCAAATAACAAATCATAACCTACAGAATATCAATAAACACTACTACAAATCTTCCCAATTAACTTTTCATAATCATCTTAAAACTAAAACAGCACAAAGTATTACATAATTATTTTATAAGGGTAAAAAATATATCCCCAAATATTTAGTCCTTCTAGCAATTCCAATTCCCATAATCCTTATTACATTGTTGTCTCTTACAATTACGTGACTAAGTCTTCAGGCTTGGTTCATTCGTCCAGAAGCAGCACGCCTCTTCCCATTTCTGGCCTTCTCCAGTGGTAATGAAATTTGACCCACTCCTGTACCTTTCACATCTGTCTGCGTTAACCCTTCGGCAACTTGCGGGTTCTCTCTGGAACATTGAGACTCTCTCTCACCTTTTTTCTTTGTAGATTCCAAAGATGGTATGGGGGCTGCTTTTAAAACATTACTGTAGAAATCACGTGCCTGAATCACCGTGGTAAAACAATACCTCGTACCTTCATATGTTACCACCATACCCACTGGTATTTGCCATCTAAACTTAATATCACGTCGTCTCAATTCTTGTGTCAAAAAAGCAAATTCCTTCCTTTTTCTTAAAACTTTTGCAGGGATCTCTTTTAAAATCAGAACTTTTTGCTCAGCAATTACAAAATCAATATTGTAGGAGGCCTGGATAACTTCATTTCTAATGATTCTCTTTGTAAAGTAAACCACCACATCTCTGGGTAGTTTCCTTTGTCTTGCGATCCACGAATTAACACGGAAGATTTTATCTATATCTTGCATTATTTCATCTGCTGGTCGCTCCAACACCCCTTCCAAAGCCTCAGAAACCATTTTCTTCAAATTTTCCTTAGGATTTTCTTTCAGACCTCTAATTCTTAAAGCAAATTCCATCTGATAATACTGTGTCGAAATCAAATCATAATCCATTTTCTCTATCACATTTTCAGTTTCTGTCATTTTGGCTTCCAGTCTAATATCATTTTGAACAAGATCTTCCACTCTGTTATCCAAAATCTCAATGCTTTTAACCATGCTTTGTATTGCAGATGTAATGTCTGCTCTCAATTCTGTTAATTTCTCTGTAAACTTCTCCTCCAACTTTTTCTCCATTATCTCAACAAATTGCTGCATTTGCTTTCCCATAGTCTCTTGCAACAGATTCTGCAAATCTTTTGCTGTAAAAGCTGATACAGATTCAGACGCAGAGGACACCGAAGACTGCTGCATCAAAGCAGGAACTTTAGAGGATATAGCCGCCATTTTCACCCACTATTGTTAGCTACGCACTTTCACTTACGGATTCAGCAAAGTCCATTGAGTTAAAGATCAACACATCATCTTCACCAAAATCTCCTGCATCGCTCTCTCCTGCGTCCTCGTTCTCAAAGGCTCTTCCTTGCTAGCAGGGATGGTTGCGAACGCCCTGTTCTGCTCCAAAAAACCCGGAGCAGAGACGCCTCGCAGTCCGGAGCATGCCCAGGCTTCGGGGGGCTCAATCCTTCCGCCGCCAAAACTCTAACTTCTGGCGGCCCCGGAGAGCTCTACCCCTACCTGGACGCTCACCCCCTCCTCTTCTCCCGAGGTGGGGGCTTCCGAGCCGCCGAACAGCTGATCGGCGCTGCTTTCGGCAGCTCTACGGAGCCGCGAGGCTGACAGCCAAGAAATGGCTGCCTCCGGCGACGCCTTGCCATCCGGAAGTCCCAATTTAAAAATGATATTATTTGCTTACAGGAAACACATATTCGAGCAGCTGATCAAAAGTACTTGGTAAACTTTAGTGTTGCGCCCCACGGGCTCGACACTCAGTGGTGCCCCGACGACCGGCACCGCGTTCCCACGCCCATGCCTCGACCCGTTCCGCTCCTACCCCTCGCTCTGACATCCTTTACCGGAGGCGGGCAGCTCCTGCGCCTCGCCTGACGTCGGAAAAGCAGCAGCAGCGACGACGGGAAGCACGGCCAGCTGGGAGCTGCGCGCATGCGCACGACGGGTGTGCTGTCGCCGCGGAAGCGCGCACATGCGCACAACAGCCTGTCCAACTCCCTCCGGTGTCGGCAGAACCCACGAGCTCGTTGTGGCCTGAGCCTGGGTCGGCCGTGGGACTGGCTGCCGAGGCACCAACGGGGCCAATGGAAAGGCCTAGGCACTGCAGGCACCTGTGTGCGGGTCCGTGGCAGGGCGGAGAGGTGTCTGAGGGGAAGGGGCGGGAGGTGCCAGCCCAGGGGAGGGGTGCGGGGGTGGATTGTGATGGTGGTGGGGCAGGGTTGTGCGAGGGGGCTTACCTGGAAGGTGGAGGGTGCCGGGTGCCGGGACGGAAACGAAAGGAGGTTTCTGGGAGGGCCGATCCTTAAATGTAGGATGGGCGGATATGGGTGCGGCCGGGTGGGGTGTGGGCGTTTACATTCAACATGTATTTAACAGCGTTGGTTGCGAGTACCAGCCAACGCTGGCTTTGATTCCCTTGGATTTGTTTTCTGTCGTCAATAAACCTTTCCTGAGGACTCGGCACTTGTTTTGGTTGCTTTGTTTCCTGCTCTCTGAACGAGGCCTGAGAGAAAGCCAGCGTTGAACCTTTTCGCTTTGCCTTCCGTGTAGCAAGTGGTCGTTACACAGGAGGAAGCCGGGGCTGTTGCAGCACCCTCCGGGGCGATGGATGTGGGGGAGGCTGCGCTTCCAACGGTTCAGCCTAAACAGCGACCTTCATTGCCTGTGGACTTTGCAGTGGACCCAAGGGAGGCAGGTGGCCATGGTCACACCGGAGAATGGTGGCTGGGCTCTGCCCTGGGTCACAGGGGGCTTGACGGGGGCCACGAATCCCAGCTGAGGGGCCCCTCATCGGTTTGGAGGGAACGGTGCCTACTGGAGGACAATGGCGAAGAGTGGAGCTATTCCACCACCCCAGGCAGTCGGACAATGGACATTCTGCGAACCAGATTCGGGGTGGCTGGCGGCCAGGAACCAACCTCACGGGTGGGCGCTGATTCTAGGGCAGAACCAGGCCATACGACGGCCACCCCGACCGCCTGGCAATGTTCCTAGGCCAGGTGATAGGCCACATGGACCAGTATGCCCAGGCTTATGTGTCTCAGTGGGCTATGGTGGTGGCAGTGACGGCTTGCCTGCAAGGAGAGGCTGCAGCCTGGGTGGCCGATTTATACAGCGACCATGCCTGTAAGCTCGGGGATGTTGGCCTCTTCCTGGAAGCGTTACGGGCCCATTTTGAAGATATCTCCCGAGTGCAGCGGGCCGAAGCTGACATCCTATCTCTACAGCAGTGAGGCAGACCAGCGGTAGAGTATGTGCGGGAGTTCCGTAAGGTGGCCGGGAAATTGCGCTCATGGCCAGAGTGCCTCCTTGTTCACCATTTCAGGGCCGGCCTGGACGGTGCCCTCCGTCGGGCTTGTGTGGTACGTAGCGTCCCGGCACGGCTGCAGGAGTGGTTCCGTGTGGCCGTGGAGCTGGACGTGGGGTTGCAGGACGTCCGGGGACAGCCCGAACCTTTTCCTGGTGGCCGGCGGTCTGCTGAGAAGGCAAAGACAGATGAGCGACCCGTGGAGACGACTGCGCGTACTCCCACCCAGCCAGCACAGGCCGTCCTTCGGTGTTTTCGGTGTGATCAACCGGGTCATCGGGCGGCCGAATGCCCTCTGCCACCTGCCCGGGCAGCCCCTTCTGTCTCCTCAGCACGGGGGGCTGGTTCACAGAGGTCCACGGAGTGGACACGGGCTGCTCACCAACTAGCCGGAGATATGTCCAGACCAACAACCCCCGTACGAGTGGAGATGCCAGCAGCCACCCAGCCCGCGCAGTACGAGAGTCCGGAGGAACAAGAACTGGATGAGGACCCAATGGTGAGTGCTCCGGTGTGCCCCTTTGTGTTCCCTGTGGTACTAGTCAGTCCCCGTACAGGGCAAAAGAGAGCATACAAAGCCCTAGTCGATTCGGGCAGCACTCGATGCCTTATGAGCCAGGCAGTGGTGGCTGGGTTGGGGGTCACGACAAGGCGGCTGGCCACTCCCCTACGGTTCCAACAGGTGGATGGGTCTCTCCATTGGGAGACCCTGCGGTTTATAGTAGTGCCTTCCATGACAGAGGTGATCATTCTGGGGCTCACGTGGTTGGACCGGTGGGGCTCCACGATCTGGTGGGAGGGGGGTTGCCGTCATCTCCGACTGGGGTTGGGGCCACAGCCCCCTCTGGAACACACGTTTATGGGTCCAGCTCACACGGAGGATCGGGAGAAGGCCTGTGGGGGCGGGTTGGTTCAGGATGCCCAGGTACCCCGGGACTACTCCGACCTGATGGATGTGTTCGATGAGCGCGAGTGCGACACACTGCCACCCCATCGTTCCACGGATTGCGCTATCGAATTGGAACCTGGTGCCAGACTTCCGAAAACACGGATGTATGCCATGTCACCAAAAGAAATGCAAGAACTCCGGCGATATATCGATAAGAACCTGGAGAGGGGGTTCATACAGCCAGCATGGTCCAGGATGGCGGCGCCCGTCTTATTTCACGAGAAGAAGGACGGAGGGCTTAGGCTGTGTGTGGATTATCGCGGAGTGAATGCAGTGTGTGTCGAGCACCTCTACCCACTCCCGTTGATGAAGGACTTGTTGGCCCAACTGGCTAAAGGCCGTGTCTTCACCAAACTGGACCTCAGAGAGGCCTACTACCGGATCAGGATTAAGGCCGGGGATGAGTGGAAAACGGCGTTCAACTGTCCCCTGGGGAGCTTTCAGTTTCGGGTGATGCCGTTCGGGTTACAGGGAGCCCCTGCTGTTTTCATGCAGCTGATCAATCAAGTCCTGCATGAGTTTTTGTACCGCGGGGTCCTGGTCTACCTGGACGACATTTTGATCTACACGGAAACGTTGGAGGAGCATGTTGCCTTGGTTCGGCGAGTGCTGACTAAGTTACGGGAAGCACAGCTCTACGTAAAGCTGTCCAAATGTGAGTTCCACAGAACACAGCTCGACTATCTGGGGTATAGGATCTCCGCAGGGGTGGTGGAAATGGATCCTAAGAAGGTGGAGGCCATCCAGCAATGGCAGGCCCCACGGACGCGGCGTCAATTGCAAAGCTTTTTAGGTTTTGCTAACTTCTACCGGCAGTTTATACCATGCTTCGCGGCCATTGCCCTGCCACTCACGGACCTCCTTCGTACACGACAGCTGACGGTACAGCCACGACCCGGACTTCGACTGGCATGGTCTTTAGCGTGCCAACGGCCTTTGAAACGCTCAAAGCTCTTTTTGCTAAAGAACCGGTTTTACTGCATCCGAACCCCGACCTGCCCTATGTGGTCCAGGCGGACGCGAGTGACGTCGCTCTCGGGGCCGTCCTCCTCCAACGGAACAAGGACACGGTGCTCCAGCCATGCGCTTACGCATCCAAAAAATTGTCTCCCGCGGAACGCGCCTGGGCGATATGGGAGAAGGAGGCTTTCGCGGTACGCTGGGCCCTGGAACTGTGGCGACATCACCTGGAGGGGGCTGTCTACCCGTTTGAGGTGTGGACAGAGCATAAAAACCTGGTGGCCCTACAGGCACCTCAACGGCTGTCACCCAAGCATGTCCGGTGGGCGCTATACTTCCGCCGTTTCCGCTTGGTGTTAAAGTACGTTCCGGGGGGAAAAACTTCCTGGCAGACGCGCTATCGCATATGCCACAATTTGAAAGCAAAAGGGAGGACGTCGTTCAGGCACTCGTACCAACCGGGGAAGAGGGTACAGTCCGGGAGGGGGACGTAGTCCTAGCGACACAGGATGAGCTGTGTGAGGTCCTTCGGAAAGCCCTCCAGGGGGACGACTGGCTGCAGACCCACCCAGGGCTTCTGGTAATGCGGGATGGCTTGGCCTGGTACGGGACTCGGATTTACGTGCCTGCATCCTTGCGGGAACGGATTTTGTATCGGTGCCATGACACCAAACAAGCAGGGCATTATGGGTTCCTGAAAACCCTACACCTGGCACACCGACAATTTTGGTGGCCTCATATGCAGAAGACCGTGGAGGAATACGTGCGAAGGTGCCACGTTTGTGCTACAACCAAGCCCATGGTGGGAAAACCTTTGGGCCTCCTCCAGAGAGTAGCCGACCCTACCCGACCATGGCAAGACATTGCTATGGACTTTATTGTCGAGCTACCCGAGAGCAAGGGCCACAACATCATCTGGACAGTAGTGGACTTGTTTTCCAAGCAAGCCCACTTCGTTCCCTGTAAAGGGTTGCCCTCGGCCCGTCGGTTGGCCTGGCTCTTCGTGACACACATTTACCGTCTACACGGGGTGCCGCCCCGTATAATTTCGGACCGAGGCGTGCAGTTCACGGCACACTTTTGGAGGGAGTTCGTTAGGTTCATCTGATCATCACAGGGGTTCAGCACGGCGTACCACCCTAGCACCAATGGCGCGGCAGAACGGGCCAATGCCGCCGTAGAGCGTTACTTGAGGTGCTATGTGTCCTACCAACAAACCAACTGGGTGGACCTTCTGGCGTTTGCAGAAGTGGCATATAATAACGCCGTTCATAGTAGTACGGGATTTTCCCCCTTCAAAGTGGTGACTGGCAACGACTTCGTCCCAATCCCCGAGTGCATCCCGAAGAACGGGGCCCCCTGTCAGCCTCAGGAATGGATGAGGCAGATAGAGGAGGCCTGGGGTGCGGCAAAAAAGGCACTGGAGCGGGCAGCGGTAATGTATAAGGAGCAGGCTGACAAAAAACGGAAGGCGTTCGCAGCTCCAAAGGTGGGGGATCTGGTCTACCTGTCCACCAAGTACTTACGTACGCAGGTTCCCTGTAAGAAACTAGGGCCCAAGTACATCGGGCCGTTCCGGGTGGTACAGGTGATTAACCCCGTAACGGTGCGGCTCCAACTACCGAGGATCTTGGGTAAACTCCACCCGGTCTTCCATAGTAGCCTGCTGAAGCCCACCACCGCGGCCTTGACTGCAGCAGAGGAGGGGGGACCTGGGCCCGTTCACGGTGAGCACTTTGAGGTACAGGAAGTCCTCGACTCCAGGGTGCGTAGGGGGGCTATCCAATACCTAATCAGATGGAAGGGGTACCCCATAGAAGAGGCAACATGGGTGTGGGAAACGGATGTGCAAGCTCCTCGGATGGTGCGGGCGTTCCACCGACAACACCCCGGCAAGCCGAGGGGGGACGGGTGGAGGCCGCGAACCGGGTGGACGGTTACTTACCCCTTATGTTTTCCCCTGCAGGAGGGGCCCAGGTAGGAGGGGCGGCATGTCACGCCCCGCGGGCTCGACACTCAGCGGTGCCCCGACAACCGGCACCACGTTCCCACGCCTCGACCCGTTCCGCTCCTACCCCTCGCTCTGACGTCCTTGACCGGAGGCGGGCAGCTCCTGTGCCTCGCCTGACGGCGGAACAGCAGCAGCGGCGACGACGGGAAGCACGGCCAGCTGGGAGCCGCGCGCATGCGCACGACGGGTCTGCTGTCGCCGCGGAAGCGCGTGCATGCGCACAACAGCCTGTCCAACTCCCTCCAGTGTCGGCAGAACCCGCGAGCTCGTTGAGGCCTGAGCCTGGGTCGGCTGTGGGACTGGCTGCCGAGGCACTGATGGGGCCAATGGAAAGGCCTAGGCCCTGCAGGCACCTGTGTGCGGGACGGGGAGTTGCGGCTTGTGCCCGGGTTAGCACAGCTGAAGACCCGATGGCTCTGCATACTAGGGGTCCGTGGCAGGGCGGGGAGGTGTCTGAGGGGCAGGGGCGGGAGGTGCCAGCCCAGGGGAGGGGTGCGGGGGTGGATTGTGATGGTGGTGGGGCAGGGTTGTGCGAGGGGGCTTACCTGGAAGGTGGAGGGTGCCGGGTGCCGGGACGGGAAACGAAAGGAGGTTTCTGGGAGGGCCGATCCTTAAATGTAGGATGGGCGGATATGGGTGCGGCCGGGTGGGGTGTGGGCGTTTACATTCAACATGTATTTAACAGCGTTGGTTGCGGGTAAAAGCCAACGCTGGCTTTGATTCCCTTGGATTTGTTTTCTGTCGTCAATAAACCTTTCCTGAGGACTCGGCACTCGTTTCGGTTACTTTCTTTCCTGCTCTCCGAACGAGGCCTGAGATTTAGGTTGGGCACACAGTTTATTGCTTCTGCGACTGATAAGAAAAATGGAGTTGTTATTTATGTTAAGAATACCTTAACAGCGACTTTAATTGAAGCAGATAAACAAGGAAGATATGTTATATTTGAATTATTAATAGAAGGCAAGAAAACGCTTTTGGTTGGACTATACGCTCCTAATCAACAGCAAGGAGATTTTTACAATTTACTACACAGCAAGATTATTCAGTGGGATTATAAATCTTGTATTTTTATGGGAGATTGGAATGGTGTTTTGGATGTACAAATGGACAAGGGAGGTCTTTTTAAAAGCACTCCAAGTCATGCTAAACTGCCTAAATCTTTTTTTGAGATGAAGGATGACTTGGAATTGAGAGATGTTTGGAGAGAAAGGAACTTGCAAGAAAAAGACTTTACTTTTTTCTCCGAAAGGCATCAATCTTTCTCCAGGATCGATTTTGTATTAATTACTAATGATTTTTTTCCTAGGATTAAGAAGATCAAGATTTGTCCAAGAACTATATCTGATCATAGTCCAGTATGGTTAGAGATAGAAAAAGATAATGGAGATAGACGGTCTTGGCGTTTAAACGAAAATTTGTTTAGATACCAGGAAAATGTGGAAGAGTGTAAAAAACAGATGAAAGAATTTTTTAAAATTAATATGCATAAAGGTACTTCTATTGAGATGCAAGTAAAGCTTATATGAGAGGTGTATTAATATATTTGAACAATAAACATAGACGTAAACTGGAATTTAAGAGGAAAGAATTAGAGGAAGAAATTAAGGAAAAAGAAAAGGCTTTGATTCTGAATCCATCTGATGGGAAGATCAAAGAGGTAATTACTTTATTAAGGGGTCAGTTTGATACGTTAATGGCAGATCAAGTGACAACTAACTTACGGTATGCTAGACATAACACTTTTTGTAATGCTAATAAACCGGGTAGATGGTTAGCTTATTTGTTAAGGAAGAAGCAAAGAGCTTGTAATATAGATAGAATAGAACATAAGGGTAAAGTAGTGTATCAGCAGAATCTTATTAAAAAGACTTTTGTTGATTTTTATTCCAAGTTGTATGCTAGAGATAAGATTAAAAAGGTAAAGGTAAAGGTTCCCCCGCACATGCGTGCTAGTCGTTTCCGACTCTAGGGGGCGGTGCTCATCTCCGTTTCAAAGCCGAAGAGATTAGAGATGTAGATATAGATGAATATTTGATAAAAGCCAATATTCTTGTTCTTATGCAAGAACAAAAGGAAGGGATGAACCAATTGATAACTGATGAAGAAATTTTTCTAGCAATTAAACAATTAAAAGTGGGTAAAGCGCCGGGTACTGACGGTTTGACCGCCGTTTACTATAAAAATTTACAGTTAGAAATGGTGGAACCTTTAAGGGAACTGTTTAAGACAATTCAATTGGGAGGAGGGGTACCTCCATCGTGGAAAACTGCTTTTATTTTGTTGATCCCAAAGGAAGATCAGGATGCCACCCAAGCCAAAAACTATAGAAGAATATCACTTTTAAATACTGATTATAAGATATTTGCAAAAATCATAGCTAATAGATTAATGAAGGTAATGCAACAAGTGATTCATAGTGATCAAACTGGATTTATAAGTGGTAGACAAATGAAGAATAATGTGAGACACATTGTAGATTTATTGGAATTTTTGGAAAGAAATAATCAGATCCCCGCAGCGCTGATCTTTTTGGATGCTGAAAAAGCCTTTGATCAATTGGATTGGCAATTTTTGATGAAAGTATTGGAGAAAATGGAATTTGGGGAAAAAAATTTACAACCTATTAGGGCAATATATCAAAAGCAAACAGCCCGTATAATATTAAATAACAGTTTGACAGAACCATGCAATATTGAAAAGGGTACAAGGCAGGGGTGTCCGCTGTCACCTCTATTATTTGTTTTAACATTGGAAATATTACTGATTAAAATACGAGATTCGAATAAAATTAGGGGAATCCAAATAAGAGATCAGGATTATAGATTGAGGGCGTTTGTGGACGACCTGGTTATTACAGTAACTCAGCCGGATTATTCAGTTGTAGAATTGATGGAGATAATAATGTTATATGGGAAAGTTTCTGGATTTAAGATAAATATACAAAAAACCAAAATATTGTCTAAGAATATGACTGTATCACAAAAGGCTGTTTTAGAAGAGCTAACGGGATTTGAAATAGTTAAAAAGATTAAATATTTGGGGATATATCTGTCAGCTTCAAAAGTGAAGTTATATAAAAATAATTATGAAATGTTGTGGGGAAAAATACAAAAAGAATTAGATAGCTGGAAAAAATTACAATTATCTTTATTGGGAAGAATTGCAGCAGTGAAAATGAATGTTTTGCTAAAATTTTTATTTTTATTTCAAATGATACCTATACTTAAAAAGGATTTAAATTTGGAGGAATGGCAAAAAGGAATTAATAAATTTGTTTGGGCAGGGAAAAAGCCACAAGTTAAATTTAAGATAATGCAAGATACGCGTGAAAGAGGCGGTCTCAAAATGCCTAATTTTAAATTATATTATGAGGCTGTGGCTTTGTCATCGATAAGTGACTGGTTTAATCTAACACAAGGGAGATTATTAAATCTTGAGGGTCATGATTTGTTATTTGGTTGGCATGCATATTTATTGTATGATAAGAAGGTGGATAATGTGTTTAAGATACATATTTTAAGGTTTACTCTGTTGCGAGTTTGGAAAAAGTATAGATATAAGTTAAATTATAAGATACCAATTTGGGCAATACCTAAACATGCAATAGAAAATATAAATGTGGGATTTAAACATGATGAGACTACATATAAGGAAATTTTAAGTTTAGAAAGGAATGTATGGCAAATTAAGCCATATAATATCTTAAAAGAAGAAAAGATTGTACAAACCTGGTTTCAGTATGGGCAATTACAGGCAAGATGGAAAGAGGACCAGAAAGCTGGCTTTTCAATGACTGATGAAAATTTGGTAAAACAAATTAGAGATCAAGGTCAAGCACATATTAAAAGGATATATAATGCATTGATAGAAATTGACTCAGAAACGGAACTTGTTAAAGATTGCATGATAAAGTGGGCCCAGAATTTTCAAGAAGTTATAACAATGGATACTTGGGAAAAGATCTGGGTTAGAAATGTGAAATTTACACAGGCCCAAAACTTAAGAGAGAATTTTTATAAAATGTTTTATAGGTGGCATCTAGACCCTAAAAAATTAGCAAGTATGTATCCGAACTGCCAGCCCAAATGTTGGAGGTGTGGCTGTGAGGATGCAACGTATTTTCATATATGGTGGACTTGTAAAAAGGTTAAAGCTTTTTGGATTAAAATTTGGTGGAATATGCAAAAGATATTTAAGAAAAGGATAAAGTTTTCTCTGCAATTGTTTTTATTGGGTATTATTACAGATACTACTGTTATAGATACAAAGTTGATGTTGAATTTAATTACGGCAGCGAGACTTTTAGTAGCACAATATTGGAAGAAGGAAGAACTGCCAACTATAGAAGAGTGGACTTTGAAAGTTTCTAACTTGGCGGAAATGGCAAAGATTTCAGCATATTTGAAAGATCAATCCCAACAGAGATACATTGTGGAATGGAGAAGATGGATTGAATATATTCAGAATAAATATGGGACTAAAAAGTTTCATTTAGTATTTGAATAAGTAGCGGATTTTTATGACGTATAAGTAGTTAGTAGTTATTTTATTAATATTTTGACTATGGAGAGTTAATGTGTGATAGAATTTAATGTTTTATTATTGTTGTTAACTTATTTTAGATTATGCTTGTTTGTATTATTATACCCTGTATTCAGCTCTGGGAAGTCGGGGAGGGGGGAGGGGAGGGGAGGGGAGTGTTGGGGGGGTTGGGGAGAGGGGAGGGGGAGGAGGGGGCTTTCTGTATTCAAAAATGTATTGTAAAACTTTTCAATAAAAAAAGAAAAGAAACTTTGTCGCCAACTTTTGTGACTTGAAGCTTTCGTAGCGTATCTTGCAGATCCATAAGCACCTGCCTCTTTGGTCTCGCTCCTCCCACTGCTTCATTGTTAATGGATTCTTGAACTGTGATTATAGGATACTGTTTCTGTTGTTCTTGTTGTTGTTCATTTCGTCTGGTTGCAGCCCATGTCATTCTTTGACTCTTTAGTTCTTCTAATGGTGCCAGGGGTTTTGCAGTTTCCAGAGTTTGCTGTACTTCTTTTACAATCAGCGAGGTGATTTCTTCACCTTGCTGTATGCCTTCCATTTGTGCCTGTCATGCTCCTTCCTTTCCCCTTTTAAATTCTGGGGGTGGCAATGAACCTGCTTTCAGTACATTACAATAAAAATCTCGTGCCTTCAGAACTGTATTAAGACGATATCTTGTACCTGCATAATTCACCACTATCCCAGTTGGTATCTCCCATCTGAACTGGAGCTGTCGTTTTTTTAATTCATCTGCCAAGAAAACAAACTCTTTCCTTTTTCTTAAAATTCTTGGTGGAATTTCTTTCAAAATTAAGACCTCTTGATCAGCCACTTTAAATCTGTTATGATGAAAAGCTTGAATAATCGCATTTCTGATCGTTCTCTTTGTAAAATAAGCAACCACATCTCTTAGTAAATTTCTTTGCCTAGCAATCCAGGAGTTGACACGAAATATTTTATCTATTTCCATTATAAAATCTTCAACTCGCCATCCCAATATAGGCGCCACAGCCTTTGCTAATATCTCTTCCAGGTTTTCTTGTGGGTTTTCTTTCAGACCTCTTATCCTCAAGGCAAACTCCATGTCTCTATATTGTATCATTACCATCTCATCATCAATCTTATCCATTTTATTCTCAGTTTCGCACATTTTAGCTTCCAGTATCAAGTTACTTTTGTTAACTTCCTCCACGCGTTCATCCAAACACTCAATACAAACTGCAAACCCCTGAAATGCCAGTAAAATATCCTCTTATTTCCTTATTTTTCTCATTAATGAGCTCTGCCATTTGCTCAGATTGAAGTTTTAAGGCCTCTTGTAAATCTTTTAATGTTAGTGTTGGTGGGGGTGCTGCAGGGGATGGCATCAAAGTCTGAAATGCAAATTGTTGTTGAACTGGTGATGCCCCCGCGCTTCTGGAAACGGGAGCTCTAGGCCATTTTAACACCCATTAACTTTCATTTCTCACTTTCACTTTTCCACCCAATCCTTATAAGAAAGTCACGATTTAGCTTAGAAACCCAAGTTGTAAATTTGTTACTTCCCTTTAAAATCTCCAAATCTTTTAAATCTCTTTTATACCAGCTTCAAATGTTTTAAAAGGAGTCTTTTACAGCTTTTAGAAACCCACTTTCTTCTAAAAATTCAATCCAGTGCCATCTTCCTCCCTTTCTTTTAAATTAAAGTTTGGAGAAGAAAAAAAGTAGCACCCGGAGTTAAAGATCATGTACTTGCTATTTCAAAATTCTGCTCAGCTCTGCTTGCGTCCGAGTAATCCAAAGTTCAGTATTGAATGCAGGGATGGTTGCAGTGTCCTGCTCTGTTCTAAAGCCTTAAAACAGAGGAGCCCCCGAGTCCAGAGTTAAATTCAGGCTCCGAGGGAGCTCTCACCCTTCGGCCCCTAGATTAATCATTCTGGGGGTCTAGGGGAGCTCTACCTCTACCTGAATGCTCACTCTCCCCTCTTCTCCTGAGGGGGGGTTCCCAAACCGCAAAACAGCTGATTGTCACTGTTTTCGCGATTTAAACGGAATCAATGGGGCTGACGGTCGGAATGACCACCATCGACGGAGTCTTGCCACCCGGAAGTTTCCCCAGAGATGTTATTTCTTACATTTAGTGCAACTCCACCTCCTCTTTTATTATTATTTTTATATAATTTAAATCCCTCTAGCTGTATGTTCCATTCATTGGTTTCATCCCACCAGGTTTCCGCAATGGCAACAATATAATATCTACCCTCATTTACTTGAATTTCTAGTTCACCTTGTTTATTACTCATACTTTGTGCATTGGTGTATAGACATTTGAGTCCTTTTTGACTGACCCTGTGTTTACTTTCTACATAACCTGCTTTGTGTCTGAGTTCCCTTTCTTCCTTACCACCTGTTTGATTAGTGCACATGGTATGGTGCACACTATCAGAAGTTTGATTTTTCCTTGACAGCAAGGTTGGTATTCTTAACCATACAAACATCTATTGTTATGACCCAGGGTTGGCGTGCAAGCAACACATGCTAGGCAGAGGCTTGTCAGTGTTTATTCCACCATGATGCCCCAGAATCCCCACAATACAGTAATTCCCAGTCTGTTCCCAAACTATCTGCACACAATTTAAACCTACATTCCAAGAGCAAGGCTCAAACACATGCACACACACACACACTCAGTGCAACTTCCCAGCAATTGAAGTCCAAGCGAGCAGCAACCCTCCGGGAGCAAGGTAGGATGTCAACCTTGACAAAGTTCATGACAGATTACTTGGAACTTTGCGGCATGGAGAGTCCACCAGGAATGCAGCAAAAACCCAGAACAGAACCTCATCGCTGTCAGAACCTTAGATTTTTAATTCTCTATATTTTTCTGTTTAGCTGTTTGGGTTCTACCATTCTCCTAGGGGGGGGGAGGGGGGAAGATAGGGGTGGTTATACACTGCACGTAGAATGCTTCCTCCATCTGCTTTGATGTATTCTCCTTGGGGTGTGAATGAAATGCCTAGGGCCATCTGCCTTATCTCAGTGCAGAGGGAGGAAACAGCGAAGACCTAACAACCCTGAGAGAGACTTCTTATCGGTTCATTTCCTACAGTACGGTGTCACCTGTGGATTGGCCTGTTTGAACCAAACGGATGGACAATTGGGGTGGGGTTTCGAGAGTTCTGCATTCTTGGTAGGGTCAATGGAGGCAGGTCCTTACAAGGCAAAGAATCAAACACGAGTCCACAACAGCAAGGATTCTAGAGCAAAGATCTTCTAGGAGTTATGGAGAGTGTTGCTGCAAAATACAACACTTGTTCCTGACAAAAGCCCCTCCTCACGGCATCTCCTTAAATGCTACTCTTCAGGTGTTCCTTGTGAGGAGTGGCGGGGTGCCCTCCTCCAAAGTAGTCAGGTTGCCCTGTGCTGACTCTACCTCTTCTACATTCTCTGTGCTCAAGGATCAGGTGGAGGAGGCATTTGCTCATCTCTGGAGCTCTGTCGCTCCTCTGGTCCGCTGCCTGCCCTTTCCATCTTCCCCCCCTTCCTTGGTCAGCTTGCACCCTCTCTTCCTCCCTGCTTACTCTTCCAAGGCCTGAGGGACCCAGAACTGCCTCGTCCTCATTCCCAGGTTGTTCCTCATGGGCCATAGGGACTGCGTCATCCCCCTCCATTGGCCCCCATCTCCATCTCCTCCTCCTCTTCAGACCTGAGCTCCGATGGGGCCATGACATGTATGTTAGCAATACTGATAACCCTATTAGTTCTGGATTGCTGGGGACAGAAATGTTCTGTATCAATTAACTCTTTGTCCCCATTGTTTAGTTTAAATGTTTCTCCAGAAAACCCCTGAATTTAGTACTAAGTAACTCAGTCCCTTTCTTTGATGAATGCAAACCATCTCTTTTGTACAGCTTTTCATCAGACCAGCTGCAGACATCATGATTAATATAAACAAAACCTCCCACTTTACACCATTCCTTTAGCCACACATTGAACTCCACTATACCATTTCCTTTTTTGCTCCTTATATACAGGTAATACCTCTGAAAAAGTATGCTTACAGCCTATACTACTAATTTCCTGCCCAAAGCTCTGGAAATCATTCTGCACAGAAAATACATCTTTTGGGGACAGATCATTAGTGGCAAGATGTACAACAACCAACATCAACATCATAGTCCAGCATGGGTTTGTTAAAAACAGATCATGCCAAACCAATCTTATTTCATTCTTTGATAAAGTGACTAAAATAGTAGACCAGCGAAACGCTGTTGATGTAGTATACTTAGATTTCAGTAAGGCATTTGATAAAGTAGACCACAACCTACTCCTTGGTAAGCTAGAAAAAATGGAATAGACAACATCACCACCAGATGGTTTTGTAGCTGGCTAACAAACCATACTCAATGAGTAGTCCACAATGGTGCTACATCCACATGGAGAGAAGTAAGCAGTGGGGTACCACAAGTCTCTGTCTTAGGCCCAGTACTCTTCAATATCTTCATAAATGACTTAAATGAGGGAATAGAAGTGGAACTCATCAAATTTGCAGATGACACTAAGGTGGCAGGAATAGCCAACACCCCAGAAGACAAGCTCAGGATCCAAAAAGATCTTGACAAACTTGAACAATGGGCCCTATCCAACAAAATGAGTTTTAATGTGGAGAAAAGCAAAGTTTTACATTTAGGCAGGAAAAATCAAAGATATAAGGACAGATTAGGCGAGACCTGGCTCAAAAAGAGTAACTGTGAGAGGGACCTTGGAGTCCTAGTGGACAATCACTTAACTATGAGCCAGCAGTGTGTAGCAGCAGCCAAAAAAAACTAATACAATCCTGGGTTGTATAAACAGAGGCATAGAATCAAGATCACACAAAGTACTAGTACCACTTTATAAAAACCCTAGTATGACCACACCTGGAATACTACGACCAATTTTGGTCACCACACTACAAAAAAGATGTTCGGACTTTGGGGAAAAAATTCAGAGAAGAGCAACTAAGATGATCCAAGGCCTGGAGATTAAAACATACGAAGAACGGCTGCAGGACTTGGGTTTGGCTAGTCTAAAGAAAAGAAGAAATAGAGGAGACATGATAGCAGTATTCCAGTATTTGAGGGGCTGCCACAAAGAAGAGGAGGTAAAATTATTCTCCAAAGCACCAGAGGGCAAGACAAGAACCACTCATTGGAAATTGACCAAAGAGAGAAGCAACTTGGAATTAAGGACAGTGAGGACAATTAACCAGTGGAACAGCATGCCTTCAGAAATCGTGGTTGCTCCATCACTGGAGATTTTTAAGAAGAGACTAGACAGTCACTTGTCTGAAATAGGTTCTCCTCCTTGAGCAGGGGGCTGGACTAGAAGACCTCCAAAGTCTATTCTATTCTATTCTATTCTATTCTATTCTATTCTATTCTATTCTATTCTATTCTATTCTATTCTATTCTATTCTATTCTATTCTATTCTATTCTATTCTATTCTATTCTATTCTATTCTATTCTATTCTATTCTATTCCTTACTAGCATTCTTGACTATCTTAACAATACACCTCTTTTCTCTGCTGGCAGTAGCACCAGACAGACACCTCACCTCTTTCAAAAACTCCACATCTTTTCCTAAATTGACATTTCTCATGATTGAATCACCAACCAGAAGGTGGCTTTTCTTTTTAGATGCCTTGCTCTTCTCACATGACTGATGTGTAATACCTGATTCACACCTTCCCTTATCCAAAACTACTTCTTCGTTCCAGACCATGATCTCCTGCTCCTTTGAGTTATCATCATCACAGCCAGCTTGACCTGCCACCTTAAGGTCAGCAAGGGCACTGTATCTGTTATGCAGGGACACAGCAAAAGCTTTAGGTTTATGGTTCACAGCTCTCACTCTGCCAGATCGCACAGTTGTCCATAGTGCCTGTCTGCTGCAGGATCTTTGGGGCAGAGGGGGCTGACAGCAGGGCAGCTCAATAGAACAGGACGGCTGAGCTGGACTCCTAATTTCTGCCTGGAGAGTACAGACTAGAGATTCTAGATAAGCAATCTGTCCATGTAGACTAGCAATTTGCTTAAAAATAGAACACTATCCAAATTTTTAAAAAGTACCACAAAAGACAGCTGCAAAACAAGTATTGCATTGAACTAAGCCAGACATTCTAAAATAAAATTGCTATCACAGAAGTACTTACCAAGAATGAACTACTGCTCTTAGATTTTCAGTTATATAATTTGCGCACCGTTAGGCATGTGGGCTGCTACCTTGGTCCACTGGGCTTTGTCTCAGCCCTCCTGAATTCACAGTGAGCAGCTCTTCCCAACAGCCTCTGGTACTAACCAATATAGTACAGGTAGTCCTCGAGTTATGAATGGAATGGAGCCTGCCCATTCCATTCATAACTTGAGAATTTGTGGGAGTGAATCTCGAACCTCAAATCTTGAACCTCAAATCGGAGTTGGCCAGGCGCAGGAACCAATGTCATCAGTGGCCCGGGTGCACTGCTCACTCGTGTGCACTGGGCTTAGTTTGAGGGCAGGAATGAAGCCTTCAAGTGAGTGAGGAGGCATCATGGGGTGAGTCCCTTTGCACCTGCATCCAAGCTGCTCGTGGCAGTGGTGGCAGTTGTGGTGGCAGCCACCTGAGTGGCCATGATCTCCCCTCTCCACCCAGCCACTCAGCCACCCAGCCCGCCCTACTCCTTGCCTGACCAGCCGGTAGCACAAATCCTGACCACTCTTCTCCTTGTCATCCTCCCAACTCAAGCAGTGGCACTGGCTTGAGTTTCTCTGCTCCATCTGAAAGGAAGAAACTGGAGGTGCAGAGCAGAATTGCTCTCAATAAGACTATCAAAGCCATCCCCTGATGAAGCAATCACACGAAGAAGTGAGGTACGGTTGACAACTAGGATTTCTTTATTCATGAAAAGCCCAGTTCTTACAAAGTCAGCGTTGGGAGCTAACCGCCCCAACGCCCCTTTAATACAGTGCGTGTCCAGCCCCACCCTTCCTCATTCAAACCAGCATCCGGCTGGTTCGGGATAAATCCCACCCATTTCCTGTCTCCCCGCACGGCCCGGCACTTGAGTTCTCATACTGCTCCCTGCAGCAGGTAGGTGTGTGCTCTCAAGCCTCCCGACGTGCCTCCCAGCCCTGCTGTTGTGCTCCCCTCCACCACCCAGCGTGTCACCGCCACAGCCCTTGTGGTCCTACCCATCCTGGTGACCCTCTGCCGCAGTCCCCTCTGCAACCCATTGTCCGACCCTAGCTGCAGCTCATCTGGCGTCTCCGCCGAAAAACAGGCAGCCGCAGGGACACAAATGTTCTGGCGGCTGTCTTCCGGATTGCCTGCGGGGCCTTCCACCGGCCCCATCGACGCAGGCGCACCTGAAGGCCCCCGAACAGCTGTTTGTCAGGGAAGAAGCTGCAGGTCCTGCAGAGCTGCACATGGGGTCCAGTTGTCTGGCTGCTGAGTGTGCCGCTCCCAGGTGAGCCTATGCGGGCGTGCGGTTCACATGCCCTCCCCCGGGCTCCCCTCGTGATGTCGGGCCCACGAGGCTTGACAGGCGGCTCCCCCTACCAGGGCTCCACCTGGAAGGTAAGAGGGAGATGTTACACACATACCAGCATGAGCACTAGGCTCCCCACGCTCCCCCCCGGGTTTCCCCGGATACCTGAGGTGAAACGCCCTAATCAACCGCGGTGCTTGGACGTCCCCCTCCGCTACCCATGATGCCTCAGATGCCGGATAGCCTTTCCACAACAGTAGGTATTGCACCTTTCCCCTTCGTACCCTGGAGTCAATGACGTCCTGTAGTTCATAGTGCCCATTGTGTACAGGACCAGGGGACCCCTTCCCCACCCCTGCGGAAGGAGAAGCCGGTTTCAATAGGCTACTATGGAATACCGGGTGGATTTTGCCGAGGAACTTGGGCAGCCTAAGCCGAACCGTCACCGCGTTGATAACCTGGATGACTTGGAACGGCCCTATAAACGTAGGGTCTAGCTTCTTGCTTGGTGTTTGTAGGCGCAGATATTTCATAGAGAGATACAGCCAGTCCCCAACCCCAGTGGTGTGAAAGGGTTGACGTTTCCTGTCCGCCTGCTCTTTGTTTGCACTAGCTGCTTTCTTTAGTGCCTCCCTGGTTGCTTCCCACACCCCATCTGCACCATCCATTCTCTAGGTTGGCAGGGGGAAGCTGTCCCCTGACCATACTCTGGGATAGGAAGGAAGTTGTAACCCAATACCACCGTGTATGGAGGGTAGCCTGTGCTGCTGTGCACCGCATTATTATGAGCTACTTCCGTGAAGGGTAGCAGGTCCACCCAGTCCATTTGTTGGTGGGATACATAGCTACGCAGATACCACTCCACTGTGGCGTTGGCCCGTTCGGCTGCTCCGTTGGTGCAGGGATGGTACCCGGAGCTTAACCCCTGAGATGACCCAATGAACCAGATAAACTCTCACCAAAATTTAGCCGTAAATTGTACCCCTCGGTCTGAAATGATATGCCTGGGCACACCACATAGGCGGTAAATGTGCGTTACAAACATCCATGCTAAACGCCGGGCTGACGGCAGCCCTTTACACGGCACGAAGTGGGCCTGTTTGGAGAACAGGTCTACAACTGTCCATATAACGGAGTACCCCCGGCTCTCCGGTAACCCCACAATGAAGTCCATGGCTATGTCTTGCCATGGCTGACAGGGTTCTGCCACTGTTTGCAAGAGTCCCAATGGCTTTCCAGGTCGGTGTTTAGCAGTAGCACACGTATGGCAGTTCCTTACATATTCCTCGATATCCCATTTCATGCCTGGCCACCAAAATTGACGTTGTGCCAGATGCAGTGTTTTTAAGAAACCAAAGTGGCTGGCTTGCTTGGCATCATGGCATCTGTATAGGACGACTGCTCTAAGGGGCTGTGGTATATACATCCTGTCTCTGTACCAGGCCAACCCCTCTCTTAGGGTCAGAAGGTGTGGATGTTGTTGTAACCAAACGTCCTCCTTAAGTGTTTTTTGTAGCTGGTGTGACAGGTCATTGATGTCTTCAGACCCTGCAGCCTGTATCGTCTCCGATCCACCGGGGGGAATAATAGCCTGCACCACCTCTTCCCATCGGCTATCATATTGTGGGAGATGTGAGAGTGCATCCGCCAGGAAGTTCTTTCCCCCTGGAACGTATTTCAAGGTGAACCTGAAACGTGTGAAGTACAAGGCCCATCTGACGTGCTTTGGGGCCAACTTCCTTGGTGACTGCAAGGCCTCTAGATTCTTGTGGTCTGTCCACACCTCGAACGGGTTTTCCGCCCCCTCCAGATGGTGGCGCCACATTTCCAATGCCCACAGAACAGCAAAGGCCTCCTTTTACCAGATGGCCCAGGCCCGTTCGGTAGCCGTTAGCTTCCTTGAAGCATACGCACAGGGCTGAAGCACTCCATTGCCGTTTCGTTGCAACAACACGGCCCTTACCGCCACGTCACTTGGACGATAAACGGTGCATCAGGGTCGGGATGTAACAACACAGGTTCTCTGGCAAACATCCTTTTGAGCAATTCGAATGCCTGCTGGCATTCAGCGGACCACGCCACCCTTAACCCCTGACGCAGCTTTACCGACAGCCGCTTGGTTTGCAGCAGGTCTGTTAGAGGCAATGCAATCGTGGCAAATGATGGAATGAACTGCCGGTAAAAGTTGGCAACCCCCAAAAAACTCTGCAATTGACGCCGAGTCCTTGGTGCCTGCCACTGTTGTACCGCCTCCACTTTCCTTGGGTCCATCTCAATCCCGGCTGCCGATATTCTACAACCTACATAATCCAAACAGGTAGTATGAAACTCACATTTTGTGAGCTTCACATATAATCGGGCCGCCAGGAGTTTCTGTAATACCCGCCGCACCAAAGCGATGTGCTCCTCCATGGTCTCCGAATAGATTAATATGTTGTCGAGATAAACGAGGACCCCCCTGTAAAGATGTTCATGCAGTACTTGATTTATTAACTGCATGAACGCCACAGGAGCCCCTTGGAGCCCAAATGGCATCACACGAAACTGGTAGCTTCCAAGTGGACAATTGAATGCTGTTTTCCACTCATCGCTCTTCTTGATTCGCACCCGGTAGTAAGCCTCCCGCAAATCCAACCTGGTGAACACTCTTCCGCTGGCCAGATGGGTCAGCATATCTTTCATTAAGGGTAGGGGGTATAAGTGTTCAGCACACACTGCATTAACCCCACGATAATCCACGCACAGTCGCAGACCGCCGTCCTTCTTCTCTCTGAAGAGCACGGGCGCTGCCATCCTCGAATGGGTGGGCTGGATAAACCCCCTTGCCAAGTTTTTGTCAATGTAACGCCGCAGCTCCTGCATCTCCCGTGGCGCCATGGCGTACATCCTTGGCTTGGGCAGTTTAGCTCCTGGCTCCAGCTCAATCGCACAATCCGTGGGGTGATGGGGTGGTAGGAGATCACATTCTTGTTCGTTGAAGACCTCCAGTAGGTCAGAATACTCCAGTGGAACCTGAACCTCTGTCCCGGCCCCACAAGCCTCCTCCACCTTATCCGGTTTTTCTTCTTTCCTTTCGTGTTCGGGGTTCGGGGGTTGGGGTCCCACCCCGAGGCGAAGGTGATGACAACCTTCCTCCCACCAAATGGTTGGGCCCCATTTATCCAGCCATGTGAGTCCCAGGATCACCTCCTCGGTCATGGCAGGCACCACGATAAACCGTAACGTTTCCCAGTGCTCCCCTATTTCCAGCCGTACGGGTTGTGTTACTTGCGTGATGGGCGCACCCCCGAAGAGGGACCCGTCCACCTGCTGGAAGCATATAGGGTTCCCCAAACGCACCACCCCAATGCCAACCTTGGTCACCACCCTCTGATTGATTAACCAACGAGTGCTACCGGAATCAATCAGGGCTTTAAACTCCAGTTTTTCACCCGTGCTGGGGCTCACCAATGTCACCGGGATCGTGAAGGGGCAAACTGGTGCGCTCACCATTGGGTCTTCCTCCTGTTCATCAGTGCCCACGTAGACATCTAGATCCACTTCCAGTGGCCTCTTAGACTTGGTCTGGGGTTTTCTGCTAGGTGTTGCACCCGGAGTTTGACGTGCGGCACGTGAGCACTCCACGGAACGCCCGGGGGTTACACCCCGTGCTGGGGTTGTACCTGTCGCTGCCCGTGGCACCGGCATTGGGCATTCAGCAACACGGTGCCCTGGTTGATCACGCCGGAAACAATGGGGGATGGGCCAGAGCGATGGTGCCGAGGGTTTTAGCACTGGTGTCACTGGCTTTTGCCCCTCCCCCTGTGGGGCTTTCTGGGGTCCTTGTCGAGGGTCAACCAAAATCCCTGCACGCCATTTGCAGCCCTGCAGACCAACGTCCAACTCAACCGAGACTCGAAGCCAATCCTGAAGTCTGGGAGGGATTCCGCGGACGATACAGGCCCTCTGGAGCGTCTCATCCAACCCAGTCCGAAAGTGGTGGATTAACATCCACTCCGGCTACAAACTCAGTTTCCCCGCCACCTCCCTGAACTCCCAAACATACTCTGTTGCTGGGCGGCCCTTATGTCGAAGCCCAACGATTTCAGCTTCGGCTCGTTGCACATGGGTGACACCCTCAAAGCGTACGCGTAACGCCTCAAGGAACAGCCCAACATCCCCCAGCTCTCTGGCACGGTCGCTATATAGATTAGCAACCCAAGCTGCAGCCTACCCTTGAAGTGCTGTTGTGACTGCCATCACCATCGCCCACTGGGAGGCATACACTGGACCGTATCTATCCAGATGGTGTATCACATGACTGAGGAAAAGGGCCAAACGGTCGGGGTGGCCATCAAAAGTCATCGGCAAGGGCGGTGGGCCCCATGCTGCAGCCGCTCCCCAGGGCCCCACTTGGGCTCCTGGACCTTGCGCTGCAGGCCCCGATTGTTGCCATCCCAGCACGCCTGCTGGTGGTCCTCTGCACGGCGTGCCACCCCTCGGCGGGCCCGCCTCTACGGGCCCCTGGCCTGGAGCAGCCACTGGGGCTTGCAATAAGGGTGTGGTCCCTTGCGGTGTGCCAACAGTTTGCGGGCCCCGAAACTGGGGGCTTGCCAAACAGAAGCGAGAGTGACTCTGCCGCACAGGGCAGGCCCTGTCCTGTGACCAGCGCCCGGTGTCTGGTTCAGGGCCAACAGGGGTCCATGGCTGAGGTTCTCCGAACCTGTCCCTCAGAACTTCCATGGTGTAGCACCCCAGGGCTGTTGAATAGCTCCACTCTTTGCCCTCCTCGTCGGTAACGCGTCGCTCTCTCCACTCCAACAACGACCCTCTTTGTCTAGCAGGCTGTTCATGGCCGGTATCCGTCTGTCCTAAAACAGGACTCAACCACCATTCCCCAGCACCTGCTGGCGCTCCCGTCCCCTGGGGCCCACTGCCAGCAGCCACAGGGCAGGGGTCCTGGACCTTGGGCCGTACAGCAGGTAGAGCTTCCACTAACTCCCCCACGTCAAGGGGTGCTGTGGCCCTGGCCGGTTCTCCTCCCTCAGCCGAAGGTACAGCCCCCTGGGTTCCCTCTGCCATGTCAGTCAGTTTGGAGTCCGAGGCAGAACACAGCAGCAAGGGAGAAAAAGATGGAGAAATGCTGACTTACTATCAAAGCCGTCCCCTGATGAAGCAATCACACGAAGAAGCGAGGTATGGTTGACAACTAGGATTTCTTTATTCATGAAAAGCCCAGCTCTTACAAAGTCAGCGTTGGGAGCTAACCGCCCCAACGCCCCTTTAATACAGTGCGTGTCCAGCGCCACCCTTCCTCATTCAAACCAGCATCTGGCTGGTTCGGGATAAATCCCACCCATTTCCCGTCTCCCCGCGCGGCCCGGCACTTGAGCTCTCGTACTGCTCCCTGCAGCAGGTAGGTGTGTGCTCTCAAGCCTCCCAACGTGTCTCCCAGCCCTGCTGTTGTGCTCCCCTCCACCACCCAGCGTGTCACCGCCACAGCCCCTCTGGCCCCACCCATCCTGGTGACCCTCTGCCGCAGTCCCCTCTGCAACCCATTGTCCGACCCTAGCTGCAGCTTGTCTGGCATCTCCGCCGAAAAGCAGGCAGCCGCAGGGACACAAATGTTCTGGCGGCTGTTTTCCAGATTGCCTGCGGGGCCTTCCACCGGCCCCGTTGACGCAGGCACGCCTGAAGGCCCCCGAACAGCTGTTCATGGGGGAAGAAGCTGCAGGTCCTGAGGAGCTGCACGTGGCGTCCGGTTGTCTGGCTGCTGAATGTGCCGCTCCCAGGTGAGTCTATGCGGGCGTGCGGTTCACATGCCCTCTCCCGGGCTCCCCTCGTGATGTCGGGCCCACGGGGCTTGACAAAGACATGGGTGTGCTGCTCGCTCACATGCGCTGGCCTTATTGAGAGCAATCCTGCTCTGTGCCTCCGCTTTCTTCCACTCAGACAGAGCAGAGAAACCCAAGCCGCTGCCGCTGAAACACTTTTTATCCAAACGGAGGTCTGACAAAGATTGGAAACTTTGTGTGACTGCCAATGGGGTGCTTCAGAAACAGAAAGGAACGCTCCATTTCATAAGTGCCCCATTGGCAGTCACACAGAGCTTCCAATCTCTGTCAGGTCTCCGTTCAGATAAAAAGTGTTTCAGTGCCCATGGGGCTATTCAAAACACAGCGATTCACTGCATTTCCAAGCATTGCATTTCCTCACAGATGGAGTTCCCCATCTCTCCAAGGTCTCGGTTCAGATGGAAGGTGCTTGAATGCCTATGGGATCCTTGGAAATACAGTGATTCACTGCTTTTCCAAGTGTCCCTAGGTGCTCAAACACCTTTTATCCAGAGACCTTGGGGAGATGGAGAGCTCCATCTGAGAGCAAATGGGGTGGTTGAAAATGCAGCAAATCACTGCATTTTCAAGCATTGCATTTGCACACAGAGTTCCCCATCTCCCCAAGATCTCCATTCAGATACAAAGTGTTCCAGTGGTGGTGGAAAGGAATTGTGGGGGGAGCAGTAGACAGGCACAGAGTTTGTGCTGAAAATGAAAGTTTCTAGGGTCCATGATCTTGCAAGAGTTCAGGTAGCCATTCTCTGCAAAAGAGGATGGGTGCCTGAACTCACAAGATATTACGGCATCCAGGAGCTTCCATTGACTCTCCTCTCCCTCAAAGGCAGAAATTGCAGCAGAGAGGAGACAGATTTTCTCAAGGTGAGTTCGGTGCAGCAGGAAGGGAGGGGGAAGCAGTTGTGGGGAGCCACCACCGCAGAGGCCCGCCCCTCAGAGCCCAGATTAGCTGCTGGGAAAGCTTATGTACAGACAGAAAATGAAGTTAGAGAGCCATCTGAAAAAGAAAGAGTAGCAGCAATGAGTGGTCTCAGTTGTGCCATACAGTATATAGTCTTCAAAAGTAGCAAAACACGGAAATGTAACTTACGAGCTCTGATTGGTTACTTGAATTACAGCCCCCAACTCCCCCTTGTTGCTATTCTGAATTTAGCTAAATATCTTGCAACCTTGTTGTTAGCAAAAGTCACAGGTGTCTTGCTAAATATCCACGTTTCCGGCACAATTTGTGGTTTAGCTACAAGCGAGACATATGTGGTAAGCACTAACTAAACTTTGTGCCTCACAGTCTTATTTTTTATTATTATTAATTTTTGCCTCCAAAAGAGGCACCAGGTCTTATTTTGGGGGAGTGTCTTTTTAATGGTCTCACTTCATGGCAGTGGCACCAACAGCCCCGCCCAGCCGGCCCACTTCTGCGGCCGAAGGAAATGTCTCTGCAGCTGAGAATGGAGCTCCAGATTGATGCCCCCTGGCTTGCATTTTGCCATCAGAGGCCTTCTGGAAAGGCCTTTGCAGCCGAAAACTGAGCTACAGATGGCAAAATGCAGGCCGGTGCCACAGAAGAAGTGGGCTGGTAAGGCAAGGCAGGTGTTGATTCATGGGAGGCCTGGCTGCAACGGTAAGTGGGTGCAGGACGCATGGGGCAGCTCCACCCCTCACCCCCACCTTGGCTTGATTTTTAGGCATGCACCTTGCCCCCAAACTAGTGCTTATTTTGGGGGGTAGGGCCTATATTAGGCCCACCCCCAAAATCAAGCTAGGGGGGTACTGTAGGTCTTACTTTTGGGGAAACACAGTAATCATAGAACCTTCAAATATAGTACATGCAAATAACTGTCAAAAACATTCAACATGGTCATGTTTGACTTCAGAAGAAGACACTTCCAAAAAGTGAGGGGACTGGTGAAAAGTTAAAGGAGAATGAAAAGGATAGATTCTCTCTGCAATGCTTAAAGTGTATTCAAAACTACAAAAATAGAAGCTCAGCTACAATGTCTATCTCCAATCAGGAAAGGTACCCCAAAGTACAGAAGAGACCAAGGTGACTATCAAGCAGGTTAGAGATTGTTGTTGTTGTTAGCTGCGAAGTCGTGTCCGACCCATCGCGACTTCATGGACAACATTCCTCCAGGCCTTCCTGTCCTCTACCATCTTCTGGAGTCCATTTAAGCTCACGCCTACTGCTTCAGTGACTCCATCCAGCCACCTCATACTCTGTCGTCCCCTTCTACTCTTGCCCTCAATCTTTCCCAGCATTAGGCTCTTCTCCAGTGAGTCCTTCCTTCTCATTAGGTGGCCAAAGTATTTGAGTTTTAGCTTCAGGATCTGGCCTTCTAAAGAGCAGTCAGGGTTAATCTCCTCTAGGACTGACCGGTTTGATCACCTTGCAGTCCAAGGGACTCGCAGGAGTCTTCTCCAGCACCATAGTTCAAAGGCCTCGATTCTTTGACGCTCAGCCATTTTTATGGTCCAACTTTCACTGCCATACATTGCAACTGGGAAGACGATAGCCTTGACTATACACACTTTTGTTGACAGGGTGATATCTCTGCTTTTTAGTGTGATCTCTAGATTTGCCATGGATTTCCTCCCCAGGAGCAAGCGTCTTTTAATTTCTTGGCTGCAGTCCCCACCTGCGGTGATCTTGGAGCCCAGGAAAATAAAATCTGTCACTACCCCCATTTCTTCCCCATCTATTTGCCAGGAATTGAGAGGGCCGGATGCCATGATCTTGGTTTTCTTAATGTTAAGTTTCAACCCAAGTTTTGCACTCTCCTTCTTCATCCGCAACACGAGGCTCTTTAGTTCTTCTTCACTTTCTGCCATTAGTGTGGTATCATCTGCATATCTTAGGTTGTTGATATTTCTTCTGGCAATATTAATTCCAACTTTTGATTCATCTAGCCCTGCCTTTCTCATGATGTGCTCTGCATATAAGTTAAATAGGCAGGGTGACAGTATACAGCCTTGCCGGACTCCTTTCCCAATTTTGAACCAATCAGTGGTTCCGTGTCCAGTTCTCACTGTTGCTTCTTGGCCTACATAGAGGTTTCTCAAGAAACAAATAAGATGGTCTGGTATGCCCATCTCTTTAAGAACTTGCCACAGTTTGTTATGATCCACACAATCAAAGGCTTTAGCATAGTCAATGAAGCAGAAGTAGATGTTTTTCTGGAACTCTCTAGCTTTCTCCATGATCCAGCGTATGTTGGCAATTTGACCTCTAGTTCCTCTGCCTCTTCGAAATCCTGCCTGTACTTCTGGTAGTTCTCGATCCATATACTGCTGGAGTCTAGCTGTAGGATTTTAAGCATAACTTTACTAGCATGTGAAATGAGTGCAATGGTGCGATAGTTTGAACATTCTTTGGCACTGCCTTTCTTTGGAATTGGAATGTAAACTGATCTTTTCCAATCCTGTGGCCACTGTTGAGTTTTCCATATTTGCTGGCAAATAGAGTGTAGCACTTTTACTGCATCGTCTTTTAAGATTTTGAATAGCTCAGCTGGAATACTGTCACCTCCACTAGCTTTGTTGTTGCTCAGCTTTTCTAAGGCCCACTTCACTTCACATTCTAGGATGTCTGGCTCGAGGTCAGTGACCACCTCATCATGGTTATCAGGGACGTTAAGCTCATTCTTGTATAGTTCTTCTGTGTAATTTTGCAATCTCTTCTTAATCTCTTCTGCCTCTGTTAGGTCCCTGCCATTTTGGTCCTTTATCATGCCCATTTTTGCATGAAACGCTCCCTTCATCTCTCCAATATTCTTGAAAAGATCTCTGGTCATCCCTATTCGGCGGAGCCTGGCGGCGCTCGGGAGAACCTTCCAGCTGCTTGGAGGAGCCACGTGCTGGCCGATTGATGGTCGGTACTATGGAATCGCGGCTTGGAGCAGCGTCAGCGTTGAAGTGCTGGAGTGGTGGAGATGTTTCTGGTTGGCGTCTGAGACGGCTGGCGGCGAGGGAAGTTGGAGTGCTGCGGCCGCTCCGGTATGGTGACCATGGCCTGGTGGTGGAGTGCGGACGCTTATGCCTTGGACGTTTGGGCAGGCACAAATTAGTTTCTGCTCCGCCAGTAACCGACTAGACCATGTTTTGTGGCCCTGTTGAAGTACTATGGGTCCTGGTTTCCTCCTCTATTGGCCTGACTATCATCTGGTCCTTCCCATGACGCGAAAATGAACTTTGTAACCGGAGCTTCTCTTACAATTTTGTGACTCTATAGGCTTTTTAGCCCTAATTTATCTCGCTGACTCTTTTGCCCTCTTTTGCCCTAACAACCCCCTTTCCTCTCCACTATGGTTTCGGAAGGTCCCGGGTGTAAAACCACTGTGGGAGAGTGGTTAATATTTTCCAGCTGCTACCTTCCTAGAGGTGAGAGCTCTAGGCTGTATCGCCTTCCCCGGTTGTATGTTCCAGGCTGCTCCCCGGTCCTGACTGTCGTAAGAGGACGGGGATTGATCTGTTCCGGGGTTACCCAGCTCTAGTGGCAGTGGAGCTGGGTTTGCAGACTGGACACTCTCCTTCTATTTTAAGATCCTCCCGTTTCGATCTGGGTCTGCCTTTTCTGCTGGATTTATTTAACAATCACTATTCGCCTTAGTTACTCTAGCATGGTTCTGTTCGACCTCAGGGGTGCCCCCCCATCCTGGGTGCGACCCGCCTTATTTTCCACTCTGCCTCTTGATGAAGGGCCTGATTGTTGGGACCCTGAGAGATGGCTGGGCAGGGACAGGGGCCTCCGGCATAAATTTAATAAGAGGCCCCTGGTTACTTTTTTAGTCAATTTTTTTGTGGGGTTAGGGAGGGGGGTGGGTCGTGGTTAGTTGGAAACGGGGGGGTAATCCACCAACTGTTGTTCAGGCCAGGTCTGGGATCGATTGCGTGGGGGGAGAGCTGGAGTTGGCTGTCTCCGGAGCTCTGGAGCGGGTCGTGGGATTACCTATTCCCACGATGCTAGGGAATGGCAGCAGGTGTACGAACAGAGGGCCGTATCGACATCCAGGAGGGCATCTCCACTATTTACAAGCGGTGAGGCACTCCGACCCTCTGCTTTCGCCCCGAGGTCCCGGGAGCGAGGATGTGCAGCCACCTGAGCTCCGGCTGGTGTACTTGAATGCCAGGTCCGTTGTCAATAAGGCTCCTCTCATCTGGGATCTGGTTGAGGGTGAGCATGCAGACCTGGCTTGCATCACGGAGACCTGGTTGGGCCCAGAGGGTGGTATCCCTCTGGTTGATCTTTGCCCACCAGGTTTCCGGGTGCTACACCGGTCTCAGGCTCAGGGTAGGGGCGGGGGAGTGGCGGTAGTTATGAGGGAGACATTGTGTCTGCAGGAGGCCACCGTTCTCCAGATAGTCGGGTGTGAGTCTCTCCTCCTGAGATGTGGTCCTAGGGCGCAGTTGGGCTTGCTGCTGGTGTACCTTTCACCTACTCGCACAGCAGCAGCCCTGCCTGAGCTTCTCGATATCCTCTCGGGGCTGGTGATTGAGTTCCCCAAACTTATGGTTTTGGGTGACTTCAATCTACCATCCCTGGGAGGATCATCTGAGTTAGCTCGGGAGTTCATGGCTTCCATGACGGCCATGGACCTGACGCAAGTAATTCATGGACCGACTCATGTGGAAGGCCACACCCTTGATTTGGTTTTTCTATCTGGACAGTGGTTAGATGATCTTGGTGGGGGCTCCCCAATTGTTATGCCCCTGTCATGGACCGATCATAATCTCCTGCGGCTGGTCTTCCGTTTTGCCACTCCCCGCCGTGGGCGTGTTGAACCAACTAGATGGTTCCGCCCCAGGCGCTTAATGGACCCTGAGAGGTTCCAGGCAGCGCTGGGGTCCCCACCTGCCTCCTTTGCTCACAGCTCGGTGGATGCCTTAGTGGAAGCCTGGGAAAGGGCAGCCACGGAGGCACTTGACCGAGTTGTACCCTTGCGACCCCTGACCCGGTGCAGATCCCAGCGGGCTCCATGGTTTTCTGCGGAGCTCCGGGAGATGAAGCGTCGGAGACGGGGCCTAGAGAGCTGTTGGAGGTCCAGCCGATCTGAATCCGACCGATTGCGACTAAGAACCTGTATTAGGTCTTATCTCGCGGCGATAAGGGTGGCGAGGTCTAATCACTTCGCTACCCTTATCACGTCCGCAGATAAGCGCCCGGCTGCCCTGTTTAGGGTAACCCGCTCCCTCCTTAATCAGGAGGTGAGGGAGGAACCCTTGCAGGGTCGTGCCGAGGAGTTTAGTCAACATCTGTCGGACAAAATCGCTCAGATTCGGACCAGTTTGGACTCCGACTGGGCAGAGTCTGATGATCAGGACACGGGTGGTCTTGTCAATGTTATCTGGGAGGAGTTCGATCCTGTGACTCCAGAGGAAGTGGACAGGATTATGGGGAGGCTGAGCTCCACCACATGTTTATTGGACCCGTGCCCTTCCTGGCTGGTTTAAGCGGCTCGGGAGGGGACACGAGGCTGGTTCCAGGTGGTCATATCTGCATCTTTGAGTGAGGGTAGTTTCCCCGCCGTCTTGAAGGAGGCGGTGGTGAGGCCTCTCCTCAAGAAGCCTGCCTTGGACCCAGCTGTGTTAAATAACTTTCATCCAGTCTCCAACCTTCGCTTTCTTGCGAAGGTTGTTGAGAGCGTGGTGGCGCATCAGCTCCCTCTGGTTCTGGATGAAGCGGATTATCTAGACCCGTACCAATCGGGTTTCAGGCCCGGGTACAGCACGGAGACGGCATTGGTCGCTCTGGTGAATGATCTCTGGAGGGCTCGGGACAGGGGATATTCCTCTGTCCTAGTCCTATTAGACCTCTCAGTGGCTTTCGATACCATCGACCATGGTATCCTGCTGCGGCGTCTCAGGGGACTGGGAGTGGGAGGCACAGTTCTTCAGTGTTTCTACTCCTATCTCCTGGGACGTTCGCAGTCGGTGTTGGCAGGGGGGCAGAGGTCGACCTCGAGGCCTCTCGCTTGTGGAGTTCCTCAGGGGTTGGTCCTCTCGCCTCTCCTGTTTAACATCTACATGAAACCGCTGGGTGAGATCATTTGTGGTTTTGGAGTTTTTATTTCGACCCCAAACCACCCCAGTGATGCCTTCGACGTGATGTCCCATTGCCTGGAGGTGGTCTGGGTCTGGATGGGGAGGAACAGGCTTCGACTCAACCCTGACAAGACTGAGTGGCTGTGCGTACCGGCATCTCAGGATATTCAGAATATTCCATCTCTTTCTATGGGGGGTGAGTTATTACCCCCTGTAGATAGGGCTCACAACTTGGGAGTCCTCCTAGATTCACAGCTTTCTTTAGAAGACCGTATAGTAACTGTGACTAGGGGGGCCTTCGCCCAGGTTCGCCTGGTGCGCCAGTTGCGGCCCTATCTAGACCGGGATGCCTTGCGTATGGTCATTCATGCGCTCGTGACCTCTCATTTAGACTACTGCAACACTCTCTACATGGGGCTGCCCTTGAGGATCACTCGGAGGCTCCAACTGGTGCAGAATGCAGCCGCGAGAGTTGTGTTGGGAGTCTCCTGATACTCCCATGTTACACCTCTGCTCCGTGAGCTGTATTGGCTCCCAGTTGTCTTCCGGGTGAGATTCAAGGTGCTGGTAATGGTCTTTAAAGCCCTACATGGCATGGGTCCGGAGTACCTTAGGGATCACCTGCTGCCGGCATCAACTTCCCTCCGCCCTGTGCGCTCCCACAGAGAGGGCCTCCTCAGGGTGCCCCCGGTCAGAGAATGTCGTCTGGTGGCCCCCAGGGGGAGGTCCTTTTCTGTGGGCGCACCAGATTTGTGGAACCGTTTGCCGTTTGAGCTCCGGATGGCGCCCGATCTTCGCTCCTTCTGACGCGATCTGAAGACCTACTTGTTCGAACAAGCCGGCCTGGCCTGATGGGTGATGGGTTTGGGTTTTATTATTGTTTTAATGTATTTTAACTTACTGCTGTAAGCTTTTGGGCACCCTGTTTAATCTCTTTTAATTTTTGTATTCTTGTATTTTTGTATGTTTGCCCTGTTCACCGCCCTGAGTCCTTCGGGAGAAGGGCGGTATACAAATAAAATAATAATAATAATAATAATAATAATAATAATAATAATAATAATAATAATAATAATAATAATAATAATAATAATAATAATAATAATAATTATTATTATTATTATTATTATTATTATTATTATTATTATTATTTTGTTTTCTTCTATTTCTTTGCACTGTTCATTTAAGAAGGCATTCTTATCTCTTCTAGCTATTCTCTGGAATTCTGCATTCAATTGAGCGTATCTTTCTTTTTCTCCCTTGCCTTTCGCTTCCCTCCTTTCCTCAGCTATTTGCAAAGCTTCCTCAGACAGTCATTTTGCTTTCTTGCATTTCTTTTTCTTTGGGATGGTTTTGGTTGCTACCTCTTGTACAATGTTGCAAACCTCTGTCCATAGTTCTTCAGGCACTCTGTCTATCAGATCTAATTCCTTAAATCTATTTGTCACCTCTACTGCATATTCAACAGGGATATGATTTAATTCATACCTGACTGGCCTAGTGCTTTTCCCTACTTTCTTCAGTTTAAGTCTAAACTTTGCAATGAGAAGCTCATGGTCTGAGCCACAGTCAGCTCCTGGTCTTGTTTTTACTGACTGTGTAGAGCTTTTCCATCTTTGGCTGCAGAGCACATAGTCAATCTGATTTCTCTGTTGACCGTCTGGTGATGTCCATGTGTACAGCCGTCTCTTGGGTTGTTGGCAAAGAGTGTTTGCTATGACCATTGTATTCTCTTGACAAAATTCTATCAGCCTGTGCCCTGCTTCATTTTGTACTCCAAGGCCAAACTTGCCTGTTATTCTGGTTATCTTTTGGCTTCCTACTTTAACATTCCAATCCCCCATGATGATAAGGACATCATTTTTTGGTGTTAGTTCTATAAGGTGCTGTAGGGCTTCATAGAACCGGTCAATTTCATCCTCTTCAGCACCGGTGGTTGGGGCATAGACTTGGACTACTGTGATATTGAATGGTTTGCCTTGGATTCGAACTGAGATCATTCTGTCATTTTGAGGATTGTATCCCAGTATTGCTTTTCCTAATCTTTTATTGACTATGAAGGCTACTCCATTTCTTCTGAGGGATTCTTGCCCGCAGTAGTATACCTGATGGTCATCTGAATTAAATTCACCCATTCCTGTCCATTTTAGCTCGCTGATACCTAAGATGTCGATGTTCAGTCTTGTCATCTCTTGTTTGACCATGTCCAGCTTTCCTTGATTCATGGATCTTACATTCCAGGTTCCTATGGAGAAAAAATCTTTACAGCATCAGACTTTCCTTTCACCACCAGACACATCCACAGCTGAGCGTCCTTTTGGCTTTGGCCCAGTCGCTTCATTCTTTCTGGTGCTACTAGTACTAGCCCTCTGCTCTTCCCCAGTAGCATATTGGATGCCTTCCGACCTGAGGGGCTCATCTTCCAGCGTCATATTGTTTTGCCTTTTGGACCTGTCCATGGCAAAGATACTGGAGTGGGTTTCCATTTCCTTCTCCAGTGGATCACGTTTTGTCAGAACTCTCTGCTATGACCTTTTCGTCTTGGGTGGCCCTGCACGGCATAGCTCATAGCTTCATTGAATTACGCAAGCCCCTTCGCCACGACAAGTAATCCATGAAGGGGATTCTTACCGCTAGACATATTTATTACATTCATCAATAAACTTTAGCTTATATATATCTTAATCACCGTTACATGACCTTTATGAGCAAATCAATATTCAGATTTAACTATTAATATTTATACTTCTAAATTTTAAATAAAGATTTTCTTTATCTCAATTCATAAGAGTATCTTATATTCCAAGTACACATCTTATCTATTTAGGTATATTCTATTTTAATTCTCAGAGATAGGTCGAAACCCCATTCTTCTTCAGTCTTATTCTAGCTTTTTTTCTTTGCCAAATTGTCACGTCGTCAAACAAATCTCCTTGTATTGTTATATCAATTATTTGCCGTTGAAAAAACCATCCAGTCACCATTTTTCTGACAGGGCTAGCAGTTCTAGCAGGTCATCGCTTTATTTTTCCATCTTTACATAGTTGTCCTGAACTGTTTATCTTCTCTTCTGTCTGTTTTTCTTCTTGATCCACAGGTTTCTTCTTATTTATATAGAAAGTCTTTTCCTTATTCCATATTGTCAGTTTCTTTTCTGGATTTTTCATTATCTGTGTTTGTTGAGCAAGTAAATCTTCTGTCATAATATTTAATTGTTCCACTTTTTCTATTGTATTCTGTATAGGTGGTTCTTTAATAGTAATTAGAGTTTGAGTTTGCAAGTCCGGGCTCCCTTCTTGTTTTTTTGTATAGCCTCTTATTTCATCACCAGCTGTAAAAAGGGTTTGAAGAATTGCTTTCAACATAAAAAGGATTTGTTCCTGATCCTCCTCCATAGGAAAGATCTGTTCCTGATCTTCTTCCATAATAGTGTGTTAGGCTAGAACAGGGGTGTCAAACGCAATTTCATTGAGGGCTGCATCAGCATTGCGGTTGCCCTTGGGGGGCCAGGTGAGTGTGGCCAGGGTGGGCACAACCTACTGGGTGGGCATGGCTGGAGTGCATGTGGCCTACTGGGTGGGCATGGCCAGCTCTACATCATTCGCGTCAAGGGTACCTATGGGGGTCTGGGCAGGAGTGGGACAGATCTGAGGGTCTCTGGCAGAAGGAGATGGGACCGGGGCAAGTTCCAAGGCATGGTCCACTGGAGGAGCCTCACTGTTCCTCTCAGGCCATGCAAGGGGGGGGGGGGCTGGACAGTGGCATGGAGGTCAAATGCCCAGCCCTCAAGCACCTATGGCACTAAGCCCAGCCCCACTTCCCCAAGGGGTTGCCCAGCTGCACTTAACTCCTTCTCAAGGCTGCTGCTGCTGTGCTTGTTCTCCTTAGCCAGGTTGTTCATGATGGGTATGAGGGCAAAATCAAGAGGGAGGCCCACTCCCTCTCCATGTGAGGAGACCTGGTTTTGTATCCAAAGCTTCCTTAGCAATAGTATGGGACAGGGCTTTTCAACTGGTGGTATGCGTACCACTGGTGGTACGCGAACACTGGGCTGGTGGTACGCGGCGTCGCCTTCCTCCCCCCCCCTCATCGCACCCATGCACCAGCCTTGCTACTTTGACCCACTGGGAGCTCTCCGTGGACTGGAGCCCACCGGTGGTCGGGGCCGGCTTTACGCACCAATCAGCTGGCAACTCCATACTGCTGGCCCCGACCTCCGCCGATGGTCTTCAGTCCACAGAGAGCTCCCAGTGGGTCAATGGCTCCCCTGCAGCAGCCCCAGCCAGTGAGGAGGCTGGGAGGGAGGTGGTGGCCCAGCGCTGGGGCTGCCAGGGCTCAAGCACCAGCATCAGCGCTGCTTTCCAGCTGATCTGCGCTTTTTCGGGGCTGCCAGGGCTCAGCAAGGATCAGCACCGCTTTGCAGCTGATTGGGGCTTTTTCAGGACTGCCAGGGCTCAAGCGCCAGGATCAGGCCGCTTTCCAGCTGTTCAGTGCTTTTTCGGGGCTGCCAGGGCTCAGCAAGGATCAGCGCCGCTTTGCAGCTGATTGGGGCTTTTTCGGGGCTGCCAGGACTCAGCGCCAAGATCAGTGCCGCTTTGCAGCTGGTTGGCGCTTTTTTGGGGCTGCCAGGGCTCAAGCACCAGGATCAGGCCGCTTTGCAGCTGATCGGGGCTTCTTCGGGGCAGTCAGGGCTCAGCCGAAGCGCCAGGATCAGCGCCAGGTTCCAGCTGGAGCTGCTGAGCCCCAAATAAGCACTAATCACCTGAAAAGCAGCACTGATCCCAGCACATCTGCTGAGCCCCGAAGAAGCACTTATCACCTGGAAAGCAGCATTGATCCCTGCTCACACACACACACACACACACAAGCAGTTACAGCTGAAGGCGTTTCAGCCTTCAACTACGGCTCCCAGTCCTTCAGCATTTGCAGAGAGAGAGAGGCACTCTCTCTCTCTCTCTCTTCATGCCTGCTTGCCCCCTAGCAGGGCTTCTGATTGGCCCTGTGCCCACTCCTCTCCCATTGCCCTTTGCAGGACGTGAAGCGCCCGGGGAAGGAGCTGCGGAGGCGGGCGGGTAGCGAGTTCCCTCCAAAGAGTTCCCTCCAGGCTCTGCCCCCACCCAACGCCTCCCTCTGCGTGTCTCCGATAAGTTGCAAGGCCCCTCGCATCTTCTGAGGCAGCCAAAGCCCATGTGGGAAAGAACGATCTTTATGGAAGCAAAATAAGCCCAATTTTGGGACTTTAAGGGCAATTGCAATGGAAGCGTGACTGTGTCTGATACCTCCCTATCTTGGACTTCAGAAAGCAGTTTTCCTAAACCGAGAGTGCCTGGTAGCAAGAGGAAGTAATGGGGAAAGGAGACGAGGTGGGGTGGGAGAGTTGGACTCGTTGAAAGCACAATTGCTCAGAGAATGGAGGAGAAGAGAAGAGAAAAAGTGACCCAAAAAATCTTAGGGAAGAACTGGGGGGAAAAAAGGTGACAAAAGAAGAAGCCCAGAACTGTGAACTGCTGAGAATGAACCGAGGTTGGTGGAGGAATAAAAAGAATTTCTTCAAACATGATCAAGTTAAAAGAAAAAAAACAAGGAAGGAAGGAAAGAAGAAAGGTAGGGACAGTGGGAGAGAGGGAGGGAAGGAAGAAAGGAAGAGAAGAAGAAAGGGACAAAGGGAAGGAAGAAAGGAAGGAAAGAAGAAAGTATAAACAGTAACATGCCTATTGAAAATTTTTGTTTCCTGCTGATTCACAATAGTAACCCATGGATTTCCCCCACACACACACACACAGGCACCCTGCAACCTGAGGGAGGGAGGGAGGGACAATGGAAGGGAGGGAGGGAAGGAGTAAGGGACAAAGAAAGAGGAAAGAAAGGAAGGAAAGAAGGAAGGAAGGGACAATGGGAGAGAGGGAGGAAGGAGGGCACCCACCCCAGTCCCACCCCAGTCCCACCCCCCTCCACCAGAGACCCATGGATTCCCCCCACACAGGCACCCTGCAGCCTGAGTGATGAGCTGCCCACCCCCGGCCATTGACTTCACTTGTCAAAAAGTTGCAAAAGGTGATCACATGACCCTGGGACACTGTGACCGTCATAAGCATGAATCAGTTGCCAGGCACCCGAATGTAAATCACATGACCCTGGGGATGCTGCAACAGTCATAAGTGTGAAAAATGGTCATAAGTCACTTTTTCAGTGCTGTCGTAACTTCAAACAGTCACTAAGCAAATTGTTGTAAGTCGAGGACTACCTGTATTTTATCATTTTTTCCTCTTTTTTTTGGTCAAGTTTTTGACACCTTGCTGGGCGCCTGGTGGTACTCAGACATTGCCTTATCCTAAAAGTGGTACAATGGGTGAAAAGGTTGAAAAGCCCTGGCATGCGAGACCCCCCCAGGATAGGCCAGGAGGAGGAGGCAAGGGGATGGTGAAAGAGCAGCAGGGCAGGACTAAGGCAGGACTTCCCTCAGACCCTCCCTCTCCTTCCTTCCTTCCTTCCTTCCTTCCTTCCTTCCTTCCTTCCTTCCTTCCTTCCTTCCTTCCTTCCTTCCTTCCTAGAACAGAGTGGTGGGATAATATTTGAGGTGAGGGAGGGAGAAAAACAGGCAGGAAACGCAGCTGGGGAAGTGTCATCCTTCATGAGGAATGAAAAAATGCACCATCGCCTGGAAGTGGCCAGCACATGGCCCTCGCCTACTTCACATATCTGGCTTGGTGGGCTCTGGGGGAGGGGATGCCCTGAGCAGTGTGAGAGTTGATGTTACCTGCACAATGCTGCCCAGCCCACAGCCTGCCCGGATTTGGCAGGCAGCAGGCCGCTCTCCTCATAGTGCCAAGAGGCTGAGTCGGGTGGCACGAATCTGAAGAGATGCGCAACACTGCCCAGCCCCTAGCCCACCCAAAGTAGGCAGGGCCATGTGCTGGCCACTACCAGGTGATGGTGCATTTCTTCATTCCTCACAAAGGGTGATACCTCCCTAGCGGGTGCCCAGAAACCAATACTGACACAGCACAGGCCAGTCCCTCGCTGTTTCCAGATGGCCGTGTGGAGCTAAGACTGAATGTATTTTAGCATAGATGACCACCACAAAATTGTACTTTGGCTCCTGGCTGGCCTGGGCTGGGGCCAAGGCAGTGGGGGCCATTTCCTCACTGTTTCCAGGATGGCTTCGTGGGCCACATGAAACCACTTCACGGGCCAGGTCTGGCCCCCAGGCCTTCTGTTTGACATGTCTGGGCTAGAAGCTTTACAGTCAGGGAATTCAAAAAGAAAGTCCCCCCACACACTGGGTAAGGAGCACAGCTGAGCTTCTTCCAGCTGATGTTTCAAGGTTACATGTGTCTTATCTATTTTCTGGGCTGTCAGCCAAGTCTCTTTTAAACAATAACAAATTGAAGTATCAAGTTTAGCCACAAGATGTCGCTCCTGCCATTTGAAGATTTCCTTTGAGTCCCAAAGTTATTTTATTTTTTTCAGTTTTGTTTTTATTTTATAAGGAAAAACCCAGACCTTCAGTAAAAATAGAAAGTAGAGAGTAGAAAATAGACAATCTTTTAATCCACAAATTTTAGGAAATAAAATTCTGATTGGGATCCAGTTAATTTTTTCAACGTTTTAAACTCCCCTGGGTAGTTGGTTGCTGCTGTTTATAGAGGGAGGGCTAAGCTCTCCCTTCCCTCTCCACAGGGGGGAAAATACTTTAGCAGCTTATGCAGGTACAAAAAGTAATTAGGATTTAAGAGAGGTAGATCTCACGCTGTCTCTTCCGTGCTGCTTTAAAGTTGCCTGGTGTGACTTCGGCTGTCTGCAGCCTAGTGATGAGCCATATTACTATGGCTGGTCTTTTGTCTGCCGGTTTGGAGGGTTGTGCTGGCTCTAGTGGGAGAGCTACTGCTCTCCCGCGATCCAGTAAGGGTCCCTCCTTGCTGGTCGCCCCTATAGGGTGACTTTTAACCCTTTTCAGGGTCCCCCAGCAATGCAAAACTGGACAAGAAAGATGGAGCTCGTCTTCCAAGCGTCCATGGTGGCCGCATCGGCAAACCAGAAGTCTCAAAGTGTTGTTCACCCTTTACCATGATGGGTTGTGGTGCTGGGGACGTTACTGGGCATAAAGGTGACATTTTCTCAGGCTTTAGCAGGCTGCAAAGGAATAAAGGGTGGATTTGCCTTAAGGCCTTGGGGAGCTCCAGCTCCACTGTGACTGGGTTTATAATGCGTTTGATTGGGAAGGGTCCCACAAATTTTGGCCCTAACTTTTTGGAGGGTTGTAGGGATTGCAGGAACCTAGTGGACAGGTATACTCTGTCCCCAATGTAGAATGGTTTAGATTCCATTCTCTTTTGTCTGCTTGAGCCTTATAGGCTGCTCTAGCCTCATCTAGAGATTTTCTGACAATTGGTGAAGTATTTTGCAGTTGATTCATCCCTTCCTTAAGGGAAGGGATTGTAGGTTCGTTAGTTGCCAGTTCAGGCATTGGGTTGAACTCTTGTCCTGTGGCCACTTGAAAAGAGGTGAACCCAGTGCTAGAGTGCACAGCATTACAGTATTATAAGCCACTTCTTATAGGATGTTGGTCCAACAGTCTTGCTGGTTGTTGATAAAGCATTGTAGGTACTGTTCCAATACCGAGTTCATTTGTTCTGTCCCACCATTCGTTTGAGGATGGTGACTAGAAGTCAGGCTCTGGTCTGTTCCCAGGAGGTCTAAAAATGCTCTCCAGAACTTAGAAGTAGATTGGACCCCCTGTCTGAAATTATGCGACGTGGGGCCCCATGTAGGTGGTAGACATGGTGGAGGAACAACTTTGCTAGAGTTTTTGCTGTCAGGATTATTTTACAAGGAATTAAATGGACCTGCTTTGAAAATAGGTTGGTCACTACCCAAATAACGATGTTTCCTGTGCTTTCTGGCAATTGTACAATAAAGTCCATAGAAATCTCTCTCCAGGGTACTGAAGGGATTGCGACCAGCTGCAGAAGACCAGGCATTTTACCCTGCCTTTATTTTGCTGGTGCACATGTAGGGCAGCTGGCCACATAACTCTTGATGCCCTTTTTGGTAGAAGGCCACAAGAATTGTCTCTTTAACAAGTGTAGGGTCTTTACAAACCCCAAGTGTCCTGCCACCTTTGAGACATGGTAGGTTTGCATAGACTTTAGTCTCCGGCTGGTTGGGATGTATAACTTCCCTCCTACCCATGCCAGTCCTTCCTGCATGGAGCAAAGGCTCTTGTGACTAATGAACTAATGTTTAAAAGCCAAGGTGATAGCATTGTCCAATGGTGGGATGACTTTTGATTGTGTCCTCATGGTTACTGGGGCTGCTAGCTGCTGCGCTGGGAGTAGAGGCTTGACTATTTTGGCCTTTACATTGTTGTATTGTGGCAGCCTGGATAGGGCATCTGCCAGGAAGTTTTTTACCCCTAGAAAATAGTGAAGGGTAAAATTAAAGTGCTGGAAGTGTTGGGCCCGCCATGCCTGCTTGGGGGACAGTTTCCTTGGGGTTTTCAACGCTTCTAGGTTTTTGTGGTCAGTCCAAACCTAGAAAGGGATTTTGCTTCCTTCTAGAAAATGCCTCCAAGTGAGAAGGTCCCACCTTACTGCGTAGGCTTCCTTCTCTCATACCGTCCAGCATTGTTCAGTCTGTCAATTTTTCAAAGTATAGGTGCAAGGGTGCAATTGGCCTGTTTCATTTTCCTGAGCAGTACCGCACCTACATCCACATCTCTAGCATCAGCCTGAATGACAAATGGTCTTTCTGAGTCTGGGTGCCTCAGGGCCGGCTCTGTGGAAAAAAGTCTTTTCAGCTTTTTGAATGCGGCTTGGCATTCCATAGTCCACTTTACTGGCTGGCTAGGTATTGGTTCATCTCCCCCCTTGGTTTTTAGTAAGTTCGTAATGGGGAGTGCAATCTGTGCAAATGAGGGAATGAACTGCCTATAGAAATTGGTGAAACCCAAGAAGTGTGACAACTCTGACCCTGGCTCCCTTGCTGGGGAGTTCTCACCTGTATTCCTGCATGTATGTGAAAACATGGGCAAGGAAGAACCCCAATTGTTGAGGGTCCCCATTGAATTTGACACCCAGGGGGGTTGTCTTCCGCTCCAGCCACAGGGGTCCCCTTCCACTGCCCCCCTGGGCATTTACTCTGACTGGGATGGCCCAAGGTGGGGTAGCTGGGACAGTCATTGCCCTTTCTGCAGAAGCCGTGGCATCAGCTGAGAGAACAAAGCAAAAGAAACACATCCCAGAGCCCACAACCTCCCCCCTCCCAATAAAGCCTCCTCCCTCCCAACAGAATGGCAGTGCCCCAAAAATGATTTGAGGGTTCTGACAGAAATACAAAAAAAATGCAGCTTGGTTAAAACAGATGGATAAGAATAAAAAAGAAGTTGAAATGAAAGAAGTAGTGATAACAGCAGAAATGGTAGAGAAAAGAGCAAGGAAGATCAAGAATTGGTCAGCACCAGGTGAAGATGAACTGCATGGTTTTTGGTTGAAACATCTAACTCAGGGGTCTTCAAACTTGGCCCTTTTATGACCTTTGGACTTCAACTGCCAGAATTCCTCAGCCAGGCATGCTGGCTGAGGAATTCTGGGAGTTGAAGTCCACAAGTCATAAAAGGGCCAAGTTTGAAGGCCCCTGATCTAACTGATCTATACCCACTTGTTGCCAAGCAGTTTAACAACATACTGCAAGGAGCTGAAGTTGAAGAGTGGCTAACATCTGGGAAAACCTACCTGACAATAAAAGATCCAGCAAAAGGGACAGTACCAGGCAACTACAAGCCAATTACCTGCTTACCAATAACTTTGAAATTGCTAACTGGTGTGGTGGCTGATGCAGTCCATCAGCATCTAGTTGAAAACAATCTCTTTCCACCTGAGCAGAAAGGAAACTGCCCCAATAGCAGAGGAACAAAAGATCAACTCCTAATTAACAAAATGATTTTGGAAAACTGCAAGAGAAGGAAGACCAAACTGAATGTAGCATGGATTAACTACAAAAAGGCATTTGATTCTCTGCCACATGACTAGGTAATCAAGTGCCTAGAAATAACAGAAGCCAGTGGTTTTGGAAGAATATCTGACGGACAATGATGAAGATGCACTGAAATTAGTATATCAGGAAGGCTTACTGACTACTGGGGAGACCAAACTGTCCTACATAAAAGACCAGATGAAGAACAGAATGGAGGCATGGGAAGACAAAGCACTACATAGCCAGTACATTAAAAAAAATAGCAGGGAAAGCAGATAATAACAAGACCTGGCAATGACTAAGAGCAGGAAAGTTGAAGAAAGAGACCAAAGGACTAATTCTGGCTGCACAAGACCAAGCCTTAAGGACAAATGCATACAAAGACAGCATTGAGAAGACAGCAACAGACAGTAAGTGCCGCCTATGCAAAGAAGCTGAAGAAACAGTGGACCACCTGGCAGACTGCTGTAAGAAGATCACACAGACTGCCTACAAGCAGCGACATGACAAAGTAGCAACAATGGTGTAAAGAGGAAGTGTACTAAAGTCATTGTGTAAACAAAACTATTCCTGTCCTTAGGGCAGATACTGATCAAGGTAGCCATAATCCTGTTTGTGTAACTACACGTACTCCCCTGTAACTGTTTTATGCAAACTGTCTTCTGATAAGAATGTGTAGAATATAACCATATAAGGAACAATGTACAACCGGGAAATAGGGGGGTATAAATATGTCTGTCCGTACGCCCCTCGGGGTTCAGACCTTTTGCTTTGTTTAAGCCCTCTGAACCTGCACAATAAACTTTTCCTTTCCTGAAGAGCTGGCGTGAGTCTTTTCTTTCTACAACAGTTTCGTGGTGACCACGAAGGGACTTCATAGCGAGGCAATGTTTCGCTGAGGGCAGCCCGACCCCTCGGACCTGACGAGAGGCCACTCCTGAAACATTCTCCAGGCGCCACGGAGGAAAGCACCTCCGGGAGATGGCAGTGACACCTCTACGGGGCCGACGGTGCAGACGGCTAGTCCAAGATCCCTTGAGGGAAGGAAAGGAGGTCTGAACCGAATCCTGGCCAGGAGAAGTGTGAAGACGCCTCAGGCGAGTATGTGTTAAAGCAGTAAAGTACCTATCTCACTTGAAGATAGAAGAGGGGGACTGATCACCCTCCTGGACTTCGGATGTTGATCCTAAAGTAGTCCGTGTTAGGCTGTGTGGGAGGTTAAGCCATTGCAGTTCCTATCGGTGACCGTTGGAACGTCCAGCACCGTAGGTCAGTGGCAGTGTTCTTAGAATGGGGGGGGGGGCGAAGCAGTGTTCCTAGCACACTGCTGGAATGCATGTTGAAAAGCTTTGATGAGTATTTCAATCGTACGCAGTATAAAGTCCCCTATCCTAAGGTGACGAAAGAGAGGCTGAGCTTCCTATGCAAGGAGCAGTGGCCACATATGGGGGTTGGGTGGCTGCCAGAGGCTACATTTAAAAACCAGCTCATCGATGACCTCCAGGCCATGATAGCAGCCTTGGTGGAGCAGTGGGCTAATGCCTCCTTAAGCAACACCAGCTGCCTGCAATTAGTGCAGGTTCGCATCCCACCAGGCTCAAGGTTGACTCAGCCTTCCATCCTTCCGAGGTAGGTAAAATGAGGACCCAGATTGTTGGGGGCAATTAAGCTGACTTTGTAATAATGCCGCTTGGGGGTGTGTGTGAAAGCCCTAATAAGCAGGCATATACATAGAATGAAGGCTACTGCTAAGCTTGTAAGCTGCCCTGAGTCTTCGGAGAAGGGCGGGATATAAATGGAATTAAAATAAAAAAAAAATAAAAAAAAATGAGGAGAAGTACCCCAATCAATATCAGTATATAGACCAGTGGTGGAACGTGGTAGCAGAGAAGGCAGATGACCTATTACAGTGTCAGGCTGAGATGGTTTGCCTCTGTATTGCCAGATCTAAGGGAAAGAAGCTAGGGGTTGTGTCAAAGAGATTTAAGGATGTGAAAACATCTGAAACCAAGGTGTCCGATACCAAGAAAGAGGTGCTGGTTGAGGAAGAGGAAGTGATTTTTAGACCCCCTCCTTATGTGCCGCGACCGCCCCCACTGCCTCAACTGTTAGCGGTAGCAGCTGCTGCAACGCCAAGTGAAGCGCAGCCAGCAGTAAGAAAGAAGCAGAGGAGAAAGGAGCCCACAGCTCCTAAGGAAGAGGAGGATCCTTCTGTGGCTGGGAAGGGTGAGATAGGTGAGGATGATGATGAAGAGGAGGAAGGATTAGCTGTGGGGGTAGATGTATCGGTAGGAGTAATGACAAGGTAAGCCACAGTTAAAGCAGCGGCTGCTAAGCGTGGATTCTTAGCCCCCTTAAGGTAGACAGACCAGCAAGCTATAAACCAACAGGGTCAGGTGGATTTCTGACCCATGTTTCAATATGTCCCATTCACAACCATGGATCTCTTAAACTGGAAGCAGCATTATGGTCCTATGACCACTAAGCCAACAGAGATGGCGGAACTGTTCCAGTCCATCATGCAGACCCACAACCCCACATGGCAGGATGTACAGCAGTTGTTGAATACACTATTAACTCCGGAAGAAAAGGAGAAGTGGAGAGCCGCAGTTAGGAAGTGTGTTAGAGAAAGATACCCTAACATGCAGGATATACAGGCAGAGTTACTGATAAGGGCACCGGAGCAGGATCCAGGTTGGGATGTTAGGGATGCAGCACAGATGACGTTGTTGCGGGAATATCAGAATTTAACGGTAGAGGTGGTTTGGAAGGCAGGAAAACCCCTGGTGAATATGTCTAAGCCATCTTTGGTAACGCAGGGAGCAGATGAAAGCCCGGAGAGTTTTTTGCAACGGTTGATTGAGGCTTATGAGCTGTATACACAGATAGATCAGAGACATGCAGACAATGTACGAATGTTGAATGAGAGATTCATAGCACAAAGTTATGGCGATATCAGGAAAAAGTTGCAGAGGTTGGAAGGAGCTCTGGGAAAGAATACCAATGAATTGCTGGAGGTGGCAAGAAAAGTATATGTTAATAGAGACAAAGTAGAAAAGAAAGAGAGGGAAGCACGAATGCAGAGGAAAACGGAATTGCTGGCGGTAGCTTTACAAGGGAAAACCCCGCTGGGGCCAAATCAATGTGCGCATTGTAGGGAAGTGTTCTGTACCAGCCTGCTACCGGCCCTGCAGAAAAGGCAACCCCTTTATAAACGGCAAGAGGCTGGAATGACGTCTGCCAAATTTATTACTACAAAAAACAAACAAGACACGAACCAAGATACAGGAGCTTTGAAACACTATCGAAGCGGTTGCTTTCAGCAAACCAGCCCTCCCCACACATTCCCTTTATAAAGAGTTCAGGGCGTGGCCTCTCTCTGCCTCCTTCCGAGAAGCCCCACAGCCTTCCTCTGTTTACTCCTACTTGACTGCCTCCTGCGTCGGGCATCCTTGAACAGGGCCAGCTGTGGGTCATCTTCATCCACACTGTCAGGCTCACACAGCTGGGTCTCCATGGTGACCAAGTGGGAGGGGCCTGCCTGAGGGCTATCATCAGCAAGATCTTCAACCCCCTCAGCAAGGTCTTCAACACCCCTCTCCTCCTCTGAGTCGTCCGACCCAACTGCCGAACCCACAGGCTGACCCTGAATCACAACACTATCCCGCACCGCAGGGCCCTTCCCCCGGGTCTGCCGATCCGGATGCGGTCGGGATGGAAATTGTTCATGAAAAGCGGTCACCAACGCAGGGGCATGAACGGCGGTCGCGTCTTCCCAGGTGAAGTCCTCTGGTCCGTAACCTTTCCATTCAATCAGGTACTGGAAACGACCTTTCAGCCAACGGGAATCCCTGATGCTGGCGACCTCGTACTCGGGGGTGCTGCCTCCATCACAAGGTCCTGATGGGGGAGGTTCCGCTCGGCGGAGTGGACAGGCCGGTTGTTCGGGGACCAACAGAGACCGATGAAAGACTGGGTGCACGCGCAGGGAACGTGGCAGAGTTAAGCGATAGGCGACCGGATTGATGACAGCCTCGACTGGGAACGGTCCTAAATATCGGTGATCTAACTTTCTCACCGGCCGTGTTGACGGTAGGTTCCTGGTGGACAACCAGACCCGATCTCCCACCGATAGTGGAGGCGTATCCCATCTTGACCGATCAGCAAACCTTTTGTAATCGGCCTTGGCCTTCTCTAACTGACGTCGCACCAATCGATGGATCGCCTGTAACTCTGCCATGAAGTCGTTCGCTGCCGGCTCCGGTGAGTCCATGGGAGAAAGGGGGAAAAACCGGGGGTGATATCCCACATTGGCCAAGAACGGTGTCATCTGTGTGGAGGTGTGCTGCGAATTGTTAAGTGCAAACTCAGCTATGGCCAGATAGTCCACCCAATTGTTTTGCTGCAGATTGACGTAGCAGCACAGATATTGTTCCAGGATACCGATGACCTTCTCGGTTCCCCCGTCAGTTTGAGGATGATGCGCGGACGAGAGGCAAATCTTGATATCCAACACATGCATCAACTCCTGCCAGAAGCGGGCTGTAAACTGGGCCCCACTACCAGAGATGACTCTATCAGGGAGGCCGTGCAGCCGAAACACCTGCTGAATGAACATACGACTAGTGGCGCGGGCTGACGGTAAGCCGCGACAGGGGATGAAGTGCGCCATCTTGGTCAGCATGTCCACCACCACATACACTGTCGTAAAACCAGAGGATGGGGGTAAATCCGTCAAGAGGTCCATGGACACAGCCCCCCAGGGTCTTTTGGGTGTTGGCAAAGGCTGCAGTAATCCAGGCGGGGCCCCTGTCGCTGACTTGGCCTGCCTGCATGGGATGCAGGAGGTAACATAGGACTGGACATCGTGTCGGACTCGGGGCCACCAGAAGGTACGGGAGACCAGGTTCAGGGTCTTGAACAGGCCAAAATGCCCCGCCGCCGGGTTATCGTGACACTGGCTGAGGATGAGTCCCCTGAGTGGCCCTCCCGGAACGTAGACCCGGTCACGATAATACAAGAGTCCATCCGTGACCATCCAAGGAGAATCTGGCCCCACCTCCTCCTTCCGCTGAGCCACTCACACCTCTTGCTGCTGTGCCTCCCGGATCCGAGCCCGTATATCAACCAGCTCCCGCACCGCAGCAAAAGACTCGACGGGGATCACTGTCCTGGGCAGAAGCTTGTCTTCCACTCGGGAATATTCGGGCTTCCTGGACAGAGCATCCGCTCTTTGATTGTGCCCACTAGGTATGTACCGAAGCCGGAAGTCAAACCTCGCAAAGAAAAGAGACCACCGGATCTGGCGTTGGTTCAAATTCCGAGCGGTCTGCAGGCTTTCCAAATTCTTATGGTCCGTCCGGACCTCGATTTGATGCCGCGCTCCCTCCAGATGATGCCTCCAGGCCTCGAAAGCCGCTTTGATGGCCAGCAGCTCCTTCTCCCAGATTGTATAATTGCGCTCTGAAGGGTTCAGTTTTCGTGAATGGTACGCGCAAGGGAAGAGGGTACCGCTGGGCGTCGTTGCCTGGAGTAACACCGCCCCAATGGCAATGTCGGAGGCGTCCGCCTCCACAACAAACGGCCGTTGCGAGTCAGGATGCTTCAAGATGGGCTCCTTCATGAAGGCTTCCTTCAAAGTCTGGAAAGCCTGTTGTTCTGGAGTGTTCCACTGGAACCGAGTCTTCTTCTGCAGGAGCCGGGTGAGGGGGGCTGTCAAGGCAGCAAACCCAGGGATGAAAGTTCGGTAATAGTTGGCGAACCCAAGAAGTCGCTGAACATCCTTCACGCGACACGGGGGTTGCCAACTCTGCAAAGACTCAACCTTACTCGGCTCCATGGCGATGCCCTCAGGAGAAATGCGGTGACCCAGGAAATCGATGGTCACCCGGTAGAACTGGCACTACTCCAACTTGGCAAACAGCCGATGTTCTCGGAGTCGCTGCAGGACCTGATGGAGATGCTGATGGTGCACCTCACGCGACGGGGAGTAGATCAGGATGTCGTCCAAGTAGATCACGACAAACTGATCCAACAAATCCCGGAAAATGTCATTCATGAAATGCTGAAACACAGCGGGGGCGTTGGTCAGGCCAAACGGCATCACCATGTACTCAAAATGTCCATAGCGAGTACCAAACGCCGTCTTCCACTCATCACCCGGCCGAACCCTGACGAGGTTGTAAGCTCCACGCAGGTCCAGTTTCGTGAAGATCTTAGCCTCCCGGTGTCGGTCCAAGAGTTCGGGGATGAGGGGCAGCGGGTAACGGTTGCGCACCGTGATGGCGTTGAGTTTTCTATAATCGCAGCAAAGCCGCAATTCGCCCGACTTCTTTTTGACGAAGAGCACGGGTGCAGACACTGGCGAGGACGAGGGCCGGATGAAACCGCGAGCCAAATTCTTCTCCAGAAAGTCCCGCAATGCAGCCAACTCGGGGTCCGACATGGAGTACAAACGCCCCACTGGGAGAGGCGCATCAGGGACTAAATCAATGGGGCAGTCATAGGGCCTGTGCCTCTGTCTCGCTGAACACATCAGCAAAGTCGGACAGTTCGGGAGGCAAGGAAACCCCTGGGAAACCCTCCACCTGGCCGGCACAGATATGGTGGGAGTGGTCCACGCACTGCAAGCTTGGGAAGGTGACCAAGTTCTGTGACCAATAGATCTGTGGGTCATGTGCCCGGAGCCACGCCAGTCCCAAGACCACGGGGAAGTGCAGATCTGAGGTGATATAGAACTGGATGGCCTCCACATGGGAACTGATGGCCATACATAATGGTTGCGTGGCAGCTGTAATAGGCCCAGACAGGAGCACTCGACCATCGATAGTCTCCACTAACATGGGCGGATCCACCGGGCACTGGGGAACAGCCCATTTGGCCACAAATGCTGAGTCCATAAAATTTGTGGTGGCCCCAGAGTCAATTAAGGCATGGACTGGAATCCCCTCTGGCTTGCCAGGAAGGATCAGACGTGCCTCCAAAATCAAATGCCGTGGAGGTCCACAGGCAGCATCGGAAAGACGTCGCTCAGTGTTGTTGTGGGACGCCCGATCTATCACACCGTCTAGATCGGGCTCGGGGCGTTTCCCGACAGAAAAGTAGGGGACTTTCTCAGGGCAGACTCGGTCACTGATGCCCGCTGTCGCTTCTTTGGGCAAAAAGCAGCCAAATGACCAGGGTCCCCACAGTAAAAACACAACCACCCCAATCGTCGTCTGTTCATTTCAGTCACCGATAGACGAGACCTGGCGGCACCCAGCTCCATTGGCTCCTCCCTTTGAACTGGGGGCTCACGCACAACAGGGGCGGCAGGGGTCTGTGGGGTGGCACGGCGACTCCTTCGCTGCTGCAACCGAGCATCGATCCGCAGGCAGAGATGGATCAGCCCATTCAGGTCTGAGGGAATATCCACATGGGCCAGCTCATCCAACATCTCCTCCGACAATCCATCCTGGAAGGCATCCACAAGCGCACCCTCATTCCAGGCGGAATCCTGGCTAAGCAGCCGAAAATCTCTGATATAGCCCTGTAGGGGGCGTTGACCCTGCCTCAGAGCTTTCAGGCGTCGAGTAGCAGTCTGCGTCTTAATAGGGTCCTCATACATCAGACGCATATGATCACAAAACCCCACAAAGTTGTCCAACAATGGGCTAGGTTGAGCCAGCAGAGGCGTGCCCCAACGAGCTGAATCACCCGAAAGAAGGCTTAACACAAACCCCACCTTATCCCGGTCAGTGGGGAAATCAGCTGCTCTCACGCTGATAAGGAGCTGGCATTGTCCCAGGAAAGCAGGAAACAGTTCTGGAGTGCCTGTAAATTTATCCGGCATTGCAACTTGGCATTTTCTCCTGGGTGGGGGTGATGGTGGGGGTGCAGCATGAACCTGAGCTTGCAGTTGAGCCACCTGAGCTGCCAGCAAAGTGAGTTGCTGGGTGAGCTGGGCATTCTCAGCACGTAGCTGCTCCATAATATTAGTAAGGGGTGGGAGGCTGAAAGCAAACTGTTCTGTACCAGCCTGCTACCGGCCCTGCAGAAAAGGCAACCCCTTTATAAACGGCAAGAGGCTGGAATGACGTCTGCCAAATTTATTACTACAAAAAACAAACAAGACACGAACCAAGATACAGGAGCTTTGAAACACTATCTGAGCGGTTGCTTTCAGCAAACCAGCCCTCCCCACACATTCCCTTTATAAAGAGTTCAGGGCGTGGCCTCTCTCTGCCTCCTTCCGAGAAGCCCCACAGCCTTCCTCTGTTTACTCCTACTTGACTGCCTCCTGCGTCGGGCGTCCTTGAACAGGGCCAGCTGTGGGTCATCTTCATCCACACTGTCAGGCTCACACAGCTGGGTCTCCATGGTGACCAAGTGGGAGGGGCCTGCCTGAGGGCTATCATCAGCAAGATCTTCAACCCCCTCAGCAAGGTCTTCAACACCCCCTTCCTCCTCTGAGTCGTCCGACCCAACTGCCGAACCCACAGGCTGACCCTGAATCACAACAGGAAGAAGGTAATTGGCAGAGGGAATGTCCGAAACGAGGGACGAGAGGACGAGGCTGGAGAAGAAGGACAGGTTTTGGAAGAGGCAGGTCTATAGGCACAGCACAGACTGGATTTACCTTGAGAGGTAGAGGATCCCGAGGGAGCCGAGGAGGTAGAGGAAGAATGGAGTGTGAACGTGAGATAGAAGGGATTGGATTGGCAGGGACAAGTTGGACGGATTGATGGGGACTGGGCTTAGATGAGGCCCCCCCTGAGCCTTTGGTAACTATGAATATAGGGGGCCATAGGACGACGTTTTTGGTAGTTACGGGAGCAGGAAGGTCAGTCTTAAATAGCCCAGTTTCAGCACCTGTACCCCACCAAATACAGGTTCAAGGAGTGTCAGGACAGATAATGGGATGGCAGGTCCTGAAACCAGTCACATGTCTTTTCAATGGATCGCAAATCCAACATGAATTCCTATACATCCCTGAATGCCCAATACCCTTATTAGGCAGAGATCTGCTTAGCAAACTAGGAGCCACAATCTCTTTTGACGAGGGCCAGCAGAAACTTAAAATAAAACACCAGCCTGAAGCAATGTGGAGACTCATGGTAGCTAGGTCAGCTATTGAGGGAAACAATGAGGAGAAATGGAGGGAATTCGAGATTCCAGGTATATGGGCAGAGGATAACCCTCCTGGATTTGCAGCTCATCACCCTCCGGTAATAGTGGAGGTGAAGCCCTTGGCTACGGCAGTTCATATTCGTCAGCGCCCGTGCTCTAATGAGGCCATAGTTGCGATATATGAAAGTGTTCAAAAATACCTTAAAGCAGGGATTTTGGTGCCCATTCAGTCGCCTTGGAACACTCCCATTTTGCCAATCAAAAAGCCAGATGGGAATTATCGCCCCATGCAAGATTTAAGGATTATAAATTCAATAACGGAAACCATACATCCAGTTGTGCCAAACCCGTATACGCTCCTTAGTTTGATTCCACCAACTGCTACGTGGTTCTCAGTAATAGACTTAAAGGATGCCTTTTTCACAATCCCGATCCACAAGATTAGTCAGCCATTGTTTGCATTTGAGTGGGAGAGCCCGGGGACGGGTCAGAAGAGGCAATATACATGGACTCGGCTTCCCCAGGGGTTTAAGAATTCACCCACCTTGTTTGGTACTGCCCTAGGAAAGGACTTGCAGCATTATGTACCCTGGCAACCTGGGGATATAGTTTTACAGTATGTAGATGATGTCTTGGTAACAGGCAAGACAGAGGACTTGTGTTGGGACAATACAAGAACTCTTTTGCTTCTGTTATTGAAATGTGGTTATCGGGTGTCCAGAAAGAAGGCACAATTGGTACAGCAGAAAGTAAGATACTTGGGATATGATATTGAGCATGGTCAGAGAGCCCTAGGACAAGAAAGGAAGCAGGCGATTCTGGCCATTGCAGAACCAGCAAACAGAAGGCAGCTGTGAGGTTTTTTGGGGTTGGCTAGTTTTTGTAGGATCTGGATACCTAATTTTGCACTGTTGGCAGCTCCGCTTTATACAGCTACAAAGGAGGGTGACTTTGAACCTTTTCAGTGGTGAGGAGAACAAAGAAGGGCCTTTAAGGACATTAAGCTTGCTCTTACAGCAGCACCAGCTTTGGTCTTACCCAATTTCAAGAAGGATTTCAATCTGTATGTAGATACCAAAAAGAATGTTGCATTACTGTAATGCAGCAACCAGTGGCTTATCTGTCCAAGCAGCTGGATGATGTGGCGCAAGGGTGGCCACATTGTTTAAAGAGCTTAGCAGCTATAGCGCTCCTTTTGCAGGATTGTAACAAGCTAACCTTCTCGTGTCCTGTTAACGTCCATACTCCTCATGCTGTTCAGTCTATTCTGGATAATAAGGGACATTTATGGTAAGCAATCAAAGGCTTTTTAAATACCAAGCAATGATGATCGAGAATCCACAAGTTAAATTGGTAGTGTCTAATCGATTGAACCCAGCCACCCTCCTGCCCATAGAGACTGAATTGGAACATGACGGTTTGCAAGTATTGGACAGTGTCTATGCCAGTCGGCCAGATCTGTCAGACATACCTCTTCAACAGGCTGAGCTTAATTGGTATACAGATGGCTCTAGCTATATGCATGAAGGACGAAGGATTGCAGGTTATGCCATTGTAGACGATGATGACGTCGTGGAAAGTGGTCCTCTAGGGACTGGACATAGTGCATAGGTGGCGGAATTGTGGGCACTTATTAGAGCACTGGAGTTAGCTGAAGGAAGGACACTGAACATGTGGACAGATAGCAAGTATGCTTTCTTAACGTTGCATGCACATGGTGCTGTTTACAAGGAAAGAGGGTTTAGAGACTCGGCGGGCAAACAGATACAGCATGGACATTTAATTCTGCGCCTCATTGATTCGGTTAAAAAACCAACGAAAGTATCAGTAATGCACTGCAAGGGACACCAGAGAGGAAGTGATAAGGTGGCTATTGGGAATAGGAAGGCAGATCTGGAAGCAAAACGTGTAGCTAAGAAGACAGGGGCTACACCGGATCTGTCAATACATGTGGCTATGGAACTGGGAGTGTTGTCTGCTGAAATAAAGCCAACATATTCTCAGCAGGAATGTATAAAGGCAGTAAACGACCTCAAAGCAACTGTTAGGGATGGTTGGTATTTGTTACCAGACAAACGCATCTTCGTGCCAGCCTCAGTGGCCTGGACGTTGGTTCAAGCATCCCATGATGCTACTCATATGGGGAAGACAGGACTAGAAATGGCATTGGGAAGGGATTATTTCATCGATGGGCTCACAAGCATAGCAGCGTGCATAACATCTCAGTGTACAACATGTGCAAGGGTCAATCCCTGGCAAGGGCCCCTCTTGCCACCAGGAACCATACCGATGGCATATTTTCCAATGGACTCTGTAATGATAGATTTTACAGATATGCCACAGAGTGGACTATATAAGGCTATGTTAGTGATTGTTGACATGTATACCGGATGGCCTGAAGCATTCCCTAGAAAAAACAAACGGGCTAAGGAGGTTGCAAGAATACTGCTGAAAGAACTAATTCCCAGGTTTGGGAGCCCGTCTTTCATTTCTTCAGATAATGGCCCTGAATTTGTCCACCATATTAACCAAGCTATAGCTCAAGCAATAGGGTCTAAATGGAGGTTTCACAGTGCGTTCCATCCACAGTTGGGGGCTAAGGTGGAACGAATGAACCGCACTTTAAAGGAGAAAATTACTGACTGGCAAGGCTCCGCCGCCAGCAGCCATTCTGGCTGTCAGCCCCGTCGTCTCCGTAGAGCCGCCGAAAACAGCGCCGATCAGCTGTTTTGACGGCTCGGAAGCCCGCTCCTCGGGAGAAGAGGGAGGGGGTGAGCGCCCAGGTAGGGGTAGAGCTCTCCGGGGCCGCCAGAGTTAAAATTCTGCCGGCTGAAGAATTGAGCCCCCCCGAAGCCTGAGTTTGCTCCGGACTGCAGGACGTCTCTGCTCCGGGCTTTTGGAGCAGAGCAGGGCGTCAGCAACCATCCCTGCCAGCAAGAGAGAACTTTAGAGAACTTGTATGCAGGCAGAGCGATACAGGAGAATCAGGTGAAAGTGAATTTATGATCTTTAACTCGGTGGACTTTGTGGAGTTTGATGAAAGTGAAAGTGCGTAGCAGGCAATAGTGGGTGAAAATGGCTGCCAAATCTTCTAAAGTTCCTAGAAGCGCGGGGGCTTCTCCGGTGCAACAATCTTCGTTACAAGCCTTAATGCCCCCCCTGCACCTGCACCTGCACCTGTACCAACTTTTACAGTTAAAGATTTGCAGGATGTTTTGTAAGAGGCTTTGAAAAAGCAATCTCAACAACTAGTTGATCTTATGGATGAGAGGTTTACTGAAATGAGGGCAGACATCTTACTTGCATTTCAAGGCATGGCTGTATGCATAGAGCGCTTGGACGAGAGAGTGGAAGATCTCAGCCAAAATAATATCAGATTAGATGCAAAAATGACAGAGACTGAAAATGTGTTGGAGAAAATTGATGGCGATTTGAGCTTGGTACAGTACCATGAGATGGAGTTTGCTGTGAGAATTAGAGGCTTAAAAGAGGATTCTAAAGAAAATTTGAAAAAAATAGTTTCAGAGGCTTTGGAAGGTGTTTTGGAGTGACCAGCAGAAGCAATCATGGAGGATATAGACAAAATTTTCCGTGTTAATTCGTGGATTGCAAGACAAAGGAAATTACCCAGAGATGTGGTGGTTTATTTTACAAAGAGAGCAATCAGAAATGAGGTTATCCAAGCTTTTTACAATAATAAATTTGCAATTGCTGAACAAGAAGTTTTGATTCTAAAAGAGATCCCTCCAAGAATCCTGAGGAGAAGGAAGGAATTTGCTTTTCTGGCACAAGAATTAAGAAGACGCGATATTAAGTTCAGATGGGAGATACCAGTGGGTATGGTGGTGATGCATGAAGGCACGAGACATCGTCTTCTTACAGTGTTGCAGGCACGTGATTTTTATACCAATGTTTTAAAAGCAGTCCCCATACCACTTTTGGAATCTAAAAACAAGAATGGTGAGGGAGAGTGTCAATCACGAAGTGAGAATCTACAAGGTGCTGAAGGAACAACGCAGATGAAAGATGGAGAATTCCAGAAAGCTACAGGAGTGGATCAAATTTCAGTTTCATCGGAGGAGGTTAGAGACCAGAGAATGACACGTGCTGCTGCCAGACGAATGAGACGAGAGAAAGAACAAGAACAGCAGAAAGTTATGATGGCACCTCCAAAACTTACTTACAGTGAAGCAGTGGGAGGAGTGCGACCTAAGAGAGTGCAGGTGATTTTGGAAGAAGCGCTCCAAAAGCTTCAGGTCGCGAAAGATGGCGACAAAGTTTCTAACCTGGAATGTTAATGGCTTAAATTCACCACAGAAGAGAAAGAAAGTTTTTCAATATTTAAAACAATTTAAGAATGATGTTATTTGTTTACAAGAAACACATATTAGAGTCACGGATCAAAAGTATTTGTTAAACTCAAGGTTGGGTACACAATTTATTGCCTCCGCAATGGATAAGAAAAATGGAGTGGTTGTTTATGTTAAGAATACTTTGACAGAGGCTTTAATTGAAGCAGATAAACAAGGAAGATATGTTATAATTGAACTGTTAATAGAAGGCAAGAAAACGCTTCTGGTTGGATTATATGCTCCTAATCAACAACAAGCAGATTTTTATAGTTTATTACACAGCAAGATTACTCAGTGGGATTATAAATCTTGTATTTTTATGGGAGACTGGAATGGCGTTTTGGATGTACAAATGGACAAGGGTTTTTTTTTAAAAGCACCCCAAGTCATGCTAAATTGCCTAAATCTTTTTTTGAGATGAAGGACGATTTGGAATTGCGAGATATCTGGAGAGAAAGAAATTTGCAAGGCAATTACAGGCTAGGTGGAAGGAAGACCAGAAAATTGGTTTTTCAATGATTGATGAAAATTTGGTAAAGCAAATTAGAGATCAAGGTCAAGCACATATTAAAAGGATATATCTTGCATTGATAGAAATTGATTCAGAGACAGAACTTGTTAAAGACTGTATGATAAAGTGGGCTCAGAATTTTCAAGAAGTTATCACAATGGATACTTGGGAAAAGATTTGGGTGAGAAATGTAAAATTTACACAGGCTCAAAATTTAAGAGAGAACTTTTATAAATTGTTTTATAGGTGGCACTTAGATCCTAAAAAATTAGCAAGTATGTATCCGAACTGTCAGCCCAAATGTTGGAGGTGTGGTTGTGAAGATGCAACGTATTTTCATATATGGTGGACCTGTAAAAAGGTTAAAGCTTTTTGGATTAAAATTTGGTGGAACATGCAAAAAATATTGAAGAAAAGAATAAAGTTTTGTCCGCAACTGTTTTTACTGGGCATTATTACAGATACTACCGTTGTGGACACTAAGTTGATGTTGAATTTAATTACGGCAGTGAGACTTTTAGTAGCGCAATATTGGAAGAAGGAAGAACTGCCGACTATAGAAGAATGGACTTTAAAAGTCTCCAATCTGGCGGAAATGGCAAAGATCTCAGCGTACTTGAAAGACCAGTCGCAACAGAGATATATTGTGGAGTGGAGAAGATGGATTGATTATATCCAGAATAAATATGGGACTAAAAAGTTTCACCTAGCATTTGAATAAGTATTAATGTGATATATAAATTGCTTGTAGTTATTTTATAAGAGTTAAAGTGTGATAGAACTTAATATTTTATTGTTGTTTGCATAAGGTAGACTATGATTGTTTGTATTTTTATACCCTGTATTTAGCTCTGGGAAGTCGGGGAGGGGGGAGGGGGAGGGGAGGGAGGAGTTGGGGAGGTTTGGGGAGAGGGGAGGGGGTTGGGAGGGGTTTTGTCTTTTTAAAAAATGTATTGTAAAACTTTTCACTAAAAAAGGAGAAAATTACTAAATTATGTGCTGAGAGCCATTTGAGGTGGCCTGATGGTTTACCCTTAGCACTGTATTCTGTGAGGTGTGCGCCACGAAGACAGTACAGATTGTCCCCGTTTGAGTTGATGTTTGGTCGTCCTTCCACTCTGTTACGACGAAACCTGACGGGATGGCCAGATTTAGGACATAAGGGGGGAGTGTGGAACATAGAGATGGTACAAGAGCTCAATAAACAGGTTGAAAAGCTTCGAGGTTATGTGCTGCAGCAAACCCCTCCTAGAATAGTGACAAGGTGTCATCCCTTCAAACCTGGAGATAGAGTCTGGGTGAAACATTGGAAGCAGGAACAGCTAGAAGGGAGATGGAAAGGGCCGTATGTTGTTATTATGTCCTCTCCTCTTGCTGTCAAGATTGGAGAATCCAAATCATGGATCCACTGGACAAGAGTCAAAGCAGCAGCTGAACCCGAATGGGTGGTATCTAAAGATCCAGTGGCTCTCACAAAATTAACGTTCAAACGCAAGTGATATATGATTTGTTAGGGTAGCTTGTCTTATATATGAAGCTTTAATATACTCTCTGAAAGGCTACTCTGCTGGAACCTTACCGGCAATAGGTTCCTCTATGCACAGTAGTTAAGACCCCTGCTAAGTCACTCCGGACGCTGACTTTCTACACACGGGAGAAGAATGGAGAAAAGTTTACTGTTGCTATGGATGTATTGTATTGCTGCCACATGTAACAATGTTTCAAAGGAAGTTAGGGGTAACCAAGGGAACGGGACCAAAACTGATGCCTGTGATGCCTGTATAACCAAGGCAAGGCATGGGACCCAAACAATCAATACTCTGGTGTATCTTACCCAAAGGGCTATCAGCTGTAAACCAGAGGGGATCACATGTCTACATAACAAGACTATGTATTCCCTGTGTTCACAAGAGGAAAAAAAGATATGTTACAACCCTGAGACCCCAGTTAGGCTTAACTTCTCAATCTATGCAGGTTTGTTTTATGAGGCTAGGGTGGGACCAAGCAACTACCTTAACTCGACCCTGGTGTTACAAACTGGGAGCCAGAGAGCTGAGATCACTATTGATTTCTGCCAGGCCATGGATCGGAGCCCCTTGGGGAGAAAAGCCATAAATTGTGGGGATGACAATTGGAGAAAAACATATTGGAACAATCATAAGTATTTATGTGACACAAAGGGTTCATGGGTCACAGATGGACATGCATATCTCCCCTGTGCAGGATATGCTGGAAAAACAGCCTGCTCACGGTGGGAATGTGTTTGTAAATATACCGGGGGAGGATATCAGGGGTGCAAGTACTTGACTAATGTCCACCGAGTGGCTCAGAGTAATCAAGTGGTACTAGAAGTCGGCCGAGAAATGCCTAGTCGATACGTGTATGCCATAGGAATTGATGGGACAGGGGAGGATCCAAAGACCTATATCACAATCGTAAAGTAGGTACTCTATGATGGAGAACAGAGATCTCTAGGATGGTCAGTATACGACACCTTAGCCTGACTGGAGCAATCAAAAGACCAATTCGAGGTTTCTATGAAAGCAACCAACCTATTTCTGTCATTAGCAGAAGAAATAGCGAAAGCCCTGACTGTAAATAATTGTTTTGTATGTGGAGAAATGAATATGGGGGAACAGTAGCCATGGGAGGCGATGGAGGCAAACCTGGAAATATATAACAACATGACAAGGGCAGGTAACATCACCCAAAGAACGCATATATATGGCATGGTGTGGACTCTCACAACAAATCTGGTTGGCCGAAACTGCTTTACACACAGAGGGGATCGGCCAGAGGGAGATCTTATTTGTTTGGGGGAATGGGATGAATAGTAGAAATTATGGATATCTCCGGGAAATGCCTCTGAGCCTTTAAAGTTTGATATGACTATCATGCCCTATCTGAACTTCAACAAGGAAGAGGAATGGGTAGCCCCCAGTGACATGTACTGGATATATGGCACCTTTGCTTATGAGGTTTTGCCTAAGAATTGGTCAGGATCGTGTGTATTGGGTTGGATAAAGCCCTCATTCTTTCTTTTACCAATACGGTCACGATAGGTGCTTGGTGTGCCAGCCTATGATCAAATGGGAAATCGAAGAAAAAGAGAGGTTGACACAGCCTTCTCTAATTTCCTTTGTAGAGAATTCGATTATTATGATGAAATGGGGGATTTGTGGGATTCAGAGAGGATAGTTTGTGTGTATGGCCAGGCAACCTGGGCAGAGGATGGCACTTACGGTTACAGAACACCAATCTATATGATAAACCGTATAATTAGGCTGCAGGCTGCTTTGGTTCTGGCAGGGCAACGCCTAGATAAAGCCTTGAACTTGTTAGCTGTAACCACTGATAAAATCTGGAAAAGCAGTCTATCAAAACCGATTGGCTTTGAATTACCTATTGGCAAAAGAAGGTGGAGTGTGTGGAAAATTTAATCTTTCAAATTGTTGTCTTCAAATCGATGAAACTGGACAGGTAATCAAACAACCACCGAAATGAGGCAATTGACACACAACACAGATCAAACCTGGAAGGGTTTTAATTTCCAAGAGGTTTTCAGTGGATGGTTTCCCAAACTCCCAGGGTTACAAGCCATCGTGGCTCTTATAGGACTGATAGCTGCAGGATGTGCGTTGATTCCTTGTATCTTGCCTGTTTTTATAAGAACTATATCCAAAAGCTTAGCCTTGCTTCCTGAAAGAAAAGCTACTGCACAGGTAATGGCAATGTGGGAATATGAGAGGTTACAAACCAAAGAAGACCTCTGTTGAGACTCATCGTCACAAGTTGAGATAAGTCTCAAAAGGGGGGAATAAAGAGGAAGTGTACTAAAGTCATTGTGTAAACAAAACTATTCCTGTCCTTAGGGCAGATACTGATCAAGGTAGCCATAATCCTGTTTGTGTAACTACACGTACTCCCCTGTAACTGTCTTATGGAAACTCTCTTCTGATAAGAATGTGTAGAATATAACCATATAAGGAACAATGTACAACCGGGAAATAGGGGGGTATAAATATGTCTGTCCGTGCGCCCCTCGGGGTTCAGACCCTTTGTTTTGTTTAAGCCCTCTGAACCTGCACAATAAACTTTTCCTTTCCTGAAGAGCTGGCGTGAGTCTCTTCTTTCTACAACAGTTTCGTGGTGACCACGAAGGGACTTCATAGCGAGGCGATGTTTCGCTGAGGGCAGCCCAACCCCTCGGACCCGACGAGAGGCCACTCCTGAAACATTCTCCAGGCGCCACGGAGGAAAGCACCTCCTAATTTCTTACTGGGTAATTTGAGACGTAAATATTTAGTTGACAGGTAAACCTTTTCTCCCACTTGGAATGTTCTTTGGGGACCCCTCTTTTTATCAGCCTGTTTTTTATAAGTCTCAGAAGTCTTTTTTAATGCTGTTTTCGTGTTTCTAAAAACCTCTTCCCACCCGTTCACCCATTGATCAAGTGTCTGGGAAGCGGAGGGCACCTGAGGATAGTCAGGCATCGGGCTGAACTCTTTTCCTGTGGCTACTCTGAAAAGCGTGTAGCCAGTGCTGCTATGAACAGAATTATTGTAGGCCACCTTGGCGAAAGGGAGGAGGTCAGTCCAGTTTGTCTGTTGGTAGGAAACAGCATCTGAGTTATTGCTCCACCATTTTGTTAGTGGATTCTGCAGCCCCACTGGTAGCTGGATGAAAAGCAGATGATAAGCCTTGGGATGATCCAATTAATTTAAGGAAATTCATCCAAAATTTCGCTGTGAACTGCACTCCTCTATCTTAAATTATTCGCTTAGGGGTGCCATGCAGTCGGTAGATATTTTTCAGGAACAATTTAGTCAGTCGTTGTGCAGATGGGAGTCCTTTACAGGTGATAAAGTGAGCCTGCTTCGAAAACAGATCTATCACAGTCCAGATGACAGTATTTCCTCTACTGTTGGGTAGGTCTACAATAAAGTCCATAGCTATTTCTTCCCATGGTTGAGAAGGGTTGGCTACTGACTGCAGTAGCCCAGGGGTTTTCCCTGGAATTCATGGTGGTACAACTCTTGACATAGTTTTCCACATCTCGTTTTAGCCCCGGTCACCAAAATTGCTGGCGGATGAGGTGTAGAGTTTTTAAATATCCAAAGTGACCAGCCTGTTTTACATCATGGCTGTGTCTGAGAGCATTGAGACAGAGGGTTTCATGTAGATACAATTTTCCTCCATGTATGCCAAACCATCCCTGCATGTTAGGGAGGTTTGATTATCTTTGAACCATTGATCGGTAAGGAGCTCTTGTTTTATCTTCTTCACTCCTGGGTCATCAGGATTAGGGGTTCTGCGAGGTGTGAGTTGTGCTGCAGGTTGTGAACTGGGTATAATTGCCTCGTAGACCTCTTCACATTCACTTTTGTACTGTGGCAGTCAGGATAGCGCATCAGCTAGGAAGTTTTTCCTTCCTGGTATGTACTTTAAAGTAAAGTTAAAATGGTTAAAGTACTGTGCCCAATCGCACTTGCTTTGGAGACAATTTGCAGGGAGTTTTTAGTCCCTCTAAATTTTTGTGATCTGTCCATACTTCAAAAGGCACCTTGCTCCCTTCTAAATAGTGTTTAATAGTCCAGTTTAATAGTCCCCACCTAATTGCGAAGGCCTCCTTCTCCCAGACTGTCCATATCCTTTCACCTTCTGTGAATTTCTTAGAGGTGTAGGCACAAGGTTGTAGGACTCCACTCTTACTCTTTTGTAGTAACACAGCTCCAACTGCCACATTGCTGACATCTGATTGAATTACAAAGGCCTCCCTGGGGCAGGGTGCTTTAGGACCGGTTCAGCCGCAAATAGTCTTTTTAAATTCTCAAAAGCTTTCTGACAACTCATAGTCCATGCTAGTGGTTGGCCAGGTCGCGGTTTTCCCCCTCCCTTGCCTGTTTTGAGTAGTTCTGTAAGGGGTAGAGCAATCTCGGCAAAAGAGGGAATGAATTGACGGTAGAAATTGGCAAGCCCTAGGAAGCTCTGGAACTGTTTGTGAGTTTTGGGGGGCTGCCATTCAATTATTTTTTTTCACTTTGGCTGGGTCCATTTCGATGCCCTCGTCGGAAATTCTATAGCCAAGATAATCTAATCGGGTTTGGTGAAATTCACATTTCGACAATTTGACATAAAGTTTGGCATTGAATAGGTTTTTTAACCCTTCTCTGACCATTTTTATGTGATCAGTCATATTTGTACTGTATATCAGAATGCCATCAAGATACAAACCCCTTTGTATAAATGATCATGTAGGACCTCATTAATCAACTGCATAAATACGGCTGGGGCCCCCTGCAGTCCAAATGGCATGACTTTGAATTGGTAGCTTCCCAAGGGGCAGTTGAAGGCTGTTTTCCACTCAACCCCCTCCTTTATTCTCACTTGGTAATATGCTTCTCTCAGGTCTAACTTGGTGAAGATACTCCCCTTCGCCAGGTGGGTTAGTAAGACCTTCAGGAGGGAGAGGGGGTCTATGCAGAGACGAAGAGACCCATCTTTTTTTTCTTTGAACAACACAGGGGCTCCCACAGTAGACTTGGTCTGTTCAATGAATCCACTTGCTTGGGTTGTATCCACATATCGCTGCATCTCCTCCATTTCAAGGGGGGACATAGCGTACATTCTTGGTCGTGGAAGTTTGACCCCAAGCAACAGTTCAATGGAACAATCATTGGGCCAGTGAGGAGGCAAGGTATCACATTCTTTCTCACTAAATGCCTCCACTAGGTCCCGGTACTCACTGGGGATGAGCGGCTCGCCTGGTGGCCGTGAGGTAGCCATGTGCCTCATTGGGTGGGCTAAAATGAGCCATGTGCCTCATTGGGTGGGCTAAAATCCTGTGTAACATCTGTTGAATCAATTGGGGGATCGGGCCCTATGGGTAGTCTCACAGTTCTCAATCCTTTGTTTCACCAGATCAATGGCTTCCATTTGTCCAACCAGGCTAATCCTAGAATAACAGCCTTAGTCATTTTTGGAGCCACCAGGAAGCGAATAAATTCCCAGTGCTCGCCTATTTCTAGGCATAGGGGCTCCATTAATTTCGTGACTAAAGTCCCTCCCATCAGGGAACCATCAGCTTGCTCGAACCTCACTGGTTTGGAGAGCAATATTGCTCGTATGCCCAGTTTCATGGCAAATGGGAAGCTACAGGTGAAACTCGAAAAATTAGAATATCGTGCAAAAGTTCATTTATTTCAGTAATGCAACTTAAAAGGGGAAACTAATATATGAGATAGACTCATTACATGCAAAGCAAGATAGTTCAAGCCGTGATTTGTCATAATTGTGATGATTATGGCGTACAGCTCATGAAAACCTCAAATCCACAATCTCAGAAAATTAGAATATTACATGCAATCAATAAAACAAGGAGTGTACATAGAACAATATCGGACCTCTGAAAAGTATAAGCATGCATATGTACTCAGTACTTGGTTTGGGCCCCTTTTGCAGCAATTACTGCCTCAATGCGGCGTGGCATGGAAGCTATCAGCCTATGGCACTGCTGAGGTGTTATGGAAGACCAGGATGCTTCAATAGTGGCCTTCAGCTCTTCTGCATTGTTCGGTCTCATGTCTCTCATCTTTCTTTTGGCAATGACCCATAGATTCTCTATGGGGTTCAGGTCAGGCGAGTTTGTTGGCCAATCAAGCACAGTAATCCCACGGTCATTGAACCAGGTTTTGGTGCTTTTGGCAGTGTGGGCAGGTGCCAAGTGCTGCTGGAAAATGAAGTCAGCATCCCCATAAAGCTCGTCTGCGGAAGGAAGCATGAAGTGCTCCAAAATCTCCCGGTAGACGGCTGCGTTGACCCTGGACTTAATGAAGCACAGTGGACCAACACCAGCAGATGACATGGCTCCCCAAATCAACACAGACTCTGGAAACTTCGCACTGGACTTCAAGCATCTTGCAGTGTGTGCCTCTCCATTCTTCCTCCAGACTCTGGGTCCTTGGTTTCCAAATGAGATGCAAAAGCTGCTCTCATCAGAAAAGAGGACTTTGGACCACTGAGCAACAGACCAGGTCTGTTTTTTTTTTAGCCCAGGTAAGACGCTTCTGACGTTGTTTGTTGTTCAGGAGCGGCTTGACAAAAGGAATACGACATTTGAAGCCCATGTCCAGGATCCATCTGTGTGTGGTGGCTCTTGATGCACTGACTCCAGCCTCAGTCCGCTCCTTGTGAAAGTCCCCAACACTTTTGAATGGCCTTTTCCTGACAATCCTCTCCAGGCTGCGGTCATCCCTGCTGCTTGTGCACCTTTTTCTTCCACACTTTTCCCTTCCACATAACTTTCTATTAATGTGCTTTGATACAGCACTTTGGGAACATCCAACTTCTTTTGCAATTACCTTTTGAGGCTTTCCCTCCTTATGGAGGGTGTCAATGATGGTTTTCTGCACAACTGTCAGGTCAGCAGTCTTCCCCATGATTGTGATTCCTAGTGAACCAGACTGAGAGACCATTTAAAGGCTCAGGAAGCCTTTGCAGGTGTTATGGCTTAATTAGCTGATTAGAGTGGGACACTTTGAGCCTAGAATATTGCACCTTTTCACAATATTCTAATTTTCTGAGATTGTGGATTTCGGGTTTTCATGAGCTGTACGCCATAATCATCACAATTATGACAAATCACAGCTTGAACTATCTTGCTTTGCATCTAATGAGTCTATCTCGTATATTAGTTTCCCCTTTTAAGTTGCATTACTGAAATAAATGAACTTTTGCACGATATTCTAATTTTTCGAGTTTCACCTGTAATGATGCATTGGGAGCATCCAGAATCAATTAGCACCTTTAAATCTTGCCTACCAACCTGCGTACTCGACTTAGGCATTATGAACATGGCAGGTAGCGAGAAAGGTGGGACATGTTGGCTCACCATCGGGTCATTCTCTCTGTCGTTGCTGTCAAAAGAGGGTAGAATGAGGTTCGGTTCAGCCTGAGTTCCAGCGTCCTCCTCTGTGGGGGATGTGACCTGGGCAACAGGTTCCTGTGTCATCCGGTTGGATTTCTCTCCCTTTAGCCGCTGTGCAGGTTTCTTTCTCACTGCTGGTCCTGGTCTGTTCTGCTGTTGGGGGAAGGGGACTTGGCATTTCACTGCTTGATGACCCTTCTGTCTGCATCGGAAACACTTAAATGCCAGGCCTACAGGTGGCCTGGGTCTTTCAGCCATCACAGTAGCTGGAGATTTTTGTGGGGGTGATGGCCATTCGGGTTGTTCTGACCTCGACTCTACTTCAGGGAGGAGAGGCTTCTTATAGCGGGTGAGCTGAACATCTAATTTCACCACTGCCTGGTACCATTCATGCAGCTGGTCAGGTACAGCTCGGTAGATACATGCCTTAGAAAGGTGGTCATCTAACCCTTGTCTAAAAAGATAAATTATGGATTGCTCAGGCCAACCTGCCATCTTTTGAAACTCCCGTATGTACTCTAGAGCAGGCCAGCCAACTTGCTTTATCTTATGGATTTGTTCTTCTGCTTTGAGGGCAATGGATGGGTCCTCAAATCTTTCCCTCAGCCCCAGGAGGAAAAGGTGGGGGTCCTCCAATTCAGGGGCCTGCTCATTATATAAATTGTTCAACCATTCGGATGCTTCTCTCTCTAGGCTGGACGCAATCACATCGACCATAGCAACTGGGTCCGGGTAGAGGTGACCCCAGCGATTCAAGTGAGCGTACTTGGTTGAGGAAGAAAATCAGTTTCTCTGGGTCCCCATCGAAAGTTGCTCTGAAGGGTGGGCTCATCATTGGTTGCTGGGGCCCCCATTGCTGCTGGCCCCACCTTGGTTGTTTGTTAAGTGGTTGCCTGGGTCTCCACTGCTGTTGTTGTTTTTCCAGTTGCTGCTGGCCCCACTCTGGTTGTTGATTTAATGGCTGCCAGGGCCCACACTGCTGCTGGTCCCACTGGTCCTGCTGTATGTTCAGGGGTTGCACGTTTGGGTCCTGCTGCTGCCACCCTTGCTGTTGTCCTCCCACCAGCTCCTGATCTCCAGGCTTCTGCACCACCCCCAGCTGTTGCAAGGTTTCTATTAGCTGGGGCAAACTCATAGGTTGTTGGCCTTTCCCAAGCTCCCATTGCTGCAGAGGCCCCAGGCTGGGGTCCTCTGTCTCTATGGGTCTGGAGTGCTTGGCAGGGGACTCCTGGGGCTGGCAGGCAGTCTGGTCTGCAGACAGGATTTTTCACTCAACCAGATTCTCAGTGGTAGATGGTTTGGCAGCTCTCCACCATTCTGCTTTTTGGGGCTCCGGCAGTACGGTTTCAAGGCATGTGTAGTCTCCACTGGAATGGTTCCAGCCTGACGACCAGCTGACCTCTGCTAACTACTTGGATTCTGCCCCCAGATGGGAGTTCTGCAAAAATTCATCTTCCCACAGCATGCTATCTGTTAATTCCTGCTCTGAATTGTCAGCAGCCACCAAGTCTCCATCTCCCAGCCAATTCTCTGTTTCCATGATAAAGATTCTCCTCTGAATCTTTGCCAACTTCTCTCAAGGCCATATACAATGGCAGGTTGTTTGAAAGAATGGAGATTCTGGCATGATGTCATGGTTCCAATAAATGAGACAGTTCAAACAAAATGCAGGTATTATTTATCTAAAAAGTCTTAATAATGAAACGAAACATCGGCACTCATGGAGGGATGCCAGAATCTGAAATCTCCTCCCCCCCAAACCCATTGTAACACACACAATCCTCCCCCTTATCTACAGGTCATAAATCACATTATCCAATTAGTTTTACATATGAAGTTTCACTTCCCATTCTGTACTTGGGCTTTTCTTATCTTCTCAAAACATCCAGTTGACGTTTCCAAAGTGAAGCAATTAAAGTAACAGGCTGTCTCTTATATTGTCAGTGCAAAAATATGTCAATGTTCACAGCATTGACATAAATGATCTAGAGTGAGTATTGGGTATATTTGACACCAACTTTTGGAAAAACCAAAAAGGGTTTGTGAACAGTTCCAAAAAGATATCTCCAAGCTGGGTAGATGGGGTTTGAAATTCCAAAAGCAGTTCAGTGCAAAGTGATGCATGTTAGCATAAAAAATCCAAACATTACCTGTACAATAACGGGATCTGAGATGTTATAATTGATCAGAAAAAGAATCTTATAGTCACAGTGAACAGCTCAATGAAATAACAAATCCCATGCTTAGAATTGTTAAGAAGATAATTAAAAATAGAACTGCCAACATAATAATGCCTTAATAAAATATGGAATATTATATTCTGGTCCCTGCATTTAAGCAAAGGTACAAAAAAGGGCTGGAACAGTTCCCCTATACAGGTAGTCCTTGTTCTGTTCCAGCCTACTACCGGCCCTGCAGAAATGTCAGGGACAACCCCTTTTCAAAAGTCAATAGGCTGAAAGTAAGCCAGCCAAATTTATTTACACCAAGGAAACAAAACAGATCCAAAACAGAGCAAAACAAATACTAACCATGACTAAATCAGAAGCTGTTCAAACGGTTGCCTTCAGCAACCAGCACCTCCCACGCATTCCCCTTTTAAACACAGTTTCAAGGCGTGGCTTCTCTTTGCCTCCTCCCGAGGTGCCTCATTGCATTCCTTTGTTTACTCCTGCTTGTCTGCCTCCTGCTTCGGGTGTCCTTGAACAAAGCCAGCTGTGAATCGTCTTTGTCCAAGCTGTCAGGCTCACACAGCTGGGTCTGAGGAGGAACCAGATGGGAGGGGCCTGGCTGAGAGCTCTGTGATGCCTCAGAAGTTTCCTCTGCAGGCTCTCCAATCCCCTCCTCATCCTCCTCCTCAGAACTGTCCGGTTCAGCTGCCGAACCCACAGGCTGACACTGAATCACAACAGTCCTCAACTTACGACCACAGTTGAGCCCAAAATATCTGTTGTTAAGTGAGACATTTTTAAGTGAATTTTGCCCCATTTTACAACCTTTCTTGCCGTAGTTGTTAAGTGAATCACTGCAATTGATAAGTTAGTAACCTGGTTGTTAAGTGAATCTGACTTTCCCCATTGACTTTGCTTGTCAGAACATTGTAAAAAGTTTGAAAAATGGTCATAAGTCATACAGTATTTTTCAGTGATGTAACTTTAAACAGTCACTAAACAAACTGTTGTAAGTCAAGGACTAAATCTAGCTAGCTAGCTATAATTAGTTAATTAATTTCTATGACCACCCATCCCACTAAATCAGGGCTTTTCAACCAGTGGTACGGGTACCACCCATGGTACATTGGCACCTGGCAGGTGGTACACAACCATCCTAAAAAAGTGGTAGCGGGGGAGGAGAATGAGCTGAACTGGTGGCAGCACCGCACAAGCCTGAGTGAGAGATGGCTGGAGTTGCAGGGCTGTCAGGGCTCAGTGGAAGTGCCAGGATCAGTGACAGGCTCCAGCTGGAGCTTGGCACTGATCCCAGTGCTTCTGCTGAGCCCATAAGAAGTGCTGATCAGAACTTCCAGGTGGCGCTTCAGCAGCATGGACGGTCAAAATCGACCGCCAGCCCTCTGACTCCGTTAAAGCCGTGGAGCAGCCGACAATCAGCTGTTCCGCGCCTGAAAATCCTTCCCCTCATGCGAAGAGGGGAAGGGGAGATTCCAGGTAGGGGTAGAGCTCCCCTAGAGCCCCAGAATAAACATTCTGGGGCTTGGAGGGTGAGAGCTCCCCCGAAGCCTGGAAACACTCCGGATCAGAGGATTTCTCTGCTTCAAAGCAGAGCAAGACGCTGAATCCACTCCTGCTGGACTTGACTTGATCTGATTGTTATCTTGAGGAATTAACACAGGCAGAGCGGATGCGGGAGCAGTATAAACAGCAAGTATAAGACTTTAGGGACGCGGTGGCTCAGTGGGTTAGGACGCTGAGCTTGTCGATCAGAAGGTCGGCAGTTTGGCGGGTCGAATCCCAAGTGCCGCGTAACAGAGTGAGCGCCTGTTACTCGTCCCAGCTTCTGCCCACCTAGCAGTTCGAAAGCACGTAAAAATGCAAGTAGAAAAATAGGGACCACTACGGTGGGAAGGTAACAGCGTTCCGTGCGCCTTTGGCGTCTAGTCATGCCGGCCACATGACCACGGAGACGTCCTCGGACAAACGCTGGCTCTTCGGCTATGAAACGGAGATGAGCACCGGCCCCTAGAGTCGGAAACGACTAGCACACATGTGCGGGGGAACCTTTACCTTTTACCTTTATAAGACTTTAACTCTGGAATCTCAACTTTCTTTCTGTCATTTTAAAAAGAAAGGGAAGATGGCGCCTGAATGATTCTTTGTAACAGAGAATCGAAAGTGCTTTGAAAGTGAAAGTGGCTGTTTGGATATTGAAAACTGTAAAGACTATCAGAAAATTATAAGAACCTAAAAGAATTTTAAGAACAGAACAGCAAGACTATAAACATTTTGACTTGATTAATCTTTTTGAATACAGAGAATAAAATTGATTTAAGATGTCATTAAAACCGTCAAAACCTGGGGCCCCCAGAAGTGCAGGGACTTCATCAGCACAGCAATCAAAGTTACAGGCTTTAATGCCCCCCCCCCCACAAACTTTGACATTAAAAGACCTGCAGGAGGCTTTGAAATCTCAAACTAAATAAATAAATGATAAGATGGAGAAAATAGAAAATAAGATGGGAAAAATAGATGAAAAAATGAATGATAAATTTGAGTTAATGTCAAAAGAGATTGGAGAAATTAAAGAAACTATGCAGATTAAAAATAAAGAAATAAGGGAAGATATTCTATTGGCATTTCAGGGACTGGCACAACATATTCAAAACATGGATGATCGTATGGAAGAATTAACCCAAGGCAATATTGCTTTGGAAGATAAGATGACTGAGGCTCAAAATAAAATGGAAAAGATGGAAGATGAAACAGTAATGCTACAATATAGAAAAATGGAATTTGCTTTAAGAATTAGAGGACTGAAGGAGAACAAACAGGAAAACCTGAGAGAGATACTGGCAAAGGCCTTTGCTCCAATAATGGGTTGGCAAGTTGAGGATTTCATACGGGAAATTTAAAAAGTTTTTAGAGTCAACTCCTGGATTGCGAAGCAGAGGAATTTACCAAGAGATGTGGTGATTTATTTTTTGAAGAGGGTGATACAAAATGAAATTATTCAAGCTTTTTATAATAAAAGGTTTCAAGTGGAAAATCAAGAGGTTTTGATATTGAAAGAAATTCCTCCAAAAATTTTAAGAAAAAGGAAAGAGTTTGTTTTTCTGGTAAACGAATTGAAAAAAGGCAGCATCAGTTCAGATGGGATATACCGGCTGGAATAGTGGTCAACTACTTAGGTACTAGATATTGTCTTAATACAATAAGGAAAGCAAAAGAATTTTATTTTAATGTGCTGAAAGCAGATTTGCCACTATTTCCTGAAAAAAAAGAAGTGAAGGAGAGAAAAAATAGGCTCAAATGGAAGAGAAACAGATTTATGCGGAAGGTTCAAATTTTTTGGTTGAAGAAGAACTACAATTAGTTGTGGATATGGACCAGCCTTTGAAATCAATAGAGGAACCTAGAGGCCAAAGAGTGACGTGAGCAGCAGCCAGACGAAAAGCGCAGGAACAGATAAATACAGACGTACTTTGGAAGCCAGAAGGAAAGAATTGGAGAATGAAATTAGGGAAAAAGAAAAGGTCTTAATTTTGAACCCATCGGATGTGAAGACTAAGGAGGTTATTAAGCTGTTAAGAGGACAATTTGATAAATTGATGGCTGATCAAGTGGCAACCAACTTGCGGTTTGCTAGGCATAATACTTTTTGCAATGCTAATAAGCCAGGTAGATGGCTAGCGTATAGACTAAGGAAAAAGCAAAGGGCTTCTAATATAGATAAAATTGAACATAAGGGAAAGGTTGTGTTTCAACAGGATCTTATTAAGGAAGCCTTTGTGGATTTTTATTCTAAATTATATGCTAAGGAGAAGATTAATGAAAAAGACATTGATGTATATTTGGAGAATGCTAGCATCCCGGTTCTTACGCAAGCACAAAAAGAGGAGATTAACCAGTTGATAACAGAAGAAGAAATTCTCATAGCAATTAAGGAATTGAAGTTGGATAAAGCGCCAGGTATGGATGGTTTGACTGCGGTTTACTATAAAAATTTACAAATGGAGTTGATAAAGCCGATAAAGGAACTGTTTCAGACAATTCAGAGAGGGGGAAAGGTGCCTCCATCTTGGAGAACTGCTTTTATCTCTTTGATTCCAAAGGAAGATCAAGATGCTACTCAAGTAAAAAACTATAGACCGATATCACTTTTAAATACAGATTACAAGATATTTGCTAAGGTGTTGGCTAACAGATTGATGAGGGTTCTGCAACAGGTGATTCATGGGGATCAAACTGGGTTTATTAGTGGTAGGCAAATGAAAAATAATGTGAGGCATATAGTTGATGTGATAGAGTTTTTGGAGAGGAACAACCAGATCCCTGCGGCGCTAATTTTTCTAGATGCTGAAAAAGCTTTTGATCAATTGAATTGGCAATTTTTGTTGAAAGTTCTAGATAAAATGAATTTTGGGGATAAATTTTTGCAACCAATTAGGGCATTATATCAAAAACAAACTGCCCGAATAATAGTTAACAATAGTTTGTCTGAAGCATGTAATATTGAGAAGGGCACAAGGCAAGGGTGTCCGTTATCGCCTTTATTATTTGTGTTAACATTGGAGATATTATTGGTAAAAATACGGAATTCAGAAAGAATTAAGGGTATACAAATTAGAGATCAGGATTATAGATTGAGAGCGTTCGCAGATGATCTGGTTGTTACGGTGACCCAGCCGGAGAACTCTGTTGTGGACCTGATGGAGATAATAACGCAATATGGGAAGGTTTCTGGATTTAAAGTTAATGCACAAAAAACTAAAATTCTGGCCAAAAATATGACAGTATCGCAAAAGGCTCTTTTAGAAGGATTAACTGGATTTGAGATTGCTAAAAGGGTCAAATATTTGGGGGTGTTTTTGTCACCCTCTAATACAAAGTTATATAAAAATAACTATGAAAAATTATGGGGAAAAATTCAAAAAGAAATGGAGAGTTGGGAAAAATTGCAATTGTCTTTGCTGGGAAGAATCGCAGCAGTGAAAATGAATGTCCTGCCTAAATTTCTATTCTTATTTCAAATGATACCGGTTCTTAAAAAAGATTCTAATTTGGAAGAATGGCAACGGGGTATCAATAAATTTGTTTGGGCAGGGAAAAGGCCACGAGTTAAACTTAAGATTATGCAAGATACTCGTGAAAGAGGTGGACTCAAAATGCCTAATCTTAAATTATATTATGAAGCTGCTGCGTTATCAGGAATAAGTGATTGGATTAATTTGACACAAGAGAGATTATTAAATCTTGAGGGCCACGACTTGTTATTTGGCTGGCATGCATATTTGTTGTATGATAAGAAGGTAGATAATGTATTTAAAGTGCATATTCTAAGACAGGCATTGTTGAGAGTTTGGAAGAAGTATAGACATAAGTTAGACTGCAAGATGCCATTGTGGGCAATTCCAAAACACGCAATAGAAAACATAAACGTTGGTTTCAAGCATGATGTGACTACGTATAAGGAGATTTTAAGCTTGGAAAGAAGTGTCTGGTGTTTAAAATCGTATAACCTCTTGCAAGATGAGAAGATTGTTCAAACTTGGTTTCAATATACTCAGTTACGGGCCAGGTGGAAAGAAGATCAGAAAACTGGTTTTGCAATGACTGACGAAAATTTGATAAAGCAAATTAGAAATCAGGGTCCAGCACATATCAAACGAATATATCTTGCATTGATAGAAATTGACTCAGAAACAGAACTGGTTAAAGATTGTATGATAAAATGGGCCCAGAACATCCAAGAAGTTATTACAATGGACACGTGGGAAAAGATCTGGGTGAGGAACGTAAAATTTATACAAGCTCAAAACTTAAGAGAGAACTTTTATAAAATGTTTTATAGATGGCATTTAGATCCTAAGAAGCTTGCAAGTATGTATCCGAACTATCAGCCAAAATGCTTGAGGTGTGGTGGTGAAGATGCAACATATTTTCACATATGGTGGACTTGTAAAAAGGTCAAGGCTTTTTGGATAAAAATTTGGTGGAATATGCAGAAGATCTTCAAGCAAAAGATAAAGTTTTGTCCGCAATTCTTTTTGTTGGGTATAATTACAGATGCTACTGTTGTGGACACTAAGTTGATGTTAAATTTAATTACAGCAGCAAGACTTTTAATAGGTCAGTATTGGAAGAAGGAGGAACTGCCGACTATAGAAGAATGGACTTTAAAGGTTTCTGACCTGGCAGAAATGGCAAAGATCTCGGCTTATTTGAAAGATCATTCGCAAGAACGCTATATTATGGAGTGGAAAAAATGGATTGAATATATCCAGAAGAAATATGGGACTAAAAAGTTTCATTTAGCATTTGAATAAGTCTTCCTTTCTATTTTCTTTTTTTTTTCTATATGAAATATTAGTATTGTTTGTAGTTATCTTATATGAGCTAGAGAGTGATAGATTTAAGAATTTATTGTTGGTAGCATATGGATGTTTATGATTGTTCTTTGTTTTTATACCCTGTACTTAGCTCTGGGAAGTCGGGGGGGAGGGGGGAAAGGGGGGGAGGGGTAGGGAGGGATAGGTAGGGGAGGGGGAGGGGGGGATTGTTAAAGATAAAATGTATTTTAAAACTTTTCAATAAAAAAAAAGAAAGAAAAGCACAGGAACAGCAGAAACAGCAAGATCAAATTAAAACTCAAGAAGTTACTAAAACGGAAGCAGTGGGAGGGGCAAGACCAACGCAACAGGTTCATATGAATCTGCAGGAATTGTTCCAAAAGCTTCTAGTCGCGAAAGATGGCGACCAAGTTTCTAACTTGGAATGTTAATGGCTTAAATTCACCACAAAAGAGGAAAAAATATTTCATTATTTGAAACAATATAAAAATGATGTTATTTGTTTGCAAGAGACACATATTAGAGTAGTAGACCAAAAGTATTTGACAAACTCTAGATTGGGAATACATTTTGTTGCATCTGCCCCGGATAAGAAGAATGGAGTAGTTATATACTTAAAGAAAGATTTAACTGCTAAATTAATTGAGGCAGATGCACAAGGACGATATATTGCAATTGAACTTATAATAGAAGGAAAGATAATACTTTTGGTTGGAATATACACACCAAATCAACATCAAGAAAATTTTTATAAACTTTTACATGATAGAATAATTTAATTTAATTTAATAATTTAATTTGTATACCGCCCTTCTCCCGAAGGACTCAGGGCGGTGAACAGGGCAATACATAATAAAAAACAGAATACAAAAATTAAAAGTAATTAAACCATTATGCCCGTAATAATTAATACATATTAAAATTCAAACTATTTATAAAAACCCAACCCCATCCCGTCAGACCAGGCCAGCTTGTTCGAAAAAGAAGGTTTTGATATCGCGCCGGAAGGAGTGAAGGTCGGGGGCCATCCGGAGCTCGACCGGTAAGCGGTTCCAAAGGTCTGGCGCGCCCACAGAGAACGCTCTCCCCCTGGGGGCCACCAATCGACATTCTTTGATCGGCGGCACCCTGAGGAGGCCCTCTCTGTGGGAGCGCACAGGACGGAGGGAAGTTGACGCCGGCCGCAGGTGTTGCCGTAGGTAATCCGGACCCATGCCATGAAGGGATTTGTAAGTCATCACTAACACCTTGAACCTCACCCGGAGAGCAACCAGTAGCCAATGCAGCTCGCGGAGCAAAGGTGTAACATGGGAGTATCGGGAAACCCCCAAGACAACTCGCGTGGCTGCATTCTGCACCAGTTGAAGTCTCCGGGTGGACCTCAAGGGCAGCCCCATGTAGAGAGCATTACAGTAGTCTAGACGAGAAGTCACGAGTGCATGAGTGACTGTACGCAAGGCATCCCGGTCTAGATAGGGTCGCAACTGGCGCACCAGGCGAACCTGGGCAAAGGCCCCCCCTAGTCACAGCTCCGATATGCTCTTCCAAAGAGAGCTGTGAATCTAGAAGGACCCCCAAGTTGCGAGCCCTATCTACGGGGGGTAATAGCTCACCCCCCATGGCCAAAGATGGAATAATCGGAATTTCCCGGGATGCTGGCACGAACAGCCACTCAGTCTTGTCAGGGTTGAGTCGAAGCCTGTTCCTCCCCATCCAGACCCGGACCGCCTCCAGGCAGCGGGACATCACGTCGAGGGCATCACTGGGGTGGTTTGGGGTCAAAATAAAAAGCTGGGTATCATCAGCATATTGATGATACCCAACTCCGAAACCACGAATGATCTCACCCAGCGGCTTCATATAGATGTTTTATTTATAATCCCAATGGGATTATAAATCTTGTATTTTAATGGGAGATTGGAATTGAGGTTTGGACACAGGAAAAGACAAAAGAAGGTCTTGTAATGGAATATCAAACCGTGCGAAACTGCCTAGATCTTTTTTTGAGCTTATGGATGACCTGGAATTGAGAGACATTTGGCGAGAGCAAAATATGGAAGAGAGGGATTTTACATTTTTTTCAGATAGGCACCAATCTTTTTCAAGGATTGATTTTATACTAATTACCAATGATTTTTTTCTAGGGTGAAGAAAATTAAGATATGCCCAAGAACATTAACAGATCATAGTCCAGTGTGGATGGAACTGGTTCAAGAGAAAAGGGATAGAAAATCTTGGAGATTAAATGAAAATTTGTTTAGATCTGAGGAAATTGTGAATGAATGTAGAAAACAAATGAGAGATTTTTTTGTAATGAATATGCATAAGGGCACCTCGATTGAAATGGCTTGGGATGCAAGTAAAGCTTATATAAGTGGAGTCCTAATACATTTGAATAATAAGTATAGACGTAAAAAGGAACAAAAGCGAAAGGAGTTAGAAGAGGAAATAAAGATGAAGGAGAGGTTACTTATCTTGAACGCAGCTGATAAGAAAGTGAAAGAAACAATTAACTTATTGAAAGGGCAGTTTAATATGTTGATGGCAGACCAGGTGGCAACCAACATACGATACACTAAACTTAATACTTTTTATAACGCTAATAAGCCAGGTAGATGGTTAGCTTACTTGTTAAGGAAAAAAGAAAAGTCTCGGACGATAGAGAAAATAGAATATAAAGGTAAAAAGGTTTATCAACAAGATATTATCAGAAAGGTATTTTCAGAATTTTATTCTAAATTATATGCAAGTGATACAATTCAAAGTATAGATATAGATAAATATTTACAAGAGGTGAATATTCCTAAGGTTACTCAAGAGCAGCGGGATGGAATGAATCAGTTAATAACTTCTGAAGAGATTGTTTTAGCAATTAAACAGTTGAAATTGGGTAAATCACCAGGGACAGATGGATTGACAGCTAGTTACTATAAAAATTTGCAGTCAGAAATGGTGGAGCCTTTGAAGGATTTATTTAGAACAATTCAACTTGGGGGAGTAGTGCCCCCATCATGGAGAACAGCTTTCATAACATTGATTCCAAAGGAGGATCAAGATCTTAGTCAACCAAAGAATTATAGACCAATATCTCTTTTAAACACTGATTATAAGATATTTGCTAAAGTATTGGCAAATAGAATAATGAATATAATGCAACAAGTGATACATAATGATCAGTCGGGGTTTATAACTGGTAGACAAATGAAGTATAACGTAAGACAAATTGTTAACTTATTGGAATATTTGGAAAGAAACAACCAAGTCTCTGCTGCATTGATATTTTTAGATGCAGAGAAGGCTTTTGATCAATTGAATTGGCAATTTTTATTGAAAGTAATAGAAAAGATGGAATTTGGGGATTATTTTTTACAGGCTATTAAAGCAATATATCAAAAGCAAACGGCACAAATAATTGTTAATGGTAATTTAACAGAAATTTGTAAAATTGAAAAAGGAACAAGGCAGGGATGCCCTTTATCACCATTGTTGTTTTTTTTAACATTGGAAATATTATTGATTAAAATACGTGAATCAAATAAGATAAAGGGAATTAAAATTAGGCATCAAGATTATAGATTGAGAGCGTTTGCAGATGACTTGGTTGTTACTTTAAGTCAACCTACTCAATCAGTTTTAGAATTACTGGATGTGATAATACAATATGGACAAGTTTCTGGATTTAAAGTTAATAAGCAAAAAACTAAAATATTAACAAAAAAAATATGACTATAAAACAAAGAGAAGCGTTAGAAAAATCAACAGGATTTGAAATAGTAAAAAAGGTTAAATACTTGGGGGTATATATCACAGCATCGAATGTGAAATTATATAAAAACAATTATGAATTGTTATGGCAAAAAGTACAAAAGGAGATTGATAGTTGGAAAAAATTACAATTGTCTTGGTTGGGGACAATAGCAGCTGTGAAGATGAATGTCTTACCAAAATTTTTATTTTTGTTCCAAATGATACCAATACTTAAGAAAGATGCAAATTTAAATGAGTGGCAAAAAAGTATTAATAAATTTATCTGGGCAGGGAAAAGACCGAGAGTAAAGCTTAAAATAATGCAAGATACACGTGAGAGATGGGGTTTGAAGATGCCCAATTTGAGATTATATTATGATGCAGTTGTGTTATCAACAATTAGTGATTGGTTCAATTTAACGGATGAAAGAATATTGAATATTGAGGGGTATGATTTATTGTATGGATGGCATGTGTATTTATTTTATGACAAAAAGGTGGATAATACTTTTAAGACTCATATCTTAAGGAACGCTTTGCTCCGAGTTTGGAAAAAGTACCAATATATATTAAATAATAAAATACCTACAGTATATGGGCAATACCTAGACATGCAATAGGAAATATAAATGTGGAGCAGAAACAAGATGTGATTACCTATCAAGAACTTCTTAGGATGGAAGGGAATATTTTGAAACTGAAACCTTTAAATGTTTTAAAGGAAGAAAAGATAGTACAGACTTGGTTTCAGTTTATACAATTACAAGCTAGATGGATAGAAGATCAGAAAATTGGTATAGTAAAAGCTGATGAAAATTTGATAAAGCAAATTAGAGATCAAAGTCAATCGCATATAAAAAGGTTATATAATGCTCCTATAGAGATTGATTCAGAATCGGAGTTAGTTAAAGATTGTATGTTAAAATGGGCTCAGAATATTCAAGAGCCCATAATGATGGATACTTGGGGAAAAATTTGGGTTAGAAATGTAAAATTTACGCAAGCACAAAATCTAAGAGAGAATTTTTACAAGATGTTTTATAGATGGCATTTAGATCCTAAAAGGTTAGCATGTATGTATCCAAATCAACCACCTAAGTGTTGGAGATATGGTAGTGAAGAGGCAACTTATTATCATATACTGTATGGTGGACATGTAAAAATGTTAAAGCCTTTTGGATAAAAATATGGTGGATTTTTCAGAAAGTTTTTAAGAAAAAAATAAGATTTACTCCGCAGCTATTCTTATTGGGGATTATTTCGGATTGTACTGTTATAGAAACTAAATTAATGTTACACTTAATAACAGCAGCCAGACTGTTGGTGGTGCAACATTGGAAGAAAGAAGATTTACCTACAATAGAACAATGGATACTTAAAGTAATGGACGTAGCTGAAATGGCAAAAGTTTCAGCATATTTGAAAGAACAGTCACAAAAAAAATATATTTTAGAATGGAAAAGATGGATTGATTATATTCAGAACAAATATGGGACTAATTTTGTAAAACTTTTCAATTAAAAAAAAGTGCCGATCAGCTGGAATGTTGCAACAACTCCAGGGTCTTGTGATTTGCATTCAGATGCTTGGCAACTGATTCATATTTATTATGGTCACAGTGTCCCAGGGTCATGTGAAGTGACCACAACCTGCTGCAACCACCCTGCAGATAGGGGGGGAATAAAAACCAAACACACCCCCACCCCACCCCTGCTGCCAATCCTCAACAGAAATGCTCACAACAATGAAAACCTCGGACAGGAGGAAGAACGTGGCCGGGCGAAGTATTAGTACTGCTTTATAAAACCTTAGTAATACCACACCTAGAATACTGTAACCAATTTTGGTCACCATACTACAAAAAAGATGTTGAGACCTTGGAAAAAGTTCAGAGAAGAGCAACTAAGATAATCGAAGGGCTGGAGACTAAAACATATGAAGAATGGCTGCAGGACTTGGGTTTGGCTAGTCTAAAGAAAAGAAGAAACAGGGGTGACATGACAGCAGTATTCCAGTATTTGAGGGGCTGCCACAAAGAAGAGGACATCAAACTATTCTCCAAAGCACCAGAGGGCAGGACAAGAAACACTTGTTGGAAACTGACCAAAGAGAGAAGCAACCTGGAATCAAGGAGAAAGTTCCTAACAGTGCGGACAATTAACCAATGGAACAGCTTGCCTTCAGAAATCATGGGTGCTCCATCACTGAAGGTTTTTAAGAAGAGACTAGACAGTCACTTGTCTGAAATGATATACAGGTGAAATTCGAAAAATTAGAATATCATGCAAAAGTTCATTTATTTCAGTAATGCAACTTAAAAGGGGAAACTAATATATGAGATAGACTCGTTATATGCAAAGCAAGATAGTTCAAGCCGTGATTTGTCATAATTGTGATGATTATGGCATACAGCTCATGAAAACCCCAAATCCACAATCTCAGAAAATTAGAATATTGTGAAAAGGTGCAATATTCTAGGCTCAAAGTGTGCCACTCTAATCAGCTAATTAAGCCATAACACCTGCAAAGGGTTCCTGAGCCTTTAAATGGTCTCTCAGTCTGGTTCAGTAGGAATCACAATCATGGGGAAGACTGCTGACCTGACAGTTGTGCAGAAAACTATCATTGACACCCTCCATAAGGAGGGAAAGCCTCAAAAGGTAATTGCAAAAGACGTTGGATGTTCCCAAAGTGCTGTATCAAAGCACATTAATAGAAAGTTATGTGGAAGGGAAAAGTGTGGAAGAAAAAGGTGCACAAGCAGCAGGGATGACCGCAGCCTGGAGAGGATTGTCAGGAAAAGGCCATTCAAAAGTGTTGGGGACTTTCACAAGGAGTGGACTGAGGCTGGAGTCAGTGCATCAAGAGCCACCACACACAGATGGATCCTGGACATGGGCTTCAAATGTCGTATTCCTTTTGTCAAGCCGCTCCTGAACAACAAACAACGTCAGAAGCGTCTTACCTGGGCTAAAAAAAAAACAGACCTGGTCTGTTGCTCAGTGGTCCAAAGTCCTCTTTTCTGATGAGAGCAACTTTTGCATCTCATTTGGAAACCAAGGACCCAGAGTCTGCAGGAAGAATGGAAAGGCACACACTGCAAGATGCTTGAAGTCCAGTGTGAAGTTTCTACAGTCTGTGTTGATTTGGGGAGCCATGTCATCTGCTGGTGTTGGTCCACTGTGCTTCATTAAGTCCAGGGTCAACGCAGCCGTCTACCAGGAGATTTTGGAGCACTTCATGCTTCCTTCCGCAGACGAGCTTGATGGGGATGCTGACTTCATTTCCCAGCAGGACCTGGCACCTGCCCACACTGCCAAAAGCACCAAAACCTGGTTCAATGACTGTGGGATTACTGTGCTTGATTAGCCAGCAAACTCGCCTGACCTGAACCCCATAGAGAATCTATGGGGCATTGCCAAGAGAAAGATGAGAGACATGAGACCGAACAATGCAGAAGAGCTGAAGGCCACTATTGAAGCATCCTGGTCTTCCATAACACCTCAGCAGTGCCACAGGCTGATAGCTTCCATGCCACGCCGCATTGAGGCAGTAATTGCTGCAAAAGGAGCCCAAACCACGTACTGAGTACATATGCATGCTTATACTTTTCAGAGGTCCGATATTGTTCTATGTACACTCCTTGTTTTATTGATTGCATGTAATATTCTAATTTTCTGAGATTGTGGATTTGGGGTTTTCATGAGCTGTACATAATCATCACAATTATGACAAATCACGGCTTGAACTATCTTGCTTTGCATATAATGAGTCTATCTCATATATTAGTTTCCCCTTTTAAGTTGCATTACTGAAATAAATGAACTTTTGCACGACATTCTAATTTTTTGAGTTTCACCTGTAGGTTCTCCTGCTTGAGCAGGGGGCTGGACTACAAGCCCTCCAAGGTCCCTTCCAGCTCTATTCTATTCTAATCCAGGACTGTGAGTTTCTCAATACATCTAGATGGCCACGTGTGAGACAGTAGGCTGAACTACATGGGTCTATAGCCTGATCCAGCTGGGCTCTTGTACTAAACATTTGCTTAGTCTTGTATGTTTCTCATGACCATATATTCTTCCTGTAACCCTTGGCACTTCCATTAATCTGTTGCACCTAATAGCTGTTAAACATGTCTGATTTTCAATTAGAAAATCCTCCTTTTAATGTTGTCAAAATAGTGGAATTCTAATGGTAACTGTTTAGGGTGACTCGCTCCCTCCTGAATCAGGAGGTGAGGGAGGAGCCCTTGCAGGGTCGTGCCAAGGAGTTTAGCCAGCATCTGTCGGACAAAATCGCTCGGATCCGGACCGGTCTGGCCTCCGACTGGGCAGAATCTGACGGTGAGAACATGGGTGATCTTGTCGATGTCATCTGGGAGGAGTTTGACCCTGTGACTCCGGAAGAGGTGGACAGGATTATGAGGAGGCTGAGCTCCACCACCTGTTTATTGGACCCGTGCCCCTCCTGGCTGGTTTATTCGGCTCGGGAGGGGACACGAGGCTGGCTCCAGGCAGTGATAACTGCTTCTCTGAATGAGGGTAGTTTTCCCGCCGCCTTGAAGGAGGCGGTGGTGAGACCCCTCCTCAAGAAGCCTGCCTTGGACCCAGCTGTGTTAAATAACTTTCGTCCGGTCTCCAACCTTCGCTTTCTTGCGAAGGTTGTTGAGAGCGTGGTGGCGCATCAGCTCCCTCTGGTTCTGGATGAAGCGGATTATCTAGACCCATACCAATCGGGTTTCAGGCCCGGGTACAGCACAGAGACGGCATTGGTCGCGCTGGTGAATGATCTCTGGCGGGCTCGGGACAGGGGTTGTTCCTCTGTCCTAGTCCTATTAGACCTCTCAGCAGCTTTTGATACCATCGACCATGGTATCTTACTGCGGCGTCTTCGGGGGTTGGGAGTGGGAGGCACCGTTTTATGGTGGTTCTCCTCCTACCTCCTGGGACGTTCGCAGTCGGTGTTGGCAGGAGGGCAGAGGTCGGCCTCGAGGCCTCTTGTTTGTGGAGTGCCTCAGGGGTCGGTCCTCTCGCCTCTCCTGTTCAACATCTATATGAAGCCGCTGGGTGAGATCATTCGTGGTTTTGGGGTTGGGTATCATCAATATGCTGATGATACCCAGCTTTTTATCTCCACCCCAAACCACCCCAGTGATGCCTTCTCTGTGATGTCCCGTTGCCTGGAGGCGGTCCGGGTCTGGATGGGGAGGAACAGGCTTCGACTCAACCCTGACAAGACTGAGTGGCTGTGTGTGCCGGCGTCTCGGGAAATTCAGAATATTCCATCGCTAATTATGGGGGGTGAGATATTACCCCCCGTAGATAGGGCTCGTAACTTGGGTGTCCTCCTAGATTCACAGCTCTCCTTGGATGATCATATAGGAGCTGTGACTAGGGGGGCCTTCGCTCAGGTTCGCCTGGTGCGTCAGTTGCGGCCCTATCTAGACCGGGATGCCTTGCGCACAGTCACTCATGCACTCGTGACCTCCCGTTTGGACTACTGCGATGCTCTCTACATGGGGCTGCCATTGAGGACTACTCGGAGGCTCCAGCTGGTGCAGAATGCAGCCGCGCGAGTGGTGGTGGGGGCTTCCCGATACTCCCATGTAACACCTCTACTCCGTGAGCTGCATTGGCTTCCGGTTGTCCTCCGGGTAAGATTCAAGGTGCTGGTTACGACCTATAAAGCCCTAAATGGCATGGGTCCGGGTTACTTACGGGAGCATCTGCTGCCGGCATCAACTTCCCTTTGTCCAGTGCGCTCCCACAGAGAGGGCCTCCGTAGGGTGCCGTCAGTCAAAGAGTGTTGACTGGCAGCCCCCAGGGGGAGGGCGTTCTTTGTGGGCGCGCCAGACCTTTGGAACCGTTTATCGGTGGAGCTCTGGACGGCTCCCGACCTTCGCTCCTTCCGACGTGACCTAAAAACATATTTATTTGAACAAGCCGGGCTGGTCTGATGGGTTTAGGGGTATTTTAACATTTTGTATTAATCTATTTAATTGGGCTACTGTATTTAATATTTCTTTTAATTTTTATATATTGTATTTTATTGTATTGCCCTGTACACCGCCCTGAGTCCTTCGGGAGAAGGGCGGTATAAAAATTAAATTATTATTATTATTATTATCATTCACCAGGCAACATTTTTTATGGAGTTATAAACTTACTACTACCAGTTGTTAATTGTACTGACATTAACCAGAGGTGAAAAGGCTACGGGTCCAGAGGCAGACTTTCTCAGTGATGGCCCTCACATTGCGGAACAGCTTATCCCCTGAGGTTAGTGTGCCCTTTACCTTTTGGTAAAGCCATAAGAATTATCTTGTAGTGATGGTTCTTTGGGTGCTAGTGATGGTCTTAGGTTGTCTTTGGGGAGGATGTTATTTGGGAGATATCAGTAAATGGAATATTGTTTTTTATTAGAGATGTTTTGATTTTTATGTTTTATGATGTATTTTGTTCTTATAAGCTTACCAAAGTCATTGGTATATGGGTGGTATACAAATATATGAAATTAACAAATGCACAACTAGTTTCTAGGGCAGTGTGAGAGAAGAAATTTGTTTGTTTTTAGTCTGTACTCTATTTTGTCCATTACCTGCTTACTGTGTCCATGTTACTTCTAAATACACATTTTTATGTGGAGGACAACCAGAACAGAAACCACTGTGCAACTGGGACAGAGAGAACAGAAGTACTGTACTTCTCTCCAGTGTCCATTTCATGTAAGGATAACAATAATGCCTGGAGAAGATTATAGATTTATAAAAACAAAAATGTTTGCTGATGGGACCTTCTGACATTTATTTGCTTGATCTTGAGAAAATAATTACTATGGCATGGTGTGTTTTTATCATACTTTCCATCCATTATGGTATTATAAATCCATCCATTTATTATCCTATCCTATCCTATCCTATCCTATCCTATCCTATCCTATCCTATCCTATCCTATCCTATCCTATCCCATCCCATCCCATCCCATCCCATCCCATCCCACCCCACCCCATCCCATCCCATCCCATCCCATCCCATCCCATCCCATCTTATCCTATCCTATCCTATCCTATCCTATCCTATCCTATCCTATCCTATCCTATCCTATCCTATCCTATCCTATCCTATCCTATCCTATCCTATCCTATCCTATCCTAAAATACATGTTCTTGTGTGGACACCTCTTTCTGAATGTAGATTTAACTTACTGTACCTGTCAGGTCCCCAAAGTAATGTATTTTCACCCTATGCCTATTTCCTATTTCTGTAGCCTTTCTTTGTGGCCTGCCATTCTGTTGGGAAGGGGGAGCTTTTGGGATTGCTTTGCACTGTCTGCATGATGCCCTTCCCCCAGGGGATGGAATGTCTCACTCTTATCTAAGAGACGGTTTGCGCTTGGAGCCACAAGAAATTGAAAGTTAGAAAGACCTTGAGGAGCCCACCAAAAAGACCAGATACCGAAACACTATGCCACCTGTGGATTGACTGGGATTCAAACGAACACTGGGACACTGGGGGGAGGACTACTGAATGTTGCTTTTAATATACTGCTTCGCAGGTTTTCCTCTCAGACCTCGCCTTGATTCCCTGCTGTCACTAGCCCCTAATAAAAGTTCTTTTTGAGACAATGCCTGTTTCAAGAGTTCTGCTTTCTTGGGTTGCTTAGCTGAGGTAGGTCCTTACTGTACCTTGCTTTATACTCAGATATGTCAATGTGAGATTTTGAAATGGACACAGTTTCCTGATTTGCATACATGGTTATGGAATTAAAATAAACCAACCAGTTACTCCTTGAGGAATGTGCAATTAATCAAAGCTTCTACTAGCTTTTTGAATAATATAAAATCTCATTCTAATTAGAATATTTAGTTTTTCTGCCTGTATCACTTCTGTTTATTCATACATCTGTTTTGTACTGTTTCCATACCAATCTGCTTTTTGAATAATGCACATGTCAAGTTTCCAACGTATGGGCATTGAATGTTATTGCTTGACAGCATATTCACATTAATTTTAAAGCAGGTATGCAAGTTTGTGTCTATTTTGTACATATTTTGAACTAATAGTTCCATTTATATATGAATCTATATTTGGACTGAATTTGGGTGAATTATTATTATACCATGAATGTTTTGTTTAATAATAATAATAATAATAATAATAATAATAATAATAATAATAATAATAATAATAATAATAATAATAATAATAATAATGATGATGATGATGATGATGTTGGAAGGGACCTTGGAGGTCATTTAGTCCGACCCCCTGCTCAGGCAGGAAACCCTATACCATTTCAGACAAATGGCTGTCCAGTCTCTTCTTAAAAACTTCCAGTGTTGGAGCATTCACAGCTTCTGGAGGCAGGTTGTTCCACTGGTTAATTGTTCTCACTGTCAGGAAGTTTCTCCTTAGTTCTAGGTTGCTTCTCTCTTTGGTTAGTTTCCATCCATTGCTCCTTGTCTTGCCTTCAGGTGCTTTGGAGAATAGCTTGACTCCCTCTTCTTTGGGGCAACCCCTGAGATATTGGAACACTGCTATCAAGTCCCCCCTTGTCCTTCTCTTCATTAAACTAGACATACCAAATTCCAACAGCCGTTCCTTATATGTTTTAGCCTCCAGTCCCATAAACATCTTTGTTGCTCTTCTCTGTACTCTTTCTAGAGTCTTAACATTTTTTTACATCGTGGTGACCAAAATGGATGCAGTATTCCAAGTGTGGCCTTACCAAGGCACTGTAAATTGGTATTAATACTTCACGTGATCTTGATTCTATCCCTCTGTTAATGCAGCCTAGCACTGTGTTGGCTTTTTGGGCAGCTGCAGCACACTGCTGGCTCATATTTAAGTGATTGTCCACTAGGACTCTGAGATCCCTCTCACAGTTACTACTATTGAGCAAGGTACCACCTATACTATACCTGTACATTTGGTTTTTCTTGCCTAAATGTAGAACCTTACTTTTTTCACCATTGAATTTCATTTTGTTAGATAGCGCCCAGTGTTCAAGTCTGTCCAGATCCTCCTGTATCTTAAGCCTGTGTTCTGGAGTGTTGGCTATTCCTGCCAGCTTGGTGTCATCTGCAAATTTGATGAGTTCCCCATCTATCCCCTTGTCCAAATCATTGATGAAGATGTTGAAGAGCACTGGGCCCAGAACAGAGCCCTGCGGCACCCCACTACACACTTCCCTCCATTTAGATGCGATTCCATTGAGGACCACATGCTGAGTATGGCCGGTCAGCCAGTTACAAATCCATCTGGTGGTGATGCTGTCCAACCCACATTTTTCTATCTTATCAAGTAGTAGGTTGTGGTCTACTTTATCAAATGCCTTACTAAATTCAAGTAAATTATATCCACAGCATTCCTCTGATCCACTAATTTTGTTACTTGGTCAAAGAATGCAATAAGATTTGTCTGGCATGATCTGTTTTTGACAAACCCATGTTGGCTTTTAGTAATGACTTTATTTGCCTCTAGGTGTTCGCTGATTTGTTGTTTGATTATCTTTTCCAGAATCTTCCCAGGTATTGAGGTCAGGCTGATAGGTCTGTAATTTCCTGGATCCATTTCTTTTTCGTTTTTTGAAGATGGGAACTACATCAGCTCTTTTCCAGTCCTCTGGTAGTTCCCCAGTGCTCCAGGATCTTTGAAAAATATAGTTCAGTGGTTCTGAGATCACATATGCCAGTTCCTTGAGAACCTTGGGGTGTAATCCATCTGGTCCTGGTGATTTGAACTCGTCTAGGCTGGACAGCTGCTCACTTACCATTTTCTTCCCTATCTTAACTTGTGTTGCTATTCTGTTTTTTATGGCACTATTTTTGATAGGTTGGACTGTTTTTTCTCTTTGTGTAAAGACAGACGCAAAAACCGAGTTAAATAGTTCTGCTTTCTCCCTGTTGTTTGTCACCTTCTTGCCACTTTCACCCACTAATGGACCAATCATTTCCTTTATTTTTTTCTTGTTTTTTACATGTTGAAAGAAGCTTTTTTTGTTATTGTTGACTTTGGTCACAAGCCTTAGTTCATTTTGAGCTTTAGCTTTCCTCACTTCATCTTTGCAGGCTCGGGCTATTTGCTGATATTCTGACTTAGTTATGTGCCCCTCTTTCCACTTTCTATACTTGTCCTTTTTATCTTTCAATTTATCAGAGAGTTCTTTATGCAGCCATGCTGGTTTCTTTTGAGAGCTGTTATTTTTCCTCTTCATTGGTATTGTGCTAGACTGGGCTTTTATTATCTCACTTTTCAAAATTTCCCAAGCTTCTTGAGTTGTTTTCCCCTTGAGGATTCTCATCCATGGAATCCTTCCCAAGCCCTCTCTAAGTTTATTGAAATTAGCTCTCTTAAAGTACAAGACTCTAGTTTGACTGTGTTGTTTTGCTTGTGCTTCCATAATGTTTGTTGTGGGGGATTTATACTTTTCTTATATACCACCAAATGTCCAATGATTGTGGCAGTATAGAAGTCCAAACAAATATTTTATCCCTTTTTTTAGCTTAGAATGAATTATAAAAGCTTGAGGAAAGTAAAGAATTGCTGTATTTCAATTAACATATTAATCTGGGAAGATTTGTTCATGATGGCTAGTTTAAAAATGAGGTTTAAGGAAAACATGTGTGGGAAGTCAGCTCCCCAGAGAAGGAAATATTAAAAGGGCAGGAAAATACATTTCCTAAAAAGAAGTTAAAGAGGCAGAAAAGCATGCCCAGGTTTTCTTAATAGCCCCAAGTCTCCCTCCCCCAAGCAGAAACCAAATCTATAAAAATGCAGATGTAAACCATTCAGGAAGGTTGAAGCTAAGAAGACTTCAGACATCTAAAATCTACATACCCCGGCCCCAGGGAGGTGGGCTGGGACAGACGACCAGCAAGAATCCTAGAGGGGCACACCTAGGCTCAGGACAGAATACATGACAAAGGAAATACAAAGCTTGAAACAGGAAATAACTCCAGACAATAGAGTCCAGGGGGTATAAAAACTCACTACCCACGTGTGGTCACTCTCTCTCCTTCTTTTTCTGTTGGATCCATCTTTCTGTCTGGCTTTCCTCTGCAATAAACTACAACCTTCTTCCCAAAGCAGTTGCCATGTTTATTCCCCGCTTGGAGGAACCATGATGAAGACTTTTCTTCCTACACATGGATTTCTTGATTGTCACAGGCGGTTACCCGCATATAATTTCTATAAAAAGGTAAAACTTTCCCCTTCGTTTTTCAAATGTATTTATTTTTTGTTCTTGAACTATATTGTCATGTTGTTTCCCTGTTGTTTTTCCTGGGGATGGGCACCATTTAAATTATTATTTTTTTTTGATGAGAGAGAGAAAGATGGTGTTTTTGTAACTTTCTTCCTTTGTCTTTCTTACTTTCTGGTTACAGTATATTTTAAGAATATAAGAAATAAACAGGTTTGTACAGTTTCCTAGTGCAAATATTATTGCTGCTAATGCTGAGTTTCCAAAAAGAGAAAGTTATTTCATCTTTTCAGCCCATTCACAATTATTTCTAAGTCTCTTTGCCACAAAGCAAACCACTATGTGGTCCCTATTTCACCCCAAACACTGTCATATTCTAAGGGCAGAAGGAAGAGAGCACTGAAGGGCATTAAACTCAATTTTTTACATTCCAGTTGTCCCCAAGTTTGGTTAGCAGAAGCCAGAGTGAAAAACCCATTTGTTCTAATTGAGGCAGTTCAAACTCATTAAAAAGTGTATTTATTTACAAGCTTGCCTGCCATACACTTTGTTTGAATGCATATCAAAAAGAGCTCTCAAAGGTGTTTGAAACATGTAGCAGCACAAACACACACACAAAAATACATGGCACTGCCCTTCAAAACTTAAAAGAAATTGAATCTGTGCCAGGATCACTTGCAATCCCAGGAAAAGGCATGGATGTTTTAAGATATTAAATAGGTGCTACATTCATGTTCCTGAGGCATTGAATCGCTTTTTGAAGATTGTATCCAAAATGCCACATAGCCTACTTGTCAGACCCTCAACTTTTCTATTCCTTTATACTTTCGGGTTCTGCCATTTTGCTGGGAGGGGGGAGGTTGGTCAGTGTTTCCTCTGATTTATTCCTCACCCCTTTGATGCCTTGGGGTATGAACAGGAGAGGAATGTGCTCTGGGCCATCTGTCTTATCTTCACTCAGATGGGAGGAAACAAAACCCTGAGAACGGTGCCTGGGATCTGTATTTATCACCTCGGTTCCCATAAAAACTTTGCACATGAGAAATGGATGATATCAAACTAGACATTTGGCCATTGGGTTAGGGTTTTGAAAGGGATGCTTTAATGTAACCTTTCACATGCGAAATCTTCAGATGTTGCTTTGCTCTTCTGCTATCACTGACTCTCAATAAAAGTTCCTTTTGAAACAATGCCTGTTTGAAGAGTTCTGCTTTCTTGGGAGGACTAGCTGAGGCAGGACCTTACATTAAGCAAGATCTGCAAAAAGGTAAACCTGGAGAGGCAACTGCCCTACTGTGGGGACCATGCACTGTCCCTCCATGGCAACGAACAGGTCGAGGGCGAATGCTGGGGAGAATCCATCGGCAAGAATCACCCTTCTGGGTGCACTGGATGGATGGAGGAGATGGTCACCATGGAGAGCTCCACAAAGCCGAGATGGTCAATCGGGGTAGGAAAGAGAGAGGAATGGGATGGAACAGCCTAGCGAATGACGTTCACCTGAGGCAGCCAGAGACAGTGCTGGAAGCAAGAGATGGAGCTGCTCTGTGACAATGATGATGAGGAAAAGGAAGGAGAGCAGGAATCAACCAATGAGGTCCTGAAGCTAGCTGTGCAATACATGGTAGAAGCCTTTCAGGACCTCAAGACGAAGTCCAGGTGACACAAGAGTACAAGCAGGGAGCAACTCGAAGAAACCGAGTGTGGTGGAGGTGTGTCTGTGATGACTGAGGCTGCAGGGAGGGTGTGTGTGACTGGCTTCACATAAAGGTCAGTGACCAACCTGGCAGCACCACAGCGACCAGGCCCCAGAGGGATGAATGCTCCACCAGTGCCCTGAGAGAGAGCCCCGCTGGAGGAACCAAAACTGGTCCCTCTAGGAGTGAAATTTGATGGGGACCCCCAACAGCTGGGGTTCTTCCTTGCCCATGTCTTCACCTACATGCAAGTGTATGGGAGAACCCTCCCCAGCGAGGAAGCTAGAGTCAGGGTCGTCACCTTAGCCCTGGAAGGGACCACAGCCTAATGGATGGTCACCCTGTACAACTGCGACACGCCAGAGATCTGAAACTTTAATGACTTCATGACAGCCCTGAGACAGAGGTTTGAGGATTGCCTGGCTGATCAGAAGGAGCAAGACCACATAAAGACCGTGAGGCAGAGACATCGATTGGTGGCTGACTACATGGAAGTGTTCTGAGACCTGGCATGCTGCCTCAACTGGCCTGAAGACATTTTAATCAGCTGTTTCCAAGATGGGCTAAATGATGACCTGTACAATACATGTGGCCAGGGGAGTCCCAGCACGATTACACGACTAGTGCATCCTGGCTGAAAAAGTGGAGATCAACCAGAATTGCAACCCATACCACTCTGCCAAAGCATGGAAACGGTCCCCACCACAGAAGAAGGAGGAGCCACCTAAAGCCTCGGCTGCACTGTCACACTCAACAGCCTGCTTGAAATGTGGCAAAGGTCATCATGCCATGGAGTGCTGCAGCAAAACCCCGACCAAAAAAGGTGAACAGTAGTCCAGAGGGAAGCCGACCAAACCTAACCCACACCAGGAAGACACGGCCCTGAGGAATGCCACAACCAAGGGACGGAACTCCAACCCCATCAGAGGATGAACTGTGGGTGCCAGAAAGTGACTATGATCATGCCCTGTTGGTATGTGGGCTGATCACACCAATGACCATGCCCATAGAACTGTTAATCCTGGGCAGAGAAGGAAGGATGCACCCAATGCTTGGTCAGCCCAGCCCTAGTCAGGAAGTTAGGAGTTCGGCTAAGGAAGTTAAAAAAAAACAAACCATCTCATTCTGCCAACTTGACAGGTCCATTGCAGGGGGTGTCCCGGCTATGCTAGCCACAGAACCCCTGGGCCTGAGCATGGGAAGCCACTCAGAAACTCTAACATTCATCGTGGCACCTGGCATGGAGTGGCCTCTTGTCCTGGGGCTGGTGTGTCTGAAAAAATGGAACCCTAGGATGGGTCATTTAAAATTCCCCAGGGAGAAAAACCCCTTGCCAAGCAAATGATGTCGGCCAGGAAAAGAAGAAACATGGGAAATAGCTGCTACCTTAAGCAGCAAAGCCATGCAGGCCATACCTAGAGAATATCGGGATTTGGCTGTGAATTTCAGTGGGAGGAGTTCAGACAAGCTGCCCCCTCACCAACTGTAAGGACCTGCTATGTGAAACATTACATTAAAAAATCCTTTTCAAACCCCACCCCAAATGTCCATCTGGCTGGTTTGAATTGAGCCATTTCATAGGTGTTAAATTGCTGTGGGAAAGAACCGATAAGGCACCTTTCTCAAGGCTGTCAGGCTTCTCCATGACTTCTTCCCCTCTGCCTGGAGATAAGGCAGATGGCCGGAGGCACATTCCTTTCTCACCCCAAGAAAGATACTTCAAAGAGGATAGAACAAAGCAAAGGACCTTAGGTTCCCTCCCATAAAATGGCAGAACCCAAAAGTGATAGCATAAGGATGAAATACATTGAGGGTCTGACATGCCTCCCCCTTTAAAAAAAGGAGAGATCCACCTGGAGAAGAGAAAATAATAACAGGGAGAGAAAATAAAACATAGCAGTTAGTCAGGTTTATCAGGGTAACGAGTATGAAAATGTTTGAGCAGTCTAGGGGCCCTCACATGCTTCTGGTATACCCACTCATTCTGGGATGCCAGGAAGTCCTTCCATGCCACTAAGTATTGGATAGACCCATGGTGCTTTCTGGAATCTAAGTTTTCCCTGATTTCAAAATGTTGTTCCCCTTCCACCATAATCAGATGAACCAGATGAACCTGTCTTAATGTTTTGGAGTTCAAGCTCTACTGTGACTGGGTTGATCATGTGTTTAATAGGGAAGGGTCCCACAAATTTTGGGCCTAACTTCTTAGAGGGTTGCAGGGACTGCAGAAACCTAGTGGAGAGATATACCCTGTTCCCCACCCTAAAAGGCTTGGGGTCCACCCTTTTTTATCTGCCTGGGCTTTATAGGCTTCTCTAGCTTCGTCTAAGGCTTTTCTAACAACTGGCCATGTATTTTGCAATTGTGTGATCCACTCTTTAAAGGAAAGGATGGTAGGTTCATTGATAGGTAATTCAGGCATTGGGTTGAAACTCTGTCCTGTAGCCACTTGGAAAGGTGTATAACCAGTACTGGAATGCACTGCATTGTTATAAGCTACTTCAGTGAACGATAGCAGGTCAGCCCAATTGTCTTATTGGTAGTTTATGAAGCATCTCAGGTATTGTTCTAGTATTGAGTTCATTCAATCTGTCCCCACATTTGTTTGAGGATGATGACTAGATGGCAAGCCCTGGTCAGTACCCAGTAGGTCCAAAAATGATCTCCAGAACTTGGAGGTGAATTGGACCCCCTTATCTGAGATGATGTGTTGTGGGGCCCCATGTAGCCAATGGATGTGTTGTACAAAAAATTTAGCCAAGGCTTTAGGAGTTGGAATTATCTGGCAAGGGATAAAATGGACTTGTTTGGAGAATAAATCCGTTACTACCCAAACGACAGTGTTTCCTGCGCTTTCTGGCAGCTCTATGATAAAGTCCATAGATATATCTCTCCAGGGTGCTGAAGGTTTTACAACCACCTGTAGGAGGCCAGGCATTTTCCCCTGTCTCCATTTAGCTGTTGCACAAATGGGGCAACTGGCTACATAGCTCTCAATGTCCTTTTTAAAAGTTGGCCACCAAAACTGTCTCTTTATTTATTAGGTAGAGGGTTTTCATTAACCCAAAGTGTCCCACTAGTTTTGAATTGTGGCAGAGTTACATGAACTTTAATCTCTGGGTTGTGGGGATGTATAATTTTCCCCCTACCCAAGGTAATCCTTCTCACATCGAACAGGGGTTTTTGTGGCTGAGGAACCACTCATCCTTCTCCAGGGCTTGCTTGAAATCAGTGGCTGCCGTGCTGTCCAGTGGCAGAATGCTTTTGGCCTCCACCCTTGTGGTGACTGAGGCTGCTAATTGCTTTGCAGGCAACAGCAATTTGACTATTTCAGCATTCATGCTGTTATATTGCAGCATCCGTGATAGGGCATCTGCCAAAAAGTGTTGCCCCCCAGGTAAGTACCAGAGGGTAAAATTGAACCGGTGGAAGTACTGGGCCCATCGAGCCTGCATAGGGGACAGTTTCCTAGGGGACTTTAATTCCTCAAGGTTTATATGATCAGTCCATACTTGGAAAGGGATCTTGTTCCCTTATAAGAAATGCCTCCAAGTGAGAAGGGCCCAGCACACAGTGTATGTCCCCTTCTCCCAGACCACCCATCTTTGCTCAGTTTCAGTGAGTTTCTTTCAGTTGTAGGCACAAGGTTGCAACTGGCCTTCCTGATTTTCCTGGAGCAGTATTGCACCCACCGCTACGTTGCTGGCATCAGCCTGGATGACAAATGGTTTTTCTGGATCTGGGTGTTTTAGCACTGTCTCAATGGAAAAAAGTCTTTTTAATTTCTCAAATGCTACTTGGCATTTGATAGTCCATTTTAGCAGATGGCTAGTTTTTGGTTTGTTTCCCCCTTTGGTTTTTAATAAGTTAGTAATGGGGAGTGCGATCAGAGCGAAGGAGGGGATGAATTGCCGATAGAAGTTTCCAAAGCCCAGAAAACTTTGCAGTGTCGCGGAATAATCAACATTCCGATCAGAGGAGGATGGACCGTGGTTCATTTGCATGGTGGATATCAAAGAAAGAAAAATCCGAGACATATTCTATTGTAAAACTTTTAATGAGAAAACAAAAGACCTAAACTGACTACATTCTCTCATCAGGCAGAAGAGAAAAGTAAAGAAGAAACGGTGAGAAACTTTTTCTAGGCATGCGCACAAAACAGTCTAAAACCATAGCTGGACATATGAGATTCACTATGGTTACATGATAAGATAATAACACAGGTGCAGAGCAGAAAGAGATGTACAATTAGAAATGGACTTTCCGGACGAACTGAAAAAAATGTGCAGTGACATGCAGCTCTTTCTGGGTATGTGGCGGGGCCTACTCCAAAACCGTTTGTACCTTTTCTGGTTCCATTTCTACCCCTTAGTGAGAAATCCGGTAGCCCAAATAGTCAATTTTTTCCTTGTGGAATTCACATTTTGAAAGTTTGGCATACAGTTTGGCTGCACAAAGCTTATTTAAGGCTGCTCTAATTTCACATGCTCGGATTTCATTTTGGTGTAGATTAATATGTTGTCTAGGTACACTAAAACCCCCTTGTACAAATGTTCATGGAAAACCTCATTAATTATTTGCATAAATACTGCAGGTGCTCCCTGTAGCCCAAATGGAAGTACTTTGAATTAGAAGCACCCCAGGGGGGAGTTGAAAGCGGTTTTCCACTCATCCTGCTCCTTGATTCTAACCCAGTAATATGCTTCCTGCAGATCTAACTTGGAGAAAATTTTCCCCTTTGAGAGGTAGGCTAGCATGTCTTTCATGAGTGGCAAGGGATAGACATTGTACACAGACACAGTGTTCAAACAGCTATAATCCATGCAGAGACGAAGAGACCCATCTTTCTTTTCTCAAGATAGCACCGGAGTAGCCATTGTCAATCTGGCCAGTTGAATGAACCCGCACACCAAATTCTTATCTATGAGTTTGTGTAGTTATTCTAACTCTCGGGGGGGGGGGTCATTGAATAGAGCTTGGGTTTTGGCAACGTAGCTCCGGGGATAATCTCAATGGCACAATCTGTGGGACGGTGGGTGGGCAACTCATCAGAGCCATTCTCACTGAAAACCTCATCCAGGTCCTGGTACTTCCTGGGTATGCCTTCTAATTCTCGATCATTGAGTGCTGGCAGCACTTTGTGCTTAAACTTCACTTCAGAGCCTTGGGGACTATCGGGTGAGTGGGGCTTCCCTTTTGGAACTCTCAAGTCCTCTGTTCTCTAGTTCACCCATGGGTTCCATTTTGTTTTAACCATGCCAGCCCTAGGATTAGGAGCCATTCCATGCTGGGGGACACTATAAAAGTCAAAGTCTCAGTGTGGTTTCCCCATGATTAATTTCATGGGCATCATGGCAAGGGTGGCTGGGATGCCCTCTGCAATAGACCCATCTAATTGACCAAATGAAATTGGCTTCTTTAGTCTCCTTACAGGAATCCCCAGATTCCCCACCAGGGTTAGGCTTATTAAACATCTGGTGCAGCCTGAGTCCAGTAAGGCCTTCAGGGCTACCTTCTTCTCCATACCTGGAATTAGCAGTTCTATGGGCCTGGTAATTGATGTGATGGGTCCACTTACCAAGGGTTCATCATCGTAGTCACTGTCAGACGTCTCTGGACCCTTCTCTGGTGGGGTCGGAGTTCCCCCTCCCAGTTTCTCAGTGGGTTGGAACTCCATGACCTCAGCGCTTTTCATCACCATCTCCCTGGGGTGCTGGTGGGTTCTGATGGGTTCTCCCCCCCAGATCGATCTCCTTTTCTCAACGGAGTTTTCAAACAACACTCTGTGGCTCGATGACCCTCTTTGCCACATTTAAAGCAGGCAGTTGAGTGCAGGGTCGCTGTGGGGGTTTTCGTCAACTCTCGTTTTCTCTCCAGTGGGGAATGTTTCCATGCTCAACCGAAATGATGTTGTTTTGGGGCTTGGTCGATCTCTGCTTCCTCGGCTAGGATGCACCAGTTGTGGAGGCGGGCAGGGGCTCCTTGGGCAATACAAGCATGATAGAGGTCATCGTTCAGCCCATCCTTGAAACAGTTCACTATGATGTCCTTTGGCCAGTTGAGACAGCAAGCCAGGTCTCAGAATTCTTTGGTGTATTCGGCCATGGGTTGTCGGCCCTGCCTGACTGTCTCAATGTGATCCCGGGCTTTCCAGTTGGCCAAGGGATCTTCAAACCACCTTCTCAGCACTGGCATGAATCAGTTGAAGTTTCAAAGCTCGGGTGCCTCGGCATTGTGCAGGGTCACTATCCACCAAGCTGCTGCGCCTTCCAGGGCCAGGGTGACAACCCTGACCTGAGCGACCTTGCTAGGGAGCTCTCGGCCATACTCCTGCATGTAGGTCAGGATGTGGGCCAGGAAAAAACCCCAGTTGCTGGGGGTCCCCATCATATTTCATGCCAAGGGGGGAGTCTTACACTTAGGATGGTGGCCCCCCTCCTTCAGGCTTTGTGCCCATCACCACCCACTGGTGTGGCTCAAGCTGCAGTTGTCACTGCAGTCACAGCTCCTCCTCCAACCTCCTCCTCCAGCCTCTCCTCGACCTTGTCTCAGCAGACGTCTGCCTCTTCCTCCTTAAGGTTTTTGAAGGCCTCCACCATCAGGTTTATGGCTTGCTTAAGCAAGCGATCAGCTCGGGTTGACATTTGTCCTCTTCTTCGCTAAGGTTAAGCGAACGCTCCATTTCACATCTCCAGCCTGGCTTGCAGCTGCTGCAGATGATGGTCACTTTCTGGGACCTTCCTTCCCAGTCCTCCTCCTTCCCAATGCCGATTGACCACCTCAGCTTTGAGAGGGCCTCCCCAGTCGCAGCCTCATCTTCTGAGTCTGTGGAGTCAGAGGAGCTGTCGTTGGAACAAGCCTTTGGGGGGAGGCCTCTGCCTAGCTTTTGCTCTCTTCCCTTTTGCTGCCATGGTTAGACATTGTATGCACAGTCCCCACGGTAGGGTTTTCCTCTCTCTAGGTTAACCACTTTGCAGATCCTGCCTAATGTAAAGACCTGCCTCAATGAATTCTCCCAAGAAAGCAGAACTCTTGAAACTTGCATTCTCTCAACAGGAACTTTTATTGGAAGATATTGATAGCAGGATAGTAAGGCAGGATCTGAGGATTTCCTGTGTGAAACATAACATTAAAAGAACCCTTTCAAACTCCACCCCAAATGTCCATCTGGCTAGTTTGAATTGAACCAATCCATAGGTGCTAAGTTGTTGTGGGGAAAAACAAATAAGGTGCCATTCTAAAGGCTGTCAGGTTTCTCCATGGCTTCTTCCCATCCAAATGGAGATAAGGTAGATGGCCGGAGGCACATTCCTTTCACACCCCAAAGTAAGATACTTCAAAGAGGATAGAACAAAGCAAAGGAAGTACACTGCAGAAGACCTTAGGTCCCCCCCCCAAATAGAATGGTAGAACCTGAAAAGGAGAGCACAAGGACTAAATACATTGAGGGTCTGACCCCGACCCACAGACTGTGCCATCAAAATCATCCCCAGGGCTGTGCTGTTGAAACCAAAGCTGTACTCAATGACCTCCAGGGAAATGAGCAAACTTCTTCAATTCATTGATAAAAACCTGGCCCCCATGTTATTCAGAGAGAAGAAGGATGGCTCCCTTCATCTCTGCATGGACTGTAGAGGTTTGAACATGGTGTGCATGGAAAATGTGTATCCCTTGCCTCTCATGAAAGATATGCTAGCCCACCTATCGAAAGGAAAGATATTTTCCAAGTTAGAACTGCAAGAGGCATATTACAAAGTTAGGATCAAGGAGGGAGATGAGTGGAAAACTGTGTTCAACTGCCCCCTTGGCTGTTTCCAATTTAAAGTACTCCCCTTTGGTTTGCAACCCCCCCTCCCAGTGTTAATGCAGCTGATCAATGAGGTGTTGCATGAGCACCTATATAAGGGAGATTTGGTGTACCTGGATGATACATTAATCTACACCGAAACTAAGGCTGAACATGTAAAACTGGTCAGGGTGGTTCTGAGTAAACTCTGGGCAGCCAAACTTTATGCAAAGCTGTTAAAATGCAAATTCCACAAAGAAAAACTGGGCTACCTGGGCTACCGGATCTCGCATGAAAAAGTATGTGCCATTTTGCAATGGGTGGCCTCCTGCACCAGAAAGCAACTACAGAGTTTCCTGCTCTTTGTGAACTTCTACCCACAATTCATCTCTTCGTTTGCCCAGATTGCCCTACCTATAACAAACCTGTTTTAAACAAAAAGGGTTGCCCAGCCAGCCCCTGAAATGGGCTATGGAGTGCCAAGCAGTATTCAAAAAGCTAAAGAGGCTTTTCTCAGCAGAACCAATTTTAAAACACCCAGATCCAGAGAAGGGGTTCATAATTCAAGCTGATGCCAGCAATGTTTCAGTGGGGGCCGTGTTACTCCAAGAAAATGAAAAGGGCCAAGTACAACCATGCGCCTACACCTCCTGAAAATTATCAGAAACCCAACAGCACTGGGCAGTCTGAGAAAAGGAAGTTTACGCAGTATGCTGGGCCCTCCTCACCTGGAGGCACTTTTTAGAAGGGATCAAAATCCCTTTCCAAGTATGGACTGATCATAAAAACCTAGAAGCTCTCAAAATGCCTAGGAAGCTGTCCCCTAAACAAGCACGGTGGGCCCAACACTTCCACTGATTCAACTTTACCCTCCATTACTTGCTGGAAGAATTTTCTAGCTGATACTCTATCCAGAATGCTGCAGTATAACAGCACCAAAGCAGAAGTAGTCAAGCCTTTATTACCAACACAGCAGTTAGCAGCCCCAGTGGTTATGAGATCATAAAAGAGAACACCCATGCCACTGGACAGTGCTACCTCAACAGTGTTCAAACAAGCCTTAGAGAAAGACAAGTAGTTTTTAAAGCACAAAAATCTTTGTTCAATGCAGGATGGACTAGCATGGGTGGGGGGCAAGTTGTATGTCCCAGCCATGCAAAGGTTAAGAACTATGCAAGTCTCCCATGATTCAAAACTTGCAGGACATTTTGGATTTATTAAAACACTACACCTAATAAAAAAGCAGTTTTGCTGGCCGTCGCTGAAAAAAGACATTGAAAGCTATGTCGCCAGCTGTTCTACTTGTGCTGCGGCAAAACAAAGGGAAGGAAAAATGCTGGGTCTTTTGCAGCCAGTAGCAAGCCCTTCAGCACCCTGGAGAGAGATCTCTATAGACTTTATTGTGGAACTGCCGGAGATTACAGGAAATACAGTTATTTGGGTCATGACTGACCTGTTCTCAAAGCAGTTCCATTTCATTCCATGCCAGAAGATCCCAACTGAGTAGACCCTAGCTAAAATGTACCTCCAACATATATATCGACTGCATGGAGCCCCTCAGAGCATAATTTCAGATAGGGGTGTCCAGTTTACCTCAAAGTTCTGGAGGGCCTTTTTGGACCTTTTGGGTACTGAACAAGGCTTGAGTTCTAGTCATCATCCTCAAATGAATGGGGGGACAGAATGAACAAACTCAGTTCTGGAGCAGTACCTTAGATGCTTTATTAACTACCAGCAAGACAATTGGACTGACGTCTTGCCATTTGCTGAAGTGGCATATAACAATGCTGTCCACTCCAGCATGGGATATACTCCCTTTCCAGTAGCCACTGGGCAGGTGTTCAAACCAATTCCCAAACCCAAACCTTTCCCTATTGGGGATAGAGTGTACTTATCCACTAGAATTCTGAAATCACTGCAACCTTCTAAGAAAGTAGGGCCCAAGTTCATAGGCCCTTTTCCTATTACATGTATCATAAATCCAGTCACTGTGGAATTGGAACTCCCCCAATCCCTAAGGCAGGTTCACCCTGTGTTTCATTGTAGCTTGCTGAAACCAGAAATAACCTCGCCTTTAAGACCAAAAGTAACCCCTGCACCACAGCCCATTATGGTAGAGGGTGAACAACACTTTGAGATCAAAGAAATCTTAGATTCACATAGGCATCATGGGACTGTCCAATATTTAGCAGCCTGGAAAGATCTAACAGCTTCTCAAAATGAATGAGATCACAAAAAGCATGTTAGGGCCCCTAGACTGCTTAAACGCTTCCATGAACATTATCCTGATAAACCTTGTTGATCACCTGTTCTTTTTTCTTCCATTTTATTGTTTTCTCTCTCCTACAGGTGGATCTCCCATTCATTTAGGGGGGTGCATTGTCAGACTCTTAACTTTTCTATTCCTTTTAAACTTTCAGGTTCTGGTATTTTGCTGGGAGGGGGGAGGTCAGTCAGTGTTTCCTCTGCTTTGTTCGTCACCTCTTTGATGCCTTGGGGTGTGAACGGGAGAGGAATGTGCTCTGGGCCATCTGTCTTATCTCCACTCCAATGGGAGGAAATGAAACCCTGAGAACGGTGCCTGGGATCTGCATTTATCACCTCGGTTTCCATAACAACTTCGCACCTGAGGATTGGATGAAATCAAACCGGACATTTGGCCATTGCGGTGAGGTTTTGAAAGGGATGCTTTAATGTAACGTTTCATGTGGGAAAATGTTAGTGTCATGGTTCCGATAGATGAAACCCATCAAAAGAACTTCAAGGCAAGAATTCTTCCTCAAAGAACATTTTATTCAGGAAACAAAGTACGTATCAGTACTACATAGTTGAACCCAAAACTCATTTCCCTTCCCCTGGATACAAAGTAACAAATTGCAATTCCCACCCCCCAATAAGCAGTCATAAATCAGCCCGCCAAAATGTTATCAATTCGTCCTTGGGTTCCCACAAAGCAGTGTTTATTATTATGGCTATCTGAGCTCAAGCATTCATCCCAACCCCCCTTCTGCACCTGATTTCTAAATAGAAGAAAAAGTATGTTAAAAGCAAAGAGAAAATGGCTGCAATTTTCATCAGTTGTCAGAGCGGGAACTTCCAATGTTTACAGCATTGACATCCAGCCCCCTTTTACAAAAGGGATAAATCCTGCAATTCAAACAAAATTATAGGTTAGGTTAGGGGTTGCCTCTTGGTTTATTAGGGTGCTTTTCCTAGAATTTACTAATGAGCCTGTCAGCTTTTACATCACTAGATTTTACCCAGGTGGCTTCGAATAATGGATATCCTTTCCACTGCACTAAGTACTGTAACTTTCTCTTGAAAAGTCTAGAATCAAGAATATGCTTCACTTCATAATGAGTCTGTCCAGCTACCACCAGAGGGCCAGGTGCCTTCTTAGTGGGAGGTCGTAAGGTAGAACCCTGAAAGGGTTTCTGTAGGCTACAATGGAACACAGGGTGAACTTTCCCTAAGAGTCTGGGAAGTTTTAACTCCACCGTAACTGGGTTTATGATTCTTAGGATGGGGAAAGGACCTAGATACTTCGGTCCCAACTTCTTACTAGGCAACTTGAGTTGTAAATATTTTGTGGATAAGTAAACTTTTTCCCCAGCCTGGAATGACCTTTGGGGAGCCCTCTCTTTATCCGTTTGTTTTTTATAAGTCTCGGAAGCCTTTTTCAGAGAGATTTTCATTTTGTCCCAAACCTTCACCCACTGGTCAAGTGTTTTGGAAGCAGAGGGTCCCTGAGGATATTCAGGTATAGGGTTGAATTCTTTCCCCATAGCAATTTTTAAAAGCATAAAACCAGTGCTGGTGTGAACAGAGTTATTGTAAGCCACCTCTGTGAAAGGGAGAAGGTCAGTCCAGTTCGTTTGTTTATAATCCACATAGCATCTAAGGTATTGCTCTACCATTGACTTTGCTTTTCAGCTGCCCCATTAGTACACAGGTGAAAAGCCAACAACAGTCCTTATGATGAGCCAATTAACTTCAGGAAACCCCTCCAAAGCCTGGCCATAAATTGCACCCCTCTGTCAAAGATTATACATTTTGGTGCGCCATGCAGTCTGTAAATGTGCTTAAGAAACAGCCCTTTGCAGGCAATGAAATGAGCCTGCTTCGAAAAAAGATCAATTACAGTCCAAATCACCATATTTCCTCTACTTTCAGGTAACTCAAGTATAAAATCCATAGCAATTTCTTCCCATGACTGGGAAGGGTCTGCAACCAGTTGTAATAGTCCAGGGGGCTTCCCTGGAATTCTCTTCATGGTGGCACATACAGCACAGATTTTGACCTAGTTCTCTATGTCCCATTTCAAACCTGGCCACCAAAATTGTCGACGAACCAGATGCAGTGTTTTTAAATAGCCAAAGTGCCCAGCCTGTTTCACATCATGACTATGTTTGAGAGCACTGAGGCAGAGGGCTTTGGGCAAATACAACTTCCCCCCTTTGTAAGCCAATCTCTCCCTGCACGTCAAGGAGTTTTGATTGTCTTTGAACTATCAATTATTGAGTTCCTGTTTTAGTTTTCTTGTTCCAGGGTCATCAGGGTGTGGGACTCTCAAAGAGGGGGCTCTTTGTGCCATTAGTTGAGATGCAGCTTGTGGGGTATAAATGATTGCTTCATTGACCTCTTCACACTGGCTCTTGTACTGAGGTAATCTGGATAGAGCATCAGCTAAAAAGTCCCCCCCGGTATGTATTTCAGGGTGAAGTTAAATTGGTTAAAATACTGTGCCCACCATACTTGCTTCAGGGACAGCTTGCAAGGAGTTTTCAGTGCCTCTAAGTTTTTGTGATCAGTCCATACTTCAAAAGGCACCTTGCTCCCTTCTAGGTAGTACCGCCAGTTTAACAGAGCCAAACAAATTGCAAAGGCTTCCTTCTCCCACACTGCCCACCTTCTCTCACAGTTGGTGAACTTTTTTGAGGTGTAGGCACAGGGTTGCAGGACCCCCTCATGGTTCTTTTGTAATAGTACAGCTCCAACGGCCACGTCGCTGGCATCGGCTTGAATCATGAAGGGCTTCCCCGGGCAGGGGTGCTTTAGGACCAGCTCGGCCGCAAATAGTCTTTTCAGATTCTCGAAAGCAGTTTGACAGTTCATAGTCCATGTCAGCAGCTGACCCGGTCATGGCTTCCCCCCATCTTTGCCAGTTTTTAACAAATCCGTGAGGGGTAAAGCAATTTCGGCAAATGAGGGGATGAATTGTCGGTAAAAGTTGGTGAACCCCAGAAAGCTTTGAAGCTGTTTGCGAATGTTTGGGGGTTGCCATTTAATTATGGCTTTCACTATGCCAGGATCCATTTCAATGCCCTCACTGGAAATTTTGTAGCCTAGATAATCCAGTCGGGTCTGATGGAACTCACGCTTTGACAGTTTAACATATAGTTTGGCATTCAACAATTTCTTTAAAACTTCTCACACTAGCTTCACATGGTCAGCCATATTCTTGCTGTATATCAGAATGTCATCAAGATAAACCAAAACCCCCTTGTACAAATGATCATGTAGCACCTGGTTGATCAGCTGCATGAAGACAGCTGGGGTCCCCTGTAGTCCAAATGGCATAACTTTGAATTGATAGCTCCCCATGGGACAGTTAAAGGCGGTCTTCCATTCATCTCCTTTTCTTATTCTTACTCGGTAATATGCCTCTCTTAGGTCCAATTTAGTGAAGATGCTCCCCTTTGCTAGATGGGTTAGAAGGTCCTTCAGGAGGGGGAGGGGATACTTTTTCTCTATGCTGACAGCATTTAACCCTTTATAGTCCACACAGAGACAAAGAGACCCGTCATTTTTCTCTTTAGGTAACACCGGAGCCCCCACTTGAGATTTGGCCGGCTCAATGAAACCTCTTGCTAGGTTTTTGTTCAGATATTGCTGCAGCTCATCCATTTCAAGGGAGGGGGGTCATGGCATACATTCTCGGCTTTAGGACTTTAGCTGCCAGTAATAGTTCTATGGCACAGTGATTGTGCTGATGGGGTGGCAGAACGTCGCACTCTTTCTCACTAAACACCTCCGCTAGATCCTGGTATTTGCTGGGGATGAGTGGTTCACCTGGCAGGGGCATGGTAGCTATCTTTCCTAACTCGGTGGATGGCCTGGACCCTCCGGTAATGTCAGCTGAATCAAGAGGGGGTTTGGGCCCTATGGGTAATCTCACAGTCCTCATTCCCTTTTCCCACCAAATAAAGGTTTCCATTTGTCTAACCAGGCTAGACCTAAAATCACAGCCTCAGTCATCTTTGGAGCCACCATGAAACAGATGAACTCCCAATGTTCACCTATTTCTACGTGTATAGGCTCTGTCAGTTGTGTGACTAAAGTTCCTCCCATTAGAGAGCTGTCTGCTTGTTCAAATCTCACAGGCTTGAAGAGCAATCTTGCCTGTATACCCATCTTAAGGGCAAGTGGCAAGCTGATAATGCACTGGGAACATCCTGAGTCCACTAGCACTCAAATCCACTTGTACACCTGTCTTAGGGACTATGAGTTTGGCAGCGAGAGAAAAAGGTGGAACTGGTCGACTCACCATCGGGTCATTCTCCCCTTTGTTGTCACTGTTGTAGGAGGGCAGAGCAGTGGCAGGTCCAGATTGGGCCTCGGTGCTCTCCTGCGTGGGTGACGTGACCTGGAAAATGGGTTCTTGTGTGATCCAGTTCAAGTTTTCTTTTGCCGGGTGTTGAGCTGGTTTCTTCCTCACTGGTGGTCCCAATCTGCTTCCCTGTTGGGGGTATGGGATTGGGCAATTTGTCGCTCGGTGCCCCTGTTGTCCACATCTGAAGCACTTGATTGGTGGACCGGCAGGTGACTTGGGGGATTCTGCAGCCACGATGGCTGGGGATTTTCGGTGAGGAGGCCGCCTCTTCTGCTTTAGTTTCGGTCTGGCTTCCTGAGGTGGCGGCTTCTTGTAACAAGCAAGCTTGACATCCAATCTTACTGCTTCCTGATACCATTCCTGTAATTGATCAGGGACTGCCCGATAGACGCAAGCCTGGGAAAGGTGATCATCTAGCCCGTCCTTGAAGTGATGCACTAGGGATTGCTTAGGCCACCTTTCTATCCAACCTGCTACCTTGCAAAACTCTCGTACATATTCCAGTGCAGGTCTACCGTCCTGCTTTATCTTGTGAATTTGTTTTTCTGCTTTGAGGACTATGGATGGATCTTTGAACCTGGTTCTTAATCCAAGGAGGAAGAGATAGAGATTTACCAGTTCAGGTGCTTGCTCATTGTGCAGATTGTTTAGCCACTCAGATGCTTCCCCTTCCAGATTGGCCATGACAATGTCAACAATAGAAGCTGGATTTGGGTAGAAATTGGCATTGTGATTCATGTGGAAACGTACTTGATTGAGGACGAAGATCAGCTTCTCCAGGTTGCTATCAAAAGTAGCTCTAAGGGGAAGTGTCATCATGGGCTGCTGTCCCCCCCATTGCAGCTGCATTCCCAATGGCGGTTGGCCGCCCTGCTGGGGCTGCTGCACTCCCAGAGGCTGCTGACCTCCCAACGGTGACTGCGGCATCCCCAATTGCTGCAGCCGCCCCCCAGTGGCTGTTGCACATTCAGGGGTTGTTGCCACCCACACTGCTGCTGCGCTCCCAATGGTTGCTGACTTCCCGGCGGTGGCTGCGGCATCCCCATTTGCTGCAGTCTTCCCATCGGCTGTTGTGCATTCACTGGGTGCTGCCTGCCCCATTGCTGATGCATCCCGAATGGTTGTGGACCCCCTGGCGGTGGCTGTGGCACCCCCAAGTGCTGCAGGCTCCCCAATGGCTGTGGCGCCCCAACCTGTTGCTGCCCAGCCAACAGGTCATGCAGCTGTTGAATTAAATCTCATTGAATGCTCACATTGAATGCTCACATTTGGGTCTTCCCCCTACGCAGGCCTCGGGCTCAGGTGGTGCTGATGGTGATGCACAGGGCTGGATGACCGATAGTAGCAATGGTCAGGACTCACATGATACCTGTGACTAGCTGGATTCCAGCTGCCCCGATGGTGGCTCGGGCTTTGGTAGTGGGGCCGTTTGTCGGGGCTGTCATAATCCCGCCACCTTAAGCCATCATGGTGGTGGTGCTTGTAGAGGGATCGCGATAACCAACACCATCCTAGGCTTCTCCGGTGGCTGGGGCACTCTGGAGTCCTGGAGGAATGGCAATGACTCGGACTGCTATGTCTAGAGTAGCGGCCAGGACTCTCCTTTCTCACAGGGCTGGAGGTCAATGCTGGTGGTTTTGAAGACAGGGAAGCTGCCTGTGCTTCATCAGGCACAAATTGTCATCAGCTCCACCGGTCATCGTGTTCACTTGCATGTGAAGAGTAAGAAAGTTGTTCCCCGCTCCTCACCTCCAGTCCTTCGAATTTATCCACCAACGTTTCCACCGATTGGCTACGGACTGCAGACAGGTACTTCCATTCTCCAGAGTCCTCAGTGGTCGCCAATCTTTTGGCTCCCCGGCTCCTCGAGGGGCCCCTGCTTGCAAGTTGGCTTTGGACGCTTTCAAAGAACTCGCCTTCAGCAGGGTTGCCTCGAGGTGCTTGGAGTCTCCACTGGTCAGGGTCCACTGTGATGACCAGATCTGCTCCCGCGTCTTCAGCCTTGCCCCTTGCTGTAAGGCATCAAATGTTCCTTTCTCCTCCGGTGCATTGGCTTGCACTCCCTCTGCTGAGGCAGCAGCCATGGCCAGGGTGCTGGTTACAGGTGCTTCTTCTTTCTCCATGTTGAAATCATCCTTGAGTCTTTGTCAGCCTATTCCTTGACTTAGGGAGGGTGAATGGAGCTCAGGACCCCGGGGTGGTCAGGATATAAGGTAGTTTGGGCTTAAGGTCATGTTTCCGATAGAAAAGAACTTCAAAAGAACTTCAAGGCAAGAATTCTTCCTCAAAAAAACATTTTATTCAGGAAACAAAGTATCAGCACTACATAATTGAACCCAAAAATAGTTTCCCTTCCCCTGGATACAGAGTAACAAATTGCAATTCCCACCCCGAATAAGCAGTCATAAATCATGTTCTCCAATTAGCCTGAAACACGGGCTTTCTCCCCAGCTCCTCAGCCCACCAAAATGTCATCAATTCGTCCTTGGGTTCCCACAAAGCAGTGTTTATTATTATGGCTAGCTGAGCTCAAGCATTCATCCCAACCCCCCTTCTGCACCTGATTTCTAAATAGAAGAAAAAGCATGTTAAAAGTAAAGAGAAAATGGCTGTGATCTTCATCAGTTGTCAGAGCGGGAACATCCAATGTTTACAGAATTGACAGTTAGATCTTGCTTTTCTCTTCTGCTATCACTGACTCTCAATAAAAGTTCCTTTTGAAACAATGCCTGTTTCAAGAGTTCTGCTTTCTTTGGAGGACTAGCTGAGGCAGAACCTAATATTACTAGTTGTCTGAGCAATGTTCTATATACAACACAAATAGGTATTTTTCCCAGAACTGTGTCCACATATGAATCCTAACAAACAATTGGCTTAGTTTTGCTCAGATGCTGCTATTTAGATCCACCAAATTAACCAAGGAACATGTCTCTGATCTTACACAATTGAACTTCCGGTTGCCCTCCGGGTGAGATTCAAGGTGCTGGTGATAACCTATAAAGCCCTGAATGGCTTGGGTCCGGGATATCTGAGGGAACACCTGCTGCCGGCATCAAGCTCCCTTCGTCCAGTGCGCTCCCACAGGGAGGGTCTTCTCAGGGTGCCCCCGATAAAAGACTGTCGGCGGATAACACCCAGGGGAAGGGCCTTCTCTGTGGGTGCGCCTGCCCTCTGGAACCAGCTGCCCGTGGAGCTTAGGACTGCCCCCAACCTTTGCACATTTCGCCGGGACCTGAAGACCTGGCTCTTTGAGTTCTCCGGCCCAGGCTGAGAATTTTTAACTGGGGTTTTTAATTTTAGGGATGATTTAATCTTTTTTAAATTTGTTTTTAACTTTTGTACTGGTTGTTTTAAATGCCCTGTAAACTGCCCTGAGTCCTTCGGGAAAGAGCGGTATATAAATTTAATAAAATAAAATAAAAAAATAAATAAAACTCTGGCTCCTAATCAACTAATTTCAATCAAACCTAAGAAACTCAGAGAAAGGATAAGACTTTATTTATTTTGTGATGACAAGCTATATAACACAAAGCAGTGACAGAAGTCTTCAGGATACCAGCCAACAATGGTTGCTGACTGACATGAATGAATATGTCCATATACCCTGTTTTCCCGAAAATAAGACCCAACTGGAAAATAAGCTCTAGCATGATTTTTCAGGACGCTCGTAAGATAAGTCCCACCCCCAAAATAAGCCCCAGTTAATATCATCTGCCAAACAGACTCATTTAGTACCATATTTCCCCAAATATAAGCTCTAACCAGAAAAAAAAGCCCTAATGTGTCTTTTGGAGCAAACATTAATATAAGACCCGCTCTTATTTTCAGGAAAACACGGTAGTTAGTAAAGACTTTCCATGAAAACAGTGGGCCATGTCCCATGGTTCATTCATGCTCTGGCTTTATCTCCAAATCCACTCTAATGGCTGGCTCCCATGGTTAAATTTTTATTTCAGGAATTATTAATGAGGCAAACACAGGAGTGTGACTGATTTTATTTATTAATTTAGAAAATTTATATGGCTGCCCAATTCACTCACACTGACTCCAGGTGTCTTACAGAAATAAAACCTCAAATAAAAAATCCAATAAACCCCCAACCCCCTAGCAACTACAATCAAGCAAACCATTTGATAGGGCTCCATATCATCCTGGGGTCCCCAGGCCCTCTGACAAACCATGTCTTCAGGGCCTTTAAAAAGTGTATCAAGGTTGGGGCCAATCTTATCTCCATTGGGATGACATTTCACAGGGAGGGAGCTACCACAGAAAAGGCCCTTCTTCTTGGTCCCACTAGATCACGGGTGTCAAACTCACCACATCATGTGATGTGTCGGGACGTATCACAACTTTTTTTGCATTGCCGGAGCTGGGGTGGGCACAGCCTCTGCATGATGCAACTGGCCTGTGGGCCAGCAGTTTGACACCCCTACACTAGATGGACCTCCTTAACAGAGGGGACCTGTAATATACCCTGTCTCCCCGCTCTGGTGGGTAAGGTAGACGTAACTGTGAAAAATTGATTTGAAAGGAATTGATTGAGGATATAAAATGAAATTTGTGAAAGGCAGCACTGGCTGGGATGTATTTATTTTTATTTATTATATTTTTATACCGCCCTTCTCCCGAAGGACTCAGGGCAGTGTACATGGCAATAAATACAAAACAGGATACAAAAGTTAAAAGCGATTAAATAAATGCCCAAGGTTAAAACAATAGTTAAGACGTATTAAAACCCCAACCCTAACCCATCAGACCAGGTCAGATTGCTCAAATAGATACGTTTTTAGATCGCGCCGGAAGGAGCGAAGGTCGGGGGCCATCCGGAGCTCAACCGGCAAGCGGTTCCATAGGTCTGGCGTGCCCACAGAGAACGCTCTCCCCCTGGGGGCCACCAATCGACATTCTTTGATCGGAGGCACCCTGAGGAGGCCCACTCTGTGGGAGTGCACTGGACGGAGGGAGGTTGACGCCGGCTGCAGGTGTTGCCGTAGGTAATCCGGACCCATGCCATGTAGGGCTTTGTAAGTCATTACTAACACCTTGAATCTCACCCGGAGGGCAACCAGCAGCCAATGCAGCTTGCAAAGCAAAGGTGTAACATGGGAGTATCGGGAAACCCCCAGCACAACTCGCGCGGCTGCATTCTGCACCAGTTGGAGCCTCCGAGTGGACTTCAAGGGCAGCCCCATGTAGAGAGCATTACAGTAGTCTAGACAAGAAGTCACGAGCGCATGAGTGACTGTACGCAAGGCATCCCGGTCTAGATAGGGTCGCAACTGGTGCACCAGGCGAACCTGGGCAAAGGCCCCCCTAGTCAGTGTTTTTCTTTTTCCTTCTGTAGAGAAAACTAGAGCAGATAAAGAGCATCTGGGATTTGTTAACTTGATTTGATATTGTAAACATATGGGTTGCATTAAAACTCTTCTCCCTCCCTTGCCTTTAGTATATCTTCAGTACTTCATTCCATTGCCATTTGGAAAGCTTAGGCAGGCATCTCTGAAAAAAATGGGTTTCTGAGTAGAATGAAGCAGTGCAAATTATATTAGTCCCATTTCGGATCTCAGTTCTAGAAATCTATTTCTTACAAGGGGTTTTGTCAAAGCATCTTGCAATCATGTTATTAGCTTCACAATACATAAACACAATTACATTTTGTTCAACCAGATCATGATGTCAAGGTTGAATTCCTAAGATGCTCTCTAACCCCTATAGCTGCTCAACGTGCCATAGAAACAGGGGGGGGGGGAATCTGGGAAAGAAACAGGAGTTTTAGGAAGCTATCCATGGACTGTGAGAACCAAGGTCATCCAAAGCAGGTGTCTGGCAGAGAAGTGGACCGTTCCCATAACAAACAGAAAGAAAGTAATTGGCCAACATGAACACATGGTGGTTGGGGGTTATGAAAAGCTATTGGTAACTAACCAGAACTTCACGCAGGAAACTTAGAGTTGATTTTACTTCTTCAGTGCTGGGATGTGTATTCAATAAAAAATTATCTCTAGAACCTCAAGGCTGTAGAGTTTCTTTAATGTTGAATTCGCCAGCCGGAAGGTTGACATTAAATCAACTTTCATAAGTTATGAATGCAGATCGAGACCACAGCCAAACTGGGGCTGACCCTTCCTCATGAGGCACTGGCGGCAGCCCAGCTGGACTCAGGGGTGGTAACACGGTCCAAGGTGAGAGCAGAGAAGATGGGGCAGCCGCAATTGCATGAGGAGGGAGCTGTGGCAGGATCCCTTTACGCTGGAAAGAAGACCCAACTGATGGGCAGCATGAGGAAGGCAGCTGAGTTGGAGTTCCCCTTAGTCCCACCGAGGGTTGCTATAACTCAGGGAAGTGAGTGGAAGGTCAATAGGGCTGCAGACTGGGAGGAATCAGCAGGATGGAAGCCCCTAACCACTTCTCTCAGCCCCTCAGTGGAGCAGTTGCAAGAAAAGTTTGCAGAACTGGATATGTGAGGAGTAGAACAGGTGAAATCCCCTGTCCGGTGGAGGTGCAAGGAGTGAAACATGCAAAATCCCCAGGCAGAGGAGCAGCACTGAAGATGGCCCCAGCTGCGGCTTTACCCCCTCCCCAGTCTTAGCAGCACTGACCCAAGTGTACCAGGGGCCAGCAGGAGGCCTGGGAACAATGTGAGTCCACCAGCAGCCACCAGGAAAGTCCCCCAATCCCTGCAGTGGGGGAGCTCCAGCCCAAGCTGCTCATCAGGCTGTGGGAGTGCCGCCCAGCTACCTGCTGGTATGGGATGATTGTGGGCCAGCGCCCCTGAAGCCCACATTTGACGGGCGACCTGGGAAGCTTGCCTACTTCCTGAACCAGGCATGGATCTACCTGGATCGACATGGGGCAACATTCCCAGATGACATAGCCCATGTGAACACTATTGCAGAAAACCTGAAAGGGGATGCTGCTGAATGGATGGTGGCACTCTGTGATGAGGGGGCTCCAGAGTTGGGAGATGCCAACAGTTTCCTGGAAGGGCTACAGGCAAGGTTCGGGGACCCCACCCAAGCCAGCTGGGCAGAATCCAACATCTGCTCCATAAAGGGAAGGGAACTGATCCGTGGCTGAGTATATTACGGAGTATATTCAAAGCATAGCTGGGAGACTGATGGGGAGTCCAGAGCGTCTGCTGGTCTACTAATTTTGAGAAGGGCTAAGCAGGGAGGTGTACCAGAACTGCCTACCCTGGGGGATCCCTGACAATCTCCAAGCCTGGTACCAAATGGCCACCACAGTGGAGCTGGATCTGATGGAGTATCGGCGACATGCAGTGCCTGAGAGCTGTCCTCGCCATTGCCAGGAAAAGCGCCGCCAGCACGAAGAGGGGGAGGAGCCCCTCCCCCCACCAGAGAGGGTCAGCTTCACCCTGCCAGAGCTTGCTTCTCATGTGGGAAGGAAGGTCACGGAGTGGCCAATTGCTGGGCCCCGCAACCTGCATCAATGCCAGGGCTCCAAGCCAATCCAAGCCAAAGAATATTCCTAAAAAGACGAAGGAGAAAATGTGTGTAGTACAGCAGGTCATGGAGGTCTCCCCCCAATCAAGCAAAGGGGAAAGAACTCTGACCCCCGGCAAGCCTGGAGAGGTCTTCTACTATATGAGAGCGACAGCGAAGGGGAAGCCATCAACCCACTGACTGCCCAGGTGAAGGTGGTAGTTGCCTAGTTAGGAGTAAGGGGGGCCTTCATGGCCCTGCTAGACTCGGGGTGCACTAGTTGCTTAATCAGCCTGAAAGTGGTGGATTCATTGGGACTAAGGCTTAAGAGGATGAAACAACCCATGACGTTCGAGCAGGTGGATGACGGTGTATGTGTGTGTGTGTGTGCCTGCAACTTGCCTCACTGAGCCAGAGAGCCTAAAAATGGGGAGCCAGAAAGAGACTATCCCATTTATTGTAGCCCCAAAGATGGCAGAGGCAACAATTTTGGGCTTGTCGTGGTGGAAAAAACGGAGTCCATAAATTCAGGGCTTTTCAACCTTTTCACCCATTGTACCACTTTTAGGATATGGCAAAATCCGAGTACCACCAGTCGCCTAGCAAGGTGTCAAAAACTTGATGATCAAAAAAAAAAGGAAAAATGTGATGAAGTACAGGTAATCCTTCTGAGTCTTCACCAACCCTCTGGAGGCCTCCAGAAGGGTGTAGGCACTCAGGACCCCTTAATTAATTTAGGAATTTTTGAGAGTTATCTTAGTGTCATATTCTGGCTGAATAAGCCCAACCAAGCAAAACACTAGAGACATGATGAACTCCAATGTTAACTTTATTAGGCATAAAACAATCTGGCAAGTTTGAAGGAAAGCTACTGTAACTCTGAAAACTATGGCAGGAAACAGATAATCAAAAGAGTAAAACTTTCCCTCCCCTCTCTGACAGTTCAGGTCACACTGTCCAATAAATCTTCCAGCAATTGTTATGAGAAGAAACTTCATTTGGCCAAAACAACTGATAAAGAGCACCTGTGGGTTCAAAACGTCCCCCTCTTCCTCTCCCACACTGTTGGCAAACTAGAAGCATGCAGCGGTCCTATAAAGACAGTAGGCTTCACAGCTTGACAGTTACAACAGTGCTGAAAAAATGACTTACGACCATTGCTCACACTTATGACCATCTCAGTGTCCCCATGGTCACATGATCAAAATTTGGGGGCTTGGCAACCAACATATATTTACAATAGTTGCAGTGTTTCAGGGTCACATGGATCACCATTTGTGACCTTCCCATCTGGCTTCTGACAAGCAAAGTCAATGGGCAAAGCCTGATTTTTGTGCTGTGGTGGTGCAGTGGTTAGAATGCAGTATTGCAGGCTAATTCAACTCACTGGCAGGAGTTCGATCCTCAACAGCTCAAGGTTGACTGAGCCTTCCATCCTTCCAAGGTCGGTAAAATGAAGACTCAAATTGTTGGGGGCAATATGCTGACTTTGTAAAACTCTTAGAGAGTGCTGTAAAGCACTATGAATTGGTATATAACAGGGCTTTTCAACCTTTTCACCCATTTTACCACTTTTAGGATATGGCAACATCCAAGTACCACCAGTCGCCTAGCAAGGTGTCAAAAACTTGATGATCAAAAAAAAGGAAAAAAGTGATGAAGTACAGGTAGTCCTTGACTTACAACAGTTCGCTTAGTGACTATTCGATGTTACAATGGCACTGAAAAAAGTGCCCCCTAAGCCACAGCCGAGCAAGACACCTGCCTGCTTGCCCAGTGGCACTCTTCCTCCTGTCCAAGGTTTTCATTGTTGTGAGCATTTCTGTTGAGGATTGGCAGCGGGGGTGGGGTGGGGGGTGTTTCGTTTTTATTCCCCCTGTCTGCTGGGTGGTTGCAGCAAGTTTTGGTCACTTCACATGACCCTGGGACACTGACCATCATAAATATAAATCAGTTGCCAAGCATCTGAATGTAAATCAGAAGACCCTGGAGATGCTGCAACATTCCAGCTGATTGGCACTTTTTCTGGGCTCAGAAGTGCCAGGATCAGCGCCGAGCTCCAGCTGTAGCCTGGTGCTGATCCTGGCGCTTCCACAGAGTCCTGACAGCCCCAAAGAAGCACTGACCCTGGTGCTTCCGCTGAGCCCTGACAGCCCTGCAGCTCCAGCCATCTCTCGCTCAGGCTTGTGCGATGCTGCCACCGGTTCAGCTCATTCCCCTCCCCCACTACCACTTTTCTAGGATGGTTGCATACCACCTGCCAGGTGCTAATGTACCACAGGTGGTACCCCTACCACTGGTTGAAAAGCCCTGATCTATAAAAGGGGGTGCTAGTCTACCTCGATGACATTCTCATTTACTCAGACACAATGGAAGAACACATGAAATTAGTGAGGGAGGTGTTGCAGAAGCTGCTTAAAACCAAACTCTATGCCAAACTACCCAAGTGTGACTTCCATAAGAAATGTTTGGACTATTTAGGGCTTGGGTGTCAAACTCGCCATGTCACAAACTCGCCGCGACATTTTTTGCATTGTCGGAACTGGGGTGGGCGCGGCCTTTGCATGATGCAACCGGCCCATGGGCCAGCAGTTTGACACCCATGATTTAGGGTATTGCATATCAAGCAACGGGGTGGAAATGAACCCTGGGAAAGTGAAAGCCATATTAGAGTGGAAAGCTCCCCGAATCCAGAGGCAGCTACAGTGCTTTTTGGGGTTTGCTAATTTCCAACGACAATTTATCCCCTCCTTTGAACAGATAGCCTGGCCCTTGCCTATTACTGAGCTGTTAAAAACAGGAGGGGGAGGGCTGAAGCCCAAGGCAAGCCAGCCACTCAACTGGACTATGGACTGTCAAGCAGCTTTTGCAAAACTCAAGTGGCTTTTCGCGGCTGAGCCAACCCTTAAGCACCCGGACCCAACAGCGCCCTTCATAATTCAAGCGGATGCTAGTGATGTAGCCATGGGGGCAGTTCTACTCCAAAAGAATCGAGAAGGGAAGCTCCAGATGTGTGCCTAAACCTCTCACAAATTAAATGACACCGAGAGACACTGGCCAATGTGGGAAAAGGAAGCTTATGCGGTCGGTTGGGCGTTGCTTACGTGGAGGCAGTTCTTGGAGGGAGGTAAAATCCCTTTCGAGGTGTGGACTGACCACAAGAATTTAGAAGCCCTGAAGACCCCAAGAAAACATTCCCCCATGCAGGTCTGATGGGCTCAATATTGGTACCTGCCAGGGGGAAAGGTTTTCTTGGCAGATGCACGATCATGCCTACCACAATACAAAAACTCCAGGGAGGAAATAGTTAACGTGATCATTCCCTTGGGGCAATTAGCAGCATAAGGCTCTACGTGGTCAGTTCTGCCAGCTCCCCCTCAGCCAGCTGACAAACCAAAACCTGAAAGAAGCCCTCGAGGGGGATAAATGGTTTAGAACCCATAAAGGTGACATGATGATGAAAGAGGGTCTGGCTTGGAAGGGTTCCAAACTGTATGTGCCACTCAACCTAAGAATGGTGCTTCATTTGCAAAGGTGTCACAACGTGAAGCCAGCTGGTCATTTTGGGTTTGTGAAGACCCTCCATTTAGCCAGGAGGCAATTCTGGTGGCCCCAAATGAACAAGAACATAGAGAACTACTGCACCAAAAAAGTAGCTAGAGCCCTGATTGGTTTGCATTGTATTTGAACTGCATTTGGGGCCCTCATTGGATCTCTGTAGTGTATGCAGTTCCAGCATACATGAACTGTCAGCACAGCAGGAGGCGCGGGGCTGGACAGCTCCAGGCTATAACCGCATTTGGCAGGAAAGCCTGGTTTAAACAGGTTTGACAGCCCCGGGCTATAGCCAGACCTGGCGGGAAGCCAGGGTTTAAAACGATTGGCTACCTGCACTGGCGGGAAGCCCAGGTTTGAAGCTATTGGTTGGCATTCACCTGGGCAGGTATAAAAGCATGCCAGGTAAACCCCCTTGTCAGCTTGCGAGTCTTGATTTTCAATAAAGAGCCCTTCACGCCCACCTGAGTGTTCCTGTTGTGTGCGACCATGCGATCTTACACTGGTGACGAGGGTGGGATCCTGCCCCGACAAGAAATAACAGCGGAGGAAATCACGATCGGCTGCAGCAACCGAGGAAGCACAGCGGCGTCGGAGCAGGACAACCCGCGACCGAGGCATGGCTCAGCTTGGTCAGTATCCCCTTTTTAACAGCAGTCGCCCGGAAGAATGGGAATCATTCGTGGGGCAGCTAGAATGCTACTTACGGGCAAACGCGGTCGTGGACGACGGCCAGAAAGCGGCGGCGCTGCTGTGTAGCTGCGGAACGGACACCTACCAACTGGCGGTTGGTCTGTGCTCACCGGAGGACGTCGACTCCGTCAGCTACAAAGAACTCCTGGACAAGTTGACCACACACTTCCGACCCGACATGTCCGAAATCGCTTGGAGGTACCGATTCGAGAAGCGGGACCAACGTGCGGGGGAGTCAGCTAAGCAATACATGGCCACACTCAGACAGGTAGCCTCTGCAACTTTGAGAACCTCGAAGTAAGGCTGAGGGACCACATAGTCTTCGGCCTGCATGAAAAAAAACTGCGGCAAAAGCTGTTTGCCAGGCCGAAGCTAATGCTGCGGGAAGTCCAGGAGGAGTTCTTAGCCTGGGACATTGCAGAGGGGACGGACCTGAAGGAACCTCAAGGTTGCAGCACCGGCGGAGCCATCCATCAGGTGAGCGGTTGCAGTGGAGACGAGGGACCAGCGACCGAGGTTGACACGATCCACCGTGGCCCACGACCATCCAACACTAAGCGAGACAACACGAGGGAGACGAGGCCATCAACGATGGAACCGAGATGCCTACCCAGTTCCCCGGCTGCGGAGCGAACCGCCCCCGGTCTACCCAGCACTGCGGCTGTGGACACAGACAACCCCGGTCTACCCAGTGCCCTGGTTGCAGCACGAGCGGCCCCCAGTCTACTCGATGTTCGAGTTGCAGCGGACAGCACCCTCGGTCTACCTGCCGGTTCAAGTCAGCCAAGTGTCGGGCGTGTGGAAAGACCGGGCACATTGCGTCTGTTTGCCAAAGCAAGCTACGAGACAACCTGCACGAGGTGGAAGCAGAGTTCCAGACAGCCACAGGTACTGGGGAACGGCACTGGCGAGTGACCGTCAGCCATATGGAGGGCAGGGCAGCCGTCCACACAACGGGGGGTCTGAAACCCATCACCCCGAAAATAAAGCTGGCAGTAAAGCTGCAAGCAGTTCCATGCAAAATGGAACTGGATTCAGGGTCGGCCGTCTCCATTATCTCCGTTGAAACATTTAAGACAGTATGCAGGCAGAGCAGCCGGCGGGTTCCATTGAGGTCATCCAGACTGACCCTCACTGACTTCCAGAACACTCCAATAAACGTCCGGGGGGAGGCGTCAGTGGAGGTGCAGTACAAGGGTTTCAAGGGAGTGTTGGATGTACTGGTGGTAGAAGGGCAATGCATCATCCTTGTGGGGCTGGGCTGGTTCAAGGCACTGGGAATCAGGATTGTGGGGATTCACCAGACGCAGGGCTGCCTCACGCTAGAGACCGTTTGCAAAGAGTTCTCAGACGTTTTTGACCGGAAATTAGGGAAATACATGGGTCACCCAATCACTTTTAAGCTAAACCCTCAGGTTCCACCCATCTGAATTAAAGCCAGGAGAGTTCCGTTCGCCTTTAAGCATAAGATAGAATGGGAGCTCGACAAGCTGGTAGACCAGGGCGTATTAACTCCGGTAGAAGGAGCTAAGTGGGAAACCCCCATCGTAACACCCCTCAAGCCGAATGGTGAGGTGAGGATCTGCGCGAACTATAAGGGGACAATTAATAGGGCACTGAGCACTCACTCATACCCCGTCCCCACGGTCAGCAGAATCCTTGCATCCCTGCAAGGCGGGTCAATATTCGCAAAGCTCGATTTACCGCAAGCTTATCAACAGCTACCGGTAGACCAGGAGGCAGCTGAAGCACAGACCATAGTCACCCACAAGGGGGCATTCCGGGTAGACCGGTTGCAATTTGGCGTAAGTGTAGCTCCGGGAATTTTCCAAGAGGTCATGGAACGAACCCTTAAGGGAATACCAGGGGTCTGCCCATACTTTGATGACATCCTCATCACAGGGAATTCTGAGGATGTTCTGGCAGACCGGCTGCAGGCTGTGCTGCGCAGGTTCAGGGCTGCTGGTTTAAAGCTCAAGAAGGACAAATGCAGAATTGGGGTGACAGAAACTGAATTCCTAGGATTCAGGATTGATGCTCAAGGCATCCACCCCGCAGCATCCAAGGTAAGGGCCATCAAGGAGGCTCCAATACCACAAAATAAAGCAGAGTTGCAGGCCTTCCTGGGCCTGCTCAACTTTTACCATGCCTTCCTGCCACATAAGGCAACAATAGCAGAACCCCTGCACAGGCTGTTAGCCAAACAGACACCCTGGAATTGGTCTACAGCTCACACAGACACATTCAAAGCTCTAAAAGAACTGTTGGCAGGAAATGCCACAGTCACACATTTCGTAGAATCCAAACCCATTTGCATCGCATGTGATGCATCCCCTTATGGAATTGGGGCTGTACTCAGCCACCTGGAAGGGGACGGAACACAGGCCCCCATTGCTTATTATTCCAGGACTCTGTCAGCAGCCGAAAGGAATTACGCCCAAATAGACAAAGAGGCACTGGCAGTGGTTGCTGGAGTTAAGAAGTTCCATGATTACCTCTATGGGAGGGACTTCACAATCTTCACTGACCACAAACCATTACTAGGTCTGTTCACAACAGACAAACAAACACCCCAGATTCTGTCACCCAGAATGCTGCGCTGGTCCATCTTCCTGTCAGCTTATTCATGCAAACTAGTACATAGGCCAGGCAAGGAGATGGGGCACGCTGATGGCCTCAGCAGTTTCCCACTAAGGGACACAGAACCAGACCCAGCACCTGCAGTTCGAATACTGGCCATTCAAGACCTACCAGAATGCCCCATTAACGCCAAAGACGTGGCTGCAGAAACACCCAAAGATAACATACTGAGTCGAGTACACTCATGGGTGAGCACAGGGTGGCAGGACAAATCACCAGGCCAAGAGTTCGTAGCATACTTCTCTAGGAGACATGAACTATCTACCCATAAGGGTTGCCTGTTATGGGGAAGCCGGGTTATCATACCACAAGGGCTAAGGGAAAGAGTCCTACAGTCCCTGCATGAGGGCCACCCAGGGATAGTAAGAATGAAAGCACTGGCCAGGAGTTATCTTTGGTGGCCTGGCCTGGACAAAGAAATAGAAGGGCTAGTGGCAGGGTGTTACACTTGCCAAAGGTCATGCCCTGAGCAGCCACATGCCCCAGTTCACAAATGGGAAGAGACACACACCCCATGGTCCAGAGTACACATTGACTATGCGGGACCATTCCAAGGCCATACCTTCCTAGTTGCGGTGGACAGCCACTTAAAGTGGCTAGAAGTGGTACCTGTAAGTAACATGACCACAGCAGGGACAATTCAAGTACTCAGGGGACTCTTTGCGACTCATGGGCTTCCTGATGTAATAGTATCAGATAACGGAACACAATTTACTTCATCGGACTTTCAGGTGTTCCTGAGGACCTTGGGCATTAGACATGTCACCTCTGCCCCCTTCCATCCGGCCAGTAATGGGTTGGCAGAACGTTTCATGTGCACCACAAAGGACGCCTTCAAGCGCATCATCCAGGGGGACTGGAAGCAGCAGCTGGCCACCTTCCTGTTCCATCAACATTCCACACCGTGCACTGCAACAGGCAAAAGCCCAGCCGAACTCCGATGGGGCAGGCGTCTGATAACCACGCTGGACAGACTACACCCAGATAGAGTGGCTGCAGACACCGGAACCCCAAACCTCAACAAAGTTTTCAACCAGGGAGATACCATTTGGGCAAGAAACTATGGCACAGGCCACCCATGGGTACCAGGGGAGGTAGTGGACCAAACTGGGCCCCTTTCTTACAACGTAAGGGTGGAGGGGGGACTCCAGTGGAGACGGCACCTGGACCAGTTGAGGCCAAGGGCTCCCAAAAGGATCCTGGGGGACAATCAGGAGGGGAGGTCTGATGAAGCAGAGCCAACACCACAACAGACCAGGAGAGTCACCAGGGGGTCACAAGTTCTAACCTGATCCAGGCAGGGAAGGGACAATGGGAGCAGGGCAACAGCTGACCCAACCACAATAAGGACACCTCAACACTACAATGACAGTCCCTCAGTCGTCAGGCCCACAGAACCCCCTGGAACTGTGTCACCCACACAAACACAAGGTAGCCCAACACACCAACAGGAATGGCCGGACAACAATAAAACGGACTCAAACCGCAACACACCAACAGGCGGGCTAACCCTGAGAAGATCCAACAGAACACACAAGGCCCCAGCCTACCTCTCAGACTACGTGCGGACTTGAGGGGGGGCAGGTGTGGGAAGAATAAGAATGTAAATATTGTATATACTTGTGGGAAGGGAAATGGTCAAGAAAATGAGCTTCCTCACTATGGGGGAAGGGGTGTAGTGTATGCAGTTCCAGCATACACGAACTGTCAGCACAGCAGGAGGCGCGGGGCTGGACAGCTCCAGGCTATAACCGCATTTGGCAGGAAAGCCTGGTTTAAACAGGTTTGACAGCCCCGGGCTATAGCCAGACCTGGCGGGAAGCCAGGGTTTAAAACGATTGGCTACCTGCACTGGCGGGAAGCCCAGGTTTGAAGCTATTGGTTGGCATTCACCTGGGCAGGTATAAAGCACGCCAGGTAAAACCCCTTGTCAGCTTGCGAGTCTTGATTTTCAATAAAGAGCCCTTCACGCCCACCTGAGTGTTCCTGTTGTGTGCGACCACGCAATCTTACAATCTCCATCGCTTTTCAGCAGAATTTCAACTGTTCAGAGCTGCTTGGAAGTGCTACATCCTGTAAGTTTTGGAAGGGCTGCACCAAAAAAGTAGCTAGAGCCCTGATTGGTTTGCATTGTATTTGAACTGCATTTGGGGCCCTGATTGGATCTCCATCACTTTTCAGCAGAATTTCAACTGTTCAGAGCTGCTGGGAAGTGCTACATCCTGTAAGTTTTGGAAGGGCTGCACCAAAAAAGTAGCTACAGCCCTGATTGGTTTGCATTGTATTTGAACTGCATTTGGGGCCCTGATTGGATCTCCATCGCTTTTCAGCAGAATTTCAACTGTTCAGAGCTGCTGGGAAGTGCTACATCCTGTAAGTTTTGGAAGGGCTGCACCAAAAATGTAGCGGCCTGTGCGCCTAACGGCGCACGAATTATATAACTAAAAATCAAAAACAGCAGCAGTACATTCAGGGCAAGTGCATCTGAGATTCGTTGTATCTCAGCATGTCTGGCTTAGTTCAGTGCAACATTTGTTTTGCAGCTGTCTTTTGCAGTACCCTTTTCAAACTTGGAAACTGTCCTATCTGTAAACAAATCACTAGTCTACAAGGACAGATTATTTATCTAGGGTCTGTAATCTGTGCTCTTCAGGCAGAAATTAGGTGTCCAGTTCAGCCCTTCTACCCTATTGAGCCTTCGTGCTATCAGCCCCCTCTACCACAAAGATCCTGCAGGAGAAGGGCAGTGTGGACAACCGTGGGATCTGGCAGGGTGAGATCTGTGAACCATAAACCCAAAGCTTTCGCTGTGTCCCTGCACAACAGATACAGTGCCCTTTCTGACCTTAATAGGGACATTAAGGAGACAGGTAAAGGTATCTGCGATAATAACTCAAATAAGCAGGGGATCGTGGTCCAAGATGAAAAACTTGTTTTTCACAGGGAGAAGTGTGAATCTGGTATTACACACCAGTCATGCAAGAACAGAAAGGCATCCAAAAAGAGAAGACACCTTCTGGTTGGTGATTCAATTATAAGGGATGTAAATTTAGGAAAGGACACAGAGGTTTTGAAAGAGGTCAGGTGTCTTCCAGGTGCTACTGCCAGTAGGGACAAAAAGCGTATTTCTAAAATAATCAAGAATGCCAGCAAGGACTGTGATGTGGAGGTTATTGTACATCTTGGCACTAACGATCTGTCCCAAAAAGATGTACTCTCTGTGCAGAATGATTTCCAGAGCTTGGGGCAGGAACTTAGCAGAATAGGCTGTAGGCTTACTTTTTCAGAGGTTTTACCAGTGTATAAGGAGCAAAATGGAAAAGGCCAGCGTATAGCAGAATTTAATATGTGGCTAAAGGAGTGGTGTAAAGGAGAAGGCTTTGGTTATATTAGTCATGATGTCTGTAGCTGGTCCAATGAAAAAATGTATAAAAGAGATGGTCTGCATCCATCCAAGAAAGGGACTGAGTTACTTGGCAATAAAATCACAGCTTTTCTGGAGGAACATTTAAACTAAACAATGGGGACAGTGAGTTAATTGATACAGAACATCACTGTCCCCGGCAATCTAAGAAAATAGGGGAAGCCAGGCACCACACAAGTTATGCAGCAAGTAAACACAGGGTCAGTCATAAAGGACTCAAATGTCTATACACTAATGCACAGAGTATGAACAGTAAGCAGGGTGAACTAGAAATTCAGGTAAATGAGGGCGGATATGATATTGTTGCCATTACGGAAACGTGGTGGGACAAAACCTACAAATGGAACACACAGCTAGAGGGATTTAAACTATTTAAAAGAAACAGACTAAACAAAAGAGGAGGTGGAGTTGCTCTATATATAAGAAATAACTTTATCTCTACAGAAATAGAGCACAACAATGACGAAAACTGTAAACTTGAATGCATTTGGGTCAATATAAAAGGGGGAAAAAATGACATTGCCATAGGTGTATACTATAGGCCGCCCAACCAAGCGGAGGAAATAGATGAACTTTTTGCTAGTCAGCTACCTAAGGTACATAAGAAGCACATCACAATAGTAATGGGGGACTTTAATTACCCTGATATCAACTGGGAGACAAACTCTGCACCAAGTGGAAGATCAAACAGATTCCTGACAAACCTAGCAGACAACTTTCTCTCCCAAAAAGTAGAGAAGGGAACTAGGGGATTAGCCATATTGGATTTAATTCTCACAAACAGAGATGAAATGATAGAAGGTGTCGAAGCCACAGGAACCTTGGGGGGAAGTGATCATGCAATATTGGAATTCAACATTCTGGAGGCACAAGCAATAGAACACAGTCAAACTAGAGTCTTGGACTTTAAAAGAGCTAATTTCAATAAACTTAGAGAGACCATGGGAAGAATTCCATGGATGAGAATCCTAAAGGGGAAAACAACTCAAGAAGCTTGGGAAATTTTGAAAAGTGAGATAATAAAGGCCCAGTCTAGTACAATACCAACAAAGAAGAAAAATAACAGCTCTCAAAAGAAACCAGCATGGCTGCATAAAGAACTCTCTGATAAATTGAAAGGTAAAAAGGACAAGTATAAGAATTGGAAAGAGGAGCACATAACCAAGTCAGAATATCAGCAAACAGCCCGTGCCTGCAAAGATGAAGTGAGGAAAGCTAAGGCTCAAAATGAACTAAGGCTTGCAACCAAAGTCAAATATAACAAAAAATGCTTCTTTCAACATATAAAAAACAAGAAAAAAGTTAAGGAAATGATTGGTCCATTAGTGGGGGAAAGTGGCAAGAAGGTGACAAACAACAGGGAGAAAGCAGAACTATTTAACTCGTTTTTTTGCATCTGTCTTTACACAAAGGGAAAAAACAGTCCAACCTACCAAAACCAGTGCCATAAAAAACAGAATAGAAACGCAAGTTAAGATAGGCAAAAAAATGGTAAGTGAACACCTGTCTAGCCTAGACAAGTTCAAATCACCAGGACCAGATGGATTACACCCCAAAGTTCTCAAGGAACTGGCAGACGTGATCTCAGAACCACTGAACTATATTTTTCAAAGATCCTGGAGCACTGGGGAACTACCAGAGGACTGGAAGAGAGCTGATGTAGTTCCCATCTTCAAAAAAGGGGAAAAAATAGATCCTGGAAACTACAGACCTATCAGCCTGACCTCAATACCTGGGAAGATTCTGGAAAAGATAATCAAACAACAAATCAGCGAACACCTAGAGGCAAACAAAGTCATCACTAAAAGTCAACATGGGTTTGTCAAAAACAGATCATGCCAGACAAATCTTATCACATTCTTTGACCAAGTGACAAAATTAGTGGACCAGAGGAATGCTGTAGATATAATTTACTTGGACTTCAGTAAGGCATTTGATAAAGTAGATCACAACCTACTACTTGATAAGATAGAAAAATATGGGTTAGATAGCATCACCACCAGATGGATTCGTAGCTGGCTGACAGGCTGTACTCAGCGTGTGGTCTTAAATGGAACTGCATCTACATGGAAGGAAGTGTGTAGTGGGGTGCCCCAGGGCTCTGTTCTTGGCCCAATGCTCTTCAATATCTTCATTAACGATTTGGATGAGGGGATAGATGGGGAACTCATCAAATTTGCAGACGACACCAAGCTGGCAGGAATAGCCAATACTCCAGAAGATAGGCTTAAAATACAGGAGGATCTGGACAGACTCGAACACTGGGCGCTATCTAACAAAATGAAATTCAATGGTGAAAAAAGTAAGGTTCTACATTTAGGCAGGAAAAATCAAATGCACAGGTATAGTATAGATGGTACCTTGCTCAATAGTAGTAACTGTGAGAGGGATCTCGAAGTCCTAGTAGACAATCACTTCAGTATGAGCCAGCAGTGTGCTGTAGCTGCCAAAAAAGCCAACACAGTGCTAGGCTGCATTAACAGAGGGATAGAATCAAGATCAAGTGAAGTACTAATACCACTTTACAATGCTTTGGTAAGGCCACACCTGGAATACTGAATCCAGTTTTGGTCACCACGATGTAAAAAAGATGTCGAGACTCTAGAAAGGGTACAGAGAAGAGCAACAAAGTTGATTGGGGGACTGGAGGCTAAAACATATAAGGAACGGTTGCTGGAATTGGGTATGTGTAGTTTAACGAAGAGAAGAGTGAGGGGTGACATGATAGCAGTGTTCCAATATCTCAGGGGTTGCCACAAAGAAGAGGGAGTCAAGCTATTCTCCAAAGCACCTGAAAGCAGGACAAGAAGCAATGGATGGAAACTAGTCAAGGAGAGAAGCAACCTAGAACTAAGGAGAAACTTCCTGACAGTTAGAACAATTAACCAGTGGAACAACCTGCCTCCAGAGGTGGTGAATGCTCCAACACTGGAGGTTTTTAAGAAGAGACTGGACAGCCATTTGCCTGAAATGGTATAGGGTTTCCTGCCTGAGCAGGGGGTTGGACTAGATGACCTCCAAGGTCCCTTCCAACTTATTATTATTATTATTATTATTATTATTATTATTATTATTATTATTATTATTATTATTATTATTATTATTATTATTATTATTATTATTATTATTATTATTATTATTATTATTATTATTGTATGTTGCTGGGTGTCCAACCTGCACTTCAATGAAAAGACTGCCAGGAAAACCTCCTGGGTTGTTGCAGCCAGTGGCTAACCCCCACAGCCCGTGGTAGGAGATAGCCATGGACTTCATTGTGGAATTGCCTGAGAGTTCTGGGAATACTGTCTGGACTGTGATTGACCTGTTTTCAAAGCAAGCACATTTTGTGGTGTGCCCGAAGATCTCATCAGCTTGGACCTTAACCAAATTGTTTGTGCAGCATATATATAGGCTGCATGGAGTCCCAAAGTACATCGTCTCTGACCAGGGGGTGCAGTTTACCGCAAAGTTTTGGTGGGAGTTTATCAAATTGATAGGGTCCTCACAGGGACTTAGCTCTGGGATTCATCTGAGTGCCAATGGGGGGGGGGAGTAGAGAAAGCTAATGCAAAGATAGAGAAATACTTGCACTGCTATGTGAACTACCAGCAGACCAATTGGGCAGAACGTCTACCTTTTGCAGAAGTGGCCTACAATAACTCTGTACATAGCAGCACCTCATTCACCCCATTTTAGGTAGTGACAGGAGCGGAATTTGTACCTATGCCAGAACTACCACAGGGGAACTCTTCCTCGTTGTCCTTAGGTGATTGGATGGATAGTTTGAAAATTACATGGGGGGAGGTGCAGAAGGCACCAAAGAATCATATAAGAGGCAGGCTGATTGGAAGAGGGCACCCCAAGAGAGTTTTAGGATTGGGGACCGGGTTTCTCTGTCTACTAAGTACCTTAAGCTAAGGCAGCCTTGCAAGAAATTGAGTCCTAAGTACATAGGACCTTTCCCAATTGTGAAAGTCATAAATCCAGTAACTGTGGAGTTATGGTTACCAAAAGAATTGAAGCGAGTTCACCCAGTGTTTTATTGCAGCTTATTGAACCCATTCAAAAAATCCAGATTAAGACCAGAGGCAGACGAACCCCCTCCTCCTATACTGGTGGAGGGGGAGAAGCATTATGAAATTAATAAAATACTAGACTCAAGGATTTCTAGGGGGAAGTTACAGTACCTACAGTAGTCCTGTGGAGAGGCTATCCCTTAGCAGATGCTGAGTGGATAAAAGCCCAGGATGTTAAAACTGATTGATTGATACAGAGGTTTCATGAGAAATACCCACAACGTCCAAGGCGATTATGTCTGAATGTTTGAATACATGTACTTATTCTTTCCTTATGTCTATTTTTTTCCAAGGGGTCGGTATGTTAATAATAATAATAATAATAATAATAATAATAATAATAATAATAATAATAATAATAATAATAATAATAATAATAAGAAGAAGAAGAAGAAGAAGAAGAAGAAGAAGAAGAAGAAGAAGAAGAAGAAGAAGAAGAAGAAGAAGAAGAAGAAGAAGTTGGAAGGGACCTTGGAGGTCATCTAGTCCAAACCCCTGCTAAGGCAGGAAACCCTATAACATTTCAGACAATTGAATTAAGGTTGAATTGCTAAGATGCTTGCTAACCTCTATAGTGTAGCTGCTCAACTTGTCATAGAAAAAAGGGGGGAGGGGGAGTCTGGGAAAGAAATGGGAGTGTCATGGTTCCGACAAATGCAGTACTTCAAAGAACTTCAAGGCATTGTTTACCTTAAAGAATCTTTTAATATAGTAGCATAGCTTCGACATGTACATATTGGAAGCCAAGATCTGAATTCTCCCCTGAACACATTGTATCAAGCACAATTCCCTCCCTTAATTAAACATCATAAATCACATTCTCCAATTAGTTTAAAATGCAAACTTTCCCTCCTGTTTAACAACCCGCCAAATTCTTATCTTCTCTTATTACAAACAGTCTTGAGATACATTCTCCCTACTCCCCCCAGCATCCACTAATTCTAATTCTAAAAGTAATATACAAGTTAAAGAAAGGCTACATCTCCCTATGTTGTCAAGCAAGAACATCCGATGTTAGCAGCATTGACATCCGGCCCCCCTTACAAAAAGGATAGACCCTGTAGCATAATTAAAAGCCCATGTTAGGGACTAACTCTTGGTTTGTTGGGGTGTTTCTCATAAAACCTTTTGATGAGTCGGTCGGCTTTCACATCACTAGATTTCACCCAATGGCTTCAGACAACGAGTATCCATTCCATTGTACTAGGTACTGCAATTTCCCTTTAAAAATTCTAGAATCAAGAATACGCTTTACTTCATAGTGGGTTTGACCCAGCACTACGAGGGACCCGGGTGCCTTCTTAGGCTGAGGTCTTAAAGTGGATTCTCGAAGAGGTTTCAACAAGCTGCAGTGAAAGAGAGGATGAATTCTCCCTAAAAGCCTAGGGAGTTTCATTTCTACTGTGACTGGGTTGATGATCCTTACAAAGGGGAAAGGCCCCAAGAATTTTGGTCCTAATTTCTTACTGGGTAATTTAGGGTGCAAATATTTGGTTGACAGATAAACCTTTTCCCCAACTTGGAATGTTCTTTGAGGGGCTCTCTTTTTATCTGCCTGCTTTTTATAAGTCTCAGAAGTCTTTTTCAAAGCAGCTTTCATGTTTCTCGAAACCTCTTCCCACCCCCTCACCCATTGATCAAGTGTCTGGGAAGCAGAGGGCACCTGAGAGTATTTAGGTACTGGGCTGAATTCTTTTCCTGTGGCTACGCTGAAAGGAGTGTAGCCAGTGCTGCTGTGAACAGGGAAAGGGCGGTATACAAATGCAAATATTAAACAGAATTATTGTAAGCCGCCTGTGCGAAAGGGAGGAGGTCTGTCCAGTTTGTTTGTTGGTATGAAACATAACATCTGAGATATTACTCCACCATCTTGTTAGAGGATTCCACAGCCCCATTGGTAGCTGGATGGAAAGCAGATGATAGGCCTTGAGATGATCCAATTAATTTAACAAAACTCCTCCAAATCTTTGCTGTGAACTGCACCCCTGTCTGAAACTATTCGCTTAGGGGCACCATGCAGCCGGTAGATATGTTTCAGGAAAAATTTAGTGAGTCGTTGGGCCAATGGGAGTCCTTTGCAAGTGATGAAATGGGCCTGCTTCAAGAACACGACTATCACAGTCCAGATGACAGTATTTTCTCTACTTTCAGGTAGGTCTACTATAAAGTCCATAGCTTTTTCTTCCCATGGTTGAGAAGGGTCTGCCATCGGCTGCAGTAACCCAGGGCTTTTTCCATGGAATTCTTTTCATGGTGGCATATACAGCACAACTGCTGACATAGTTTGCCATATCCCGTTTTAGCCCCGGCCACCAAAATTGCTGGCGGATGAGATGTAGAGTTTTTAGATATCCAAAGTGTCCAGCCTGTTTTAGGTCATGGCTGTGTTTGAGAGCATTAAGATGGATGGTTTCAGGCAAATACAGTTCCCCACCCCCTTGTAAGCCAAACCATCCCTGCATGTTAGGGAGTTTTGATTGTCTTTGAAATATTGATCTTTGAAATATTGATTGTTTTATCTTCTTTGCCCCAAGGTCATCAGGGTTAGGGGCCCTGCAAGGCATGAGTTGAGCAGAAGTTTGTGGACTGGGGATGATTGCCTTGTTAAACTCTTCACATTCACTTTTGTACTGGGGTAATCTCTATAAAGCATCAGCTAGGAGGTTTTTTCCTCCTGTTATGTACTTTAGAGTAAAGTTGAAACAATTAAAGTACTGTGCCCACCGCACTTGTTTTGGGGACAATTTGCAGGGAGTTTTCAGTGCCTCTAGATTTTTGTGATCTGTCCATACTTCAAAAGGCACCTTGCTGCCTTCTAGATAGTGTTGCCAGTTTAATAGTCCCCACCTAATTGCGAAGGCCTCCTTCTCCCAGACTGCCCATCTCCCTCGCTTTCAGTAAATTTCTTAGAGGTGTAGGCACAGGGTTGCAGGACCCCACTTTTATTCTTTTGCAGTTTTTTTATTATTATTTTAATTCCATTTATATCCCGCCCTTCTCCGAAGACTCAGGGTGGCTTACAAACTTAGCAGTAGCCTTCATTCTATGTATATGCCTGCTTATTAGGGCTTTCACACACACCCCAAGGGCAGGGGTGCTTTAGGACCGATTCAGCAGCAAATAGTCTTTTTAAATTCTCAAAAGCTCTTTGGCAGCTCATAGTCCATGCTAGTTGTTGGCCCGGTCATGGTTTCCCTCCTCCTTTGCCTGTTTTAAGTAGTTCTGCAAGGGGTAGGGCAATCTCGGCAAAGAAGGGGATGAACTGATGGTAGAAGTTGGCAAGACCTAGGAAGCTCTGGAGCTGTTTGTGAGTCTTTAGGGGTTGCCATTGAATTATAGCTTTCACTTTGGCTGGGTCCATTTCAATGCCCTCATTGGAAATTCTATAGCCAAGATAATCTAATTGGGTTTGGTGAAATTCACATTTTGACAATTTGACATAAAGCTTGCCATTCAATAGTTTCTTTAACACTTCTCTCACCAGCCTTATATGGTCAGTCATATATCGTACTGTATATCAGGATGTCCTCAAGATACACCAGAACCCCTTTGTATAAATGATCATGTGATACCTTGCCTCCTAACAGCATAAATATGGCTGGGGCCCCCTGCAGTCCAAATGGCATGACTTTGAACTGGTAGCTTCCCAAGGGGCAGTTGAAGGCAGTTTTCCACTCATCTCCTTCCTTTATTCTCACCCAGTAATATGCTTCTCTCAGGTCTAGTTTAGTGAAGACACTCCCCTTTGCTAGCTAGGTCAGTAAGTCCTTCAGGAGGGGGATGGGGTATTTATTCTCCACACTCACTGCATTCAGACCTTTATAATCAACACAGAGATGGAGAGACCCATCTTTCTTTTCTTTAAACAACACAGGGGCTGCCACTGCTGACTTGGCTCGTTCAATGAATCCCCTCGCTAGGTTTGTATCCATGTATCACTGCATCTCCTCCATTTCAAGGAGGGGCATAGTGTACATGCTTGGTCATGGAAGTTTGGCCCCTGGCAACAGTTCAATGGAACAATCATTGGGCCAGTTAGGAAGCAAGGTATCACATTCTTTCTCACTGAATGCCTCTGCTAGGTCCCGATACTCACTGGGGATGAGCGGCTTGCCTGGTGGCTGTGAGGCAGCTATGTGCGCTCACTCATTGGGTGGGCTAAAATTCCCTGTAACCTCTGTTGAATCAATGGGGGGCTTGGGCCCTATAGGTAGTCTCACAGTTCTCATTCCTTTCTCCCACCAGATCAATCGCTTTCATTTGTCCAACCAGGCTAATCCTAGGATCACAGCCTCAGTCATTTTTGGAGCCACCAGGAAACGAATGAACTCCCAGTGCTCACCTATTTCTAGGCGTAGGGGCTCTGTTAATTGCGTGACTAAAGTCCCTCCCATCAGGGAGACATCAGCTTTCTCAAACCTCACAAGTTTGGAGAGCATTTTTGCTCGTATGCCCAATTTTATGGCAAATGGCAAACTAATGACACATCGGGGGCATCCAGAATCAACTAGCACCTTTAAATCTACCTGCGTACCCGACTTAGGGATTATGAGCTTGACAGGTAGTGAGAAAGGTGGGACGTGTTGGCTCGCCATTGGGTCATTCTCTCCTTCATCGTCACGGTCGAAAGAGGGTAGAGCGGGGGCAGATCCAGCCTGAGTCCCTGCATCCTGCTGTGTGGGGGATGTGACTTGGGCAACAGGTTCCTGTGTGATCTGGTTGGATTTCTCCCTCATTGGCTGCTGTGCAGGTTTCTTTCTTGCTGCTGGTCCCGGTCTGCTCTGCTGTTGGGGGTAGGACACTGCATAGTTCGCTGCTCGATGTCCCTGCTGTCTGCATCGGAAGCACTTGATTGGTGGGCCTGCAGGTGGCCTGGGTCTTTCAGCAGCTGCAGCAGTTGGAGATCCTCAGGGTGGTGGTTGCTGTTTGGGTTGCTCTGGCCTTGGCTCGGCTTCAGGTGGGGGAGGTTTCTTATAGCGGGCAAGCTGAACATGTAGTTTTACCGCCGCCTGGTACCATGCTTGCAGCTGATCAGGTAGCGCTCGATAGATGCAGGCCCAAGAGAAGTGGTCGTCCAACCCTTCCCTGAAGTGTTGGACTATGGACTTCTCAGGCCACCTCTCTATCCGACCAGCTATCTTGCAAAAGTCTCGTACATACTCCAGGGCAGGCCAGCCGGCTTGTTTTATCTTATGGATTTGTTCTTCTGCTCTGAGGGCAATGGATGGGTCCTCAAATCTTTATCCCAGTCCTAGGAGGAAGAGGTGGGGGTCCTCCAATTCAGGGGCTTGCTCATTGTATAAATTATTCAGCCATTCAGATGCCTCTCCCTCTAGACTGGACGCAATCACGTCAACCATAGCAGCTGGGTCTGGGTAGAGGTAGGCACAGTGGTTCAAATGAGAGCTGACTTGGTTGAGAAAAAAAATCAGTTTCTGCAGCATCCTAAGCTGTTGCAAGGCCTCTATTAGCTGTGGCAAGCTCAGAGTTTCCTGACTGTCTACCTGTGGGGGCTGCCAAATTCCCCATTGCTGCAGAGGCCTCAGACTGGGGTTCTCTCTCTCTGCAGGGCTGGAAGCCCTGGCAGGGGAAGACAGGGTCTGGAAGGCTGTCTGATCTGCAATGGAGGGACTGTAGGCTCCTCTCAGTAGGAGTTGATTTCTGCTTCTAATCTCTAGCTTTTCAAATCTTTCCAGTGACTCACCCGAACCTTCAGTGGCAGACAATCTGGTTGTTGTGATTCAGGGTCAGCCTGTGGGTTCGGCAGTTGGGTCGGACGACTCAGAGGAGGAGGGGGTGTTGAAGAGCTTGCTGAGGGGGTCAGAGAGCTTGCTGATGAGAGCCCTCAGCCAGGCCCCTCCCACCTGGTCACGACGCAGACCCAGCTGTGTGAGCCTGACAGCGTGGATGAAGATGACCCACAGCTGGCCCTGTTCAAGGACGCCCGACGCAGGAGGCAGTCAATCAGGAGTAAACAGAGGAAGGCAATGGGGCACCTCGGAAGGAGGCAGAGAGAAGCCACGCCCTGAACTGTATAAAAGGGGAATGCGTGGGAGGGCTGGTTTGCTGAAGGCAACCGCTTGAATAGCTCCTGTTTCATGGTTCGTGTCTTGTTTGCTTTTGTATCCATAAATTTGGTAGGCTTAGTTCCAGCCTCTTGCCTTCTTGTAAAAGGGGTTGTTCCTGCCTTTTCTGCAGGGCCAGTAGTAGGCTGGTACAGAGCAGTTTCCCTTCAGCCTCCCACCCCTTACTATTATTATGGAGCAGCTACGTGCTGAGAATGCCCAGCTCGCCCAGCAACTCACTTTGTTGGCAGCTCAGGTGGCTCAATTGCAAGCTCAGGTCCATGCTGCACCCCCACCATCACCCCAGGAGAAAATGCCAAGTTGTGATGCCGGATAAATTTACTGGCAATCCAGAACTGTTTCCTGCTTTCCTGGGACAATGCCAGCTCTTTATCAGCATGAGAGAAGCTGATTTCCCCACTGACCGGGATAAGGTCAGTGTTAAGGTTTGTGTTAAGCCTTCTTTCGGGTGATGCAGCTCGTTGGGGCACGCCTCTGCTGGCTCAACCTAGTCCATTGTTCGACAATTTTGTGGGGTTTTGTGATGATATGCGTCTGATGTTGTTGTTGTTAGTTGCGAAGTCGTGTCCGACCCATCGCGACCCTATGGACAATGTTCCTCCAGGCCTTCCTGTCCTCTACCATCTTCTGGAGTCCATTTAAGCTCACGCCTACTGCTTCAGTGACTCCATCCAGCCACCTCATTCTCTGTCGTCCCCTTCTTCTCTTGCCCTCAATCTTTCCCAGCATTAGGCTCTTCTCCAGTGAGTCCTTCCTTCTCATTAGGTGGCCAAAGTATTTGAGTTTTAGCTTCAGGATCTGGCCTTCTAAAGAGCAGTCAGGGTTGATCTCCTCTAGGACTGACCGGTTTGATCGCCTTGCAGTCCAAGGGACTCGCAGGAGTCTTCTCCAGCACCATAATTCAAAGGCATCAATTCTTTGGCGCTCAGCCTTTCGTATGGTCCAGCTTTCACTGCCATACATTGCAACTGGGAAGACCATAGCCTTGACTATACGCACTTTTGTTGACAGGGTGATGTCTCTGCTTTTTAGTGTGCTGTCTAGATTTGCCATGGCTTTCCTCCCCAGGAGCAAGCGTCTTTTAATTTCTTGGCTACAGTCCCCATCTGCAGTGATCTTGGAGCCCAGGAAAATAAAATCTGTCACTACCTCCATTTCTTCCCCATCTATTTGCCAGGAATTGAGAGGGCCGGATGCCATGATCTTGGTTTTCTTAATGTTTAGTTTCAACCCAAGTTTTGCACTCTCCTTCTTCACTCGCAACAAGAGGCTCTTTAGTTCCTCTTCACTTTCTGCCATTAGAGTGGTATCATCTGCATATCTTAGGTTGTTGATGTTTCTTCCGGCAATCTTAATTCCAACTTTTGATTCATCTAGCCCTGCCTTTCTCATGATGTGCTCTGCATATAAGTTAAATAGGCAAGGCGACAGTATACAGCCTTGCCGGACTCCTTTCCCAATTTTGAACCAATCAGTGGTTCCGTGTCCAGTTCTCACTGTTGCTTCTTGGCCCACATATAGGTTTCTCAAGAGACAAATAAGATGGTCTGGTATGCCCATCTCTTTAAGGACTTGCCACAGTTTGTTATGATCCACACAATCAAAGGCTTTAGCATAGTCAATGAAGCAGAAGTAGATGTTTTTCTGGAACTCCCTAGCTTTCTCCATGATCCAACATATGTTGGCAATTTGATCTCTAGTTCCTCTCCCTCTTCGAAATCCTGCCTGTACTTCTGGTAGTTCTAGATCCACATACTGCTGGAGTCTAGCTTGTAGGATTTTAAGCATAACTTTACTAGCATGAGAAATGAGTGCAATGGTGCGGTAGTTTGAACATTCTTTGGCACTGCCTTTCTTTGGAATTGAAATGTAAACTGATCTTTTCCAATCCTGTGGCCACTGTTGAGTTTTCCAAATTTGCTGGCAAATTGAGTGTAGCACTTTTACTGCATCGTCTTTTAAGATTTTGAATAGCTCAGCTGGAATACTGTCACCTCCACTAGCTTTGTTGTTGCTCAGCTTTCCTAAGGCCCACTTCACTTCACATTCTAGGATGTCTGGCTTGAGGTCATTGACCACCTCATCGTGGTTATCAGGAATTTTAATGTCAATGTTGCAAACATTGACATGATTTTGCACTGACAATATAAGAGAAAGCCTTTTGTTTAAACTGCTTCACTTTGAATCTTGAAGGGAGGGAATTTTCTAATGACTATTTTGAGAAGATTAGAAAAGCCCGCGTACAGAATGGGAGGTGAGACCTCATATGTAAAACTAATTGGATAATGTGATTTATGACATGTAGATAAGGGTGGGGATTGTGTGTGTGTTACGATGGGTTTGAGGGGAGGAAATTTCAGATTCTGGCATCCCTCCATGAGTGCCGATTTTTCATTTCATTATTAAGACTTTTTAGATAAATAATATGCCTGCAATTTGTTTGAATTGTCTCATTTATCGGAACCATGACATCATGCCAGAATCTAGTTTCTTCCAAAGGGGGGTCCTGAACCCCTGCCACTGTAAGAGAGATAAGCTGGCAAAGATTCAGGGAAGAATCCTCAGGATGGAAAGGGAAAGCCTGGCTACTGGCGAAACTTCTGAAGAGGAAATAATAGATAGTTTTCTATGGGAAGATGAATTTGGGCTGATCTCCAAACCTCAGAAGATAATTGAGCTTGTCCAGTCATCAGGCTGGAACCACTCCAGTGGAGACTACGGAAGCCAACTGCTACAAGAGGCCCCAGAAGTAGAATGTGGGGGAGATGCCAGATCATCTGAGAATCTGGGTGAGTGGAAAATCCTGTCTGCAGATCAGACTGCCTGCCAGCCCCAGGAGTCCTCTGCCAAGCCCTCCAGACCCATAGAGACAGAGGACCCCATCCTGGGGGCTCTGTAGCAATGGCAGCTCGGGAAAGGCCAACAACCTCTGAGCTTGCCACAGCTAATAGAAGCCTTGCAACAGCTGGGGGTGGTGCAGAAGCCTGGAGATCAGGAGCTGGTGGGAGGACAACAGCAAGGGTGGCAGCAGCAGGACCCAAATGTGCAACCCCTGAACATACAGCAGGACCAGTGGGGCCAGCAGCAGTGTGGGCCCTGGCAGCCATTAAATCAACAACCAGGGTGGGGCCAGCAGCAATGGGGCCCCAGCAACCAATGATGAGCCCACCCTTTAGAGCAACCTTCGATGGGGACCCAGAGAAACTGATTTTCTTCCTCAACCATGTATGCTCTCATTTGAATAGCTGGGCCCACTTTTACCTGGACCCCGGTGCGATGGTCGATGTGATTGGCGCCAGCCTAGAGGGACAAGCATCCAAATGGTTGAACAATTTATATAACGAGCAGGCCACTGAATTGGAGGACCTCCACCTTTTCCTCCTGGGGCAGAGGGAAAGATTTGAGGACCCATCCATCGCCCTCAAAGCGGAAGAACAAATCCATAAGATAAAGCAAGCTGGCCGGCCTGCCCTAAAGTATGTGCAGGAGTTTCAAAAGCTGGCTGGTTGGATAGACAGATGGGCTGAGCAGTCCATAATTCATCTTTTCAGAGAACGGTTAGACAACCACCATTCTCTGGCATGTATATACCGAGCTGTACCTGACCAACTGCATGAATGGTACCAGGCAGTGGTGAAATTAGATGTTCAGCTTACCCGCTATAAGAAGTTCCTACCTGAACCCGAGCCAAGGTCAGAACAACCTGAATGAAAATCACCCCCACGAACATCTCCTACTACTGTGATGGCTGAAAGACCCAAGCCACCTGTAGACCCGGTAATTAAGTGTTTCCGATGTGGACAGCAGTGACATTGAGCAGTGAAATGCCTGTTCCCCTTCCCCCAATGGCATAAAAGACCAGGACCACCAATGAGAAAGAGACCTGCACAGCGGCTAAAGGGAGAGAAATCCAACCGGATGACAGAGGAACCTGTTGTCCATGTCACATCCCCCACACAGGAGGACGCCGGAACTCAAACTGGATCCACCCCCGTTCTACCCTCTTTCCAAAACAACGACGAAGGGGAGAATGACCCGATGGTGAGTCGACACATCCTACTGTTTTTATTGCCTGCTAAACTCATAATCCCTAAGTCAGGGGCACACGTAGACCTGAAAGTGCTAGTCGATACTGGCTTATCCCGATGCATCATTAGCCTGTCATGTGCCTTGAGACTGGGCATACGGGCTAAGCTGCTCTCCAAACCTGTGAGGTTTGAGCAAGCCGATGGCTCACTAATGGGAAGGACTTTAGTCACGCAGTTAACGGAGCCCTTACACCTGGAAATAGGCAAGCACTGGGAGTTTATTCACTTCCTAGTAGCTCCAAAGATGTCTGAGACTGTGATCCTAGGACTAGCCTGGGTAGACAAATGGAGGCCATTTATCTGGTGGGAAAAAGGAATGAGAACTGTGAAATTGCCCATAGGGCCCGATCCCCCCATTGATTCAACAAATGTTCCATGGGATTTTAGCTCACTCAATGAGCAAGCGCACATGGCTGCCTTATGGCCATCTGGCAAGCCGCTCATCCCCAGCGAGTACCAGGACCTAGCGGAGGTATTTAGTGAGAAAGAATGCAATACCTTCCCTCCTCACCGTCCCGATGATTGTTCCATTGAACTGTTACCAGGGGCCAAACTCCCCTGACCAAGAATGTACGCTATGTCCCCCCTTGAAATAGAGGAGATGCAGTGGTATGTGGATACAAACCTAGCAAGGGGATTCATTGAATGGGCCAAGTCTACTGTGGGAGCCCCTGTGTTGTTCAAAGAGAAAAAACATGGGTCTTCTCGTCTCTGCATTGACTATAAAGGCCTGAACACTGTGACTGTGGAAAATAAATACCCTCTCCCCCTCCTGAAAGACTTACTAACCCACCTGGTGAAGGGGAGCATCTTCACCAAGTTAGACCTGAGAGAAGCATTTTACTGGGTAAGAATAAAGGAGGGGGATGAGTGAAAAATGGCCTTCAACTGCCCCTTGGGAAGCTACCAATTCAAAGTCTTGCCATTTGGACTGCAGGGGGCCTGAGCCGTATTTCTGCAGTTGATTAATGTAGTCCTACAAGAACATTTATACAAAGGGAGGGACTTCCGGTGGCGACGCGACGTCGAAAGACAGCCGTTTTCGGGCTGCCCGCTCCGCAGCTGTGTTTTTCCATCGTTTTTCCATCAGCTGTTTAGATGGATTTGAAGCCCCCTCCTTGGGAGAAGAGGAGGGGGTGAGGCCCCAGGTAGGGGTTGAGCTCTCCGGGGCTGCCTGAGCTGAGAGCTTGGGCGGCTGAAGGATGAGCCCCCCCGAAGCCTGGGTTGCTCCGAGCTGCGCAGCGCCTCTGCTCTGGGATTCTTGGAGCAGAGCCAGGCGTTAGCAACCACCCCTGCCAAAAGGAAATACTTTTGATTATCAAGATGCAGGCAGAGCGGTACAGGAGGTCAAGGTGAAGTGGACTCTTTATTTTTACTCTCTAGCTCAATGGATTTTATAGCTTTAAAGTGAAACTGCGTAATAAGTGAAAGTGGGGGAAGATGGCGGCTAAAACTTCTAAAGCTCTTCGGAATGCGGGGTCTTCCCTGGTGCAAGAGACCTCACTGCAAGCTTTGCTTCCTCCTGCATCTCCCCCGGTATTGACGCTTAAGGATTTACAAGACGCTCTTGGAAAGCATGCACAACTGATGTCTGATATGATGGATGAAAAGTTGAAAAAGCTGGTGGAGAAATTGGAGGAGAAAATGGAGAAATTGGAGAAGAAGATGGAAGAGAAGCTGAGAGCAATGAGGGTGGACATCTTGTCTACGGTTGAATCCGTAGCTGAATGTGTGCTACAGCTGGATATAAAAGTGGAGGATCTCAGTCAAAAGAACTCTATATTAGAAGCAAAGGTATTAGAAAATGAAAATATAAGGGATAAAGTGGACGAAGAATTGAGCCTTGTTCAGTATAATCAGATGCAGTATGCTATTAGAATTAGGGGTTTAAAGGAGAATGGTAAAGAAGATTTAAAGCAGCTGATTTCTGAGGCTCTGGAAGGGGTACTGGGCCAGTCAGCATCTGAAATTGAGGGAAATATGGACAAAGTTTTTCGTGTAAATTCATGGATTGCAAGACAGAGGAAGTTACCCAGAGATGTGGTGGTCTATTTTACAAAGAGAGTAATTAGAGATGAAGTCATTCAAGCTGCTTATGATACTAATTTGGTAGTGGCTGAGCAAGAAGTTTTGGTTTTAAAAGAGATCCCTCCGAAGATCCTAAGGAGAAGGAAAGATTTTGCATTTCTAGTACAGGAACTTAAGAAACGTGATATTAAGTTCAGATGGGAGATTCCAGTTGGGTTGGTGGCGACGTACGAAGGTAAAAGACATCGTTTGGTTACTGTGGCTCAGGCACGTGATTTTTATAGTAATGTGTTAAAAGCAACCCCCCTATCATTTTTGGAAGCTGCAAAAGGATACGGTGTGGGAAAGTTTCAAGATGTTGCAGATAGACAGACAGAGGACAATGGTGTCGGAGGGGATCAAGCTACAGTTTCATCGGTTGCTGCAGGAGGCCAGAAGATGACGCGTGCCGCCCTAAGAAGAGCGAGACGAGAGCGAGAGCAAGACCAGCAGAAAGTTATGGAATCTTCAAAGTGTGCTTACAGTGAAGATGTAGGAGGAGAGCGGTCTAAAGAAGTTTTGGGGGTCATGACAGAGGTGCTCCAAAAGTTTTGGGGCGTTAAGATTGCTGATTAAATTTTTAGATTAGAATGTCAATGGAGTAAAATTATTATAGAGGAGAAAGAAAGGTTTTTTTTCTTTTTTTTAATATTTTACACAATTTAAGATTGATGTTATTTGCTTGCTAGAAAAGTATATTAGGGTTATGGACTTAAAGTATGTGTTGAACTAAGAGTGGGTATGTAAGCTCCTAATTAACAACAAGTTGTCTTAGAGATTGCCTAAATTTTTTTTTATATATACTCTTTTTATCTGAACTTTTATTTGAACTTAAGGATGATTTGGAACTGTGAGACATTTGGCGTGATACATGCAAGAACTATTTTTGATTATAGTTTAGTTTGGTCGGAGATTATTAAGATTAATAGAGATAAGCGCTTTTGGTGCGTAACTGAGAATTTGTTTGGAAATTAGAGAAAGGTGGGAGAATGCAAATAGCAGGTGAAAGTTTTTTTTCTTTTCTTTTTTTTTTGAAATTAATATGAATAAGGACTGGGATTAAGAAAATTTATTTTGAGTAAAGATCTTTTTCTGTTTTCCTCTTTTTCTTTTCTACTTTATTTGTAATATTAATATTGTTTGTACTCATTTTATATGAGCTAGAGAGAGATAGAATTTATAGTTTATTGTTGATAACATAGGGGTGTTTATGTTTGTTTTTTTATTTTATGCCCTGTATTTAGCTCTGGGAAGTCGGGGGGGGGGGAGGAGGGAGTGGGGGGAGGGAGAGGGGTGGGGGAGGGGGGATTAAAGTCAAAATGTATTGTAAAACTTTTTAAATAAAAAAAAAGAACATTTATACAAAGGGGTTCTGGTGTATCTTGATGACATTCTGATATACAGTACGAATATGACTGATCACATAAAAATGGTCAGAGAAGTGTTAAAGAAACTATTGAATGCCAAACTTTATGTCAAAGTGTCAAAATGTGAATTTCACCAAACCCGATTAGATTATCTTGGCTATAGAATTTCCAATGAGGTCATAGAAATGGACCCAGCCAAAGTGAAAACTATAATTGAACGGCAGCCCCCAAAGACTCACAAACAGCTCCAGAGCTTCCTAGGTTTGCCAATTTCTACCGTCAATTCATTCCCTCTTATGCCGAGATTGCTCTACCCCTTACAGAACTTCTCAAAATGGGCAAGGGAGGGGGAAAACTGCGACCTGGCTAACCACTAGCATGGACTATGAGTTGTGAGAAAGCTTTTGAAGGTTTAAAAAGACTATTTGCGGCTGAACCAGTCCTAAAGCACCCCTGCCCTGGGGAGCCCTTTATAATTCAAGCAGATGCCAGCAACGTGGCAGTTGGAGCTGTGTTACTACAAAAGAATAAGAGTGGAATCCTACAACCTTGTGCCTACACCACTAAGAAATTCATGGAAGGTGAGAGGAGATGGACAGTCTGGGAGAAGGAGGCCTTTGCAATTAGGTGGGGACTATTAAACTGGCAACACTGTTTAGAAGGGAGCAAGGTGCCTTTTCCTCTTCATGGATTACTTCCTTGTTGTGGCGAAGGGGCTTGCGTAATTCAATGAAGCTATGAGCTATGCCGTGCAGGGCCACCCAAGACGGACAGGTCATAGCAGAGAGTTCTGACAAAACGTGATCCACTGGAGAAGGAAATGGCAACGCACTCCAGTATCTTTGCCATGAAAACCCTATGGAGAGTACCAAAAGGCAAAACGATATGACACTGGAAGATGAGCCCCTCAGGTCGGAAGGCATCCAATATGCTACTGGGGAAGAGCAGAGGGCTATTACTAGTAGCTCCAGAAAGAATGAAGCAACTGGGCCAAAGCCGAAAGGACGTTCAGCTGTGGATGTGTCTGGTGGTGAAAGGAAAGTCCGTGCTGTAAAGATTTTTTCTCCATAGGAACCTGGAATGTAAAATCCATGAATAAAGGAAAGCTGGACGTGGTCAAACAAGAGATGACAAGATTGAACATCGACATCTTAGGAATCAGCAAACTAAAATGGACAGGAATGGGTGAATGACCATCAGGTATACTACTGCGGGCAAGAATCCCTCAGAAGAAATGGAGTAGCCTTCATAGTCAATAAAAGAGTAGGAAAAGCAATACTGGGATACAATCCCCAAAATGACAGAATGATCTCAGTTCGAATGCAAGGCAAACCATTCAATATCACAGTAGTCCAAGTCTATGCCCCAACCACCAGTGCTTTAGAGGATGAAATTGACCGGTTCTATAAAACCCTACAGCACGTTATAGAACTAACACCAAAAAATGATGTCCTTATCATCATAGGATAGGAATGGGATTAAAGAATTATTTTATTTTTAAACTTCTGTATTACTATCACCCCTTCATGGATTACTGGCTTGTCTTGGTGAAGGGGCTTGAGTAATTCAATGAAGCTATGAGCTATGCCGTGCAGGGCCACGGACAGGTCATAGCACAGAGTTATAACAAAACGTGATCCACTGGAGAAGGAAATGGCAACCCACTCCCACCAAAAAATGTTGTCTTTATCATCATGGGGAATTGGAATGCTAAAGTAGGAAGCCAAAAGATAACCGGAATAACAGGCAAGTTTGGCCTTGAAGTACAAAATGAAGCAGGGCACAGGCTGATAGAATTTTGTCAAGAGAATACGATGGTCATAGCAAACACTCTTTGCCAACAACCCAAGAGACGGCTCTACACATGGACATCACCAGACGGTCAACACAGAAATCAGATTGACTATATGCTCTGCAGCCAAAGATGGAGAAGCTCTATACAGTCAGTAAAAACAAGACCAGGAGCTGACTGTGGCTCAGACCATGAGCTTCTTGTTGCAAGGTTTAGGCTTAAACTGAAGAAAGTAGGGAAAAGCACTAGGCCACTCAGGTATGAATTAAATCATATCCCTGTTGAATATGCAGTAGAGGTGACAAATAGATTTAAGGAATTAGATCTGATAGACAGAGTGCCTGAAGAACTATGGACAGAAGTTCGCAACATTGTACAAGAGGTAGCAACTAAAACCATCCCAAAGAAAAAGAAATGCAAGAAATCAAAATGACTGTCTGAGGAAGCTTTGCAAATAGCTGAGGAAAGGAGGGAAGCGAAAGGCAAGGGAGAAAAAGATATGCCCAATTGAATGCAGAATTCCAGAGAATAGCTAGAAGAGATAAGAATGCCTTCTTAAATGAACAGTGCAAAGAAATAGAAGAAAACAATAGAATAGGGAGGACCAGAGATCTTTTCAAGAAAATTGGAGAGATGAAAGGAACGTTTCATGCAAAAATGGGCATGATAAAGGACCAAAATGGCAGGGACCTAACAGAGGCAGAAGAGATTAAGAAGAGGTGGCAAAATTGCACAGAAGAACTATACAAGAATAAGCTTAACGTCCCTGATAATCACAATGAGGTGGTCACTGACCTTGAGCCAGACATCCTAGAATGTGAAGTGAAGTGGGCCTTAGAAAAGCTGAGCAACAACAAAGCTAGTGGAGGTGACAGTATTCCAGCTGAGCTATTCAAAATCTTAAAATATGATGCAGGAAAAGTGCTACACTCAATTTGCCAGCAAATTTGGAAAACTCAACAGTGGCCACAGGATTGGAAAAGGTCAGTTTACATTCCAATTCCAAAGAAAGGCAGTGCCAAAGAATGTTCAAACTATCGCACCATTGCACTCATTTCACATGCTAGTAAAGTTATGCTTAAAATCCTACAAGCTAGACTTCAGCAGTATGTGGATTGAGAACTACCAGAAGTGCAGGCAGGATTTCGAAGAAGCAGAGGAACTAGAGATCAAATTGCCAACATACGCTGGATCATGGAGAAAGCTAGAGAGTTCCAGAAAAACATCTACTTTTGCTTCATTGACTATGCTAAAGCCTTTGATTGTGTGGATCATAACAAACTGTGGCAAGTTCTTAAAGAGATAGGCGTAGCAGACCATCTTATTTGTCTCTTGAGAAACCTATATGTGGGCCAAGAAGCAACAGTGAGAACTGGACACGGAACCACTGATTGGTTCAAAATTGGGAAAGGATTCCGGCAAGGCTGTATACTGTCACCCTGCCTATTTAACTTATATGCAGAGCACATCATGAGAAAGGCAGGGCTAGATGAATCAAAAGTTGGAATTAAGATTGCTGGAAGAAATATCAACAACCTAAGATATGCAGATGATACCACTCTAATGGGAGAAAGTGAAGAAGAACTAAAGAGCCTCGTGTTACGTGTGAAGAAGGAGAGTGCAAAAGTTGGGTTGAAACTTAACATTAAGAAAACCAAGATCATGGCATCCGGCCCTCTCAATTCCTGGCAAATAGATGGGGAAGAAATGGAGGTAGTGACAGATTTTATTTTCCTGGTCTCCAAGATCACCGCAGATGGGGACTGTAGCCAAGAAATTAAAAGATGCTTGCTCCTCAGGATGAAAGCCATGGCAAATCTGGACTTCCGGTAGCGCTGCCGCGCCAAATGGCGGCGTTCTGAAGCCGCCCGTTCCTGGGAAGCGTCAAAACGCCCGGAGGCAGCAAAATCAGCTGTTCCGCGGCACTGGAGCTTCTTCTTCGGGAGAAGAGGGAGAGGCGAGCCTGCCTGGATAGAGGTAGAGCCCCCCTACGATCCTCCCAAGTAGTTTGGGGGATAAAAGGGTGAGCTCCCTCGGAGCCCAGGCTTTCTCCGCTCCCAGGACGTCTTCGCTCCAAAAGGAGTGGAACAAGACGCGACAACTGCACCTGCTGCTTAGAGGGGACTGTGAGTATTTTGAAAAGCAGGCAGAGCAAAGCAGGAAGATCTGGATTTTTAAATTGGATCTTAACTTTAACTCAGTTTCATTATCTTCTTCAAGCTTCAAGTGTGAAATGGAGTGAAAATGGCGCTGGAGTGTTTCTCTCCTGTGTGAAGTGACTGTGTTTGAAAAGTGTTATATTTTGCTACAAAGCAAGAGATACAATTCGCAATTGACTCTATTCAGTATTGGATTTTGTGTATTTGATTTTGTGTATTTGAAAGCCTGTTCCCTATTCTTCTTATTGAAAGCTAAGAACTCTGGGAGAATTGTTACTTTTTTTTTCCTTTTCTTCCTGAACTTTGATTCTGCTGGGTGACAGAGGAAATTGAAACTTAAGAGATGGCTGCGAAACGTGGGGGAGGGCCCCCGCTTTCTAAGAACGCTATCTCCTCACCTATGCCACAAACTGCAGGGCAGACTTCGATGAAACCTACAGTACAACCACCCTCTCCCCCACCTCCTGCATTTACACTGACAGACATCCAGCAAGTTGTGATGCAGTCAACGCAAGTTCTGCAACAAGAAATAAAGAATCAAAACAACCAGATGAGGGAAGATATAGTGCTTGCACTCCAGGGCTTAGCTGCACATATAGAACGCCTGGATGCTCGGGTGGATTCAGTTATGGAGTATGTGGAGAACTTGGAAAATAAAATTACTGATGTTGAGCAGAAGGTTGATAGAGCAGAGGCCAAGATTGACAGAACAGGGGATGAGGTCACTATATTAGAGTATAAGAGCATGGAGTTTGCTTTGCGTATTAGAGGCCTCAAAGAGAATCCTAAAGAAAATCTGGAATGGGAAATAGCACAAGCAGTGGCTCCTGTTTTGAAATGGGAACCTGAAGAATTACTTAAGGAAATGGATAAGATATTTAGAGTTAACTCCTGGATTGCTAGGCAAAAAAGTCTACCTAGAGATGTAGTGATCTATTTTTCCAGGAGATCAACTAGAAATTCTATTATCCAGGCCTTTTATCGGGAAAAATTCCAGATTGCAGGCCAAGATATTATGATCTTAAAGGAGATACCTTCAAAAATTCTTGGAAAGAGGAAAGACTTTGCCTTTTTGTCTGATGAGCTTAAGAAGCGACAAGTCCAGTTCAGATGGGAAATTCCTATTGGAATTGTGGTAAATTATGCAGGGACCAGATACAGACTGGATACAATCTTAAAAGCAAAAGATTTCTACACTAAGGTCCTGAAAGCAGGTTTACCACCATCTCCCCGAATTAAGAGAACAGAAGCTAGACAAGATGATAAACAATTGAGTGAAGGGGCAATGTTACTGCCCCCTGAGGAGATCCAGAAACCGGAGGCCATAGAGCAGAATTTGATATTAAAGGAAGACCCAAAAAAACAGAGGATGACAAGAGCTGCACATAAGCGTATGGAAAAGGAACAAAAACAGAAGTCTGCAACTGGTTCAGCTACGCAAGATGCGACTGTTTTAGAGCCCGTGGGAGGAGCACGTCCTAAGAGAGCAACAGCTGATCTTCAGGCCATGTTCCAAAGGCTCATGGTCACCAGAGATGGTGAAGTTCCTGACATGGAATGTTAACGGGCTAAATTCACCACAGAAAAGAAAGAAAGTATTTTTTTATTTGAAACAACATAAAAATGACATTGTTTGTTTACAAGAGACACATATTGCATTAAGAGATCAAAAATATTTGACTAATTCCCGATTGGGAACATATTTTGCATCTTCTGCTCCGGACAAGAAGGCTGGAGTGGTTATTTACTTAAGAAAAGACTTTTCGGCAAGATTGATTGAATCAGATAAGCAAGGGAGATATGTTAGTATTGAATTAACATTACAAGGAAAGAAAGTTCTTCTTATTGGATTATATGCTCCAAATCAACAACAGCAAAAAATTTTTAAATTCTTACACCAAAGGCTAATTGAACTGGATTACAAATCTGTTATTATGATGGGGGATTGGAATGGGGTTTTGGTGCCATCTGAAGACAAGAAGGGGTCTTCTAAAACCCTTTGTAACTCAAAATTGCCTAAAGCCTTTTTTGATTTGAAGGAAGATCTGGAATTAAGAGATGTATGGCGGGAAAGGAATATGAGCGACAGGGATTTTACTTTTTTTTCAGATAGACACAAATCTTTTTCCAGGATTGACTTCATTTTGATTACTACTGACCTTTCCTCCTCGGTTAAGAATGTTAAGATTTTCCCTAGGACAATGTCTGACCATAGTCCTGTTTGGCTGGAGCTCTTTACTGAAGACACTAGTAGGAGATCCTGGAGGCTGAATGTGAACTTATTTACAAATGACTTGTTCTTGCAGAAATGTAGAGAACATATGAAAGAATTTTTTGTCACGAATATGCATAAAAGTACTTCGATGGAAATGGTTTGGGATGCTAGTAAGGCCTATATGAGAGGGGTTTTGATTTATATGAATAATGCCTATAGGCGTAAGCAAGTGCAAAAACATTTAGATATCGAGGAAGAGATTAAAACTAAAGAGAAAAAGTTTATTTTGAATCCATTGGATAATAATTTAAAGATCTCAATACATTTATTGAAAGAAAAATTTAATATGCTATTGGCTGATCAAGTAGCAACTAATTTGCGTTATGCCAAACACAATACTTTCTGTAACGCCAACAAGCCTGGTAGATGGTTGGCTTATCAATTAAGGAAGAAACAGAAATTACGTACTATAGACAAAATAGAATATAAAGGAAAAGAAGTCTACCAACAAAATTTGATTAAGAGGAGTTTCCTAGATTTTTACTCGAAATTATATTCTAAAGAGAATATACAAGCTCTAGATATAGATAAGTATCTACAGGGAGCTCATTTTCCAAGACTTTCACAAGAACAACAACTTGAGATGAATTGCCCAATTACACCAGAAGAAATTTCTTTAGCTATTAAACAGTTGAAATTGGGCAAAACTCCAGGAACAGATGGATTAACAGCAATTTATTATAAAAAGTTGCTGCCTGAAATGATTGAACCCTTAAAGATTTTGTTTAATGAAATTCAGACTGGAGGCGCAGTTCCTCCATCATGGAGGACACCTTTTGTATCGTTGATCCCAAAGGAGGATCAAGATCTTACCCAACCTAAAAATTATAGACCTATATCGCTCTTAAATACAGATTATAAGATCTTTGCCAAAGTATTGGCTAATAGATTAATGCAAGTTTTGAAACAAATGATTCATAGTGACCAATCGGGATTTATATCTGGGAGGTATATGAAAAATAATGTAAGACAAATTGTTAACTTGCTTGAATATTTGGATAAGAACAACCAAGTCTCCGCAGCACTGATATTTTTGGATGCAGAGAAAGCCTTTGACCAATTGAATTGGCAGTTTTTATTAAGAGTTGTTGAGGAGATGAATTTTGGAGAAGGTTTTCTACATGCTATTAAAGCTATATATCAACAACAAACTGCACAAATTATAGTTAATGGGGGATTAACAGAGACTTTTAGAATTGAAAAAGGTACAAGGCAGGGCTGCCCCCTATCACCATTATTGTTTGTTTTAACATTAGAGATTTTACTAATTAAAATTCGAGAGTCCTCTTTGATAAAGGGAATTAAAATAAAACAGAATGATTATAGACTGAGAGCTTTTGCTGATGACTTGGTTGTGACAGTATCCCAACCGCTACAGTCGGTTGTAGACTTGATGGAAATTATAACTCAGTATGGTAAGGTTTCTGGGTTTAAGGTGAACAGTAATAAAACTAAGATATTATCCAAGAATTTATCTACGAGTGAAAGAGATATGTTATCTAACTTAACAGGTTTTGAAATAGTGAAGAAGGTTAAATATCTAGGAGTGCATATTGCAGCCTCAAATGTAAAATTGTATAAGAATAATTATGAAACACTATGGTTGAAGGTACAAAGGGACTTAAATAATTGGAAAAAATTACAATTATCACTACTGGGAAGAATTGCAGTTGTTAAAATGAATGTTCTACCAAAGTTCCTCTTTCTGTTTCAGATGATACCTATACTGAAAAAGGATGCCAACCTTGATCAATGGCAGAAGGGTATTAACAAATTTATCTGGGCGGGGAAAAAACCAAGAGTTAAATTCAAGATTTTACAGGATGCCAGGGAAAGAGGGGGACTCAAGGCGCCGAATTTGAAATTGTACTATGATGCGGCTGCTTTGACCTGGGTTAGTGATTGGCTTAATTTAACTAACAAGAGAATACTTCATCTTGAGGGATGGGATTTGGTATATGGATGGCATGCATACTTGCTTTATGATAAGAAGGTAGACAGGGCTTTTAAATCCCATATTCTTAGAAGTGCTTTACTGCGTGTCTGGAAAAAGTACTATAATAAGTTAAATTATAAAATACCGATTTGGGGAATTCCTGGACACGCGATAGAGGGTGTATCTATGGGAGTGAGTATGGATATGGTTTCTTATAAGGAATTACTTAGATTGCAAGGGAATGATTGGCAACTTAAATCAGCAGAGGAGTTAAGAGAAGAAAACATAAATTACTCTTGGTTTCAATATACCCAATTGAAAGCTAGGTGGAAGTCAGATCAAAAGGTTGGTATCACAATTACAGATCAAAATTTAGTAAAGCAAATTAGAGATTCAAATTGTGCACATATAAAGAGGATATATAATGCTTTAATTGAATTGGATTCGGAAACGGAATTGGTTAAAGATTGCATGATAAAGTGGGCACAAAATATTCAGGAACCAATCTCGTTGGACACCTGGGAGATAATTTGGGTCAGAAATGTTAAATTTACCCAGGCTCAAAATTTAAGAGAAAATTTTTACAAAATGTTTTATAGATGGCATCTGGATCCCAAGAAGTTGTCCAACATGTATCCTAATCTGCAGTCTAAGTGTTGGAGGTGTGGTAGCTTAGAAGCTACCTATTTCCACATGTGGTGGACTTGTAGAAACATAAAAGCCTTCTGGATTAAAATTTGGTGGAACATTGAAAAGATTTTTAAGAGGAAGATAAAGTTTTCCCTGAAATTGTTCTTACTGGGTATTGTTGTAAATTGTGATGTCAAAGAGACTAATCTGATGTTGAATATGATAACGGCAGCACGGTTACTAGTGGGACAATATTGGAAGAAGGACAATCTGCCCACGGTAGAAGAATGGGTGTTTAAAGTTTCTAATCTTGCAGAAATGTCCAAGATTTCTGCTTATTTAAAGGATCACTCACAGGAGAGATATATTTCAGTTTGGAGGAGATGGATAAATTATATTGAAAACAAATATGGGACCAAAAAGTTCCATTTAGCTTATGAGTAGAATTTAGTGGGATATTGTTATTGTTAGTAGTTATGCTAAGAGAGAGTTAAAGCGCAGTACGAATTTGGTTGATTGTATATTGTGTAAATTTTTATTTAGAATATGATTGTTGTAACTATAATCCTGTATTTAGCTCTGGGAAGTGGGGGGGAAAGTGGGGGGTTGGGGTGGGAGGGATTTGGGGATATATTGTAAAATTTTGTAAAACTCTTTAATAAAAATAAAAAAAAAGCCATGGCAAATCTAGACAGCACACTAAAAAGCAGAGACATCACCCTGTCAACAAAAGTGCATATAGTCAAGGCTATGGTCTTCCCAGTTGCAATGTATGGCAGTGAAAGCTGGACCATAAGAAAGGCTGAGCGCCAAAGAATTGAGGCCTTTGAACTATGGTGCTGGAGAAGACTCCTGCGAGTCCCTTGGACTGCAAGGTGATCAAACCGGTCAGTCCTAGAGGAGATCAACCCTGACTGCTCTTTAGAAGGCCAGATCCTGAAGCTAAAACTCAAATACTTTGGCCACCTAATGAGAAGGAAGGACTCACTGGAGAAGAGCCTAATGCTGTGAAAGATTGAGGGCAATAGAAGAATGGGACGACAGAGAATGAGGTGGCTGGATGGAGTCACTGAAGCAGTAGGCGTGAGCTTAAATGGACTCCAGCAAATGGTGGAGCACAGGAAGGCCTGGAGGAACGTTGTCCATGGGGTCGCGATGGGTCGGATACGACTTCGCAGCTAACAACAAAGCTGCTTTCCTCAAGTTCAAGAGGTGGCACAACAGTATGGTGATATACTTTGATTTATCACAACAACCTGGCTTTATTTTGCCTTACTAATGAATCTAGCAAGTGGTGCTGTCCTTACACTTTCAACATAGGGCAAATTAATGTCATCCATTGATGTCTGCATTTCCCTCCCACTCATATTTCTACTCATATCTGCTAAGAGGCAAAACAAACACCATCACTCACTATAATATTTTGGTGGAGGAGGATGGGACAACAGAAGTCTATGAATCAAAGTTCTGGCATTGGAAAAGGGCTGATGTGGTTCCCATCTTCAAGAAAGGGGCAAAAAAACGGACCCAGGAAACTACAGTACAGACCAATCAGTTTAAAATCAATACCTGGGAGGAGCCTAGAAAAGATAATAAAAAAACAGATCTGTGAACATCTAGAAACAAACAAAGTTATAACTAGTAGCCAGCACGGATTTGATAAAAACAGATCGTGCCAACCCAATCTAATTTCATTCTTTGATAAAGTGACTAAACTAGTAGATCAGCAAAATGCTGTGGATGTAGTGTACTTAGATTTCAGTAAGGCATTTGATAAAGTAGACCACAACCTACTCCTTGGTAAGCTAGAAAAAATGGAATAGACAACATCACCACCAGATGGGTCTGTAGCTTGCTGGCAAAACATACTCAGTGAGTAGTCCTCAATGGCACTATAACCACATGGAGAGAAGTAAGCAGTGGAGTACCACAATGCTCTGTCTTAGGCCCAGTACTCTTCAATATCTTCATCAACGACTTAGATGAGGGAATTGAAGGGGAACTCATCAAATTTGCGGATGACACCAAATTGGCAGGAGTAGCCAACACCCCAGAAGACAAACTCAGGATCCAAAAAGATCTTGACAAACTTGAATAATGGGCCCTATCCAACAAAATGAGTTTCAATGTGGAGAAAAGCAAAGTTTTACATTTAGGCAGGAAAAATTAAAGGTACAAGTACAGATTGGGCAAGACCTGGCTTAAAAACAGTAACCGTGAGAGGGACCTTGGAGTCCTAGTGGACAATCACTTGACTATGAGCGAGCAGTATGCAGCAGCAACCAAAAAAGCAAATACAGTCCTAAGTTGTATAAACAGAGGCACAGACTCAAGATCAAGTGAAGTATTAGTGCCGCTTTATAAAACCCTAGTAAGACCACACCTGGAATACTGCAGCCAATTTTGGTCATCATATCACAAAAAAGATGTTGAGAGTTTGGGAAAAATTCAGAGAAGAGCAACTAAGATGATTAAAGGCCTGGAGACTAAAACATATGAAGAATGGCTGCAGGACTTGGGTTTGGCTAGTCTAAAGAAAAGAAGAAATAGGAGAGACATGATAGCAGGATTCCAGTATTTGAGTGGCTGCCCCCAAGAAGAGGGGGGTCACGTTATTCACCAAAGCACCAGAGAGCAGGACAAGAAACAATGGTTGGAAACTGATCAAAGAAAGAAGCAACCTGGAATTAAGGAGAAACTTCCTGACAGTGAGGACAATTAACCAGTGGAACAGTTTGCCTCCAGAAATCGTGGCCGCTCCATCACTGGAGATTTTAAAGAAGAGGCTAGATAGTCACTTGTCTGAGATGGTATAGGTCCTCCTGCTTGAGCAGGGGGCTGGACTAGAAGACCTCCAAGGTCCCTTCCAGCTTCTATTCCATTCCATTCCATTCCATTCCATTCTATTTTCACCAACCCCAAAGCTTTAACCATGTTGAATGTTTAGCAATCATACTGGGAACAAAAGAAAAGCCCTGGGACACCATTCAAGAACACAGGTTGTTCATCTTTGTAGCAATTTTGCTGTAGTTCCTGTTATGTATATAGTTGGGGTATCATGTTGCAGGTAGCCACTGACGACACCAGGTGACACCTGTAAGTGTCCTGATTGGCTGGCCACTCCACAGCGGGAAAATCCAACGTTCTGAGTGGACCAAGAGGGGAATTTAAAGGACGCACGGGGGGTTTCTGTGTTACCTTCGTCCTGTACTCAATAAAGGTTGTTACTGCTGAACCTGGCTCTGTTGTCTCCACGTGGTCCTGAACCCAGTGGCGACGAGGATGGGATGCTACTTGCTGAATTAATTCCGTAAAAGAGGAACCGTCCGATTAGAATACAGCCGTCCCGTAAGCAGCTTCAGGACCGTTCAGAATGTCAAACCTTGGAATCATCCGTGAGTTCGACATCCATTTCCCAGAGAGATGGGAGTCTCATCTGGGACAAATTGAAGGCTACCTGTTGGTAAATCGCATACGGAGGACCACATGAAGGCAGCGGCTTTGCTGTGTCTCAGCGGTCCAGCCGTGTATGATGTAGCTGTTGGGTTGTGTAATCCAGCAGCCGTAGCAACAGTGTCCTACGCCGAACTCACCAAAAAACTTAATGGTCTCTTCATGCCTAAGAGGTCCGAGATATACTGGCACCTGCAGTTCATCAAAAGGAACCAGTTACCGGGCGAATCTACGACTGATTTTGTGGCAGCGGTGCATCAAGCCACATGCTTGTGCAACTTCCCAGACCTGGAAGACCGGATTCGTGACTGGATAGTTTTTGGACTGAGAGATGAGCGGGTACAGCAGAAGGTGGTAGCCAAACCGACCATGGACCTGCAACAGGTCCTAGACGAGATAATGGCCCATGAAGCCACCGGCCACAAGGACTCCTTCTGACCGAGCAGCAGTTCGAGTGGATCAGTGCAGCATGAGAGCATTGTGGACGGCGGGAGTGAGGAACCAGACGAAGAGGTGGAGATTGATGCAATCTCACAAAGGATGGAGAGGTCTCAAATAAGGCGCGACAATGGAGGAAGCCATAAGAAACTGAGGGCGGCAAACAAGCAGTCGAAGTATGCAAGTTTCAACCCCAGGGAGTCCGAGCAAAGGTGTGCCAGCTGCGGGGGCAGTCATTCAAGAGCATCCTGCAAGTTCCGCAGTGCAAAGTGCTGTTTTTGCGGAAAAAACGGACACATTCAAGCTGTCTGCCGCAACCGCAATCGGGACAGTCTCAACGAGCTAGAGGCATCACCAGCAGGTACTAAACCCCCGCCATTAATTGGCACTGAGCCCCCTTGGCCCCAGGCAAAAACAATTGTGGGAAGTGAGGGAATGGTGTCTGTGTCACATTCCACAACACATCAGCTGCTCACACCCAAAATTAAAATTCTGGTCCACTTGCAAGGAATTCCTTGAAAGATGGAGATTGATTCGGGCTCTTCTGTCTCAATAATATCTTATGAGACGTTACAATTGATTAGTGGTCAGAGCAGGAAGCGGATTCCCTTAAGACCCACTAAAATACAGTTAGCAGACTTCCAACGGGCCCCAATCAAGCTGAAAGGCAAAGCTACCTTAGTAGTTAGTTATAAGGGTTTTAAGGGGCCATTGGATGTGTTGGTTAACTGAGGGCAAGAGGGTTAGTCTGGTGGGGCTGAACTGGTTCGATGCCTTGGGCATTTGGCTAGGGGGGATTAACTCCATCCAGCCCAGGAGTCTCGAAGCAGTCTGCAAAAAATTTGCAGATGTGTTCAATGACAAACTGGGAAAATACACGGGTCCTCCTATTAAATTTAATTTAAAACCCGATGTCCTGCCAGTGCAAATTAAAGCAAGGAGGGTTCCATTTGCTCTCAAACACAAGATTGAGAGTGAACTGGAAAAGCTGGTAGGGCAAGGGGTTTTGGAGCCCGTGGATGGGGGAGTCTGGGAAACCCCCATTGTCACCCCATTAAAAGCAAATGGGGAAATTAGGATTTGCGCGGATTATAAGGCAACTATAAACCGCGCTTTAAATCTGCATGCTTACCCGGTCCCAACGGTGAAGCAGGTCCTCTCAGCAATTCAGTCCGGTACTGTCTTCGCTAAACTGGATTTAGCGCAAGCCTATCAGCAACTCCCGGTCACCCCAGAAACGGCTGAGGCTCAGACAATCATGACTCACAAAGGAGCGTTCAAAGTGAATCGCTTGCAGTTCGGCATCGCTGTAGCCCCGGGAATTTTCCAAGAGGTGATGGAAAGAACGCTGAAAGGAATTCCAGGGGTGTGCCCTTACTTTGATGATGTTTTAATTGCTGGTGAGTCAGAGGAGGTCCTAGCTGACAGGTTGCAGGCTGTGTTAACCCGATTCCGATCAGCTGGGCTCAAACTCAAGAGGGAAAAATGTAGTATTGGAGTGGCATCCACGGAGTTCCTGGGATTCTGGATTGATGCCCAAGGCATTCACCCCACTGACTCCAAGATAAGGGCAATTAAGATGGCCCCAACGCCCAAAAATAAGGTGGAACTGAAAGCTTTCCTGGGGCTAATTAATTTTTATCATTCTTTCTTACCCCACAAGGCAGCAATTGCAGAGCCTTTGCATAGACTGCTGGACAAGAAAACACCTTGGAATTGTACAAAAAATCATGATAACAGTTTCAGAAATCTTAAACAGCTGCTGTCAAATAACACTACAATAACTCATTTCATTGAAAACAAGCCCATTTGCATTGCGTGTGATGCATCCCCTTATGGGGTGGGCGCAGTACTAAGTCATTTAGAAGAAAATGGGGAGCAGAAGCCAATTGCTTATTACTCCAGAACTCTTTCAAAGACAGAGAGGAATTATGCTCAGATTGACAAAGAGGCTTTGGCCATAGTTATGGGTGTAAAGAAATTCCATGACTACCTGTATGGTAGAGAGTTCACCATTTTCACTGACCACAAACCATTGTTGGGGCTATTTACAACAGATAAACAGACACCACAAATTCTGTCCCCATGGATGCTGAGGTGGTCCATATTCCTCTCTGCATACTCTTGTAAATTAGTATACAGGCCTGGTAAGGAAATGGGGCACGCGGATGGCCTAAGTAGGTTGCCTTTAACAGGAAGTGAACCAGACCCAGCGCCAGCGGGTCAAATTTTAGCCATCCAGGAACTCCCTGAATGCCCCCTGCAGGCTAAGGACATTGCAGCTGGAACAGCATCAGATAGGGTCATGAGCAGAGTTTCAGTTTGGGTGGCATCGGGATGGCAAGCAAAGAGCCCAGGCCCTGAGTTTAAGGCATACTTTGTTAGAAGACATGAGTTGTCATCTCCTAAAGGATGCCTGCTATGGGGTAGCAGGGTCGTGATTCCTGAAAAGCTTAGAGATAGAGTCCTGCAAGCACTGCATGAAGGACACCCGGGTATTGTAAGAATGAAGGCATTGGCCAGGAGCTATCTGTGGTGGCCTGGCCTGGACAAAGCAATTGAGGGGCAGGTGGCTGCTTGCTATCAGTGCCAAAGGTCCAGGCCAGAGCAAGCACAGGCTCCTGTGCACAAATGGGAGGCAACACACAACCCATGGTCTAGTGTTCACATAGATTATTTATTTATTTATTTATTTATTTATTTATTTATTTATTTATTTATTTATTTTAATTCCATTTATATCCCGCCCTTCTCCAAAGACTCAGGGCGGCTTACAAGCTTAGCAGTAGCCTTCATTCTATGTATATGCCTGCTTATTAGGGCTTTCACACACACCCCAGCAGCATTATTACAAAGTCAGCTTAATTGCCCCCAACAATCTGGGTCCTCATTTTACCTACCTCGGAAGGATGGAAGGCTGAGTCAACCTTGAGCCTGGTGGGATGTGAACCTGCACTAATTGCAGGCAGCTGGTGTTACTTAAGGAGGCATTAGCCCACTGCTCCACCAAGGCATTAGCCCACTGCTCCACCCTTATGCAAGTCCCTTCCAAGGGCAGCTTTTCCTAGTGGTCGTGGATAGCTACTCGAGGTGGTTAGAGGTAGTGCCTGTGAAGAACATGACCACAGCCAAAACTATTCAGGTGCTAAGGGGGCTCTTTGCCACACACGGGTTGTCTGATGTCTTAGTCTCTGATAACGGCCCGCAATTCACATCTGCTGATTTCCAGGATTTCACCAAGGCCAACTTGATTAGGCACATCATGTCCATGCCTTTCCACCCGTCGACCAATGGATTGGCAGAACGAATGGTAAGATTGACCAAGGACGCCTTGAGACGCATCATCACAGGTGACTGGCACCAAAGATTGGCTCAGTTCTTACTGGCACAGCATACCACACCCTGTACAGCCACAGGCAAGATTCCAGCAGAACTGCGTTGGGGAAGGCGTCTCATCACAAAGCTGGACAGACTTCACCCGGACCGAGTGGCTGCAGAGCCAGAGCAACCCAGCTCTGCCAGGGAATTAGGTATCGGTGAACTAGTGTGGGCCAGAAGCTATGGGTCTGGAGACATGTGGATGCAAGGGGTGGTGGTTGACAGAACGGGGCCGCTGTCTTATATTGTTGAGGGGGAAGGGGGCTGTCAAGTCAGAAGGGACATTGATCAACTGAGGAAGAGGGCCCCCGAAAAACAACAAACGATACAGGCCCAGCAGGCACTGCCATCAAACCCTGCATCAAGCCCTGCATCGACAATACAGGCTCAGCCGGCACTGCCATCAATACCGTCATCAAACCGTGCATCAACTCCTACGCTTCAATTGCCAACACCTATGTGTCAAGTGCCAACAGGACATCCAGTCAGTTCTCAGCAGCAACCTTTGGCGGATGTTCCGGGTTGGCTGGAGTTTGCCACAGACACTGAACGCGGGCCAGGGTTGTGTGAGCGGCCTGAGCAACAACCGGATATGGTGCACATTGGCAATAGGGAGTTGGAGCATCAGGGTCAACCACCTGTTGGTGATCCAGGCCAGCAATTACAGCCTCTGAGGCACTCTGCCAGGTCTCGGAAGTCCCTGGCATTCCTGGAGGACTATGTGAGGCCGTGAGGTCAAAGGCGCACATATTCACAACAACTTGTCGAGCGGCCATATGTTGTTTATTAGTTCTTGTCATGGGGGAAGGGGTGTTATGTATATAGTTGGGGTATCATGTTGCAGATAGCCACTGACAACACCAGGTGGCACCTGTAACTGTCCTGATTGGCTGGCCACTCCACGGCGGGAAAATCCAACGTTCTGAGTGGACCAAGCAGGGTATTTAAAGGACGCACGGGGGGGGGGGGTTCTTTGTTACCTTCGTCCTGTACTCAATAAAGGTTGTTACTGCTGAACCTGGCTCTGTTGTCTCCACGTGGTCCTGAACCCACTACTTAACAGTTCCACCTCCATGCCTGCTTTCCAGATACTTTTTTTTCTTTTTTTAAAAAAAGAGATCTAGCACTTTCAGAATAGTAGTGAATACATATTTTAGGAGGTGATGTATAACCAAACATTTTAAAAAGTGTCAGCCAGGCATTACACAGGCCACTGCCTGTGGAAGCCAAATATCATGTTAGTTCAGATACACCAGGGGTGTCAAACTGCTAGCCTGCAGGCCGATTGCTTCATGCGGAGGCCGTGCACACCCCAGCTCCGCCAATGCAAAAAAAGTCATGATACATCACAACACGTCATGTGACGCAGCGAGTTTGACACCCGTGAGATACACAAAATCAACATGGCCACAGAGAGTAATGGCCAATAACAAGAAGGAAGCAGAGTGTGTATGCTGCCACTGAAAGGGACCAATGATAACTGAGCAAATTCCAGTCTGATTGCTGCTGAAGCACCTGAAATCATGCACCCAATAAGGCTTGTGTCAGAAGAAGATGTAGAATGCCTCTTCAATAGTGGATCAAAAGTTGTAGTTTGGGGATGAGACAAAGGTAGCATCATGAGGACATATCTTTAAAGAACTGTTAGCAAGGCATTTCTGAGCTATTGTTAAGTAGACATGTGGATGAAACCCGAATCTGCTTCTCAGCTTTGCTTCAGCTCAAAAATTTTGCACATTCCCCATAATCTCTGCATTGAAGTAGATCAGTTTACATCTCCTCCCGTCTTCCTCCTCCATATGCTGACAGCTTATTTCTTCTGACTCTTCCATTCAACAGGATGTTCAACCACAGCCTACATGGAAGGCAACACCCAGTTTATTATCGCCCTGCCATTGGGCAACCATACAATCATCCTTTTTCTTTCCCCTTAATTGTGGCTGGCCTGATGATACCCAGCAATCAGTCCTACAGGGTTCAGAAACTATTTCCAGCTCCAAATTGAACTGTTCCTTGCCAAGATGCAAGGAACCTAAAAAAGACCTAAAAGAGAACCTTCGGTGAGCAGATCCCAAAGGAAATGTTTTCTGAAATAACTTTAAATACAGCATATTGGATAGGGTTGCATTTCAAGCTTATAAGGAAGAAGATCTAAGAGCAGAATATTTGAATGTGTATATGTGTTTGGAGTATGGAGAACAGACAAGAGGCAATTCTATAAGCATATAAAAGGATTCATGTCAAAAATTTATAAAATATATTTTTGTGTTTTTAACATAACTGCCTAGTTAGGACAGCCTTAACAAATGGCTGTCCTGCATCTGTTTTGTGATTGTCCACAATTTTCCTTCCTTCCTTCCTTCCTTCCTTCCTTCCTTCCTTCCTTCCTTCCTTCCTTCCTTCCTTCCTTCCTTCCTTCCTTCCTTCCTTCCTTCCTTCCTTCCCAAAACTACACTGTGTGCACAATTATTAGGCAAGTGAGTATTTTGACCATATCATCATTTTAATGCATATTTTCCACCTGCAAGCTGTATAAACTTGAATGCTTATTGGATATAAGTATATCAGGTAATGTGTATTTGTGTAATGAGGGAGGGTGTGGCCTAAGGAGATCAACACCCTATATCAAGGTATGCATAATTATTATTATTTTTTAATTTATTAAGTTTATTATTTAAAACATTGGACACGGTACAAACGGACTGACATACCTTCTTGTCTACAATATTCATATATGTATATATACACATAAAATACACTTAAGATACATATCAATTATATATAATAATACAATACTTAGAGCAATCAACCAATCTATAAATTCTAATAGAGAACTTCCTTTTGTTCCCGCCAAAAATAAAACTTATTCCAAATTTTGTAGTAACCTGATTGATCTTTATTTTTAATTTCCAAAGTTAATTTATCCATTTCTGCGCATTCCCAAATTTTCCTTATTACCTCGTTTTCTACTGGAATTTCACTCCTTTTCCAATTCTGGGCAAATGACATTCTTGCTGCTGTAATAATATGAATCATCAGATACAACTCTTCTTTGGAGTATTTCTCTTGTTATGCCCAATAGAAAAAATTCTGGACTAAACTCAACTTCTTGTCTTAGTATTTCTTTTAGCCAGGTCCAAATCATTTGCCAAAATCTTTGTGACTTGCTACAGGACCACCACGTATGAAAATATGTACCTAATTCTTCGGAGCATTTCCAACATTTGGGAGATACTGTCTTATACATTTTGGCTAAACGTGCTGGGGGAAGATGCCATCGGTAGAACATTTTGAATAGGTTTTCTTTGTAAGATGAAGCCAGTGTTATTCTTTTATTTCTGTCCCAGAGCATTTGCCATGTATCAGGATCAATGCCATGACCCAAATTTTTAGCCCAAGTCAGCATAGGGTCCTTCACTTGTTCCTTGAACAACTTATATCTCAGGAGCAAATTATATAATTTCTTTATCTGTTTATTATCTGGGCCCAATAATATTTTATCCAAGGCCATTTCCTGGGTGTTTATCCCCCATTCTTTTTTATCTTTCCCGAATCTTGATTGAATCTGTAAATAGGCCCACCAATCTAGTTTTATTCCTTGTAAATCTAATTCATTTCTAGACTTCAATTCCCCCTCATCATTCATGATGTCCTTATATGAAATTATGTTGCCCAAGTTGAATAGATTTGGATAAACAATCGCTTCGAGGGTGGATAGCCAGACTGGTACTTTAGTATAGTTGTGAATTCTAATTTTGTTCCTAATGTTAAATAATGCTTGCCTAATCCGATGTTTTTGAAAATGTGAAAATAATCCTTGTTTCTCAGTCCATAAAAAGGCGTGTCAACCAAATTGTAAATCATGACCTTCTAAAGTCAGTAATCTTATATTTTTCAGAATTATCCATTCTCTAATCCAATTTAACGCCGCGGCATGGTAATATAACTCCCAGACTGGCAATCCAAATCCCCCGTTTTCCTTTGTATCCTGCAAGTATTTCATTTTAATTCTTGGTTTTTTCCCTTGCCAAATAAAATTTAATGACAGTTTGTTCAGATTTTGGAAAAATTTTGAGTCAAGTTGTATTGGGATATTTTGGAACAAGAACAAGTTTTTGGGCAGGACATTCATCTTGATAACCGCAATTCTCCCCAATAATGAAAGGTTCAAGTTTCCCCATCTTTCCAAATCTCCTTTCATTTGTTTCACTGTTTTATCATAGTTATCTTCTTTAAGTGAAATGCATCTAGCCGTAATATTGATTCCTAAGTATTTTATTTTTTTGACTATTTCTATGTCCTTAATTCCAGCCAATTTTTCTTTTTGTTTGTTAGTCATATTTTTAACAATCATCTTAGTCTTATGTCTATTTATTCTCAATCCAGCAGCTTCACCATATTTAATTAATTCTTCCAGTAATTTTGGTCCCGTGTGATATGGGTCCTCCATGATAAAGACCAAATCATCCACAAATGCTTGAAGTTTAAAAGTTTCCTTTTTAATATCTAATCCTTTTATCTGTGGTTCATTTCTGATTATTCTCATTAGGACTTCTAGTGTCAATATGAACAGCAGTGGAGATAAGGGGCAACCTTGCCGTGTTCCCTTTTGTATTTGAAATTTCCTAGATGTTTCCCCATTAATAATTACTTTTGCTTCCTGGTTCGTATAGATTGCCCTAATTATGTTTATAAATTTTTCACCCATAGCCATAAAATTAAGTTGTTGATATAAAAATGACCATTTTACATTATCAAAAGTCTTCTGGGCATCTAGAAATAGTAACGCCATCTGTTGTCCGCTGTGTAGTTCATAATATTCTAACGTATCCAGTATTACTCTAATATTATGTTTAGTTTGCCTCTTAGCAAGGAAACCATTCTGGTCTACATCTATGAAGTCATTCAGGAATCTTTTAAGTCGTTCAGCTATAATTGTTGTAAATATCTTATAATCTGAATTAAGTAACGATATAGGTCTGTAATTTTGAATTAATGTATGGTCAGTATTATCTTTCGGGATGAGGACTATATTTGCCTCAGACCATGATTTAGGTGTTCTTGCATCTTCTAATACCGCATTGAACACCTCCAGTAAAGGTTGTGCTAAAATATTTTGTTGTTCCTTATAAATTTCTATCGGAAGACCGTCAGGACCCGATGCTTTATTATTTTTTTGTTCATTAATGGCCATTATCACCTCAGACAACCTAATTTCTTCGTTCAACATATTTCTGATTTCCTCTGTAACCTTAGGTAATTTGGCTTTTTGGAAACAATCCTCCACTTTCTCCACGTTTACCTGACTATCATCTTTGTATAATTGCTCATAAAATTCCTGGGCTATAGTTTTTTTCTCCTCTTCCTGATAGTGTATTCTCCCTTTGTCATCACATAGTTTACTAATCCAACTTTTCTCCTTTTGTTTTTTCAATTTGTATGCAAGCCATCGGCCTGGTTTGTTTGCATTTTCAAAAAAGTTCTGTTTTATGCCTCTCATCTGTTCTGCTAGTTTCTCTTTTTCTAGAATATTAAGTTTATGTTTAATTAAATCCATTGATTGTCTGACATTCTTTTTTTGTGGTTCTTGTTGGAGTATTGTTTCTAATCTTTTATATTCCCCTTCTAACCTTTTCCGTTGTTGTTTTTCCCCCTTGTTCTTATTTATCATATATGCCATTGCTACCCCTCTCATTATCGCCTTGGCTGTATCCCAATTATTTTGTACAGAGGTGTCTTCAACTTTATTTTCCTTAAAGAAAAAATCTAATTCTCTCTCCATCTTTGACTTAAAATCATCTTGTTTTAAAATTGATCTTTGTAAGGTCCATCTAGGAATTTTTTTTAAGCCTTTCCAGCTAAATTTCATAGGGTTATGGTCTGCCCAGGTACCTGTGTCAATACACACCTCTTCAACCTCGGAATCAATTTCTTTTGACATCCAAACCATATCGATTCTAGACCATGAATTATGTCGATTAGAGTAACATGTATATTGTCTTGCCTTGCGGTTTCTTTCCCTCCATACATCCTGAATGTTTAAGTCTCTAGCCAAATTAAAAAAGGATCTCGGTAATGTTCTTCTTTTCCTTTTCCTAATCATATTGCCCATATAGTCCAAATTAATGTCTAAGATAGCATTAAAGTCTCCTAGCAAACAAATCTCATCATGATCTATACTACATATCTTATTATGTAGTGTTTTTAAAAAACTGTTCTTGATTTCGATTCGGGGCATATATTTCTACCATCATCACCTTCCTATAATTTATTTCAACCTCAACTATCAATATTCTACCCTCTTTATCATTATAGATTTGTTTGGCTGCCAATTTCTGATTCACATATAGTGCCACCCCTCTCTTTTTCTTTTGTCGGTCTAATGAGACGAATAGATTCCCTATTTTGGTTGGGCTAGCAAATATTTTTGTTGTTCCTTTATATGGACTTCCTGGACTGCAACGATATCTAGTTGTTGACTAATGAGCTTATTAAAAAATTTCCGCCTTTTCATTGGCAAGTTTAACCCATTGATGTTTAAAGACAAAATTCTACACTCTTCTCCCTTAATTTTACTTATTTCTAGATTTTGTAGATCTCGTTGTCCGGGGCGCTCTCACATCTTTATCTCTAGCTCCATGTGACTCTGTAGTCTCTCCAGGTTTATTCCTTCTATCCTCTACTCCTAAAGCTTTCCCTTCCGTAGCTATCCGTCTTGTGTCTCTTTCTCTTACCTCCCTTCCGTCTTGATCTTCTACTTCTACTTCATCTTGGTTGTTAAAGTGGAGTTTATAGAAATCTTCTGCCTTCTCTATTGAATCCAATCTGTACCTTCTATCCTGCCATGTAACTAAAATACCTTCTGGAGTTAGCCATCTAAAGTTCACATTATCACTAATCAATTTCGATGTTAAAAATTGATAGCCGCGTCTCAAATCCCTCATAATTATGTGCATAATTATTAGGCAGCTTCTTTTCCTCAGGCAAAATGGGCCAAAAAGAATCAGAATCAGAATAGAGCTGGAAGGGACCTTGGAAGTCTTCTAGTCCAGCCCCCTGCTCAAGCAGGAGATCCTATACCATTTCAGAGAAATGACTGTCCAGTCTCTTCTTAAAAACCTCCAGTGATGAAGCACCCACAATGTCTGAAGGCAAGCTGTTCCACTGGTTATTTAACTGACTCTGAAAAGTCAAAACTTGTAAAAAGTCTTTCAGAGGGATGCAGCACTCCTGATATTGCTAAAATATTGGGGTGTAATCACAGAACCATCAAACATTTTGTTTCAAATAGTCAACAGGGTCACAAGACAAGGAACGTGTTGAGAAAAAAAGATGCAAATTAACTGCCAAAGATTTGAGAAGAATCAAATGTGAAGCTACCAGGAACCCATTTTTCTCCAGTGCTGTCATATTCCAGAACTGCAACCTACCCGTAGTGCCCAGAAGTACAAGGTGTTCAGTGCTCAGAGACATGGCCAAGGTAAGGAAGGCTGAAACCCAACCACCACTGAACAAGACACATAAGTTGAAATGGCAAGACTGCCCCAAGACATATCTGAAGACAGATTTTTCAAAGGTTTTATGGACTGATGAGATGAGTGACTCTTGATGGACCAGATCAGTGATGGCGAACCTTTTAGAGACCCAGTGCCCAAACTGCAACCCAAAACCCACTTATGTATCATCAGGTGCTGGGTGGGTGTGGCCCATTGGGTGGGCGTGGCCCATTGGGTGGGCATGGCCCATTGGGTAGGCGTGGCTGCAGTGGTCACAGCAGACTGGGTGGGCGTGGTATCTGGCAGGTGGGACGGTGGGCAGGAGGTTCATCTTGTCATGTGAGGCGAAGTGAGGCAGGGGGCAGGGTGACTGCTGCCTGATACCATCACCCCCCCGCACACAGTGAGCACATGGGGGCCAACTGTGTCCATCAGCAGCCACAGCCTGCCAGCCCTTCGGTTTCAGCGCGATGTGGCTGTTTGCTGCCTCGTGCGTTGCACCCAATGCAGCTGCCATGAGGCTGCGGAACAAGCCGGGCGGAGGTAAGGAACTGGTATACCAGTTTCTTACTGCCACCCAGCTTGTTCTGCAGCCTCATGGCAGTGGCACTGGGCAGGAGGTGGCAAATGGCCAGTTTCAGTGCAAGATGGCTATTTGCCTCTGGCCACGGCCATTTGCCGCCTTGTGTGTCACACCCAATGGCACTGCCATGAGGCAGCGGAACAAGCTGTGGGGAGGTAAGGAACCAGTATACCGGTTTCTTACCACCACCCGGCTTGTTCCGTGGCCTCATGGCAGCGGCATTGGGCAGGAGGCGGCAAATGGCCAGTTTCGGTGTGATGCAGCTGTTTGCCACCTCGCGTATTGCGCCCAATGCTGGTGCAATGCAGCTCAGCCAAAAGCGGCTGTGAAACAAGTGGGGCAGGTTTAACCCCCACCCTCCACGTGGTTCTCCCTGCCACCGCCTTTTTCCCCCACCCGCCATGCGGATCACCCTACCATCGTCACCGTTTTCTCCCCACCCGCCGCGCGGATTGCCCTGCCACCGCTGCCTTTCCCCCCACCCACCATGCAGATCACTCTGCCACCGCCTTTTCCCCCCTACCCACCACACAGATCGCTCTGCCTCCACTGCCATTTCCCCCCCCTACTCGCCGCGAGGATTGACATGCCACCACTGCCACTTGGAAAAGACCTTTTCTAAGCTTCCAGAGCTCGCATCCATGACTGCGGGGTGATTTTGCGGCACGCCAGTGGCCTGATTCAGGCTCCAGAGACCTGGAAAAGGCCTCTGCTGCCCAGTTCTACGGCTGCAGAGCGATTTCATGCACCTCCCACAGCCAATCCAGGTGGCAGAGGCCTTTTCCAAGCCTCCAGAGCTCACATCCATGGCTGTGGGGTGATTTTGTGGTGCCTCAGCAGCCCGATATGAGCTCCAGAGGCTTGGAAAAGGCCTCTGCTGCCCGGATTTGTCATGGAGGGGGCGTGAAGTCTCTCTGCAGCCCTAGATCCAGGTGGCAGAGGCCTTGTCCAGGCCTCCGGAGCCTGGATTGGACGACTGCTGCACCACAAAATTGCCCCATGGCCATGGATGTGAGCTCCAGAGGCTTGGAAAATGCCTCTGCCGCCCATATCGGCCATGATGGGGTGCAAAATCACTCCGGAGGCTTACCTGGACTTTTGCTGTCAGCTGCCTCCACCATCCAGCCTGGATCTGCCCAGCTCTTGCAGCTGTTCCCTGACTCCCAGTGCAGAGAGAGAGCAAGAGTGAGGCGCACCTGGAGAGGCAGAGGGGAGCAGCCTGGCCCAACCTCCCTCTGGGCCAATGGCACACATGCTCACAAGGACAGCTGCATGTGCTACCTGTGACATGTGTGCCATAGGTTCGCCACCACGGGACCAGATGGATGGGCCCATAGCTGGATCAGTAACGGGCACAGAGCTCTACTTTGACTCAGATGCCAGCAAGTGGAGGTGGGGTACTGGCATGGGCTGGTATTATTAAAGATGAGCTAGTTGGACCTTTTCAAGTTGAAGATGGACTCAAAATCAGCTCCCAAACCTACTGCCAGTTTTTAAAAGACACTTTCTTCAAGCAGTGGTACAGGAAAAACTCTGCATCTTTCAAGAAGATGATGGTTTTTATGCAGGACAATGCTCCATAGCATGCATCGAAGTACTCCACTCCATGGCTAGCCAGTAAAGGCCTTAAAAGGTGAAAGAATAATGACATTGGACCCTTCCTCACCTGACCTAAACCCTATTGAGAACTCTCGTGCCCTTGTTAAATGGGAGATTTACGGTGAAGGAAAACAGTACACCTCTCTGTCTGGGAGGCTGTGGTTGTCAGGGGCGTATCGTGGGCTGTGCTTTCTGCCGTGATCAGCTCTCCCATTGCCCAGGACAGCACCAAGGGTGGCCGACTGCTCAAGGAGGCTTGGTTCTTGGACGAGTTTTCAATTAACCGCCGTATAGATCTGCTCCCCACCTACCAAGCACACAAGAGCTGGGAAGAACAGCGCGAGCAACGCAAACACTTACGGAGAGTGCCTTCAAGGCAGGACCAGGACCTCTTGGCCGCGCGACACCATCGCATCATAATAGGTAAAAAAGGGGGGGAGAAATCCACAAAAACATCTAACATGGAGACATGTGAGACAACGGGAGAGGTGATCATGGCAGAAAGAACAGTCCACGATCTGCCCCTGACAACAAGCATCCAGACACATTCGCACTTCATGAGGAGGGCACAATGCCCCCAACCTGAGAACACACAGACAAGAGCGAGTGCGAGGCAGCTCAGGACAATACGGCCAGTGGAGGCGAATAGATCCATGACATGCTCTATGAGCAGAGCGCAAAAAACGCCGGCAGTATCAATGTGTTCCCTCATCTCCGGCAATTTTACTCTGACGATGTTGGCAGTTGGCCAATGAAAGCTAGGTATATTAAACTGGTTAGTTTTGACTAATATATAATCAGCCCAAGTTCAAATCTCAGATAAAAAGGGTATGACTGACTGATGAGAACATAAGAAGTTCGAAATGATCATTTCAGCCTCCCTAAAATTCTTTATTAGCAATTTGAATAATTTACACAAATAATGAGCTGTCATAAGTTGTGACTATATCCTGTGGATAGCCAAAAGAGGGAAAAAAGAGTTAATTAGGAAGGCATATTCAAATGGCTTGACAAATATTTAACACATATATCTTCCTTCCTTCCTAGCTAATAGAGAAAGAACCTGTGGCTCAGGAAGTTAAAGCAACTGCCTAATATATAATCAGCCCAGGTTCGAATCTCACATAAAAAGGGTATGACTGACTGATGAGAACATAAGAAGTTTGAAATGATCATTTCAGCCTCCCTAAAATTCTTTATTAGCAATTTGAATAATTTACATATACATATATATATATATATATATATATATATATATATATATATATATATATATATATATATATATATATATATATATATATATATATATATATATATATATATATATATATATATATATATATATATACATGTTTTCTGAGGTTTTCGCGGGTGTTTGTATGTGGATCTTTGGTCATTCGGGTTTTTCCCCACCTTCGATTCTAAGCGGGAAAAAACCCGAATGACCAAAGATCCATATATATATATATATATATATATATATATATATATATATATATATATATATATATATAGATATATATAGATATATATAGATATATATAGATATATAGATAGATAGATAGATAGATAGATAGATAGATAGATAGATAGATAGATAGATAGATAGATAGATATAGATATATATATATATATGGATATATATATATATATATATATATATATATATATATATGGATATATATATATATATATATATATATATATATATATATATATATATATATATATATATATATATATATATATATATATATATATATATATATATATATATATATATATATATATATATATATATATATATGGATATATATATATATATGTGTGTGTAATTTTTTTGGCTTGCTAACAAAGAATACCCCTTCATGGATTACTGCCTTGTCGAGGCGAAGGGGCTTGCGTAATTCAATGAAGCTATGTGATATGCCATGCAGGGCCACCCAAGATGGACAGGTCATAGCAGAGAGTTCTGACAAAACATGATCCACTGGAGAAGGAAATGGCAACGCACTCCAGTATCTTTGCCATGAAAACCCTATGGAGAGTACCAAAAGGCAAAACGATATGACACTGGAAGATGAGCCCCTCAGGTCGGAAGGCATCCAATATGCTACTGGGGAAGAGCAGAGGGCTAGTACTAGTAGCTCCAGAAAGAATGAAGCGACTGTGCCAAAGCCGAAAGGACGCTCAGCTGTGGATGTGTCTGGTGGTGAAAGGAAAGTCCTATGCTATAAAGATTTTTCTCCATAGGAACCTGGAATGTAAGATCCATGAATCAAGGAAAGCTGGACGTGGTCAAAAAAGAGATGACAAGACTGAACATCGACATCTTAGGTATCAGCAAACTAAAATGGACAAGAATGGGTGAATTTAATTCAGATGACCATGAGGTATACTACTGCGGGCAAGAATCCCTCAGAAGAAATGGAGTAGCCTTCATAGTCAATAAAAGAGTAGGAAAAGCAATACTGGGATACAATCCTCAAAATGACAGAATGATCTCAGTTCAAATCCAAGGCAAACCATTCAATGTCACAGTAGTCCAAGTCTATGCCCCAACCACCAGTGCTGAAGAGGATGAAATTGACCAGTTCTATGAAGCCCTACAGCACCATATAGAACTAACACCCAAAAATGATGTCCTTATCATCATGGGGGATTGGAATGCTAAAGTAGGAAGCCAAAAGATAACCGGAAGAACAGGCAAGTTTGGCCTTGGAGTACAAAATGAAGCAGGGCACAGGCTGATAGAATTTTGTCAAGAGAATACGATGGTCATAGCAAACACTCTTTTCCAACAACCCAAGAGATGGCTCTACACAAGGACATCACCAACATTGTACAACAGGTAGCAACCAAAACCATCCCAAAGAAAAAGAAATGCAAGAAATCAAAATGGCTGTCTGAGGAAGCTTTGCAAATAGCTGAGGAAAGGAGGGAAGTGAAAGGCAAGGGAGAAAAAGAAAGATATGCCCAATTGAATGCAGAATTCCAGAGAATAGCTAGAAGAGATAAGAATGCCTTCTTAAATGAACAGTGCAAAGAAATAGAAGAAAACAATAGAATAGGTAGGACCAGAGATCTTTTCAAGAAAATTGGAGAGATGAAGGGAATGTTTCATGCAAAAATGGGCATGATAAAGGACCAAAATGGCAGGGACCTAACAGAGGCAGAAGAGATTAAGAAGAGGTGGCAAAATTACACAGAAGAACTATACAAGAATGAGCTTAATGTCCCTGATAATCACAATGAGGTGGTCACTGACCTCGAGCCAGACATCCTAGAATGTGAAGTGAAGTGGGCCTTAGAAAAGCTGAGCAACAACAAAGCTAGTGGAGGTGACAGTATTCCAGCTGAGCTATTCAAAATTTTAAAAGACGATGCAGTAAAAGTGCTACACTCATTTTGCCAGCAAATTTGGAAAACTCAACAGTGGCCACAGGATTGGAAAAGATCAGTTTACATTCCCATTCCAAAGAAAGGCAGTGCCAAAGAATGTTCAAACTACCGCACCATTGCACTCATTTCTCATGCTAGTAAAGTTATGCTTAAAATCCTACAAGCTAGACTCCAGCAGTATATGGATCTAGAATTACCAGAAGTACAGGCAGGATTTCGAAGAGGGAGAGGAACTAGAGATCAAATTGCCAACATATGTTGGATCATGGAGAAAGCTAGGGAGTTCCAGAAAAACATCTACTTCTGCTTCATTGACTATGCTAAAGCCTTTGATTGTGTGGATCATAACAAACTGTGGCAAGTTCTTAAAGAGATAGGCATACCAGACCATCTTATTTGTCTCTTGAGAAACCTATATGTGGGCCAAGAAGCAACAGTGAGAACAGGACACGGAACCACTGATTGGTTCAAAATTGGGAAAGGAGTCAGGCAAGGCTGTATACTGGCTCCCTGCCTGTTTAACTTATATGCAGAGCACATCATGAGAAAGGCAGGGCTAGATGAATCAAAAGTTGGAATTAAAATTTCTGGGAGAAATATCAACAACCTAAGATATGCAGATGATACCACTTTAATGGCAGAAAGTGAAGAAGAACTAAAGAGCCTCTTGTTGTGGGTGAAGAAGGAGAGTGCAAAACTTGGGTTGAAACTTAACATTAAGAAAACCAAGATCATGGCATCCGGCCCTCTCAATTCCTGGCAAATAGATGGGGAAGAAATGGAGGTAGTGACAGATTTTATTTTCCTGGGCTCCAAGATCACTGCAGATGGGGACTGTAGCCAAGAAATTAAAAGACGCTTGCTCCTAGGGAGGAAAGCAATGGCAAATCTAGACAGCACACTGTTCTGTACCAGCCTGCTACCGGCCCTGCAGAAAAGGCAGGGACAACCCCTTTACAAACGGCAAGAGGCTGGAATTACGCCTGCCAAATTTATAGCTACAAAAACAAACAAGACACGAACCAAGAAACAGGAGCTTTAAGAAACAGGAACTATCCAAGCAGTTGCCTTCAGCAAACAAGCCCTCCCACACATTCCCCTTATATAGAGTTCAGGGCGTGGCTTCTCTCTGCCTCCTTCCGAGGAGCCCCATTGCCTTCCTCTGTTTACTCCTAATTGACTGCCTCCTGCGTCGGGCGTCCTTGAACAGGGCCAGCTGTGGGTCATCTTCATCCACGCTGTCAGGCTCACACAGCTGGGTCTCCGTGGTGACCAAGTGGGAGGGGCCTGGCTGAGGGCTCTCATCAGCAAGATCTTCAACCCCCTCATCAAGGTCTTCAACACCCCCCTCCTCCTCTGAGTCGTCCGACCCAACTGCCGAACCCACTAAAAAGCTGTTGTGATTCAGGGTCAGTCTGTGGGTTCGGCAGTTGGGTCGGACGATTCAGAGGAGGAGGTGGGGGGTGTTGGAGAGCTTGCTGAGAATAATATTGAGGCTCCACAGAGCCCTCAGCCAGGCCCCTCCCACCTGGTCACGACGCAGACCCAGCTGTGTGAGCCTGACAGCGTGGATGAAGATGACCCACAGCTGGCCCTGTTCAAGGACGCCCGACGTAGGAGGCAGTCAATCAGGAGTAAACAGAGGAAGGCAATGGGGCACCTCGGAAGGAGGCAGAGAGAAGCCACGCCCTGAACTGTTTAAAAGGGGAATGTTTGGGAGGGCTGGTTTGCTGAAGGCAACCGTTTGAATAGCTCCTGTTTCATGGTTCATGTTTGCTCTCTTTGCTCTGTTTGCTCTGTTTATGTTTTTATGTTAATAAATTTGGCAGGCTTAGTTCCAGCCTCTTGCCTTCTTGTAAAAGGGGTTGTCTCTGCCTTTTCTGCAGGGCCGGTAGCAGGCTGGTACAGAACAAAAGCAAAGACATCACCCTGTCAACAAAAGTGCGTATAGTCAAGGCTATGGTCTTCCCAGTTGCAATGTATGGCAGTGAAAGCTGGACCATAAAAAAAGCTGAGCGCCAAAGAATCAAGGCCTTTGAACTATGGTGCTGGAGAAGACTCCTGCGAGTCCCTTGGACTGCAAGGCGATCAAACCAGTCAGTCCTAGAGGAGATCAACCCTGACTGCTCTTTAGAAGGCCAGATCCTGAAGCTAAAACTCAAATACTTTGGCCACCTAATGAGAAGGAAGGACTCACTGGAGAAGAGCCTAAAGCTGGGAAAGATTAAGGGCAATAGAAGAAGCGGATGACAGAGAATGAGGTGGCTGGATGGAGTCACTGAAGCAGTAGGCGTGAGCTTAAATGGACTCCAGAAGATGGTAGAGGACAGGAAGGCCTGGAGGAATGTTGTCCATAGGGTCGCGATGGGTCGGACACGACTTCGCAGCTAACAACAAAAACAAAGAATAAAGGGAGACCGATATGATCATTTCAAACTTATTTGTTCTCATCAGTCAGCCATACCCTTCTGAGATTCGAACCTGGGCCGACTGCATCTTAAGCAGTTGTTTTAACCCCTAGATAGATATTCTTCTAAGAAAGCCCAAACCTCACTTTTACTTTCTTAAATATTCAGGTTTGAGGTTATTTTGGATTGACCGAGAGCACTGTAGTTGTTCACTAATAACATTAATCCTCAAAAATATGACTTGCCTAATAATTGTGCATACAGTATAGTACCTTATATATGTATGGACCTAAAGTATTAATTTCACCCCTCAAAACCCCCAAACTTCTCTTAAAAATGTTCCTGCCACTTTTAGACTGCAGTCCTTGATAATGCCATGGAAAACCAAGTATGGTTCTCAGGGTAAAGGAAATGACTTATTTCTGTCCTGGCAAATGAGCAGCATTTTTACTGCAGGATCTAATCTGGGTCAGTCACCAGGACCAGAGGTTTTGTCTTCCAAGCTTTCAGACTCATTTTGGAACCCATCCTCAGGGAACTTCTCTGTATCCCTGAGGATGGGCTCCAGCATGACTCCGAAAACTCAGAGGACAAAACCTCTGGTCCCGGTGACCGACTCAGATTGGCTCCTGCATCTTTATACTGGGACAAGTATATTCGCTTTCATTCAACATTTTTACTCATCATTTTCAAATATTTGCATTTCTTTTCCACCTTTTTTCATTAAACTAAAAAGAATTTTTAAATAAAAATTGGTTTAAAATATCATTTTAAATGATGATTAAATATCTTATTAAAATTATTCATCGCAACGTACTTTCACGTATGGTGGACCTGTAAAAAGGTTAAAGCTTTTTGGATTAAAATCTGGTGGAATATGCAGAAGATATTTAAGCAAAGGATAAAGTTTTGTCCGCAATTGTTTTTATTGGGCATAATTACGGATACTACTGTTGTGGACACTAAGTTGATGTTGAACTTAATTACGGCAGCAAGACTTTTAGTAGGTCAATATTGGAAGAAGGAGGAACTGCCGACTATAGAAGAATGGACTTTAAAAGTTTCTGACCTGGCGGAAATGGCAAAGATATCGGCTTATCTGAAAGACCATTCGCAACAACGTTATATTATGGAGTGGAAAAAGTGGATTGATTACATCCAGAACAAATATGGGACCAAAAAGTTTCATTTAGCATTTGTATAAGTTTTGATGTGATATTAGTATTGCTTGTAGTCATTTTATACGAGCTAGAGTGTGATAGACTTAATAGCTTATTGTTGTTAGCATATGGTTGTTTATGATTGCTTTTATTTTTATACCTTGTATTTAGCTCTGCGAAGTCGGGGAGGGGGGAAGGGGAGGGGGGAGGGTTAGGGAGGGCTAGGAAGGGTTGGGTAGGGGGTGGGGGGGAGGGATTGTTAAAGATAAAATGTATTGAAAAACTTTTCAATAAAAAAAATTATTCATCTGTTGTATAATTTCAGTGCTAAAAAGCAGTAAAACATATTAAGCTAATGCAATTTTTTTTTAAATTCCTGCAATATTTTCTGGAAAACAAAACTATTATCAGAAATATAAATAGATTATTTATTGGTAATTTTAAATCTACATGGTATAATATTAACATGTATGTGAAGAAAATGGCCAATTCACAACTTATTCTTTTTTTAATGTTTTATTGATTTTTAAGAATTACAATCTTTAGTGCTTAGTAAACAATGTGTTGTCTAGGTTCACATATTTGACATTAACTTCTTCAATATAAATCTGTTCAGTACTACACAATCCAGTATTTTCCCCCTGATCCTCCTTTTTTCCATTTTCCCCTCATTACACAGTTACAATTTTTGGTACTATTGATGTATACAAAGTTAGATATAAGCATTTTCATCATATTAACAAGAGCACAAAAACAGGATGTTGATTTATGAATTGATACTATTGTTATTTCTATAATATTAGTATCCAAAAATTGTCAGTCAGGTAAGGTTGTAATCCACAATGTTCAAAGTGTTCAACCTTCCTGAAGACAGCTCAAAAGTCTCTCCCAGCCAGATGTAGTCCAAAGTCAATTTTTTCTTTCTCTCCCACTAGCTCTTGAGATTAAAAGTCCAAGCTCAATAGGTATTTATAATCCAAGAAGGTCAGGGTGATAAGTATGCCAAAATATTTTCCTTTATTGCCAGCTGTTCTCCCAAGCTAGGAGTTACCAAGCAGCCAGGAAGCAAGTTATAGTGCTCTACACAAATCCACCACTAGATGTCATTCAAAGTCCATTTTCCACTCTTAAGACAAAGGATTGATTTTTTATATTTAGCCTCAATATTTTTTTTTCAAAGAGAAAATCTTAACAGTTATCTCAGTTCTTAAATTTACCAAAGCTGTAGCTTTATGTTACTTCACTTCAGTATTGTATGTTTTTGTCCCACATAAAATTAAAATGCCGCTTCCGTTAACATTCGGAGGTTTTAGCTTCTTGGGAGCCTTTCCCAGGAAATTCAATTGTAAAATAGTAAAGAAAGAATCAATATTCTCACCCAGTTCCAAACATGCTGTTTACGATGTGTGCTTTTTCTTCTTCAGTTGTCAGCAGCTAATGGCCGGCCACAGGAATGTAGCCAGTCTTTCCCCTGCTGGTTTGGAGAGCTTTCCTTAGATCGAACGGAAAGACCACCATCTCTCTGTGATCAAGAAGGCACCCTTCCTCTTCATCGCCTCTTTGGGATGACTTTAGGCCCTTTTTAGGGGCCCCAGCAGGCCGAAATTGGGCGCAGAAGGCAGAGCCCTGCCTTCCAGAGTCCCTTTTTGCTGCGACACAAAACCGCCAATTCACAACTTATTCTGATGTATAGGATGGCTGAAATAAAAATGAAGATCTCAGCTAATTTTTTTCTTAAGGTACCTTATTGAATTCCACCCCTAAAGTAGAAATACCTGGAAAATATATATCTTTAATATCTCAGAAACTACCGTATATTCAAAATGATCTCCACTTTTTAAAAAATGTTAAGGAACACAATAGGAGTATACCTAATCACAAGGGAAATGTCAGTATATGAATATAACATGTATAGAGTATATACAGTATATCCATACGTGGACATATGTGTAAACATATTCATGTGAAAAAGTAGCTCACATTTGGGTTGGACTATTTGTAGAAATGTTATAAGAAATCAAAATATTCTTAAATCACCCAGCTGATTTAGTGGACGTTTTTTAATACAGATAAATTACTAAACCAATAATTCCAAATTTGAAATGATTATAAAAGAAAGTGAGGAAAATGAAGAATATATAGGTAAAGGAAGAATTGGGAGAATATAGAGAATAGTAACTGAACTAGAAGATCAGGGGAAAGGTTTAAAATTAATCTGTGAAACAGATTTAGGAGAAATAAACGACAAAGATTGGAAAAATATATGGAACAGAAGAGTATATAAGAATATGTCAGAGTTAAGGAAAATGGATATAAAGTGACATGGAGGTCCCCTTCAAAAAGGAGAAAATTTTTACACGTTTACAAAAATTAAAAATGGATATAATTTGTCTTCAAGAAACACATATTAAGAGACAACATTTCAAAATCCTAGAACAACCAAAATTTGGCAAACTCTACTTTGCATCGGCATCTCAAAAGAAAAGAGGAGTAGACTTTTATATTAAAGAAAAGATGAATCCCAAACAAATTTACGCAGATGAAGAGGGAAGAATATTAATGGTTGAAATTATGATGGACCAAAAGCAGATATTGATGGTTGCAACATATACACTTAAAGACAAACAAGAACAATTCTATTAAAAATTATATAAGAAAATACTAGACCTAAATTATCAAAATTTCTGTATAATGGGAGATTTTAATGCAATAGTAGATGGAACTCTGGATTATAAAAGCACCAAGCAAGGAAGAAAAGGAGGAAATCTACTACCTAAAGCGTTTACAAAACTGATAGAAGAATTTTGTATCCAAGATATATGGAGAGAGAAAAACCCAGAGAAATCACAATATACTTTTTACTCAAACAGACATAAATTATGGTGTAGAATTGACATGATATGGACTTCTTTGGACTTGAAAACGATGATCCAAGAGGTCGAGATAGAAACCAAAGTTTGGGCAGACCACAACCCAATAAAAATGATTTGGAAAGGAACTAAGAAGAAACCAAGATGGTCCCTAAATAAATCTATACTGAAGGAAAAAGAATTTCTACAATTAGCGACAAAGGAAATGGAATTCTTCTTTAAAATAAACAAGAAGGAAGAAACATCACTTCAAAATGTTTGGGATACGGCTAAAGCATATTTCAGAGGGTTCGCTATAACCTATATTGCTAAAAAGAATAAAGAAAAAAAACCTACAATTAAGGATGAGGAATCAGAATTGCAAATAGACCCACAAAAGGTAATACTTAAGAAATGTATGGAGATAATAAAGCATAAATTAAACTTGGCCAGGATGGAAATAATGGCTCAACATATTAAACGGACTAAACAGAACTTCTTTAAAAATGCCAATAAGCTGGGAAGGTGGTTAGCATATAGACTAAAAAAATAAAAAGAAAAGAAAATGATAAGCTACAAGATGCAAAACGAGAAGTACAGTTTCAAAATGATATAATGAAAAAAAAATATTAAAGACTACTATGAGACACTTTACAAGGCAGAGAAAATCCCTAAAGAAAAAATACAGCAGTATTTAAAAAAAGCAGAATTACCAAAAATTCCAGAGAAGATTTGAACTATATTAAATGGGACAATATCAATGATGGAGATTATAGAAGCTATAAAAAGGCAAAAAAAGGATAAGACTCTGGGGCCAGATGGACTACCTGCAGAATTTTACGTATCACTACAAGATGTGTTAAGTCCGACTTTGAAAGAACTGTGCAATGAAATTCTTTTGGAAGCTAAAATACCAAAGACATGGGCTGAAGCCAATATTACTCTAATACCTAAAGAAGATACAGATTTGACACATATAAAAAATTATAGACCAATATCATTACTAAGGAGGGACGTGGTGGCTCAGTGGGTTAGGACGCTGAGCTTGTCAATCAGATGGTCGGCAGTTTGGCAGGTCAAATCCCGAGTGCCGCGTAACAGAGGGAGTGCCTGTTACTCGTCCCAGCTTCTGCCAACCTAGCAGTTTGAAAGCACGTAAAAATGCAAGTAGAAAAATAGGGACCACTACAGTGGGAAGGTAACAGCATTCCATGCGCCTTTGGCGTCTAGTCATGCCAGCCACATGACCACGGAGATGTCCTCGGACAATCGCTGGCCGTTCGGCTTTGAAATGGAGATGAGCACCGGCCCCTAGAGTTGGAAACGACTAGCATGCATGTGCGGGGGAACCTTTACCTTTACCTATCATTACTAAATGTAGACTATAAAATTTTTGCCTTGATAATGGCAGAAAGAATTAAGAAATTTTTGATCGCATTTATACACACAGACCAAAATGACTTTTTGCCAAAAAGACAGATAAAAAATAACTTAAGAACGATCCTCGATGTCTTAGAGTATTATGAAATCAATCCAGGGAAACAGATGGCATTAATATTTCTCGATGCACAAAAAGCATTTGATAATTTAAACTGGCAATTTATGTTTCAGCAACTTGCAGAAATGGACTTTGGGAAAAAATTTATAAATACAATTAATACAATCTATGACAAACAGACTGCTAGAATAATTGTAAATGAAGACTATACAGAAAAGTTTAATATTAAAAAGGGTACAAGACAGGGATGTCCATATAGCCTCTTGCGAGAAGAGAAGGTTGTTCAAAACTGGTTTCAATATACTCAGTTACGGGCCAGGTGGAAAGAAGATCAGAAAAATGGTTTTACAATGACTGATGAAAATTTGATAAAGCAAATTAGAAATCAGGGACCAGCACATATTAAACGGATATATCTTGCGTTGATAGAGATTGATTCGGAAACAGAACTTGTTAAGGATTGTATGATAAAATGGGCCCAAAACATCCAGGAAGTTATCACAATGGACACGTGGGAAAAGATTTGGGTGAGGAACGTAAAATTTACACAAGCTCAAAATCTAAGAGAGAATTTTTACAAAATGTTTTATAGATGGCATCTAGATCCTAAAAAGCTTGCAAGTATGTATCCGAATTATCAGCCTAAATGTTGGAGGTGTGGTGATGAAGACGCAACATATTTTCACATATGGTGGACTTGTAAAAAGGTTAGGGCTTTTTGGATAAAAGTCTGGTGGAACATGCAGAAGATTTTTAAACAGAGGATAAAGTTTTGTCCGCAACTTTTTTTGTTGGGAATAATTACAGATGCTACAGTTGTGGACACTAAGTTGATGTTGAATTTTATTACGGCAGCAAGACTTTTGATAGGTCAGTATTGGAAGAAAGAGGAACTGCCGACCATAGAAGAGTGGACTTTAAAGGTTTCCGACCTGGCAGAGATGGCGAAGATTTCGGCTTATTTGAAAGATCACTCGCAAGAACGCTATATTATGGAATGGAGAAAATGGATTGAGTTTATCCAGAACAAGTATAGGGTTAAGAAGTTTTATGTAGCATTTGAATAAGTCTTCTTTCTTTTTTTCTTTTTTTTTATTTTAGTTTCTTTATATATATTTAATATTACTAAGGTTTGTTTTATCCTATATAAGCTAGAGAGTGATGGATTTTAGAGTTTATAGTTGTTAGTATGTGGTTGTTTATGATTGTTTTTTTTTGTATATACCTTGTATTTAGCTCTGGGAAGTCGGGGGGGAGGGGGGGAGGGGGGAGAGGTAGGGGGGAGGGAGAAGGGAGGGGGAGGGGGGTTTTTAAAGAAAAATTGTATGTTAAAACTTTTCAATAAAAAAAAAAGACAGGGATGTCCATTATCCCCACTGTTATTTATATTAACATTGGAAGTACTGAAAAGAAATATCAGACAAGATATTGAAATTAAAGGACTGGAGATAAAAGATGAAAAATATAAATTGCAAGCATTTGCAGACAACTTGGTTTTTATATTGGAAGAACCTCTTGAAACAAGCAAGATATTGCTGGAGACAATAGAAAAATATGGTGAAGTGGCAGGCCTGATAATAAATAGAAAAAAGACTAAAGTGTTGACAAAGAACTTAACAGAAAAACAGAAAACCCAACTTGCAAAAAAACCAAACCTTCAAATAACCAAAAAAGTTAAGTATTTGGGAATTTACTTAACAGCAAGATGTATAACACTAAAAGAGGACAATTATTTGTTCTTGTTACTTGCGAAGTCGTGTCCGACCCATCGCGACCCCATGGACAATGATCCTCAAGGCCTTTGTCACCTCTACCAACTTCTGGAGTCCATTTAAGCTCATGTCTTCTGCTTCACTGACTTCATATAGCCACCTCATTCTCTGTCGACCCCATCTTCTCTTGCCCTCAATCTTTCCCAGCATTAGGCTCTTCTCCAGCAAGTCCTTCCTTCTCATTAGGTGGCCAAAGTATTTGAGTTTCAACTTCAGGATCTGGCCTTCTAAAGAGCAGTCAGGGTTGATCTCCTCTAGGACTGACCGGTTTGATCGCCTTGCAGTCCAAGGGACTCGCAGGAGTCTTCTGCAGCACCATAGTTCAAAGGCTTCAATTCTTTGCCACTCAGCCTTTCTTATGGTCCAACTTTCACTGCCATACATTGCAAGTGGGAAGACCATAGCCTTGACTATACGCACTTTTGTTGACAGGGTGATGTCTCTGCTTTTTAGTGTGCTGTCTAGATTTGCCATGGCTTTCCTCCCCAGGAGCAAGCATCTTTTAATTTCTTGGCTACAGTCCCCATTTGCGGTGATCTTGGAGACCAGGAAAATAAAATCTGTCACTACCTCCATTTCTTCGCCATCTATTTTCCAGGAATTGAGAGGGCTGGATGCCATGATCTTGGTTTTCTTAATGTTCAGTTTCAACCCAACCTTTGCACTCTCCTTCTTCACCCGCAACAAGAGGCTCTTCAGTTCTTCTTCACTTTCTGCCATTAAAGTGGTATCATCTGCATATCTTAGGTTGTTGATATTTCTCCCAGAAATTTTAATTCCAACTTTTGATTCATCTAGCCCTGCCTTTCTCATGATGTGCTCTGCATATAAGTTAAACAGGCAGGGAGCCAGTATACAGCCTTGTCTGACTCCTTTCCCAATTTTGAACCAATCAGTGGTTCCGTGTCCAGTTCTCACTGTTGCTTCTTGACCCGCATATAGGTTTCTCAAGAGACAAATAAGATGGTCTGGTACTCCCATCTCTTTAAGAACTTGCCACAGTTTGTTGTGATCCACACAATCAAAGGCTTTAGCATAGTCAATGAAGCAGAAGTAGATGTTTTTCTGGAACTCCCTAGCTTTCTCCATGTTCCAGCGTATGTTGGCAATTTGATCTCTACTTCCTCTGCCTCTTCGAAATCCTCCCTGTACTTCTGGTAGTTCTCGATGTACATACTGCTGGAGTCTAGCTTATAGGATTTTAAGCATAACTTTTCTAGCATGTGAAATGAGTGCAATGGTGCGATAGTTTGAACATTCTTTGGCACTGCCTTTCTTTGGAATTGGAATGTAAACTGACCTTTTCCAATCCTGTGGCCACTGTTGAGTTTTCCAAATTTGCTGGCAAATTGAGTGTAGCACTTTTACTGCATTGTCTTTTAAGATTTTGAATAGCTCAGCTGGAATACTGTCACCTCCACTAGCTTTGTTGTTGCTCAGCTTTTCTAAGGCCCACTTCACTTCACATTCTAGGATGTCTGGCTCGAGGTCAGTGACCATCTCATCGTGGTTATCAGGGACGTTAAGCTCGTTCTTGTATAGTTCTTCTGTGTAATTTTTCCACCTCTTCTTAATCTCTTCTGCCTCTGTTAGGTCCCTGCCATTTTGGTCCTTTATCATGCCCATTTTTGCATGAAACGTTCCCTTCATCTCTCCAATTTTCTTGAAAAGATCTCTGGTCCTCCCTATTCTATTGTTTTCTTCTATTTCTTTGCACTGTTCATTTAAGAAGGCATTCTTATCTCTTCTAGCTATTCTCTGGAATTCTGCATTCAATTGGGCGTATCTTTCTTTTTCTCCCTTGCCTTTCGCTTCCCTCCTTTTCTCAGCTATTTGCAAAGCTTCCTCAGACAGCCATTTTGATTTCTTGCATTTCTTTTTCTTTGGGATGGTTTTAGTTGCTACCTCTTGTACAATGTTGCGAACTTCTGTCCATAGTTCTTCAGGCACTCTGTCTATCAGATCTAATTCCTTAAATCTATTTGTCACCTCTACTGCATATTCAACAGGGATATGATTTAATTCATACCTGAGTGGCCTAGTGCTTTTCCCTACTTTCTTCAGTTTAAGCCTAAACTTTGCAATGAGAAGCTCATGGTCTGAGCCACAGTCAGCTCCTGGTCTTGTTTTTACTGACTGTATAGAGCTTCTCCATCTTTGGCTGCAGAGCACATAGTCAATCTGATTTCTGTGTTGACCATCTGGTGATGTCCTTGTGTACAGCTGTCTCTTGGGTTGTTGGCAAAGAGTGTTTGCTATGACCATCGTATTCTCTTGACAAAATTCTATCAGCCTGTGCCCTGCTTCATTTTGTACTTCAAGGCCAAACTTGCCTGTTATTCCGGTTATCTTTTGGCTTCCTACTTTAGCATTCCAATTCCCCATGATGATAAGGACAACATTTTTTGGTGGGAGTGGGTTGCCATTTCCTTCTCCAGTGGATCACGTTTTGTTATAACTCTGTGCTATGACCTGTCCGTGGCCCTGCACGGCATAGCTCATAGCTTCATTGAATTACTCAAGCCCCTTCACCAAGACAAGCCAATAATCCATGAAGGGGTGATAGTAATACAGAAGTTTAAAAATAAAATAATTCTTTAATCCCATTCCTATCCTATGTTTCCTGGAGGAGAAAGGAGGGGAATGTATTGCTTCCTATGTTTACTTTGTTTATTGCTCTGTATAACCCTTCTACTATTGTTTATTGCTCTTTGATCTGTATAAGCTTTTATTACCATTCTATCCGCTGAGAGATAGAGACTGATGTTATTTCCTAGGACATGGGTCGGCAACCCGCGGCTCCGGAGCCGCATGCGGCTCTTTGAGCCATCTGCTGCGGCTCCCAGCCGCCCGGTGCACGCGCACCTCTTCGAACGGGCAGTGGTGCGCGCGCACCTCTCCAAATGGAGAGTGGCACCGCCTTTTTGGAGAGGTGCGCGCGTACCTCCGCGCGAACGGGCAGCGGCTCCGCTTCTTGGGAAAGCTGCCGCGGCCCGTCTGCAAAGCTGGGCCAAATTTGGATGGGTCCCGCTCTACATGCGAGGCTCCCCAAGTTAATTCAGAAAGGAGTGGATCTGTGTTAGAGGTGCACGGAGCGAGTCCAGCGGAGCGTTCGTCCACCCCTCCGAAGCTCTTGTGTTTCTTGCGCGAGGTAATCGCCCAGAGAAGCCGCTTCGGGTTACAACACAGAGAAAGGTAACTGGAGATGATCCGCATGTGAGCAAACTCACCAGGGGACCCTTGTTGGCCCCCCCCGGCTTTCCGTCCCCTCCACCCCGAAACCCTTAATTGCAAGACGCCTTCCCATTGACCGAGGTCTCCTCTTCTTTCCTCTGCCTTCCTCTGCCTCCTCCTCCCTTGTACACCTACTATCCACTTTTATGCTTCCTTAGAGCCTCCCGCCCCCGCCCCGATGGTTCCCTTCCAGCGGCCGCAGACTGTCGCCTTCGGGGTGCGCGCGAAAGCCACTGATCTTCAGGGCGGCAGCATCTCGGTCCTAAATGGGCATGTGCAGAGCTCGCACGCACATGCTCACTGGGACCTCGTGAGGACTTCGGAGGGCACGTTTCTCGAAGGGAAAGCGAATCGCGCCTTTGCCGGCTGCGGACTTTCAAGCCCGAGAGCGGCGGCGGCGGCGGCGGCGGCTGCCTTTTAGCGCCGGCAGGCTCGTTCCTTCACTCGAGCGCCGGCGGAGTCGGGGAGCTCGGCGGCGCCTAGACGCTCAATAGCAAACTGGTTGGGTGAAGGAGCGGCAAAAGCGGGGGGGGGGAGAGAGAGAAATGGCTCCGCCTTTGGTTCCCCGTCCTAAAGCACAGGGGCGCTAGAGAAAGTTTGGAGTTGGGTAAGGAAGCGCAAAATTCAGGAAGGAAAGCGGGGCGGTGGGCGAACGGGAGAACCGGGAGCATTGGGGGGGTGGAGGGGAGCGATTACTGTCTCACTACTAAAACGAGGGCCGGCCACTCCGCTGGGGCGAGCGTGCCTGTCCTGCTCCCTTTCTCTTCCAAGCGGCGCTGCTCAGCGGAGACGGCAAGAGGGCAAGAGCCTCTGCGGGCAGGGAGGGACGAGCGGTGAGAAAGGGACGTTTGGGGTCTCTCGCCAAGGGGTGTAAGCCGAGGAACCCCGAAAATCTTTGAGTAGAAAAGGAGGAGCTTTGGCAGGGAGGGAAGTGAGGTTGGAAAAGCAGGCCGGGCGAAGGAAGGGAACCGGTTCCATCACTCATTAAAAAAATGGCAACCGCGCGCGCCCGCAAGAAAAAACTGTTTTGTGCATGCGCAAAACATTTTTTGTGCATGCGCGTGCATGGACGCACGCACGCGGCTCCCACTTTTTTTTATGTGTGATGGAACCGGTTCCCAGTGGCTCTTTTCCTTTTTCAGGTTGCCGACCCCTGTCCTAGGATATACTTAGCAAAACAAATGTAATTCAAAAGGGTTTTTTAAAAATGTATTCTGGTTAGGCACCCCAGACAAGAATGTAACCTTTGAGGCCTTTAAAATGGGCTGAAAGGGAGGGAAGGGGGGGCATCGCGATAGGAATGTATACAGGTGAAACTCAAAAAATTAGAATGTCGTGCAAAATATCATTTATTTCAGTAATGCAACTTAAAAGGGGAAACTAATTTATGAGATAGACTCATTACATGCAAAGCAAGATAGTTCAAGCCGTGATTTGTCATAATTGTGATGATTATGGCATACAGCTCATGAAAACCCCAAATCCACAATCTCAGAAAATTAGAATATTACATGCAATCAATAAAACAAGGAGTATACATAGAATAATATCGGACCTCTGAAAAGTATAAGCATGCATATGTACTCAGTACTTGGCTTGGGCCCCTTTTGCAGCAATTACTGCCTCAATGCGGTGTGGCATGGAAGCTATCAGCCTGTGGCACTGCTGAGGTGTTATGGAAGACCAGGATGCTTCAATAGTGGCCTTCAGCTCTTCTGCATTGTTCGGTTTCATGTCTCTCATCTTTCTCTTGGCAATGCCCCATAGATTCTCTATGGGGTTCAGGTCAGGCGAGTTTGCTGGCCAATCAAGCACAGTAATCCAACGATCATTGAACCAGGTTTTGGTGCTTTTGGCATTGTGGGCAGGTGCTAAGTCCTACTGGAAAATGAAGTCAGCATCCCCATAAAGCTCGTCTGTGGAAGGAAGCATGAAGTGCTCCAAAATCTCCTGGTAGACGGCTGCGTTGACCTTGGACTTAATGAAGCACAGTGGACCAACACCAGCAGATGACATGGCTCCCCAAATCAACACAGACTGTAGAAACTTGATACTGGACTTCAAGCATCTTGCAGTGTGTGCCTCTCCATTCTTCCTCTAGACTCTGGGGCCTTGGTTTCCAAATGAGATGCAAAAGTTGCTCTCATCAGAAAAGAGGACTTTGGACCACTGAGCAACAGACCAGGTCTGTTTTTCTTTAGCCCAGGTAAGACGCTTCTGACATTGTTTGTTGTTCAGGAGCAGCTTGACAAGAGGAACACGACATTTGAAGCTCATGTCCAGGATCCGTCTGTGTGTGGTGGCTCTTGATGCACTGACTCCAGTCTCAGTCCACTCCTTGTGAAAGTCCCCAACACTTTTGAATGGCCTTTTCCTGACAATCCTCTCCAGGCTGCGGTCATCCCTGCTGCTTGTGCACCTTTTTCTTCCACACTTTTCCCTTCCACATAACTTTCTATTCAAAGGGCTCAGGAACCCTTTGCAGATGTTATGGCTTAATTAGCTGATTAGAGTGGGACACTTTGAGCCTAAAATATTGCACCTTTTCACAATATTCTAATTTTCTGAGATTGTGGATTTGGGGTTTTCATGAGCTGTATGCCATAATCTTCACAATTATGACAAATCACGGCTTGAACTATCTTGCTTTGCATGTAATGAGTCTATCTCATATATTAGTTTCCCCTTTTATGTTGCATTACTGAAATAAGTGAACTTTTGCACGATATTCTAATTTTTTGAGTTTCACCTGTAGAATGCTATGGATTTGAACATTTGGGTGTGGTCTCTGTTTTTAGATACTTCCTGTTGAAGTATCTCTTAGAGATCCATCGCACTTTGCAAACTGCTTTTTCTATTTTCTGCAGAAATAAACTCTTTTCTTACCAATCCAATTTTGTTAGTGTTTTAAATGAATTTCTAACAAATTGGTGCCCAATGTGGGGCATAGGGCATCTGTTGCTTCATATTCGGGAGGCGAAATCATCTGAGAAAGGCATGCCCCATTGATTTCAATGGTCCAAGGTTGCAGTTGTAGGTCGAGGAGGCGGAACAGACCCAGGCCCATGGACCAAATAGTGATTGGTAAGAACTGAGAAAAGGGACCAGAGAATTACCAGAATAACAACCGGGAAACTTTGTGCATGAACCTATGTGAGTAAAACTTGGGGTGAACCTAGGCGGTTGGGAGAGGGTTGGGTAGGACAGTTTGAGTCTGACATCTTTGAGAGGTGTGTGTGAGATGCCCCGAGGGCCGTAAGGGCTGGCAAGGTGATGTGAGAGTGGACTCCTGAGTACGCACTTCCATACCTCTGCGAGGAGATTGGTCGGAAAAGGAGGAAGAGGCTTGGTGAAGCAAACCGTGGTCTCATTAGATTGGTAAAGACAACAGAATTGTGTGGTAAACCTACCATGGGTAATTTGGGAGGGTCCCAGGAGAAGATGTGTTTGAAAAAGATTAGGAAAAACCTAAAACTAAAAATAGATCTCCACAGCCCGTTAGGGAAATAGAAAACTGGGGGAAACCACCATAGGAGCAGCTGAACAGTTAGACAATTTATTAGGACCAAACATTTATACGTGGGATGAGTTAATGGCTATACAAAACACATTGTTCTCAGTGGAAGAGAGGCAATTGATCCAGGCCGCTGCAACACGAGTCTGGGAGCAGGACCATCCCCCTTCAACTAATAATAATATAAAGGGGGGGATAAAATTCCCATTGTGAGACCTAATTGGGATAATAACAATCAGGCACATAGGACAAATATGGAAGACATGAGGAACATAATTATAAGGGGAATAAAAGAGGCAGTCCCAAAAGCACAAAATATGACAAAGGCTCTAAGCCTTGAGCAGGAAAAGGAGGAATCCCCTGCCGCCTTCTTGCAAAGATTAAAGGACACCATGAGAAGGTATTCAGGCATGGATCCTGATGATGATGCAAATGTGCCAATCGTCAGAATCCAGTTTGTGACTAAGGCTTGGCCAGATATTTCAAGGAGAGAATTGGACTACCAAATCTATAGATGATTTATTAAAAGTGGCTCAGAAAGTGTATGTCCAGAGAGACACAGAGAAAGCGAAGCAAAAAGGGGGAGTGATGGTAGCCACAGTTAAAGAGGTAGTGAGACAGCAAGAACCCCCACCTCCCCGAGCTCTGGAAGGACGACCAGGATGTGGGAGAGCAGATTGGAACAGGAGAGGTTGGAATCAGGGATTCAGGGGAAGGACATAGGGAAGTAGGAATGGCACGGGTTGTGAGGAACGCATAAGCAGATGCTTTGGGTGTGGCCAGCCCAGACTTTTTAAGAAAGATTGTCCCATGCAACAGAAGGAAATGCAAGTGTACAAGTTAATGAAAGGGGATGAGGAGCAATATTAGGGGTGTCAGGGGAGCTTTATATTTAAGTCCCATGGAGACCCCTTGATAAATTTATTGGTGGGACCCAGTGAAGAGGAATTAGTATTTCTGATAGACACAGGAGCAGCCCGGACTTCTGTTTCTGTATTAACTCCAGAAATGAAATTGAGTGGGGAAGTGATCAGAGTTTCTGGAAGGATTTGAAGTCCCCAAACTCAATCCCCTGGAAAATAAAGTAAAAGATTGGGGACAGAAAATTAAGACTGAGATATTATATATTCCTGAGGCTGGAGTAAACCTATTAGGGCGAGACGCTCTGATGGGATTACAATTAAAATTAGAATTCAAACCTGAGACATTCATGAGAAAACTGACTCAGGAGGAGGAGGAGGATAAGATCAACCCATCTGTTTGGGTGAAAGAGGGGGAGCAGGGTGTGTGTCTGTGTGTGTGTTACAGATTCCCCCTTTGAAAATCAACTTGAAAGAACCCAATGAATTAATTAGGCAGAAACAATATCCCATTTCAATGGAAGGAAGAAAAGGTCTACAGCCAGTGATTGATGCCCTCTTAAAGGATGGTCTTTTGGAATCTTCTATGTCACCTTATAATACTCCAATATTACCAGTAAAGAAACCAGATGGGACCTACAGAATGGTCCAGGATCTTAGACTTCTGAACAGAATTGTTCAGACCCGGCACCCCATTGTGCCAAATCCCTACACTTTAATGGGGAGAATTCCCCCAGACCACCAATGGTTTAGTGTAGTGGACCTGAAGGATGCCTTTTGGGCATGTCCTCTAGATAAAGGGTCGAGACCCATGTTTGCATTTGAATGGGAGAATCCTTACACAGGAAGGAAACAACAATACCAATGGACTGTACTCCCTCAGGGATTTACAGAATCTCCCAATTTATTCGGACAGGTCTTAGAACAAGTTTTGGAGGCTTTGCAGTTGCCCAAGGGGACCTGTTTAATACAGTATGTGGATGATCTTCTAATCTCTGGGAAAAAGAAAGCAGAAACTATTGATGCTACCAATGTGTTACTAAACTTTCTGGGACAACAGGGACTAAGAGTTTCCCAAACCAAATTGCAATATGTGGAAAGGGAGGTGAAATACTTAGGACATTTAATTAGTGAAGGGAGTCAGCGAATCACCCCTGATAGAATAGAAGGGGTAGCCTCACAGCCCCTACCAAAAAACAAAAAGCAACTGAGAAAATTCCTAGGATTGGTGGGATATTGCAGGTTGTGGAACGATGGATATGCAGATTTAACTAAATCCTTATATTCAAAATTAATAGATGCTGAACCATGGGATTTAAGATGGGAGGGCCATGAAAGAAGTAACTTTGAAAATCTGAAGCAAGCTTTAGTAAAAGCTCCTGTGTTAACTTTGCCAAATTTAGAAAGACCCTTTCATTTGTTTGTAAATACAGAAAATGGAATAGCACAGGGAGTGTTGACTCAAAACTGGGCTGGGCAAAGAAAGCCAGTCGCTTTCTTCTCAAAGATTATGAACCCTGTAATAAGGGGGTGGCCCATATGCATACAGGCAATAGCAGCCACTGCACTTTTGGTTCAAGAAAGTAGAAAACTAACCTTTGGAGGAGCGCTTATTGTAAGTACTCCCCATCAAGTCAGAACAATATTGCAACAAAAAGCAGGAAGGTGGCTTACAGATTCTAGAATTCTAAAATATGAAACCATACTAATGCAAAGGAATGACCTGGTACTAACCACTGTTCACAGTTTAAACCCTGCCCAGTTTCTGGCCAACACTAGACAAATAGATCAAGAGGGTTTGGAACATTATTGTACAGAGGTGATTGATTTGCAAACAAAAATCAGACCAGATCTGGAAGAGTACCCACTAGCAGGTGGGGAGGCATTATTTATAGATGGCTCCTCTCGAGTAGAGGATGGGTTAAAGAGAAACGAGTATGCAAGTGTTGTGTACTGGGTTTGTTGCTTGAATGAAGAGACGAGGCGAGTGAGTTCAGTCAGGAACATTCTTAATTTGCTTGTAGGAACTGAACTGGGAAAACAGGGCTGCAAATGCAGCTATTTATACCCTGGCCTCAAGGTGGCGGCCAATAGGTTTGAAGCAACCTATTGCCACCCTAAAGGCAGCCAATGGCAGCACTGGAGACGGGTTGTCTGAGGAGTTGGGAGCCGTTAGCCAACTCCCTGCTTAAACAACCTTTGTGCATTCAAACCCCATGTGGTATACTCAGTAAAACAAGGCCCAATACATTACATCCCTCCCCCCTAGAATGTACACACATTATAACAACAAAAGAACTAAGTACAGCAATTACAAGGTTTACAAAGTACAAAATAGTAGTATGCACAATTACACCATTGTTCCAACTGCATTCACTAATACAGAGACTTTTCTGAGCAGGCAGAAATTTCAGTAACATACACAACATTACAGCACAATCATTTTAAGAGAAAATCCTGTAAATATGCTGGAAGTTTACGAACCCTCGTTGATTGCCTGGGGGATCCCGGCAACTCCCGGTCTACCAGCTTGCCCACTGGGCTAGGTAGACCAGGATCACTGAGTCCATGAGAGTCTGGCTGACTCGAATTCCTCTGGCAGGCCATTCCAGGTCGGCCCACCCCAATGTCCATTGTTTGAGCAGAGTTAACACAGCGGCTGTATTGTTCGGGTTGACTTTCCCTGTAAGGGGACCCATGTTGCACTCCCGGGCTTTGCCCCTCTACGACCACCTCCCCGTTGCTCTGACTGTTAGGGTCCTCAGAGCATGTGAATTGTTCAGCTTGGTTGCCGGTTTGAGGTCCTTGAATTGGACCAGGGACGAGGTCCTCGCTTTGTGTCCATTCTGGGAACCGCTTCCGCAGCTGATCAATATGGCGGCGAACGAGTAGCCTTCCATTTAAAGTCACTTCATATGAGAGAGGGCCCAAGATTTTGGCTGGCACCCACAAGTTCCCATGCCCATAGTTCCGGGCCCACACCCCATCACCCACTTGTAACCCCCTCGGAGGCCTTGGGCAAGAGGTGTCTGCTGTCACCCAGTCTGGGTGCAGCCTGTCCAGTTTTGTGATTAGTCACCTACCCCAACGAAGCTCTGCTGGGCTCTTGCCAGTTGCTGTGCACAGCGTCGTATGCTGGCAGAGCAAAAAATCAGCCAGTCTGTGGTGCCAATCCCCAGTAACTATGTGCTTCAGTGACGCCTTTGTAGTGCACACCATCCTTTCGGCTTGCCCATTACTGGAAGGGTGGAATGGAGTTGATGTCACGTACCTAATGAGGTTAGTCCTCAGGAAGGCTTGAAATTCTGCCGCTGTGAACTGGGCCCCGTTATCGGATACCACGACGTCCAGCAGCCCATGCATTGCAAAAAGTTTCCTAACCACCTGGATGGTCCTAGCAGTAGTCATATTTGTGATTGGAATAACTTCCAGCCATTTAGAGTGGCTGTTGACCACTATAAAAATAGCTGTCCCTGAAAGGGCCCAGCGAAGTCGATATGAATGCTCGACCAGGGAGTGTGTGTCTCCTCCCATCTATGGACAGGAGCGTGTGGCATTTCAGGCCTGGACTGCTGACACGTGTAACACCCATGTACTTGAGCATCTATGGCCTTATCTAACCCAGGCCACCATAAGTACTTTCATGCCAATGCCTTTATCCAGACAATGCCCGGATGTCCCTCATGAAGTGATTGCAATACCCTGTCTCTCAATGAAGTGGGGACAATGATCCTGCTCCCCCATAGAATGCAACCCTTGTGAGCTGAAAGCTCGTCTCTACGTGTGAAGTAGCTCTGGAACTTGGGTCCAGGACTGTTTCCCAGCCACCCTGTGTGAATCCAGGATAGCACTCTGATTAAAACCTTGTCTGCAGCAGTTTATGCAGCTACATCCCCTGCATGGAGGGGAAACTCAGGCAAATCCTGAATAGACAAAATGCAAGCCGCTGGTGCCGGAGCCAGCTCGATCTGAGGCAACGGTAACCGGCTGAGGCCATCTGCATGGCCCATGTCTTTGCCAGGTTTATGGATCAGCCTGAAGCTGTAGGCCGATAAGAAGATGGACCATCTTAACATCCTAGGGCACGGGTCGGCAACCCGCGGCTTCAGAGCCACATGTGGCTCTTTAAGCCATCTCCTGTGGCTCCCAGTCCTCCTCTGCCATGTGCAGTTTTGGAAAAAAAGTGGGAGTAAAAAAGTTCAATCAATCAATTCAAAATGCTCACAAAAAAACCCTCCCGAAGTTTGAATTGATTGGTTGAACTTCTCAAGCCGTTTATGGGACTGCCCACAAACCTCTTTGCTTCTTCAGACTGCAAAGGGCGGCAGCGGAGGAAGCAGAGGAAGAGACGGGAGGACTGGAAAGGTGAGTGGGCCCTATTTCTACCTGCTGCGCGGTTGGGGGCGGCCAGTCTCAGGGTGCTGAGAGAAGGGGACGACAGAGGCTGGATCCCCCAAAAGAAAAGCAGCCAAAGGCAGCAGTTCTGCAAGCCTCTGCAGAGAGAACGGGGCGGCAAGCGGTTTGCCACCCCGTTCTCTCTGCCGAGGCTTGAAGCAGCCCTGCAAGCCTCCGCAGAGAGAACGGGGCAGCAAGCAGTTTGCCGCCCCCTTCTCTCTGCCAAGGCTTGAAGCAGCCCTGCAAGCCTCCGCAGAGAGAATGGGGCGGCAAAACGCTTGAAGCAGCCCTGCAAGCCTCCACAGAAAGAACGGGGCAGCAAGCGGTTTGCTGTCCTGTTCTCTCTGCCGAGGCTTGAAGCAGCCGTGCAAGCCCCCGCAGAGAGAACGGGGCGGCAAACTGCTTGAAGCAGCCCTGCAAGCCTCCGCAGAGAGAATGGGGCGGCAAACTGCTTGAAGCAGCCCTGCAAGCCCCCGCAGAGAGAATGGAGGTGCCGCGGCTGGCCTTTTGAGTTGGTGAGTGAATGAGAGTGAGAGAAAAACGTTTTTTGAGCAGTGTGAGTGAATGAGAGCATGAAAGAGGCTTTTTAGAGCAAAAGTGAGGGAATGAGAGAGCGAGAGAGATGCTATTACAAACAAAACATGAGTGAATGAGAGCGAGAGAGAAGCTTTTCCAAGCAAAGGCGAGTGAATGAGAGCGGAGGGGGCAGGGCAGCTGCTTGTCTCCACTGTTCTGTCTCAAGCCTCTTGTTTTGTGCATGCACGCGCATGCGCGTCCTTTGCAGCTCCCAGTTTTTTCTTTTGTGAGGGAACCAGTTCCGAGTGGCTCTTTCACTGTTTAAGGTTGCCGACCCCTGTCCTAGGGGATAAGATGTGGGGTGTATGTCTGTCAGTAGTGAATAACCCCAATAGCAGTTTATGGTCTGTGAAGACCATGAAGTCCCTGCCATACAAGTAGTCATGGAATTTTTTAACCCCAGCTACGATGGCCAATGCCTCTTTATCAATTTGTGCGCAATTACGCCCTGCAGAGGACAAGGTCCTCGAGTAATAAGCAATTGGGACTTGAGTCCCATTGCTCTCCAGATGGCTTAAAACAGCACCCACCCCATATGGGGATGCATCACATGCAAGGCACACCGGCACAATCTCTTTAAAGTGGGTGATCACTGAACTGGAGGACAGTAGGGCCTTCAATGCCTTAAAACTACTTTCATGTACCTTGGTCCATTTCCAAGCAGTGTTTTTGTCCAAGAGCCGGTGTAACGGCTCTGCCACTGCGGCCTTGTTAGGAAGGAACGAATGGTAAAAATTAGGACGCCTAGGAATGCCTGAAGCTCTCCTTTTGTTTTGGGGCTGGGTGCCATCTGAAACGGCTTTCAGCTTGGACTCAGCAGGCTGGATGCCATCGGAATTGATATGGAAACCCAAGAACTCAGTTGAAGGAACTCCTATACTACACTTGTTTTTCTTAAGTTTAAGGCCCGCTTCGCGGAGCCGTTGAAAGACAGCTTTGAGCCTCCTTGCAAGCACCTCAGTGGACTCACCGGTGATGAGCACATCGTCGAAGTAGGGTCAGACCCCCGGAATGCTCTTGAGCGTACGCTCCATAATGCTTTGAAAAATGCCAGGGGCTACACTAACCCCAAATTGCAGGCGTTTTACTTTAAAAGCCCCCGTGAGTTACATTAGTCTGTGCCGCGGCTGTGGTCTCGTCCACAGGAAGCTGTTGGTAGGCCTGTGCCAAATCTAACTTTGCGAAAACTGTACCCCCTTGCAGTGATGCCAGGATGTGGCTTACTACTGGCACTGGGTACGCATGCTGTTTAAGTGCACGATTAATCATACACTTGTAATCAGCGCAAATCCTGACCTCTCCTTTGGCTTTTAGTGGTGTGACAATTGGGGTTTCCCTTTCACCCCCATCTATGGGCTGTAGTACCCCCTGTTCGACTAGTTTATCCAATTCAGTATCTATCTTGTGTTTAAGAGCAAATGGCACTCTACGAGGCTTAATCCTGACACGCATTACAGTAGGATCGAGTTTAAATGTTATCGGCGGCCCCTTGTAAGTCCCTAGGCTTGAGTCAAACACATCTGCAAACTCCTCGCATACTGTCGCTAGACTTACGACTTGTGTCCGATTGATACCGGTGTCTTGGATGCCTAATGCATCAAACCAATCGAGCCCAATCAGGCTCATTCGCTGACCCCCTACTACGACAACGTCCAGGTGCCCAGTAAACCCCTTGAATTTGATGGCCAATGTGGCCTCGCCCTTGACTGCGACTCTAGCATTCTGAAAGTTGGTCAGTATGATGTCAGATGGCCTAAGCTTGGCCCATCTCTTGCTGCAAATGCAGCTATTTATACTGTGGCCTCTAGGTGGCGGCCAATAGGTTTGAAGCAACCTATTGCCGCCCTATAGGCAGCCAATGGCAGTTCTGGAGACAGGTTGTCTGAGGAGTTGGGAGCCGTTAAACAACTCCCTGCTTAAACAACCTTCGTGCATTCAAATCCCACGTGGTATACTCAGTAAAACAAGGCCCAATACATTACAGAAATTATAAATGGACACACCAAAGAGTTGGTAGAATCCGGTAGCCTGCCAAAGAATTGGTCAGCCCAAACTTGCGAACTCTATGCATTAAATCAGGCCCTAAAATTGTTAGAAAACAAGGCTGGAACTGTTTATACAGATTCGAAGTACGCCTTTGGGGTGGTCCATACCTTTGGAAACATTTGGGTGGAAAGGGGAATGATTAACAGCAAAGGAAAGGAATTGATTCATGAAGGGCTGATCCAACAGATAATGGAAGCCCTCCAGTTACCAAAAAGAATTGCCATAACCCATGTGAGTGCACATCAGAGGGGCAATTCTTTTGAAAGTGTGGGAAATAGGATTGTGGATGAGGAAGCCAAGAGGGCAGCAAATGAAGAAAGTAAAAATGTATTAACAGCCATTGTAGAAATGCCAGAAGACATCCCTGTGTTTTCAAAAACAGGAAAAAGAAATAATGCAGATAGGTGGGCAACAAGGAGAGAAGGGTAAATGGTTTCTCCTGGATGGGAGGCAGGTAATCAATAAACCCATAACGGGAGGATTATTGGAGAAGTTACATGAAGGAAGCCACTGGGGGGTTCAGGCATTGGTGGATGAGCTCCTGAAACATTATGGATGCATTGGAATTTATACCTTGGCCAAACAAGTCACTGAAAAATGTCTCATATCCAAGAAAACTAACAGGCAAGCTATGAGAAAACAGCAACTAGGAGGGAGGCCACCTGCCCTAAGACCCTTTCAATGCATTCAGGTAGATTTCACCGAGCTGCCTAGAATAGGCAAACTGAAGTTTCTGTTGGTTATAACAGACCATCTAACCGGATGGACACACTCATATCCTTGTAGTAATGCAACTGCCAAGGTTGTATCAAGAGTACTACTAGATCAGATTATTCCTAGATATGGGGTGGTCACTCAAATTGATAGCGACCAGGGGAGCCATTTCACAGCAAAGGTATTGCAGAATATTATGGAAGCCTTGGGAATAAGTTGGAAATTTCACACAGCTTGGCATGCGGCCAGCGGTGGAAAAGTTGAAAGGGCTAATGCAAAGATAAAGGAATCATTAACTAAACTAATTTTAGAGACCCACATGCCCTGGACTAAGTGCCTGCCACTGGCACTGCTAAGAATCAGGACTCAGCCATGAAAAGACATAGGACTGTCACCCTATGAATTATTTGGAGTTGCTTTTACCCCAGGACAAATTTGTATAGACTCACTCCAAACTTGAGAAAGAGTACTGAAGCAATATGTACATAAACTGTCCAGATATTTTGATTTTCTCAGGGAACAAGGATTGCTGGCACAAATGCCTCCCTTGGAGTTTCCAGTCCAGAGATTTCAGATTGGAGACTGGGTGCTGATCCGGAGTTGGAAGGAAGAAAAACTTGTTCCAAAGTGGGAAGGCCCTTTCCAGGTGCTGCTGAAATCCGAAACAGCAGTACGAATGGCAGAAAAAGGCTGGACCCATTACACTTGTGTGAAAGGACCGGTGGATGCTCCAACTGAGTGGAGAAGTGTGCGTCAATCTGATCCTTTGAAGTTGATAATAAGAAAAAGCAAAATATAGAGACATTAGAAAAAGAGGTTTTTTTATATGTTGGTTTGGTGACTGTATTGTTGATTGTACCCATTGCCCAGACTGTGCACCAACACACAGAGACTGCAGAGAGAAATGTGATATAGTGATCATCGAAGATTGATGTCCTGAATACTGATCTCAGCCCCTGTTAAGTACTTTTCCAGGGGTGGACAGAATTGGGATAATGATAGACTTCAATGTGGCTCTGGTTACAGGAGTAATTAAGATTTGGATGATAGTGGGAATAGTAGGATTTGGAAACACATGCAAAAGCCAAAGTACAGACTTCCGGTGGCTCCGCGGCGACGGAGACAGCCTTCCCGGGCTGCCCGCGGCTCAGCTGAGTGTTGTTTTCGCCCGAAACAGCGCCGATCAGCTGTTCGGGCGAAATTGAAGCCCCCTCCTCGGGAGAAGAGGAGGGGGTGAGGCCCCAGGTAGGGGTAGAGTTCTCCGGGGCCGCCTGAGCTTGGAGCTTGGGCGGCTGAAGGATTGAACTCCCCCGAAGCCTGGGTTGCTCCCAGCTGGCCGGCGTCTCTGCTCCGGATTTCTTGGAGCAGAGCCAGGCGTCTGCGACCACCCCTGCCTGAAGGAAGGACTATGGATTAAAAGGAGCAGGCAGAGCGGTACAAGAGGGAAAGGTGAAGAGGATTATTTTATTTTACTCTCGAGCTTGATGGACTTTTTAAACTAAGTGAAAGTGCGTCACAATTGAAAGTAAAAGATGGCGGCTAAACCTCCCCCTAAAACTCTTCGGAGTGGTGGATCTTCTCCGGTGCAACAATCATCATTACAGGCGTTGCATCCTCCTGATGTATTGACACCGAAGGACTTACGAGATGCTTTGGATAAACTTTTGGAATCAATTAATCAATCAATGGGTGATAAATTTGCACAGATGGAGGAGAAATTGGAGAAACTGGAGGAGAGAATAGAAGAGAGGATGGAACAGAAGCTCAGCGTGATGAAGGTAGACATTTTGTCTTCAGTGCATAAAGTGGCGGAATGTGTGGATGATTTGGATGAAAAAGTGGATGATTTGACTCAAAAGAATGCTATACTAGAAGCAAAAGTACGGGAGAATGAAGATTTAAGAGATAAAATGGAAAGGGAATTAAGTCTTGCTCAATATTACCAGATGCAGTTTGCTGTTAGAATCAGAGGCTTAAAAGAGAATATTAAGGAAGATTTAAAGCAGCTGATTTCTGAGGCTCTCGAAGTGGTATTGAATCAGCCAGCATCTGAAATAAGAGGAGCTATGGATAAAGTGTTCCGTGTGAATTCATGGATTGCTAGACAGAGAAAGCTGTCTAGAGATGTGGTGGTCTACTTTGCAAAAAGAGAAATTAGAGATGAAGTTATACAAGCTGCCTATGATGCTAAAGTTGTGATTGCTGATCAAGAAGTCTTGGTTTTAAAAGAAATTCCTCCAAAGATTTTAAGGAAAAGGAAAGACTTCACATTTCTTGTGCAAGAGCTTAAGCAACGAGATATAAGGTTCAGATGGGAGATTCCAGATGGGCTGATGGTGATGTATGAAGGCAAAAGGTACCGGCTGATTACTGTGAAGCAAGCGCGTGATTTCTATAATAACGTTTTAAAAGCAACCTCATTAACACTTCTGGAAGCTGCAAAGGGATCTGGAGAGGGAGAACATCAAGAGGTTGAAGTAGAGGAAAACGGTGCTGGAGGAGATCAAGCTATAGCTTCTTTGGATGATCCTAGAGAGCAAAGGGTAACGCGTGCTGTTTTAAAACGAGCAAAGAAAATAAAAGAACAAGACCAGCAAAAGTCTTCGGAATCTTCACAACGTACTCATAGCCAAGCAGTGGGAGGAGCACGGCCTAAAGAAGATAGTCCTATCAAAGCAGTGCTTCAAGAGCTTTGGGAGGATATGCATGGCAACTAAATTTTTGACTTGGAACGTTAATGGACTAAATTCACCACAGAAGAGAAAGAAAGTTTTTCAATATTTAAAACAATTCAAGATAGATGTTATATGTTTGCAAGAAACGCATATTAGGGCTACGGACCAAAAGCTTTTATTGAACTCAAGACTGGGTACGCACTTTGTTGCCTCTGCAATGAATAAGAAAAATGGAGTGGTTGTTTATATTAAAAGTGCCATAACAGCGGACTTAATTGAAGCAGACAAGCATGGAAGATATGTACTGATAGACTTGTTGCTAGAAGGCAAAAAGACGCTTTTAGTTGGACTGTACGCCCCTAATCAACAACAACAACAGGCTGACTTTTTTAGTTTACTTCATACAAAGCTTACCCAGTTGGATTATAAATCTTTTATTTTTATGGGGGACTGGAATGGTGTTTTGGATGTACAGATGGACAAGGCTGGAGCTTTTAAGCGCATTCCAAGTCATGCTAGACTGCCTAAATCTTTTTTTGAAATGAAGGATGACTTGGAACTGCGAGATATTTGGCGTGAGAGACACTTGCAGGAAAAGGATTATACTTTTTATTCTGATAGACATCAATCTTTTTCGAGGATTGATTTTATTTTGGTGACTAATGACTTTTTTTTGAGGACTAAAAAGGTGAAGATTTGTGCAAGAACTATCTCTGATCATAGTCCAGTTTGGTTAGGGATTGATAAGGAGAAAAGAGACAGGCGCTCGTGGCGCGTAAATGAGAATTTGTTCAGAAATCAGAGAAATGTGGAAGAATGTAAACAGCGGATGAAGGATTTTTTTGAAACTAATATGAACAAAGGTACCTCTATGGATATGGTGTGGGATGCTAGCAAGGCCTACATGAGAGGGGTGTTGATATATATGAATAATAAACATAGACGTGCTGTGGAAGCTAGGAGGAAAGAACTGGAGAATGAAATAAAGGAAAAAGAAAAGGCTTTGATTTTGAACTCAAAGGATGTGAAAACTAAGGAGGCTATTAAATTGTTAAGAGGACAATTTGATAAATTAATGGCTGACCAAGTGGCAACCAATTTGCGGTTTGCCAGGCATAATACTTTTTGCAACGCTAATAAACCAGGAAGATGGTTAGCTTATAGATTGAGGAAAAAACAAAGGGCTTCTAATATAGACAAGATTGAGCATAAAGGAAGGGTTGTGTTTCAACAGGACCTTATTAAGGACGCTTTTATGGATTTTTATTCTAAATTATATGCTAAGGAGAAAATTAATGAAAAAGACATTGATATATATTTGGAAAATGCTAGCATTCCGGTTCTTACGCAAGAACAAAAAGAAGGGATTAATCAATTGATTACAGAAGAGGAAATTGTTACAGCAATTAAGGAATTGAAGGTGGATAAAGCACCAGGTACGGATGGTTTGACTGCGGCCTATTACAAAAATCTACAAATAGAGATGATAAAACCGTTAAAGGAACTGTTCCAGACAATCCAGAGGGGGGGAAAGGTGCCACCGTCTTGGAGAACAGCTTTTATTTCCTTGATTCCGAAGGAAGACCAAGATGCTACTCAAGTTAAAAATTATAGACCGATATCGCTTTTAAATACAGATTACAAGATATTTGCTAAGGTTTTGGCTAATAGATTGATGAGGGTTCTGCAACAGGTGATTCATGGGGACCAAACGGGGTTTATTAGTGGTAGGCAAATGAAAAATAATGTGAGGCATATAGTTGATGTGTTAGAGTTTTTGGAAAGGAACAACCAGATCTCTGCGGCGCTAATTTTCTTAGATGCTGAAAAAGCTTTTGATCAATTGAATTGGCAATTTTTGTTAAAAGTTTTAGACAAAATGGATTTTGGGGAAAATTTTTTGCAACCGATTAGGGCATTATATCAAAAACAAACTGCCCGAATTATAGTTAATAATAGCTTGACAGAAGCATGTAATATTGAGAAGGGCACAAGGCAAGGCTGTCCGTTATCGCCCTTGTTATTTGTGTTAACATTAGAGATATTATTGGTTAAAATACGGAATTCGGAAAAAATTAAGGGGATACAAATTAGAGATCAGGATTATAGATTGAGAGCATTCGCAGATGATCTGGTTGTTACAGTGACCCAGCCAGAGAACTCTGTTGTGGACCTGATGGAGATAATAACACAATATGGGAAGGTTTCTGGATTTAAAGTTAATACACAGAAAACCAAAATTTTGGTCAGAAATATGACAGTTTCGCAAAAGGCTCTTATAGAAGGACTAACTGGATTTGAGATTGTTAAAAGGGTTAAATATTTGGGGGTGTTTTTGTCGCCCTCTAATACAAAGTTATATAAAAATAATTATGAAAAACTATGGGGGAAAATTCAAAAAGAATTGGAGAATTGGGAAAAATTGCAATTGTCTTTGTTGGGACGGATTGCAGCAGTGAAAATGAATGTCCTGCCTAAATTTTTATTTCTATTTCAAATGATACCGATTCTTAAGAAAGATTCTAATTTGGAGGAATGGCAGCGAGGTATCAATAAATTTGTGTGGGCAGGGAAAAAGCCACGAGTTAAACTTAAGATTATGCAGGATACTCGTGAGAGAGGTGGGCTTAAAATGCCCAATCTTAAACTATATTATGAAGCTGCTGCATTAGTAGGAATAAGTGATTGGATTAATTTGACACAGAAGAGATTATTAAATCTTGAGGGCCATGATTTGTTGTTTGGCTGGCATGCATATTTGTTGTATGACAAGAAGGTAGACAATGTGTTTAGAGTGCATATTTTAAGACAGGCATTGCTGAGAGTTTGGAAGAAGTACAGACATAAGCTAGATTGCAAGATACCACTGTGGGCAATTCCAAAACATGCAATAGAAAATATACATGCTGGTTTCAAACATGATGTGACTACGTACAAGGAGATCCTAAGTTTGGAAAGAAATGTATGGTGTTTGAAATCATATAGTCTCTTGCGAGAAGAGAAGGTTGTTCAAAACTGGTTCCAATATACTCAGTTACGGGCCAGGTGGAAAGAAGATCAGAAAAATGGTTTTACAATGACTGATGAAAATTTGATAAAGCAAATTAGAAATCAGGGACCGGCACATATTAAACGGATATATCTTGCATTGATAGAAATTGACTCAGAAACAGAACTTGTTAAAGACTGTATGATAAAATGGGCCCAGAATATTCAAGAAGTTATTACAATGGACACGTGGGAAAAGATCTGGGTGAGGAACGTAAAATTTACACAAGCTCAAAATTTAAGAGAAAACTTTTACAAAATGTTTTATAGATGGCATTTAGATCCCAAAAAGCCCGCAAGTATGTATCCGAATTATCAGCCTAAATGTTGGAGGTGCGGTGATGAAGATGCAACATATTTTCATATATGGTGGACATGTAAAAAGGTTAAGGCCTTTTGGATAAAAGTTTGGTGGAACATGCAGAGGATTTTTAAACAGAGGATAAAGTTTTGTCCGCAACTTTTTTTGTTGGGAATAATTACAGATGCTACAGTTGTGGACACTAAGTTGATGTTGAATTTAATTACGGCAGCAAGACTCTTGATAGGTCAGTATTGGAAGAAAGAGGAATTGCCGTCTATAGAAGAGTGGACTTTAAAGGTTTCCGACCTGGCAGAGATGGCGAAGATTTCGGCCTATTTGAAAGATCACTCGCAAGAACGCTATATTATGGAATGGAGAAAATGGATTGAGTTTATCCAGAATAAGTATAGGGTTAAGAAATTTTATGTAGCATTTGAATAAGTCTTCTTTCTTTTTTCTTCTTTTTTTTTCTTTTAGTTTTTTTTTATATATATATTTAATATTACTAAGGTTTGTTTTATCCTATATAAGCTAGAGAGTGATGGATTTTAGAGCTTATAGTTGTTAGTATATGATTGTTTATGATTGGTTTTCTTTTATATATACCTTGTATTTAGCTCTGGGAAGTCGGGGGGGAGGGGGGGAGGGGGGAGAGGTAGGGGGGGAGGGTGAAGGGAGGGGGAGGGGGGTTTTAAAGAAAAATTGTATGTTAAAACTTTTCAATAAAAAAAAAAAGCCAAAGTACAGATAACCCTGATAACTGTAATGCTTGTATCAAAAACACTAAAATGGGTAATAAGATAACCGAAACTCTGACATATCATACTCAGATGAGCTGCAAGTTGGTGGTAGGAACGTGTGTTTATAATACTACCCGATTTTCCCTTTGTAATGAAACAGGAAGGATTACAGTACATGTGTTGACCCCTCTAGTGTGGAATATCAGACCACCATTCAGGTATTTGCCCTTCAAAGTGGAAGGAGCCAAAAACTATTATTATTAGGACAAAGCACCAGTACTTCTGCAAATCACAGAAGTAGAATCTGCTTCGATGCCTGCTATGCCATGAAATTTAGTCCTTGGACCACCTGTGGTGACCTGAGTTGGCAGCAGAGTTACCTCACACAAAGGATATATGTTTACAATGGGGCTTCCCAGACATATTGGTATTCTGATGATAAAGGTCCATCTAGAGTGTGGAGAGAAAAGGGCAGTTGGTTTGGTTTAACCAAGGGGGTTGGACAATCTGATTGTTTAGAAGACCATTGTACCCCCATCTGTTTGCATTTTGTAGATCCCAATGAAGGGTTACAAGAATATGGGCTGGGAATTGAGAGTGTGGGAAAGGACCCCAGCACCTGCATCTCCATTAACGTAACCAGGAAAAACCTGACCCCAATAGAAAGGAGGTTATTTTATTCCTTTTATGAGGAACTTGAAAAGGCCCATCACCCTGATACTTTGGGACTCACTTTTCTCACCAGAAATCTGTTTATAGATCTAGCTGAAAGAATAGCTATCACCCTGGGAGTAAAGAATTGTTATGTATGTGGTGGGACAAATATGGGGGAACAATGGCCCTGGGAAGCCAAAGAGGTTGATATCCAAGACACCAATATTACGTCTACATGGACTACTAAATTAGCAAAGAGAAGTCAAAAGTGGGCTCTAACTACATCCATTATAGGTTACTTCTGCTTTCAGAGAAACTGCTCCGAAAATCAGGAGGAAGCAGGAATTATGGTATGCGAAGGTCAGAGATCTTATGGAGACTCAAGTATTCAGAATTGAGGAACCATGCATACAGGTGAAACTTGAAAAATTAGAATATAGTGCAAAAGTTCATTTATTTCAGTAATGCAACTTAAAAGGGAAAACTAATATATGAGATAGACTCATTACATGCAAAGCAAGATAGTTCAAGCCATGATTTGTCATAATTGTGATGATTATGGCGTACAGCTCGTGAAAACCCCAAATCCACAATCTCAGAAAATTAGAATATTGTGAAAAGGTGCAATATTCTAGGCTCAAAGTGTCCCACTCTAATCAGCTAAATAAGCCATAACACCTGCTATTGTGTAGTGGGTTTTGGACTGCGTGGACCGCATGGAAAGACACCAGGCAGATGAGTGCAGCATATCAGCTCTTTATTGTGGTCAGACTGAACTGGAACAAAGGGCTGCCTGAATCCCTTATATACCTGGCCAGGTACACCTCAGGCCGATCCCTTTAACTGAATTTCCCGCCGTCTGTGAGCCAGCCAATCCAGTCGCAGTATAGCGCCACCTGGTGGTGTCAGTGGCCACTGCTCATATGGTCACCCAACTATATACATCTATATACATAACACCCCTTCCCCCAGAAGAACAAACAATAAACAACAACATAAAAAAACGAATACACTGTTGCACTGGTTATTTCTTTTGAGACACCACATGACCCTCACCTTCATGACCTTACATAGTCCTCCAGATACGCAGATGGCCTATGAGTCCTGAATGACCGTCTCATCGTTTGCTCACCGGCTTGGTCAGCAGAGTCATTAATTGAGTCCTGGCCCTGGGCCCCAACGACAACATTACCGTGGTAGGCCTGTGCCTGTTGTTGCTCAGCCCTGCCAAAACTCTCTGGCAACTGTTCGATGACTGTGAGATCCTCCTCCTTCCCCGGACCCATTGTTGACAGTTGCTGGGGTTGGTCGGTTTGTGACTTTTCAGGAGCACGCTTCCTCAATTGGTCTATGTGTCGCCTGACCTGGCGGCCTCCCTCCACCTCTACAATGTATGACAAGGGCCCTGTTTTGTCAACTACCACCCCCTGAATCCACAAATGCCCCGGCCCATAGTTCCTAACCCAAACCATTTCACCAATGTTTATTTTCTTGGTAGGTTTTGGTTGTTCTGTCTCTGCGGCCACTCTGTCGGGGTGGAGTCTGTCCAACTTGGTGATAAGCCGTCGTCCCCAACGTAGTTCTGCAGGACTTTTGCCAGTGGTTGTGCATGGTGTGGTATGTTGTGCCAGAAGGAATTGAGCCAACCTTTATTTTTTATTTTTTTATTTTAATCCCATTTATATCCCGCCCTTCTCCAAAGACTCAGGGCGGCTTACAATCTAAGCACAAATCAAATGGTGCCAGTCTCCACTGATGATGCGTCTCAATGCGTCCTTAGTCATTCTCACCATGTGTTCTGCTTGTCCATTGGACGACAGGTGGAAGGGCGCGGATGTGACGTGCCTAATCAAGTTGGCCCTGGTGAAAGCCTGGAAATCAGCAGATGTGAATTGTGGGCCGTTATCAGAGACTAACACATCAGGCAGGCCATGCGTGGCAAATAGTCCCCTGAGCACCTGGACAGTCTTTGCTGCAGTCATACTTCCAACCGGAACTACCTCCAGCCATTTGGAATAGCTATCTACCACCACCAAAAATAGTTGTCCTTGAAATGGTCCAGCGTAATCAATGTGTACCCTGGACCAGGGAGTGTGTGTTACTTCCCACTTATGTACTGGGGCGTGTGGTTGCTGTGGCCTGGACCTTTGGCAAACGTAGCACCCTGCTAGTTGATCCTCTATACTTTTATCCAGGCCAGGCCACCACACGTGGGCCTGACCCAAGTTATTGAGGGCCCGACTCATGTGGGGGATCATACTCTCGACCTGGTGTTCCTATCTGGACAGTGGTTGGATGATCTGGGAGGGGGTTCACCAACCATCACCCCCCTGTCATGGTCAGATCATTACCTCCTGTGGCTGGTTTTCCGTTATGCCACCCCCCGCCGCTGGGCGGCGGAACCGACCAGGTGGTTCCGCCCCAGGCGCCTAATGGACCTGGAACGGTTCCAGAGGGCGCTTGGGCCTATACCCATCACCCTTACCCACAGCCCAGTCGATGCTCTGGTGGATGCCTGGGAAACGGCGGGCGCCGGGGCACTTGACTGTGTTGTACCCTTGCGACCTCTGACCCGGCGCAGATCCCATTGGGCCCCATGGTTCTCTGTGGAGCTCCGGGAGATGAAGCGTCGGAGACGAGGTCTAGAGAGCGGTTGGAGGTCCAGCCGATCCGAATCTGACCGATTGCAGTTAAGAACCTTTATAAGGTCTTATCTTGCGGCAATAAGGACGGCGAAGTCTAACTACTTTGCTGCCCTTATCGCGTCCGCAGATAATCGCCCGGCCGCCCTGTTTAGGGTAACTCGCTCCCTCCTTAACCAGGAGGTGAGGGAGGATCCCTTGCGGGGACGAGCCGAGGAGTTTAGTCATCATCTGGCGGACAAAATCGCTCAGATCCGGACCGGTCTGGACTCTGACTGGGCAGAGTCTGATGTGGAGGAATCGGGCGGTCTTGAGCATGTTATCTGGACTGAGTTCGACCCTGTTTCCCCTGATGATGTGGACAGGATCATGGGGAGACTGAGCACCACCACCTGTTTGTTGGATCCGTGCCCCTCTTGGCTAGCTTATGCGGCCCGGGAGGGGACACGAGGCTGGTTCCATGCAGTAATAACTGCTTCTTTGAAGGAAGGTGTCTTCCCTGCCGCCTTGAAGGAGGCGGTGGTGAGACCCCTCCTCAAGAAGCCTGCTTTGGACCCGGCTGTTTTAAATAACTATCGTCCAGTCTCCAACCTTCGCTTTTTGGAGAAGGTTGTTGAGAGTGTGGTGGCGCATCAGCTTCCTCTGTTCCTGGAGGAAACTGATTATCTGGACCCATACCAATCGGGTTTCAGACCCGGACACAGCACAGAGACGGCATTGGTCGCGCTGGTGAATGATCTCTGGAGGGCTAGGGACAGGGGTTGCTCCTCTGCCTTGGTCCTATTAGATCTCTCAGCGGCTTTCGATACCATCGACCATGGTATCCTGCTGTGGCGTCTCAGGGGGTTGGGAGTGGGAGGCACCGTTTTACGGTGGTTCTCCTCCTATCTCCTGGGCCGCTCGCAGTCGGTGTTGACGGGAGGGCAGAGATCCGCCCTGAGGCCTCTCATTTGTGGAGTTCCTCAGGGGTCGGTTCTCTCGCCCCTCCTGTTCAACATCTATATGAAGCCGCTGGGCGAGATCATTCGTGGTTTCGGGGTGGGGTATCATCAGTACGCTGATGATACCCAACTTTTTCTTTCCACCCCGAACCAACCCAGTGATGCCCTCGCCGTGATGTCCCGGTGCCTGGAGGCGGTCCAGGTCTGGATGGGGAGAAACAGGCTTCGTCTCAATCCCGCCAAGACTGAGTGGCTGTGCATATCGGCATCTCAGGTCAACCAGACTATTCCATCTCTAACGATGGGGGGGTGAGGTGTTACCCCCCGTTGATAGGGCTCGCAACTTGGGCGTCCTCCTGGATTCACGACTCAATTTTGAAGACCACATAGGAGCCGTGACCAGGGGGGCTTTTGCCCAGGTTTGCCTGGTGCGCCAGTTGCGTCCCTATCTGGACCGAGATGCCCTACGCACAGTTACTCATGCGCTCGTGACCTCCCGTTTGGACTACTGCAACGCTCTCTACATGGGGCTGCCCTTGAGGACCACTCGGAGGCTTCAACTGGTGCAGAATGCGGCCGCGCGAGTTGTAATGGGGGTCTCCCGATACTCCCATGTAACACCTCTACTCCGCGAGCTGCATTGGCTTCCGGTTGCCCTCCAGGTGAAATTCAAGGTGCTGGTCATTACCTATAAAGCCCTACATGGCTTGGGTCTGGGGTACTTGAGGGAACACCTGCTGCCAGCATCAAGTGCCCTTCGTCCAGTGCGCTCCCACAGGGAGGGTCTGCTCAGGGTCCCACCGGTAAGAGATTGCCGGCGGGTAACGCCCAGGGATAGGGCCTTCTCAGTGGGGGCGCCTGCCCTCTGGAACCAGCTGCCAGTGGAGCTGAGGACTGCCCCCGACCTCCGTTCATTCCGCCGGGGCCTGAAGACCTGGCTCTTTGAGCTCTCTGGCCCAGGCTGAGGATTAATTTATTTTAATTGGGGTTTTAGTTGCACAGGGTTAAATTTAATCTTTTTTAAACTGGTTTTAACTTTTGTATTTTTGGTTTTTAATTCCCTGTAAACCGCCCTGAGTCCTCAGGGAAAGGGCGGTATATAAATGTAATAAAATAAATAAATAAATAAATAAATAAATAAATAAATAAATAAATAAATAAACTCCGTGCTAATACCTTCATCCTGACTATGCCTGGATGTCCTTCGTCCTTCTCCCTCAATTTCTCTGGAATAATGACCCTGCTACCCCACAATAGGCATCCCTTATGAGAAGACAACTCATGTCTCCTCATGAAGTATGCCTGGAACTCTGGGCCTGGGCTCTTCTCTTGCCACCCTGAGACTACCCATGTTAAAATCCTGCTCAGGACCCTGTCTACTGTGGTACCGGCAGCAATGTCCTTAGCTTGGAGAGGGCACTCTGGGAGATCTTGGATAGCCAGTATTTGTTCGGCCGGCGCCGGATCAGGCTCAGTCATGATTAGAGGTAACCTACTTAATGCATCTGCGTGGCCCATATCCTTTCCTGGTTTGTGAACCAGTTTGCATGTGTACGCAGATAGAAATATGGACCACCTTAACATCCTCGGGGATAGAATTTGTGGAGTTTGTTTATCTGTCGTGAACAGTCCCAACAGGGGTTTGTGATCCGTGAAAATAGTGAATTCCCTGCCATACAGGTAATCATGAATTTTCTTGACTCCCGATACTATTGCCAGGGCCTCCTTATCAATTTGAGCGTAATTTCTTTCCACAATAGACTTCTGCTCCCCATTTTCCTCTATGTGACTCAGAACAGTGCCCACGCCATAAGGGGATGCATCACATGCGATGCAGTTGGGCTTATTTTCTATAAAATGTGTGACAGTTGAATTACTGGACAAAAGTTGTTTTAAATTTTTGAAACTGTGTTCATGGACCGTGGTCCAATTCCATGGGGTTTTCTTGTCCAACAATTTGTGTAAAGGCTCAGCAATCACTGCTTTGTGAGGCAAGAACGCATGATAAAAATTACGTAATCCCAGAAAAGCTTGCAATTCAGCCTTGTTTTTAGGAGTAGGAGCCATTTTAATTGCTCTTACCTTGTTATCAGTTGGGTGAATTCCCTTGGCATCAATTCTGAACCCTAAGAATTCAGTGGATGCCACTCCAATGCTGCACTTTTCCTTTTTTAGTTTGAGCCCTGCAGAGCGAAATCTGTTTAAAACAGCCTGCAGCCTGTCAGCGAAGATCTCCTCAGACTCCCCAGCAATCAGGACATCATCAAAATAAAAGCATACTCCAGGTATGCCCTTCAAAGTCTTCTCCATCACCTCTTGAAAAATTCCAGGAGCTACAGAGACACCGAACTGCAAACGTTTAACTCTGAAAGCTCGTCTGTGTGTAACAATTGTCTGAGCGTCAGCCGTCTCCCAGGTAACTGGGAGCTGCTGGTACACTTGTGCTAAATCTAACTTGGCAAAGATGGCGCCGCCCTGGACTGCAGAGAGGACGTGCTGGACCATTGGGACCAGGTAAGCATGCGGATTTAAGGCCCGGTTCACCATGGCCTTATAATCTGCACAAATTCTAACCTCCCCATTGGCCTTTAGTGGGGTAACTATGGGGGTCTCCCAATCTCCCCCCTCCACGGGCTCTAACAGCCCTTGTTTAACTAACTTATCCAATTCGCTATCAATCTTATGCTTGAGCGCGAATGGGACTCTACGGGGCTTAATTCGTACCGGCAGCACATTCGGGTTTAGCTTAAATTTAATGGGGGGCCCTGTGTATTTGCCAAGTTTGCCATCGAATACGTCTACAAACGTTTTGCAGACAGATTCGAGGCTTTTTGGCTGGGTATTATGGATCCCAGAGATCCCAATACCCAAAGCCTCAAACCAATTCAGCCCCACTAAACTAGTCCTCTGTCCCTCAGTTACCAGTACGTCCAAAGGACCCTTGAAATCCTTAAACCCCACTAACATGGTAGCCTCCCCTTGATTTTAATAGGGGCGTGCTGGAAATCGGACAACTGTATGCTGGTGGGTTTCAATGGAACCCACCGCTTGCTCCAGCTGCAAAACACTTTAAAAGTCTCATAAGAAATTATTGAGACTGCAGAACCGGAGTCAAGCTCCATCTTGCAAAGTACCCCTTGCAGACGGACCTCTAATTTAATTTTTGGTGTGAGCAGATGGTGGATTTCCGTGTGAGACATGGTCCTCCAGCGCTGCATCCAGGGATTGAAGTTCATGCCAGCTGTCCCGGTTGCGATTCCGGCAGATGGCTTGGATGTGACGCATCTTGCCGCAGGAACGACACTTCGTGGTTCTGAACTTGCAGGTCACTCTTGGGTGATTCCCTCCGTAGCTGGCACATTTTTGGATGTTTCCTCTGCAGCTGCTGCAGTTGCAACTGGTGCATTTGTTGGCTGTTGTGGTCTTTTTCTGGCTTCCGTCATTGTCGCGCCGCGTTAGGTGTTTTCCTATCCTTTGAAGTACGGCATCAATTTCTCCTTCCCTGACCGCTTCCCCGCTTCCACCGTATGCAGCGCTCTCCTGGTGGACTGTACCTTCTGAGCTGCTGCTGGGTCAGTGTGTGGGCTGGTCTGAGCCGCTGGATGCCTCGTGAGCCCGTACCTCGTCCAGGAGCTCTTGCAGAGTCATGGACGGTTTTGCAAGTATTTTTTGATGCAACCAGTTGTCCCTTAGACCTAATACGATCTGGTCGCGAATTCTTTCTTCGAGATCGGGGAACTTGCAAAGACGGGCGGCTTGTCTCATGGCCGTGATGTATTTAGCCATCGCTTCGCCCGGTAACTGCATCTGCTGGGCGAAATGGAACCGCCAGAACATTTCAGACCTCTTTGGCATAAAATGCCCAGTTAGTTTGTCTGTGAGGTCCTTGTAGGAGACGGCTGTGATGTGCGCCGGTGAACACAACCCGACAGCCACATCGTAAACGTCCGGACCACTGAGGCACAGCAAAGCTGCTGCTTTAAAATGGTCTTCCATGATCCAGTTAACCAGTAGGTACCCTTCGACCTGTCCCAGATGCGACTCCCAGCGCTCGGGCTGGCAGATGTCGAATTCATGGATTTGGCCAAGTTTTGCCATGCTGTGTCCGATCCGGCGGATACTGCTTCATTAGAATATTTCTTAGGGAGAGATATCTCTTCCCTCGGTCCCTAGTGACTTCAGCTAGTGCATCAGCTATTGATCCAGCTCTGAACAAAACAGCAATCCCACCTTCATCACCACTATTGTGTAGTGGGTTTTGGACCGTGTGGACCGCATGGAAAGACGCCAGGCAGATGAGTACAGCATATCAGCTCTTTATTGTGGTCAGACTGAACTGGAACAAAGGGCTGCCTGAATCCCTTATATACCTGGCCAGGTACACCTCAGGCCGATCCCTTTGACTGAATTGTCCACGAGCCAACCAATCCAGTCGCGGTATAGTGCCACCTGGTGGTGTCAGTGGCCACTGCTCATATGGTCACCCAACTATATACATCTATATACATAACACCTGCAAAGGGTTCCTGAGCCTTTAAATGGTCTCTCAGTCTGGTTCAGTAGGAATCACAATCATGGGGAAGACTGCTGACCGAACAGTTGTGCAGAAAACCATCATTGACACCCTCCATAAGGAGGGAAAGCCTCAAAAGGTAATTGCAAAAGAAGTTGGATGTTCCCAAAGTGCTGTATCAAAGCACATGAATAGAAAGTTATGTGGAAGGGAAAAGTGTGGAAGAAAAAGGTGCACAAGCAGCAGGGATGACCGCAGCCTGGAGAGGATTGTCAGGAAAAGGCCATTCAAAAGTGTTGGGGACTTTCACAAGGAGTGGACTGAGGCTGGAGTCAGTGCATCAAGAGCCACCACACACAGACAGATCCTGGACATGGGCTTCAAATGTCATATTCCTCTTGTTAAGCCGCTCCTGAACAACAAACAACGTCAGAAGCGTCTTACCTGGGCTAAAGAAAAACAGACCTGGTCTGTTGCTCAGTGGTCCAAAGTCCTCTTTTCTGATGAGAGCAGCTTTTGCATCTCATTTGGAAACCAAGGACCCAGAGTCTGCAGGAAGAATGGAGAGGCACACACTGCAAGATGCTTGAAGTCCAGTGTGAAGTTTCCACAGTCTGTGTTGATTTGGGGAGCCATGTCATCTTCTGGTGTTGGTCCACTGTGCTTCATTAAGTCCAGGGTCAATGCAGCCGTCTACCAGGAGATTTTGGAGCACTTCTTGCTTCCTTCCGCAGACGAGCTTTATGGGGATGCTGACTTCATTTTCCAGCAGGACTTGGCACCTGCCCACACTGCCAAAAGCACCAAAACCTGGTTCAATGACCGTGGGATTACTGTGCTTGATTGGCCAGCAAACTCGCCTGACCTGAACCCCATAGAGAATCTATGGGGCATTGCCAAGAGAAAGATGAGAGACATGAGACCGAACAATGCAGAAGAGCTGAAGGCCGCTATTGAAGCATCCTGGTCTTCCATAACAGCTCAGCAGTGCCACAGGCTGACAGCTTCCATGCCACGTTGCATTGAGGCAGTAATTGCTGCAAAAGGGGCCCAAACCAAGTACTGAGTACATATGCATGCTTATACTTTTCAGAGGTCCGATATTGTTCTATGTGCACTCCTTGTTTTATTGATTGCATGTGTTATAGAAAGAAGAGACTCACGCCAGCTCTTCAGGAAAGGAAAAGTTTAATGCGCAGGTTCAGAAGGCTTGAACAAAGCAAAAGTCTGAACCCCGAAGGGCTCATAAACAGACATTTTTATACACCTCTAATTCCTAGTTATACATTGTTATACATTGTTATTTATGTGGTTAATATTCTACACATTCTTATACGAAGACAGTTTACAGAAGAAAATTACTTGCAGTACGTTTAGTTTCACAGACAGGATATAATTATCCCAATCATCATCTGCCTTAAGGACAAGACTATGTTTGCTTAAACAAGGACTTTAGTACATTCCTCTTTAAGACAGTCACCGGGGAATACGTGTAGTTACACTAACAGGATTATGGCTTCCTCGATCAGCGTCTCTTCTAAGAACAAGAATACTTTTGTTTCACTATTATTTTAGTATATTTCCTCTTTATTCCCCCCTTTTGAGACTTATCTCAACTTGTGACGATGAGTCTCAACAGAGGTCTTCTTTGGTTTGTAACCTCTCATATTCCCACATTGCCATTACTTGTGCAGTAGCTTTTCTTTCAGCAAGCAAGGCTAAGCTTTTTGATATAGTTCTCATAAAAACAGGCAAGATACAAGGAATCAACGCACATCCTGCAGTCCTATAAGAGCCACGATGGCTTGTAACCCTGGAAGTTTGGGAAACCATCCACTGAAAATCTCTTGGAAATTAAAACCCTTCCAGGTTTGATCTGCATTGTTTGTCAATTGCCTCATTTCAGTGGTTAATTGTTTACCTGTCCAGTTTCGTCAATTTGAAGACAACAATTAGAAAGATTGAATTTTCCACACACTCCATCTTCTTTTGCCAATAGATAATCCAAAGCCAATCAGTTTTGATAGACAGCTGTCCGGATTTTATCAGTGGTTACAGCTAACAAGTTTAAGGCTTTATCTAGGCGTTGCCCTGCCAGATCCACAACAGCCTGCAGCCTAATTATACGGTTTATCATATAGATTGGTGTTCTGTAACCATAGGTGACATCCTCTGCCCAGGTTGCTTGGCCATACACACAAACTATCCTTTCTGAATTCCATAAATCCCCCATTTTCTCATAATAATCGGATTCTCTACAAGGGAAATTAGAGAAGGCTGTGTCAACCTCTCTTTTTCTTCGATTTCCCATTTGATCATAGACTGGCACACCAAGCACCTGTCGTGACTGTATTGGCAAAAGAAAGAATGAGGGCTTTATCCAACCTAATACACATGATCCTGACCAATTCTTAGGTAACACCTCATAAGCAAAGGTGCCACAAATCCAGTACATGTCACTAGGGGCTACCCATTCCTCTTCTTTGTTGGAGTTCAGATAAGGCATGATAGTCATATCAAACTTTAAAGGTTCAGAGGCATTTCCCAAACATGTCCATACCTTATACTGTTCATCCCTATAACATTTTAATGACCCATTACACTTTTTATATATTAGTAATATATTTATATATTACTTGATTGAAAGTGCATACTGGCAAATTTAATTGGGTACAGGTTTTTGGCACTGATCCACTGGCTGTCAGGGTTTGTCCATTCACACAAGGTTCACATCCTTGGTGACTTATGGCCCTTATTTATTTTTATTTATTTATTTTATTACATTTATATACCGCCCTTTCCCGAAGGACTCAGGGCGGTTTACAGGGTAATTAAAACCAAGATACAAAAGTTAAAAACAAGTTTAAAAAATTATATTTGTCCCTGTATAAATAAAACCCCAGTTAAAATAAGATTAATCCTCAGCCTGGGCCAGAGAGCTCGAAGAGCCAGGTCTTCAGGTCCCGGCGGAATGAACGGGTTATGATTCTTGTCTTACCAGGGCCTCACTTCTTTGATCTCCTGATTGTTACACCATCTTCTAATATGTGCAAAACACAAGTTCCTCTCCATCCAGGCCTCAACTGAGGGATCATTCTTATATGTTCCCCTCCCCAAAATACCAGGATACCACAATCCAAAGTCAGAGGAGGGGGAGTTCCATTGTACAGGGCTTTTACACACATTCCCTTTCTGAACACATAACCCACATACTTGCAGGCTTCAGGATTGGCTGGTGGCTTGACAAGCATCCTTAGCAATTCTATCAAACACCTGTGGATACTGACAGGGATGTGGTTAACTATAATGCCAATATTCACGATTAAAACTAAGCGGAGGATTTCCATCACAGTCTCCAATGCCTATAAGAAACGATTGAACGATCTGAGGTGTTTCCTTTGGCTTACTCCAAAGTCCATAATTGTAAATACAAACATTGTTACATGTGGTAGCAATACAATACACCCATAGCAACAGTAAACTTTTCTCCATTCTTCTCCCGTGCATAGAAAGTCAGCTTCCGGAGTGACTTAGCAAGGGTTCTTCACTACTGTGCGTAGAAGAACCTATTGCCGGTAAGGTTCTAGCAGAGTAGCCTTTTAGTGAATATACTAAAGTTTCTTAAATAAGTCCAATTACACTAACAAATCCTATATCACGTTCATTTAAACATTAACTTTGTAGGAGCCACTGGATCTTTAGACATCACCCATTCAGGTTCATCTGCTGCTTTGACCCTTGTCCAGTGGATCCAAGATTTGGATTCTGCAATCTTTACAGCAAGAGGAGAGGACATAATAACAACATACGGTTCTTTCCATCTCCCTTCTCGCTGTTCCCGCTTCCAATGTTTCACCCAGACTTTATCTCCATGTTTAAAAGGAAACGTTAACTTTGTTTCTAATTTAGGAGGGGTTTGCGCAGTCACATAATTGCGAAGCTTTTCAACCTGCTTATTTGAGCTCTTGTACCATCTCCAAATTCCACACTCCCCCCTTATGCCCCAGTTTTGGCCATCCTGACAGGTTTCGTTTTAACAGAGTGGGAGGACGGCTAAACATCAACTCAAACAGGGACAATCTGTATTGTCTTCGTGGCGCACACCTCACAGAATACATTGCTAACGGCAAAGCATCATGCCACTTCAAATAGCTCTCAGCACATATCTTAGTAATTTTTTCCTTTAAAGTGTGATTCATTCGTTCCACCTTTAAAGTGCGATTTATTCATTCCACCTTAAAGTGCAATTCATTCGTTCCACCTTAACCCCCACCTGCCGCATCAACTCTCCCAATGCAACATTGTATCTACGTACAGATTGAAAGTTTTCTCAAAATTGAGTACAACCAAAGGTAGTGCTGCTGTAAGAGCAATCTTAATGTCCTTGAAAGCTCTTCTTTGTTCTCCTCCCCACTGAAAATGTTCAAAATCAACCCCCCTTTGTAGCTGTATAAAGTGGAGCTGCCAAGAGTGCAAAATTAGGTATCCAGATTCTGCAAAAACTAGCCAGCCCCCAAAACCTCGCAGCTGCCATCTGTTTGCTGGCTCAGCAATGGCTAGAATCGCTTGCTTCCTTTCCTGTCCTAGGGCTCTCTGACCATGCTCAATTTCATATCCCAAATATCTTACTTTCTGCGGTACCAATTGTGCTTTCTTTTTGGACACCCGATAACCACATTTTAATAACAGATGCAAAAGAGTTTTCGTATTTTCCCAACACAAGTCCTCTGTCCTGTCTGTTATCAAGACATCATCTACATACTGTAAAACTATATCTCCAGGTTGCCAAGGTACATAATTCTGCAAGTCTTTTCCTAGGGCATTACCAAATAAGGTGGGTGAATTCTTAAACCCCTGGGGAAGCTGAGTCCATGTGTATTGCCTCTTCTGATCCGACCCCGGGCTTTCCCACTCAAACGCAAACAATGGCTGACTAATCTTGTGGATTGGGATCATGAAAAAGGCATCCTTTAAGTCTATCACTGAGAACCACCTAGCAGTCGGCGGAATCAAGCTAAAATGGGAGTGTTCCAAGGCGACTGAATAGGCACCAAAATCCCTGCTTTAAGATATTTTTGAATGCTTTCATATATCGCAGCTGTGGCTTCATTAGAGCATGGGTGCTGACGAATATGAATTGGCGTCGCCAAAGGTTTCACCTCCATTTCTCCTCATTTTTCTTCAATAGCTGGCCTAGCTATCATAAGTCTCCACATTGCTTCAGGCTGGTGTTTTATTTTAAGTTTCTGCTGACCCTCATCCAAAGAGATTATAGCTCCTAGTTTGCTAAGTAAATCTCTGCCTAACAAGGGTATTGGGCATTCAGGAATGTATAGAAACTCATGTTGGATTTGAAATCCATTTAAAAAACATGTGACAGGTTTCAGAACTCTCCATTCTTCTTTTACTTCCTCGACTCCCTCAGAATTCTCTACCTCTCAAGGTAGATTGAGAGCGTTTGCGGACGACCTGGTTATTACAGTAAGTCAACCGACTTACTCAGTGGTAGAGTTGATGGAGATAATAACCTCATATGGGAAAGTCTCTGGATTTAAGATAAATACGCAAAAAACTAAAATATTGTCTAAAAATATGACTATAGAACAAAAGGTTGTTTTAGAAGAGTTAACGGGATTTGGAATAAATATTTGGGGGTATATCTTTCAGCTTCAAATGTGAAATTATATAAATATAATTATGAATTGTTATGGTTAAAAATACAAAAAGAGCTAGATGGTTGGAAAAAATTACAATTATCTTTATTGGGAAGAATTGCAGCAGTAAAAATGAATGTTTTGCCAAAATTTCTATTTTTGTTTCAAATGATACCAATACTTAACAAGGATCTAAATTTGGAGGAATGGCAGAAAGGTATTAATAAATTTGTTTGGGCAGGGAAAAAACCACGAGTTAAATTTAAGATAATGCAAGATGTATGTGAAAGAGGTGGTCTTAAAATGCCTAATCTTAAATTATACTATGAGGCTACTGCTCTATCTTCAATTAGTGTCTGGTTTAATTTAACACAAGGGAGATTATTAAATCTCGAGGGTTATGATTTGTTATTTGGTTGGCATGCATACTTATTGTATGATAAGAAGGTGGATAATGTTTTTAAGATACATATATTAAGATATGCTCTGTTGCGAGTATGGAAAAAATATAGACATAAGTTAAATTATAAAATACCAATTTGGGCAATACCTAAACATGCAATAGAAAATATAAATGTTGGATTTAAACATGATGTGATTACATACAAAGAAATTTTAAGGATAGAAAGGAATGTATGGCAATTAAAGCCATATAATATTTTAAAAGAAGAAAAGATTATACAAACTTGGTTTTAGTATGAGCAGTTGCAAGCAAGATGGAAAGAAGATCAGAAAGTTGGTATTTCAATAACTGATGGAAATTTGGTAAAACAAATTAGAGATCAAGGTCAAGCACATATAAAAAGGATATATAATGCATTGATAGAAATTGACTCAGAAACGGATCTTGTCAAAGATTGTATGATAAAATGGGCCCAGAATTTTCAGGAGGTTATTACAATGGATACTTGGGAAAAGATTTGGGTTAGAAACGTAAAATTTACACAGGCCCAAAATTTAAGAGAGAATTTTTACAAAATGTTTTATAGGTGGCACTTAGACCCTAAAAAACTAGCAAGTATGTATCCGAACTGCCAGCCCAAATGTTGGAGGTGTGGTTGTGAGGATGCAACGTACTTTCACATATGGTGGACTTGTAAAAAAGTCAAAGCTTTTTGGATTAAAATTTGGTGGAATATGCAAAAGTTATTTAAGAAAAAGATAAGGTTTTCTCTGCAGTTGTTTTTGTTGGGTATTATTACAGATTTTACTGTTATAGATACTAAATTGATGTTGAATTTAATTACGGCAGCAAGACTTTTAGTAGCGCAATATTGGAAGAAGGAGGAACTGCCTACTATACAAGAGTGGACTTTGAAAGTTTCTAATTTGGCGGAAATGGCAAAGATTTCAGCATATTTGAAAGAACAGTCGCAACAGAGATATATTGTGGAATGGAGAAGATGGATTGAATATATTCAGAATAAATATGGGACTAAAAAGTTTCATTTAGCATTTGAATAAGTAGTGGTATACGATGTATTAGTAGTTATTTCTTATTTGTTAGTAATATAGTTATGTTTACGGAGAGTTAAAGTGCGATAGAATTTAATGTTTTATTTTTGTTGTTAGCATATTTTAGCTTAAGTTTGTAAGTTTATACCCTGTATTCAGCTCTGGGAAGTCGGGGAGGGGGGAGGGGAGGGGAGGGTTGGGGGAAGGGGAGGGGGAAGGAGGGAGTTTTTTTTATTATTACTTAAAAAAAATGTACTGTAAAACTTTTCAATAAAATAAAAGAATTCTCTACCTCTCAAGGTAGATCTATTCTGTACCGTGCCTATAGACCTTCCTCTTCCAAAACCTTCTCTTCCAAAACCTTCTCTTCCAAAACCTTCTCTTCCAAAACCTTCTGGCCCAAGCGGTGTATTCCCTTGCAAAGCTACCACCAACAATTCCGTTTTCCTCTGCATTCATGCTCCCCTCTCTCTCTCTTCTCCACCTCATCCCTGTTCACATACACTTTCCTTGCCACTTCTGGTATTCTTTCCCAAAGCTCCTTCCAACCTCTGTAACTTTTTCCTGATATCACCATAACTTTTTGCTATGAATCTCTCATTCAGCATTCATACATTATCTGCGTGTCTCAGATCTATCTGTGTATACAGCTCATAAACCTCAATCAACCTTTGCAAAAAAAAAAACCCTCTCCGGGCTTTCTTCTGCTTCCTGCATTACCAAAGACGGCTTAGACATATTCACAGGGGGTTTTCCTGCCTTCCGAAGCACCTCTACCTTTAAATTCTGATATTCCCACAACAACATCCTTTGCGCTGCATCTCTAACATTTCAATCTGGATCCTGCTCCAGTGCCCTTGTCTGTAATTCTGCCTGTATATTCTGCGCATTAGGATACCTGTCTATAACACACTTCCTAACCGCAGCTCTCCACTTGTTTTAGTTCGGTTAACTCTTTGGACTTCCCTGACAGATCTGTAACATTGTTTCCAATTGAACAAATCAGTTGCGGTGAAAGGAACATATTAGCAAACAGGTTGCACGTTTGCTTGTCCTATGGCATCAATGACTCTCTGATCAACCTGCCTTCAGGGCGCCATTAGTTCCCCCCTCTCCTTTTATGCTTGGCTACTGGGGACGCCACCCTGATTTCTTCATCTTCCTCCTCTATCCCTCTGGACTCGAACCAGGGGGTTCATTTATTTGGCTGTATTGCCGTCCTTCAAACTTTTCTTAGTGGCTTTCGGATAAGGGACCCTATATTGGGCATGATTGAAGTATGTATCAACTCCCTTGAGCATGTGCTCCAACGGAGTGCTTGCCATACTACTACCTCCACCTATCTCACCATTCTCACTCACAGAGAAACTCCCTTCGTCCTTAGGAGCCATAGGCTCCTGTCTTCTCTGCTTCTGTCTTACTGCTGACTGCGCTTCACTTAGCGCTGCAGCAGCTGCTGCCGCTTGCAGTTGCGATTACGGACGCGGCACATACGGAGGGGGTCTAAGAATCACCTCCTCCTCAACCAATACCTCTTTCTTCATTTTTAACACCTTGGTTTCAGATATTTTATTTATTTATTTATTTATTATTTTGACTTCTATACCGCCCTATTCCCGTAGGACTCAGGGCGGTTTACAGGGCAATTAAAACCATACAATACAAAAGTTAAAATAAATTTAAAACAAGTAATTAAATTTAAGCCCCAAAATTAAAACTTTCAAACCCAATTAAAAACTCCTCAGTCTAGGCCAGACAGCTCAAAGAGCCAAGTTTTAAGGTCCCGGCGGAACGAATGGAGGTCGGGGGCAGTCCTAAGTTCCATAGGAAGTTGGTTCCAAAGGGCAGGCGCACCCACAGAGAAGGCCCTCTCTCTGGGAGTCACCCGCCGGCAATCCTTCACCGGTGGTACCCTAAGAAGGCCCTCCCTGCGGGAGCGCACAGGACAATGGGAAGTTGATGCCGGCAGCAGGTGTTCCCTCAAATAATCCGGACCCAAGCCATTTAGGGATTTATAGGTCATCACCAGCACCTTGAATCTCACCTGGAGGGCAACTGGAAGCCAATGCAGCTCGCGGAGAAGAGGCGTTACATGGGAGTATCGGGAAACTCCAATCACAACTTGCGCGGCTGCATTCTGCACCAGCTGCAGCATTCGAGTGGTCCTCAAGGGCAGCCCCATGTAGAGAGCGTTGCAGTAGTCTAGCCGGGAGGTCACGAGTGCATGGGTGCGTAAGGCATCTCGGTCCAGATAGGGTCGCAACTGGCGCACCAGGCGAACCTGGGCAAAGGCCCCTCTGGTCACGGCTCCTATGTGATCTTCAAAACTGAGCCGTGAATCCAGGAGGACGCCCCAGTTGCGAGCCCTATCAACGGGGGGTAACACCTCACCCCCCATCATTAATGATGGAACAAACTGCATTCTGCACCAGCTGAAGCCTTCGAGTGGTCCTCAAGGGCAGCCCCATGTAGAGAGCGTTGCAGTAGTCTAGCCGGGAGGTCACGAGTGCATGGGTGACTGTGCGTAGGGCATCTCGGTCCAGATAGGGCTGCAACTGGCACACCAGGAGAACCTGGGCAAAAGCCCCCCTGGCCACGGCTCCTATATGATCTTCAAAACTGAGCCGTGAATCCAGGAGGACGCCCAAGTTGCAAGCCCTATCAACGGGGGGTAACACCTCACCCCCCATCATTAAAGATGGAACAAACTGGTTAACCCGAGATGCCGGTATGCACAGCCACTCAGTCTTGGCAAGATTGAGACAAAGCCTGTTTCTCCCCATCCAAACCTGGACCGCCTCCAGGCAATGGGACATCATGTCGAGGGCATCACTGGGTTGGTTCGGGGTGGAAAGAAAAAGTTGGGTATCATCAGCATACTGATGATACCCCACCCCAAAACCACGAATGAGCTCGCCCAGCGGCTTCATATAGATGTTGAACAAGAGGGGAGAGAGGACCAACCCCTGAGGAACTCCAGAAACGAGAGACTGTGGGGCAGACCCCTGCCCTCCCGTCAACACCAACTGCGAACGGCCCAGGAGATAGGAGGAGAACCACTGTAAAACAGTGCCTCCCACTCCCAAACCCCTGAGACACCGCAGTAGGATACCATGGTCGATGGTATCAAAAGCCGCTGAGAGGTCTAATAGGACTAGGACAGAGGAACACCCCCTGTCCCGAGCCCGCCAGAGATCATTCACCAGCATGACCAATGCCGTCTCTGTGCTGTACCCGGGCCTGAAACCCGATTGGTACAGGTCAAGATAATCAGTTTCCTCCAGGAACAGAGGAAGCTGATGCGCCACCACACTCTCAACAACCTTCGCCAAGAAGCGAAGGTTGGAGACCGGACGATAGTTGTTCAAAACAGCCAGGTCCAGGACAGGCTTCTTGAGAAGGGGCCTCACCACCGCCTCCTTCAAGGCGGTGGGGAATACACCCTCCCTCAAAGAAGCAGTTATTACTGCCTGGAACCAGCCTCGTGTCTCCTCCCGGGCCGCATAAACCAGCCAGGAGGGGCACGGGTCCAATAAACAAGTGGTGGAGCTCAGTCTCCTCATGATCCTGTCCACGTCATCGGGGGACACAGGATCGAACTCAGTCCAGATAACATGCTCAACACTGCTTGATTCCTCTGCATCAGACTCTGCCCAGTCAGAGTCCAGACCAGCCCGGATCTGAGCAATTTTGTCCACCAGATGATGACTAAACTCCTCGGCCCGCCCCTGTAAGGGCTCCTCCCTCATCTCCTGATTAAGGAGGGAGCGAGTCACCCTAAACAGGGTGGCCAGGCAATTATCTGCGGACACGATGAGGGCAGCAAAGTAATTAGACTTCGCCATCCTCATCGCCGCGAGATAAGACCTTGTAAAGGTTCTTAGTCGCAATCAGTCAGATTCAGACCGGCTGGACCTCCAACCGCTCTCTAGACCCCGTCTCCGACGCTTCATCTCCCGGAGCTCCACAGAAAACCATGGGGCCCAACGGGATCTGTGCCGGGTGAGGGGTCGCAAGGGTACAACATGGTCGAGTGCCTCGGTGGCAGCCCTTTCCCAGGCATCCACCAAGGCATCGACCGGGCTGTGAGTGAGGGAGATAGGTAAAGACCCAAGCGCCATCTGTAACCGTTCTGGGTCCATTAGGCGCCTGGGGCGGAACCACCTGGTCGGCTCCGCAGCCCAGCAGCGGGGGATAGCATAGCGGAAGACCAGCCACAGGAGATAGTGATCGGACCATGACAGGGGGAAAATAGTTGGCAAACCCCCTCCCAGATCATCCAACCACTGTCCAGATAAGAAAACCAGGTCGAGAGTGTGACCCCCCCAATGAATCGGGCCTTGAATTAATTGGGTCAGGTCCATGGCCGTCATGGAAGCCATGAACTCCTGAGCTAGCTCTGACGACCCTCCCAGGGAAGGCAGGTTAAAGTCACCCAGAACTATGAGCCTGGAAAACTCCACCGACAACCCTGAGAGGGTGTCGAGCAGCCCGGGCAGGGCCGTTGCCACACAGCTGGGCGCCAGGTATGTTAGCAACAGGCCCAACATCCTTAATCTTTTTAACACAACCTCCAGCTTCTTTCCTTTAGATCTAGCAACACAGAGGTGAACCATTTCAGCCTGACATTGTAACAAATCCTCTGCCTTCTCTTCTACTGCATTACACCACTGATCTAGATACTGATATTGATTGGGGTACTTTTCCTCATTTGTTGGCTCTGAGGTCGTTGATGAGCTGGTTTTTGAATGTACCCTCTGGCGGCCACCCAACTCCCATATGTGACCACTGTTTTTCACATAGAAACCTCAGTCTCTCTTTCGTCACCCTAGGATAGGGGACTTTATACTGCGTATGATTAAAGTTGTAATGTCGCGTGCTTCACATAGAGACGGACACAGAGCTGGGGTAAAGATGAGTTTATTCTGAACAGAACGAACTGGGGAAACAGGGAAGCCTGGTGTCTATTTGTACCTGCCCAGGTGGATGGCATCCAATCAGTTCAAACCTGGGCTTCCTGCCAGTGCAGGTGACAATGGGTGTAGATCCTGGCTTCCCACCAGGCTGACCATGCCTGGGGCTGTCAACAGCTTAAGTCATTAGGCTTATCCTGAGTGAGCAGTTATCGCCCGGGGCTGTCCAGCCCCTCTGCTGATCTGCACCATCAGCCTCCTGCTGTGCTGTCCTTTGTGTATGCTGGGAGGCATACACTGCACCCCTTCCCCCATAGTGAGGAGGATCCTCTGTCGTTCCTTCTTAACTATATACAGCTTATTTACAATTTTTACATTTAACCCTCCAGATTCCTCCTCCCCCCAGGCTTAAGAGCGAACATAATCACTGAGGTAGCTGGGGGCTCTGTGTGTCCTGTTTGATCTTCTCAGGCTTGGCTCTGTAGTGGTTTCGGTTCTGCTTCCTGTTCCTTGGTCTGGTTGTGTTGGTCTGATTTGTGTGTGTGCATGTGTTTCAGTGTTGGCTCTTTGTGACCTGCTGCCCTCAGGCTCTTGCCTACTTTCCCTGTCAGCTCCCTGCCAGGCAGATGGATGCCCCAAAACCCTTCCTGCTGTTCTTCTGGGTGACTGTGACTGTGGCTGTGTGTGTGTTTGTGTTTGCTCTGCCTCCTGCCTAGCTGTTTCCATTGATTCTCCACCCATCCTCTCAGGGGCTCTCTTCCTTAGTTGATCTAAGTGTCTCCTCCACAGGAGTCCCCCCCTCCACCCTTACTCTGTAGGAGAGGGGGCCTGTCTGTTCCACCACTTCACCTGGCACCCATGGATGGCCTGTGCTGTAATTTCTGGCCCAGATCTGCTCCCCTATGTTGAAATTGGTTTTGAGGGTTGGGGGTTCTGTGTCTGCTGATACCCTGTCTGGGTGGAGTCTGTCTAACGTAGTTATGAGGCGTCTGCCCCACCTGAGCTCCGCTGGGCTCTTTCCTGTGGCTGTGCAGGGTGTTGCGTGTTGATGGAGGAGGAATGTGGCCAGTCTCTGTTTCCAGTCCCCTTGTACTATTCGTTTGAGTGCGTCCTTGGTAGTCCGCACGAACCTCTCTGCCAACCCGTTACTGGCAGGGTGAAAGGGCGCTGAAGTGGCATGCCTAATCCCCAAGGTCCTCAGGAACACCTGGAAATCCGAGGAGGTAAATTGCGCTCCGTTATCAGATACTACTACATCTGGTAGCCCATGTGTGGCAAACACTCCCCTTAGTGCCTGTATTGTGCCCGCTGATGTCATGTTGGCCACAGGTACCACCTCTAACCACTTGGAGTGACTATCCACGATGACTAAGAAGGTGTGTCCCTGAAATGGCCCCGCATAATCTATATGGACCCTGGACCAGGGGGTGTGAGTTTGTTCCCACTTGTGGACTGGAGCGTGTGCCTGCTCTGGGCGAGACCTTTGGCATGTGTAACATCCTGCCACCAACCCCTCTATCTCTTTATCCAACCCAGGCCACCACAGGTAACTCCTGGCCAGAGCCTTCATCCTTACTACTCCCGGGTGACCCTCGTGAAGGGACTGAAGGACTTTCTCCCTAAGTTTTGTGGGGATGATGACCCTGCTGCCCCACAACAGGCAGCCTTTATGGGTTGAAAGCTCATGCCTCCGCGTAAAAAATGCTGTGAACTCAGGTCCCGGTGACTTGTCCTGCCACCCGCTGCTAACCCAGGACTGAATTCTGCTAAGAATCTTATCCCTGGGAGTTTCGGCTGCTATGTCGCTAGCGTCTAATGGGCACTCAGCCAGCTCCTGTATTGCTAATATCTGATTAGCAGGAGCGGGATCCGGTCCAGCCTCCCTTAGGGGAAGTCTGCTGAGTCCGTCGGCGTGTCCCATTTCCTTTCCTGGTCTATGGATCAGCTTACAGGAGTATGCTGACAGGAAAATGGACCAACGGAGCATCCTTGGTGAAAGGATCTGTGGCGTTTGCTTCTCTGTGGTGAATAATCCCAGCAGGGACTTGTGATCCATGTAAATGAGAAACTCCCTCCCGTACAGGTAGTCGTGGAACTTTTTTACCCCCGCGACCACTGCCAGTGCCTCCTTGTCTATCTGCGTGTAGTTTCTCTCCGCCGCTGACAGGGTCCGAGAATAGTATGCAATGGGAGCCTGCATGCCATCCTCCCTTAAGTGGCTGAGGACTGCCCCTATCCCATAAGGGGATGCATCGCACGCTAGGCAGATGGGCTGGTCCTCCCTGAAGTGAGTGACCGTTGCGTCCCCGGCTAGCATGTTCTTAAGGGTCCTGAACGCGCTTGTGTGTGTGGCAGTCTAGTCCCAGGGTGTTTGCTTGTCCAGGAGCCTGTGCAAGGGCTCCGCGATGGTCGCCTTGTGCGGCAGGAATGTATGATAAAAATTTAAGAGACCAAGGAACGCTTGCAGTTCCGCTTTGTTCTTTGGAATTGGGGCTTCCTTGATAGCCCTCACCTTGGAGGCTGACGGGTGGATGCCCTGCACGTCTATCCTGAATCCCAGGAACTCCGTCTCCATAACCCCAATTTTACACTTGTCCCTTTTCAGTCTTAGACCCACATCCCTAAAACGACCGAGTACCGCTCTTAGCCGTGATGCCAGGACGTCCTCCGAGCTGGCCGCTATGAGGACGTCGTCGAAATACGGGCAAACCCCGGGGATCCCCTTTAGCGTTTTTTCCATGACTTCCTGGAAAATCCTCGGAGCTACGCTCACCCCGAACTGCAGTCGGTTTACCCGGAACGCCCCTTTGTGGGTGATGATGGTCTGAGCTCTTGCTGCCTCGGGGTCTACCGGCAGCTGCTGATAAGCCTGGGCAAGATCTAATTTTGCGAATACCGCCCCGCCTTGCAGGGATGCCAGGATGCTGCTTACGGCGGGAACCGGGTACGAATGCGCACTTAACGCCCGGTTGATTGTCCCCTTATAATCTGCGTAGATTCTAATGTCCCCATTTGCCTTTAACGGGGTAACTATGGGGGTCTCCCAGTCTGCCCCATCTACCGGCGTCAGCACCCCCTGTTCCACTAACTTATCCAATTCCTGCTCAATCTTGTGCTTGAGCGCAAAGGGGACTCTCCTCGCCTTCATCCTGACCAGCGGAATTAGGGGGTTTAATTTAAAAGAAATCGGGGGCCCGGTGTACTTCCCCAACCGTTCGTCGAAGACATCCACGAACTCCCTGCAGATGCCCTCCAGGGAGGTGTGGCTCTGCGTTTGGTGGATCCTGGTGATCCCAATGCCCAACGCCCTGAACCATCCTAGCCCCACAAGGCTGGTCCGTTGCCCTTCGACGACCAGCACGCTCAACTTCCCCTTAAACCCTTTGTAGTGGACCGTCACCGACGCCTCCCCCCTGACTTTAATCGGAGACTTCTGGAAGTCTGAGAGGGTCAGTTTGGATGGCCTCAGGGGAACCCGCTGGCCGCTCCGCTTGCAGATCTCGCTGAAAGTCCGCGCGGAGATAATGGATACGGCTGACCCAGTGTCAAGTTCCATTACGCAGGGGACCCCTTGAATTTCAACCCTCAGTTTGATTTTTGGAATAACGGGTGGGTGTCCCCCGGTTTCACAAACAGCCGATCGTCCCGCCGTGTGGCTAACCGGAAACCTCGGCGGCCGCTCCCCTGTACCTGTGGCCAGCTGGAAATCCGCCTCCACCTCGTGCAGACTGTCCCTCGGCCAGTTCCGACAGACCGCCACGATGTGGCCGGTCTTCCCGCACGCTCTGCACTTCGCCGACTTGAACCGGTAGGTAGACCGGGGGTGCTGTCCTCCACAGCTGGCACAACGGGTAGACCGGTTGGAGTTTCCTGCTCCGCAGCCAATGCACGGGGTAGACCGGTGTTGTCCAAGTGAGCCGGGCTGGATAGACCTGGGGCCGCTGCCGCACTGCTGGGTAGATCGGGAGCGATGGGTGCTGCAGCCGGAGAACTGGGTAGACCAGGGGCCGCTTGTTCCGCATCCGCACTCCTGGTACCGCTGCTCGGCCGTCGCTGGGCGCTGCTCCTTCACGCGGTCCCGGGTGTAGGTGGTCGATCACTGTTGGCGGTGGATGGCGTCCACCTCGAAGTCTCCCCCTTCTGCATCGTCGTGGCCGGACAGCTGATGGATGGCCCCGTTCTCCCTTGCGTCGGACTCCTCCGCTACGTCCCAGGCTAGGAACTCCTCCTGGACGTCCCGAAGGGTCAGCTTCTGCTTGGCAAACATCTTCTGCCGCAGCTTCCGGTCCCTTAGCCCGCAGACGATCCGATCCCGCAGACGGACTTCGAGGTTGTCGAACTTGCAGAGTCTCGCCGCTTGTCGCAGGGCAGCCATGTACTGCTTCGCGGTCTCGCCTGGACGCTGGTCCCGTTTCTCGAAACGGTACCGCCAAGCTATCTCTGATGTTTCCGGCTTAAATTGTTCCGTTAGCTTAGATATCAGTTCGCTATACCCGACGGCGTGAATGTCGTCGGGCGTGCACAGACCGACCGCCAGCTGGTACGTCTCTGTGCCACAGCTGCAGAGTAGCGCCGCCGCTCTCTGTCGGTCGTCCTTGACCCCATTCGCCCATAGGTAGCACTCGAGCTGACCTACGAACGCCTCCCACTCCTCAGGGCGGTTGCTGTTGAAGATGGGGTATTGTCCCAGTTGTGCCATTACCTCGGTCGGGGTCGTCCTGCGTTGGGTCCTGAGCTGCCGATGGGGTTTCGTCCGCGGCTAGCGTTTTCCGGAGCAGGATCCCACCCTCGTCGCCAGTGTAAAGTCGCGTGCTTCACATAGAGACGGACACAGAGCTGGGGTAAAGATGAGTTTATTCCGAACAGAACGAACTGGGGAAACAGGGAAGCCTGGCGTCTATTTGTACCTGCCCAGGTGGATGGCATCCAATCAGTTCAAACCTGGGCTTCCTGCCAGTGCAGGTGACAATGGGTGTAGATCCTGGCTTCCCACCAGGCTGACTATGCCTGGGGCTGTCAACAGCTTAAGTCATTAGGCTTATCCTGAGTGAGCAGTCATCGCCCGGAGCTATCCAGCCCTCTGCTGATCTGCACCATCAGCCTCCTGCTGTGCTGTCCTTTGTGTATGCTGGGAGGCATACATTGCAAAAGTAATCATCAAAACCTTTCAACATACATTCCAGCGGTGTGCTGGGAACACTGCTTCTCCCCCCCCCCATTCTAAGAACACTGCCACTGACCGATGGTGCCGGACATTCCAACGGTCACCAATAGGAACTGCAATGGCTTAACCTCCCACACACACACACACAACCTAACACGGACTACTTTAGGTATCACCGTCCTGAGTCCAGGAGAGTGATCAGTCCCCCTCTTCTATCTTCAGGTGAGATAGATACTTTACAACTTTAACTTATACACAACCTAAAACACGGACTAGTCCCAAGTTCAGGAGGGTGATCAGTCCCCCTCTTCTATCTTCAAGTGAGATAGGTACCTTTCCCCTTTAACACATACTTGCCCGAGGCATCTTCACACTTCGTCCACTCCCCGTCCTGGCCAGGATTCACGTTCAGACCTCTTTTCCTTTCCTCAAGAGATCTTGGACTAGCCATCAGCACCGTCAGCACCCGCAGCCCCGCACTGCTGTCTCCCGGAGGTGCTTACCCCCGTTGAGCCTGGAGAATGTTTCAGAAGTGGCCTCTCGTTGGGTCCGAGCTGCCCTCAGCGAAACATTGCCTCGCAATGAAGTCCTACCAGAGTCACCATTGAACTGTTGTAGAAAGAAGAGACTCACGCCAGCTCTTCAGGAAAGGAAAAGTTTAATGAGCAGGTTCAGAAGGCTTGAACAAAGCAAAAGTCTGAACCCTGAAGGGCTCATAAACAGACATTTTTATACACCTCTAATTCCTAGTTATACATTGTTATACATTGTTATTTATGTGGTTAATATTCTACACATTCTTATCCGAAGACAGTTTACAGAAGAAAATTACTTGCAGTACGTTTAGTTTCACAGACAGGATATAATTATCCCAATCATCATCTGCCTTAAGGACAAGATTATGTTTGCTTAAACAAGGACTTTGGTACATTCCTCTTTAAGACAGTCACCGGGGAATACGTGTAGTTACGCTAAAAGGATTATGGCTTCCTTGATCAGCGTCTCTTCTAAGAACAAGAATACTTTTGTTTCACTATTATTTTAGTATATTTCCTCTTTACATATAATATTCTAATTTTCTGAGATTGTGGATTTGGGGTTTTCATGAGCTGTACACCATAATCATCACAATTATGACAAATCACGGCTTGAACTATCTTGCTTTGCATGTAATGAGTCTATCTCATATATTAGTTTCCCCTTTTAAGTTGCATTACTGAAATAAATGAACTTTTGCACAATATTCTAATTTTTCGAGTTTCACCTGTGAACTATTGTTTATTGCTCTTTGATCTGTATAACCTTTTCTCACCATTGTATCCATTCAGAGATAGAGACTGATGTTAGTTCTTAGGAAGTACTTAGCAAAACAAATGTAAACCAAAAGGCTTTTCTTTTAATGTACTCTGGTTAGGCGATCCGGACAAGAATGTAACCTTTGAAGTGTTTCAAATGGACTGAAAGGGAGGGGAAAGGGAGGGCATCATGGTAGGAATGTATATAATGCTATGGATTTAAACATTTGAGTGTGGTCACTGTTTTTAGATGCTTCCGATTGAAGTATCTCTGAGATTCACCACACTTTGCAAACTGCTTTTTCTATTTTCTGCAGAATAAACTCTTTTCTTACCAATCCAATTTTGTTAGTGTTTTAAACGCATTTCTAACAATACCTATTAAGACAAGATGTTACAAGATCATTGTTGCAAGATGGCGGCAGCGTAGGAAGCAGTATTGGATCACGGGGAGAGAAGTAACCAAACTAAGTAGGAAGGTACTAGGGAGTGGGGGGGAAAAGGAGGAAAAAAAAGCAGAAAGTTAGATAAGGAAGATAGAAAGGGTAAAGGAAAAGAAGAAATTGGGGCAAGGAGGAAAACACCAGCAAACAGGAGTGCAGCGAATGAATGGCTGCATTTGGAGTCGGAGGCAGCCAGCAAGAGACAATGAGAGAGCCAGCTCCAGAGCAAAGCTAAGCAGCCCAACGCTGGAAAAAAAGGCAACTGAGAGCAGCGAACAGGCATCTGAACAGCAGACAAGGAGGGAGACTGTTGGAAGCAGCGAACCGGTGGGTCACAGCATTTATTCAGCAATTGCCTAGGCCCACACCCCAGTCAAGGCAGCTCAGCTCAAGGGGGCAGCCAGACAGCCCGGCCCAGCAAAGCAGAGACAGCCCAACTCCCAAAGCCCTCTCCCTGCCTCCTTCCATCCCCGCAACCCTCCCCAATGCAGACTTGCCTCAGGTGGCAGACTGGATCAGCATTCCCTCCCCAGCGAGACCATCAGCCCCCTCCCCTGCCTCCTGCTAGCCTGGTCTGGCAGAGGACAAAAGGCATACAGCAATCCTTTGGCTGTGAGAAATTGGAGGCGGCAACACCTGAGGGGGGAGGGGGAGAAACGCAACAGCAGCAACAGAGAGGCTTCGCGCCAGAGACCTCTCTGATTTCTCAAGCTGAGAGGCCGGCTGAGAGGAGCAGACCAGACAGAGCAGCTGAGCTGACCGCAAAGCTGATCGAGGCCTGACCAGAGCAGAGACAAGCACCGAAGGACAGAAGGGTGATGGCAGAGAAAACAAGAAGAGGCCGGAGCAGCGAGCAACGAGAAATGGAAGTGAAGGCAACAATTAAGTTTGAGGTCCCAAAAGGAAGGGAGGGAAGACCCCCAGTAAAGAATAAAAAGGAATTGGGGCTCAAAAACCTAAAAAAAAATAGAGGGAAGAAAAGGATAAATAAAACTAACACAATAGTAAGAAGGTTAAATAAATAACAAGGTAGCACAAACAGGAAGAAAAAAGGATAGAAAAATAGGCATAATTACCCAGAACAGAGAAGCTAGAAACAAGGCAAACAGCAAAGCACATCCACCTACCAAAAAGAGGGATTTTCAAACAAAAAACTCATGGAACAGGTGACTGATACTATTGTGATATGCAATACATGTTCCTTGTATGCACTCATGCCCAAAGAACACCCAAAATATAAATGCATTAGATGCAAATTATGTGAACTACTACAGGAAAAAGTTACGAACTTAGAGGCAAGTCTAGCCAAACCCCAACGTACGAAAGAAAGCTCCACCCAATCCAAACCAAATAATGAATAAACAACTCCCAGAGGATTTGACCCTACTGATAAACCCTTGGAGGAACACAAATGGAGGTATGTCACACATAGAAGGAAACACAATACTCAAAGAAAGAAGCAGCATACAACTAACAAACCCCTTCTGCCCAATGCAACCCAACCAGAAGCAGCCCCATTAAAACTGAGTAATCGATTTCTCCCCTTAGATGGAAACACAGAGACCCACAACCTCCCCCTCAAAGAGAACATGCAGACACCTAGCAAAGAAACAACTTCAAATATCCCTAAAAAAGTCACTTCAAATATCCCTTAAAAAGTCACTTCAACAAACACACCAGAGATAAACAGAAAAGCACCCCAGACTGCAGCCCCTCCAAAAGGAAGGCGAGTGTTGGTAATAGGAGTTTCTATCCTCAAAGGAACAGAATCATCCACCTGCAGACCGGACATACAATCCAGGGAGGTATGTTGTCTCCCTGGAGCAAAAATCAAAGATGTGGCTGAGAACCTAACCAAAATAATTAGGCCTACAGATTACTACCCTTTCCTCCTCCACCACATTCGGATAAATGACACAACTAAAAACCTGAGTACAATAGTGAGAGACTACAAACAACTAGGCAATAAAGTTAACAAGCTAGGAGCACAAGTAGTGTTCTCATCAGTACTCCCAATGAAAGGCCAACACCCATTGAGGGGAAAAAAGAATTTTAGAAATAAACCATTGGCTAAAGGGTTGGTGTTGCCAAGAAAAGTTTGGTTCCCTGGATCATGGACTGCATTTCCTACACGAAGGACTCTTGGCAAGGGATGGGCTGCACCTCAAGAAAACAGGGAAAAATGTACTTGGAAAAAGACTGGCCCAACTCATCAGGACAGCTTTAAACTAAAATTGAGGGGGAAGAGTGAACAATGTTTAGAATCTCTAGAACCCAAAACAAATCATAAATCCCAAGAAAACAAATCAAACAATGAGGTAGCCAGTGATGAGAAAAAAGAAAAACTCAACAATCAGGAGATGCAGGAAACATACCCACGGACAGGCATAAAAGTCTTAAATGCTTATATACAAATGCCCAAAACTTGGGGAGCAAACAGGGCAAACTAGAAGCAATAGTAAACGAGGGAGGGTATGACATAGTTGGCATTACAGAAACCTGGTGAGACGAAACCCATGAATGGAATGGACTGATGGATGGATACAAAATGTTCAAAAGAAACAGGTCTACAAAATGTGGAGGGGGAGTTGCACTATATTTAAGAGAACACTACATATCTACAGAAATGCACATGATCAAAGATAAAATCTCTCCAGAATGTATATGGGTCAATATAAAAGAGGGGAAAAAAGTGACATTGCCATAGGTGTATATTACAGATCACCCAACCAATCAGAAGAAATAGATGAACTCTTTGCCAATCAGTTAACAAATATAGGTAGGAAGCATACTACAGTACTAATGGGAGACTTCAACTATCCAGATATCAACTGGGAGACAAACTCTGCAGCGAGTGGGAGATCAAACAGATTCCTAACCAACCTAGCTGACAACTTTGTCACCCAAAAGGTAGAGGAGGGAACTAGACATAAAGCTATACTGGACTTAATTCTTACTAATAGAGAAGAAGAGATAGAGGGAGTTGAAGTTGCCAGAACCGTGGGTGAAACTGACCACGTTATACTGGAATTTAATATAATGAAAACACTAGCAATAGAAAACAATCCAACCAGTGTCTTAAACTTCAAAAGAGCTGACTTTAACAAACTCAGAGAGAACCTAGGAAAGATCCCATGGATGAAAATACTAAAGGGGAAAACAACCCAAGAAGCATGGGGAAACTCTGAAAAATGTGATCATAAAAGCCCATACAAGCACAATACCACTGAAAAAGAAAGACAAGAAATTCAAGAAGAAACCAACATGGCTGCACAAAGATCTCTCTGACAAACTGAAAGACAAAAAGGACAAATACAAAAAATGGAAAGAGGGGCACATAACTAAGGCTGATTATCAGCAGACAGCCAGAACATGCAAAGATGACGTCAGGAAAGCAAAGGCTCAGAACAAACAAAGACTTGCAAAAGAAATCAAGGATGATAAAAGTTTCTTCCAACATATTAACAACAAGAAAAAAAGTCAAGGAAACTGTAGGTCCACTAAAGAGAGAAGATGGCAAGGAAATAACAAGCAATAGGGAGAAAGCAGAGCTGCTTAACTCATACTTTGCATCAGTCTTCACACAAAAAGAAACTATAGCCCAACATACCAAAAAAACCACTGCAAAAGACAAACTAGAAACATAAATTAAAATAAGCAAGAAAATGGTAAACAACACATTACCAGACCCATGAAACTACAGACCAATCAGTTTAACATCAATACCTGGGAAGATCCTAGAAAAGATAATCAAAAAACAGATCTGCGAACAACTAGAAGCAAACAAAGTTATAACTAGTAGCCAGCACGGGTTTGTTAAAAACAGATTGTGCCAAACCAATCTTATTTCATTCTTTGGTAAAGTGACTAAACTAGTAGATCAGCAAAATGCTGTGGACCTAGAATATTTAGATTTCAATAAGACATTTGATAAAGTAGACCAAAACCTACTCCTTGGTAAGTTAGTAAAAGGTGGAATAGACCAGGGCTTTTCAACCTTTTCACCCATCGTACCACTTTTAGGATATGGCAACATCCGAGTACCACCAGTCACCTAGCAATGTGTCAAAAACTTGATGACCAAAAAAAAAGGAAAAAAAGTGATGAAGTACAGGTAGTCCTCAACTTACAACAGTTCGCTTAGTGACTGTTCGAAGTTACAATGGCACTGAAAAAGTGCCCCCCCCCCAAGCCACAGCCAAGCAAGACACCTGCCTGCCCGCACGGCGGCACTCTTACTCCTGTCCAAGGTTTTCATTGTTGTGAGCATTTCTGTTGAGGATTGGCAGCAGGGGTGGGGTGGGGGTGTGTTTGGTTTTTATTTCCCCCCCATCTGCTGGGTGGTTGCAGCAGGTTGTGGTCACTTCACATGACCCTGGGACACTGTGACCATCATAAATATTAATCAGTTGCCAAGCATCTGAATGTAAATCACAAGACCCTGGAGATGCTACAACATTCCAGCTGATCGGCGCTTCTTCTGGGCTCAGCAGAAGCACTGGGATCAGCGCTTGATAGCAGTATTCCAGTATTTGAGGGGCTGCCACAAAGAAGAGGTGGTCACGTTATTCACCAAAGCACCAGAGGGCAGGACAAGAAACAGTGGTTGGAAACTGATCAAAGAGAGAAGCAACCTGGAATTAAGGAGAAACTTCCTGACAGTGAGGACAATTAACCAGTGGAACAGCTTGTCTCCAGAAATCATGGGTGTTCCATCACTGGAGATTTTTAAGAAGAGGCTAGACAGTCACTTGTCTGAGATGGTATAGGTCCTCCTGCTTGAGCAGGGGGCTGGACTAGAAGACCTCCAAGGTCCCTTCCAGTTCTATTCTATTCTATTCTATTCTATTCTATTCTATTCTATTCTATTCTATTCTATTCTATTCTATTCTATTCTATTCTATTCTATTCTATTCTATTCTATTCTATTCTATTCTATTCTATTCTATTCTATTCTATTCTATTCTATTCTACAAGACTTTGAGGCTGATTCTTAGAGCCTCACTCATCTGAATGAGTGGGAGAGGTCCTAATAAAGTTCTGACTTATATTTCAAAGTAAGTGAAAGCACACATATTGCTATCTAAAAATCATTCACATGAATACAAACACAATCAGATTATTAAATCCAGAGCATACTGTTGAAGACCTCTGTCACAGTCAAGCACTGTTGCATTGAATTCTTGTATGTGTGTTCTCTCTCTTTCTCTCTCCAGCATGTTTCCCCTTAAAAACAGAATAGCTATTATTGTTCTGTAGTGGGTGCCACATGTCATGACCAGGAGATAGCAGTCAGGGTTAATATCTTTATTGAATACAAGATGGAACTGAGTCCTTCTTCCCCAGGTGCCCTCTTATAGCTTTTCCACATCCCCGCAGTCAGCCAATCCGCTGGCTCTATTTTCCCGCCAGACAGGTGACACCCAACCCGGTGTCCTACTTTTCCCGCCGGACAGGTGAACCAATCGGACACCTGACTCATGCCACCAGGTGTAAGGTGGCATACACAACACCCCTTCCCCCCCAACATGAACGATGCTACACTACAATTTTCTAACTACTACTTTTACTTTTCCACATAATCCCTCAGGTAAGCCAGGGTTTTGTGAGTCCTGGCTGGGTACCTTCCCTGTTGCCTTTCTGACCCTACTTCGCACCCCTGAGTTGCTTCCCTCGGCATTCCCTGATGTTCTCCCCGCAATTGCTCTGAGGTAGATTTGGCTGAGGTAAGTCCCGCTGGTACTGCGTCGTTTTTGGCTACTGTTGTCATTGGACCGCGCATTGTTGTTGTTGATCCTCTTCCTGGGAGATGTGCAGCTGGCTCCTCTGCCTGTGCTCCAGATGATTGTGGACATACTGGTAGTGGTTTAGGTGTACATACTGGTAGTGGCTCCAAACTCCGAGCCTTGGGCTGTTGCTGTGTATGGCCTTCTTGTTGTTCCTGGGGACGGTTCTCTGGTGCCCGTTTCCTCAGCTGGTCGATATGTCTTCTGACCTGCCTATCCCCTTCCCCCTCAATGATATAAGATAAGGGTCCTGTTTTGTCCACTACCACTCCTTCCATCCACTTCTCCCCCATGCCATAGTTCCTGGCCCACACTAGATCCCCTATGGCCAATGTCCTGGCTGTATTAGCCTGTTCTGCTTCCGCAGCCACTCTATCTGGATGAAGTCTGTCCAGTTTGGTTATCAGCTTCCTTCCCCAGCGCATCTCCGCTGGGCTCTTACCCGTTGCTGTGCAGGGAGTGGTGTGTTGAGCCAACAAGAATTGAGCCAGTCTCTGATGCCAATCGCCAACAATGATCCTCCGCAATGCGTCCTTTGTAGATCTTACGTTCCTCTCAGCCAAACCATTACTGGACGGGTGGAAGGGTGCAGCCGTTGTGTGTCTAATCAAGTTGGCCTTGAGGAAGTCCTGAAATTCGGTAGATGTGAATTGAGGGCCATTATCAGATACAATTACATCAGGTAACCCATGTGTGGCAAAAAGCCCCCTCAGCACCTGTATGGTCTTGGCAGACGTCATACTTTTCACAGGCACCACCTCTAACCACCTAGAGTAACTATCTACAACCACTAAAAATATTTGACCCTGGAATGGTCCGGTGTAATCTATGTGAATTCTGGACCATGGGTTCTGAGTGACCTCCCACCTGTGCACTGGAGCATGTGCCTGTTCTGGCCTGGATCTCTGACATTGATAACATCTGGCTACTTGCTCCTCAATGGCCTTATCCAGTCCTGGCCACCACAGGTAACTCCTCGCAAGGGCCTTCATGCACACAATTCCTGGGTGTCCCTCATGCAAATCCCTTACAACCCTACTTCTGAGTCTGTCCGGTACTATCACCCTGTTACCCCATAACAGGCATCCCTTGTGTGAGGACATCTCGTTCCTTCTCACAAAATACGCCTGAAATTGCTGTCCTGGGTTCTTTTCCTGCCAGCCTGATTTGACCCACATTGCCACCCTGCTAAGGGTTACATCACTGCTTGTGGCAGCTGCAACGTCTTTTGCTGTGAGAGGGCATTCAGGGAGTTCTTGTAGGGCTAAGATTTGACCCACCGGGGCAGGGTCTGGTTCTGTTTCTGGTAAGGGTAATCTGCTTAAAGCATCTGCATGTCCCATCTCCTTACCGGGTCTGTAAACTATTTTATACGAATATGCTGAGAGGAATATTGACCATCTCAGCATCCTTGGGGACATTATTTGAGGTGTTTGCCTATCAGTGGTAAATAGACCCAGCAATGGCTTGTGGTCAGTGAAGATTGTGAACTCTCTTCCATATAGATAATCGTGAAATTTTTTAACACCTGCCACAATTGCCAATACCTCTTTATCAATTTGAGCGTAATTTCTCTCCGCCCTGGACAGGGTTCTGGTCCCCACTGTTTTCCAGGTGGCTGATTACAGCACCCACCCCATAAGGGGATGCATCGCATGCTATGCATATTGGTTTGTCCTCAATAAAATGTGTGACTGTGGAGTCACTAGAGAGTAACTTTTTTAGATTTTCAAAACTTTTTTCATGGGCCTCTTGCCAATTCCAAGGTGTTTTTTTGTCAAGCAATCTGTGCAAAGGTTCTGCTATTGCAGCCTTATGTGGCAAGAATGTGTGATAAAAATTTATTAATCCCAAGAATGCTTGCAGTTCAGCCTTATTCTTTGGTGCTGGAGCTGATTTAATTGCCTTTATTTTTGATTATGTGGGGTGAATGCCCTGAGCATCAATTCTATAGCCCAAGAACTCTGTGGATTTCACTCCTATAGAGCACTTTTCCTTTTTTAATTTAAACCCTGCTTCTCTTAACTTCTCCAGTACCCTCTCTAGCCTGTCAGCCAAAATTTCTTCATCCTCACCTGCAATTAACACATCATCAAAGTAAGGGCACACCCCAGGGATACCTTTTACTGTTCTCTCCATCACCTCTTGAAAGATGCCTGGGACTTCCGGGTGGCAAGGCATCGCCGGAGGCAGCCATTCTCAGGCTGTCAGCTCCGCGGCTCAGTAGAGCCGCCAAAAACAGCACCGATCAGCTGTTTTGGCGGCTCGGAAGCCCCCTCCTCGGGAGAAGAGGAGGGGGTGAGCGCCCAGGTAGGGGTAGAGCTCTCCGGGGCCGCCAGAACTAAAAGTTTTGGCGGCTGAAGGATTGAGCCCCCCCGAAGCCTGGGTTTGCTCCGGAGTGTGGGGCGCCTCTGCTCCGGGCTTTTTGGAGCAGAGCAGGGCGTCTGCAACCATCCCTGCCAGCAAGAGAGAACTTTTGAGAACTTGGATGCAGGCAGAGCGATACAGGAGATCCAGGTGAAAGTGAATTTATGATCTTTAACTCAATGGACTTTGCGGAGTTTGAAAGTGAAAGTGCGTAGCAGGCAATAGTGGGTGAAAATGGCGGCTAAATCTTCTAAAGTTCTTAGAAGTGCGGGGGCTTCTCCGGTGCAGCAGTCTTTGTTGCAAGCTTTATTGCCCCCTGCACCCGCACCTGCACCAGCCCTTACAGTTAAAGATTTGCAGAATGTGATGCAAGAGGCTATGGAAAAGCAATCGCAACAATTAGCTGAGATTATGGATGAAAAGCTGGATGAGAAGTTAACAGAAAAACTAGCTGAGGTTATGGATGAAAAGCTGGATGAGAAGCTAACAGAAATAAGGGCAGACATCTTACTTGCATTTCAAGGCATGGCTATATGTATTGAGCGTTTGGATGAAAGAGTGGAAGATCTTAGCCAAAATAATATCAGATTAGACGCAAAAATGTCAGAGACTGAGAATTTGGTGGAGAAAATTGATAGTGATACAGTATCACGAGATGGAGTTTGCTGTGAGAATCAGAGGCTTAAAAGAGGATCCTAAAGAAAATTTGAAGGAAATGGTTTCTGAGGCTTTGGAAGGGGTGCTGGGGCGACCAGCAGATGTAATTATGGAAGATATAGACAAAATTTTTCGTGTTAATTCGTGGATTGCAAGACAAAGGAAATTACCCAGAGATGTGGTGGTTTATTTTACAAAGAGAGCAATTAGAAATGAGGTCATTCAAGCCTCTTACAATACTAAATTTGCAATTGCTGAGCAAGAAGTCTTGGTTTTAAAAGAGATCCCTCCAAGAATCCTAAGGAGAAGGAAGGAATTTGCCTTTTTGGCACAAGAATTAAGGCGACGTGATATTAAGTTCAGATGGGAGATACCAGTGGGTATGGTGGTGATGCATGAAGGTACAAGACATCATCTTACTACAGTGTTGCAGGCATGTGATTTTTACACTAATGTTTGAAAAGCAACCCCCATACCACTTTTGGAATCTACAAAGAAGAATGGTGAGGGAGAGCCTCAATTACGCAGTGAGAATTTACAAGGTGCTGAAGGAACTACGCAGATAGATGAGAAAGCTACAGGAGTGGATCAAATTTCAGTATCATCGGAGGAGGCCAGAGACCAGAGGATGACGCGTGTTGCTTCGAGACGAATGAGACGAGAGCAAGAACAAGACCAGCAGAAAGTTATGGCACCTCCAAAACTTACTTATAGTGAAGCAGTGGGAGGGGCGCGACCTAGGAAAGTACAGGTGATCCTGGAAGAAGCGCTCCAAAAGCTTCGGGCCGCGAAGGATGGCGACAAAGTTTCTAACTTGGAATGTTAATGGCTTAAATTCACCGCAGAAGAGAAAGAAAGTTTTTCAATATTTAAAACAATTTAAGAATGATGTTATTTGTTTACAAGAAACACATATTAGAGTTACGCATCAAAAGTACTTATTAAATTCAAGACTGGGTACACAATTTATTGCCTCTGCAACGGATAAGAAAAATGGAGTGGTTGTTTATATTAAGAATACTTTGACAGCGGAGCTAATTGAAGCAGATAAACAAGGAAGATCCCCTTCATGGATTACTGCCTTGTCGTGGCGAAGGGGCTTGTGTAATTCAATGAAGCTATGAGCTATGCCGTGCAGGGCCACCCAAGACGGAAAGGTCATAGCAGAGAGTTCTGACAAAATGTGATCCACTGGAGAAGGAAATGGCAAACCACTCCAGTATCTTTGCCATGAAAACCCTATGGACAGTACCAAAAGGCAAAACGATATGACGCTGGAAGATGAGCCCCTCAGGTCGGAAGGCGTCCAATATGCTACTGGGGAAGAGCAGAGGGCTAGTACTAGTAGCGCCAGAAAGAATGAAGCGACTGGGCCAAAGCCGAAAGGACACTCGGCTGTGGATGTGTCTGGTGGTGAAAGGAAAGTCCGATGCTGTAAAGATTTTTTCTCCATAGGAACCTGGAATGTAAGATCCATGAATCAAGGCAAGCTGGACGTGGTCAAACAAGAAATGACAAGAATAAACATCGACATCTTAGGTATCAGCGAACTAAAATGGACAGGAATGGGTGAATTTATTTCAGATGACCATCAGGTATACTACTGTGGACAAGAATCCCTCAGAAGAAATGGAGTAGCCTTCATAGTCAATAAAAGAGTAGGAAAAGCAATACTGGGATACAATCCTCAAAATGACAGAATGATCTCAGTTCGAATCCAAGGCAAACCATTCAATATCACAGTAGTCCAAGTCTATGCCCCAACCACCAGTGCTGAAGAGGATGAAATTGACCAGTTCTATGAAGCTCTACAGCACCTTATAGAACTAACACCAAAAAATGATGTCCTTATCATCATGGGGGATTGGAATGCTAAAGTAGGAAGCCAAAAGATAACCGGAATAACAGGCAAGTTTGGCCTTGGAGTACAAAATGAAGCAGGGCACAGGCTGATAGAATTTTGTCAAGAGAATACGATGGTCATAGCAAACACTCTTTTCCAACAACCCAAGAGACGGCTCTACACATGGACATCACCAGACGGTCAACACAGAAATCAGATTGACTATATGCTCTGCAGCCAAAGATGGAGAAGCTCTATACAGTCAGTAAAAACAAGACCAGGAGCTGACTGTGGCTCAGACCATGAGCTTCTTGTTGCAAAGTTGAGGCTTAAATTAAAGAAAGTAGGGAAAAGCACTAGGCCAGTCAGGTATGAATTAAATCATATCCCTGTTCAATATACAGTAGAGGTGACAAATAAATTTAAGGAATTAGATCTGATAGACAGAGTGCCTGAAGAACTATGGACAGAGGTTCGCAACATTGTACAACAGGTAGCAACCAAAATCATCCCAAAGAAAAAGAAATGCAAGAAAGCAAAATGGCTGTCTGAGGAAGCTTTGTAAATAGCTGAGGAAAGGAGGGAAGCGAAAGGCAAGGGAGAAAAAGAAAGATATGCCCAATTAAATGCAGAATTCCAAAGAATAGCTAGAAGAGATAAGAATGCCTTCTTAAATGAACAATGCAAAGAAATAGAAGAAAACAATAGAATAGGGAGGACCAGAGATCTTTTCAAGAAAATCGGAGAGATGAAAGGAACGTTTCATGCAAAAATGGGCATGATAAAGGACCAAAATGGCAGGGACCTAACAGAGGCAGAAGAGATTAAGAAGAGGTGGCAAAATTACACAGAAGAACTATACAAGAATGAGCTTAACGTCCCTGATAATCACAATGAGGTGGTCACTGACCTTGAGCCAGACATCCTAGAATGTGAAGTGAAGTGGGCCTTAGAAAAGCTGAGCAACAACAAAGCTAGTGGAGGTGACAGTATTCCAGCTGAGCTATTCAAAATCTTAAAAGACGATGCAGTAAAAGTGCTACACTCAATTTGCCAGCAAATTTGGAAAACTCAACAGTGGCCACAGGATTGGAAAAGATCAGTTTACATTCCAATTCCAAAGAAAGGCAGTGCCAAAGAATGTTCAAACTATCGCACCATTGCACTCATTTCACATGCTAGCAAAGTTATGCTTAAAATCCTACAAGCTAGACTCCAGCAGTATGTGGATCGAGAACTACCAGAAGTACAGGCAGGATTTCGAAGAGGCAGAGGAACTAGAGATCAAATTGCTAACATACGCTGGATCATGGAGAAAGCTAGAGAGTTCCAGAAAAACATCTACTTCTGCTTCATTGACTATGCTAAAGCCTTTGATTGTGTGGATCATAACAAAATGTGGCAAGTCCTTAAAGAGATGGGCGTACCAGACCATCTTATTTGTCTCTTGAGAAACCTATATGCGGACCAAGAAGCAACAGTGAGAACTGGACACGGAACCACTGATTGGTTCAAAATTGGGAAAGGAGTCCGGCAAGGCTGTATACTGTCGCCCTGCCTATTTAACTTATATGCAGAGCACATCATGAGAAAGGCACGGCTAGATGAATCAAAAGTTGGAATTAAGATTGCCGGAAGAAACATCAACAACCTAAGATATGCAGATGATACCACTCTAATGGCAGAAAGTGAAGAGGAACTAAAGAGCCTCTTGTTGCGAGTGAAGAAGGAGAGTGCAAAACCTGGGTTGAAACTTAACATTAAGAAAACCAAGATCATGGCATCTGGCCCTCTCAATTCCTGGCAAATAGATGGGGAAGAAATGGAGGTAGTGACAGATTTTATTTTCCTGGGCTCCAAGATCACTGCAGATGGGGACTGTAGCCAAGAAATTAAAAGACGCTTGCTCCTCGGGAGGAAAGCAATGGCAAATCTAGACAGCACACTAAAAAGCAGAGACATCACCCTGTCAACAAAAGTGCGTATAGTCAAGGCTATGGTCTTCCCAGTTGCAATGTATGGCAGTGAAAGGTGGACCTAAGAAAGGCTGAGCGCCAAAGAATTGAAGCCTTTGAACTATGGTGCTGGAGAAGACTCCTGCGAGTCCCTTGGACTGCAAGGCGATCAAACCGGTCAGTCCTAGAGGAGATCAACCCTGACTGCTCTTTAGAAGGCCAGATCCTGAAGCTAAAACTCAAATACTTTGGCCACCTAATGAGAAGGAAGGACTCACTGGAGAAGAGCCTAATGCTGGGAAAGATTGAGGGCAATAGAAGAAGGGGACGACAGAGAATGAGGTGGATGGATGGAGTCACTGAAGCAGTAGGCGTGAGCTTAAATGGACTCCAGAATATGGTAGAGGACAGGAAGGCCTGGAGGAACGTTGTCCATAGGGTCGCGATGGGTCGGACACGACTTCGCAACTATCAACAACAACAAAACAAGGAAGATATGTTATAATTGAACTGTTAATAGAAGGCAAGAAAACACTCCTGGTTGGATTATATGCTCCTAATCAACAACAAGCAGACTTTTATAGTTTACTACACAGCAAGATTATTCAGTGGGATTATAAATCTTTTATTTTTATGGGAGACTGGAACGGTGTTTTGGATGTACAAATTGTTAGAGATTAAACTTGATTTGGGTGACAATATTATATAATGGAGTAAAAGCACCTTTAAGGAGTTAAACGGTCTAAGGGTGTGGCTGTAATTATTCCACATAAAAGAGAGTTAGATGTTACACGTAGTTGCTCTTGTATATGTGTTTGATGTTAGTGTTTGGATACCTCTTGTTCTCTTGTTTGCTAACTTGATATTTATTCTCTCAAGAATCAACTGCTTGCTACAGTGTATATTGTTTTTGATATTGGTAAGCAGCTTTTGTATTTTGATACTATGTTTTTTATGGACTGACTTTTATGTGCATGATACTGGATTGATACTTGGACTATTTCTTACTGTGTTTCTTTTTGTTGTCTGAGTAAAAATAAGTTATAAAACTCGTGTTAGTGCATTACTGTTTGCCTAAAAGTCCCAGTACAACTTCCACTGTGTATTAATAATACTCTGTTAAACAAACCATTTTTTCAACAACATATTCTAACAATGGTTATGGGCCCAGATCCAGTGTGGTGCTGAGGACAGGCACAGTATTGTATTTATATTTCCTAACTGAGTTTTCAAATTCAGACAATGGCACAAGGACTATTCAATCCATTCTGCATTACCCGGCTTAATGGGTCAAACTACGTATCCTGGTCTACACAATGTAGTTTGCTATTACAAAATCAAGGTCTTTGGAAAATAGTCCATAATCCTCCTGATGTAACTGCCTGGGATCCAACTAATGAAGAAGATAACAAGAAGATTGTAGACTTCAATAAAGACAATGATAAGGCTTTATCTATCATTGGGCTAACATTAGGAGACCAACAGCTAGTCCATGTGCGTGGAGAAGAATCTGCTGCTAAATGTTGGGCTAAGTTGAAAAAGATTTTTGTTCGGGACAGTGTTGGTGCTCATATAAATCTTACCAGAAAGCTATTTAGAGCTAGACTGGAAAAGAATGGCGATATGTTAGCTCACCTTAACTTTATAAAAGCAACTTTGTTGGAACTGCAAGAAAAAGAACTTATTTTCTCAGAGCTTCACCAGGTTTACATCATTTTATCATCATTGGATGAGAGCTACGATGCCTTTGTATCGTCCTTGGAGGTTTTGTCCAAAGAAGACCTAACTGTTTCTTCAATAACTGGAAGGTTGTTGGAAGAATCAAGATGTCGTATGGAGAGAAAACAGTTGAGAGAGCCATTGCAACAAGAAATAAAGAAGACTGAATCTGCTTATATTTTAAGGAAATGCTTTAATTGTGGGTTAAAGGGACATATTGCTAAGTTTTGTCAGAATAGTAATTGTCAGAGAAAGGAAAGCCATAGAAAGAATAAAAAGCTGATTAATGTAGCTGTAGCTAATAGAACTACTAATAACCACAATTGGTGGGTGGTAGATAGTGGAGCTACACACTGTATTTCAAAAATAAAAAGGGATTTTGAGAATATAAGGTCTAGTAAAAAATATATTTCTATGGCTAATGGCTGGAGAGTCAAGGTCTCTGGAGAGGGTAAGGTTTACTGTTCATTTTTAAAACAAAATTTGGAAATGCTATATGTTCCCAGATGTGATTATAATCTATTATCAGTTAAGGCATTATTGGAAGCAGGTTTTAAAGTTACTTTCCAAGGGGAGGAATGTCTTATTCAAAAGAATGAAGTGAACTTAATAGCTAATATGAAAGACGGTTTGTTTGTAATTAGCAATGATCCTATTATAATGGCTACTACTTGTACAAATCAAAAACCACATGATGAATGTATTCATTTATTACATAGAAGATTGGGTCATGTGAATTTTAATACACTAAAAAGAACTGTAGCTTTGTCTAATGGGTTTAAGTTAAAGGCTTGTAAGAAATATCTGCAGTGTAACGTATGTGGTAGAGAAAAGAGCAGGGCAGCACCAGCTAATAGGTTAGATGGATTTAAAACCACAACTCCATTAGAACTGGTATTTATGGATTTGATAGGTCCTATGAAACCCAGTTTAGGGGGTGCTTGCTACATATTAAATATTCTAGACTATTATAGCAGATATGGGTTCTGTTATCTCCTTACGTCAAAAACTGAAACTATACAAACAATATCTAATTGGCTCAAGTTTGTACAAAGGAAAACTCAGTTAAATGTAAAAACCATAATAACAGACAATGGAACTGAGTTTGTTAATAAACAGTTCAATGAGCTGTTAGTTTCAGAGGGAATAGAGCATAGACGTACAGCTCCTTATAGACCTCAGCATAATGCATTTGTTGAACGGAGGGGCCAAACATTGCAAGCTATGATTAGATCTATGATTGAAGATTCTGGTTTACCTGATAGCTTATGGGGAGAAGCAGCAAAATGTGCTAATCATATTTTAAACAATGTGGTTAGTTCAGCTACAGGTAAAATTCCTTATACCTTATGGTATAAGAGAAAACCAAATCTTAGTTATATTCACACATTTGGGACACCTGCTTGGGTACATATTCCAAGTTCAATAAGAAATAAAGGAGAACATAGAGCTAAACAATTATTTTTTGTTGGCTATGAGTTAAACCATAAGTCTTATCGGTTCTGGGAGAAAGGTACTAAAAACATTTATTGTAGTTCTAGCGCTGTTTTTCAAGAACAGTCAGGCTGGGAAAGGGTAGAAGATATTGTATATATTCCTCAACAAGATTTAACTAACTCCTCAAATGAAAGTGATAAAGAAGAGGAGGAACCTGCTAGAGAGATCAAACAAGAACCACTGATAGTGGAGACAGGAGAGGAAGAAGATAATAATGTAAATGTACCTATAAGTCCAATAATTCTCAGAAGGTCTAACAGGGAAAGACGACAGCCTGATCGTTTCGGGGCAGGTTTAATTTGTCAAATAGACATTGAACCTTCTAATGTTGAAGAAATAAAAATGTATCCTGAGAATGAAAGAAAGAATTGGAAAGTAGCTATGGATAAAGAAATAAAGTCTTTGCAAGATCTTAATGTTTATCAAGAGGTTAAAATACCTAAAACAGAAAAGTTAATTGGATGTAAATGGGTTTTTAAACTGAAAGAAAGTGTTACAGGAGAGGTAATACATAAAGCAAGATTAGTTGCTCAAGGATTTGCACAGAATAATAGTGATTATGATGAAGTATTTTCCCCAACGTTAAGAGCTTCCACTCTTAGGGCTGCTTTAGTTTGGGCAGCAAATAAGAATTATAGTATAAAACATGTAGATATTGAAACTGCTTATTTGCATGCAACATTAAACCATGATATATATATGAAAGTTCCATCAGGAATAGAAAGTAAGGTAGGGTACTGTTGGAAACTGAATAAGAGTTTGTATGGTTTAAAACAGTCAGGTTATGAGTGGAATAGATGTTTAGTAAAAGAGTTAAATAGTTTGGGATTTAAAGCTAGTATTGCAGATCCTTGTTTATTTATAAAACAGCAAAATAGTGAATTATCATTGTTATTATTATTCACTGATGATATTGCTATTATAGCAAAAGATGAAACAGAAACTGAAAGAATAATTTCAGGGTTAAAAAGAAAATTTAGAGTAAAAGATCTAGGAGCTATTAGTCATTATCTAGGGCTGGATATTGTCAGGACTAGTAAAGGATTTAAATTGTCTCAAGCTAAGAAAATTAATGGTTTGCTGAAACGTTATAATATGGAAAACTGTAAACCAGTAAAAACACCTATGGTTCAAGGTTTTGAGAGTTCAGCAGATAACAGCAATGTCTTTGATAAAAAGATATATCAATCATTAATAGGCAGCTTGATGTATTTATGTAACTGGTCAAGACCTGATATAGCATTTACAGTTAATCATTTAGCTAGATATTGTGAGAATCCTACAACCAGATGTTGGCAAGGTGCGAAAAGAGTTTTAAGATATTTGAAGCACACCATACATTATTCTCTATATCTAGAGCCAACAAAGGAATTGGAACTAAAAGCATTTGCAGATGCTAGTTTTGCATCTGATACTGTAACCAGGAAATCCACTTCAGGATTGGTTGTATTATTGGGAAACGCTTTAGTAGGATGGAGGTCTAACAGACAGAAGCATATAAGCTTATCAACAACTGAATCCGAATTTTCTTGTTTATCTTTATTATGTACTGAGCTATTGGTATGGAAACAATTATTGTTTGATATGGGTTTAAATTGTAATGAACCAATAAAAGTGTATGAAGACAATCAAGCAGTTATAAAATTAGCAACTAATGCTGCAGTGAAAACTAGATCAAAACATACGGATCTACGGTATCTAAATGTCAGACAATGTGTTAAAGATAATTTGATTAAACTGGAATATTGTGCAACTGAAGATAATATTGCTGACCAGTTTACTAAAGCTCAGGGTGCTATAAAGCATAAATCTGTTTGTGATATGTGTAATTTGAGATTGTAAAAATATATGTATAATATGCCACCCAAAAGGGGAGATTGTTAGAGATTAAACTTGATTTGGGTGACAATATTATATAATGGAGTAAAAGCACCTTTAAGGAGTTAAACGGTCTAAGGGTGTGGCTGTAATTATTCCACATAAAAGAGAGTTAGATGTTACACGTAGTTGCTCTTGTATATGTGTTTGATGTTAGTGTTTGGATACCTCTTGTTCTCTTGTTTGCTAACTTGATATTTATTCTCTCAAGAATCAACTGCTTGCTACAGTGTATATTGTTTTTGATATTGGTAAGCAGCTTTTGTATTTTGATACTATGTTTTTTATGGACTGACTTTTATGTGCATGATACTGGATTGATACTTGGACTATTTCTTACTGTGTTTCTTTTTGTTGTCTGAGTAAAAATAAGTTATAAAACTCGTGTTAGTGCATTACTGTTTGCCTAAAAGTCCCAGTACAACTTCCACTGTGTATTAATAATACTCTGTTAAACAAACCATTTTTTCAACAACATATTCTAACACAAATGGACAAGAGAGGTTCTTTTAAAAGTGTTCCAAGTCATGCTAAACTGCCTCAACCTTTTTTTGAAATGAAGGATGATTTGGAACTGCGAGATATTTGGAGAGAAAGAAATCTGCAAGAAAAGGACTATACTTTTTTTTCTGATAGACATCAATCTTTTTCCAGGATTGACTTTATACTAATTACCAATGATTTTTTTTCCAAGATTAAGAAGATTAAGATTTGTCCAAGAACTATGTCTAATCATAGTCCAGTCTGGCTAGAGATAGACAAGGATAATAGAGATAGGCGCTCCTAGCGTCTAAATGAGAACTTGTTTAGAAATCAGGAAAATGTGGAAGAATGTAAAAAACAGATGGAGGATTTTTTTGAAATTAATATGCATAAGGGTACTTCTATTGATATGGTCTGGGATGCTAGTAAAGCTTATATGAGAGGTGTGTTAATATATTTGAATAACAAATATAGACGTCATCTGGAACTTAGGAGGAAGGAATTAGAGAATGAAATCAGGGAAAAAGAAAAGGCTTTAATTTTGAATTCATCGGATGTGAAGATTAAAGAGGCAATTAATTTATTAAGGGGACAGTTTGACAAGTTGATGGCTGATCAAGTGGCAACTAACCTACGGTATGCTAGACATAATGATCTTGGTGGGGGCTCCCCAATTGTTATGCCCCTGTCATGGACCGATCATCATCTCCTGCGGCTGGTCTTCCGTTTTGCCACTCCCCACCATGGGCGTGTGGAACCAACTAGATGGTACCGCCCCAGGCGCTTAATGGACCCTGATAGGTTCCAGGCAGCGCTGGGGTCCCCACCTGCCTCCTTCGCTCACAACTCGGCGGATGCCTTAGTGGAAGCCTGGGAAAGGGCAGCCACGGAGGCTCTTGACTGAGTTGTACCCTTGTGGCCCCTGACCCGATGCAGATCCCATTGAGCTCCGTGGTTTTCCGCGGAGCTTCGGCAGATGAAGCATCGGAGACGGGGCCTAGAGAGCTGTTGGAGATCCAGCCGATCCGAATCCGACCAATTGCAACTAAGAACCTATATTAGGTCTTATCTTGCTGCGATAAGGGTGGCGAGGTCCAATCACTTTGCTACCCTTATCGCGTCCGCAGATAATCGCCCGGCCGCCCTGTTTAGGGTGACTCGCTCCCTCCTTAATCAGGAGGTGAGGGAGGAACCCTTGCAGGCTCGTGCCGAGGAGTTTAACCAACATCTGTCGGACAAAATCGCTCGGATTCTGACCGGTCTGGACTCTGACTGGGCAGAGTCTGACGATCAGGACACGGGTGGTCTTGTCGATATTACCTTGGAGGAGTTTTATTCTGTGACTCCGGAGGAAGTGGACAGGATTATAGGGAGGCTGAGCTCCACCACATGTTTATTGGACCCGTGCCCTTCCTGGCTGGTTTATGCAGCCCGGGAGAGGACACGAGGCTGGTTCCAGGCGGTTATATCTGCCTCTTTGAGTGAGGGTAGTTTCCCTGCCGTCTTGAAAGAGGCGGTGGTGAGACCTCTCCTCAAGAAGCCTGCCTTGGACCCAGCTGTGTTGAATAACTTTCGTCCGGTCTCCAACCTTCGCTTTCTTGCGAAGGTTGTTGAGAGTGTGGTGGCGCATCAGCTCCCTCTGGTCCTGGATGAAGCGGATTATCTAGACCCGTACCAATCGGGTTTCAGGCCCGGGTACAGCACAGAGACGGCATTGGTCGCTCTGGTGAATGATCTCTGGAGGGCTCGGGACAGGGGACATTCCTCTGTCCTAGTCCTATTAGACCTCTCGGCGGCTTTCGATACCATCGACCATGGTATCCTGCTGCGGCGTCTCAGGGGATTGGGAGTGGGAGGCACGGTTTTGCAGTGGTTCTCCTCCTATCTCCTGGGACGTTCGCAGTCGGTGTTGACAGGGGGGCAGAGGTCAACCTCGAGATCTCTCGTTTGTGGAGTTCCTCAGGGGTCGGTCCTCTCGCCTCTCCTGTTCAACATCTATATGAAACCGCTGGGTGAGATAATTCGTGGCTTTGGAGTTGGGTATCATCAGTACGCTGATGATACCCAGCTTTTCATTTCGACCCCAAACCACCCCAGTGATGCCCTCGACGTGATGTCCCATTGCCTGGAGGCGGTTCGGGTCTGGATGGGGAGGAACAGACTTCAACTCAACCCCGACAAGACTGAGTGGCTTTGCATACCGGCATCCCGGGTTATTCAGGATATTCCATCTCTCTCTATGGGGGGTGAACTATTACCCCCCGTAGATAGGGCTCGCAACTTGGGAGTCCTCCTAGATTCACGGCTCACTCTGGAAGACCACATAGTAGCTGTGACTAGGGGGGCCTTCGCCCAGGTTCGCCTGGTGCGCCAGTTGCGGCCCTATCTAGACCGGGATGCCTTATGTACGGTCACTCACGCGCTCGTGACCTCTCGTCTGGACTACTGCAATGCTCTCTACATGGGGCTGCCCTTGAGGACCACTCGGAGGCTGCAACTGGTACAGAATGCAGCCGCGAGAGATGTGTTGGGAGTCTCCCAATACTCTGATGTTACACCTCTGCTCCATGAGCTGCATTGGTTACCAGTTGTCTTCCGGGTGAGATTCGTTGTTGTTAGCTGCGAAGTCGTGTCCGACCCATCGCGACCCTATGGACAACATTCCTCCAGGCCTTCCTGTCCTCTACCATCTTCTGGAGTCCATTTAAGCTCACGCCTACTGCTTCAGTGACTCCATCCAGCCACCTCATTCTCTGTCGTCCCCTTCTTCTATTGCCCTCGATCTTTCCCAGCATTAGGCTCTTCTCCAGTGAGTCCTTCCTTCTCATTAGGTGGCCAAAGTACTTGAGTTTTAGCTTCAGGATCTGGCCTTCTAAAGAGCAGTCAGGATTGATCTCCTCTAGGACTGACCGGTTTGATCGCCTTGCAGTCTTTTTCAATCCTGTGGCCACTGTTGAGTTTTCCAAATTTGCTGGCAAATTGAGTGTAGCACTTTTACTGCATCGTCTTTTAAGATTTTGAATAGCTCAGCTGGAATACTGTCACTTCCACTAGCTTTGTTGTTGCTCAGCTTTTCTAAGGCCCACTTCACTTCACATTCTAGGATGTCTGGCTCGAGGTCAGTGACCACCTCATTGTGATTATCAGGGACGTTAAGCTCATTCTTGTATAGTTCTTCTGTGTAATTTTGCCACCTCTTCTTAATCTCTTCTGCCTCTGTTAGGTCCCTGCCATTTTGGTCCTTTATCATGCCCATTTTTGCATTAAACGTTCCCTTCATTTCTCCAATTTTCTTGAAAAGATCTCTGGTCCTCCCTATTCTATTGTTTTCTTCTATTTCTTTGCACTGTTCATTTAAGAAGGCATTCTTATCTCTTCTAGCTATTCTCTGGAATGGGTGAGATTCAAGGTACTGGTAATGGTGTTTAAGGCCCTACATGGCATGGGTCCGGAGTACCTTAGGGAACACCTGCTGCTGGCATCAACTTCCCTCCGCCCTGTGCGTTCCCACAGAGAGGGCCTCCTCAGGGTGCCACCGATCAGAGAATGTCGATTGGTGGCCCCCAGGAGGAGGTCCTTCTCTGTGGGCGCCCCGGAGCTATGGAATCGGTTACCGGTTGAGCTCCGGATGGCGCCCGACCTTCGCTCCTTCCGTCGCGATCTAAAGACATTCTTATTTGAACAAGCCGGCCTGGCCTGATGGGGGTTGGGTGGGGTTTTTCATTGTTATTTTAATATTTGTATTCACTGTTTTTAGTTGGGCATATGTTTAATTCCTTTTAACTTTTGTATTTTTGTATTTTTATATATTTGCCCTGTTCACCGCCCTGAGTCCTCCGGGAGAAGGGCGGTATATATATAAAATTAATAATAATAATAATAATAATAATAATAATAATAATAATAATAATAATAATAATAATAATAATAATAATACTTTTTGCAATGCCAATAAACCAGGTAGATGGTTAGCTTAGGAAGAAGCAAAGGGCTTCTAATATAGACAGAATAGAACATAAGGGTAAGGTAGTGTACCAGCAGAGTCTTATTAAGAAAACTTTTGTTGATTTTTACTCTAAGTTATATGCTAGAGATAAGATTAGCGAGGCAGATATTGATGTATATTTGAGGAATGCTAATATTCCTGCTCTTACACAAGAACAAAAGGAAGAGATGAATCAATTGATAACTGAGGAAGAAATTTTTTCAGCAATTAAACAATTGAAGGTGGGCAAGGCGCCAGGGACGGATGGGCTGACTGCTGTGTATTATAAAAATTTACAGTTAGAAATGGTAAAGCCATTACGGGAATTGTTTCAGACAATTCAAATGGGAGGAGGGGTGCCCCCGTCTTGGAAAACTGCTTTTATTTCTTTGATTCCGAAGAAAGATCAGGATGTCACCCAAGCAAAAAATTATAGACCAATATCACTTTTGAATACGGACTACAAGATATTTGCTAAGGTTTTAGCTAACAGATTAATGAGGGTACTGCAACAAGTAATTCATGCTGACCAAACTGGGTTTATAAGTGGTAGACAAATGAAGAACAATGTGAGGCATATAGTTGATTTGTTGGAATTTCTGGAAAGAAACAATCAGATCCCTGCAGCGTTGATTTTTTTGGATGCTGAAAAAGCCTTTGATCAATTGGATTGGCAATTTTTGTTGAAAGTATTAGATAAAATGAATTTTTGGGATAAATTTTTACAACCAATTAGGGCGCTATATCAAAAGCAAACAGCCCGCATAATAGTAAATAATAGTTTGACCGAAGTATGTAACATTGAAAAGGGTACGAGGCAGGGGTGCCCGTTGTCATCTTTACTATTTGTTTTAACATTGGAGATATTACTGATTAAAATACGGGATTCGGAAAAAATTAGGGGAATTCAAATAAGAGATCAGGATTATAGACTGAGGGCATTTGCAGACGATCTGGTTGTTACAGTGACCCAGCCAGAAAATTCAGTTGTAGAACTGATGGAGATAATAATGCAATAAGGGAAAGTTTCTGGATTCAAGGTTAACATACAAAAAACTGAAATGTTGTCTAAGAATATGACAGTGTCACAAAAGGCTGCTTTAGAAGGGCTAACGGGATTTGAAATTGTCAAAAGGGTTAAATATTTGGGGGTATATTTGTCACCCTCAAATGCAAAGTTATATAAAAATAATTATGAAAAGCTATAGGGAAAAGTTCAAAAAGAATTGGATAGCTGGAAAAAATTACAATTATCTCTATTGGGAAGAATTGCAGCAGTGAAAATGAATGTTTTGCCGAAATTTCTATTTTTATTTCAAATGATACCTATTCTTAAAAAGGATTCAAACCTGACTTCCGGTGGCTGCGCGGCGACGGAGACATCCTTCCCGGGCTGCCCGCGGCTCAGCTGAGTGATTTTCGCCCGAAACAGCGCCGATCAGCTGTTCGGGCGAATTTGAAGCCCCCTCCTCGGGAGAAGAGGAGGGGTGAGGCCCCAGGTAGGGGTTGAGTTCTCCGGGGCCGCCTGAGCTTGCAGCTTGGGCGGCCGAAGGATCGAACTCCCCCGTAGCCTGGGTCGCTCCCAGCTGGCCAGCGCCTCTGCTCCTGACTTTATGGAGCAGAGCCAGGCGTCTGCGACCACCCCTGCCTGAAGGAAGGACTATGGAATAAAAAGAGCAGGCAGAGCGGTACAAGAGGAAAAGGTGAAGAGGATTATTTTATTCTACTCTCGAGCTTGATGGACTTTTTAAACTCTAAGTGAAAGTGCGTCACAATTGAAAGTAAAAGATGGCGGCTAAACCTCCCCCTAAAACTCTTCGGAGTGCTGGAACTTCCCCGGTGCAACAATCATCATTGCAGGCATTGCATCCTCCTGATGTAGTGACATCGAAGGACTTACAAGATGCTCTTGAAAAACATACCCAGGTAATCTTGGAATCAATTTTGGAATCAATGGGTGATAAATTTGCACAGATGGAGGAGAAATTGAAGAAGTTGGAGGAGAGAATGGAGGAGAGGATGGAACAGAAGTACAGGGTGATGAAGGTAGACATCTTGTCTTCAGTGTATAAAGTGGCTGAATGTGTGGAAGATTTGGATGAAAAAGTCAAAGATTCGACTCAAAAGAATGCCATATTAGAAGCAAAAGTATTGGAGAATGAAGATTTAAGAGACAAAATGGATAGAGAATTGAGTCTTGCTCAATATTTCCAGATGCAGTTTGCCATTAGAATCAGAGGTTTAAAGGAGAATATTAAGGAAGATCTAAAGCAGCTGGTTTCTGAGGCTCTCGAAGTGGTATTGAATCAGCCAGCATCTGAAATAAAAGGAGGCATGGATAAAGTGTATCGTGTGAACTCATGGATTGCTAGACAGAGAAAGCTGCCTAGAGATGTGGTGGTTTATTTTGCAAAAAGGGAAATTAGAGATGAAGTTATACAAGCTGCCTATGATACTAAAGTCGTGATTGCTGATCAAGAAGTTCTGGTTCTAAAAGAAATTCCTCCAAAGATTTTAAGGAGAAGGAAGGATTTTACATTTCTTGTGCAAGAGCTCAAGCAACGAGATATAAGGTTCAGATGGGAGATTCCAGCTGGGTTGATGGTGATGCATGAAGGTAAAAGGTACCGTCTGGTTACTGTGATGCAAGCGCGTGATTTTTACAATAATGTTTTAAAAGCAACCCCATTAACACTTCTGGAAGCTGCAAAGGGATCTGGAGAAGGAGAATATCAAGAGGCTGAAGATGGACAGACAGAGGAGAATGGTGCTGGAGGAGATCAAGTTATAACACTTTTGGATGATCCCAGAGAACAGAGGGTGACGCGTGCTGCTTTAAAACGATCAAAAAAGATAAAAGAACAAGATCAGCAGAAGTCTATGGAACTTTCACAACGTACTTACAGCCAAGTAGTGGGAGGTGGGAAAAGATTTGGGTGAGGAATGTAAAATTTATATAAGTTTGAAATCTAAGAGAGAATTTTTACAAAATGTTTTATAGATGGTATTTAGATTTTAAAAAGCTAAGCATGTATCTGAATTATTAGCCTAAATGTTGGAGGTGCGGTGATAAAGACGTAATATATTTTCATATTTTCATATATGGTAGACTTGTAAAAAGGTTAAGGCTTTTTGGATAAAAGTCTGATGGAATATACTAAGTTGATGTTGAATTTAATTACGGCAGCAAGACTTTTGATAGGATAGTACTGGAAAGAGGAACTGCCGACCATAGAAGAGTGGATTTTAAAGGTTTCCGACCTGGTCGAAATGGTGAAGATTTCGGCCTATTTGAAAGATTACTCGCAGGAACGCTATATTATGGAAGGGAGAAAATGGCTTGAGTTTACTCAGAATAAGTATAGGGTTAAGAAGTTTTATATTTGAATAAGTCTTCTTTCTTTATTTTTTTTTTCTATATTAGTTTTTTTTATATATATTTATATATATTTAATATTACTAAGGTTTGTTTTATCCTATATAAGCTAGAGAGTGATAGATTTTAGAGTTTATGGTTGTTAGTATATGGTTGTTTATGATTGTTTTTTTTTATATATACCTTGTATTTAGCTCTGGGAAGTCGGGGGGGAGGGGGGGAGGGGGGAGAGGAAGGGGGGGAGGGAGAAGGGGGGGGAGGGGGGATTTTTTAAGGGAAAAATTGTATGTTAAAACTTTTCAATAAAAAAAAAAGGATTCAAACCTGGAGGAATAGCAAAAGGGTATTAATAAATTTGTCTGGGCAGGTAAAAGGCCACGAGTTAAATTTAAGATTATGCAGGATACGCGTGAGAGAGGTGGTCTTAAAATGCCTAATCTTAAACTATACTATGAAGCTGCTGCTTTGTCAGCGATAAGTGATTGGATTAATTTAACACAAGTGAGATTATTAAATCTTGAAAGTCATGATTTGCTATTCGGTTGGCATGCATACCTATTGTATGATAAGAAGGTGGATAATGTGTTCAAGGTGCATATTTTAAGACATGCTCTGTTGCGAGTTTGGAAAAAGTATAGACATAAGCTAAATTATAAGATACCTTTATGGGCAATACCGAAACACGCAATAGAAAATATAAGTGTTGGGTTTAAACATGATGTGATTACATATAAGGAAATTTTAAGTTTGGAAAGGAATGTATGGTATTTGAAGCCGTATAATATCTTACAAGAAGAAAAGATTGTTCAAACTTGGTTTCAGTATGGGCAATTACAGGCCAGGTGGAAAGAAGATCAGAAAATTGGTTTTTCAATGACTGATGAAAATTTGGTAAAGCAAATTAGAGATCAAGGTCAAGCACATATCAAACGGATATATCTTGCACTGATAGAAATTGATTCAGAGACAGAACTTGTTAAAGACTGTATGATAAAGTGGGCTCAAAATTTTCAAGAAGTCATTACAATGGATACTTGGGAAAAGATTTGGGTGAGAAATGTAAAATTTACACAAGCTCAAAATTTAAGAGAGAACTTTTATAAAATGTTTTATAGGTGGCATTTAGATCCTAAAAAATTAGCAAGTATGTATCCGAACTGCCAGCCTAAATGTTGGAGGTGTGGTGGTGAAGATGCAACGTATTTTCATATATGGTGGACCTGTAAAAAGGTTAAAGCATTTTGGATTAAAATTTGGTGGAATATGCAGAAGATATTTAAGAAAAGGATAAAGTTTTGTCCGCAATTGTTTTTACTGGGCATTACTACTGACACTACTGTTGTGGACATTAAGTTGATGTTGAACTTAATTACGGCAGCAAGACTTTTAGTAGGGCAATTTTGGAAGAAGGAAGAACTGCCTACTATAGAAGAATGGACTTTAAAAGTTTCCAACCTGGCGGAAATGGCAAAGATCTCAGCGTATTTGAAAGACCATTCGCAACAGAGATATATTGTGGAGTGGAAAAAATGGATTGATTATATTCAGAATAAATATGGGACTAAAAAGTTTCACTTAGCATTTGAATAAGTACTGATGTGATATTTATATGGCTTGTAGTTATTTTATAAGAGTTAAAGTGCGATAGATTTAATAGTTTATTGTTGTTTGCATATGGTAGACTAGGATTGTTTGTATTTTTATACCTTGTATTTAGCTCTGGGAAGTCGGGGAGGGGGGAGGAGGAGGGAGGGAGGTGTTGGGGAGGGTTGGGAAGAGGGGAGGGGGTTGGGAGGGGTTTTGTTTTGTTGTGGTAAAAATAAAATGTACTGTAAAACTTTTCAATAAAAAAAAAAGAAAGATGCCTGGAGCTGCTGCTATGCCGAATTGCAATCTGTTGACTCGGAACGCCCCCTTGTGGGTGACGATCGTTTGTGCATCTGCGGACTCTCTAGCCACTGGCAATTGTTGGTAAGCTTGAGTTAAATCCAGTTTAGCAAAGATGGCGCCCTTCTGAATGGCGGCGAGGACCTGCTTCACCGTCGGAACGGGGTAAGCATGCTGATTTAAAGCTTTATTAATGGTCGCCTTATAATCAGCGCAGATTCTAATTTCGCCGTTGGGTTTGAGGGGGGTAATGATGGGTGTCTCCCAGGGTCCCCCTTCCACCAGTTCCAGTACTCCCTGGCCCACTAACTTGTCCAGTTTGTTCTCAATTTTTTGTTTGAGACTGAACGGGACTCTCCTAGCTTTGATTCTTATGGGAAGTACTGTGGGGTCTAAATTAAATTTAATTGGGGAGCCCCTGTATTTTCCTAACGATCCATCGAATACGTCTGCAAATTTCCTGCAAACAGATTCCAGGTTTTTATTTTGGATCGTGTTAACTCCCCCTACCCAGATTCCTAGTGCCCCAAACCAGTTGAGCCCTACCAAGCTAGCTCTCCTCCCTTCCGTTACCAGTACTTCCAATGGGCCTTTAAATTTATTAAAAGACTCAAAGGGGTTACAGTACCTGGTACCCATGCTTCCAGGTCATGTAGGCTGTCCCGGACTCGGCTCCTGCAGATGACCTGGATGTGGCCCGTCTTGCCACAGTTTCTGCATTTAGCGTTTCGGAACCTGCATGCCGCTCTGGGGTGGTTTCCTCCGCAGCTGCCGCATTTTTGTTCCATCTCTCTGTGCCTGCTGTTTCCCTCTTGTTGTGGTCTGAATGGTGCCGGTCTCCTTTGCCTGCCTGTGTTGTCGCACCGGTCTTTCTTAACAGCTGTTCTCTTGACCTTTTGTGTAATTTCGTCTATCTCCACCTCAAAGTCATAGTCTCTCACCCCACCGTCCACAAGGCTCTCTTGGTTGATTGACCCACTCGCACCATTGCTATTGTGGGGGGAGTCGCAATGGCTGGCATCCTCATAGGTTAACAGCTCGTCCAATACTTCTTGGAGGGACCCCGTGGGCTTCGTGATTACCCTGTTTTGGAGGTGTTCGTCTCTGAGCCCCAAAACCACTCTGTCCCGTATCCGCACATCTAGATTGTCATATTTGCAGTGGTATGCGGCTTCTCTCACTGTGGCCACAAAGTCGGTAATGGACTCACCCTGTCTCTGGTTCCTCCGTTCAAATTTGCACCTCCAGAACAGCTCTGAACGTTTTGGCGTATAGTGTTCTCTCAGTTTCTTAGTGAGCTCCGCATATGATACGCTGGCGATTGGATCAGGTTGGCACAACCCCACAGCCACCCGGTAAATGGCTGGCCCGCTGAGGGACAATAGTGCAGCTGCTTCCTTATGGTCATCTGTGATGCCGTTGACCAGCATGTAGCCTTCCACTTGGCCCACATGCTCTTCCCAATCTTCAGGGTGTCTGGTGTCAATTTCCCTCACTATGCCCAGCTGTGCCATTCCTGAATCTTTCTGCGTTCCGCGCTGTCTTTAGTTCGGCGGCAGGCGATGACGGCTTTTCAAATTTCCCGCGTTGCATGCTGTCTTCTGCTAGGCTTATGCGACAGACGCTCTCCGGCTTCCCCGGGTTCTGATTACTCGCTTCGCGGGAATCCCACCCTCGTCGCCACTGTTCTGTAGTGGGTGCCACGTGTCATGACCAGAAGACAGCAGTCAGGGTTAATATCTTTATTGAATACAAGATGGAACTGAGTCCTTCTTCCCCAGGTGCCCTCTTATAGCTTTTCCACATCCCCACAGTCAGCCAATCCGCTGGCTCTATTTTCCTGCCAGACAGGTGACACCCAACCCAGTGTCCTACTTTTCCCGCCGGACAGGTGAACCAATTGGATGCCTGACTCATGCCACCAGGTGTAAGGTGGCATACACAACAATTATTGTGCCCCCTCTTTCACACTGTATTTTTGTCTTCATGTTCTTTTCCAGCAAACCCATCACATTCCAGAGCCCAAACTGCTAACTGTAATTGATGAGGTGGCATTCCTTCCCTACTCTTTAACCAGATGTCAGGCTGCCCTCCCCATCTCTTGTGCTGCAGCCTGCCACAATCCTGAGAGGGATAGGGATGGGGGGGAAGAGTGCTTGTTGTAAAAGTGGGGAAAGGGAGAGGAGACCAGCACAAACAGGAAGGAGAGGTGTGAACTAGTTTAATCTTCAAGGACTTTTGGTGCCCAGGACCTGGGAATGGAATGTTAACTGCTTCTCAAAGTGTCCTGTACTCATAACATCCAGCTACCATCCTACTGGGCACTGATGAACTGGTCAAAGGGGGAAGGGCTAAGGGTTCGAAACAATGTAACAGTTTGCATGGGGTTTCTTCAGATCTGGCCTTGTTTTCGCTGCATCCAGCTGTCTCTAGTAAAAGAGCCTAGTAACCATTTGATGGAGTCAACCATCTTTCCTTCCTAGAGAGCCAGCTGGGGCAGGGCTGACATTAGGCCAGATCTGCAAAACTGGTCAACCTGGAGCCACCAAGCTACCATGGGGACTGCACAACCAATGTCATCTCATGAGAGTTACCAAAAGGAGGCTGACACCTGGGAAGAGGCAGCTGCCAGACCCCATGGCTGGGCAGACCCCCTGGAGTGGGCAGGAAAGGTAGAGGTTAGCGATGAGCAACTGAGACCCAGGTGATTGATGGGCATTGGCCAGATAGAAGAATGGGATGAAAGATTCTCAGGAGTGACCCTCACCTGGGGAAACAGAGGAACCTGTCAAAGAGAATTGCACATGGAGCTTGAAGAGGAACCAGGCCCCAGTGACTCAGACCCTGATGGCGCGCTGATTGAGCAAGCCATGGAAGCATTGAAGGGGCGTGGAGAACCTTTGAGCATGAGAAAACCTGGCCTGCATGTCCTTGCAGGCTGCTCCAGCAGCCGCAACCCCCTTGCCAGCATGAGCTGGCCAGCCCAGATGGTGAAACCACTGAACCCCCACCTCTGGAGGTGAAATTCATCGGAGACCCGGGGGACCTGGGATTTTTTATTGCCCATGTCTGGACCTACATGCAGCAATACAGGGCTGACATAGCAACCAAAGGAGCCAAGGTGAGGATGATGACGCTGGCACTAGAGGGCACCACAGCTAAGTGGATTGTCGCCCTCCACAATGATGATGACTGAAGCTGCATAACTTTAACCACTTTATGACGGTGCTCCACAGGAGATTCAAAGATCCATTAGGCGATCACAAAGCCCGAACCCAGATCAAAGCCATCAAAAAGGGGTGCCAATCCATGGTAATTTATACCGAAGAGTTCCATGAGTTGGCATGCAGACTGACCGATTGGCTGCAGAACCTGCTCATCAAGTGCTTCTAGGATGGGCTGAACAATGTCTACAATGCCTGCATCTCAAGCCCCCTCCCCTGCACACTTCATGGCTGGTATGTCCTGGCAAGAGGAAGCTGAAATAGACCTGGCCCGCTCCCCCTGCTGCTACAACCAGGGCTGGAAGAATCATTTCACAGTGGAGAGGAGAGATGGACTGAAATGGAGGGGGGAGAGAATCAACCCCACGAAGATGCTTCACCACAGGCTGTTTCAAGTGTGGAAAGGAGGGCCATTGGGCTGCAGATTGTCATGCATCCCACTCAATCCCAAAGAACACCACAGTGCCAACTAAAAAGCTGGGGAAACCATCCCTGAAGGCTCTTGAGACAGCTTTAAAGGGAGCAGAGGTCATTGAGTTCACCCCCACTCTGGGGATGAGGCTAGAGCTCCAACCAAAGCCCCACAGAAACTGACTGGGAGTGACACCGACACCGATGAAGACCTGTGCCCTGCTTCATTTTGTACTCCAAGGCCAAACTTTCCTGTTATTCCGGTTATCTTTTGGCTTCCTACTTTAGCATTCCAATCCCCCATGATGATAAGGACATCATTTTTGGTGTTAGTCCTATAAGGTGTTGTAGGGCTTCATAGAACCGGTTAATGTCATTCTCTTCAGCACCAGTGGTTCCGGCATAGACCTGGACTACTGTGATATTGAATGGTTTGCCTTGGATTCGAACTGAGATCATTCTGTCATTTTTGGGATTGTATCCCAGTATTGCTTTTCCTACTCTTTTATTGACTATGAAGGCTACTCCATTTCTTCTGAGGGATTCTTGCCCGCAGTAGTATACTTGATGGTCATTTGAATTAAATTCACCCATTGCTGTCCATTTTAGTTCACTGATTCCTAAGATGTAGATGTTCAATCTTGTCATCTCTTGTTTGACCATGTCCAGCTTGCCTTGATTCATGGATCTTACATTCCAGGTTCCTATGGAGAAAAAATCTTTACAGCATCGGACTTTCCTTTCACCACCAGATGCATCCACAGCTGAGCATCCTTTTGTCTTTGGCCCAGTCGCTTCATTCTTTCTGGCTACTAGTACTAGGCCTCTGCTCTTCCCCAGTAGCATATTGGACACCTTCTGACCTGAGGGGCTCATCTTCCAGTGTCATATCTTTTTTAGTAATTAGCAAACGTAAAACTAGTAAACTTAATAAATTAGTAAAATTAGTAAACTTAAAATATATATAAAATGAAATTGCAAAAATGGAAGATTTTTAAGAGACCCTGACGGCAGCCCAAGCTGAAGCCGGGAAGCAAGCAGCCAGCACACACCACAAACAGAGGGCTGAGAAGCTGGAGCAGCAGCCCACACTCAAGGAGGAGAGAGTGACGGAAGGACCCTACCCAGGCCCCACGGAATGGTGAGTGATCTATGTGGGAAAGGTGGCAGAAGCAGAAAATCAGCTGATTCCCCCGGGAGTCATGTTGACTCGGGGGAGAAATGAAAGGCTAGGTGAGCAGCCGAGGGGGATGACCCAGCCAAATAGAAGTTCCCAACCAAAGCTCTCAGTCCATTGATGGAGCAGCTGAGAGAGAGAGTCAGCAGGGTGGAAGCCTGGGGAGCCACCTCACTGAGTGTGGCAATGACAGGAGTCAGGACTGGGGGCATGAGACCATTGCCCACCATGTATCCTCCCTCCTGCAGCCGATGCTGCCAACCCCACCAAGGGTGGTGGGAGCCCCCCACCAAGGGGTAGTGGCTCCCTTCCCTGCTGCCGCCCCATTGGGGGGACAGGCGCCAGCACACGCAAACCCAGCGGCAGCCAGGGTCCCTTCTCAGGCATCCCTGGAAGCAATGGGGTTGCTGCCTGGATATGTCTTGGTGTGAGAGGACTGAATGCCACCTCCCTGAGCAGTCCGGTTTGATGGGCGATCCGACAACTTGGCCTATTTCCTCACCCAGGTCTGGAACTACATGGAGTGCCATGGGGTAATGTACCAGGCCGAGTATGCCCAGGTCAATCCCGTTACACCCAGCCTGGAGGGGAATGAAGCAGGATGGCTGGTGTCTCTCCATTGATGAGGGTGCTCTGGAGCTGCAAGTCCTAGACGCTTTCATGCAGGCATTGCAGGACAGATTCGAGGACCCCACAGCAGACTTGCATGCAGAGACCTGCATTCGTTCCCTACAGCAAAGCACTGCCAGGGGAGAGAAGTCCCACAGGAGCCCAGGAGCATGTTTTCATTGCGGGAAGGAAGGTCAGCATCTGTACTGTGAGTTCCAGGCCAACCAAAGCAAAAAAAAAAAAAAAACCCACCACCAAAGCTGAAGGAAGATAATGAGGGTGGCTGAACAGGCCATGGAGTTCTCTACCCAATCCAGCAAAAGGGAGGTGTCGAGCCCTGTGGGCCCGACACTTCAAGGGGGGAACTGTTAAGGGTAGCGGCTCGGCGTCTCCTACCCGACAGGCCTCGGGTGGCCTGGGTCCTTTCTCCGAACTGCCACGTCACTGGCCTGTTGTCCATGCTGCCGCAGGCCTTCCAGAACAACTCCGTTCGCTGCGCGGCCTCCAGTCACTTCTGGAGGTCGCGCCTGCGCAGATGAGCCTTCCGGACGGGCCTGCCGACTCCCAGCTGGCCCCGCCACTCTCCGCCACCTGCCAGCTGGTTGCCGCACCTGCACAGTTGGCCTCCCCAGCTGGGCCTGCTGATCCCCGGGTGATTCCATCGCCCTTGGCCGCTTACCCACTGACTTCAGGTGCGCTGGCAGCTACGGACGCACGGAGGACCCTACCGGCTGCGCCTGTCAGTTACCAGACAGCGTCTGGGCCCTGGGTCGCTGGCTGGTGGTTTTCTAGGACCCAGGCAGGCGCAACTGGACACCTGGGCCCTCCTGGCCGGTCTGCTGTGGAACAATTGTGTAGTGGTGAGGTTCAGGAGGCTCGGGTTGCTTTAGGGGCTGTGGAGGTTAGACCGGGGTGTGGGATTGGGTGTTTGGGATTCAAAGTGGGGGTTGTCTGGGGTACTTACGTTGGTGGAAGCAGCATTCTGGATGAGGGGGAAGGCAGAACAACGCAGGCACGCGGGGATGCAGAAAGGAACTGAAGGGGAGGGGAATTGTATATATAGCTGCATGGACGGATGTTGGCTTGTGAGGTGGGGGAGGAGCAGTTGTGCCTGTTGGCTATTTATGTACATTGGGAGCAGTGTGCTGCCAACACTTACTTGATTTCCCTTTGAAGCTGAATAAAGCGATCTTTGGTTTGTCACCCGTTCCTGCTTGTTGCTGTGTGCTTCTTCATGCGGACGTGGCCGTGACAGTAAGTCAGCATTCCTTAATTTTCTTTCCGTTGTTCACCTCTACCTGTCCTTTTGATTGGGATTAGACATGGCAGAGGGAATGCAGAGGGTTGCCCCAGTGGCTGGCGAGGAAGAGCCGGCTGGTGCTGCAGCACCCCTTGAGGTGGTGGAGCCGGCAGAGGACCAACCAGTGGTGAGGCCCAAGGTTCGGGACCCTCCTCCGGTGGCCACTGTGGATGAATCCCAGGAGGCAGGAGACCAGGCCCGTGGAGGGGAATGGTGGTTCAGCCCTGCCCTGGGTCGCATGGACCTCAGCCAGGGACAGACAATGCAGCCAAGAGGTCCACTGATGGAATGGAGGGAGCGGCATCTGACGGACGATGAGGGGGAGGAATGGAGCTACTCCACAGTGCTGGGCAGCCAGACAATGGACGTACTCAGGGACAGGTTTGGGGAGTTTGGCAGTCAGGAGCCATGGCAGACCGCAGAGCCCAAATACGACACAGGACGATGATCGCAAGCTGGAACCCAGTCTGTGCACTCAGGACCGTCCCATTTTCAGCTGGCTAGCCCCCGGCTTCAGGGTCCGCCTGGCCAGAGCACATCCCAGGGGAAAGGGCCTGTGGTGCAGCCCCCAACAGCAATGGCACAGAGCGGCTCAGGTGCTTGGATGCCGACGGACAGAGGCTCCACCCGGCAGACATTACGAGCAGCCAGTGCTTTGGGTTGGCAGGCGGCCGGCCCATGGAGATACGGGACCAATAGGGGAGGGCCGAAACCACAGACGGGCCCTTAGGGGACGGGTGTGGTTTGGGGTCCACCACCACTGCCAATGACATATGATGGTCATCCCGACCGCTTGGCGATGTTCCTGGGCCACGCCATAGGCCATTTGGACAGCTATGCCCTGGTTTACCCATCTCAGTGGGCGATGGTGGCGGTTACAGCACGTCTGCAAGGTGAGGCCGCGGCCTGGGCTGCTGACTTGTACAGTGACCATGCAGAGAGCTGGGAGATGTCGGCCTCTTCTTGGAGGCACTGTGAGCACGGTTCGAGGACGTCACCCGGGTCCAGCGAGCCGAGGCTGAGGTGTTGGGTCTTCGACAGCACGGCAGACCTGCAGTGGAGTAGTCTGTGAGTTCTGCTGGGTGGCCGGTAAGCTATGCTCATGGCCAGAGCGTCTGCTGGTGCATCATTTTAGGGCGGGGCTCGATAGGGCTCTCCACAGGGCGTGTGTCGTCCGTGGCATTCCAAACAGGCTGAAGGACTGGTTCCGGGTGGCTGTTGAGCTGGACATAGGACTACAAGAATTCTGGGGAAGGATGGAAAACGTGTCCAGAAACCGTAGAGCCATTGAGAAGCCAAGGGAGGAGGAATGGAAACCCCCTGCGGCGACATCGAAGGTCCCCATTCCGGTGTCCCAACCCATGATTCAGTGTTTCTGGTGTGACCAGCCAGGCCATCGGGTGGTGGAGTGTCCGGTCCCGGTGCCCAGAGTGGCCCCAACCAACCCTCCTACATGCGGTGCTACACCCAGGAGGTCCACAGAGCACTCACGAGCCGCACACCAGCTACAGGGACAAGTGCCTGGGATGATGGAGACGCCGACAGTCGTCGGACCTGTGCTCTAGGATAGTGCTGAGGAGCAGGAGGAGGACCCTATGGTAAGCGCACCGGTATGTCCCTTTGCGATCCTGGTGATGTTGGTAAGCCCACAAACGGGACAGAAGAGGGAGTACCGGGCATTAATTGACTCTGGAAGCACCCATTGTCTGATCAGCCAGGCAGTGGTGTCTGAGGTGGGCGTCAGGATGGAGCGGTTGACCACCCCACTCAAGTTACCACAGGTCGATGGGTCACTTCTGGGGGGAGCACCCATGACCCATGTGACGGAACCCATCCGACTCTCAAAATGTGAGTTCCACAAGTCCCAGTTGGATTACTTGGGGTACAGGATATCCACGGGTGGGGTGGAGATGGATCCGAAGAAGGTGGAGGCTGTTCAACAGTGGCAGGCACCACGGACCCGTCACCAGTTGCAAAGCTTCTTGGGGTTTGCCAACTTTTACCGGCAATTCATCCCGTCTTTTGCTTCGATCGCCCTGCCTCTTACAGATCCTGTTACGCACGTGGCAGTCTGTGATGAGGCCGCGTCCCGGGCAGAAGCTGGCGTGGTCCATAGTGTGTCAGCAGGCCTTTCAGTTGCTGAAAGCCCTATTTGCCAGGGAGCCCATTTTGCTGCACCCAGATCCCAACCTGCTGTTCGTTGCTCAGGCGGACGCTAGCGACGTTGCGGTGGGGGCTGTCCTCCTTCAACAAAACAACAATGGGTCCCTCCAACCGTGTGCGTATGCCTCCAAGAAGTTGACCACTACCGAGCGAGCCTGGGCAGATCTGGGAGAAAGAGGCCTTTGCCGTCCGCTGGGCTCTGGAGACGTGGCGACATCTCCTGGAGGGGGCGAACCACCCATTTGAAGTGTGGACTGACCATAAGAACCTGGAGGCCTTACAGATGCCTCAACGGTTGTCGCCTAAACATGTTCAATGGGCCCAATATTTCCAGCGATTCCAGTTTACCCTGAAATACGTCCCGGGTGGATGAAACTTCCTGGCAGACGCGTTGTCGCGTCTACCACAATATGACAGCAAGAGGGAGGAGGTGGTACAAGCACTCATGCCTCCATGCTGTACTGTGAGAGGTTGCCTGTATAGCAACAGATGACCTGCTCCATGACCTGAGAGAAGCACTTAAGGGGGATGACTGGTTGCGGGACCATCCACACGTCCTGACAACATGGGACGGTTTGGCCTGGCATGGGGATTGGATGTATGTACCCCTGACGCTGAGGAAAAAAGTGTTATATCGGTGTCACGATTCCAGGCAGGCAGGGCACTTTGGGTTTCTGAAAACCCTGCACCTGTTACGCAGGCAATTCTGGTGGCCGCATATGAAGCGTGAAATCGAGGACTACATACAGGACTGTCACGTCACAAAGTTGTCCAACAATGGGCTAGGTTGAGCTAGCAGAGGTGTGCCCCAACGAGCTGCATCACCCGAAAGAAGGCTTAACACAAACCCCACCTTATCCCGGTCAGTGGGGAAATCAGCTGCTCTCACGCTGATAAAGAGCTGGCATTGTCCCAGGAAAGCAGGAAACAGTTCTGGATTGCCAGTAAATTTATCCGGCATTGCAACTTGGCATTTTCTCCTGGGTGGGGGTGATGGTGGGGGTGCAGCATGAACCTGAGCTTGCAGTTGAGCCACCTGAGCTGCCAGCAAAGTGAGTTGCTGGGTGAGCTGGGCATTCTCAGCACGTAGCTGCTCCATAATATTAGTAAGGGGTGGGAGGCTGAAGGCAAACTGTTCTGTACCAGCCTGCTACCGGCCCTGCAGAAAAGGCAGGGACAACCCCTTTTTCAAGAAGGCAAGAGGCTGGAATTATGCCTGCCAAATTTATTACCACAAAAACAAACGGAACAAGACAAACCAAGAAACAGGAGCTTTAGGAAACATGTACTATCCGAGCGGTTGCCTTCAGCAAACCAGCCCTCCCAGACATTCCCCTTATATAGAGTTCAGGGCATGGCTTCTCTCTGCCTCCTTCCGAGAAGCCCCATTGCCTTCCTCTTTTTACTCCTAATTGACATCCTCCTGCGTCGGGCGTCCTTGAACAGGGCCAGCTGTGGGTCATCTTCATCCACGCTGTCAGGCTCACACAGCTGGGTCTCCGTGGTGACCAAGTGGGAGGGACCTGGCTGAGGGCTCTCATCAGCAAGATCTTCAACCCCCTCAGCAAGGTCTTCAACACCCCCCTCCTCCTCCTCTGAGTCATCCGACCCAACTGCCGAACCCACAGGCTGACCCTGAATCACAACACAACTGGGGGAGGTGTGGGGAGCAGTGAAGAAGGCATTAGAGAGGGCCGCAATGATGAACAAAGAACAGGCTGATAGGAAATGGAGACCCTTTGAACCGCCCAAGGTGGGAGACCTGGTTTACTTGTCCACTAAGTATCTATGGCTCTAGGTACCATGTAAGAAACTCAGTCCCAAATTCCTAGGGCCTTTCCGGGTGATACAAGTGATCAACCCTGTAACGGTGTGGCTCCAGCTGCCGAAATTCCTGGGTAAGATCCATCCGGTTTTCCACAGCAGCCTGTTGAAGCCTGCCAGAGGGACACCTCGTGGGTTGGGGGACGGGGCCCCTGGACCGGTTCATGGTGACCACTTTGAAGTACAGGAAGTCCTCGACTCGAGGGTGAGGAGAGGGAGAGTACAGTACCTACTTTTGTGGAAGGGTTACCCTTTGACGGATGCCTCCTGGGTGGCTGAGGTGGATGTTCACGCGCCCCATCTGTTTCGGGAATTCCACCGCAAATATCTGGGGAAGCCAGGTGGGGGACGGGCAGAGCCCTCTGGTGAGGTGGTCGGTTTCTCAGATGCATCCTCTTGTGGAGCCTTGGTAGGGGGAGCTGCCTGTCGAGCACTGTGGGCCCGACACTTCAAGGAGGGAACCGTTAAGGGTAGCGGCTCGGCGTCTCCTACCCGACAGGCCTTGGCTGGCCTGGGTCCTTTCTCCGAGCCGTCACGTTAGCAGTCTGTTGTTCATGCTGCCGCAGGCCTTCCAGAACAACTCCATTCGGCATGTGGCCTCCAGTCGCTTCCGGAGGTCGCGCCTGTGCAGATGAGCCTTCCGGACGGGCCTGCCGACTCCCAGCTGGCCCCGCCACTCTCCGCTGCCTGCCAGCTGGTTGCCGCACCTGTGCAGGTGGCCTCCCCAGCCGGGCCTACTGATCCCCGGGTGATTCCATCGCCTTTGGCCGCTTACCCGCTGACACCAGGCACGCTGGCAGCTACGGACGCACGGGGGACCCTACCAGCTGCACCTGTCAGTTACCAGATGGCGTCTGGGCCCTGGGTCGCTGGCTGGTGGTTTTCTAGGACCCAGGCAGACGCAACTGGACACCTGGGCGCTCCTGGCCGGTCTGCTGTGGAACAATTGTGTAGTGGTGAGGTTCAGGAGGCTCGGGGTGCTTTAGGGGCTGTGGAGGTTAGACCGGGTATGGGGTTGGGTGTTTGGGATTCAGGGTGGGGGTTGTCTGGGGTACTTACATTGGTGGAAGCAGCATTCCGGATGAGGGGGAAGGCACGCACACGGGGATGCAGAAAGGAACTGAAGGGGAGGGGAATTGTATATATAGCTGCATGGACGGATGTTGGCTTGTGATGTGGGGGAGGAGCAGTTGTGCCTGCTGGCTATTTATGCATGTTGGGAGCAGTGTGCTGCCAATGCTGACTTGATTTCCCTTTGAAGCTGAATAAAGCGATCTTTGGTTTGTCACCCGTTCCTGCTTGTTGCTGTGTGCTTCTTCATGCGGACGTGGCCGTGACAGGAGGGAACTCCGACCCACAATAAGCCCAGCTTGGTCTTCTATGAAAGCAACAGGAAGGGGGAAGACGACACAATGGTAAGTGGCACCATCATCCCTATGACAACACTGGTGGAGATTTTGGTGCCCTCCTCAGGAGTAAGGGGGCCCTAGTGGCCTTTCTGGTCTCAATGTGTACTTGGTGCCTAATTAGCCTTCAGACAGTAGAGAAACTGAGGCTGAGGAAGCTAAGGCAGCTCATAGGGTTCGCCCAGTTAGATGGTTCCCTTATGGGGGGGGGACCTGCAACTTGCCTAACAGAGCCAGTGAGCCTCAGGACAGGGACCCACATAGAAACTACCTGTTTTATTGTGGCTCCTGGAATGACCAAGAACATGGTCCTAGGTTTAGCCTGGTTGAAGAACTGGAAACCATAACTAGATTGGGACAGCAACAAGTGGCGAATGAAGAAGAAAGCAACAAGCCAGCAGAAGCCAGGGAAAGCACCAAACGCCAGGCATAAGCTGGCAGTTGGGAAAGTGAAAGCGGAGCCAGCAAATACACTAAAGGGAAGTGAGGAGTTAGAGCTGCTCATTCCTTTTGAATACCGCAACCTAGCAGAGGCATTCAGTGAAAGGGAATCAGACATGCTCCCGCCCCACCACCCCACAGACTGTGCTATTGAGATCTTACCAGGGGCTAAATTACCCAAGCTGAAGATGTGTTGCATGATACCGAGGGAGATGGAGGAGCTACGGGGGTTTATGGACAAGAACTTGGCCAGGGGATTTATCCAGCAGGAGAAGTCAAGGATGGCTGCCCCTGTACTTTTCAAAGAGAAGAAAGATGGGTCTCACAAATTATGCGTAGTGTCAAGGTTCCGACTAATGAAACCAAATATATCAGAATTCCAAGGTTTGAAGTTTCCTCAAAGCACATGTTTATTGGATACATAATATTGGCACAGTCAAAATATTGGCACGGGCTCTGACAGGACCACAGGCTAGGTGTCTTACTAGGGTTTTATAAAGTGGTACTAATACTTTGTGTGATCTTGATTCTATGCCTCTGTTTTTACAACCCAGGATTATATTAGCTTTTTTGGCAGCTGCTGCACACCGCTGGCTCATAGTCAAGTGACCGTCCACTAGGACTCCAAGGTCCCTCTCACAGTTGCTGTTTTTAAGCCAGGTCTCACCTAATCTGTACTTGTACCTTTCATTTTTCCTGCCTAAATGTAAAACTTTGCTTTTCTCCACATTGAAACTCATTTTGTTGGATAGGGCCCATTGTTCCAGTTTGTCAAGATCTTTTTAGATCCTGAGTTTGTCTTCTGGGGTGTTGGATACTCCTGCCAGTTTAGTGTTATCTGCAAAATTGATGAGTTCCCCTTCAATTCCCTCATCTAAGTCATTGATGAAGATATTGAAGAGTACTGGGCCTAAGATGGAACCTTGTGGTACCCCACTGCTTATTTCTCTCCGTGTGGATATAGTACCATTGAAGACTACTCGTTGAGTACGGTTTGTCAGCCAGCTACAGATCCATCTGGTGGTGATGTTGTGTATTCCACCTTTTACTAGCTTACCAAGGAGTAGGTTGTGGTCTACTTTATCAAATGCCTTACTGAAATCTAAGTATACTATGTCCACAGCATTTTGCTGATCTACTAGTATAGTCACTTTATCAAAGAATGAAATAAGATTGGTTTAGCACGAACTGTTTTTAGCAAACCCATGCTGGCTACTAGTTATAACTTTGTTTGCTTCTAGTTGTTTGCAGATCTATTTTTTGATTATCTTTTCTAGGATCTTCCCAGGTATTGATGTTAAACTGATTGGTCTGTAGTTTCTTGGGTCCATTTTTTTTCCTTTCTTGAAGATGGGAACCACATCAGCCCTTTTCCAATCCTCAGGTATTCCCTCAGTGCTCCACGATTTTTGAAAGATATGGTGCAGTGGTTCTGAGATAACATCTGCCAGCTCCTTCAGAAGTCTGGGATGTAATCTGTCGGGTCCCAGTGATTTATATTCATCAAGGTCGGATAGGTATTCTCTTACCATTTTCCTGCTTATTTTAATTTTTGTTTCTAGTTTGACCTTTGCAGTGGTTTTTTTGGTATGTTGGGCTGTAGTTTCTTTTTGTGTGAAGACTGATGCAAAGAATGAGTTAAGCAGCTAACAAGCATAGATACACATTAGTGTTTTGCTAAACCTCTATTCTATTTCCTGATGGTTCCCTAGGCTTTGGGGGATGTTTGTCATGAAACCTTTGTATTAACCTCTCTGCCTTTACATCTCTATTCTTCACCCATGTAGCTTCTGTCAAAGGGTTACCTTCCATTGAACTAGATACTGTAATTTCCCTTTATACAGTCTGCAGTCAAAAATTCATTTTATTTCATAATGGGTGTCACCCTTCACTATAATGGGACCTGGGGCAATTCAAGGTATTGGTCACATTGTCGATTCTATAACTGGTTTCAACTAACTGCAATGAAAAACTGGATGTACTTTTCCCAATAGTTGTGGGAGCTTTAGCTCAACTGTGACAGGGTTAATAATCTTTACAATGGGGAAAGGACCAATAAATTTAGGCCCCAGCTTTTTAAAAGGCAGTTTTAATCTTAAGTATTTGGTTGAGAGATATACTTTCTCTCCTATATGAAACGGTTTCTGGGGGGATTTATTTATTTATTTATTTAATTGGATTTGTATACCGCCCTTTCCCGAAGGACTCAGGGCGGTTTACAGGGAATTAAAACAAGAAATACAAAAATTAAAAACAATTAAAAAGATTATAACAGTCCCTGAAAGAGTAAAAACCCCAATTAAAATTAAAATTAAAATTAAAATTAAAATTAAAATTAAAATTAAAATTAAAATTAAAATTAAAATTAAAATTAAAATTAAAATTAAAATTAAAATTAAAATTAAAATTAAAATTAAAATTAAAATTAAAATTAAAATTAAAATTCTCAGCCTGGGCCAGAGAGCTTGAAGAGCCAGGTCTTCAGGTCCCGGCGGAATGAACGGAGGTTGGGGGCAGTCCTCAGCTCCATGGGCAGCTGGTTCCAGAGGGCAGGCGCACCCACTGAGAAGGCCCTCCCCCTGGGTGTTACCCGCCGGCAATCTTTTACTGGCGGCACCCTGAGAAGACCCTCCCTGTGGGAGCGCACTGGACGAAGGGAACTTGATGCTGGCAGCAGGTGTTCCCTCAGATATCCCGGACCCAAGCCATTTAGGGCTTTATAGGTCATTACCAGCACCTTGAATCTCACCCGGAGGGCAACCGGAAGCCAATGCAGCTCACGTAGAGGTGTTACATGGGAGTATCGGGAAACCCCCATCACAACTCGTGCGGCTGCATTCTGCACCAGCTGAAGCCTCCGAGTGGTCCTCAAGGGCAGCCCCATGTAAAGAGCCTTGCAGTAGTCTAAACGGGAGGTCACGAGCGCATGAGTGACTGTGCGTAGGGCATCTCGGTCCAGGTAGGGTCGCAACTGGCGCACCAGGCGAACCTGGGCAAAAGCCCCCCTGGTCACGGCTCCTATATGGTCTTCAAAATTGAGCTGGGAATCAAGGAGGACGCCCAAGTTACGAGCCCTATCAACGGGGGGTAACACCTCACCCCCCATCGTTAAAGGTGGAATGGTCTGGTTAACCTGAGATGCCGATATGCACAGCCACTCAGTCTTGGCAGGATTGAGATGAAGCCTGTTTCTCCCCATCCAGACCTGGACCGCCTCCAGGCAACGGGACATCACGGCGAGGGCATCGCTGGGTTGGACCGGGGTGGAAAGAAAAAGTTGGGTATCATCAGCGTACTGATGATACCCCACCCCGAAACCACAAATGATCTCACCCAGCGGCTTCATATAGATGTTGAACAGGAGGGGCGAGAGAACCGACCCCTGAGGAACTCCACAAACAAGAGGCCTCGGGGTGGATCTCTGCCCTCCTGTCAACACCGACTGCGAGCGGCCCAGGAGATAGGAGGAGAACCACCGTAAAACGGTGCCTCCCACTCCCAACCCCCTGAGACGCCGCAGTAGGATACCATGGTCGATGGTATCAAAAACCGCTGAGAGCTCTAATAGGACTAGGACAGAGGAACATCCCTTGTCCCGAGCCCGCCAGAGATCATTCACCAGCGCGACCAATGCCGTCTCCGTGCTGTGTCCGGGCCTGAAACCCGATTGGTACGGGTCTAGATAATCAGTTTCCTCCAAGAACAGAGGAAGCTGATGCGCCACCACACTCTCAACAACCTTCGCCAAGAAGCGAAGGTTGGAGACTGGACGATAGTTATTTAAAACAGCCGGGTCCAGGGTAGGCTTTTTGAGGAGGGGTCTCACCACCGCCTCCTTCAAGGCGGCAGGGAAGACACCCTCCTTCAAAGAAGCAGTTATTACTGCCTGGAACCAGCCTCGTGTCTCCTCCCGGGCCACATAAACCAGCCAGGAGGGGCACGGATCCAACAAACAGGTGGTGGTGCTCAGCCTCCCCATGATCCTGTCCACATCATCAGGGGAAACAGGATCGAACTCAGTCCAGATAACATGCTCAAGACCGTCCGATTCCTCCACATCAGACTCTGCCCACTCAGAGTCCAGACCGGTCCGGATCTGAGCGATTTTGTCCGCCAGATGATGACTAAACTCCTCAGCTCGTCCCTGTAAGGGATCCTCCCTCACCTCCTGGTTAAGGAGGGAGCGAGTCACCCTAAACAGGGCGGCCGGGAGATTATCTGCGGACGCGATGAGGGCAGCAAAGTAATTAGACTTCGTCGTCCTTATCGCCGCAAGATAAGACCTTATAAAGGTTCTTAACTGCAATCGGTCAGATTCGGATCGGCTGGACCTCCAACCACTCTCTAGACCCCGTCTCCGACGCTTCATCTCCCGGAGCTCTGCAGAGAACCACGGAGCCCAACGGGATCTGCGCCGGGTCAGAGGTCGCAAGGGTACAACACAGTCAAGTGCCCTGGTGGCCGCCCTTTCCCAGGCATCAACCAGGGCATCAACTGGGCTGTGGGTGAGGGCGATGGGTATAGACCCAAGCGCCATCTGGAACCGTTCTGGGTCCATTAGGCGCCTGGGGCGGAACCACCTGGTCGGTTCCTCCGCCCAGCGGTGGGGGGTGGCATAACGGAAGACCAGCCACAGGAGATGATGATCTGACCATGACAGGGGAACAATGGTTGGAGAACCCCCTCCCAGATCATCCCATGATTGTCCAGACAGGAACCCCAGGTCGAGGGTGTGACCCCCCCACATGAGTCTGGCCCTGAATTACTTGGGTCAGGCCCATGGCCGTCATGGAAGCCATGAACTCTCGAGCTAACTCAGACGACCCTCCCAGTGAAGGCAGGTTGAAGTCACCCAGAACTATAAGCCTGGAGAACTCCACCGCCAACCCTGAGAGGGTATCGAGCAGCTCGGGCAGGGCTTTTGCCACACAGCTGGGCGCCAGGTATGTGAGCAACAGGCCCAACTGAGCCCAAGGGAATTAAAATAATAATGAAAAGCTGGGCGTCTTCATAATGGGCTGCGCAGAAGCGAACAATTGTCGGAAAGGTTTTAAAGAAACCTTTAGGAATTTTACTTTTGAGTAAACGGGGAGCAGGAAGGGACCACCGCGCGGCGCTTTAATGGGCAGAATCACTTGCCTTTAATCGGGTGAAAAATCTGGTTGCTCCGCTGCTCAGCACAATCCTAAGGCACGTTTATTCAGAAGAAGCCCTGCACGGAGATTTTTCACCGAGTTACTATATTTTTTTTTACCTCCGGAGAAGATGGCCGCGGTTGAGCTAGAGAATGCGGGAGGGTGAGTTCTGGCTGGCTGAGCCCTGAGGAGGCTGTTGCTTGCTGCACGGCCTCGGCTGGGCACCGGGAGTTCCCAGTGCCGTAATAACTTGCCGAGGCCGTGGGAGATGTTGGTGTGCCGGTCCAGGTGTGCCGGGCCTGACCCGCAGTGGCGGCGGCAACATTTCTGAGGCCGCCGAAGATGAGTCGGGCGGCGAGGAGCCTAAGTGGCCGGGCTGCTCCGAGCGACGGGGCGCCTGGGGCCTGCGGCGGAGTGCCTGGGACCTGCGGCGACCACGGCGATGCCTTCTGAGCCCGTTCGGCATTTTTACTGGGCGGCGAGGCGCCGGGACCCATGGCAGCTGGAATGCTTCGGCGAGGCTTTTCGGCCTATGAGGACTGTAACTACATCTTATGGGGCCCGCTCGAGGTGCTATCCGGGCGGCGAGACGCCCAGGGCTTGTGGCGGCCAGGACGATCTTCTCATGGCCATTTGTGACCCGGGCGGAGGGGCGCTTGGTCTGGGATGGCCGAGTGCTCAATCTGACGGTTGGTTGGTGGACTTTCCCCTCCGATGGAAGCTCCGCGGGGCTGGAGACATGCCAACCAAGGGGCCACAAGTTTTCCCTCCACTGTGAAGGCCCTTTGGGGCTGCTTGTTGGAGGATGGAGGCTGCCGGCGATACCGCCCGAAGAAGAAGACCATGGTGAGACCACCCATTTCCCTGGACGATATTTAAATTCTGTGGCTAGCTACAGCCTTTCGGTCGTGAATTCAACTGGAGATGGAGATGCATGACTGGTCTGAACTTTATTGCTACCATTTTCCATCCGGGGTGGCTTTGGAGGTACTGGCGGTGGGGCCTAACGATGTTTGGAGGCAGGAGGGCCCGGCTGTGGTTGGCCGGACCTGGAACCTGAAGCCAGAGACTGGACTATATCTACTCGTTATTAGAACCATGATGCCTCCACCGACAAATGGACTATTACTACCGCCCAGTCATTGGACTTTTCTTCTCCCTCTCTGCGACCTGTTCGGAACTGGATGGTGACATTCCCTGATGCCAGAAGATTTTTTGTCACTGTGAGAGGGTGACCTTGCTCGGGAGTCACTATCCAGCCTTGTAATTTTATCATCAATGGCTGTTGTATTGATTTTAGCCGATTCGTCCCCTCCTGCTTATAGCTTATTTTATTCTTTCCATCCTATTGATGATCTATTCCGCGGGCACTTTGCTTGCCCTGAGAGATTCCCCCCTCTCCCAGGTGTGGCCCTCTGGTTTGTGCCGCTGATTCCTTAATGACGGATCCTGGGATCCCGAGAGGTGGCATGGCACAAAGAGGAGGCTTAGGGATTTTTTATGTAAATTTTTTAACGGGTTAGGGAGGGGGGAGGGATGTAAGTTCCAGCAGAAAGTTGGGGGGACTGTGCTTGATCTTTCCGAATCCAGGTTGGTAAATGGTCGCCGCGGTGGGGGGAAGGTCCTGGGGCCCGAGGGGATGGGGTGGGGACATTGATCCCCATGGTGATTGGGAATGGTGGCAGACAGATGAACAGAGGGCCATATCAAAACTTGGGATCGCGCCACCGCTATCTTCGAGCGGTGGCGCGCTCCAACCCTCTGACCTCATCCTGCTTTTCCAGGGGTGGGGGAGGACAGGTGCCTGAGCTCAGGCTGGTTTATTTGAATGCCAGGTCTGTGGTGAATAAGGCTCCCCTCATTCGGGATTTGATTGAGGAGGAAGGCGCAGACCTGGCATGCATCACTGAAACCTGGTTGGGCCCGGAGGGAGGGGTCCCTCTGATTGAGTTATGCCCACCAGGTTTCCGTGTGCTTCACCAGCCTCGGGCTCAGGGTATGGGCGGGGGGGTGGCAGTTGTTATTAAGGAGGCCCTTTGTCCGCGGGAGACCACTGCCCCGCAGATTGGCGGATGTGAGTCCCTTCTCCTGAGGTGGGGTCCTGGGGGTCAGTTGGGTCTGTTGCTCACGTACCTTTCTCCCAGCTGCGTGGCAACAGCCCTGCCCGGACTACTCGACGCTCTCTCAGGGTTGGCGGTTGAGTTTCCCAGGCTTATCGTTCTGGGAGATTTTAACCTGCCTTCCCTGGGTGGTGCGTCGGGGGTGGCCCGAGAGTTCATGGCTTCCATGATAGCCATGGACCTGACCCAGATTATTCAGGGTCCGACACACGAGGGGGGAAACACGCCCGACCTTATTTTCATCTCTGGGCAGTGGCTTAATGGTCTGGGTGGGGTTACTCCAACATCTCAACCCCTTTCTTATTGAAAAGTTTTAACATACAGTTTATCTTTAACAGTCCCCCCTCCCCCTCCCCTCTCCCTCCCTCCCTACCCCTCCCCCCCTCCCCCCCCGACTTCCCAGAGCTAAATACAAGGTATAGAAAAAACAACCAATCATAAGCAACCATATACTAACAACCATAAACTCTAAAATCCATCACTCTCTAGCTTATACAAGATAATACAAATCTTAATAATATCAAATATATATACTGTAGAAAAGAAAAAAGAAAGAAAAAAAAGGGAAATAAAGAGAGAAAAAACGAAGGAAGACTTATTCAAATGCTACATGAAACTTCTTAACCCTATATTTGTTCTGAATGTACTCAACCCATTTTCTCCATTCCATAAAATAACGTTCTTGCGAGTGATCTTTCAAGTAAGCCGAAATCTTTGCCATCTCTGCCAGGTCGGAAACCTTTAAAGTCCATTCTTCTATAGTCGGCAGTTCCTCTTTCTTCCAATACTGACCTATTAAAAGTCTTGCTGCCGTGATTAAATTCAACATCAACTTAGTGTCCACAACCGTAGCATCTGTAATTATTCCCAGCAAGAAGAGTTGCGGACAAAACTTTATCCTTTGCTTGAAAATCTCAACCCCTTTCATGGACAGACCATTATCTCCTGCGGCTGAGCCTCCGTCATGCCACTCCCCGCTGCTGGGAGGCGGAACCGACCAGGTGGTTCCGCCCCAGGCGCCTGATGGACCCAGATAGGTTCCAGACGGCGCTTGGATTTATTCCTTCCTCCCTTTCCCACAGCCCGGTCGAGACCTTAGTTGATGCCTGGCAACGGGCGGCTTCGGAGGCTCTCGACCGTGTTGTGCCTTTGCGGCCTCTGACCCGGCGCAGATCCCGGCTCGCTACTTGGTTTTCCATGGACCTGCGGGAGATGAAGCGCCGGAGAAGGGGCCTAGAGAGCATTTGGAGGTCCACTCGGTCCGAGTCTGACCGGACACAGTTAAGATTCTTTTCTAGATCTTATCTTGTGGCAATGGAGGTGGCGAAGCGTGCTCACTTCGCCAACCTCATTGCATCCGCAGATAACCGCCCGGCCGCCCTGTTTAGGGTGACCCGTTCCCTTTTAAATCAGGGGACGGGAGAGGACCCCTTGCAGGGAGGGGCCGAGGAGTTTAGTGAGTATCTGGTGGATAAAATCGCTCAGATTCGGGCTGGCTTGGACTCCGACTGGGCAGTATCTGATGAGGGGGAAACGATGGGTTTGGCTGATAATATCTGGGAGGAGTTTGATCCTGTGACTCCGGATGAAGTGGACAGGATCATGGGGAAATTAAGTGCCGCCACGTGTTTGTTGGACCCATGTCCCTCCTGGCTGGTTTATGCGGCCCGGGAGGTTACACGAGGCTGGCTCCTGGCAGTTATAAATGCTTCCTTGAGTGAGGGGTGCTTCCCTGCCGCCTTGAAGGAGGCGATGGTAAGGCCCCTCCTCAAGAAACCTGCCTTGGATCCAGCTATTTTAAACAACTTTCGTCCTGTCTCCAACCTTCGCTTTCTTGCGAAGGTTGTTGAGAGCGTGGTGGCACGGCAGCTCCCTTTGGTCCTGGAGGAAACTGAGTATCTAGATCCATACCAATCGGGTTTCAGGCCCGGGTACAGAACGGAGACGGCATTGGTCGCACTGGTGGATGATCTCTGGCGGGCCCGAGACAGGGGTTATTCCTCTGTCCTGGTCCTTTTAGATCTCTCAGCGGCTTTTGTTACCATCGACCATGGTATCTTGCTGCGACGTCTTGCGGTGTTGGGAGTGGGAGGCACCGTTTTACGGTGGTTCTCCTCCTACCTCTCGGGCCGCTCGCAGACGGTGTTGACAGGAGGGCAGAGATCAACCCCTAGGCCCCTTAATTGTGGGGTGCCTCAGGGGTCAGTGCTCTCGCCCCTCCTGTTCAACATCTATATGAAGCCGCTGGGTGAGATCATCCGTGCTTTTGGGGTGAGGTATCATCAATATGCTGATGATACCCAGCTCTTTATCTCCACCCCGAACCAAGCCAGTGATGCCCTCGACGTGATGTCCCGTTGCCTGGAAGCGGTACGGATTTGGATGGGGAAGAACAGGCTCCAGCTCAACCCGGCCAAGACTGAGTGGCTTTACGTACCGGCATCTCGACTTGTCCAAGAGGTTCCATCTTTGGTTATGGGAGGAGAGGTGTTGCCTCCCGTTGATAGGGCGCGCAATATAGGCGTCCTCCTGGACTCACGACTCAGTTTTGAAGATCATATTGGAGTCGTGGCCAGGGGGGCATTTGCCCAGGTTCGCCTGGTGCGCCAGTTGCGCCCCTATCTGGACCGAGATGCCCTACGTACGGTCACTCATGCACTTGTTACCTCTTGGATAGATTACTGCAATGCTCTCTACATGGGGCTGCCCTTGAAGACCACCCGGAGGCTTCAGCTGGTGCAGAATGCAGCCGCGCGGGTAGTGATGGGAGCATCCCAATACTCCCATATTACACCCCTCCTGCGTGAGCTGCATTGGCTACCAGTTGTCTTCCGGGCGAGATTTAAGGTGCTGGTACTTACCTTTAAAGCCCTACATGGCTTAGGCCTGGGATACTTGCAGGACCATCTGCTACCGGATCCGAGCCGGTTGATATACGGGCTCGGATCCGGGAGGCACAGCAGCAGGAGGTGTGGGTGGCTCAGCGGAAGGAGGAGTTGGGGCCAGATTCTCCTTGGACGGTCACGGATGGACTCTTGTATTATCGTGACCGGCTCTACGTTCCGGGAGGGCCGCTCAGGGGACTCATCCTCAGCCAGTGTCACGATAACCCGGCGGCGGGGCATTTTGGCCTGTTCAAGACCCTGAACCTGGTCTCCCGTACCTTCTGGTGGCCCCGAGTCCGACACAACGTCCAGTCCTATGTCACTTCCTGCATCCCATGCAGGCAGGCCAAGTCAGCGACAGGGGCCCCGCCTGGATTACTGCAGCCCTTGCCGACACCCAAAAGACCCTGGGGGGCTGTGTCCATGGACCTTCTGACGGATTTACCCCCATCCTCTGGTTTTACAACAGTGTATGTGGTGGTGGACATGCTGACCAAGATGGCGCACTTCATCCCCTGTCGCGGCTTACCGTCAGCCCGCGCCACTAGTCGTATGTTCATTCAGCAGGTGTTTCGGCTGCATGGCCTCCCTGATAGAGTCGTCTCTGATAGGGGGGCCCAGTTTACAGCCCGCTTCTGGCAGGAGTTGATGCATGCGTTGTATATCAAGATTGGCCTCTCGTCCACGCATCATCCTCGTTCACGTGCACCCAGTCTTTCATCGGTCTCTGTTGCTCCCCGAGCAACCGGCCTGTCCACTCCGCTGAGCGGAACCTCCCCCATCAGGACCTCGTGATGGAGACAGCACCCCGAGTACAAGGTCGCCAGCATCAGGGACTCCCGTTGGCTGAAAGGTCGTTTCCAGTACCTGATTGAATGGAAAGGTTACGGACCAAAGGACTTCACCTGGGAAGACGCGACCGCCGTTCATGCCCCTGCGTTGGTGATCGCTTTTCATGAACAATTTCCATCCCGACCACATCCGGATCGGCAGACCCGTGGGAAGGGCCCTGCGGTGCGGGATAGTGTTGTGATTCAGGGTCAGCCTGTGGGTTCGGCAGTTGGGTCGGACGACTCAGAGGAGGAGGAGGGGGGTGTTGAAGAGCTTGCTGAGAATAATATTGAGGCTCCACAGAGCCCTCAGCCAGGCCCCTCCCACCTGGTCACGACGCAGACCCAGCTGTGTGAGCCTGACAGCGTGGATGAAGATGACCCACAGCTGGCCCTGTTCAAGGACGCCCGACGCAGGAGGCAGTCAATCAGGAGTAAACAGAGGAAGGCAATGGGGCACCTCGGAAGGAGGCAGAGAGAAGCCACGCCCTGAACTGTATAAAAAAGGAATGCGTGGGAGGGCTGGTTTGCTGAAGGCAACCGCTTGAATAGCTCCTGTTTCATGGTTCGTGTCTTGTTCTGTTTGCTTTTGTATCCATAAATTTGGCAGGCTTAGTTCCAGCCTCTTGCCTTCTTGTAAAAGGGGTTGTCCCTGCCTTTTCTGCAGGGCTGGTAGCAGGCTGGTACAGAACACCAATACTTAGTTGCATGGAAGGACCTCCTGGCCTCCCAGAATGAGTGGGTACACAAGAAGCATGTGAAGGCCCCTAGACTGCTCAAACATTTTCATACTCATTACCTGGATAAACTTGACTAACCGCTATGTTTCATTTTCTCTCCCTGTCCTTATTTTCTCTTCTCCAGGTGGATCTCTCTTTTTTTAAGGCGGGTGGCATGTCAGAACCCCAACGTATTTTGTATTTCCTCTGCCCTTATTTTTGGGTTGGTGGAATGTCAGAACCACAATGTATTTTGTATTTCTTCCTTCTGCCCTCATTTTTGGGTTCTGCCATTCTATTGAGGGGAGGGGGGACCTAATGGTGTTCTGCAGTATAGTTCCTCTGTTTTATTCTATCCTCTTTGAAGTATCTTTCTTTGGGTGTGAAAGGTATGTGCTGTTGTGATTCCGTGCCAGCCAGTGGACCCAGCAGCTGAGTCTGGGGAATCAGAGGAGGAGGAGGAGGGGACTGGAAAGCCATCAGAGTCAGAGGAAGGCTCTGATGAGCTCCAGGACAAACAATCTGATGAATGGCCTGGCCCCTCCACTCGTACTCAGACTGAGACCCAGCTGTGCTGGGAAGCTGAGTCAGACTCTGAGGTCTCACAGCTGGAAGACATCATAGACACTCAAAAACACTGACAGGCAACAAAAGTAGGACAGAGGGAGGCAATGGGGCAGCTGCAAGGGCGGAGGAGAAGGCATTGAGAAGACACACCTTGGGGCTGCATAATAAAAAGGGAAGGTGTGGGTGGTGCTGGTTGCTGAAGGCAACCATTTGCAAAGGAGTCAAGTTTCATGGAATCATGTTCTGTTTGCCTTTGCTTTTGGGACATTTTGAAGGTCTGTAAATAATAATAAAAGGGGTTTGTTTTTCCTGCATTTCCAGCCTACTTGTTAAAAGAGGGGTTTGTCCTTGTGAGTTAACAAGGACTCACATAGGCTGGGACAGAACAGTTTGCCTTCAGCCCTCACCCCCTACTATTATGGAGCAGCTACTTGTGGAGAATGCCCAGCTCTCCCAGCAGCTCGCTTTGTTATCAGCTCAAGTGGCCCAGCTGGTGGCACATACAGTACAGCTCTTGACATAGTTTTCTACGTCTCATTTAAGTCCCGGCCACCAAAATTGCCAGCGAGTGAGATGTAGAGTTTTTAGATATCCAAAATGTCCAGCCTCTTTGACATCATGGCTGTTGTGATTCAGGGTCAGCCTGTGGGTTCGGCAGTTGGGTCGGACGACTCAGAGGAGGAGGAGGGGGGTGTTGAAGACCTTGCTGAGGGGGTTGAAGATCTTGCTGATGAGAGCCCTCAGCCAGGCCCCTCCCACTTGGTCACCACAGAGACCCAGCTGTGTGAGCCTGACAGCGTGGATGAAGATGACCCACAGCTGGCCCTGTTCAAGGACGCCCGACGCAGGAGGCAGTCAATTAGGAGTAAACAGAGGAAGGCAATGGGGCTCCTCGGAAGGAGGCAGAGAGAAGCCACGCCCTGAACTCTATATAAGGGGAATGTGTGGGGAGGGCTGGTTTGCTGAAGGCAACCGCTTGGATAGTTTGTGTTTCTTAAAGCTCCTGTTTCTTGGTTCGTGTCTTGTTTGTTTTTGTAGCTATAAATTTGGCAGGCGTAATTCCAGCCTCTTGCCGTTTGTAAAGGGGTTGTCCCTGCCTTTTCTGCAGGGCCGGTAGCAGGCTGGTACAGAACAATGGCTGTGTTTGAGGGCATTAAGACGAAGAGCTTCAGGCAAGTACAATTTCCCCCCCTTGTAAGCCAGACCATCCCTGCATGTTAGGAATGTCTGATTGTCTTTAAACCACTGATCAGTGAGGAGTTCTCACTTTATTTTCTTTACCCCAGGGTCATCAGGATTAGGGGTCCTGTGAGGTGTGAGTTGGGCCGCAGTTTGTGGACCGGGGATAATTGCCTCGTGAACTTCTTCGCGTTCACTTTTGTACTTTGGCAATTGGGAGAGCGCATCAGCTAGGAAGTTTTTTCTTCCTGGTATGTACTTTAGAGTAAAGTTAAAATGGTTGAAGTACTGTGCCCATCGTACTTGTTTTGGGGACAATTTGCGGGGAGTTTTTAGTGCCTCTAAATTTTTGTGATCTGTCCATACTTCAAACAGCACCTTGCTCCCTTCTAAGTAGTGCCGCCAGTTTAATAACCCCCACCTAATTGCAAAGGCCTCCTTCTCCCAGACTGTCCATCTCCTCTCACTTTCAGTAAATTTCTTTGAGGTGTAAGCACAAGGTTGCAGGACCCCACTTTTATTCTTTTGAAATAACACTGCTCCGACTGCCACGTCACTGGCATCTGCCTGAATTACAAAGGTCTCCCCTGGGCAGGGGTGCTTTAGGACCAGTTCAGCCACAAATACTCTTTTTAAATTCTCAAAAGCTTTCTGACAACTCATAGTCCATGCTAGCGGTTGGCCAGGTCACGGTTTTCCCCCTCCCTTGCCCGTTTTGAGTAGTTCTGTAAGAAGTAGAGCAATCTCGGCAAAAGAGGGAATAAATTGACAGTAGAAGTTGGCAAACCCTAGTAAGCTCTGGAGTTGTTTGCGGGTCTTTGGGGGCTGCCATTCAATTATGGTTTTTACTTTGGCTGGGTCCATTTGATACCCTCATTGGAAATTCTATAGCCAAGATAATCTAATCGGGTTTGGTGAAATTCACATTTCAACAATTTGACATAAAGTTTGGCATTCAATAGTTTCTTTATTACTTCTCTGACCAGTTTTATGTGGTCGGTCATATTCGTGCTGTATATCAGGATGTCATGAAGGTATACTAGGACACCTTTGTATAGATCACGGGTCAGCGACCTGTGGCTCCGGAGCTGCATGCAGCTGTTTAATCTGTCTCCTGCAGCTCCCAGTCCTCCTCTGCCATGTGTAGTTCTGAAAAAAAAGTGGGAGTAAAAAAGTCCCATTGAGAGAATGGGGTGGCGGAGGTTTGGAGAGCTGCGGCGGAGGTTTGGAGAGCTGAGGTTTGGAGAGCTGCGGCGGAGGTTTGGAGAGCTGAGGTTTGGAGAGCTGCTACCTTCGTCCACATTTCTTTTGGCCCCGAAAGAAACACGGACGAAGGAAGCAGTTCTCCAAACCTCCGCTGCCCCGTTTGGAGAGCTGCTGCCTTCGTCAAACACGGACGAAGGCAGCAGCTCTCCAAACGGGGCAGCGGAGGTTTGGAGAGCTGCTGCCTTCATCTGCATTTCTTTCGGGGCTGAAAGAAATGCGGATGAAGGCAGCAGCTCTCAAAATGGGGGGGCGGAGGTTTGGAGAGCTGTGTGCCCGGGCTGAAGGTGGCGCCGCGACCCAGCGCCCATTGCCAGGGAGATCCGCCACCGCCACGCAGGTACCTCCCGGCTCGGGGGAGCCACACTGTGGGAGATGCTCGCGAGGCATCCTTCGGCCGGGGAAGGGCCCGTTGCCTCCGAGGGGGTCCCAGGCGGGATCCTCTGAAAGGCCGTTTCCTTCCTTGTCTTCGCGCGGCCCTCGGCGGTCGTCTTGGCCTGCGAGTCAACCCCCGGTAAGCTGGCGGCACTGGGCAGCAACAGGTGCGTACGGCTCAAGATGCGGCGTGGGCGTCGGGGTGGTGCACGTTTTGCCTTGTTTTGCGCATGCGTGTGCGTGCACGCATGCACGTGCACATTTTGCATCTCCCACTTTTTTGTGTGTGTGACGGAACCGGTTCCGAGTGGCTCTTTTGCTGTTTCAGGTTGCTGATCATGTAGGACTTCATTGATCAACTGCATAAATACGGCTGGGGGCCCCTGCAGTCCAAATGGCATGACTTTGAACTGGAAGCTCCCCAAGGGGCAGTTGAAGGCTGTCTTCCACTCATCCCCCTCCTTTATTCTCACCCGGTAATAAGCTTCTCTTAGGTCTAATTTAGTGAAGACATTCCCCTTCACCAGGTGGGTTAGTAAGTCTTGCAGAAGGGGGAGAGGGTATCTATTTTCCACACTCACAGCATTCAGGCCATTATAGTCCACGCAGAGATGATGAGACCAATCCTTTTTCTCTTTGAACAACACAGGGGCACCCATGGTTGACTTGGCTCGCTCGATGAACCCCTTCGCTAGGTTTGTATCTACATATCGCTGCATCTCCTCCATTTCAAGGGGGGACATAACATACATTCTTGGTCAGGGGAGTTTGGCCCCTGGTAACAGTTCAATGGAACAATCATTGGGACGGTGAGGAGGCAAGGTGTCGCATTCTTTCTCACTAAACGCCTCCACTAGGTCCTGGTACTCACTGGGGATGAGTGGCTCGCCAGGTGGCCGTAAGGCAGCCATGTGCGCTTGCTCATTGGGTGGGCTAAATTCTCCTGTAACATGACAGGCTAATGATGCATCGGGAACAACCAGTATCGATTAGCACTTTCAGGTCTACTTGTGCCCCTGACTTAGGGATTATTATTATTATTATTATTATTATTATTATTATTATTATTATTATTATTATTATTATTATTATTATTTGGATTTATATTCCGCCCCTCTCCCGAAGGACTCGGGGAGGTGTACAGGGCAATTAAAACACTATATACAACACATAATATACAAAAATTAAAATAAAAACTATGAGTTTAGCAGGCAATAAAAAAGGTATGATGCGTCGACTCACCATCGGGTCGTTCTCCCCTTCATCGTCACTGTCAAAACCAGGTAAAGTGGGGGTGGTTCCGGTCAGTGGGCCAGCGTCTTCCTGGGTGTGGCACGTAACCTGGGTAATGGGCTCCTGGGTGACCCAGTTGGACTTTTCTCTCGGTGGCTGTTCTGCGGGTTTCTTCCTCATTGTTGGATCTGGTCTACTCTGCTGTTGCGGGTAAGGAACTGGGCACATTGAAAGCACTTGATTGGCGGACCTGTAGGTGGTCTAGGTCTTTCGGCAGTAGTAGCCATTGGGGTTTTTTTGGGGGGTGGTAGCCATCTGGATCCTGGTTTTGGTGCAGCTTCAGGTGGGAGAGGCTTTTTATAGCGGGCGAGCTGGACATCTAATTTTACCGCTGCCTGGTACCATTCATGCATCTGGTCGAGCACAGCTCCGTAGATACATGCCTGAGAAAGGTGGTCGTCTAACCCTTCTCTAAAAAGATGAATTATTGATTGCTCAGGCCATCTCTCTATCCGACATGCCATCTTTCAATACTCCCACACATACTCTAGGGCAGGCCGGCCAGCTTGCTTTATCTTATGGTTTTGTTCTTCTGTTTTGAGGGTAATGCATGGGTCCTCAAATCTTTCCCTCAGCCCCAGGAGGAAAAGGTGGGGGTCCTCCAATTAAGGGGTCTTCTTGTTATATAAATTGCTCACCCATTCAGATGCTTCTCCCTCTAGGTTGGATACAATCACATCGACCATCGTACCCGGGTCCGGGTAAGTGTGACCCCAGCAATTCAAGTGAGAGCGTACTTGGTTGAGGAAAAAAATCAGTTTCTCTGGGTCCCCATCAAAGGTTGCTTTGAAGGGTGGGCTCCTCATTGCTTGCTGGGGCCCCCACTGCTGCTGGCCCCACCCTAGTAGTTGGTTCAATGGCTGCTGGGGCCCCCATTGCTGCTGTCCCCCCAATAACATTCAATGTTAGCAGCATTGACAGCCTTCTTAAATGAACAGTGCAAAGAAATAGAAGAAAACAATAGAATAGGGAGAACTAGAGATCTCTTCAAGAAAATTGGAGAGATGAAGGGAACGTTTCATGCAGAAATGGGCATAATAAAGGACCAAAGTGGCAGGGACCTAACAGAGGCACAAGAGATTAAGAAGAGGTGGCAAAATTACACAGAAGAACTATACAAGAACGAGCTTAACGTCCCTGATAACCATGATAAGGTGGTCACTGACCTCGTACCAGACATCCTAGAATGTGAAGTGAAATGGGCCTTAGGAAAGCTGAGCAACAACAAAGCTAGTGGAGGTGACAGTATTCCAGCTGAGCTATTCAAAATCTTAAAAGACGATGCAGTAAAAGTGCTACACTCAATTTGCCAGCAAATTTGGAAAACTCAACAATGGCCACAGGACTGGAAAAGAGCAGTTTACATTCCAATTCCAAAGAAAGGCAGTGCCGAAGAATTTTCAAACTATCGCACCATTGCACTCATTTCACATGCTAGTAAAGTTATGCTTAAAATCCTACAAGTTAGACTCCAGCAGTATGTGGATCAAGAACTACCAGAAGTACAGGCAGGATTTCGAAGAGGCAGAGGAACTAGAGATCAAATTGCCAACATACGCTGGATAATGGAGAAAGATAGGGAGCTCCAGAAAAACATCTACTTCTGCTTCATTGACTATGCTAAAGCCTTTGATTGTGTGGATAATAACAAACTGTGGCAAGTTCTTAAAGAGATGGGAGTACCAGACCATCTTATTTGTCTCTTAAGAAATCTATATGCGGGTCAAGAAGCAACAGTGAGAACTGGACATGGAACCACTGATTGGTTCAAAATTGGGAAAGGAGTCCAGCAAGGCTGTACAGTATACTTTTACCCTGCCTGTTTAACTTATATGCAGAGCACATCATGAGAAAGGCAGGGCTAGATGAATCAAAAGTTGGAATTAAAATTGCCGGGAGAAATATCAACAAGCTAAGATATGCAGATGATACCACTCTAATGGCAGAAAGTGAAGAGGAACTAAAGAGCCTCTTGTTGCGAGTGAAGAAGGAGAGTGCAAAGGTTGGGTTGAAACTAAACATTAAGAAAACCAAGATCATGGCATCTGGCCCTCTCAATTCCTGGCAAATAGATGGGGAAGAAATGGAGGTAGTGACAGCTTTTATTTTCCTGAACATCAACAACTAACTCAGGAGATCAGGACACAGGGAGAGACTAAGACATGCCCATACCTAGGCTGGATCACATGCCTCACACAGCCAATATTGTGTCTTAATCAAAAACAGTTCTCATTGGCTGGTTTGTTGCTATGGCTATTCCAGTTCATAAAATTTCTTACACAGTGACACTTCTCCCTTTATGACTGGAATAGACATAAAACCAAATAATACTCTTCCCATGGTGTACTCCACCCAATGGCTTGGTCATTACATCTGACAGATTGTCATCTGAAGAACAATGAAGCAAGCGAATTAGTTTACTTTTGATGGCTTCTCTGACATTACAATACTTAATGCTTGCTTCTACTTTTCACTCTGTCACCTTTTGCCATTTTAATGCAAGAAGCATTATCTTCAAATACTGTTACAGCTTCTTTAACTTCTATACTTAAATCCTTTAACAGCTGTACATACCAGGTTACCTCTGAACAAAGTTCAGACAGACCAATAAATTCTGCCTCCGCAGTAGAAATAGCTACAGTTGTTTGTTTTCTGGACTTCCATCCAATTAAAGTCCCTCCAAATAATACCACAAACCCAGAATTGGACTCAGCGCCAGGGACCCCTTCGCATGCCTCCCTACAGCTGCAAGCCACAGAGGGAAGCATGGAAGGCTTACAGTCCACCCAACACTGCCCAGACGCAGCGGAAGCAGCCCGGGCCCAGGCCAAGCGCAGCGTGGACCAGATGACTGAACGGGAATGCAGGGAGATGCTCCTAACGCTCCTTGCAGCACAAAGGACGCCACAAGCCAGCGCAGGGGGCCTCTGGACACCGGGTAAGTCCTTCCCCAGTGCCCACGAGGTCCCCTAACATGGCGCCGGCCACCCTGGGGGACCCCGGGGCCCGGAGCTTTTGGCGGGAAATTTCCCGCCAAACTGTGATCTGCAACTTCCGGGGCCAACCGGAAGCAAGATGGCGGCCCCCAGGACACCCACGTGGCTTGATAGGCCTCAGCCAAGCCTCAAGGCCCAGCAATCGACATCGGGGGTAGCCAGCCTCCCTTGCTACCCCCAGGAGCCTCCCGGAGGAGCTCCGAGTCCTCCAACCCTTTCCCCAGGGCCTAACTGCCAGGAGGCATCCGGCCTGGAGCCTCCCAGCTACATCCTGCAACCCCAGAGGGCCCCCAGTGAACTCCCGGGCCCTCCGGCCTACTTTTCGCCACCGCCCAGACGCCCTGCTTGCCAGATGGTCCTCGGGGGGCCTCCGGACGAGGCCCCCTCCTCCAGCGCCGTCTTCAGCCGCCTCCAGGGTCTTCAGGACCAGCGATGGGCTCCTCTGGGCGATCCTGGGCGTCTCTGTGCCATCCCGGCCCCTTCCTGCAGTCTTCGCCCCCCGGTGAGTGTTCCAGTGCTGGGGGGGCTTCAGGAGGAATCTTCGGGGCTTCTGCGGCCTTCAGCCCCTCTTCAGGCCCAAATCCCGGCCTACAGGCCCAGGCCTGGGCCTGGCCCCGAGGCAGAGAGAGATACATCCACTCCCTCTACCTCCCAGGCTCAAATGAATTCTGAGCATGCTCAGTCAGAGCCATCCAAAAATCAGAGAAAAATACCACCACCTGCCAGCAGAGGGATCCCTCTTCCATTCACCTCAATGGAGAGCTCTAAGATGTATAGAAATGGACAAAGAGCTGGAGAAAATCTCTTTCATTCCCAGATCTCTTCATCTGCTCCTGCATTCTCAAATAAATTTGAAAGACTGCGCCTTGGGGGGGAAAATTTCAGCAGCTGGAATAAAGAAGTGCAGATGTGTCTATTAGAGCAAGGAACTCTAGAGATGGTTCTGGACCCCCCACCTATTCCCTGGGGACCCCAAGAAGAGTGGTATCATAGGAAAGCATATACCACTCTACTGAGCTCACTGGATGCTAACTTGTACTCCAGCATTCCAGATGGGCTCACAGCTGGTGAAGTTTGGCGGTTATTATACAATTTATTCAACAGCGACACCATCGGTTCGATCACCAGACTCACAACTGAGTTTTACACCACCAGGCTGAGGTTTGGGGCTAACATGGCTGAGCACCTGGGAAAATTGAAGGCGCTCAGGGCAGAACTGATGTTCAGAGACTACCTTGTACCTGAGGTGAACATGGTCGCCGTCATTCTGGCTTCCCTGGACAAAAATTGGAGCAGTTTCATTGTTTCACTGGAGGGGACAACGAAGGAAGTCATGACTCTGCCCTACTTCACAGGGAGGCTCATTGAAGAAGACAGGAGGCGAAGAGTTGCAGGAGAATATGCCAGAGCCACCACCCAGCGAGCCAGCAGGAGGCATCACAACTCAGAGCAGGTTAATGCTCTACTTAAGTGTTTCATCTGTGGCTCTGAGGGGCACCTGAAGAAGGACTGCCCCCAACAACAACAAGCCTCCAAGCGTGGTCCCAATCAAGGAAGGAGCAAGGGGCAAGGAAGGGGGCGTGGCGGGGGCAAAGGTAGTGCCAAGGGCAATTTTTTGCGTACTTGTGCTCTCACCCCCACCACAAAGGCTGATAGCCCAACTGACTTATGGTTACTGGACTCTGGAGCTTCATCTCACATTACCAATATGAAACAAGGGTTTAAAAGGTTAAAGAAAATTAACTCATCTGTCAAGGTGGCCAATGGTGATAAGGCTTTGGTTGTTTGGGAGGGCACTGTCTCTGTACCCGGACTAGGAAATGTTGAAGGGGTACTGCATGCTCCCTCCATTGCCAACAATCTGTTAAGCATTATCAAATTATGTGACGATGACAAGGTGGAAGTTTTATTTCGCAAAGGGGGAGGTCATGTCACCCGGAACCAGAGGGTCATTGGAAGTATTGCCATCATAAATGGTTTGCCATACTTCTCCCCTGAGAACCCAGCCACAGAGGACAGTCCACCAGGTGCCACCTCAGAAGGGGCCTGCGCATGGAAAGAGAGAAAGCCCCCACGGCCAGCCCCAAGGCTATCTAAGGAGGGCAAGGCCGAAGCAATTGCACCCAAGCCACCTCAGCCAGCCCCACGGCTTTTCAAGGGCAGTGTGGACAAGAAACCCGAACCTCAGCAGGCACCCAAAGCACCGCGGGGCAGAGTTAATGTCCCGAAAATTCCAGGACTGGGTAAGGCGTAAGGGCATCCACCATTTTCTTACAGTGCCCTTCACTCCTGCTCAGAATGGCATAGCAGAGAAAAGAAATGGAATCCTGCAAACTATGGTGCGTAGTCTGATTGCGGACGCTGGGGTCGCAGAGTCACCCCAAAATCCTTCTCTGACATCCAGGAGCTGCCCATCGAAGAATAGGAGAAATGGCAGCTCACGATGGAGCAGGAGATGGCGAGCCTGAAAAAGCTCAAGGTCTTCACCCCCCAGCAACCACCAAAGGAGAGGAAAGTCATTGGCACAAGGTGGGTTTTCAAGGCCAAACCACTTGCCAATGGCCTCTACCTGTATAAGGCCCGTTTGGTAGCTCAGGGGTTCGCCCAGCGCTACATGGAGGACTACGTAGAGACCTACTCCCCAACCGTCCGGGCAGAGAGCGTCAAGGCTGCCCTCGTAACTGCAGCCGCTCTGCGGGAGGAAGTCTTCCAATTCGACATCCAGACGGCTTACCTCCACGCCAACGTAGACCGGCAGATCTACGTGAGGGCCCCTCCTGGCTACCAGCAGGAAGGGGGAAATACATGGCTGCTCCGAAAAGGGTTATATGGCCTCAAGCAGTCGGGGAAACTATGGTACGACTGCCTTAGAAAAAGTTTAGAACGAGTTGGTTTCAGTGCATCCCATGCAGATGAATGTGTTTTCACACGCAACTCCAAGGGTACCACAGAATGGGTGTTAGTTTATGTGGACAACCTACTATATGTAGGGCCTGACAAGGAAGGGTGTGATGAATTTGCCAAGGCCCTGGGGGAAAAGTTTACCCTGAAGTCTTTGGGGCGTGTTGACAAGTACTTGGGTGTGCACATCTTGGCCACTAAGGGGGGGTTCGCCCTATCTCAGAAAGAAAAGATTGAGGAGTTATTGGCCAAATGCAAAATGGCAGAATCTAACCCAACGCGTAGCCCGATACAAAGTGACTATTACAATCACACTCACAAGGACGGTCCTGAGTTCACAGATAATACGCTTTACAGATCTGTGATCGGCTCCTTGCTATATATCAGCAATTGGAGCAGGCCTGACATAGCTTTAGCTAGCTTTATCCTTCAAGAGGATAATACGGCTGCAATTGCAATCTCGGGGGCATATGCAGTGGGCTCTAGGTCCCGCCACATAGACATACGCTATAAAAATGTCAGGCAGCTTGCCAAAATGGGGTTTATACATGTTGAGCATTGTCATACAACTGACCAGATAGCTGACCTGTTCACCTGTTCCCATTGACGGGCACAACCGTCTGTGTAAGCGTTTGTGTTTGGTCCTCTGAACGTGTATATGCATGTCTATGACACCTGCTCGCCCCCTCACATACATTCACTGGTCCCTGTCATTGGCTGGCAAGAAGGGGAATTGTTAGATGTTTTTGTGCCAGCCATGGCAGTTCCCCAAAAAGGTCATCAGATGGGAGCAAAGAGGCATCTTTGCTCCCACTGGTGGGTCAGGGGTCCCCGGCCCCTGCAGCCCCATTGGAGAGAGTTAATTGGTAAGGGAGGAGCTGAGGACCCCCTATAAAAACCTCTGCTCTCTTTGTTCTCTCTTCTGCTTGCTTGCTTGCTGATCCATGAGCTCAATCCAGGCATGGATGCCTCCATGCCAGGGAACTCTTTCTCTTTACTCTACCGTTAATAAAGCTTAATCTGATCGCATCCCTGCGTGCTGCTCTTTTTACTTGGAAGCACCTTAACGAACCATCGATCTTGTGAGGCCATCTCACAAGAACAACGGCTAATGACCCTCTTTTACCAATCTACTATAGATTGCGTCCTCTCGTACTGTATTGTGGTTTGGTATGCTGGCCTGACAGCCACGGATAGGAAAGCATTACAGAGGGTGGTAAGCACAGCACAAGACATTGTGGGCTGTCCCCTGACACCACTGGATGACATCGCCAGGGCTCGCTGCCTTGGAAGAGTGAGGAAAATTCTCAGGGATGACTCACACCCTGGATGGTATCTCTTTACTCTCCTACCATCGGGTAGGAGATATAGGAGTATAGCCAGTCGCACCAACAGGCTGAAGAACAGCTTTTATCCATGGGCTGTTAGGCTTTTGAACGGGATATAATTTTATAAACTTTATGTATGATTGACTTGCGAGGCCAGTGTGTTGTGCAATTAGCTCACATGGTGTAATAAGATGGAGGGTTTGTGTCACTGTAAGTTGGGGGTGGGGGCACGAAGGGAGGCTCAGCCAATCTCAATGTATACTTGGTTGTACTTTGACAATAAAGGTTCATTCATATGCAACCATCAGCCTTACAACTCTTGAACCCAAGACCCTTTAATGCCACATCTAAACAGATGTTCCAGTTTCTGGCTAATTGCTTCAGCCCATAAATGGCCTTGTTCAGTTTATACACAGTGTCAAGCTTTTTACTTTCATACCCTGGTGCTTGAACCATGTAAATTTCTTCCTCAAACTCTGCATTGAGGAATGCTGTGGTTATATCAAACTGCTCTGAACTTGGAGTTGCATTTGCCTTCATCCTGCATGAAACTCATTGGGAGTCACAGTTGCCTTTGTCTTGCTTCAAACTGGAGATGTGTGGCCTTTGTCCTACTTTGGAGCTGCTGGAGCTACATTTGCCTCTGCATTGCCTTGAACTTGTGGGGAGCTGTGGCTGCTTTTGTTGAGCCAGGACTTTGGAAAAAGATTTAATGGGACTGCCCGTAAGACTTTACATGCACAGAGGGGGCTTGGGGAATGTTTGTGGTTAGTTGTGTGAATAAACTCATCTAATGCCTTACCACATGTGTGTGCTTGTGGACTGGGACAGGACAGCTTGGGATAAACACATGCCCATCATCTGACAGAAATTAAAAAATAAAATTAAAAATAATTAAAAATAAAGAAATTAAAAAGAAATTAAAAAAACAAAACCAAAAAAGCCATCAAAGGGCAGACATGATGGACCACTAGGTCTTTTTCTGCTGTCAGTTTTCTATGTATCTATATCACAACACTTGCACTGTGACATCACAACACACATTACATCATCTTGAGATCATGATTAGGATCAGTTGCCAATGCAGCTGAGATTAATTCATTAATTTATTAAATGCATGTGCCACTTGACCTTCAGCAACTTTGGGGGACTTATCAGTCTGCCTCTAAAAGAGTGAATGTGTTTCAGACCACTTGGCATTCCAATATTTTTTGTTGAATGGATATGACTGACAGGCACTTATCATTTTTGAGAATGTTAGTGACCTGTGTCACAGACCCATCTTAAATCCTAAAATTCTAAAGCAACTTTTCTTAAATCTATTTAGCTCTCCACTCCTTCAGAGATACAACTCTTTGTTTATTTCTACATGGAAAGGTAACTGTCCTGATGTCTCTTATTCCAAAATCCTTTGTCTCAGGATGTTCCTCATTTAGAAGCTTTTTGGCCCGAGTTGGAAGGTGTGTTTTACCCTAGCTGGCAAAAATACACACATATTTAAACACACCTGTAACAGCAGTTTTTAAAAATGGTACTCTACCTTATGTACTGTGGTTACAGTAGTTGCTTCTTTTTTCAACCAATGTAGCTCTTTGCACTTTTGAACACTTATGGATCCTTGCCAATGTGGGAAGTCAGCTCCCCAGAGAAGGAAATATTAAAAGGGCAGGAAAATATATTTCCTAAAAGGATCTTAAAGAGTCTCCCTTCCCTAAGCAGAAACCAACTCTATAGAAATGCAGATGTAAACCATTCAGGAAGGTTGAAGCTAAGAAGACTCCTAAAATCTACATACCCCAGCCCCAGGGAGGTGGGCTGGGATAGACAACCAGCAAGAATTCTAGAGGGGCACACCTAGGCTAGAGGGGCACACCTAGGCTCAGAACAGAATACCTGATAAAGGAAATACAAAGCTTGAAACAGGAAATAACTCCAGACAAGAGTCCAGGGGGTATAAAAACCCACTACCCACATGTGCTCAGGCCCTTTTCCTGTTGGATCCATCTTTCTGTCTGCCTTTCCTCTGCAATAAACTACAACCTTCTTCCCAAAGCAGTTGCCATGTTTATTCCCCGCTTGGAGAGGAACCATGATGAAGGCTTTTCTTCCAACAATTTGGCACCCCAGGATGGGACTCCAAGCTAACCTTTCCAATGGACTGAGACTGGTAAGCCCATCCTGCTGGCAGCAGACCCCTTTGTGTCTGTGGATGGATTTTCCAGGCCCTGCCCATGTGGAGTCAGGGTAGTAAAGGGAGTTTTGGGTTTGAGCTCAAGGGCTCCTTTGGAAAGAAGGTGAAGGTGAGTACCTCTAAATTTTAACTTTAAAGCCCAGGGGGTTAAAAGAAATGTGTGTATGTTTCTGTGTGTGTGAGTGAGAAGACCTTTTTTCCCAATCACAGTTGGATTTTGCTCCCTCTGCCTTTCCTAGCCACAGAAAGGATCTGTTCAAGTTGCAGACCCTGGAAAGTATGGGGGTTTTGGCCAGAGCGCAGGACCTTTTGTTAAGGAAAAGGGAGTGTGAGATGGTCTCACAAGGTCGATGTTTCGTTAAGGTGCTTCCAAGTAAAAGGCATCATGCAGGGATGCAATCATTCAAAGCTTTATTTAACGATAAAGTAAATAGAAAGAGATCCCTGGCATGGAGGCATCCATGCCTGGGTTGAGCTCATGGATAAGCAAGCAAGCAAAAGAAATAACAAAGAGAACAGAGAGCAAGCAGAGAGCAGCCCCTTGAGCAGAGGTATTTATGGGGGTCTCGGCCCCTCCCTTACCATAAAACTCTCTCGCCAATGGGGCTGCAGGGGCCGGGGACCCCTGACCCACCAGTGGGAGTAAAGAAGCCTCTTTGCTCCCATCTGATGACCTTTTTGGGGAACTGCCATGGCTGGCACAAAACATCTAACAATTCCCCTTCTTGCCAGCCAATGACAGGGACCAGTGAATGTGTGTGAGGGGGCAAGCAGGTGTCATAGACATGCATAAACACATTCAGAAGACCAAACACAAACGCTTACACAGAAGGTTGTGCCGGTCAATGGGAACAGGTTTGGTGAACAGATCAGCTATCTGGTCAGTTGTGTTACAATGCTCAACATGCATAAACCCCTCTTTGGTAAGCTGCCTGACATTTTTATAGCGTATGTCTATGTGGCGGGACCTAGAGCCCACTGCATTTGCCCCCGAGATTGCAATTGCAGCCGTATTATCCTCTTGAATTTGGATGGGCAGAGGGGGAGATGCCCAGATGCTCGTTATCAGAGCATCGAACCAAATCAAATCATTGGCCGTGTCTGACAGGCTGGCATATTCAGCCTCGGCCGTGGAGCAAGAAACAAATTTTTGCTGCCTAACATGCCAATGGATAGGACAGCCATTTAGCAATATGAGGAAACCAAAGGTGCTCCGTCTACTCTTGGTGTCGCCAGCCCAGTCTGCGTCTGAGTAAGCGGAGAGCTGGGCCGTCTTCCCCTTCTCTGGTTCCAGCACAAGGAGAGCATCGGTCGTGCCCCTGAGGTACCTAAGTACCCTTTTAACAGCAGTACAGTGGAATTCTTTTGGGTGTTCCACATGCCTGGACAGTAGATTCACAGCTAAAGCTATGTGAGGCGTGCTCCAATTGCTGATATATAGCAAGGAGCCGATCACAGATCTGTAAAGCGTATTATCTGTGAACTCAGGACCGTCCTTGTGAGTGTGATTGTAATAGTCACTTTGTATCGGGCTACGCGTTGGGTTAGATTCTGCCATTTTGCATTTGGCCAATAACTCCTCTATCTTTTCTTTCTGAGATAGGGCGAACCCCCCCTTAGTGGCCAAGATGTGCACACCCAAGTACTTGTCAACACGCCCCAAAGACTTCAGGGTAAACTTTTCCTCCAGGGCCTTGGCAAATTCATCACACCCTTCCTTGTCAGGCCCTACATATAGTAGGTCGTCCACATAAACTAACACCCGTTCTGTGGTACCCTTGGAGTTGCGTGTGAAAACACATTCATCTGCATGGGATGCACTGAAACCAACTCGTTCTAAACTTTTTCTAAGGCAGTCGTACCATAGTTTCCCCGACTGCTTAAGGCCATATAACCCTTTGTGGAGCAACCATGTATTTCCCCCTTCCTGGTGGTAGCCAGGAGGGGCCCTCACGTAGATCTGCCGGTCTAAGTTGGCGTGGAGGTAAGCCGTCTGGATGTCGAATTGGAAGACTTCCTCCCGCAGAGCGGCTGCAGTTACGAGGGCGGCCTTGATGCTCTCTGCCCGGACGGTTGGAGAGTAGGTCTCTACGTAGTCCTCCATGTAGCGCTGAGCGAACCCCTGAGCTACCAAACGGGCCTTATACAGGTAGAGGCCATTGGCAAGTGGTTTGGCCTTGTAAACCCACCTTGTGCCAATGACCTTCCTCTCCTTTGGTGGTTGCTGGGGGGTGAAGACCTTGAGCTTTTTCAGGCTCTCCATTTCCTTCTCCATCGCGAGCTGCCATTTCTCCTGTTCTTCGATGGGCAGCTCCTGGATGTCAGAGAAGGATTTTGGGGTGACCACAACGCTGTTGACAGATGCGATGTGCCCAATGTCGATTCTCTTTGGCGGGATCCCTTTGTTGGACCGCTTTGACCTCCTTACCTTCTGCCACTCACCGCACCTTTCTTCCGCGGGTCTCTGAGGCGTCGCTGGGGGTGAAGACGGCGTGTCTTCCCCCTTGGGACTGGACGGCTCATCCTCCCCATCTGATCCAGGTAGGATGACATCTTCGTCTTGTTCCTCACTTTCGTCGGTGGCAGGGTATGTGGTCATCTCAGGTGATGTCGTGGTCGGTGTGTCCTTGCTGGGTCAGTTGATATATGGGCTCAGATCATTTGAGTGGATCTGGGTCCAATTGGAGTCCTCTTCGAAGGAGGCAGATTGGGAAGTCACAGTCCTGCCCCCTTCTCCCAGGAAACGGTAGGCCTTGGAGCCAGGAGCATAGCCCAAGAACCTCAGTCTCTGGGAGACAGATCTCACCTTCTTCCGCAGCTGCTTGGGGATGTGCACCCAAGCGTAGGAGCCAAACACACGCAAGTGTCCCAGACTTGGTTTCCTACCGTGGACCAGGAAATATGGGGTCTGGTCCACAGCACTGCTCCAGGTGCAGTTTAAGGTGTAATTGGCGTAGTGCACCGCCTCTGCCCAGTATGATTCTGCGACCCCAGCGTCTGCAATCAGACTACGCATCATAGTTTGCAGGATTCCATTTCTTTTCTCTGCTACGCCATTTTGAGAGGGAGTGAATGGCGCGGTAAGAAAATGGTGGATGCCCTTACGCCTTACCCAGTCCTGGAATTTTTGGGACATGAACTCTGCCCTGCGGTCGCTCTGCAGTTGTGCGATCTTGGTCTTATACTGGGTCTCTACAAAGTCATACAGTGATTTAATGGCGTCAAAGGCTTCGGATTTTTCTGTGAGGGTATACACATGGCCGTATCGTGAAAAATCGTCAACGGCAGTGAGAAAATACTGTCTTTTCCCTAGGGATGGTGTGAATGGCCCAACCAAATCAACATGTACTAGTTGGTACGGGTATTGGGCCTTACGCAGTGACACCTTAGGGATGGGGGCAGCCTTCCTCTTTGTCCTCTTACAGATGGCACAGTCCAGGAACACCTCACAATCCTTGAGCTGGACTCCCTCAGCAAACTCTCCCATTTTTTTAACCACAGGGAAGCTCGCATGACCTAATCTTCGGTGTAAGAGATGGGCACACTTATCGTGGAGCGGCTTCCCCACTGACACCCTCTTGGCTCTGGTTGCCTTGAGCGGTGCTGTAGGTGCCTGCTGAGATTCGGGTTTCTTGTCCACACTGCCCTTGGAAAGTTGTGGGGCTGGCTGAGGTGGCTTGGGTGCAACCGCTTCGGCCTTGCGCTTTCTCTTTTCCCGTGCGCAGGCCCCTTCTGAGGTGGCATCCGGTGGACTGTCCTCTGTGGGTGGTTTTTCAGGGGAGAAGTATGGCAAACCATTTATGATGGCAATATTTCCAATGACCCTCTGGTTCCGGGTGACATGACCTCCCCCTTTGCGAAATAAAACTTCCACCCTGTCATCGTCACATAATTTGATAATGCTTAATAGGTTGTTGGCAATGGAGGGAGCATGCAATACCCCTTCAACTTTTCCCAGCCTGGGTACAGAAACAGTGCCCTCCCCAACAACCAAAGCCTTATCACCATTGGCCACCTTGACAGATGAATTAATTTTCTTTAACCTTTTAAACCCTTGTTTCATATTGGTAATGTGAGATGAAGCTCCAGAGTCCAGTAACCATAAGTCAGTGGGGCTATCAGCCTTTGTGGTGGGGGTGAGAGGACAAGTATGCACAAAAGTGCCCTTGGCACTACCTTTGCCCCCGCCACACCCCCTACCTTGCCCCTTGCCCCTTCCTTGATTGGGACCACGCTTGGGGCCTTGTTGGTGATGGGGGCAGTCCTTCTTCAGGTGCCCCTCAGAGCCACAGATGAAACACTTAAGTAGAGCATTAACCTGCTGTGAGCTGTGGTGCCTCCTGCTGGTTCGCTCGGTGGTAACTCTGGCGTATTCTCCTCCATCTCTTCGTCTCCTATCTTCCTCAATGAGTCTCCCTGTGAGGTAGGACAGAGTCATGGTTTCCTTCGTTGTCCCCTCCAGTGAAACAATGAAGCTGCTCCACTTTTTGTCTAGGGAAGCCAGAATGACAGCGACCATGTTAGCCTCAGGTACAAGGTAGTCTCTGGACATCAGTTCTGCCCTGAGTGCTTTCAATTTTCCCAGGTGTTCAGCCATGCTAGATCCAAATATGAGTCTAGTGGTGTAAAACTCAGTTGTGAGTCTGGTGATAGAACCGATGCTGTCGCTGTTGAATAAATTGTATAATAACCGCCAAACTTCACCAGCTGTGAGCCCATCTGGAATGCTGGAGTACAAGTTAGTATCCAGTGAACTCAGTAGAGTGGTATATGCTTTCCTATGATACCACTCTTCTTGGGGTCCCCAGGGAAGAGGTGGGGGGTCCAGAACCATCTCTAGAGTCCCTTGCTCTAATAAATACATCTACACTTCTTTACTCCAACTGCTGAAATTTTCCCCCCCAAGTTGCAGTTTTTCAAATTTATTTAAGAATGCAGGAGCAGATAAAAAGGAATTTTCCTTGGCTCTAAATCCATTTATAAAGATCTGTGAATTTTCCATTGATGTGAATGGAAGAGGGACCCCTCTGCTGGTAGATGGTGGTATTTTTCTCTGATTTTTGGATGGCCCCGACTGGGCATGCTCAGAGTTGGATGGCTCCGACTGGGCATGCTCAGAATTCATTTGAGCCCATGAGGCAGAGGGAGGGCCTGGTCCAGGTCTGCAGGCCAGAATTTGGGCTTGAAGAGGGGCTGAAGGCCGCAGCAACCCTGAAGATTCCTCCTGAAGCCCCCCCGGCACTGGAACACTCACCGGGGGGCGAAGATCGCAGGATGGGGGCTGGATGGCACATGGATTGCCTGGATTGCCCTGAGAAGCCCATCGCTGGCCCTGAAGACCCTGGAGGCGGCTGAAGATGGTGCTGGGAGGAGGGGGCTTCATCCGGAGCCCCCCCGAGGACCATCTGGCAAGCAGGGCATCTGGGCAGCGGCAAAAAGTAGGCTGCAGGGCCCAGGGGTTCACTGGGGGCCCTCTGGGGTTGCAGGACGCAACTGGGAGACTCCAGGTCAGACCCCTCTCGGCAGTTAGGCCCCGGGGAGAGGATTGGAGGCCTTGGAACTCTTCCAGGAGCCCCCTGGTGTTGGCGAGGGAGGCTGGCTACCCCCGATGTTGAGGCTGCGGTCTTTTTGGCTTCCAGGGCCGCAACCAGGACCTGGATGGCTGCTTCAAGCCCTGCTGTAGCAGTCTCGGCTGGGCAGGCTTTGAGGCTATCATAGGCCTTGAGGCTTTCTGGTGGGGAGGACCAGGGGGTTTCCATGCTGCTTCGGCTGGATGCCATCGATTGCTGGGCCTCGAGGCTTGGCTTAGGCCTATCAATATCAGGCCATGTGGGTGTCCTGGGGGCCACCATCTTGCTTCCGGTTGCCCCCGGAAGCTGTAGGTCACAGTTTGGTGGGAAATTTCACGCCAAAAGCTCCGGGGTCCCGGGGTCACTCAGGGTGGCCGGCGCCATGTTAGGGGGCCTCGTGGGCACTGGGGAAGGACTTACCCGGTGTCCAGAGGCCTCCTGCGCTGGCATCTCCCGTGGAGAGGCTTGTGACGTCCTTTGTGCTGCAAGGAACTTTAGAAGCAGCTCCTTGCGTTCCTGGTCAGTCATCTGGTCCACGCGGCGCCTGTCTTGGGCCCGGGCCGTTTCCGCTGCGTCTGAGCAGTCTTGGGTAGACTGTAAGCCTTCCATGCTTCCCTCTGTGGCTTTCAGATGTAGGGAGGCGTGCGAAGGGGTCCCTGGCACTGAGCTGGGTCCTCTGGGGGAATAGAGGTCATCTGTGCTCTCACCTGGAGCGGAGCTTGCGTCAGGGGCTGGATGCAGGGCTGCCGTCTTTGATTGAAGACTCCTTGTCACAATCGGGGACCTCCTGCCATCTGTTTCAAATGGGTTCTTGCTGGAACATCCAGGCATCTTGCGTGGCTTGGAAGCGTTGCCTTAAACCATCCTCTTGCTTCCAACTTGTAAGATGGTCTCACAAGGTCGATGTTTCGTTAAGGTGCTTCCAAGTAAAAGGCATCATGCAGGGATGCAATCATTCAAAGCTTTATTTAATGATAAAGTAAATAGAAAGAGATCCCTGGCATGGAGGCATCCATGCCTGGGTTGAGCTCATGGATAAGCAAGCAAGCAAAAGAAAGAACAAAGAGAACAGAGAGCAAGCAGAGAGCAGCCCCTTGAGCAGAGGTATTTATGGGGGGTCTCGGCCCCTCCCTTACCATAAAACTCTCTCGCCAATGGGGATGCAGGGGGCGGGGACCCCTGACCCACCAGTGGGAGCAAAGAAGCCTCTTTGCTCCCATCTGATGACCTTTTTGGGGAACTGCCATGGCTGGCACAAAACATCTAACAGGGAGAGACTGAGTGAAAAATGGAATGGAATGAGAGAATTGGATTTGGGCAACTAGCTGGTTAAGCCCTGTAAGCAAAGCAAAGCAAAGTGAAGTTAGGAAATTAAGCCCCGGGCAAGGAGGGTCCCTTACCTCTGGAAAGCAAGCAGAGGTCCTCCCAGACATTTGAAGTCTGCAAACAGTGGAGGTGGAAAAGTGAAAGTAAAGGCGGTAAGAGCATCCCGTACCTTCTGCAGGGGAGCAGAAGAGTCCTCGACAGACCCCTTTTTGGTCTGAAACCGTGGCGGTAGATCCCTAGAGGAGCATCCCAGTACTCTGTGAGGGATCCAGAGTGCTCCGTGGGTTCCTTTTTGGCCCAAAAACTGTGGAGGTAGGTGGAAGTCTCACAAGGAGGCTTCAGTGCGCCAAGCCTGATAGAACCAAGGGGGGGTTCTACTTAAAGGGTCGAGATAGGCTCCCCAGTAAAGCTTGCTTGAGGCCTGGGACGGGAATCAGCTATCCGTTCAGGCAGGTATGAAAAAGAGATAGCTAGAGAAAATATATATAAAGAAAATGGACTTTGCTAGGGCTTTGCTGGGAAACCAATTTGGCTAAATAAAGGTACTCAAAGGGAAAATAAGAAATAGTGCTTCTCTCGCTTTCTCTCTCTGCAACCACGTGGTACGTTTAAAAATATGTGCCTTCCCTAATTTAACTGAGATTTATGGTGGGAATGACTAGGATGTGTAAAATTAAGTCTTCTGTTTCCTTTTCTGTTCTCTTGTCTTTGTGTGTATATGTGTGTCAAGGTCTTTGTGTGTGAGGTAAATGTGACTGTTAACTATCTCTAATCCAAAGAGAAAAGAATTTTAAAATTCTGCTAGAAATTCTGCTTAAAATAAGCTACCAAAAAGAAAATACCCTCACTCTGTCTGTCTGGCCAACAAACAGAGTGAAGAAAAATTTGTTTGTTTGTGGTTTTTTTTTCCTTCTCCCTTTCTCCCTATGTACTCTTAAGAACAGCCCAAAGTTAGCAGGGGGAAATGTTTTTAAGTTCATCTGCTGGAAAAGTTTCACTCTTGCATTTAATAAGAATGATAAAGTTGGAAGGGACCTTGGAGGTCATCTAGTCCAACCCTCTGCTCAGGCAGGAAACCCTATGCCAACTTCATCAAATGCCTTACTGAAGCCCAAGTAAATTGTATCAACAGCATTCCTCTGGTCCACTAATTTTGTCACTTGGTCAAAGAATGCAATAAGATTTGTTTAGCATGATCTGTTTCGACAAACCCATGTTGGCTTTTAGTAATGACTTTGTTTGCCTCTAGGTATTCATTGATTTGTTGTCTGATTATCTTTTCCAGAATCTGCCCAGGTGAGGTCAGGCTGATAGGTCTGTAATTTCCTGGATCTATTTTTTCTTTCCTTTCTTCTTTTTTTAAGAAAAAAAAGGAACTATATCAGCTCTTTTCCAGTCCTCTGGTAGTTCCCTAGTGCTCCAGGGTCTTTGAAAAATATAGTTCAGTGGTTCTGAGATATCTGCCAGTTCCTTGAGAACCCTGAGGTGTAATCCATTTGTTCCTGGTAAATGCTCACTTGCCATTTTCTTGCCTATCTTAGTTTGTTTCTAATCTATTTTTTATGTATTGTTTTTGATAACTTTTTTCTTTTGTGTAAAGACACAGAAAAAATGAGTTAAGTAGTTCTACTTTCTCCCTGTTGCTTGTCACCTTCTTGCCACAATTTTTTTTGCCACTCAAAACTGTTTTATTCCACACTTGAAACAGAATTATTAAGGGACATGGGCTGTTTTGATCTCAAAACTGTTTTGAATAGGTTTAGAAAACATTTCTAATTTATGCTTACTTTCTCCTTTTCTCTTGTAAAAATAAAGGCTGACTGAATTATTTTAATTTGCTTTTCTGAAGACATTCTCTCTTCAAATTTACTTACAATGACTCCATATATTTTAGTAAATATAAAAATATGAGTAGTTTTCACATCCTCTGAGGTCAAAACTCCAATGCCAAGAAAGAGAAAACAGGGTAGGGTTCCCTGAAAACCTCAGGAAAGAACTTGCAAATTTACAGGACCGACAATTCTTCTATTTTTGTTTGTTTGTATGCTGTCTTTATTATTTTTACAAATAACTAAAGGTGGCGAACGTATCCAACACGCCGCCTTCTTCCTATTTTCCACATAACAATAACTGAGGTGGATTGGGTTGAGAGAGAGTGACTGCCCAAAGTCACCCAGATGGCTTTCATGGCCAAATCAACTCACATTTCACAGGAGAAATAGAGAATCTTCTCTCTTCCACTGAATGAAAATGCTCTTTGAATTTGCCAGAATTGTGTTTGCAATGTTTTGAATTTTGTGGTAGATTTAACTTTTCTAGACTTTCACATTTGTTTAGGATCAGGCAAGATGGAAATAGTCAAACAAACAAATAAAAGAATGAGTCTATAGAAATTTATACAAAGAAAGAAAAAAGTCTAATTGAATGGTGTTAAATTATTAAACTGTCAAGCCCCGTAGGCTCGACATCACGAGGGAAGCAGGGGAAACACCGCGCAAACCGCCCGCCCGAACCTGGGTCGGGGACTGGGTGTATCTGTCCACCAAATATTTACGTCTACAGATACCAAGTAAGAAACTGGGCCCCAAATTCATAGGGCCGTTCCAGGTCACCCAGGTCATCAACCCGGTAACGGTACGACTCAGGTTACCCAAATTCCTTGGCAAGGTACACCCGGTGTTTCACGGCAGTCTGTTGAAACCGGCATCCGTTCTTGTGGGGTTGGGGAAGGGGGCCCCCGGACCTGTTCGTAATGGGCACTACGAAGTGCAGGACATCCTTGACTCCAGGGTGCGGAGGGGAAGGGTACAGTACCTGCTATTGTGGAGGGGATATCCGGCATCCGAGGCGTCATGGGTGGCGGAGCGGGACGTCCAAGCACCACGGCTGCATAGGGCGTTCCACCGTAGGCACCCAGACAAACCTGGGGGGGGGTCGGATGGAACACATCGCCCATATTGGTACCTGTGTAACATCTTCCTCTTGCCTTCCAGGTGGTGCCCTGGTAGGAAGGGCCGCCTGTCAAGCCCCGTGGGCTCGACATCACGAGGGGAGCAGGGGAAACACCACGCAAACCGCCCGCCCGAACCTTCCTGCTGGAGCCACCCGGGAACAGCACATCCAGCAGTCAAACGGCCGCCAGCTACCACGAGCAGCTGCACAAGTCCCATGGCCATGCCACTGACGGGCAGCTGTTCCGGGGCTTTCTGGCGTGTCTGCGTCGACGGAGCTGCTGAAGGGACCCACAGGCAGTCAGACCGGCAGCCGCAGCTCGTCCTGGGATTATCCAGCCGCCTGTTCCTCGGCGGGGGCGTCGGGCGGCTCAGAGGGGGCGTCGGGCGGCTCAGAACGAAGCCCGGACAGCGGGGCGTTGTGGGGAGCTGTTAGGGGGGCTGTAACACTGACATGCTGGACGGTGGAGGGGAGCACGGAGGAGGGGTGGGGGAGCACGAAAGGGGGGTTAAGGGCATACACTCACCTGGAGTCTGTGTGGGAGCTCAGGCACAAAGGGCGGGGTGACGTGCGGAGAGCTGGGAAGGGGGCGGGTTTTGAGCAGACTCAGCTGGATGCTGGTTTGCATGGGGAGGGGTGGGGCTAATCACCTCCAATGTATAAGAGACGCGTTGGGACGGCTAGCTCCCAACGCTGACTTTGTATCTGCTAGGCTTTTCTGAAGTAAAGAAAACCTCGTCGTCACTCGTACCACGTTGTCGTCGTTCTTTCAGCGTGGACGGCTGTGACATAAACATAATTTACACCAGCTCAAAATAGCAAAACATGACTTACTATTGTATAATGGTGATATCTGTCTGTCTGTTTATCATCCTTCATTTATATTTAATTTTTTTCTTTTTTCTTGTTGAAAGAAGTTTTTTGTTATTTTTGACTTTGGTCACAAGCTTAGTTCATTCTGAGCCTTATCTTTCCTCACTTCATCTTTGCAGGCTTGGACTATTTGCTGATATTCTGCTTTAGTTATGTGCCCCTTTCCACTTTTTATGCTTGTCTTTTATCTTTCAATTTATCAGAGAGTTCTTTGTAGAGCCATGCTGATATCTGTTGAGAGCTGTTATTTTTCTTTGTTGGTATTGTGCTAAACTTTTTTCAAAATTTTCCCAAGCTTTTTTAAATTGTTTTTCCCTTGAGGATTCTCATCCATGGAATCCCTCCCAAGCCCTCTCTAAGTTTATTGAAATTAGCTCTTAAAGTCCAAGACTCTAATTTGACTATGTTCTATTGCTTATGCTTCCTACATACCTTAGTTAGCTGACTAGCAAAAGGTTCATCTATTTCTTCTGTTTGGTTGGGTGGCCTGTAGTATACACCCTATGGCAATGTCATTCTTTCCTTTTTTTTATTGAAAAGTTTTACAATACATTTTTTATAACAAAACAAAACCCCTCCCAACCCCCTCCCCCCTCCCCAACTTTCCTTTTTATATTAACCCAAATGCATTCAAGAATTTTCATCATTGTTGTGCTCTATTTCTGTAGAGATGTACCGTATTTTCCGGCGTATAAGATGACTGGGCGTATAAGACGTCCCCCAACTTTTGAGATGATTTTCATGGGTTAAAGTCTTATACGCCGGAAAATACGGGTAAGTAGGAAGTCAGGGCTGCTTCTCAATTAGGTGAAGGTGTCGCGACCCATGGGGCGACATTCAGCGGGGGCCCTCTTCGCAGCACGGCGCACGGGCCTCGCCCGTCTCCCCACGGACGCGCCTTCCTCGCTACGGGAGCCACCCCCGCCAGCAGGCCCACCTCGACTTGTCATGAGCCAGCCTTCTCCCGCGCGTCGGCTGCATCTCCCGACCGTCCGACGCCGCCTTAGAGATCGCCCGGCAGCTGGCCAGCGCGTGCATGCGCAGGACGCCTCTGCCGGGAGTCACCTGATGCCGGCGGGCTCCGCGGCATCCTTGCCCAGGACCGGGCCCATCCAGGTCGCAGCGAGCCTGGACGCAATGTGGGAGGGGTCATTTGGCAGCGACAGTCTGGCTGAGCGGCGGCTTCAGAATGCGATCATAGAGGCTGCGCCCGTTACACCTACTAGCCTGGCTGGGAACGCGTCGTCGTCAGAGCCCGTGAAGGCTGAAGAGGGGTCCATGGACTGGAGCTGGGAGGGGGCCATGCACGGGTGGGTGATGGTCGTGGTGGGAGGAATGGCAGGCCGCGAGGAGGTGGTCCCGGAGTACAATGGAAGTTTACCTGGCGTGCGGAAGACGCCGGGAGGCAGGGGTGAGGCAGGAGGCATTGTCAGGGAAGGGTGGGGTGGAAAAAGGGAGTGGGCGGGTGTAGGCGTGTATGGGTGGGGTGGGCGGTTTATTTATGAGGAGGCCGTCTTTCACCATTCTCGAGCGCTGGATTTGTCCGTTTCCACTAACGTCTCTGCTCCCGAGGATTTACTATTTTCCGGCGTATAAGGCGACTGGGCGTATAAGACGACCCCCAACTTTTGAGAAGATTTTCATGCTTTAAAAAGTCGTCTTATACGCTGGAAAATACAGTAGTTATTTCTTATATAGAGAGAAACTCCACCTCTTTTATTTGGTCTGTTTCCTTTAAATGATTCCATTTGTGGGTTTCATCCCACCAGGTTTCCATAATGGTAACATTATCATATCTGCCCTCATTTACCTGAACTTCTAGTTCACCCTGTTTACTGTTTATACTCTGTGCATTGGTGTACAGACATTTGAGTCCTTTATAATTGACCCTGTGTTTACTTTCTACATAACCTGTGTGTGGTGCCTGAGTTCCCCTTATTTTCTTATCACCTGTTTTTGCACTTACTATTAAAACTTTGATTTTGCTTGATAGCAAGGTTGACATTCTTGTCCACACATACATCTTTGTTACATTCACTGCTAACCCTGTAGTTTTTGATTGACAGGGACAGGGATGTTCTGTATCAATTAACTCAATATCCCCATTGTTTAGCTTAAATATTCCTCCAGAAAATCTGTACGTTTATTGCAGATTTGATGGATGCAAGCTGTATTATTATTTTTGTTGTTTCATTGGACCAGGTACAGACGTTGTGACTAATATATCCTAAGTCCTAACACGTTACAAATGTTCAGTTTAGAAATGAGACTGTTGGGAGGAATTCTCCCGTTCAGGCACTTCCAGCCACAGAGGGGAACAAATAGAATGTGAAGCCAGGTACTGAAAAGATAGGTTTGATCACGGAGATTAAAGTTGAGTGACAGTTCAGCATGAAACCCCAGCTAGTGAGACAGAATGGTCCTAAGCATGAGTTCTTATACCTTTTCATGGTTTCCAAAATTGTCATTTCTGATTGGCGAGTTTAAATTTGGTGAGTTTAAATTTGTCTTCTCTGATTTGTTGGTCAGTGTCTATTATTGGGTTTGGGTTAATTTCTATCTCAAATCTGTCTAAAAGGTGTTAACATTTGTTTCAGGAGGGATCCAGTGTTAATTATTTTATTGTTGTGTACCTTTTGTTGTTCCTATTCTAATTCTATCAGTTCTAATTGCTGTTAGCCAGTTCTACATTCTTTGTGGCCAGTGTGTGTGTTAAGTGTTTGTTTATTTAGCCTCAGGCGGCCACTGAGTCAGACTACTTACTGGGTTCTTCCTGTATTTGCCAAGATATTTTTTCTTTGGGGTGAGGAGGGGATGTCCTTCTTTTACCCCCCCTCCCAATTCTATTCCTCTCAATTCTTATCCTTTTGTTTTCCATGCCTTTGTCTGCCTCCTGGGAGAGTCCACCCAGAAAGGGGGGGAGGAGTTCTTGTTCTCATGTCTTTCAGCTCTGCACAGATGACACCCCCCCAACCTTTGGAAGAAGAGCACACGCTGACCCAGATGCCATGTTCTACCAGTCCCCCAGATACCTGTGAAAAACTGAAGGAAGGAGCCATGGGACCCAACGTGAAGCCTTAGAAGAAAAATTGGACTATGGGGGGGAGGGTGGAAACTCATTGTAAAGTTTTCTTTCTTGCTTCATTTGTATTGTAATAAGCCAGTTGAATGTATTTATGGAGAGATGGCATTTGGGAATAGTTGGCACAGCAAGTCCTGAACACCTTGGGACTTCTGTATGGTGGGAGGAAAAAATTATCCAGAATGTTTGTATTGCCTTTTTGTATTAGTAGCTACATACACACACACACACACCATTTAGAATCACATTGAGTCTCCCTTCTAGTTACCTTCAGTAAAGCTCCAACCTCCAGCAAAATTCCAAGGGGAAGGGAACCAGGACCCCTCAGGTGATTTGTAATTCATATGCCATGAGGAGGTATCAGGAAAGAGATCTAAGCCCTGAATATCCTGCTCTGGTGGACTCAGATTGGGCTCACTATGTGCAATTTAAAGGATTGAATAGCCTTGCTTGGATACTGGCTAACATTAATTGGACATTACAAATTACAAACCTGGATTCACTGAATTAAGAGCTAAGGCAGGAAACAACTCTTGAAAATGGGCAGCCAGTGGTTAGGTACTGAGGCAAACCATGGCTGTGAAGATTTTTGGGAGCAATGTGCAAACCTGACTGGAAGCTAAAGGTGACATTCAACATTTGAAAATAATTGGCACAGAATATTGGTAACTATAAATTTCTTTTCCACCTAATTTTTGCCCTGACTTTTTAGAACTTTATGGGCAGGAATCCTTTTCTGCTGCCTCCATTAGTGTTTTTCTTTTTGCATTAACAGTTTAAAGTTTGTTTACCAAGTATCCCTGATCAGACCAATTTTAATCTTGTGCCAGTAAGTGTGTCATTCACACTTATGGCACAAAGGGGGGAATTGTGGGAAGTCAGCTCCCCAGAGAAGGAAATATTAAAAGGGCAGGAAAATATATTTCCTAAAAGGATCTTAAAGAGTCTCCCTTCCCCAAGCAGAAACCAACTCTAAAGAAATGCAGATGTAAACCATTCAGGAAGGTTGAAGCTAAGAGAACTCCTAAAATCTACATACCCCAGCCCCAGGGAGGTGGGCTGGGATAGACAACCAGCAAGAATCCTAGAGGGGAACACCTAGGCTCAGGACAGAATACCTGACAAAGGAAATACAAAGCTTGAAACAGGAAATAACTCCAGACAATAGAGTCCAGGGGGTATAAAAACCCACTACCCACATGTGCTCAGGCCCTTTTCCTGTTGGATCCGTCTTTCTGTCTGCCTTTCCTCTGCAATAAACTACAACCTTCTTCCCAAAGCAGTTGCCATGTTTATTCCCCGCTTGGAGAGGAACCATGATGAAGGCTTTTAACTTTTCTTTGTTACTTAAAAAAAGAAGATGCCTTAAGGGTTTTAAAAGAAAGCTGCAATGGGTCTAATAGTAAATAATAAAAACTTATTCTTTAAATTTTTATCTGGTTTTTGAAATGATTTTTGTTGTTACAAGGAATCTTTGCAATTTCCATTTAAATTTTGCAGAAGTGATCAATAGAATAATAGGATGTAGGAACTGAATTTTTCAACATTTCAGTCACATCCATACTAATAAAATAAGGGACTGTGTCATGAGCAACATTTTATTTTCAATTTAAAAAAACCTTTAACTTTTAAGTTCTTTAAAATGTATTAATTTGTGTTGCATTGACATGCTGCAGTCTATCCTAACCTTACGAATCCTGACACTCCGACAGAGTTAATCCATATAATTCTGTACAGAGAAAAAAAACAGATATGCATATACCATTCCCATATGTACTGTAGGAAGTCAGCACCCCCCCCCCCGAGAATGAAATATTTTGGGGAATATTAAAAGAGGCAGGATAGAATATTTCCCCTAAAGGATAAATGGAGAAAAAAAACTTAACAAAGGCAGAAACAGTTCCATAATTATACCTATTTTAAATTAAATAAGTTATTCAAACATTCTGAGAAGGAGACAGAAATGAGGGAAGGCAGAACATTCATCCATACTTAAATGGAAGCATAGCAAAAGATAAATGGATATTTAATGACAGCTCCTGTGATCTCTAAAAGGTTGCTTTGTTCATATTTAGAAAGAAATGCATGCTTTGCTCTATATCACCCTCTGGTGCCCCACCTTCATAGATACTTTATTAAATCATGCAGGAGTTCCAAATTCCAGCATAAAATTTTCTGTAACTGCATGCCTTTGGATATTCAATTTTTGCAACATTCTTCCTCCAAACCTTCCTGTGCCTCCTACTTTCCCAAGGAACCCGCTTTCCTTTTCCCTTCCTTTTCCCCATGTTCATTCCGTCAGTTCATACCCCTTCTAGTGCTCCCTCTTGAAAAGTGCACTGCCAAGTAAGAAGTTTCACTAGTTTGGAGACTAACATGGTTCATTCTTTTCAGAGTAGATAGAAAGGGGCTTGACTTTGTTTCTCAACTTTTGGGAGTGTCTGTCTGTCAATGCATTTTCTGACTGGCTAAGGGGCTGGCCCAAGATTCCCCCCACCCTTCAACACTCAGGAACAAGGGAAGAAGGGATCCACCTTTAGGACACTGGACCATATAAAAAGGGAACCTAAAAACTTGACAGAGTCAGTAGGAAGTTTCTGCTGGGGCCTGGAGTGGAATTAGATAAATCAGACCGTCCCTGTATGACTGGACACTAAAGCAGAACCAAGGATACAAAGAGTTTTCATGTCTAGTATTTAGACATGTTCAGCTTTGTGGATTCCCGGTTACTGCTTTTGATAGCAGCAACTGTTCTACTCACCAAAGGCAAAGATGAAGAAGACGGTATGTACAGTCATTTATTTCCTTTCACTCTCTGTATATATTAAGTGAAAGATTTTATCATATCCTGAGAAGGGAGTGCATTTTCCTCTTATTCTTTAATTGTTTTGTGTTGAACATAAAACTGTCCCCCCCTTCCCCACAAATCATTTAAACTTAGCAAATGCAGAGCAAGAGTCAACCCTTCCTACAAAATAGGGCACCAAGCCTGGGGTGGCAAAGCAAGGAGAGATGCTAGCATTTTGTCATCTTTTATGCTGTAATTGTAATTCCTGTTGCATGTGCTATAATTTGAAAGGTAGAGAAATACATCTAGGCAAAGAAAATACATGTGATATTAAATTCTGAGAGTGCTGTTGTTATTATTATTATTAAGAGGAAAAGGTCAGTGCATCTTGACCTTCCTGAAGCTTTTAAGGTTGTCTTGAATGCAGAGAAAGAACTTTGGAAGGCTGAAAAGTAAAATCTTTACTCCACCTGACTTCTTTTATATCCATGGCAGTGTAGCATTTAGTGGAGAACATGAACCACTCCTAAAAGCAAACTTAAGCAGCTGTGGATAGCCTTAGGCATTGTTTTCTTTGGTCTCCCTGTTTCTCTCTTTTCTTTGCCTCCGGGAAAACAAGTTGGACCAATTAGAACCTTTGTGCTATCTTGCCAAGTTCAGTAAAGCAGAGAGTGGGAGTGGGAGGGAGCTGTTTGGGGAGAGGGACAGGAAAGGGGTATTCAGCAAATGTTGGAAAAGTCATTGGAAAGTTCTTAGAAAGCTAAGGCACATAGATTGTGAGGCAGAGGAAGTACAGCAAGTAAGCCTCTTGTACTGCCTTGCTGAAGAAGCCTGCAAAAGCCATCACAAAACTATTTGTGGTGGTGGGGAGCTTCAAGATGATTCATAAGGAAAAATTTTTGGCAATCTATAAAGCACAAAAGTCTAGACATCATTTCATAGACAAAGCCTTTTGGATGGCGAAGGGTTCAGAGGGACTTACTGCCTCTGGTCAACAATATCCAGTGGTGACATCTAGTGGCCATGAAGAAATTCCTTTTGTCTTTTGGCTACCAAGGCATTCTGAGGTAGCCTTCCAACAGGGTTATTGGGGTGGCCTTGAAAGGAATCAACACCAATCAGACTCTTTCTGGAATAAAGGATTAAATATGCCTGTTGAACACCACCCTTGCCCTCTTCAGAAGGAAAGAAAATTGATATACCAGTGTTGGTGACTTGTCTGATCTCAAATTGTGGATATTTTCCTGCCATCTTGTGGATAATTTGCACTTTTATTGCAATGTTCAGGGAAATTTCATTTTCCTAAATCTCTATGGATCTTTTTCTCCTCCTGTTTTTGTTTTTGTTTTTAATTTCCCAGAAACTACTTACTTTCTTCTTATTTCCCATCTACTGCTGCAAAGTAAAATATCTTTCTGATTTGGGGAGTTTAGCGTTGAAACTGTAGACTACTTTGAAAGGAAGTATTCAGTTTTAAAAGCACCTTGCTCTGTATCAAGAGTTATAATTATAGTGGTTTTTTATTCTTTTTGGAGTGAAATGCATTAGAAAAATCCTTTATTTTGCTTTTCTCCTTTGATTGCTCCTCTCGGCCTGACTAGGTCTACTCTGTTTAACATCGGAGAGCTTACAAAATATTTCATCTAAGTTCTGAGATCATCACACCTCTCTTGTGGAGATTGCTTTACATGGCTCACATATTCCATGCCTCCTTCCCTGAATTCCTTTGCACCTGATTCAGTTTCCCAAAAGCACACACTATTGATAAACAATTTCTTCCCATTCATGAATCCTCTTTCCATTTGGAACCCATTTTTGTTTCTCTCTCTCCACCACCTATCTTTTTTCAAAAGGTTATTAATCTAATGGAAAATCATTGTTCTTACCCAAGTCCACTTTCTGATCTCTTTCCATCTCAATCTACAGGTAGTCTTTGACTTACAACAGTATGTTTAGTGACTGTTCAAAGTTACAGTGGCGCTGAAAAAAGTGACTTATGACTGTTTTTCACACTTACAACCTTTGAAGCAGCCCCATGATCGCATGATCAAAATTCAGAAGCATGGAAACTGATGCATATTTATGACAATTGCAGTATCCCAGGGTCATGTGATCATCATTTGTGACCTTCTGACAAGCAAAGACAATGGGGAAGCCAGATTCATTTAACAACTGGGTTACTAACTTAACAACTGCAGTGATTCATTTAACAATTGTGGCAAGAAAAGTCAAATGTCTCACCGAACAACAGAAATTTGGGACTCAATTGTGGTTGTAAGTTGAGGACTACCTGTATTCATTTGGATTTAATATAAATATTTGTGAAAATCATTTGTGGGCAGGGAGAAAACTGGCAAGATAAATAATATCTATAGAGCTAGGCAAGATTTGAGGAGAGTGAAGCCTGGGGAAGATGTTTTCAGGCTACAATATCAAAGCATTATTGCATAGCAAAATAGCATATCATGGAAAGGAAATTGGGTAGTGCTGTATTTTTCTGAAATGTGGGTAATTTGAAATCTGGTTGGCATTAATAATCACTTATAGCCTTTTCTAATTAGGCCAATAATGATAGGAGTGTCAATGTTATATTATCTTCTGAAATTAACTACCGGTAGATTCATCCAGCAGAAGACTGTGAATCTCATAAGCATGTTTAGCCCATAAACTTAATTAAACTAAAACAAACTCATGTTTGGCAGGAGAAATTTTGAAGCTTAAGAAAAACAATTAAACTATTTGGATGTCACATTTTCTGGTTCTTAATACTCTCTTACATTTTGTATTCAAGACTCCCTTCCTGTTTACCCAGAAGTCACTGCTGTAGAGGTAAAATATATTTTTGCAATCTAAACTTCAACTTTTTAGCTATGTCATTTTTATTATTCATTGAATAATAAAAGTTTATTTTTTAATTTTACTTGACAGGGTCCTATAGGAGAAACAGGCCCCAGAGGAGATAGGGTAGGTATCTATAAGTTTGGCTAATTGTAGTTCAGATTTAAAGATAAAAATATAAAAGCCATGTTCAGAAGTATGGCAAAACATTTTGTAATACTGTGGATTAATATGGGAGATACTTTTCGATAATCTAGACCAGGGGTAGGCAACCTCGGCTCTTTTATGACTCATGGACTTCAACTCCCAGAATTTTTGAGTCAGCTGACTCAGGAATTCTGGGAGTTGAAGTCCATGAGTCATAAAAGAGCCGATGTTGCCTACCCCTGATCTACACTATAATTGCTCATACACACTTGCTATATTTTTATGATTTATATCACAAACACCTATTCTGCCCATAAAATATGCAAAGTGATACTAATGTATGGCTACATTCTCATCCAATGGGAAGCATATTCCAATTTCATTGACTTGCTGTAACTTTCTAAAATAAAAATAAGATAAAATAGCACCTAAATTAAAACTACATGCCAGTCTTAATATTTAACTTTTGATTTTTTTTAAAAAAGATACATGATCCCTTCATCAGGGATCCACAATTACTTAATATTTTAAAAACTTCCCCATTCTACTTTTAGTCCTGTCAAGCACTGGAAATCAGAAGTCCAGGCAGTTCAAATGAATATAAAGGTTTATTGCAAGCTCATGTTCTCTACAAAAATCTGAAGTACAATCAACCAATGGAACAGACTGCCTTCAGATGTTGTTGGTGCTTCATCACTGGAGGCTTTCAAGAAGAGACTGGACTTCCACCTGTCAGAAATGGTGTAGGGACTCCTGCTTGGGCAGGGGGTTGGACTAGATGACCTACAAGGTCCCTTCCAACTATTCTATTCTATTCTATTCTATTCTATTCTATTCTATTCTATTCTATTCTATTCTATTCTATTCTATTCTATTCTATTCTATTCTATTCTATTCTATTCTATTCTATTCTATCCCCCATCCAAATTTTGCAGAGTTGTAGGGAATTTTCAACAAGTTCTGATCTTGCCCATGGAGCAGAATATACTTTCATAATAGTAATATCTGACTTCTTACTATCTTTATTTTCAGGGACTTCCAGGCCCCCCTGGCAAAGATGGCATCCCTGGACAACCTGGTCTCCCTGGACCTCCAGGCCCCCCTGGTCTTGGTGGAGTAAGCATCATTAACTTGGTTATTCCATCTAGTTATATGGCATTCTTGTTTAAGCACCTGCCAACATGTCCTCTTTTCACTCTTTGCTAGAACTTTGTACCTCAGATGTCTTACGGTTATGATGAAAAATCTGGTGGTGCTGGTCTTGCTGTTCCTGGCCCAATGGTAAGTGCTGGTGTTCTTGAGGATTTGGAGGAAATGCTAGTTGAAGGGGAAGGGATTGAGAAGGAGGAAGAGGAGGAGGAGGAAAAACACTGAAACCTGATAATATATGTATACTTTAAGTTATATGATGTAAATGATTTGACCCTTCTTCGTTTAATTATTATTAAGACCAGAAGGTGAACCTATGGAGATATAGATGCAGGTGTCATCAGAAGAGTTCAGTGAAGAAGCAAAGGTTCACCTGTGGGATTTATTTTGTAGGAAAAAGTAATGCAGAAAAGCAGTAGAATTAAATAGGAAATTCAAGTAATGAGTTTTCTCTTGTTTAATTAAGGCCCATAATGATAGTATGTGTAATTTATAATAAAACTTTATAGAACTAATGGAGCCACTTTAGTTATGAAAAGGAGGTCATTGCAATCAATGGGATTTCAGACCATAATGTTACAATGGCTTCATAAAGATTTTAATTACATTGTCTTAATTGAATGGAGAATTGCAGTTAAGGAGAACAGCTTAAATTTAAGCTGTGATTATTCCAGCTACTTGTTTGTAATAAAGTAGTTGGAACAATCATAGCTTAAATTCATCCTTTAATACGGTTTTAAGTGAAGCAGAAATGTACAGCCTACTTTTAGCTTCTGAAAAGAAGAAAATCAATCAGATGTTTTGCTCAAGAGGGAGTAATCCATTGTGCCTTATGCTTCACATTAAGCAAAACTGATGGCAACTCACCCATCCCTGGAGAGATTGCAAATTACATTTGACAGTTAACATAGTGATGATAAAAATGCATTTCTGAAAATCAATCTAGAAATTGAAGCTAGGCCATGAGGTATGAAAAGATCATTTAGAAAAGTCTCAAGAAAGGTAATTTAGGAAATGATATACAAGGAAGGCCAGACTTACTTAATAGAACAGATCTACAATAATGAAGGCTTCAAAATGATCATACAAGATCAGGGCAATATGATTATATAGACTTCAAGAACATACATATCCACTGAGGTGAAGGAGAAATTGTACCAATTCCATTTATCCTGACTATTTATTTCCTGCTGATGTTTAGGGTCCAGCTGGTCCCCGTGGCCTTCCTGGCCCTCCTGGTGCTCCTGTAAGTATTTTCTGTCTTCTTAAGTATGAACTTTCTATAACAATGACATGTGAATTTGGTACTACATTCAAGGGGAACATTTCAAAATCTTTTTATTCCTTCCTTTCATTGTAAAGAGCAGTGGCCTTGTAAAAGTGAGAATCTTGATGTTACAGAAAAAAGAATTTTATACTCTGCTCAGTTATTAATGAAAATCAGCCACACTTATTCAAAATTAATACAAAACTGCTTAATTTGTGTAGTTTGCAGAATCCCACACAGAACTGGAGGATTTTTTTAGTGCAGAGGTGTTAGTAGCAAATGTTTGTGGAAGGCCTGTTATTCACAAACCTTGCAGACAAACCAGAGAGTTGAAAACAAGGAAAGAAGACAAATTATATTTCATTTCCCTTTATTGGAGATGCTACCTTCCTTGTAAAATTTTAAACTTAGGAACCCACAATATAAATTCATTCACAGAAACAAAGATGAGACATCATTTGCTCTGCAGAACTTGCTTATTGTAGATAAATAAACAAGATCAAGACTTTCTTAAATCAATTCCTTCTACTACTAAACCTAACCCAAGTACAGTATGATAGGAGTATTTAATTCCTCTTTGATCAGCTCTGCATTTTCTCAGAAACATCAAATTTTGCTTCTTTTTATTTGCTGCACAGTCAACCATTCAACTACAGTGATCTTGGGTCAACATATCCCTAACAGATTTGCAGTCTATATTAGACTATTGAAAATAGAGTGTAGAGAAATTCAGTAAAATAACAGTGTGGGAAAACAGTTGGCTTCATGGATGAAATGAATTGTTTCATGCCAGGTAATCTGCAGAGCTAAAGATATGAAGGCCAGAGTCTAAAATAGAAATGAAAGGTCCATGGCTGAAAGTGTTTAGGGATCCTCAATAATGCAACCCTGAACAAATAAGGGTGTTATTTTGAATTGCTTTCTTTTTAACATATATGTCCCTGTTTTAAACATCCAGGGCCCCCAAGGTTTCCAAGGTCCCCCCGGTGAGCCTGGAGAGCCTGGTTCTGCTGTAAGTATAGTTTGATGTTTGCCTTTTGTGGTGGATGGTGGAGGTATTATGATTATAGTCAGCCAGAAGAGTCATCAGTCTTTTCCTTGAAGTTGTCTTTTTTATTACCTAATGTAGTCTTTGAACATAAACATGCTATAGCCAGGCTTCTTTTTTGTCTGTGTGAAAAAAATAGTTTATTCAAAGAAGGTTAAAATACAAAATGCCAAAGTATTCAAAAAAAAAAGAAAGAAAGAAAGAAAGAAAGAAAGAAAGAAAGAAAGAAAGAAAGAAAGAAAGAAAGAAAGAAAGAAAGAAAGAAAGGAAGAAATTAAAAAACACCCAAACAAAAAAACATTAAAAAGAAAAAAATGTCTTAAAGAAAGACTAACATATACACATAACATCCTCCCTAGCTGAATTCTGATTAATATAATGCAGCAATGTTAGTTTCCCACCCCTTGCAAAACAGGCCAAAGTAATGTTAAACTACTAAATCTACTTGCAAATTGTTAGCCTGTCATCTATAACAGAGGTCCCCAACCCCCAGTCCGTGGACCAGTACTGGGCCACAGCATGCCAGCAACCAGTCCGCACAAACAAGCAAAGCCCCATCTACAGGATGCAGGCAGCACACAAAACCACGCCCCCTCCAGTCCATGGAAACACCTGTCTACTCGTAACCGGTCCCTGGTGCCCAAAAGGTTGGGGACCTCTGATCTATAAACAATATTAATAACAAAATAGCTAATAGAAAAACAGTGGTGGGATTCAGCCAGTTCGCACCACTTCGGCAGAACCGGTAGCTAATTTTTTGTTGCCTAAGCCCAGAATGGACTTCCGGAAGCAGCATCCACACAGAGAACCGGTTGTTCACATATCTGAATTCCATCACTGTAGAAAAAGTAATAATAATGAACATATTAAAGTTTAAAAGTAACAAAAAATGTGAACAATAATAAGAAAAAGACAACATTGAAATTCCAAAACCTTCTGTTAACAAACTATTATTGTAATTAACTCGTAGAAAATTACCATGGCTTCAATACCAAATCATCCCAAATTTAACTTTATTGGTCCCGGATCAAATATCCACATTTGTTTCTTTATACCATCAATTGCTGATTGATTGAATACAATAAGTCCAATCTCCAAAACCAATCTATCTTCCCCCCCCAAAAAAAACCAGATAAAATCAGTGGTGGGATTCAGCCAGTTCGCACCACTTCGGCAGAACCAGTAGCTAATTTTTTGTTGCCCAGGCCCAGAATGGACTTCCGGAAGCAGCATCCACACAGAGAACTGGTTGTTCACATATTTGAATGCCACCACTGGATAAAATTGTTCCTAAATTAGATGTATTAAGTCCATTTCCTATTCTCCTTCAAACTCCTTTTAAAAAATGCCATTTGTCCACCTAGAGAGTTCTCTGCTATTATATAAAGGCAGAGTTAAGCTTCCAGAAGATGTATGGAGTTGACTTTATTATTTCTGAGTCTATATTTCTTCCTGGCCAGTTTACAGCTGGGAAATCACATTTCTTCTCAATGTTCTCCACCATCTCTTTTATTTCCGTGTCTATATTTCTTCCCAATGAACCTGCTACTTTGGAAACAAGTTCTTCTTGTAGGTTTAAAGTATTTAATGTCTGTTTTTTAAAAATGTTTTGCACAGACTTTATAAGTTTTAGAAATAAATTTTAGAAATAAATTCAGTTAAAAATTGCATATTGCTAGCCAGAATCTGTTTTCCCCCTTGGGTGTCAGCCTCTTCCTTCTCTCTGTAATCTGATATGTTGTTGCTCAAAGCAGGGAGGAAGCAAAGAAAACAGAAGATATTTTATGACTATTTTGATCCAAAAAGTTTTTGCAGATTGATAAAATACAAATCCAAAGTCACGTGCTATGTTTCCATACAAAAAGCAGAAACTGATAAAAAATAGTGCAATAAATCAAAGAAAGCAAAAAAGAAAACAGAAAAAAAATCCAGTCAGGGTTGAAATAAATCAGCATTCAGCCAACCAAATAACCTTTAAAGATAATAACAAAAACCAAAATTCAAAAAGTGAACCTAAAAATCCCAGGCATTCTTACGATAATGTTCTGTTGGTAGGAAGAGGTGTAAATACCCATTAACTTTTCAGCTGTTCTCACAAGAAGCTGCGATCTTCAAGAGTCCTTCGGGAGAAGGGCGGTATACAAATTTAATAAAAGTAAAAAGTAAAGTAAGATTTCCCCTCCCGGGTGGGTCCACAACTATCCAAAAGTCATCATGGGTTATTCCTAAGTGCCCCCTTTCAAATCCAGGGGGCAAGACTGCCAAAGAACCAGCTCTGGCAGCAAACACAGTAGATTGTGAGTAAGAGAAAGAAAGCCCCTTACTCCTCAGCAGCCATCTTGGGGAGGAGTGCTACAGACAGGCTTCTGTTTGAGTCTGTTCTTTAAGATATCAGCAAGGTTATAAATGGGAGCACAGATGTATTTGTTCTAATTTTAATGCCTCTTTTTTCTCATTAAATTATCTAGGGTCCAATGGGTCCTCGTGGTCCAGCTGGTCCACCTGGCAAGAATGGAGATGATGTGAGTAACTATATCATTCTTTGGAAAATAAAAACACCCTTTGTTTTCTCTAATTATCCACAGATAGAATATACACCTTCCAAGCAAATCTGACAAACGTAAAGGCTTCTCTGAATCTACAAGTTTGAAGCAACTGACTCATGATGTATCAGTTCTGTGTTGTCTTCTGAAAAAATGCGAGTCTAGCAGTGGAAACCAAGCACAAAAATGAGTTGGGGGGCTCATTTTTCTTCTTGGAAACATTCTCTTGTTCTCTTTGGTCCTCCTATTATGCACTGCAATGAATGGCAGTTCTGCAAAAGATAACTATTAATTTTACTACATCCTTGGTCTTGCCATTTATCTTATATAAAAAATTTGCAGTGTTAAACCATCCAAGGGGCAGTCTAAGATGCTAATTCCTCAGTTGGTATTTGTGGAGTTCATGTAACTTAACAAGCTAGACCTTCTTCATTATTGCACACTATATTTTCTTTCAACTGCCTGTTTGCATTGTCAAGAGCAGAGATCTCAGGCTTCAAGCCATAATTTTTGACTGGCTTCTGCAATTCTTAAAGAACTCTTTTGCAGATGAAAGAGTTTAGGTCGCTTTTCAAAAAATACTCTCAGATTTCTTAATTATTATTGTTTTAGCACTAGCTTGGTTGTTTTTTCTGCCTTCTTTCTCCAAGGGTGAAGCTGGAAAACCTGGCCGTCCTGGTGAGCGTGGTCCTCCTGGCCCACAGGTAAGATGTCCTGTCCTTATATGTAGAAAAGAATGATGGGTTAGTTAGCCAACAATTGTTTTGTTATGATGATTTGTCCAGCTGCTCAAACACAAATCTATTTTTGATCATAGAAAGGGGAATACAAAGCCTTAATAGTGAGGTGGGTTGTGAAAAAAAATGAAATCTCACATATATGCATGATGCATCAGGGCTATTGAAAGACTGGGTTACAGAAGATAAGCTCAAGTACTGAAATCTCCACTTTGGTAGCAATATTTGATTTCTTATTTAGAAATCAAACAACCCCTTTTTTCAATTCATTGTCATAGATAATTTCATGGTAGGAGGTCGGTCTTGAAATGGTAACCTGGTTAAGGCCACATGATGAAAGGTGAATTGCCATGATTCTTTTCTTCCTTTATTCTCATGAATGTCTTGCTTATTTCTTTCAGGGTGCCCGTGGCCTTCCTGGAACTGCTGGCCTCCCAGGCATGAAGGGACACAGAGTAAGCATGTTTCAATTATTCAACATCCAACATTATTCAGAAATTCTACAATTCAGAGTCTGCCAAAGCTAGATTACTACTTAGATTGTATATGCATGTCTTCTGAAGATTTTTAGGAATTGCACTTTTCAAAATGTTGATAGTGTTCGTGGTCATTGCCAGAAAGCTTCACTTCATAATTTCTGGCATTCATTATGGCCATGAATATTGATCACATAGTCAAGTGAACTTAGGAATGTACTATAGCGTCATAGTTTTTTATGTCCCCTATTTTAAAAGGCATACAAAACACAAGTAGAGAAGTCCATTAAACAGATTTTTTTAAAATATCTAGCCAGTTTCTAAAAATTGGACATTGTATGTCTTTGTGGTTTCTAATAGTTCATCCATCCTGGGGCTCACAGTACCCAAAGTCATTTAGCATTTCACTCCTGTAACTCTTTTAAATGATGTTTCTAATGTAATACTCATATCTTGTAAAATGTTATTATTGTTTTCTAATGTCTCTTCTCTCAATCCATCTCATTATCCATTAATAATAAATGTATATTATCCCCATCTTCTTTAGGGATTCAGTGGTCTTGATGGTGCTAAAGGTGATCCTGGTCCAGCAGGCCCTAAGGTAAGTGTCCAATTTAAGTACATGTCTTTATACAAAATTCTGCCTCCTTCCATTTTAACAACTGGTATTGACATTTATTCTTTTCTTTCCTTCTAGGGTGAGCCTGGCAGCCCTGGTGAAAATGGTGCTCCTGGACAAGTAGTGAGTATATATTTTTATCATTCTTCAATCCATTGCTGTAAGAGATATAGGCTGTATATCAATGGACTAATTTAGATGGACAATGGATTTGTTTAAATTATACCATAAACCAAAGCAACTTATTTTACCATGGAGAAAGAGCAGTCTAATTGTATCACAGTACTTTGATACAATGCAAATTGAATGTCTGGGGCAAAATCTACAGGAAATTGCAAGCATTTCTGTGTGAAACCCCAGAAAGGTTGATGACCCATTGTAGCACTGTTGAGAGGAAGGAAGATTATCTTTACAGAGATGTACAGGAATTGTTACCTAAGCAAAACAATCTGAAACAGTTCAACGGGATAACATTCAGAAGTGACTCAGGCAGATGCCTTCTTAATTCACTGGGATATAAGAAGGAGGAGAGGGGCAGCATAATCAAATTTGCGAGATTCAAGGTACATCCAATCTCAGTGAAAGTAGTTTTATCCTTCATGTGAAGTTGATTTCCTTGTCTGTTCTACCTAGTGGGGTGACACCCAGACAGAGAAGACAGTAGTTGAATAGAATAGTATTATGAGAATTATGAGGCTACCTTATCTAAAGATGTCCAGTGTGGACTTCTTTTTGTACTCTGGCCAAAGAGTACCAAATAAGATAATCTACTTCCACACTACTGTTAAGAGAAGGCAAACCTGAAAGACAATGCAGAAGTCATTTCTGAATCCAACCTTAAATAAACCTCCTATATAAAGGAAAAACACTTGATATGAAGAATACAAGGGACTTTGTCAAGAAGGAAGAATGCTAAATTCATAATAGAACTGAGTATTAGTAGTACTTGAATAGGGCAAATTTTAATACAGTCTACAGTGTCATTCCATTTGCTTTTAAATATATTTATAAGCAGATCCATACAAAAAGGAAAACATAGTGAGAAAAAAGGACCACATCATATATCTGGGAAAAGAGAAGTCTTAAAAGTTAGTGTTAGGTCCTAGTCATAAGACAGTGTAATTCCTATAGCTCTCTACAACCCCTATGGCTTCACAGTAAATGAGTGAACTTCTAAAACTTACTTAACACTTGACACTTTTAGAATAATATGGTAGATTGGTGTTTCTCAACCTTAGTAACTTTAAAATGAGTGGACTTAAACTCCTAGAATTCCTCAGCTAGCCATGCTGGCTGAGGAATTCTGGGAGTTGGAGTCCATGCATCTTAAAGTTGCTAAGGTTAAGAAACATGTTTTTGGAAGAGTATGATAAATGCTAAATATAATAAAAATTAATGGAAAGGATGAAGGCATAAGAATGAGATCCAGATCAAAGTATTTTTTTAACTGACTTTTTTCCCCTGTTTCTTCTAACTAGGGCCCACGTGGTCTTCCTGGTGAGAGAGGACGTCCAGGCCCTGCTGGCTCAGCTGTAAGCACATTCCTCTGGACTTTTAAATTGCTACATATTCATACAGTAGTATTTTATGCACTCAGTTCAAGTATCCTCTTTCACATCTTATGTGGTTTTGTAGGTAATTCAAATGCCCTTTCTCCTCTTTTGCTTTACAGGGTGCTCGTGGTAATGATGGTGCTGCTGGAGCTGCAGGTCCCCCAGTAAGTATCACTTTAATTTGCTTCTCCTAAGAAGTCTTCATATTGCATGACTGGAGATCCTTTTCTTAGAGAGGGGAGACCCTTTAATAGAAGATGGAGACTGTTCTGCTAAGCTTTCTGCCTTGAATGAGGATATTCCTTCTTTACTTCTCTATTACTTACTAATCAAGAGTTTGCCTTGAGTCTATTTTTCCTTTGCCTTATTTCAAAAGCCAAAGTTAATATAGATCTGGCAGCATTAAGAACTATTAATTTGGGACAGTATGGAAATGTTCTTAATTTCTTCTTTTTCATAGGGTCCCACTGGTCCCACTGGTCCTCCTGGATTCCCTGGTCCTGCTGGTCCTAAGGTGGTTGTTGTTGTTGTTTAAGATTTAATCTTCAGTTTGATTCACAGTCTGGGACTGGTAAAAACTTAATGGTTTAAGTCCTAACCAAGGACCTAACAGCTATTAAGGTAGCACCTAAGTACATAGGCAGTTCCGAGTAGGGTGTTTTTTTGCAAATTCAGGAGATTCAGGTCTAATAAGTTCAGGAATTCCATGTATCTAGGCAGCCCTTTGGGTATTGCTCCAAGGGCTCCTATTACTATTGATACAATCATTGATTTCTTCCTCCATAGTCGCTCAACTTCAATTTGCAAATTAATTTGTTGCACAGTCAGCCGGTTGTTCATACTGGATTTGGGATTTTTGTCTACCTATCTATTATTATTATTATTATTATTATTATTATTATTATTATTATTATTATTATTATCATCATCATCATCATCATCATCAAATTTATTTACTGCCCATCTCCTGGTTCAAGGCAACTTTGAGCAGCCTTGAAAGATGCCTGACAGCCTTAACATTGCAATGTATTTGTGTTATGAGAGTATTAAATTCCTTCAATTTGGCTGCTGATTTTTTTAGTTTTTCTCTTTATTTTTAAGAAAGAAATTAAGAAATAAAGTTGGGGGAGATGTCTGTCAGGTTTATTTAAAGATGAAGGCATCTATAGCTCTATCACTCCCATACCTTACTGTTTCTTAGCAAGTGGGCTACAAAGCATTCCTTGGAGGAAAGATGTATGGACAGAAATGATATGCCTGAACTTGAAAAAGTTCCTGCTTTAAGCTCCCTCCATTTTGCCTAGCTTTGCTGAAGCCTCTAGAGTTCCTTGTTTTAGAAATCAAGGGGGACACATTTGAAGTTAAACACAAGCCCAGGTTTAGATATAGAAAGGGGATTGCTAGCCCAAGAAAAGATAAGGCTTATCTTTTAAATAATCTTAAACTTTAAATATTAGTTGAATAATGTAAAATGAAAGCATAACTGAAAAGTAGCAACAATGTTCAACAATATAAGAATGAGGTTTTAAGCTTTACATAGAGTCCTCCATTACATAGAACAGGCCTTGAAAGTCTGAAATGTGTGTCTCAAGAGTAACACCTCAGATCCCTGATATCTTGATTGGGAGGACATGAAGTCTGATTAACTAGGATAGTGTTATAATACAACTGACTATGATATAAAATTGTCTTGGAAAGACTAAGCATGATGCAGTGGGATTGACTAGGGAGAAAGATGCACATCAACCCTGGGAGGCCTGCAGTCTTAGGAATCTTCATTCTTTTCTTGCACAGGGTGAAACTGGTCCTCAAGGTGCTCGTGGTGGTGAAGGCCCACAAGGTGCTCGTGGTGAGCCTGGCCCAGCTGGTCCTGCTGGTGTGGCTGGCCCCACTGTAAGAATTACCTCTTTTTTTTCCATGCTTCTGATTCATTAAAAATGTTTAACTTTTAGCACTCTTAAAAGCGTGTACTGTATTCACTTATTTTTTGGACAGTATTTCAGTATTCTCAAGATTAATGGTGAATATTGAAGACAGTTTATTACATGGTGTCTCAGTGTAGGAGACAGAAGATGTGACTTATACATTCAATGAACTAATATAGTAATTATTTGGTTTTTCCCCCCTCTGCTTTAGGGAAATCCTGGTTCTGATGGCCAACCTGGTGCCAAAGGTGCATCTGTAAGTATCTTCTCATCCCAAGAACTCTCTTTATTCTTGTCATTATCGTCATTTGCCACTTCTCTAAACCTCTCTGCTTTTTCTTCTAGGGTGCTCCTGGTATTGCTGGTGCTCCTGGCTTCCCTGGTGCTCGTGGAGCAGCTGGACCTCAGGGTCCCGCTGGTGCTCCTGGTCCCAAGGGTAATAGCGTAAGTGCCATCCAACTGCTTTTCACCTTTAACCTTATCAAATATCAACTGGTGTCACCTGAATATGTTGAATTATATATTGGTCAACAATGAGAATTGTGTGCATGACAGTCCAACCTTCCTAGAGGACACTAGGTTGGACCACATGAATTTCAGATGTCTCTGTTTTTAAGGATATTGTACAGACTAATATCTACATCTCTCAGGTAGCTATCCTGTGATAAATGGGTCGTAGAACAGCTTATTAGCATAAATCCCAACTTCTTTAGCCACAAAAAGAGACAGAGAATCCATTCTACCATATCATTAATCAGGATATATTTTTTGAATGTTCTGTTATCATATCCTCTTCATCATGGGCTTAATATTGCAATATTTAAATTCATGTAACCAGTTATCCAAAAGTGAACTTTGAGGAGGACAGAAGGGAATATAGTTTCTAAATATTTTGCTGGAGAGAACAACAGCTTTCTTAATTTGGCACCAGATCACACCACTCTTTCAGCAAACATTGTTTTTTGACATTTTGAAATGTGCAGTATTTCAGAACGATCTGATCTGTTCACCAGATGAGATAGTTATAAAAACATGAAATATGATGGTATGGCAATGTGGGCTTTAAAGATAACCATTGCAAAATTATTGACCTTAGAATAGAATAGAATAGAATAGAATAGAATAGAATAGAATAGAATAGAATAGAATAGAATAGAATAGAATAGAATAGAATAGAATAGAATAGAATAGAGCTGGAAGGGACCTTGGAGGTCTTCTAGTCCAGCCCCCTGCTCAAGCAGGAGGACCTATACCATCTCAGACAAGTGACTGTCTAGTCTCTTCTTAAAAATCTCCAGTGATGGAGCGCCCACAATTTCTGGGGGTAAGCTGTTCCACTGATTAATTGTCCTCACTGTCAGGAAGTTTCTCCTTAATTCTAGGTTGCTTCTCTCTTTGATCAGTTTCCAACCATTGTTTCTTGTTCTGCCCTCTGGTGCTTTGGTGAACAATGTGACCCCCTCTTCTTTGTGGCAGCCCCTCAAATACTGGAATACTGCTATCATGTCTCCCCTATTTCTTCTTTTCTTTAGACTAGCCAAACCCAAGTCCTGCAGCCATTCTTCGTATGTTTTTGTTTTGTACCAGCCTGCTACCGGCCTTGCAGAAAAGGCAACCCCTTTATAAACGGCAAGAGGCTGGAATACGTCTGCCAAATTTATTACAAAAACAAACAAAACACATACCAAGATACAGGAGCTTTGAAACACTATCGGAGCGGTTGCTTTCAGCAAACCAGCCCTCCCCAAACATTCCCTTTATAAAGAGTTCAGGGCGTGGCCTCTCTTTGCCTCCTTCCGAGAAGCCCCACAGCCTTCCTCTGCTTGCTCCTACTTGACTGCCTCCTGCGTCGGGCGTCCTTGAACAGGGCCAGCTGTGGGTCATCTTCATCCACACTGTCAGGCTCACACAGCTGGGTCTCCACCAGGTAGGAGGGGCCTGGCTGGGGGCTCTGCGGAGCCTCAAAGCCATCATCAGCAAGTTCTTCAACACCCCCCTCCTCCCCCTCATCTGAGTCATCCGACCCAACTGCCGAACCCACAGGCTGACCCTGAATCACAACAGTTTTAGTCTCCAGGCCTTTGATCATCTTAGTTGCTCTTCTCTGATTTTTTTCCAAACTCTCAACATCTTTTTTGTGATATGGTGACCAAAATTGGCAGCAGTATTCCAGGTGTGGTGTTACTAGGGTTTTATAAAGCGGTACTAATACCTCGCGTGATCTTGATTCTATGCCTCTGTTTATACAACCCAGGATTTTATTGGCTTTTTTGGCTGCTGCTGCACATTGCTGGCTCATGGTTAAGTGATCGTCTACTAGGACTCCAAGGTCCCTCTCACAGTTACTGTTTTTAAGCCAGGTCTTGCCCAATCTGTACTTGTACCTTTGATTTTTCCTGCCTAAATGTAAAACTTTGCTTTTCTCCACATTGAAACTCATTTTGTTGGATAGGGCCCATTGTTCATGTCTGTCAAGATCTTTTTGGATCCTGAGTTTGTCTTCTGGGGTGTTGACTACTCCTGCCAGTATGGTGTCATCTACAAATTTGATGAGTTCCTCTTCAATTCTCTCATCTAAGTCATTGATGAAGATATTGAAGAGTACTGGGCCTAAGATGGAACCTTGTGGTACCCCACTGAATACTTCTCTCCGTGTGGATATAGTACCATTGAGGACTACTCTTTGAGTATGGTTTGCCAGGCAGCTACAGATCCATCTGGTGGTGATGTTGTCTATTCCAGTTTTTTCTAGCTTAACAATCATAATCATATGCTTATATCAGCTGAAGCATGGTGGGAAGTATCTTCACAGATCCCTTTCTCCTAGTTCTGTTCCCTATTACCAATTATTTATAAACATTTTCCAGCTGGTTTCCCTATATTGTATGGTTAATAAATACTTAATATTGTCTTGTTCTCTTGCAAGATATAAAATAAGACAAATCCTCTGTTGAATGAGATATGAATGAGATATGTTACTGTATGTTTTTGTCTTTTCTTAATAACTTTAGGGTGAACCTGGTGCTCCTGGAAACAAAGGAGACACTGGAGCTAAAGGTGAACCCGTAAGTATTTCATGTAAATGCATTTGTAGTTTTATTTCTTCTATGATTTTAGTTTACCTTTCCCACAAACTTACCTCTATCCTTGACTTTATCTTCTAGGGTCCCGTTGGTGTGCAAGGCCCCCTTGGTCCACCTGGTGAGGCAGGCAAGAGAGGATCCCATGGTGAGCCAGGACCTGCTGGATTGCCTGGACCTGCTGGTGAACGTGTATGTAACAATGTTATTTGTTAAGCTTTGGGTACCAAGACAAATTTGGACGAACATGTGCAGAAAGGTGCATCTGTCTTACAGGTTCATAATATTGGTTGGGAATTGCTAAGCTATTGTAAATTACAGATGAAATTTAAGTAGGCTAGGTGGGAAGATTTAACTAATTTTAATAAGTCAGAGGAATGTTCTCATGGGGAAAAGTTATCCATAATCCAAGGAGTATTGCAACATTTCAAAGGAAACTAAATTAAAGTAGGGTATTACTGTTTCCTCTGGTAATAGGCTGGGAGATATTAAGCTTTTTGTTCTACATGGCAATGGCTTTTTATAGCCTTTCCTTTATTTGAAAGACATATGTGCTAATTTAAGGCAACAGGCAAAATGACAAATGGGTGCTTTTGACTCTAATCAGGGAACTGAATTATAATTCCTGAGAGAAGGATATCATCCTGAATCTGAAGTTGGCATTTAGTTTATGATTCTACCTTTCAACTTTGTGTCCTTTCTAGCAGAATGCTGGTTATTAAAGTTGTTGCGACTGTCTTTTTCTAGTCACAGACAAATAAATGACCCCATATTGCCATTTTGAGGGGACAGATCTCTTTGTAGTTTACTAGGTAGCAATAATGGGTATGTACTATTCACTTCTTTTCTTAATCCTGTGTCACAGGGTGCTCCTGGAAGCCGTGGTTTCCCTGGTGCTGATGGCATTGCTGGTCCCAAGGTGGGTTGTAGTCTCAGAGCTATTTTTTTTATGAGAGATGTAAAAATACCACCCCACCTCAAATAGGTATCTCAACTATTGACTGAGAAGCACTTGGGTTAATTGGTGGGAGATGTTTCTAGAGTCAGAACACTAAATGAACATTTTAAAATATGATACCTGCTAGAAATAGCTAAAGGTTCCCTTGATCTCTTATGGGCTGTCCAGATTTAATATATAAGACATGACACTAGATATCTTAGTGGTTGTATATTTTTCTATATCTGGAGCTGACTTCTGATTATAAAAATACAACCTTTGCTTTTTTTTGCCCCACCCTTCCAAGTTGTATAGGCTAGCCAAAAGGAAACCACATCTAAAACAGTAATAATTTGTTTAGAAGTACCAATATACAGGTGAAACTCGAAAAATCAGATTTGTCATAATTGTGATGATTATGGCGTACAGCTCATGAAAACCCCAAATCCACAATCTCAGAAAATTAGAATATTGTGAAAAGGTGCAATATTCTAGGCTCAAAGTGTCCCACGCTAATCAGCTAATTAAGCCACAACTCCTGCAAAGGGTTCCTGAGCCTTTAAATGGTCTCTCAGTCTGGTTCAGTAGGAATCACAATCATGGGGAAGACTGCTGACCTGACAGTTGTGCAGAAAACCATCATTGACACCCTCCATAAGGAGGGAAAGCCTCAAAAGGTAATTGCAAAAGAAGTTGGATGTTCCCAAAGTCCTGTGTCAAAGCACATGTGGAAGGGAAAAGTGTGGAAGAAAAAGGTGCACAAGCAGCAGGGATGACCGCAGCCTGGAGAGGATTGTCAGGAAAAGGCCATTCAAAAGTGTTGGGGACTTTCACAAGGAGTGGACTGAGGCTGGAGTCAGTGCATCAAGAGCCACCACACACAGACGGATCCTGGACATGGGCTTCAAATGTCGTATTCCTCTTGTCAAGCCGCTCCTGAACAACAAACAAGGTAAGAAGCGTCTTACCTGGGCTAAAGAAAAACAGACCTGGTCTGTTGCTCAGTGGTCTAAAGTCCTCTTTTCTGATGAGAGCAACTTTTGCATCTCATTTGGAAACCAAGGACCCAGAGTCTGGAGGAAGAATGGCGAGGCACACACTGCAAGATGCTTGAAGTCCAGTGTGAGGTTTCCACAGTCTGTGTTGATTTGGGGAGCCATGTCATCTGCTGGTGTTGGTCCACTGTGCTTCATTAAGTCCAGGGTCAACGCAGCCGTCTACCAGGAGATTTTGGAGCACTTCATGCTTCCTTCCGCAGACGAGCTTTATGGGGATGCTGACTTCATTTTCCAGCAGGACATGGCACCTGCGCACACTGCCAAAAGCACCAAAAGCTGGTTCAATGACCGTGGGATTACTGTGCTTGATTGGCCAGCAAACTCGCCTGACCTGAACCCCATAGAGAATCTATGGGGCATTGCCAAGAGAAAGATGAGAGACATGAGACCGAACAATGCAGAAGAGCTGAAGGCCGCTATTGAAGCATCCTGGTCTTCCATAACACCTCAGCAGTGCCACAGGCTGATAGCTTCCATGCCACACCGCATTGAGGCAGTAATTGCTGCAAAAGGGGCCCAAACCAAGTACTGAGTACATATGCATGCTTATACTTTTCAGAGGTCCGATATTGTTCTATGTACACTCCTTGTTTTATTGATTGCATGTAATATTCTAATTTTCTGAGATTGTGGATTTGGGGTTTTTATGAGCTGTATGCCATAATCATCACAATTATGACAAATCACGGCTTGAACTATCTTGCTTTGCATGTAATGAGTCTATCTCATATATTAGTTTCCCCTTTTAAGTTGCATTACTGAAATAAATGAACTTTTGCACAATATTCTATTTTTTCTTTTTTTTATTGAAAAGTTTTAAAGTACATTTTATTTATAACAAAACAAAACAAAACCCCTCCCAACCCCCTCCCCTCTTCCCAACCCCTCCCCCTCCCCCCTCCCCAACTTCCCAGAGCTAAATACAAGGTATAAAAGTAGAAACAATCATAATCTACCATATGCAAACAACAATAAACTATTAAATCTATCGCACTTTAACTCTTAGAAAATGACTACAAGCAATATAAATATCACATCAATACTTATTCAAATGCTAAATGAAACTTTTTAGTCCCATATTTATTCTGGATATGATCAATCCATTTTTTCCACTCCACAATATATCTCTGTTGCTAATGGTCTTTCAAATACGCTGAGATCTTTGCCATTTCCGCCAGGTTGGAAACTTTTAAAGTCCATTCTTCTATAGTCGGCAGTTCTTCCTTCTTCCAATATTGCCCTACTAAAAGTCTTGCTGCCGTAATTAAATTCAACATCAACTTAGTGTCCACAACAGTAGTGTCCGTAATAATACCCAGTAAAAACAATTGCGGACAAAACTTTATCCTTTTCTTAAATATCTTCTGCATATTCCACCAAATTTTAATCCAAAATGCTTTAACCTTCTTACAGGTCCACCATATATGAAAATACATTGCATCTTCACCACCACACCTCCAACATTTAGGCTGGCAGTTCGGATACATACTTGCTAATTTTTTAGGATCTAAATGCCACCTATAAAACATTTTATAAAAGTTCTCTCTTAAATTTTGAGCTTGCGTAAATTTTACATTTCTCACCCAAATCTTTTCCCAAGTATCCATTGTAATGACTTCTTGAAAATTCTGAGGCCACTTTATCATACAATCTTTAACAAGTTCTGTCTCTGAATCAATTTCTATCAGTGCAAGATATATCCGTTTAATATGTGCTTGACCTTGATTTCTAATTTGCTTTACGAAATTTTCATCAGTCATTGAAAAACCAATTTTCTGATCTTCTTTCCACCTGGCCTGTAATTGCCCATACTGAAACCAAGTTTGAACAATCTTTTCTTCTCGTAAGAAATTATACGGCTTCAAATGCCATACATTACTTTCCAAACTTAAAATTTCCTTATATGTGGTCACATCATGTTTAAACCCAACACTTATATTTTCTATTGCGTGTTTCGGTATTGCCCATAAAGGTATCTTATAATTTAGCTTATGTCTATACTTTTTCCAAACTCGCAACAGAGCATGTCTTAAAATATGCACCTTGAACACATTGTCCACCTTCTTATCATACAATAGGTATGCATGCCAACCGAATAGCAAATCATGACCTTCAAGATTTAATAATCTCACTTGTGTTAGATTAATCCAATCACTTATCGCTGACAAAGCAGCAGCTTCATAATATAGTTTAAAATTAGGCATTTTAAGACCACCTCTCTCACGCGAATCCTGCATAATCTTAAATTTAACTCATGGCCTTTTCCCTGCCCAAACAAATTTATTAATACCCTTTTGCTATTCCTCCAAGTTTGAATCCTTTTTAAGAATAGGTATCATTTGGAATAAAAATAGAAATTTCGGTAAAACATTCATTTTCACTGCTGCAATTCTTCCCAATAGAGACAATTGTAGTTTTTTCCAACTGTCCAATTCTTTTTGAACTTTTCCCCATAGCTTTTCATAATTATTTTTATATAGCTTTGCATTTGAGGGTGACAAATATACCCCCAAATATTTAACCCTTTTGACAATTTCAAATCCCGTTAAACCTTCTAAAGCAGCCTTTTGTGCTACTGTCATATTCTTAGACAACATTTTAGTTTTTTGTATGTTAACCTTGAATCCAGAAACTTTCCCATATTGCATTATTATCTCCATCAGTTCTACAACTGAATCTTCAGGCTGGGTCACCGTAACAACCAGATCATCTGCAAACGCCCTCAATCTGTAATCCTGATCTCTTATTTGAATTCCCTTAATTTTTTCCGAATCCCGTATTTTAATCAGTAATATCTCCAATGTTAAAACAAATAATAAAGGTGACAACGGGCACCCCTGCCTTGTGCCCTTTTCAATGTTACATACTTCGGTCAAACTATTATTTACTATTATACGGGCTGTTTGCTTTTGATATAGTGCCCTAATTGGTTGTAGAAATTTATCCCCAAAATTCATTTTATCTAATACTTTCAACAAAAATTGCCAATCCAATTGATCAAAAGCTTTTTCAGCATCCAAAAAGATCAACGCTGCAGGGATCTGATTGTTTCTTTCCAAAAATTCCAACAAATCAACTATATGCCTCACGTTGTTCTTCATTTGTCTACCACTTATAAACCCAGTTTGATCACCATGAATTACTTGTTGCAGTACCCTCATTAATCTGTTAGCTAAAACCTTAGCAAATATCTTGTAGTCCGTATTCAAAAGTGATATTGGTCTATAATTTTTTGCTTGAGTGACATCCTGATCTTCCTTCGGTATCAAAGAAATAAAAGCAGTTTTCCAAGACGGAGGCACCCCTCCTCCCATTTGAATTGTCTGAAACAATTCCCTTAATGGCTTTACCATCTCTAACTGTAAATTTTTATAATACACAGCAGTCAACCCATCTGTCCCTGGCGCCTTGCCCACTTTCAATTGTTTGATTGCTGACAAAATTTCTTCCTCAGTTATCAATTGATTCATCTCTTCCTTTTGTTCTTGTGTAAGAAAAGGAATATTAGCATTCATCAAATATACATCAATATCTACCTCACTAATCTTATCTCTAGCATATAACTTAGAGTAAAAATCAACAAAAATTTTCTTAATAAGACTCTGCTGATACACTACCTTACCCTTATGTTCTATTCTATCTATATTAGAAGCCCTTTGCTTCTTCCTTAACAAATAAGCTAACCATCTACCTGGTTTATTGGCATTGCAAAAAGTATTATGTCTAACATACCGTAGATTAGTTGCCACTTGATCAGCCATCAACTTGTCGAACTGTCCCCTTAATAAATTAATTGCCTCTTTAATCTTCACGTCCGATGGATTCAAAATTAAAGCCTTTTCTTTTCCCCTAATTTCATTCTCTAATTCCTTCCTCCTAAATTCCAAATTACGTCTATATTTGTTATTCAAATATATTAACACACCTCTCATGTAAGCTTTACTAGCATCCCAGACCATTTCAATAGAAGTACCCTTATGCATATTAATTTCAAAAAAATCCTTCATCTGTTTTTTACATTCATCCACATTTTCCTGATTTCTAAACAGATTCTCATTTAGACGCCAGGAGCGCCTATCTCTATTATCCTTGTCTATCTCTAGCCAGACTGGGCTATGATCAGACATGGTTCTTGGACAAATCTTAATCTTCTTAGTCCTAGAAAAGAAATCATTGGTAATTAGTATAAAGTCAATCCTAGAAAAAGATTGATGTCTATCGGAAAAAAAGTATAGTCCTTTTCTTGTAGATTTCTTTCTCTCCAAATATCTCGCAGTTCCAAATCATCCTTCATCTGAAAAAAGGATTTAGGCAGTTTAGCATGACTTGGGACACTTTTAAAAGAACCACTCTTGTCCATTTGTACATCCAAAACACCATTCCAGTCTCCCATAAAAATAAAAGATTTATAATCCAACTGAGTAATCTTGCTGTGTAGTAAACTATAAGTCTGCTTGTTGTTGATTAGGAGCATATAATCCAACCAAAAGTGTTTTCTTGCCTTCTATTAACAGTTCAATTATAACATATCTACCTTGTTTATCTGCTTCAATTAACTCCGCTGTCAAGGTATTCTTAACATAAACAACCACTCCATTTTTCTTGTCCGTTGCAGAGGCAATAAACTGTGTACCCAGTCTTGAATTTAATAAGTACTTTTGGTCCATAACTCTAATATGTGTTTCTTGTAAACAAATAACATCATTCTTAAATTGTTTTAAATATTGAAAAACTTTCTTTCTCTTCTGCGGTGAATTTAAACCATTAACATTCCAAGTTAGAAACTTTGTCGCCATCCTTCGCGACCCGAAGCTTTTGGAGCGCTTCTTCCAGGATCCCCTGTACTTTCTTAGGTCGCGCCCCTCCCACAGCTTCGCTATAGGTACGTTTTGGAAGTCCCATGACTTTCTGCTGGTCTTGATCTTGTTCTCGTCTCATTCGTCTCGAAGCAGCACGCGTCATCCTCTGGTCTCTAGCCTCTTCCGATGATACTGAAATTTGATCCACTCCTGTAGCTTTCTCATCTATCTGCGTTGTTCCTTCAGCACCTTGTAAGTTCTCACTGCATAATTGAGGCTCTCCGTCGCCATTCTTCTTTGTAGATTCCAAAAGTGGTATGGGGGTTGCTTTTAAAACATTACTGTAAAAATCACGTGCCTGCATCACTGTAGTAAGACGATGTCTCGTACCTTCATGCATCACCACCATACCCACTGGTATCTCCCATCTGAACTTAATATCACGTCGCCTTAATTCTTGTGCTAAAAAAGCAAATTCCTTCCTTCTCCTTAAGATTCTTGGAGGGATCTCTTTTAAAACCAAGACTTCTTGCTCAGCAATTGAAAATTTAGTATTGTAAGAGGCTTGAATAACCTCATTTCTAATTGCTCTCTTTGTAAAATAAACCACCACATCTCTGGGTAATTTCCTTTGTCTTGCAATCCACGAATTAACACGAAAAATTTTGTCTATATCTTCCATAATTACATCTGCTGGTCGCCCCAGCACCCCTTCCAAAGCCTCAGAAACCATTTCCTTCAAATTTTCTTTAGGATCCTCTTTTAAGCCTCTGATTCTCACAGCAAACTCCATCTCGTGATACTGTATCACTATCAATTTTCTCCACCAAATTCTCAGTCTCTGACATTTTTGCGTCTAATCTGATATTATTTTGGCTAAGATCTTCCACTCTTTCATCCAAACGCTCAATACATATAGCCATGCCTTGAAATGCAAGTAAGATGTCTGCCCTTATTTCTGTTAGCTTCTCATCCAGCTTTTCATCCATAACCTCAGCTAGTTTTTCTGTTAACTTCTCATCCAGCTTTTCATCCATAATCTCAGCTAATTGTTGCGATTGCTTTTCCATAGCCTCTTGCATCACATTCTGCAAATCTTTAACTGTAAGGGCTGGTGCAGGTGCGGGTGCAGGGGGCAATAAAGCTTGCAACGAAGACTGCTGCACCGGAGAAACCCCCGCGCCTCTAAGAACTTTAGAAGATTTAGCCGCCATTTTCACCCACTATTGCCTGCTACGCACTTTCACTTTCAAACTCCGCAAAGTCCATTGAGTTAAAGATCATAAATCCACTTTCACCTGAGTCTCCTGTATCGCTCTGCCTGCATCCAAGTTCTCCAAAGTTCTCTCTTGCTGGCAGGGATGGTTGCAGACGCCCTGTTCTGCTCCAAAAAGCCCGGAGCAGAAGCGCCTCGCAGTCGGGAGCAAACCCAGGCTTCGGGGGGGCTCAATCCTTCAGCCGCCAAAACTTTAAGTTCTTGCAGCCCCGGAGAGCTCTACCCCTACCTGGGCGCTCACCCCCTCCTCTTCTCCCGAGGAGGGGGCTTCCGAGCCGCCGAAACAGCTGATCGGCGCTGTTTTCGGCAGCTCTACGGAGCCGCGGGGCTGACAGCCTGAGAATGGCTGCCTCCGGCGACGCCTTGCCACCCGGAATATTCTAATTTTTCGAGTTTCACCTGTATAGGTATCCACATTTGTGGCTGCAAATTGCTCAAGATCATGTTCAATGAGTTTGTGTCATACTGAAACTCAGATATCCAGGGTTCTTATTACCTAGGAAACAGGAAAAAAAATGAAGGTCTTCCTTGCCACATCCTTTTTATAACCCTAACCCTTCAACGTTGTCTGAAGCAGTTGAATAGTACTGTGAGGATTTATAGGAGCTAAGAGGGATGGCTAGTTTTTTGTCAAATATACAGGGAGGGCCACCTATCTTATAAAAAAGTGACTCTTGGTAGCATGGAACAAGATGGCAAAAAGTTAATAAATAAAAGACAATTATTTTTTAAAAATGTTTAGAATAAAAACCATGAGGCTAAGAGAGAACAGCAGATGTTAATAACAATGGAGCCACTTTAGTATCTCAGCCATCCCCTTAGGCCTCCAGACCTGATGACCTAACCAGGTTTTGAGGCAATTCAGTAGGGATGAGGCCAACCTCACTTAACTAAAAGTAGGAAAGTTTATTCATATGAATGGTATTAGAGCCTGTTTTGCAAACCTCTAGGGTCCTTATTCTTAGTGGGACTGCTAACACCTGCTATCACACCTAGTTCTTGTCTAATAGTCCTGGGTACTCTGCTATCACTCCTGGGTGCCAAAGAATAATGTAAATAAGATCCCTGCTTTCCCATACGTTTTGCTTCACTGAAATCTCCAGAGACTTTCTTGTGCTTTTTTGTAATAATCATATCTTGCCTGGAAGGCAGTTTCAATGTCTCTTTTCATTTCTTTCATGCTTTCTCCTCCCTGTCCATATTGCTTTCTTCTGTCTCATGTTTTGTCCCTTCCTCACATTAGAATTCTCCAAGTACACATCAGGTAGAGAATTTCAAACTTATGCATGTTAGTTTGCCTAAACTACAGGCTGTATTACAATTCTTGCTCAGGTTGTGCTTTGGACTTTTGATAGAGTCTTGAGGTTTGCTTTGCCTCAGATCTTGTTTTCATGAACATGTATAATATCTGCAGCTGAAGCCATCCATTGCTGCACCAGGCATATCCTTTCCTTCTTACATACACTTTTCATAGTCCTAATATCACACAGAGGCCTCTTAAACTGGGGAGAAATGAAAGAAAGCTAGGATTTACCTGCTCTTTGTAGCTTTTCTTGATGCCTTTCCTTCTTCCAGGGACCTCCTGGTGAACGTGGAGCTCCTGGCCCTGCTGGACATAAAGGATCTCCTGGTGAAGCTGGACGCCCTGGTGAGCCTGGTCTTCCTGGAGCCAAGGTAAGCAAATGGCAAGCTTACCATGGGAGATATTCACATACTGCCCCATGGGCTCCTAGACAGTGGGGAATGGGGCACATTCTACCACCCCTGTCCACCCCTGTGCAGCATTTAGGCCCTACAGTAGTGAAGCACATTGATATATCACCTAGTTTCTTCTTTATTATATGAAACACTGTCATAAACAGTAATTCGGGATTTTACCATATGCAAAGTAATCCACTTTCCCCAATTAAGTGAATTAGTAGCAAGGTTATTTTTAACTATCTTATTTCACTCATAGGATAATGAAGCAGAGAAATAAATAGGACTAGGTTAAAAGGAATTAAGCTCCTTGCAGTGGTTTTATTGTTCTATTTTAGTTACATTTTTGGGCATATGTGAATTACTGTAGAGCAAATATTTTTACTCATGAAAAGGCAATGCTAATCCAGAAAACCTTGGCTCCTTTTGGATTGGTGTTTGGTATAATCATATAACATGATCTGATTGACCGTTTAGCATTATGATATGAATGCATTTTCCAGGTGAGACTTTGTTGGTTGGAAAAAAGAAAAAAGGAAAATCAAGACCCTAAATCAGGGGTGTCAAACTGCTGGCCCACGGGCCAGTTGCATCATGAGGAGGCCGCGCCCACCCCAGCTCCGGCAATGTGAAAAAAGTTGTGACACATCGCAACATGCCATGTGACGCAGTGATTTTGACAGCCGTGCCCTAAATAATCAGCAATGAAACAGAACTGAAAGGACACTGTGAATGACACACACACAAATCATCCTTTTTCACAACCCCATTTTTTCCCAGGAGTGATAAACTTTAATGTAGAAAAGATTATGAAGTCAAATATACCAGCTGCAATCTGAATTTAGGATTTAGAAATCAAGTTGCTCTACCAATGGTTTAGCTCTTAGATTCTGTTATGGTGAATAAATTGCTTCCTAGCTCTCACTTCAAGACAAAACTGTCACTGTAAACTCACTCTATTGCATGTTGTCCCTATTTCATTGGGAAATATTTTAAGATATTACCATTATCATCATCCTCTCTTAGGATACCCTAATCCTAATCAAATCAATCCATGTATTAATCCATTCAAACTAACATAAAACCTCAAAGCAACAATGAATTAATACTAAAAATACAGGTAGTCCTCGACTTACAACCACAATTGAGCCCAAAATTTCTGTTGTTAAGTGAAATGTTTGTTAAGTGAGTTTTGCCCCATTTTACGACCTTTCTTGTCACAGTTGTTAAGTGTATCACTGCAGTTAATAAGCTAGTAACCCAGTTGTTAAATGAATTTGGCTTCCCCATTGACTTTGCTTGTCAGAAGGTCGCAAAAAGGTGATCACATGTCCTTGGGACAGAGCAACGGTCATAAATATGAACCAGTTGCCAAGCATCTGAATTTTGATCACATGATCATGGGGATGCTGCAAAGGTGGTGACTGCAAAAAATGGTCATAAGGCACTTTTTTCAGTGCTATTGTAACTTTGAATGGTCACTAAACAAACTGTTGTAAGTCAAGGACTACCTGTACTTCCTGGTGACTGACCCTGATTGGATCCTGCAACATTATCCTGGGACACATATATTTGCCTTCATTTGTGAAAAATACTAAGATAAACCAATGATGCTTTTCCATTTGGTGTTTTTTAAAATGACTCATCCTCTGATCAAAACATTACTCATTTGGATGACCATGGATTAAACTTATTGATCATTCAAAAAGCCTGCACAATTTAAGGTGATTGGAAGGAAGTGAGAGACAAACATAGTCAAAACACAATTGAACACAAAAGCTGCAGAAGAAACCCTTAAAGTGCAGGGCATATTTGTTTCACAAAAGAAATGCCCAGTCAGGGATTCTTACAAAATAAAGCTTATATCAGACATGTCAAACACAAGGCCCGGGGGCCGGATGCGGCCCGCAAAGTGGTTTCATGCGGCCCGCGAAGCCATCCTGGAAACAGTGAGGGAACGGCCCCCACTGCCTTGGCCCTGGCCCAGAGACCCTCCTCCTGCCAGAGACCCTCAGATCTGTCCCACTCCTACCCAGGCCTCCATAGGCACCCTTGATGCGAACGATGTAGAGCTGGCCACGCCCACCCAGTAGGCCATATGCACTCTAGCCACGCCTACCCAGTAGGCCACGCCCACCCTGGCCATACCCACCCGGCCCCTTGAGGGCAACCGCAATGCTGATGCGGCCCTCAATGAAATTGAGTTTGACACCCCTGGCTTATATAAAAGTTTGTGTGTTTTAAAACAGAAAACTAGGATTTTAAAGTTTTTAACAGGTACTTTTATTGCCTTAAAGCATACGAAGTCTAGTCTAACTTGTGCAATTTAAGAGTTATAGCCCACTATCTTTGTGACATTATAGAAGCTTCTATAGCATAAAAATGAGACTGTGTAATGTAGAGGCAAGGATAACATAGTCATAGTTTCCCCATCTATCAGGCCCAAACCCCTGAAATGACATATGGTAATTCTTCCAAGCTGAATTTTTTTTTGTTTCACTCCTATAGACAAAAACTTACCAAACTGAAGACACTACTATCTGCTTTTATAATATACTTTGTGAACTATTATGGAGGACCTGTCTTCACTCTCTTTGTCACACACATGATATATGGGCTGATTTAACTGTTACTCTTCTGGAATGCAGCCTCTCCCACCTCCTCATTACATCCCATCACACCATCTTTCCCAATTCACAAATATTCTTCCTTTTTTTTCTTTTCTAGGGTCTGACTGGTAGCCCTGGTAGTCCTGGTCCTGATGGCAAGACTGGACCTGCTGTAAGTGTTGAGAGAGCTTACTGGGATTACTCCTACATTTTGCAAAAGAAAACCCATTTTTTTAATGGGCTTATTGTTTCCTTTTCTTTGTAGGGCCCTGCTGGTCAAGATGGTCGCCCTGGAGCTGCAGGTCCACCTGGTGCAAGAGGTCAAGCTGGTGTGATGGGATTCCCTGGACCTAAAGGCTCTGCTGTAAGTAGAACTTCATATTTGCTTCCTGAATCACATGCTTTATGGGTGAAATAAAAGGATGACATCTACTTTTCTCCCTCAAATGACCAGCCTAGTTAGCACTCAACCCATGAAAAAGCAATGACACCAGAACCACAGCTTTCAATACTTCAAGGAGCAACTTTCAAAAAAGACTACCTACTGTACAGTGCTACGTCTGAAATAAGGACAGCTGATGGCTATATTATATCTCCCTCTATTTGTCCTTCTGACTTATTTCCTGGTTCATGTCACTGAGATTATTTTCCAGTAAAATATTTATTTACCATAAAAGTAAATTTCATTTCAGAACTGGTTGCACAAATAATCCACATGTATATGCTATATTGACAATTAATCACAATAGAGTTGGAAGGGACCTTGGAGGTCTTCTAGTCCAACCCCCTGCTCAATCAGGAGACCCTATACCATTTCAGATAGGCAGCTGTCAAGTCTTTTCTTAAAAACCTCCAGTGATGAAGCCCCTACAACTTCTGAAGGCAAGCTGTTCCAATGGTTAATTGTCCTCACTTTTAGGAAGTTGCTCCTTAATTCCAGATTGCTTCTCTCCTTGGTTAGTTTCCATCCATTGTTACTTGTCTTGCCTTCTGGTGCTTTAGAAAATAAGTTGACCCCCTCTTCTTTGTGGCAGCCCCTCAGATACTGGAATACTGCTATCATGTCACGCCTAGTCCTTCTTTTCTCTAGACTGGCCATAGCCAATTCCTGCAACCGTTCTTCATATGTTTTTGTCTCCAGGCCCTTAATCGTATTGCTCTTCTTTGCACTTTTTCCAAAGTCTCAACATCTTTTTTGTAATGTGGTGACTAAAACTGGATGTAGTATTCCAGGTGTGGTCTAAGGATTTATAAAGCGGTACTAATACTTCACATGATTTTGATTCTATGCCTCTGTTTATACAACCAAGGATTGTATTAGCTTTTTTGGCTACTGTCACACACTGCTGGCTCATGTTTAAGTGATTGTCCACTAGGACTCCAAGGTCCCTCTCACAGTTACTGTTTTTGAGCCAGGTTTCACCTAATCTGTATTTGTACCTTTGGTTTTTCCTGCCTAGGTGTAAAACCTTGCTTTTCTCCACATTAAATTTCATGTTGTTGGATAGGGCCCATTTTTTAAGTCTGTCAAGATCTTTTTTGATCCTGAGCTTGTCTTCTGGGGTGTTGGCTATTCCTGCCAACTTAGTGTTATCTGCAAATTTGATGAGTTCCCCTTCTATTCCCTCATCTAAGTCATTTATGAAGATATTGAAGAGTCCTGGACCTAAGACAGAACCTTGTGGTACCCCACTGCTTACTTCCTGCCATGTACATGTAGATACATGTACATGTGCCATGTACATGTAGTACCATTAAGGACTACTCATTGAGTACTGTTTCAGACACTATTGAGCCAGTTTACCACTATTAACTACATGTCATCAAATCATTCTCATCTGTTAGTGAACATATAGATAGATTTTCTCTGTGATTGTCAGATCTTCCTGTCATTATCAGAACCCACTAGTTAATCAATTTTCTGAGAGGCCTTCATGATTGTTTTAATGATTACAACTCTATATTCAGTAACAAACTATTTGAAGTATAAATAGATCTATTGAGAGAAGCACTAACTGCACTTGAATACACATGAAATAGATTATTTCAAGATCTATTTGGCTTCAGTTCATTGTAAATATCACTCTAGACCAGGGGTGTCAAACTGCCAGCCTGTGGGCCGGTTGCATCATGTGGAGGCCGCACCCACCCCAGCTCCAGCAATGCGAAAAAAGTCACGATACATCACGATACGCCGTGACATGTCATGTAACACAGCAAGTTTGACACCCATGGTCTAGACTGTGAATTGAAGAGAGGAAGTTGTTGATAAAACAGGTTGTTTTTCCAAATGAAAATGGAATACTAGTGATATTGAAGAATTTCTAAATAATAAAAAATACTTTTTGAGTCAGCCCTCTTAGGTAATCTAGATAAGAAGCACACCCAGGAGTACCAGTTCTATCTTTATTGTAAAGTTACTGTCATGGTTCCGACTAATGAGACAGATCAAAGAACATTCCAGCATTGTTTATTCTAAAAAGTCTATAATAATGAGAATGAAGCATTGGCACTCATGGAAGGATGCCAGAATCTGAATTCTCCTCCCCTGAACACATCCTATCATACACAATTCCCTCCCTTAATTGCATGTCATAAATCACATTCTCCAATTAGCTTAACATGCCAAGTTTCACTTCCTTTCTGTAGCCGGGTTAGCATTCTGATCCCCCTCGCCCCCAGCTTCATGGATTCAAAGCAAAACAGTTTAAAGGAAAAGACTGCCTCTTATATTGTCAGAGCAAAACATCCAATGTTTGCAGCATTGACAGTTACATTAACAGAATCACCCATTCCTTCTGTGAACTCAGTTGCCTCTTATCTGACCATTGCCAAGGCTGTGACTCTTTCTCTTGTATCCCAAGGTCATTCCTACATAATAGTTTGCTTGTGTAAAAGAAAGTTGCCTTTCAGAAGCCCAGTATGGGAAGGGAATATATGTTTCTGTACAGAATAATCTTTGACCCAAGGCAGAAGTGCAGGTATTGAGATTTCTCCATGATCCAAACACTGGGATAAGATAGAAAACTAAAACAGTTTTATTAAAAATCAAGCTTTCATTGGCTAACTACCAACGTCATCAGGATGAAATCATCGGAGTGGGGAGACTGCATTTATATCATCAGTGTTTCTGCACTCCACTCATAGAGTGCATCACCGCTCTGTTTGTTTCAACCGGCCATATTCTTTCGAGTCGACTCGTATTCATTCCTATAGAGTGTGATTTTCTCTGAGTGTCAGTTCTATTAGCCTCAACAAACAGACCAGTGATGCGCTCCATGAGTGGAGCGCAGAGACACCAACAGTATAAACGCGATCCCCCCACCCCAGCATTTCCATCCTGACGACGTTGGCAGTTAGACAACGAAAGCTTGATCTTTTAACAATAAAAACTGTTTTAGTTTTTCCTATTTCATCCCAGTGTTCACTTAGTTTGTTAATTTTAATATGCCTGGGATTCGCATTTTTAATCTTATCAAGGAATATATACATACATACATACATACATACATACATACATACATACATACATATGTGTGTGTGTGTGTGTGTGTGTGTGTGTGTATGTGTGTATATATATATATGTGTATATATATGTGTGTATATATATATATATATATATATATATATATGTGTGTGTGTGTGTGTGTGTGTATATATATATATATATATATATATATATATATATATATATATATATATATATATATATATATGTATGTATGATGTATGTATGTATGTTTTAAATGTTTGTTAAGCATTCAGAATACACTTGCTTAGTCCTAGACACGGGACAAATCTTATTTCCTGTTTCAGCCTAGCCCAAGGCCATGTACAGGCAGTAGCCACAGCAGTGGCAGCTCATATTTGTGTAAATTTTTTTTTGGCTTGCTAACAAAGAATATCGGTCTCCCTTTATTCTTTGTTAGCAAGCCAAAAAAATCCAAATATCCTAGATCTGCCCTAGCATGGAGACATATTGAAGAGTGAAATGAAAGTCATTGATTTTTCTCCCTGAAATAACTCCCAGCCTCTATCCATTTTTTCCCATCCTCTTCTAGGGTGAACCTGGCAAACTTGGTGAGAGAGGTGCTCCTGGACCCACTGGGGCTGTTGTAAGTATTTTGTTCCTCATCCTCTATCCAGATCTACTTCAGTGATCTGGATGGACATATGTACAAGGATTTGTTTACATAATTGCTAGCAATAAATAGCTGCCCAGAGTTATTTTATATAACATGGACGGCCATACACATCTTTTAAATAAATATACATATATACATGCATACATATACATACACACATACATAAATGTTTCCTTTGGGATCATTACAGCAAGCTGTGTGAGCTGCTACTTTTACCCTATCTCAATGAACTAGAGTTTATATATGTGTGCTAAGCATTTTATAGTCAAAGTCCTGTTTTAGGGTGTTTTGGATCTACATAATGGAGAAAGAGGCAATGAATGAAGCCATGTAGTCAAATAAATAGTACTGGAAAAGCAGACAACAGGTGACCAAGAGAGTATATATAGTGCTCTCTCTTTCTACATTTGCGCACAACAATGATGTGGGATAGGTTAGGCTTAGTGAAAGGGACTGGCTCAAAGTCATCTAGTAGGCTTTGTGACTGAGTGTGGGTTAACGCTGGGACTCCCCCATGCCAGTCCATCACCTTCACTACTATATCCACAATACCCCAAATGAGATGGTATTGCATGCAATGATAAGTGGCAGGAATATTTTAGGAGGATAAATTATCTGATCATGTGGTAAGTGGGAAGGTTTTCAATCAACCCATTTCTTATGCAAGATTTATTTTAAAAACATTGAGCTCTGCTTGTTTTAATGCTTATTCCTCCTTGGTTTCTCCCAGGGTGCTCCTGGCAAAGATGGTGATGCTGGTGCTCAAGGTCCTCCAGGCCCAGCTGTAAGTAGGAACTTCTTCCTGATTTCTCCTTCTACAATATTATGAATGTTTATCTCTTTTTGAATTCTATCAAGGCTTGAACTTTCCTACCTTTCTATTACAGGGTCCTGCTGGAGAAAGAGGTGAACAAGGTCCATCTGGTGCTCCTGGCTTTCAGGTGAGCAGGGTTACTTCAAAAAACAAATGTGTATATTCTCTCTACAACAAAATACCAAATTTGGAATGGCAGACACTAGTTAAAGATTTAATACAATTGTTTTTGTTTCTTTTCGATGTTCAAATGATGTAGGTTTATTTAATCATTTTGTGACAAGGAGCTGAAAGGTGTGGAAGGAGAACTGAACTAAAATAGTCAAAAAATATATCCCTCCCCCTTTCAAATCATGAGGTCTATAAGAAATCTGAAACAGTGTTTTCAGATGGCTGGAGAATTCTGGGAGTTGAAATCAACAGGTCTTAAAGATGCCAAGTTGGAAAAACACTGCTGTAAAATATAAGCATGTAGAATTCATGAGGTGCTAGCAAGACTAACAAGCTGTATTTGATTGCCAAGCTTATCCAATTCTATCAAAGCTAATATTTTCTTCACTTCTGACTTCTGTTTTTAGGGTCTTCCTGGCCCCACTGGTGCCCCTGGTGAGGCTGGAAAGCCTGGTGAACAAGTATGTAATGTGTTCCTTTGTGCAGAAGTATAAAGAAGGAATTATGGGGTCTGTACATACTTTAAAGCAGGGAGAAACTAAATTAGGACCCTTGAGTTGCAGGACTCCATTTAGAAAAGGCTACTTTGGAGTCTGAATTCAGCACAAATATTCTCCAGAATAACCGTACTTTAGATAATGGCTACCATTTTCCCCACTGGGGCTTTTTTGTATTTGTTTTTCAAATGGATGCATGCATCATCCAATAATTGAAAAGCATCTACTGACATATGGAAAATCAGGCCTCTTCAGCATGTTTCTGCTTTAGAATTTCCAATTCCTACAGTCTTTTAGTAGTTGTAGAGAATTTTAGTAGGTGGAGGTTTACCCAGTGGTGGGATTCAGCTGGTTTGCACCAGTTCGGCAGAACAGGTAGCTAATTTTTTTGTTGCCCAGGCCCAGAATGGATTTCCGGAAGTGGCATCCACACAGAGAACTGGTTGTTCACATATTTGAATGCCACCACTGGGTTTACCTTCTCTTCAGGACAATATTATGACCAGTTCAGGTTCTTTTGATGAAACAGTTATTTGATTGGAAAAGCCTCTTTAAAAAAAACAAATATTCATCTGATTCTTGCTAAGCATGCAAGGTTTGTACTATACCTTCCCATTCCCTTGTAAAGTCTTAGTAGTTTTCCCAGGTTTGGAACAGACCATCCTTGAAGATGGTGGACTCTTTCATCCAGTGAGGGACATTGATAACAACAGATCGTCACTTTTCAGGGGTACTGTTGTAACAGTGGATTCCTGCATTACTGTAATCTGGGACTAGATCTTTCAAATCACCTTTTCTATGAGTCTATTACTGAGACTGAGTGTATTATAAGACTATGAGTCTATTCTATTTCTATGAGTCTGCCGGAAGTGGTATGATCATAATTTTAAATGCAGATTAATGCATGACACATATAACTTTTTTCCTGGAGATTTCAATAGGGTAAGACTTGAGATTAAAATAATAAAGTTTCTGGAAAATTTCATCTTTGCCTAGTGCATGATCAATATGGCAGCAGAATATGCAGGGTTCAATTATTTTTTCTATTTTTCTGAAGAAGTAATTGGCAGTTTAGGAAAGCCACCTTTAGAATTTATCCAGAGGAATATTTATATTTCAAATAAAACATTTTGAAGGAAACAATCTCTTCTTCATGGAAGAAGATATTGGATATTTCTTTCTTCTACAGCACACCTTTATTTTAGAGTTCTTACTTCCACTAAAAAAACCAAACCCCTACCTTAAATGGCTTGGGTCCAGGATATCTGAAGGAACACCTGCTGCCAGCATCAAGTTCCCTTCGTCCTGTGCGCTCCCACAGGGAGGGCCTTCTCAGGGTGCCGCTGGTAAAAGAATGCCGGCGGATAACACCCAGGGGGAGGGCCTTCTCTGTGGGGGCGCCTGCCCTTTGGAACCAGCTGCCCGTGGAGCTTAGGACCACCCCCGACCTTCGATCATTTCGCTGAGACCTGAAGACCTGGCTCTTTGAGCTTTCCGGCCCAGGCTGAGTTTTAATCGGGGTTTTAATTGGGGTTTTATATTTTTTCAGGGATTTAATTTAATCTTTTTAAATTGTTCTTAATTTTTGTATCAATGTTTTATATACCCTGTAAACCGCCCTGAGTCCTACGGGAAAGGGCGGTATATAAATTCAATAAAATAAAATAAAAATAAATAAATACCTTCTCATATGTGCTCTTCTATTTAAAATTCTCTATAACTTCATAATTGAAAGAAGCAAAAAACTGTCTAATCTTGCCCTCAGACTTGAGCATGAACAACCCATTTCTTGCTGAACTACATTCCACCTATCCACCCCCATGTCAAATTAAGTACATTACCTGAATGCATTCTTAATGGCTCTCTTTTAACAATTTCTGTTTCTCCCTACTCTGGCAGGGTCCCCCTGGTGATGTCGGTGTTCCTGGTCCTTCTGGTGCAAGAGTAAGTAAAGATCTTCTCTCTAGGTTCCTATATGTCTTTGATTTGTCCAATAACACTTCCATAATCAATTTGTAATCAACTCACTATTTCATGTAGGGCGAGAGAGGTTTCCCTGGTGAACGTGGTGCCCAAGGTCCTGCAGGTCCTCCTGGACCCCGTGGTGCTAATGGTGCTCCTGGTAACGATGGTGCTAAGGTGAGAGATTAATGAAGTCAAGATGAAAAGGCTACCTAAAAGATAAATGAACACACCTTGGCCTTGGGTACTCAGAATGATAGAGTATATCAACCCACTAAACTGCTGCTTTCCTAAGAGCAATATCATTTTTTCTTTTCCCTAATAAGCCTTGTGGACATTAGAAAAATTAAATGTTGTCTTAGAAAAGTGTGTGAAAAAATACAGGAAATTCAGAATAGAATTCTGAAGATAGAAGAAAAAATATAATTTTTTTTAAAGAAAAAGGAAATTCAGAATAGATAGGCACCTCTCTGTATGGTTTCCATTCCTGATCAATGCCTTCCTTGTTGCCTTGACTATACAATTCTAGGGTGATGCTGGTGCTCCTGGAGCTCCTGGTGGTCAAGGTCCTCCCGGTCTTCAGGGTATGCCTGGTGAACGTGGTGCTGCTGGGTTGCCTGGTGCCAAGGGAGATAGAGTAAGTACATGATTGTTGAACACTGTTATCATCAAAATGGCAGTCATCATCTTACTATGCTTAAAAAGATGGAGAACAAGAAAAATCATTCTGCCTTTTTCAAATAACATCCACTCTTTTCCAAGTATCATCTACTTTCCAGCTTCATGCATGGCTTAAGTTTCTTCAAGATTGTACCCAGAGACAATCTTGACATAGATATTCACTACCTGTTATGGTGACATAAATATTCCATCAGGCCAGTCTGATTTAGACTAGGTATAGTAAGATTTTGGATAGGACCGTGGAATTATATATACATACATATGTATATATATATATATATATATATATATATATATATATATATATATATATATATATATATATATATATATATATATATATATATATATATATATATATATATATATATATATATGTGTGTGTGTGTGTGTGTGTGTGTGTGTGTGTGTGTGTGTGTAAATTATTCAAATTGCTAATAAAGAATTTGGGAGGCTGAGATGATCATTTCGAACTTATTATGTTCTCATCAGTCAGTCATACCCTTTATCTGAGATTCGAACCTGGGCTGATTATATATTAGGCAGTTGTTTTAACTTCCTGAGCCACAGGTTCTTTCTCTCTTTTATTAGCTAGAAGGCAAGGGAAATATGTGTTAAGAATTTGTCAAGGCTTTTTGAATGCACCTTGCTAATTAACTCTTTCTTTCCTGCTTTGGCCTGACTCAAGGCTTATCCCAGGTTCGAATCTCAGATAAAGGGTATGACTGACTGATGAGAACATAATAAGTTCGAAATGATCATCTCAGCCTCTCAAATTCTTTATTAGCAATTTGAATAATTTACACAAATAATGAGCTGTCATAAGTTGACTATATCCTGTGGATAAGCCTTGAGTCAGGCTTGGTGTTTAGCCCCCAAAAGAAGGTAGGCATCAGTTCCCAACATTGCAACTTGGGATTCTTTTTATTGTAGACGAAGTATGACAGTAGTTGAATTTACAGTCTTCTGCATCCATATTTCTCATCTATCAATAAATTATCGTCCTTCTCTAATGCCACCATACAAATAAACTGCTGGGAGAATTATAAAGGCAAAGAAGAAGTGAAGTTTATATTATCCTCCATTCATTGGCATTCAGATATTTTCCTCAATACAGCACAAGCCAGATTAAGAGGTTGATTGGCCATTGTTGTCTTCCAGTTTGGCCTGAGGCCTTCTAGTAAGAAGTAAAACTTAAGAGGGCAATCCAGGATCATGATTTTCATATTTAGCTTTTGAGATATATTAGAGAAAATTCCTAACATCAAGCCTGATGTGAAATCTACTTATTTCAAAATTTCAAATGTGCGAGATAACGTATCATCAACAGAAGGATCTTCTTTCCAATTCTTATACACTTCTGATATTTTCAGTATTGATAATCTTATTTTGTCTTTCCTATTTTCCTAGGGTGACCCAGGTCCCAAAGGCACTGATGGTTCTCCTGGCAAAGATGGACCTAGAGGTTTGACTGGACCCATTGGCCCACCTGGACCAGCTGGTGCTCCTGGTGACAAGGCAAGTATTACACCAAGTTGTTCTCCCCAAACTCCCACTGATTTACAGTATGGTCATTGGAAGCTATGCTATGTGTTTCACTTACTGTGTACATTTCCTGGCATCTACACAGATCTGTGCATGAATTAGGAACTATCTGCTATACTCAGGTCAAGCTTGGATTGTCATTCTTTGCAAAGCATCAAGGAAAGCTTTGCAAAAAGGACTAGCTGCCACCAGGCGATAGAAATGGAATGCTCTCCTGGATAACATGGGATTGCAGAGTACCAAACATCCCTTCTAAAGGCTATTCCTCACAACCAATTAAAGTGCTATATACATGGGCTTTAAATTGTGTCATAGAATGAGTACATTATACTCCCCTAAACTCTGCTGAAGATGTTACCTAGTGTTGTGATTCAGGGTCAGCCTGTGGGTTCGGCAGTTGGGTCGGACGACTCAGAGGAGGAGGAGGGGGTGTTGAAGACCTTGCTGAGGGGGTTGAAGATCTTGCTGATGAGAGCCCTCAGCCAGGCCCCTCCCACTTGGTCACCATGGAGACCCAGCTGTGTGAGCCTGACAGCGTGGATGAAGATGACCCACAGCTGGCCCTGTTCAAGGACGCCCGACGCAGGAGGCAGTCAATTAGGAGTAAACAGAGGAAGGCAATGGGGCTTCTCGGAAGGAGGCAGAGAGAAGCCACGCCCTGAACTCTATATAAGGGGAATGTGTGGGGAGGGCTGGTTTGCTGAAGTTAACTGCTTGGATAGTTCGTGTTTCTTAAAGCTCCTGTTTCTTGGTTCGTGTCTTGTTTGTTTTTGTAGCTATAAATTTGGCAGGCGTAATTCCAGCCTCTTGCCGTTTGTAAAGGGGTTATCCCTGCCTTTTCTGCAGGGCCGGTAGCAGGCTGGTACAGAACACCTAGCCTGGGAACGAAACGTTTGTAAACCAACCCAAAAGCTTAGAGAATGAACCTTCACCCTGCTAGAAACTAAATCAGTGGGGTACTCAGTGGTTTCATTTATTTCAAGCAAAGAGACACAAATGTGCATCTTCCATTTTAATACACAGACTAGAATTCAGTTATTCTTTGGATATTACACCTACCCATATTTTATGATGTAGTTGCTGGTTTATAAACATATTTTTATGAGAAATGCATTAACAATCTATTTTACTGAAGGGACCTTATTGTGCTTATGATTTTATTATGCTTAAGCTTGATATTAGTAGTGTTAGTTTGTAGCTGTTTTATATACCGTATTTTCTGGCGTATAAGACGACTACTTTTCCTGTTAAATTATAGGGTTTGGGCTATACTCGCCGTACAAGACTACCCCACTGCATACAAAGTCTGCTTGGATTGGGTGGGTCAGCTCTCCCTCCCTGCCTGCCCAGCCCTCCCTGTCTCCAAGACGATCCAAGCGTGGTAGTACGCAATTTTTTTTAAAAAAATCCCATTTATATCCCACCCTTCTCCGAAGACTCAGGACAGCTTACAATATAAAGCACAAATCAATGTGCTTAGCAATGTACAAAGTACACTTCCGGCATCCAGAGCCTGCCTGCGTTTCTTTAACCTCCACATGCTTCCGACTCTCGACAACTTCAGCGTTGTAAACCTTGCTGCTGTTAGTATCCTGGGTGACTCTTCTCCAAACCCCCTCTACCCCAACCTGGGTGAAAATGCTAACGTGCTCCCAGTGTGTGCCTATCCCTCTCCAACCAACTGCCCCCCCTCATCCATATCTGGCTCCAGCGGGCTCGTCCACACGTCCCAGGGCCGCCCTCCAGCAGTCCCCAGCTCCAGTCCATCTGACACCGATGGAAAACAGCCGGCCCTTGCCTCCAGCGCGCAGGCTATAGCATGCAGTCCCGGCACAGGTCCGTTGGCAGGCAAGGGAACAGCTGGCATGTTTTGTAGTGCCCAAGCTCCCTGTATGGCAAGGCAGACTGGGCTGTCCTCCTGAGTGCCTGCGGGGTCCTCAGCAAAGCCCTGCGATGCAGGCACGTGCAAACACCGTGAAGCAGCTGGTCATCGGGTTTGCAGAGCCAGGAACCGACGATCAGCTGATAGTCGGGCTTGCTGATTACGGGCGACCTCCTCCCTTGTTTGTCGGAGCGCCGGGTCATGAAGCGAGCCGTGTGCAGTGGGGGGGTGAGTAGGTGAAGCAGGGCTTGTTTTTGGAACGAGACCCCCTGTGTAGTGTCGGGCCCGCAGGGCTCGACAACAGACAGCAATTTTGTGATTCCCTCCCCCTTCCTCCCCCCTATCAATGAGCTGCTGAGGTTGCCTGCATGTGTGTATGTGTGGAGGGGTGTTGCCTCTGGTTTTTCCTGTAACATCGGACAATAAAACCGCCCCAACCCTAACACCCGGCATATAAGATGACCCCTGAATTTTGAGAAGATTTTCATGGGTTAAAAAGTCATCTTATACGCCGGAAAATACGGTATTTTTTAATATGCAAGCAACCTTATAGATAGAAGCAAGTGTTTTGTGTACGTATATTGAAAAAGTAAATGTCTCATGCTAAATATACAGGAGATTGCTTACATGAAAGGAGCAAGGTGGGATTCAGTGGTCCAGGAGATAGGGAGGGGGAAGGTGAGTTAGCTTGGATTGATGTATATGAGTCATCATTCTGGAATTTGTTTTTCTGTGCTTCCTTGCTCCTGGTACAGAGACTTGAATCTCTTTATTTTGAAAACGTATAAAAGGTAGAAGAAATCTCTACAGGGTGTGCCTTCGTCCCTCTAAGCAGCCACAAACGGAGAAGGTTACCCAACTCTGTCTTGGCCAAAATAAAGTTGTTTTCTTTGCTGAAACCTCGGCTCAGGAGTTTCTTTCGGCTCTTTGGAATTTCTGAGTAGCGCAGAGACGTTTGTGGGGCTGAGTGGAAACCTTACATTACAATTAGATGAATTTAAACTACCTAGATTAAAAATGCCATTTTATATAGATTTGAAAATGACATGATTAATATGCAAATAATTTGAAGTATACAGGTGAAACTCAGAAAAATAGAATATCGTGCAAAAGTTCATTTATTTCAGTAATGCAACTTAAAAGGGGAAACTAATATATGAGATAGACTCATTACATGCAAAGCAAGATAGTTCAAGCCGTGATTTGTCATAATTGTGATGATTATCGAGTACAGCTCATGAAAACCCCAAATCCACAGTCTCAGAAAATTAGAATATTGTGAAAAGGTGCAATATTCTAGGCTCAAAGTGTCCCACTCTAATCAGCTAATTAAGCCATAACACCTGCAAAGGGTTCCTGAGCCTTTAAATGGTCTCTCAGTCTGGTTCAGTAGGAATCACAATCATGGGGAAGACTGCTGACCTGACAGTTGTGCAGAAAACCATCATTGACACCCTCCATAAGGAGGGAAAGCCTCAAAAGGTAATTGCAAAAGAAGTTGGATGTTCCACAAGTGCTGTATCAAAGCACATGAATAGAAAGTTATGTGGAAGGGAAAAGTGTGGAAGAAAAAGGTGCACAAGCAGCAGGGATGACCGCAGCCTGGAGAGGATTGTCAGGAAAAGGCCATTCAAAAGTGTTGGGGACTTTCACAAGGAGTGGACTGAGGCTGGAGTCAGTGCATCAAGAGCCACCACACACAGACGGATCCTGGACATGGGCTCCAAATGTCGTATTCCTCTTGTCAAGCCACTCCTGAACAACAAACAACGTCAGAAGCATCTTAACTGGGCTAAAGAAAAACAGACCTGGTCTGTTGCTCAGTGGTCCAAAGTCCTCTTTTCTGATGAGAGCAACTTTTGCATCTCATTTGGAAACCAAGGACCCAGAGACTGGAGGAAGAATGGAGAGGCACACACTGCAAGATGTTTGAAGTCCAGTGTGAAGTTTCCACAGTCTGTGTTGATTTGGGGAGCCATGTCATCTGCTGGTGTTGGTCCACTGTGCTTCATTAAGTCCAGGGTCAACGCAGCCGTCTACCAGGAGATTTTGGAGCACTTCATGCTTCCTTCCACAGATGAACTTTATGGGGATGCTGACTTCATTTTCCAGCAGGACCTGGCACCTGCCCACACTGCCAAAAGCACCAAAAGCTGGTTCAATGACCGTGGGATTACTGTGCTTGATTCGCCAGCAAAGTCACCTGACCTGAACTCCATAGAGAATCTATGGGGCATTGCCAAGAGAAAGATGAGAGACATGAGACCGAACAATGCAGAAGAGCTGAAGGCCTCTATTGAAGCATCCTGGTCTTCCATAACACCTCAGCAGTGGCACAGGCTGATAGCTTCCATGCCACGCTGCACTGAGGCAGTAATTGCTGCAAAAGGGGCCCAAACCAAGTACTGAGTACATATGCATGCTTATACTTTTTAGAGGTCCAATATTGTTCTATGTGCACTCCTTGTTTTATTTGTTGCATGTAATATTCTAATTTTCTGAGATTGTGGATTTGGGGTTTTCATGAGCTGTACGCCATAACCATCACAATTATGACAAATCACGGCTTGAACTATCTTGCTTTGCATGTAATGAGTCTATCTCATATATTAATTTCCCCTTTTAAGTTGCATTACTGAAATAAATGAACTTTTGCACGATATTCTAATTTTTTGAGTTTCACCTGTACTTGTAAATGAACATAGACTAGAAACTGGCTAATCCACCCACTCACCCAAAAGATATGACCATTCTTCCCACGTCCCTTAAAACTCTGTTGATACCTCTTAACCATTGTTATGTTCTTTTAGCTTAATAGTCACAAATAACAGGAAACCTGTATTTTTCTATTGGAACTCAGTGAATCTCTGGTTAGAAATGATGGCATTTGTGACTTTTATCCAAGCAGTGGGTAGTACTGAATATAAGACTGACTGTAAGAAATCCTTCTTACAGTACATTATTAATAGAATAACAGAGTTGGAAGGGACCTTGGAGGTCTTCTAGTCCAACCCCCTGCTCAAGCAGGAGACCCTATACTATTCCAGACAAATGGTTGTCCAATATTTTCTTAAAAACGTCCAGTGTTGGAGCATTCACAACCTCTGGAGGCAGGTTGTTTCACTGATTAATTGTTCTGTCAGGAAATTTCTCCTTAGTTCTAGGTTGCTTCTCTCCTTGATTAGTTTCCATCCATTGCTTATTGTCCTGCCCTCAGGTGCTTTGGAGAATAGCTTGACTCCCTCTTCTTTGTGGCAGCCCCTCAAATATTGGAATACTGCTATCATGTCACCCCTAGTCCTTCTCTTCATTAAACTAGACATACCCATTTCCAGCAACTGTTCTTCACATGCTTTAGCCTCCAGTCCCCAATCATCTTTGTTGCTCTTCTCTGCACTCTTTCTAGAGTCTCAACATTATAGCAAATATAATTTGTTATAATATTTATAACAAATTATTATTGTTAGGAATTAAAGTCCTAACCTGGTTTGGGTGAAATACATATAATATGGTTGTGTACCTTTAAGAATAGAAATGGCCTAAGGGTGTGACTAATTCTATTCAGCATAAATGAATTTCAGATGTTAGACTTGCTCACGCTCTCTAGTGTTTTTTCTCTAACTGACTTGTTACTGTGTGTATTGATATTTGACTTTTAACTGGTAAGGTTTTTTGACTTTGACTTTGTTTACTCCTGAACTGTTATTCAATGGTGATTCTTCGTTACTGACCTTGGATTGAAAACTGGACTATATGTAATTTTTTTTTGTTTTGTGTTATATTGTCTGAGTAAAAATATTGTTATGTTACAACTCAAGTTAGTTTGCCTTTTACTGTTTTCTTCTTAAAGGTCCCAGTACACTTTCCTTTGTGCATTGCAAGCCTTGTATAAGGCATTCTGCACATTCTAATTTTGTTTCTTAACAATTATAACAAGCTATTAATGCATAGAAAGCTATTACTATGTCTGGTGCTTAGCCTTCCCTCTTTTTCTTCTTTCCCAGGGTGAAACTGGTCCCTCTGGCCCTGCTGGCCCCACTGGTGCACGTGGTGCTCCTGTAAGTAATTTTCCTTCCTAGGTTTGCTTTTCATTTTGCCTTGAGATGCCTTATCCTGAAATGCAGTCTATACAGCTCTTAAATAAATCCTCTCTTTCTTTTTAAGTTTGCATTTCTTTCATTTCATCATGACATTTTTGGTTTTTTGTCCTTCCCAGGGAGATCGTGGTGAACCTGGCCCTGTTGGGCCTGCTGGATTTGCTGGCCCGCCTGTAAGTAAGATGGAAAATATCTTCTACTTCTCAGGAACCCCATTAAAATGCTTGCATCCTCTTAAAGCTATGATGAGGTGAAGGTGGTTCACACAATATGCTTAGTCTTAGAATTCTAGCAGATATATTTATATAACATGGTAAACCTAATAAGTGTTTGATTTGATTGGGTGTTTTCTGTAGTTTAGCTTATTATGTGAATCCAGCCCATTAGATAAATGTGTGATCTGGTGTTAACCAAGACTTTGGATTAATTCAATAATCAGTTGGGGACTTCCGGGTGGCTCTCCAGCATCGCGGACGGTTGGAATCAACCGCCGGCCCTTCGTTTCTGTTTAAACCGCTGAGCAGCCGCCAATCAGCTGCTTCGTGGTGTGAAAACCCCACTCCTCGGGTGAAGAGGGGAGGGGGAGTTCCCAGGTAGGGGCAGAGCCCCCTTAGAGCCCCAGAGCGTTTGTTCTGGGGCTTGAAGGGTGAGGGCCCCCCCCAAAGCCTGGGAGTCTCCGGAGCGGAGGACTCTTCTGCCGTTAGCAGAACAAGACGCTGAATCCACTTCTGCCGGATTTGATTGACATCTAGAAACATTGTTGCAGCAGAGCGGAGACAGGAGTCGTATAAACAGCAAGTACAAGGCTTTAACCCTCGAAAAACAATTCTTTTTTCGTCCTGCTTACTATTTGGAAAAGAAAGGGAAAATGGTATCTGAGTGAATAGGGAGGAGAGAGGGGAAGAACTTTTTTTTCCTTTTTTATAAGAGGTGAAGGGGTTTTTCTTTTTTCCCCCTCTCTCACTTTTTTATAGTGAAAGTGTTTGCTGGGAGATTGAGGAGGAATTGGACTTTAAATTTGCTCTGCCTGAACTTACATGATGTGGTTTTAGTTCTTAAAGGAGAAGAGAAGTGAAAGTGTGAACGGAGAGTTAAGTGCCTTTAAAATGGCTTCTAAGCCTCCTAGAATCCCTGTTACTAAAAGTGCAGGGACATCACCTGTTCAGCAATCTGGACTGCAGTCTTTGACATCATCCCCTGCAGCTTCTCCACCTGTAACGTTAAAGGACCTGCAAGATGCCTTAAAAATGGCTTTAGCCACTCAGTCTGAAAAAATAACTGAAAAAATAACTGAACAGGTGGCTGAGCTTATTGAGGAGAAGAACAAGGAAATGCGGGAGGACATTCTCTTAGCACTTCAGGTGCTGGCAGGATGTATTGAGACTTTGAATGAACGGGTGGAAGAAGTGAAACAAAATAATTTGTTGTTGGAGGCTAAAATGGGTGAAGCTGAATTTAAAATGGATAAAACAGAGGAAGAGGTTCTGATGATACAGTATAGAGATATGGAGTTTGCCCTAAGGATCAGAGATTTGAAAGAGAATTCTCAGGAGAACTTGCAAGAGATGCTGGTGGATGCTTTGGCACCTATTTTGGGGTTTAAACCCGAAGAATTCTTTGGGGAGATAGATAAAGTCTTCAGAGTTAACTCTTGGATTGCCAGGCAGAGGAAATTGCCAAGAGATGTGGTGGTGTATTTTACGAAGAGGAGGATAAGAAATGAGATTATCCAAATTTTTTATAATAAGAGATTTACAATTACTGGTCAAGAGGTGTTGATTCTGAAAGAGATTCCCCCAAAGGTTTTGAGAAAAAGGAAAGAATTTGCTTTTTTGGCAGAAGAATTGAAAAAACAACAGCTTCAGTTCAGATGGGAGATTCCAATGGGGATTGTGGTGAATTTTGCTGGAATAAGATATCGTCTTAATACAGTTTTGAAGGCACGAGATCATGTATGGTGGACTTGTAAAAAGTTAAAGCTTTTTGGATTACAATTTGGTGGAATATGCAGAAGGTTTTTAAGAAAAAGATAAGATTTTTACCACAATTGTTTTTGTTGGGTATTATCACTGATTGTACTGCTATAGAAACCAAATTGATGCTGAATTTAATAACAGCTGCAAGACACTTGGTAGCGCAATACTGGAAGAAGGAGGACCTGCCTACTATTGAAGAATGGACTTTGAAAGTTTCGAACTTGGCAGAAATGGCTAAAATCTTGGCATATGTGAAAGATCACTCACAACAGAGATATATAGTGGAATGGAAAAGATGGATTGATTTTATTCAGAACAAATATGGGACTACAAAGTATCATTTAGCATTTGAATAGTTATTAGTTATTGTAATTAGAGGCTATATTATTTTTCTTTTCTATGGTTAAGGAGAGTTAAAGTGCGATAGGGTTTAAAGAGTAATTATAGTAATTAGAATATTTTAGAGTAAGATTGTATGATGTAATACCCTGTATTCGGCTCTGGGAAGTTGGGGGGGGGTGTTGGGATGGGAGGGATGGGGAGAGGGGTGGGGTAGATGGGGTATATGTTTCAAAAATGTATTTTAAAACTTTTCAATAAAAAAATCAGTTTACTTTGTTGTATTCTTGTAGGAGCATAGGAAGTGAACCAGAAAACAGCCATAGATTACCAACAGATGACCTTTGGTAGGAAAAGAAAGTTGAACCAATCAATTCCAGAGTTAGGATCATAGTCAATTTGTCCTTATGTATAACCTAATTACAGTTACTGGATATATATGAATGAATACAAATAATTTTCCCAATAAAGTTTGATACTCTGAACAATTTTGGAACTCACACAAACCAATAGAAGTCCAGAATGCAAGTCACTGTGTCCACCTAAATCTATGTTAGGAGTATTTTTCAGAAGCAAATGATCTGGATGATAATGGAGAGTTGTCACAGAACCAGTTCAATTGAGATTCCCAAGAACATTAGACAATTTGATTTTTGTTGCAAGTTCTTTAATTTGTGCATCTGATTTTTTTTTGTTCTACTTCAGCCAGTAACTGAAGGGTAAAGGGTTGTAATCAGCAGTTCTGCCCATAGTAACAGAGATATAAATCTGCAAGCAAATTTCTTAAAACGTATCAAATCCCACATCCTAGGCCTTCTGCATTACCTTTCCCTGGTTGATCATCTATGGAAGATCCAGAAAACCATACAACAGGAAATTACTTTGGTTCAAGGGTTGGTTTAGTTAGATATATTTGGAAAATGCATAGAAAAGTGGAAATTAAATCTCATAGAATCAATATACAACTATGTTTCTGTCCCCATCTCCCTGATCTTCACCATCTGTGTTATTTCTACTCCAATAGGGTGCTGATGGACAACCAGGTGCTAAAGGTGAACCTGGTGATGCTGGTGCTAAAGGTGATGCTGGTCCTCCTGGTCCTGCTGGAGCTACTGGCTCTGCTGGCCCTGCTGTAAGTTCTCCTGCACTGCTTCCCAGTCCCTTCCATGAAAATTTTCCCTTCTCTCAGCCTTTAGTTTCATGCTAACCTTTCCCTATTGATTGCAGGGTCCTATTGGTGCTCCTGGTCCCAAAGGTGCTCGTGGAAACGCCGGTCCCCCTGTCAGTAAGAGTTCTTTCTGTATTATTAAATCAGATGCTATATTATTAAATTGTTGAAAGAAAAATCTTCATCAGGCTCCAGTCCAAGCCGGGAATAAGCAAAATGGAGACTGCTTTAGAATGAAGGTTGTAGTTTATTGAAAAGCAGAGCCAGACAGAAATGTGGCTCTGGGAAAGCTGACCACATGTAGCTGGGAGTGGTGGGTTTTATACTTTCTTGGGCTTTTGTGTTTGGAGTTGTTTCCTGTTCCTGTGGCATGAACTTTGACCTGAGCTTTTGAGTGTCCTTTTTGGTATTCTGATGGTGGTGGGTTAATCCTATTATGTCCTAAAGGTCATATCCTGCTTCCCTGGGGCTGTGGATGATGGCTATGTCCTGTGTTGGATTTTTTTGGGTGAGGGGTTGTTGGTTCTAAGGATCTTTGTCTTTCTAATCCCATCAGTTCCAAGCTTCCTGGCTACAGTCTTTCTGAAAGGATGATCAAATCTGCATTTCTAAAAGCTGGCCTGCTTGGTTTCTGCTTGGAGGAGGGAGACTTGGGGCTGTCTTTGCCTACGTTTTTTCATTATTCCTTTGGGGAAATATAATATTCTGTCCTTTTTAATATCCCCCCAAAATATTTCCTTCTCTAGCAGGATGAGTGGGTGCTGACTTCCAACAAAATGGTAGTTCACTAAGGATTAAAATCATTGTTCCTGGTTTTGAAGAATGCAGAATTCAATCTGCAAAATATTGTAACAGTTTTTTTTAAAAAAGCCTGATTCTTAATTTTCTTTGGTTTTCTAATTTGATTTAGGAAATTAATAAATTTTTCAGCACTTATGAACTGCTGAACACAATAGAAAAAGGCAACTTTTCTTTAATAGCTTTTAATCTACACTAAGTAGTTGAGACAGGACCTTAAATAAATATGGTTTTTATATATATATATATATATATATATATATATATATATATATATATATATATATATATATATATATATATATATATATATATATATATATATATATATATATATATATATATAAGGCATTGGCTACTTGATAGGGAAGTGAAGGACAGCCCATATTAAAAATGTCTCACTAGCCAGCTTAATACCAAGTATGATAGTGAAAGAATCCTATTCTAGATCCTGTCACCAACTCCTTCTAGCAAATCTTAGCACTACTTGATAGTATATTACCTAGATCAGGGCTTTTCAACCTTTTTACCCATTGTACCACTTTTAGGATATGGCAATATCCGAGTACCACCAGTCGCCTAGCAAGGTGTCAAAAACTTGATGACCAAAAAAAAAGGACTGTTCAAAGTTACAATGGCACTGAAAAAAGTGCCCCCCAAGCCACAGCTGAGCAAGATACCTGCCTGCCCACTCGGCGGCGCTCTTTCTTCTGTCCGAGGTTTCCATTGTTGTGAGCATTTCTGTTGAGGATTGGGGTGGGGTGGGTGTTTGTTTTTTATTCCCCCCCCCCGTCTGCTGGGTGGTTGCAGCAGGTTTTGGTCACTTCACATGACTCTGGGACACTGTAACCGTCATAAATATGAATCAGTTGCCAAGCATCTCAATGTAAATCACAAGACCCTGGAGATGCTGCAACATTCCAGCTGATCGGCGCTTCTTCTGGGCTCAGCAGAAGCACCAGGATCAGTGCTGCTTTCCAGATGATTGGTGCTTCTTCATGGCTCAGCAAAAGCACCAGGATCCGCGCCGAACTCCAGCTGACAGTCCCAAAGAAGCGCCGATCAGCTGGAAAGTGGCACTGGTGCTTCCGCTGAGCCCTGACAACCCTGCAGCTCCAGCCATCTCTCGCTCAAGCTTGTGCACCAGTTCAGCTCATTCCCTTCCCCTGCTACCACTTTTCTAGGATGGTCATTTACCACCTGCCAGGTGCCAATGTACCACAGGTGGTACCCGTACCACTGGTTGAAAAGCCCTGACCTAGATCCTATACTCTTACCTGTCTGAAATATTTGGGATTCCCAGTTGGCAGTTCAGAAAAAACTTACTGCATCAGAAATAAAAGCATCTTCATGTAAATAAGAAACAGTGATGTATGCAGACAAGGTGCTAAAAAGGTCCGAGAGAGCTTTTCAGGCCAGCTTTCACATTTTTGAATAAAACCAAACCCCTTTAAACAATTGCAAAACTCACTGGAACATGGTATACAGTGAACCTGTGTTAGTGTTCTTTTGTAGGAAAGGATAATTGAAAATGGAATAATTCTTTATTTTTATAGGGTGCTACTGGATTCCCTGGAGCTGCTGGAAGAGTTGGACCTCCTGGTCCATCTGTAAGTAACTACACAGTTTGTCATTGTTGGCAATAAATAAGAGGAAAAATCCTCAAAACCTCAAAATGGCCATCAGGGTGAGATCATTCACCAGGAGAATTTTTTGCCCTTTGGCAAATGAGGACCATAATGTTAATTATAAAGAGGAAATGTTACCAATGTGAGAAAAGGCTGAAGAAATTCAGGTCTTAATATCCAATGAGTTATACCCAAATTATTTTTCTTTTTTCCCTTTCTTGAGACTAACATCTATTAATTTCAATGAGTATTCAGTCTAATGTTTAATTCTGAATTGGAAGCTTTAAAATACTCTACTTAGAAATAGGCTTTGCACCCACTTTTTTTTACAAATTGCTGACTGAAAGAGGTCAGCACAAAAATTAAAACATTTGTAATAGAATGCAGGTTACCTACTTCAGTGTTATGGATATTTTGTGGATGTTTCAATTCAGAAATACACAACAAAATGAAGGAATGGACAGGAAATGTATGTTAGGACATATACTGATATAGATACACCTTATTTCCCAGAGATTTCTGGAAGTTCTTGTTAGAGAGGGCAGGCTAAGATCTCTAAGAGGAAAATATTAAAACCCTCACAATGCAACCCTCAAATTTCATTGAATCAATGCCTGTCAATTAAAAATGCTGGATTTTTTCAACATGCCACTTGTTCAGAATGTGGTTAGTTAGTTTCCTTGAAGGGGCCTTAAGAAACATACAACTAAATAATTAGCCAAAGGGAGAGAAAATTTTGCTCATCCAGAGTGATCTGTCTGATTGGAAGCATAATTGCATCCCCATACACAGCACCTCAATTAATGAAGATTTATTTAAAAAAATATTGTTGCATACAACTCAGCCTTTTGGCTGGATGTTGCAGTGACTGATATGTCTGTTACTTTTTTTTTCCCCTCAAAGGGCAACATTGGTCTTCCTGGCCCACCTGGCCCTAGTGGAAAGGAAGGAAACAAAGGACCCCGTGGAGAGTCTGGACCTGCTGGGCGCCCTGGTGAACCTGGACCTGCTGGCCCACCTGGTCCTCTTGGTGAGAAGGGATCTCCTGGTGCTGATGGACCCACTGTAAGTAAACCTAAAATTCACTTCTCTTAAATGAAGTGTTTGAGCCAAGTTGGGTATCTCCTCCTTGAAAAGTCTCCCTATTATTACATCTAGCAATAACAGTTTTGAAAGCAAATTTATCTGAAACTGACATTTAAAGGTATCCTTTCCTGGTGGTTATAGCATGCCTTTTCATGCACCTACCACCCATGACCATTTTAATGGCAATTGGTAATAACAGCCATGTTGCTAAACTTACAGTTCTGGAAATCAAACTACGCACAACTTGGGGACCTCCCAAGTTAGAAACATTATTCAAATTAGTTACATTTTAATTACTCTTTTTAAAAAAATGGTTTCCTACCTTTGTTATAGTTATATTTACTAGTTTGTTTGCTTATGTTGTTTTGAATAAAAAGCATGACATATGAAAAATCTCAGTAGTAAAAGAGTCTCTCTTCTGTAGAGAATTTCACATATAGGCATCAAGAAGATGGGGATTCATGTTTAGGAAGGATATGGGTTGGAAAACTAGGAAGGAATATTACTTGTAATGTTAAAAAATATCAGGGCATCCACCAGTTTTCTCATTCATGTAAGCCCTCCAAGATTCTTGTATCCAGTCATAGAAGGGACAACACACTGCTTGTTACTTAGTTATTGAGGTCTAGTTCCATCACCTTCCTTAAGCTGATGACCAATGACTATGTTAGCTGAAGAGGAGAAGATGTGCAGTCCATAAATCATTGAAGAAAAAAGATGGAGAAATCTGGTAGACCATGCTACTCATAAGAAAGAAACCTGTTTGTCCACTTAAATCTATGCTTTGATTCTAAAATCTGTTATTTTGTTTTATAGGGTGCACCTGGTACGCCTGGCCCACAAGGTATTGCTGGACAACGTGGTGTAGTTGGTCTTCCTGGACAAAGAGGCGAGAGAGGATTCCCTGGACTTCCTGGTCCCACTGTGAGTACTTCTCTTCAATTCAGTCATCTGGAGTTTTCAGGAATGTAATATTAATCCATTTTCATTCATTAGCTTTATGACATAAACTTTGATCTCCAAGAAAGAAGCAGAGTACTAAAAAAAAAGAAAAGAGTATCTGAGGTCTCCTAGGAGGGTTCACACATACATAGGGCTGCAAACACAAGTGGCAAAGGAAAAATTTAACTGGATTTTTCTTCAGACCAATAAATAAATAAATAAATATGGGCAAACTCAATGAAGGTTTCCTTTTGTTTATACAGGTGAAACTCGAAAAATTAGAATATCGTGCAAAAGTTCATTTATTTCTTCTGCATTGTTTGGTCTCATGTCTCTCATCTTTCTCTTGGCAATGCCCCATAGATTCTCTATGGGGTTCAGGTCAGGCGAGTTTGCTGGCCAATCAAGCACAGTAATCCCATGGTCATTGAACCAGGTTTTGGTGCTTTTGGCAGTGTGGGCAGGTGCCAGGTCCTGCTGGAAAATGAAGTCAGCATCCCCATAAAGCTCGTCTGCGGAAGGAAGCATGAAGTGGTCCAAAATCTCCTGGTAGATGGCTGCGTTGACCCTGGACTTAATGAAGCACAGTGGACCAACACCAGCAGATGACATGGTTCCCCCAATCAACACAGACTGTGGAAACTTCACACTGGACTTCAAGCATCTTGCAGTGTGTGCCTCTCCATTCTTCCTCCAGACTCTGGGTCCTTGGTTTTCAAATGAGATGCAAAAGTTGCTCTCATCAGAAAAGAGGACTTTGGACCACTGAGCAACAGACCTGACAATCCTCTCCAGCCTGCAGTCATCCCTGCTGCTTGTGCACCTTTTTCTTCCACACTTTTCCCTTCCACATAACTTTCTATTAATGTGCTTTGATACAGCACTTTGGGAACGCCCAACTTCTTTTGCAATTACCTTTTGAGGCTTTCCCTCCTTATGGAGGGTGTCAATGTTGGTTTTCTGCACAACTGTCAGGTCAGCAGTCTTCCCCATGATTGTGATTCCTACTGAACCAGACTGAGAGACCATTTAAAGGCTCAGGAACCCTTTGCAGGTGTTATGGCTTAATTAGCTGATTAGTGTGGGACACTTTGAGCCTAGAATATTGCACCTTTTCACAATATTCTAATTTTCTGAGATTGTGGATTTGGGGTTTTCATGAGCTGTACGCCATAATCATCACAATTATGACAAATCACGGCTTGAACTATCTTGCTTTGCATGTAATGAGTCTATCTCATAATTAGTTTCCCCTTTTAAGTTGCATTACTGAAATAAATGAACTTTTGCACGATATTCTAATTTTTCGAGTTTCACCTGTATGTTGTTTCTTCAATAATACTGTGCTAAATGTGTTTGTATAGAAAGCACAGTTGATATACAGGGTATATTTCCAAGGAACAGTGATTCGGATTGCAACTGAAGTCTCAAGGCAAGAGTGTTTTTTTAACCCAGTTGCTGTTCTTTATTTCTGCACATTCTTTCAATGCACAATAGCAATCGGCTTGATTTGTTTCCCCATTTGTGATAGTATTAATGTGCATTGCTGCAGAGATAAGTTTTGTTTTCTACTAGTGGTAGATCTGCCTCCATGCTGAGGCTGCACTTAAAAGATACGTAGCAGTATTACCTGAAGAAGCAATATATATTCAACATTTCACACAGGACAAAGTCCATGTTGTGTGGCTCTCAGAATTCAGCTTGATTTAGAGTTTAGGCAAAATGAACAATCTTGCCTTGTGTTAATCCAAAGGACAAGCGCCTTCCCCAGAGCTGGCTGTTCCATTAGGCAGAGTGAGATTTTTGTTTGATGAGATTTGGGATGTCACAAAAGGGAAGCAAATGTTTTAACATACTAGGAGAGAAATGAAAGATCCATGATCAAGTTACCTGGCTGACAATGCATTTTGATTTAAGCAATTCCAAATCAAGCAGCAAAATGCCGTATCTTACTGTGTATCTCATGCCTTGAATTTTGAACATATTTTATTAGTATTTTCCCAGATACTGAGTACTAGAGAATATCATTCATAATCTATATGATTTGGTTCCTCTTTTCTCTCTTTGGAACAGCAGTTCTTGTTAGTCACAGCATTGCATTCTCTTTTGCTGTCCATAGGGTGAGCCTGGCAAACAAGGTCCATCTGGTTCCCCTGGTGAACGTGGTCCTCCTGGCCCAATGGGACCCCCTGGATTGGCTGGACCCCCTGGTGAAGCTGGACGTGAGGTGTGTCTTCATATTTCCAAGGGAGTTTGATGCTTCCAGCTCTCAACTTTTTCATTCCTGTGTGGAAGTTTAGTTTCATCAAACCTACTACTATTAATTTCAAAACTAGAAGTCTGTAGCTTTGGAAGGGGACATCCCTTAGAGGTAGAACATATGTTCAGTGTCATACAGGAAGACCTCAGTTCAATTCCTAAGCCCTCTAACTAAAAGAGTGGTAGGAAATTCAAGAAAGTTCTATGTTTGAGACCTTAGAGAGCTTTAATGTATCAGACAGGTGGAGGCTAAATCAGCCAATGGTTTGATTCAGTGCAAGGGAGCTTCAGGAAAAGACAGTTAATGATAAGATATATGAAAATCTTGAATTCAGTTTTTAGCATTCAAAACTCTTGTTTAAAAGACTTCTCCTGGAGACCTTGGAGGGATGCTCTCCCTAAGCATCCTAAGTAATATCCCAAGGTTTGAGTTGGAATACAGCCATTTCATATAGTCTGCATTCTAATTAAATACTTTATTGGAGAGTCTGGAGTTGCTTGTCAGTGTAGGATTCTAAATTCTCTATTGTGGTCAAGTTCAAGCTCTAACTCTCCTTAGTCTTGCCATCTTGCTTAATCTGTCTCCCTTCTTTCTTGGTTCACAGGGTGCTCCCGGTGCTGAAGGTGCTCCTGGACGTGATGGTGCTGCTGGTCACAAGGTGAGTTATTAGGTATTTGAATGAATCACACACCAAGGATCAAGAACTGACCAATGCTACAAGATAATCATATTCAAATGATTTTGAAAAAAAGGCTGACTTCACACTGATTATGAGCTTTGATCTTCTTGTCTCCCTTTGCCTTTCCCAAATAGGGTGATCGTGGTGAGACTGGCCCAGCTGGTGCTCCTGGTGCTCCTGGTGCCCCTGGTGCCCCTGGCCCTGTTGGCCCTGCTGGCAAGAATGGAGAGCGTGGTGAGAGTGTAAGTGACATTTTTTTCATTCTTAGATCATGTTTTAAATGTAGCAAGAGAAACCTTTTTCCAAACACCAGAGTCATCCTTTCTTGCTCCAAGAGTTGTGCTTTCATATGCACAAGAGAATATTAATCCAAAACAACTGATTTCCAACTGATTTTCATGTTCCAAAGATCAGGCTTACTTCTCTTATTGAAAAAATCTTATTGATTCTTCTTTAAATGTCCAGTTATATTTATATATATTTATATATTTATATTTATTTGATTTATATACCGCCCTTCTCCCGAAGGACTCGTAACTGTGGAAACAAAAGAGAAATTAAAGTTATTGTCTCATAAAAAATATATTTGCTCCTTGTAAAATAAAATATAATTCACATCCCAGAATTCTTCTTGCTTGAAAAGAAATAGTTCCATAGAATGACTGAATTTCCAAGGAAAGGATTGGCAAGTGGAGATGCTTAACTAAAGATGTGAACATTTTCTTTTCTCTTCTCAAGGGTCCTGCTGGCCCGGCTGGTCCCACTGGTCCTGGTGGTGCTCGTGGTCTTGCTGTAAGTTGGAGTTACAAAATTTTTCTTTTTCTTAAAAGAAACCACATAATACTCTGGTTATTATGTTAGTTGTTTTTCCAAGAGTCCTGCCATTGCACAGCACTGAATGAATGTAGCTGAGTTTGTCGTTGTTCACATATTTCTTATTTTTCCCTTATGCTAATACAAACAATATTTTCAATAGCCAAAATGTCTACACAGAAATGTTATTAATAGGTTTTGCTTTGTTTGTTAAAAACTGTTTTTTTAAACTTTCTTCTGGTCTATCCCCAGGGCCCACAAGGTTCACGTGGAGACAAGGGTGAGACTGGTGAACAAGGTGAAAGAGGCATGAAGGGACATAGAGGATTCTCTGGTCTTCAGGGTCCCCCTGGCCCCACTGTGAGTATCTGTAATTCACCAAGAACAAGATACAACTCTATGTTTCTGAAATCTTTTTTAGCTCTAGTTGGTTAAAAAAGGGGAGGGATATATCATGGGCTCTATGTTAATCCATTATGTTAGTCAATTTCCATGTCAATCCCTTTGTCTTAAAATATCAGATCTGAATTCATGTGTAATTTACTGTATTATAATGTAGACTTTTTAAAAAATCACAGATTTTGTAGTTGTTCACACTCACAGTTTAGAAAAGAGTATTCCAATTGTCAGAAGAATAATCTGGGGTTCCAAGCTGAGCTGGGGTTGCACAAGAATAAATAAAAATGAAATCCAGACAGCTTTAAGGAAAGGAGAATTGCTTATTCCGCAAAGCAAATTGCTTTGCCTTAGGGGCAGCTGCAGAGAAAATGGGATACAGAAAGATTGCTTTATAGGGGAGCTTGTCCTGGGTGTGGAAGTGTGTACATGATGATTCTAGGGTGACACTTGAGGAGTGTGTGTGTATGTATTGACCCTAGAGAGAAGACGTTGATTAAATTAAGTGATGTGGATTGAGTCTATGCCTTTGAACTGTGTTATAATTATGTTTACATTGTGTTAATTGAGTTTTGTATGTTTGCTTGTGTGTGTTTACAACTTGAAATAAGTGTTTAATTTTTATGTTTGTGTAAGTTTAAAAGATTTCAGAGACTGTTGATCAGTAACTTTGTGGAGACCTGGGTTAGTTAACATATGATTCCCCATATAATATTTCTAACAGTTATATATATATATATAAATTCTTCCCACACAATTCAAACAAATTTCTTGATGAGAACCCAAATATCTTATTAAGGAGTTTAACTCAATGCTGTCATTTTGTAGAAAATGATTAAATGAAACCTCCAATGTTTAGAACATAGATAGGTTTCTGAGCACAGACAGCAAGGAATGGCTGTATATTTTTCTGCTTTGGATGCGACTTCTCAATTGAGCTGCATTTATAATATACAAAAACTACAATTTGTTTCTAAAAGGAAATGCTGCCTTTTAAAATCATTTTGATTTTAAAACTACTTCTACAAGCTGTCCTATAGGGACATCAGCTTTCAAAGAATACCAAAACTATCTGCCCTCATCAACTATTCTTCTTTACAAATCAATCTAAAAATTAATAAATTCAAATTTACCAATTTGAGCTCAACACAGGTAGGACTGTTTCTGAGACCAGTATAGTGCAGTAGGCCTCAAAATGTCTTGCATATTGTATTTTCTGATAATAGACACAAGTTTGAGGCCACCCAATTGGCAGAGAAATACAGACTTTCAAAAACATAAACATTTGGTTAATATGTTTTCCCTTCATGCAGAAAAGCATTCCTCCATAGTGTGATATATTCAAACATTTATTTAGGTGACCACAAAAACTGTATACAGACAAACAGATATGTACATACATACATATACACTGCATATGTATTGATTCCCTGTGTCCATGAGAGAAGCTGTGTGTTCTCAACATTTGCCAGAGAGTGAGAGATATTATGGGCCATTAAGAAGCCCAACATTTCTTATTAATCATTATGAGACACACTTCACTGATTTTTAAGCCATTGTTAAGGTCATGACTTCAGCTTTCCCACTTGTCATTGTATTAGGATAATCAGATATCCATGTAGATGATTTGGTAATTGACAGTTTCTTTTCTGGTATAGGGCTCTCCTGGTGAACAAGGTCCCTCTGGTGCTTCTGGCCCTGCTGGTCCAAGAGTAAGCATAATTATTCTGTAACACTATCTGGTGTGTTATAACTGTCCAGGATGAATAAGGGAACTCTGAGAACAACTTGAAATATCTTGAATCTGATCAACGAAAGAAATTATTGCAAGATGAGGTTAACATAAAACTCTAGTACAGCCACTTGAGAAAAAACGAGGCTGTAATTTTGTTGATGAAAATCTCAGAAATGTATTTCTGTATTGAATTAGATTCTAATGCTCTGCAAACACACAGGTATTATTTCAGAAGAAAAGAGATACATCATGTTATAAAATGAGATTTGGATGTGTTAAGCTGGATATGCCATTATTTTAGCTTTTTTGCTTTTCCATCTTATGCCAAATGCTCACTAATAATTCTCTTCTTGACAGGGTCCCCCTGGATCTGCTGGTTCCCCTGGCAAAGATGGTCTGAATGGTCTCCCTGGTCCCATTGGCCCACCTGGACCCCGTGGGCGTACTGGTGATGTTGGCCCTGCTGTATGTAATAATTCTAGAAATATCATAACTGACCTACAGTAAGTTGAAAAGATCTTTGTCTTTAATTCTTATTCTTCTCCTCATATTCCTCCTGCAGGGTCCTCCTGGACCTCCTGGACCACCTGGTCCCCCAGGCCCACCTAGTGGTGGCTTTGACTTCAGCTTCCTGCCCCAACCTCCTCAGGAGAAAGCACATGATGGTGGCCGATACTACAGAGCTGATGATGCTAATGTAATGCGTGACCGTGACCTGGAAGTTGACACTACCCTCAAGAGTCTTTCTCTCCAGATTGAGAACATCCGTAGCCCTGAAGGAACCCGTAAGAACCCAGCCCGTAGTTGCCGTGACCTGAAGATGTGCCATGGAGACTGGAAGAGTGGTAAGTGTGAGAAAAGTCATATCTGAGCTTCTAGAACAGTATTTACTGCTATGAATGATCCTTGTGGCTGAACATGTTGCCTTGTGCTGTCAGAATTGCTGTTCTTTGTTTTTGCACTGCTGATCTTTTTCTTGCATGTTTTCATAACTAGTTATTCACAACATAGCTATTGACTCAGCAGGGATCAGGAATAAATTATTTCTTTCAGCAGAATATTCAGCAATTTCACAAAAATATTCTATTAAGAAGGTTTTCTTTCTGCAGAGTATGATCTGCATTTGTTTTAGTGAGGTTCTCTTTCCAGGAGAGTTACTATGAATTAACAACTCTTACCTATTTCCTGCCCGTTCCAACTCTTAAAAGAGAAGTCACTTAAGTTAGAATGTTCTTTCTTCTGTTGATTATTAATACTGGAAAATGAAGAAACCAGCATGGTTGCACAAAGATCTCTCTGATAAACTGAAAGACAAAAAGGATAAGTACAAGAAATGGAAAGAGGGACACATACCTAAAGCAGAATATCAGCACATAGCCTGAAACTGCAAAGATGAAGTCAGGAAAGCAAAGGCTGAGAATGAACAAAGACTTGCAACAAAAGTCAAAGATAATAATAAAAAAGTTTATTTCAACATATAAATAACAAAAAAAGTCAAGGAAACACTCAGTCCACTAAAGAGAGAAGATGGCAAGGAAGTAACAGACAGTAGAGAGAAAGCAAAGCTGCTTAACAAATTCTTTGCATCAGTCTTCACACAAAAACTATAGCCCAACATACCAAAAACATAACTGTAAAAGACAGACTAGAAATAAAAATTAAAATAAGCAAGAAAATGGTAAGAGAGCACCTGTCTGACCTTGATGAACATAAATCACCATGAGTTCTGAAGGAGCTGGCAGATGTTATCTCAGAACCATTGTATCATATCTTTAAAAAATCTTGGAGCACTGGGGAACTACCAGAGGATTGGAAAAGAGCTGATGTGGTTCCCATCTTCAAAAAAAGGGGGGGAAAAACAGACCCAGGAAACTACAGACCAATCAGCCTAACATCAATACCTGGAAAGATAGTGGGAAAAATAATCAAAAAACAGATCTGTGAACTTCTAGAAACAAATAAATTTATAACTAGTAGCCAGCACCAGTTTCTTAAAAACAGATCATGCCAAACCAATCTTATTTTATTCTTTGATAAAGCGACTAAATTAGTAGACCAGCGAAACACTGTGGACATAGTATACTTAGATTTCAGTAAGGCATTTCACAAAGTAGACCACAATCTACTGCTTGGTAAGCTAGAAAAAGGTGGAATAGATAACATCACCACCAGATGGATTTGTAGCTGGCTGACAAACCGTATTCAGCAAGTAGTCCTCAATGGTACTACATCCACACGGAGAGAAGTAAGCAGTGGGGTACCACAAGGCTCTGTCTTAGGCCCAGTACTCTTCAATATCTTCATAAATGACTTAGATGAGAGAATAGAAGGGGAACTCATCAAATTTGCCAATGACACTAAGCTGGCAGGAATAGCCAACACCCCAGAAGACAAGCTCAGGATCAAAAAAGATCTTGACAGACTTAAACAATGGTCCCTATCCAACAACATGAAATTTAATGTGGAGAAAAGCAAGGTTTTACACCTGGGTAGGATAAACCAAAGTTACAAGTACAGATTAGGTGAAACCTGGCTTAAAAACAGTAACTGTGAGAGGGACCTTGGAGTCCTAGTGAACGATTACTTAAACATGAGTTAGCAGTGTGCGGCAGCAGCCAAAAAAGCTAATACAATCCTTCGTTGTATAAACAGAGGCATAGAATCAAAATCACGTGAAGTATTAGCACTGCTTTATAAAGCCTTAGTTAGACCACACCGGGAATACTGCATCCAGTTTTGGTCACCACATTAGAAAAAAGATGTTGAGACTTTGGAAAAAGTGCAAAGAAGAGCAGCTAAGATGATTAAAGGCCTGGAGACTAAAACATATGAAGAACGGTTACAGGATTTGGGTTTGGCTAGTCTAGAGAAAAGAAAGACTAAGGGGGACATGATAGCAGTATTCCAGTATTTGAGGAGCTGCCACAAAGAGGAGGGGGTCAATTTATTTTCCAAAGCACCAGAGGGCAGGACAAGAAACAATGGATGGAAACTAATCAAGGAGAGAAGCAACCTGGAATTAAGGAGCAACTTCCTAACAGTGAGAACAATTAACTATTGGAACAGCTTGCCTTCAGACATTGTGGGTGCTTCATCACTGGAGTTTTTTAAGAAAAGACTTGACAGTCACTTGTCTGAAATGGTATAGGACCTCCTGCTTGAGCAGGGGGCTGAACTAGAAGACTTCCACCTTTCCAGCTCTATTCTGATTCTGAACATCTATTTTTATTGCACATGGTCATGCCCCTGCCTATAATCCTTAGGCCCATTATTTTCATAGATGCATATTTGCATGCATCATTTTCATGCAAGGATATTCCCCACCATCACCACTACCACAATCAAATGTTACATATATTTTAGGAAATGGAGAGGCCACTTGGACAATTTTTGAGAACAAAGAACCCATAGCATAGGAAGATGCTATAGAGAGGAAGGAACAGGGAAGATATTTAGCCAGTCAGTCTTCTTTAGAGGCTGAAATAAATGATAATTGTGTCCCTTCCAAGATCATTGTCAGTCAAATTACTCATTTATTTTTTTCTCATAAATAGGCATGTATTGGATTGACCCCAACCAAGGCTGCAATCTGGATGCCATCAAAGTCTACTGTAATATGGAGAGTGGAGAGAGTTGTGTCTACCCAACTCAGGCCACTATTTCTCAGAAGAACTGGTACATCAGCAAGAACTCTAAGGAGAAGAAACATGTCTGGTTTGGAGAGACTATGACTGATGGTTTCCAGGTGAGAAAGGACAGATTAAGAAACAAGTTGTTTTCTAGATGTTGCTGAGTTTTTTTTCTACAGGAGATAAGGTAAATGCTATTTCACCTTTTTCTTTTGTTAGTTTGAATATGGTAGTGAGGGATCCATCCCAGCTGATGTTGCCATTCAACTGACCTTCTTGCGCCTTATGTCTACTGAGGCTTCTCAGAACATCACCTACCACTGCAAGAACAGTGTAGCTTACATGGACCAACAGACTGGAAACCTGAAGAAGGCGCTGCTCCTCCAGGGCTCTAACGAAATTGAGATCAGAGCAGAGGGCAACAGCCGTTTCACCTATGGAGTCATTGAGGATGGCTGCACAGTGAGTCTTCAAGTCCTTTAGCTGGGGCAGCTGGCTTGAAGCAAAACACAAGGACATCACTTGCTTTTTAAAATTGTCCTAGACCTAAGCAGAAATACCTGAATATGTTATATATTGTTGTATGTGTGGAAAGGAAATTTTTTCTTCTCCCTGCATCAAGTTACTAAAGCTTTTGCCATATTTTGAATCCGGAATTAATACCTAGGAAGATGTTAGATTTAAAAGGCAGAAATTATGTAACAGTCAAGTCAAAGACTGGAAAATAACAAGTCTTTTCTGAATGAAATAGGAAGGGGAAGGAGTATTGGGTATGTTCGCTACCTTGAGGGTGGGATAAAAAGTCTAAAAAAAAAGATATCGCCTCCATTTAGATCTTTACAGAACAGCAAAATGTCCACACTTGTAGCTAAGTCTCAACCAAGATTCTTAGGGCTGGGAGCTGCTATGCACTTGAAAGTTAAGGAATAGAGCAAGATGAGAAGGCTTGATGGTTCCCCTAACCATTTATGCAAATTTAAGAGATTTAAATTTCAAAGCTCCAGTTCTTTTATAGCCCAGATCTCTAGATGACATTTTACTTATACCAAGAAACCTGAGAAAACATATACAGCATTTGTAATTTCATTCCATTTTCATTTCCTTTACAGAGTCACACCAACAGTTGGAAAAAGACAGTCATTGAATATAAGACAACAAAAACTTCCCGGTTGCCCATCATTGATGTGGCTCCCATGGACATTGGTGCTCCAGACCAGGAATTTGGCTTTGATGTTGGACCAGTCTGCTACTTGTAAACCCCAAAGGAAACCTGACAGTTTTAAAAATAAAATAAAAAACAGCTAAAAAAGAAGGAAATTTCACATGGACTTAAATTTGTGTCTTTTTCTATCCATCATCTCTAAAACTATTTTCATTTCCATTAAAAAAACTGAAAAAGTATCAAATCAAAATAGCAAAAATAAAAGACTTTTGAAAAATAATTAAGGAATTGCATCCATTTACTTGACCTTTTAAATTAAAATCACCAAAGACAGAATGGCCTGATTTTACTTTCTTCATTATTTAAATCATCTAATATCTTGTGATCACTATTTGCACATTCCAAATAAATATATAGAGATACCATACAAAATGATAAAAATCAGTACCAACTAAGGAACACCTGAATATTAACTACAACTCGGGGGTGGGGGGGAATGTTGTTTCCAAACCAACAAAAAAGCAATGGTAAACTAGTGGTACAGCCTGCCCATAACTTCTTCCTAATTATTATAAATTTACCCTTTAACCTGGAGGTAAACCACCCATCCACCCACCCCAAACATTTCCCTATAGGCCCTCTTTCTCTACTGGCAATTTTACATTTTTATTTGTTTTTATACAGAGCAATACCACAGAAAAGATTATTCTTTCAGCCACTGTAAGTGTACATATTTTCCTGTTTTGTTCAGTCGGTAATAGGAATTTGATTAACCTTAAATATAGGTGTGACAATGAGTGATTTTCAACACAAATACCAATTTTGATAAGTGTTAACAGTAAATAATGCCTGGTATACCTGCAAAAAAGGTTGAAGGTTATTTTTTAAAAAGCAGAACAGGTGGAGAAAATAGGTTTAAGAGCTACAAATATGTTGTCAGTGAACAAGTGAAGAAAAATAAATGACTAATACAGAAAGCAGAGAAAATGTAATGTTAAACGTATATTATTGTTGTATGGACAACAATATGGGGTAGTTTTGGAGTTTTCTTCAATGTTATCACCAGGTTGTGGGGGAGCAGGGAACAGGGCAGATTTAGTGAAGTTTAGTGAATGGTGCTAACTGTGTTTACTTTTACTTTTATTCTTTTAGTCTGCTACTGTATGTTAATAATGTTCAGGTCCCATAGAATTATTTCTGAAGTGGTGAAACTATAACAACTTTTGCTCCAAGCAAATTCTATTGCTAAGTGTGCCCTGTTTAGTGTTATAGAAATTAAAGCATTAGAAGGTGAAAAAGTAGAATTAATTTCTTGCTGCCCAAAGATACTTGTGAATTTTCAAAAGGTGCTAATTTTCTTAACAAGCAAAAAAATCCAGGATGACAAAAAAAAACATTGCTACAAGCTATCCAGGTCTTAATATTTTCTGTTGTTCTCTTGTAAAGCAGGTAGATTCCCTTTTGGCTTTCCTTTTCTTCCCATTCATCCAGGTCTTCACCACCATCCCTCTGGTCACCTTAACTCTTCTTTTTATCCTGTGGGTTCAAGTTCAAGCAAATCCATTCTTTTCTGTATCAAGAAGGAGATGTTCTAGGGAGTATGACTGACCAAAGATTTTATACCTATTTTGTTTATGTATAATAATTTGAGATGTTTTTAATTATTTTGACTGCTGAAATAAAGCATGTGAAATGATCCAAATACACCAGTTGTTCTTTAGACTTTTCTGTCATGGAAGGCCAGGAGATGGTTGGGGTGATGACTGGTGGTGGGGATTGGGATCATAGTTGCTACACAATTTGGACATGTCGATACTTACAAGCATAAAAGCCTATCATATTCTTAGGCTTAGGCACCTAACAAAAAGAACCAAACACTCCATTAACTCTCCCCTACAGTGTCTTTAAACAATCAGGGTTGCTACTATAGATAAGGATGAAATCATGGTCTCATTTGATGTCACAGCCCTGTTCATGTCTATAGATCCAGAATTAGCCAAAGAATCCATGACCGCATTGCTTCACAACACAACTGACTTAACTGAATACACAAAGATCAAAACACCCAGGATTATGGATCTCATAAACCTCTGATTAACTACATACTGTACTTCCAATTTGATAGACAAATTTACCAACAAATTAAAGGGACACTTGTGGGATCACTGCTTTCAAGACTTATAGTGGAGGTTGTCATGCAACATCTAGAAGCCATAGCACTTCCATAAATACAACCCAAAATATGCATCAGATATGTAGATGACACCTTCACCATAATAAAAAAGAACAATATATTAAGCCACAAAAAACCGAACCAAAATTAAAGCTAACCAAGTTTAGAAAGATTGGTCTTTCATAACACTAACAAACCAAGTTATGCAACACAGTCTATTGCTGCAGAGCAGCAGTGACCACTCTAGCAATGCAACTATCTGAACAGAAGGATCAGCTGGCCTAGAACTGTCCTTTTTCCTTTTCCTTTTTTCTTTCAGAAACAAAAGAAGGCCAGCCAGCTCATTCTAAAGGCCATGTCATTCCATCACTTCCAGGGTGATGGAAGCCATAATTTAACCCCCAAACTGGGGTGTCTTCTTTTGCTTTTGAAAGAAGAATACAGGGCAAATGGGCCTTTCTGAACCAAGAAGACATGTTGCCTCCAACAACTATCTTCCCCAATCATCTGTGGGTCCATATGAGGAGAGCTAGTTGGCAAGAAGGAGTAGCAGGCAATGTGAGGAAAGGAATGTAATCTAAGCCAGGGCTTTTCAACCAGTGGTACGGGTACCACCTGTGGTACATTGGCACCTGGCAGGTGGTATGCGACCATCCTAGAAAAGTGGTAGCAGGGGAGGGGAATGAGCTGAACCGGTGGCAGCACCGCACAAGCCTGAGCAAGCGATGATGGGAGCTGCAGGGCTGTCAGGGCTCAGTCGAAGCGGCAGGATCAACACCACTTTCCAGCTGATCGGCGCTTCTTCGGGGCTGTCAGGGCTCAGCAGAAGCGCCAGGATCAGCACCAGGCTCCAGCTGGAGCTTGGCACCTATCCTGGCGCTTCTGCTGAGCCCAGAAGCACCAATCAGCTGGAATCTTGCAGCATCTCCAGGGTCTTGTGATTTACATTCAGATGCTTGGCAACTGATTCATATTTATGGTGGTCACAGTGTCCCAGGGTCATGTGATGTGACCAAAACCTGCTGCAACCACGCAGCAGATGGGGGGAATAAAAAACAAACACCCCACCCCCACCCCCACTGCCAGTCCTCAACAGAAATGCTCACAACAATGAAAACCTTGAACAGGAGGAAGAGCGCCATCGGGTGGGCAGGCAGGTGTCTTGCTTGGCTGTGACTTGGGAGGCACTTTTTCAGTGCCGTTGTAACTTTGAACAGTCACTAAGTGAACTGTTGTAAGTCAAGGACTACCTGTACTTCATCATTTTTTTTCCTTTTTTTTGGTCAAGTTTTTGACACCTTGCTAGGCAACTGGTGGTACTCGGATGTTGCCATATCCTAAAAGTGGTACAATGGGTGAAAAGGTTTTTTTTTTAATTCCATTTATATCCCGCCCTTCTCCGAAGACTCAGGGCGGCTTACAAGCTTAGCAGTAGCCTTCATTCTATGTATATGCCTGCTTATTAGGGCTTTTGCTCCCCCCCAAGCGGCATTATTACAAAGTCAGCTTAATTGCCCCCAACAATCTGGGTCCTCATTTTACCTACCTCGGAAGGATGGAAGGCTGAGTCAACCTTGAGCCTGGTGGGATGCGAACCTTCACTAATTGCAGGCAGCTGGTGTTACTTAAGGAGGCATTAGCCCACTGCTCCACCAAGGCTCCACCAAGGTTGAAAAGCCCTGGCTTAAACTGGCCAGAGGAATTCCTAGTGAGTTGCTTCCTGGTGAGTAACCTACATTAGAGACCGTGGCATTCTGGAAAGATCTCAAAGATGCCTCAGTTGCCTAAATACCAACCCTTCCCACCTTTGCCCTCCATTCCACAATCTTTTTTTTTATTGAAAAGTTTTACAGTGCATTTTATCTTTAACAATCCCCCCCTCCCCCCACCCCTACCTAACCCTCCCTATCCCTCCCCCCCATTCCCCCTCCCCCCGACTTCCCAGAGCTAAGTACAAGGTATAAAAACAAAGAACAATCATAAACATCCATATGCTAAAAACAATAAACTATTAATTCTATCGCCCTCTAGCTCATATAAAATGACTACAAGCAATACTAATGTTACATATAAAAAGAAAAAAAAAGAAAAAAGAAAAGAAAACTTATTCAAATGCTAAGTGAAACTTTTTAGTCCCATATTTGTTCTGAATATAATCAATCCACTTTTTCCACTCCATAATATAACGTTCTTGCGAATGATCTTTCAAGTAAGCCGAGATCTTTGCCATTTCGGCCAGGTCAGAAACCTTTAGAGTCCATTCTTCTATAGTCGGCAGTTCCTCCTTTTTCCAATAAGAGTCTTGCAGCTGTAATTAAATTCAACATCAACTTAATGTCCACAACAGTAGCATCTGTAATTATGCCCAGCAAAAACAATTGCGGACAAAACTTTATCCTTTGCTTAAAGATCTTTTGCATATTCCACCAAATTTTTATCCAAAAAGCCTTAACCTTTTTGCAGGTCCACCATATATGAAAATAGGTTGCATCTTCACCACCACATCTCCAACATTTAGGTTGATAATTCGGATACGTAGTCACATCATGTTTGAAGCCTACGTTTATGTTTTCTATTGCATGTTTTGGAATTGCCCACAACGGCATCTTGCAATCTAACTTATGTCTATACTTCTTCCAAACTCTCAACAATGCCTGTCTTAAAATATGCACTTTAAATACATTATCTACCTTCTTATCATACAACAAATATGCATGCCAGCCAAATAACAAGTCGTGGCCCTCAAGATTTAATAATCTCCCTTGTGTCAAATTAACCCAATCACTTATTCCTGACAACGCAGCAGCTTCATAATATAATTTAAGATTAGGCATTTTAAGTCCACCTCTTTCACGAGTATCCTGCATAATCTTAAGTTTAACTCGTGGCCTTTTCCCCGCCCAGACAAATTTATTGATACCCCGTTGCCATTCTTCCAAATTAGAGTCTTTTTTAAGAATCGGTATCATTTGGAATAAAAATAAAAATTTAGGCAGGACATTCATTTTCACTGCTGCAATTCTTCCCAGTAAAGACAATTGCAATTTTTCCCAACTCTCCAATTCTTTTTGAATTTTTCCCCATAACTTTTCATAATTATTTTTATATAACTTTGCATTTGAGGGTGACAAATACACCCCAAAATATTTGACCCTTTTAACAATCTCAAATCCAGTTAATCCTTCTAAAAGGGCCTTTTGCGGTGTTGTCATGTTTTTAGCCAAAATTTTTGTTTTTTGTACATTAACCTTAAATCCAGAAACCTTCCCATATTGCATTATTATCTCCATCAGGTCCACAACAGAGTTTTCTGGCTGAGTCACCGTAACAACCAGATCGTCTGCAAACGCCCTCAGTCTATAATCCTGATCTCTAATTTGAATACCCTTAATTTTTTCCGAGTTCCGTATTTTTATCAATAATATCTCCAATGTTAAAACAAATAATAAAGGTGATAACGGACACCCTTGTCTTGTGCCCTTCTCAATATTGCATACTTCAGTCAAACTATTATTAACTATTATTCGGGCAGTTTGTTTTTGATATAATGCCCTAATTGGTTGTAAAAATTTATCCCCAAAATTCATTTTATCTAAAACTTTCATCAAAAATTGCCAATTCAATTGATCAAAAGCTTTTTCAGCATCTAAAAAAATTAGCGCAGCAGGGATCTGGTTGTTCCTTTCCAAAAACTCCACCACATCAACTATATGCCTCACATTATTTTTCATTTGTCTACCACTAATAAACCCGGTTTGATCCCCATGAATCATCTGTTGCAAAACCCTCATCAGTCTATTAGCTAACACCTTGGCAAATATCTTGTAGTCTGTATTTAAAAGTGATATTGGTCTGTAGTTTTTTACTTGAGTAGCATCTTGATCTTCCTTCAGAATCAAAGAAATAAAAGCAGTTCTCCAAGACGGAGGCACCTTTCCCCCCTCTGAATTGTCTGAAACAATTCCCTTAATGGCTTTATCAGCTCCAATTGTAAATGTTTGTAGTAGATCGCAGTCAGACCATCCATACCTGGCACTTTATCCAACTTCAATTCCTTAATTGCTATAAAAATTTCTTCTTCTGTTATCAATTGATTAATCTCCTCCTTTTGTTCTTGTGTAAGGACCGGGATGCTAGCATTCTTCAAATATACATCAATGTCTGTTTCATTAATCTTCTCCTTAACATATAGTTTAGAATAAAAATCCACAAAGGCTTCCTTAATAAGATCCTGTTGAAACACAACCTTTCCTTTGTATTCAATTTTATCTATATTAGAAGCCCTTTGTTTTTTCCTTAACCTGTAGGCTAGCCACCTACCTGGTTTATTGGCATTGCAAAAAGTATTATGCCTAGCAAACCGTAAGTTAGTTGCCACCTGATCATCCATCAGCTTATCAAATTGTCCTCTTAGCAGTTTAATAACCTCCTTAATCTTCGCATCCAATGGGTTCAAAATTAGGGCCTTCTCTTTTTCCCTAATTTCATTCTCCAGTTCTTTCCTTCTAACTTCCAAATTACGTCTATATTTATTGTTCATATATATTAACACCCCTCTCATATAAGCTTTGCTAGCATCCCAAACCATGTCCATAGAGGTATCCTTGTTCATATTAATTTCAAAAAAATCCTTCATCTGCTTTTTACATTCTTCCACATTTCTCTGGTTTCTAAACAAATTCTCATTTACGCGCCAGGAGCGCCTATCTCTATTGTCCTACCTCCATTCCACAATCTTGTCAAGATATGAGGGAGAATTTTGGAGGAATGGCAAAAAGGTATTAATAAATTTGTTTGGGCAGGGAAAAAGCCACGAGTTAAATTTAAGATAATGCAAGATACGCGTGAAAGAGGTGGTCTTAAAATGCCTAATTTTAAATTATATTATGAGGCTGCTGCTTTATCATCAATTAGTGACTGGTTTAATTTAACACAAGGGAGATTATTAAATCTTGAGGGTTATGACTTGTCATTTGGCTGGCATGCATATCTATTGTATGGCACAACAGCTCCCTTTGTTCTTGGATGAAGCTGATTATCTAGACCCGTACCAATCGGGCTTCAGGCCCGGGTACAGCACGGAGACGGCATTGGTCGCACTGGTGAATGATCTCTGGAGGGCTCGGGACAGGGGTTGCTGCTCTGTCCTAGTCCTTTTAGACCTCTCAGCGGCTTTTGATACCATCGACCATGGTATCTTGCTGCGACGTTTCAGGGGGTTGGGAGTGGGAGGCACAGTTCTCCAGTGGTTCTCCTCCTACCTTCTGGGACGTTCGCAGTCGGTGTTGGCAGGGGGACAGAGGTTGACCTTGAGGCCTCTCATTTGTGGAGTCCCTCAGGGATCGGTCCTCTCGCCTCTCCTGTTCAACATCTACATGAAGCCGCTGGGCGAGATCATTCGTGGTTTTGGAGTTGGGTATCATCAGTATGCTGATGATACCCAGCTTTTTATTTCGACCCCAAACCACCCCAGTGATGCCCTCGACGTGATGTCCCGCTGCCTGGAGGCGGTCCGGGTCTGGATGGGGAGGAACAGGCTTCGGCTCAACCCTGACAAGACTGAGTGGCTGTTCGTGCCGGCATCCCGGGAAATTCCAATTATTCCATCTCTAGCCATGGGGGGTGAGCTATTACCCCCTGTAGATAGGGCACACAACTTGGGGGTCCTTCTAGATTCACAGCTCTCTTTGGAAGAGCATATTGGAGCTGTGACTAGGGGGGCCTTTGCCCAGGTTCGCCTGGTGCGCCAGTTGCGACCCTATCTGGACCGGGATGCCTTGTGTACAGTCACTCATGCGCTCGTGACCTCTCGTCTAGACTACTGTAATGCTCTCTACATGGGGCTGCCTTTGAAGCCCACTCGGAGGCTTCAACTGGTGCAGAATGCAGCCGCGCGAGTTGTACTGGGAGGCGCGATCTAAAAACTTATCTATTTGAGCAATCTGACCTGGTCTGATGGGTTAGGGTTGGGGTTTTAAACATGTTCTTAATTATTGTTTTAAATTTTAAATTTGGGCATTATATTTAATTGTATTTTAACGTTTATATTCTGTTTTTTATATTTATTGCCCTGTACACCACCCTGAGTCCTTCGGGAGAAGGGCGATATAAAAATATAATTAAATAAAAAATAAATAAATAAATAAGAAGGTGGATAATGTGTTTAAGATACATATATTAAGGTATGCTCTGTTGCGAGTCTGGAAAAAATATAGACATAAGTTAAATTATAAGATACCAATTTGGACAATACCGAAACATGCAATAGAAAATATAAATGTTGGATTTAAACATGATGAGACTACATATAAGGAAATGTTAAGGTTAGAAAGGAATGTATGGCAATTAAAGCCATATAATATTTTAAAAGAAGAAAAGATTGTACAAACTTGGTTCCAGTATGGGCAGTTACAGGCAAGATGGAAAGAGGATCAGAAAGTTGGTTTCTCGATAACTGATGAAAATTTGGTAAAACAAATTAGAGATGAAGGTCAAGCACATATAAGAAGGATATATAATGCATTGATAGAAATTGACTCAGAAACGGAACTTGTTAAAGATTGTATGATAAAGTGGGCCCAGAACTTTCAGGAGGTTATAACAATGGATACTTGGGAAAAGATTTGGGTTAGAAATGTAAAATTTACACAGGCCCAAAATGTAAGAGAGAATTTTTATAAAATGTTTTATAGGTGGCATTTAGATCCTAAAAAACTAGCAAGTATGTATCCGAACTGTCAGCCCAAATGCTGGAGGTGTGGTTGTGATGATGCAATGTATTATTATATATGGTGGACTTGTAAAAAAGTCAAAGCTTTTTAGATTAAAATTTGGTGGACCATGCAGAAGATATTTAAGAAAAAGTTAAGGTTTTCTCCACAGTTATTTCTGTTGGGTATTATTACAGATTTTACTGTCATAGACACTAAATTGATGTTGAATCTAATCACGGCAGCAAGACTTTTAGTAGCGCAATATTGAAAGAAGGAGGAACTGCCGACTATAGAAGAGTGGACTCTGAAAGTTTCTAACCTGGCGGAAATGGCAAAGATTTCAGCATATTTGAAAGAACAATCGCAACAGAGATATATTGTGGAATGGAGAAGATGGATTGAATATATTCAGAATAAATATGGGACTAAAAAGTTTCATTTAGCATTTGAATAAGTAGTGGTTTTATATGATGTATTATTAGTTATTTGTTATCTGTTAGTAATATAATTATGACTAGGGAGAGTTAAAGTGCGATAGAATTTATTGTTTTATTTTTATTGTTAGCATATTCTAGCTTATGTTTGTATCACTATACCCTGTATTCAGCTCTGGGAAGTCGGGGAGGGGGGAGGGGAGGGGAGGGGAGGGGAGGGTTGGGGAGAGGGGAGGGGGAGGAGGGAGTTTTTTGTATTTAAAAATGTATTGTAAAACTTTTCAATAAAAAAAAGATATGAGGGAGAAAATGTAGGTGAAATGGCGAATCAGTCTTGACACAGAGTTCCCCAACCTTTCCAGGTTGGTGGCCCGGAGTGGGGGGGGGGAGAGAGGGAAAGGGGATGTTTTTTTTGTGGGGGAGGCAGGCGCATGTGAGCATACGTGTGCCACGTGAATGCCTGTGACATTTGTGGTGACACTCGTATGAGTGGGGCCACAAGCACCCACAACGAGGTTCGTACAACTGGGATTATGAGTGCCTGTGATGATGTGAGTGTGAGTTGGACTGCAAGCACCCATGATGATGCTAGTGTGAGTGGGGCTGCAACCACCCACGACCCTTTCAGCGACCCTCACGCAAGTGGGGCAGTGTGGGTGTGGACGCATGCACAGTGACAGGCCACTCATATGGCCCAGTGGCAATTAGGCCATGGCCTAGTAGTGGGCCATGGCCCACAGGTTGGGGACCCCTGTTTTAGAGGATCTCAAACTGCTCACAGTGCAAGGCAAATAACACCTATCCATCTGACAAGCACTTTTTGAGTGTTTAGGTCACGACAACACAAGTGGGATCTCTATGATGTTGACTTTCTCCACTATGATATCATGAGTGCAGATCACATCCTTGACTCCTCCTTAGTTGTTTTTATTTTTATTTTTCAAAAAAACTAGAAAGTATTAAGTAAATAAGTGAGAGTGGTCCCTAGACAATATTACCACAATGTTCAATAATTAAAACAGAGAAAAGGGTGTTTTTTGAAATAGGATCAGAGTAGATTTGGGAAAATGGGATGCTTAGATCAGGGCTTTTCAACCTTTTCACCCATTGTACCACTTTTAGGATATGGCAACATCCGAGTACCACCAGTCGCCTAGCAAGGTGTCAAAAACCTGATGACCAAAAAAAAAAGGAACAAAGTGATGAAGTACAGGTAGTCCTCGACTTACAACAGTTCACTTAGTGACTGTTCGAAGTTACAAAGCCACTGAAAAATGTGCCCCCCAAGCCACAGCCAAGCAAGACACCTGCCTGCCCACCCAACGGTGCTCTTTCTCCTGTTCAAGGTTTTCATTGTTGTGAGCATTTCTGTTGAGGATTGGCAGTGGGGGTGGGGTGGGGGGGTGTTTGTTTTTTATTCCCCCTGTCTGCTGGGTGGTTGCAACAGGTTTTGGTCACATCATATGACCCTGGGATACTGTGACCACCATAAATATGAATCAGTTGCCAAGCATCTGAATGTAAATCACAAGACCCTGGTGATGCTGCAACATTCCAGCTGATCAGCGCTTCTTCTTGTCACTGCATTTTTTTAGTTTTGCCAGCTTCGCTCATTTCTATCTGTACATTTTCCCCTGCTCTCTGCAGCTGTGTTCCTATCTTATCATGTAACCATAGTGACTCTCATATGTCCAGCTATGTTATGGTTTCTTACTGTTTTGTGCGCATGCCTAGAAAAAGTTTCTCACAATTACTTCTTACACTTTTCTCTTCTGCCTGATGAGAGAATGTAGTCAGTTTAGGTCTTTTGTTTTCTCATTAAAGGTTTTACAATAGAATATGCCTTGGATTTCTTTTCTTTGATATTGACCATGCAAATGAACCACGGTCCATCCTCCTCTGGTCGGAATGTTAATTGTTCTGCGACATTTGGTATCGAGGATGGTTTGTTTTTATTTTCAAGATTTATTGATAGGCAATTAGCCAGGCAGTTAGTCCGGCACTGAGGAGGCTGTGATTAATTGCTGCAAATATGCCGAGGAAAAGGAGAAAGAAGAAGGCCGGTTATCAGTCTGCTGAGGAGGAAACAGCCGTTTCACAGAGGGATCTCCCTTCAAGTTTACAGACTCCGTTGGCATCGGCTACACGTCTTGGAGAAGCAGCCTCTGAGCCAAGGTCAGTTTCACCGTTTTCTGTTTTTGCAGACTCTCAAGCTGATGCCCCAGTAGTAACCTATGCTCATGGGGATCAGGCTGATTATGAGAGATTTGGTGCTAGACCTAAGGCTTCACTAGGGAAGGAAGTGATGTATTATCCTCCAAGCCCTGAGCAAACTGTGCAGGAGAAGGCTTTGCAAAGTTATTATGAACAAATTGAAGTTTTTGAGCAAGAGTTGCAAAACGCAAAGTTGTGTGCAACATGGTATAAAAAGCATGGGAGAGCCTCTGCTGGCATTGAGTTTTCAGAATCAGCCATTTTGCCTCCCTCTTCACAAGCAAAGCTGCACCCAAAAGGGATCGCCATTTTGCCTTCTTCCTCAAAGACAGAGGCACGCCCACAGTGGAATCTTGTGTCAGATGAATGGGAGCCTGACTGCCTGCTGTGTCAAATGACACGCGAGGATACAATGGTGCCTGAATCTAATGTTATAGCACCATCTGCTGGTGAGCCTGTTTTACAAGATGCATTTCAAAGAATGCAGAATGCATTTTCACAGATGTCCCTTCATCAGGCATCGCTCCAAGCTGCCACACCTCCTCATTCATTGGGAGCTTCAGCTAGAATGCCTATTAATACTGCTACTATTCAGGTTCCTGTCTCAGATGGAGCACAGCAGCCTTCAGCCCAAGTGCAGCCTCCACTGGTTCCTCAAATACAAAGGCGAGTGCTAACTGCAGGCCAACTTAATGTAGCAGCTCAAGCACCAGCACCTTCTGCTGGCCAGGGTGGCGTTGCAGCTTAGGTACAGCCACCCCCAGCACCAGTACCTGTAGCAGCTTCAATGCAACTGCCACAAGCCCTGGCACAGGGGCCACTGGTGCCCCCTGCTGGTTATGTCCGGATGGCACAGCCTGCACAACCAGCGCTTCCTGCAGGCCGAGTCCAATTCGCACAACCTGCACAGCCAGTACCCCAATTGCATGTTCCTCAACAGGCACCCTCTATTGTACCACTGGCTGGTGATTCAAAATTGAAGCGGTCAGGACAGAATTACAGGGCATGGGTCAGTGAAGTTGGACTTCTGCTTCATAGAGAAGGTACCCACATGATACTCCTGCCGAGCCATGGCCTCCTGACATATGGGACTTGAATAATAGAGCATGCACAATGTTATTGATGTCCATGGACACTGAATTGCAGCTCACATTTTCACAAGATGCAACTACCCAACAAATTTGGGCTCAATTAGAAGCATGTTACCGGCCTACGTCCATTGAGTCTACATGTTTGCTTTTGTCCGAGTTCCATGGTTCCAGATTAAAACCTGGTGAACATATTGGAGAACACTTAACTAAAATGAAAGGAATAAGAAAAGAACTGGGTGAAAAAGGCTATCCTATTGATGACTTTCAAATGATCAGCATTATCATTAACTCATTGAATTATGAATGGAAAGATGCTATTTCTAAGATTAATCAAGTGCCTATTGCTCAACGCACAGTGGATCATGTATGCAGAATTTTGACTGAAGAAGAGGCACTTATGCAAGCCGCGCCACATTTAAGGGAACCACCTGCATCAAAAGCTTCAGCGAGGCGTTCCTTCCGTGGAAGAGCCTACGTTCCAAGGATGCCAAGATGTTACATCTGCAATCGTGTGGGACATGCCACCCGGGATTGTCCCCAACGATTTCCAGCGCCCGTCATGTACCAGCCCAGAGGAACAGATTCCAGAGGAGGAAGAGGTAGAGGCGGACGACAAGGTCGTGGTCGTGGTCCCAGGTGTGATCCACAAGCTCCACTTGCCACATTGGTCGTAACCAACGATCCACAGCCTCAACCAGAGTACGACAGACGACTTCTTTGGACTTTGGACAGTGGAGCAGCATTACATGTTACCTACAGAAAAGAGCTTTACACAGAGATGCACGAGCCTGAACCTGAACTTCGTGAACTTTACTCTTTTTCAAATCATCCTGTTCAGGTTATGGGAAAAGGAACTGTTTATATTGAAGAGCTCGGTGCATTCATTCCTGATGTTTAGTACGTACCATCAGCTAATAGTAGTCTGCTTAGTCAGAGTCACTTGTCTAGGGTGTCAAAATTCCAGGTACATCATCTTGAAAAAGCAAGTTATGTAGTTAAAGATGGAGATATTGTTGCTGAAACCATGTTGATTGGTGGTGTTTATTACTTAAAGCCAAAGGCTAAGCCGCAAGAGCAGGCAAGTATACCAGTTCCAAAAAGGGAGAGCACAGGCCCAGTGAGAGATATCCCAGAGAGAGATACTGTTGCTACTCCAAAGGCTCCTAAAGCCAATAGAAGGACAAATAAGACACAGGTTGCTCACAGCAAGCCTGAGGTTCCTAATAAACATGCTAATGTTGAGAATTCACTAACAGGTAAACCTTTGCATTCCAGGTGTATCCATAAGTGGCAGAGAAGATTGGGTCATGCCAGTTTCCGTGTTCTGAAGAAGATGCCAGAGTTCGCAAGAGGTTTGGATCTAAAGGGATGTAAGGTGTTCTTGGACTGTGCTGTCTGCAAGAAAGCCAAATCTAAAGCAGCAACAATTCCAAAACGCGCTACATGCCTGTCAACACGCATTTTTGATTTGGTACACACTGACATAGTGGGTCCTTTTACACCAACAATTGGTGGTAAAAGATATTTCTTGACAATTGTTGATAATTACTCTAGATATGGATATGTATTTCCTATGAGAGAAAAATCTGACACCTTTCAGATCTTTAAAGACTTTGCCAATCTTGTCTATACCCAATTCGAAGTCGGCATCGCCAGGATTCAGAGTGATCGTGGTGCTGAATTCATGTCTCAGCGTTTTCAGGACTGGATGCGTAGGAACGGCATACTACACCAGACCTCAGCTCCTTACACTCCAGCTCAAAACGGAGTGGCAGAATGCAGAAATGGGGTTCTGCAAACCATGATGCATTGCCTCCTTGAAGATGCTAACCTCAGTCTTCCATACTGGGGTGAAGCTATTAAATATGCTAATCATATCATCAACCGTACTTGGAGTAGTGTGATAAATCAGACCCCTTATTTCATGTTATATGGACACAAGCCTGACCTCTCACATCTTCATATTTTTGGTTCCTACGCTATGGTCAATATTCCTTTAGCCCAAAGAAGCAAAAAGAATGAGATTTATGGGCATTGATGATAATTCAAAATGGAGCAAATATATTGACTCTCATCATGTCATAGTGATTTCACAATCTGCTATTTTTGAGGAAGATGCTGACTGGTCCAGGATTCATTCTAACAATCCTGGAGTGTTTTTTCCTAGAGATGATGCTGCTGATGCCACGCAGCCTGATGATCAAGATGCACAGGCGAATGTTCCTTCCACGAGTTCTTCTCAAACCATTGTTCCATCTTCACAAGCCACCGATGCTGCTGCTGGCGACGATGATGAAGACGAGGACGAAACGGAAGAAGAATGGACGGTTGTTCCGAGACGTTCCAAGAGGACCACAAAGGGAATCCCTCCAAAACGTTATTCGTGGCAAGTAACAAAAACACCTGTACCTTTGATTTGTAATGTTACACTTCCTCCTGAGAAGTTCACACAGATCAAACATCTTCCTGAATCAGAGCAAGATAAATGGTTTGAGGCAATGCAGGCTGAAATGGACAGTCTAAAGAAACTTCAAGTGTTTACACCTGCAAGCCCTCCAGCTAACAAGAAAGTTATTGGCACTCGATGGGTCTACAGAATTAAGAAGAAGCCAAATGGTGAGTCGTTGTACAAGGCCAGACTTGTAGCCCAGGGTTTCGCTCAACACTATCCTGAGGACTACACAAATACCTATTCACCCACAGTGCGGACTGAGAGTGTGAAAATCGCCTTAGCCACTGCAACTATCCTTGGTCTAGAAGTTTTCCAGTTTGATGTTGAAACGGCTTATCTACACGCTGATCTAGATGAAGAAATTTATGTGAAAGGTCCTCCAGGTTTCCGACAGCAAGAAAGGGATACTTGGTTTCTACACAAAAGTCTTTATGGTCTGAAACAGTCTGGTTTAATGTGGTACTTATGTCTTTCTGACAAACTAAATTCAATGTGCTTTATTAAGTCCAAAACAGATGAATGCGTGTTTACAAAAAGTTCTGATAAAAGGTATGAGATAATTCTTGTTTATGTTGATGATATTGTTTATATTGGTCCAAATAAGCAGATGAGTGAATGTTTTGCTAAAGCTTTACAACAGTTTTTCACATTGAGGTCTTTAGGACATATTAACACTTATTTAGGTGTTCAAGTTACCAAAACTCAGAAGGGGTTCAGCCTTACACAAGAAGATAAGATTGAACAACTATCGCATCACTGCAACATGAAGGATGCTAAACCAGTGGGTACACCCATGCAAACCGATTTTCACAACTTGACACATGAACCAAGTCCTGAGTTCGAGGATCAAACACTTTATCGCTCAGTCATTGGGTCGCTGCTATATATTAGTAGTTGGACTAGACCTGACATTGCACTTAGTGTTAATCTCCTATCACGACACGTAGGCAAGGCAAAACAGTTTCATTGGACATGTGTTAAGAAATTATTGAGATACCTAAAACACACCAAAGACATGAAGTTATTGTTAGAACCCACACATACTGACTATGCAGATTTATGTTGTTATGCAGATTCTGATTGGGCAAGTGATAAAATATCACGTAAAAGCACTTCAGGTTATATGATGTGTTTAAATGGATGTCCTGTTTACTGGCATGTGCGTAAACAGACTTTTGTTTCTTGTTCTTCTACTGAAGCTGAATATGCTTGTGTTTCAGATGCATGTAATTCTCTAACGTGGTTTGATGCCTTAGTCACAGATATCTGGACACCTCCGATTCGACCAATCACTGTGATGGAGGACAACGAATCTGTGGTTTATATATCTGAGAATCGCTTTACAGGTTCCAGGTCTAGACACATTAACATCCGTTACCAAAACATAAGACAAGTAGTTAAACAGGGTTTTGTGCCTACACATGACCAAATTGCTGATATGTTGAACAAGCCACTTCCTACAGCCCAACACGAGTATCTGCGCAAGAAGATGTGCCTTATCTGATTTTCTGCTTTGCTGACAAAAGATGTCACTGCCGTTTTTTTAATTTTGTCAGCAGCTCGTTTCTGTCTGTACATTTTTTCCTCCGCTCTCTGCACCTGTGTTATTATCTTATCATGTAACCATAGTGAATCCAGCTATGTCCAGCTATGTTATGGTTTTAGACTGTTTTGTGCGCATGCCTAGAAAAAGTTTCTCACAGTTTCTTCTTACTTTTCTCTTCTGCCTGATGAGAGAATGTAGTCAGTTTAGGTCTTTTGTTTTCTCATTAAAAGTTTTACAATAGAATATGCCTTGGATTTCTTTTCTTTGATATTGACCATGCAAATGAACCACGGTCCATCCTCCTCTGGTTGGAATGTTAATTGTTCCACAACATTTCTGGGCTCAGCAGAAGTGCCAGGATTGGCGCCAAGCTCCAGCTGGAACCTGGCGCTGATCCTGGCGCTTTCGCTGAGCCCTGACAGCCCCGAAGAAGCGCTGATCTTGGTGCTTCCATTGAGCCCTGACAGCCCTGCAGCTCCCGCCATCTCTCACTCAGGCTTGTGTGGTGCTGCCACCAGTTCAGCTCATTCCCCTCCCCCGCTACCACTTTTCTAGGATGGTCGCATACCACCTGCCAGGTGCCAATGTACCACAGGTGGTACCCATACCACTGGTTGAAAAGCCCTCGTTTAAGCAGCTGGCCAACTCCCAGAATTCCTCAGTGTATTCAACTACTGGTCATCACCCTTGCTTCACCATCTTTATGTGCTCGCAGGCTTTCTTATCTGTAAGGCGGTCTTCAAAACATCACTGGAGGGGTGCCAAAAACCAGTTAAAATTTCTCAGCTCCAGAGCATTGCAGTTATAGAGGGTCACCATCCAGTCAGCTGCTATGTCTTCTAGCGCTAGAGTAACCACTCTGACTTCCTCCTCATCTGTAGGCAGCGTTCTCCCATATATCTCCATGTACGTCAATACCTGCGCTAGGAAGAACCCCAATTTCTTGGGTTTCCCGTCGAATTTCACCCCCTTCAGAATTAGCTTCACCTCCGCTGGTTGGGGTATGGCCCCTCTGGGTTTTTGGGGCAGCCGTGCCTGTTGTGCTGCTGCTGCAGGGGGAGCGGTGGTCGCCACCGCCACAGGCACCACTAGTTCTTCTTCACCTGCTTCTTCCTCTGCTTCTTCCTCCAATTCTGATTGCTGTTTCAGCTGGGCTTTTAGCTCCTCAGAGGACTCTCGCACATATTTCATTGTCTGGTTTAAGATGGCTTTCATCATTTCCGATTTTGGATCCACTAACTCCTTTTCAGGAGGGGTAGGCTCTGGATTTTTCTTCTTTGCTTTCTTTTTTCTTCCACCTCATGTGAGAGTTACTTTCAGAGCCTTCTTTCTTTCTGACCCTGAGCGACCACCTGGCTTGATCACCTTCTGCCAGAGGTTCATCCACTCCCAGGTCCCTGGAAGTGCTTTCCCCAGGGTCTGCCAGAAGAATATCTCCACTCAAGCTCTCCATCTCACCCTCTTCCATTTTGCCGTTAGGAAGGGACACATTGGTTGCGACCCACCTTGGTAGGGCAGCTGCCTCTCCGGTCTGGGCACTATGTAGACCTCGCCTTATGTAAGGACCTACCTCAGCTAAGCCAACCAAGAAAGAAGAACTCTTGAAACAGGCATTGTCTCAAAAGGAACTTTTATTAGCGGCTAGTTACAGCAGGGAATCAAGGTGAGGTCTGAGAGGAAAACCCGTGAAGCAGTATATTAAAAGCAACATTCAATACTCCTCTCCCCAGTGTCCCAGTGTTCGTTTGAATCCCAGCCAATCCACAAGTGGCATAGTGTTTTGGTAACTGGTCTTTTTGGCGGGCTCCTCAAGGTCTTTCCCACTTTCGACTTCTTGTGGCTCCAAGCACAAACCGTCTCTTAGATAAGGGTGAGACATTCCATCCCCTTTTTGATTGGAAAAAAACTGAAAAAAGAAATAACTGCTGACATCTAGTGGACAATCAGAGAATAGAACACTAACAATAAGGACTGGGAAATTGGCAGAATGCCCAGAAATAAAGAAAAAGCTGTTCCTTTGAATTGCAAATTACCTTGAAGACAGCTGGGAACAAAGGAAGAGCCAGCTATAAGATTAAAAAGTGTCTGAAAGAAAAACAACAACACCTGGACTGTTGCTTAAATCTAAGAACTATTTATGGAAAAGAAAAACCTTGGCTTCTTGGCTAATCTTTTAGAGGAGAATCTACAGGAAGGATTTAAAGTGGCTTAACACACTGAACTGTAATGTTGACTGACTGATCAATTGACTTTTGAATTAAAACATTGATGAAAGATTATTTGAAGGAGGGAGACAACATGGATATCACCTATGTGAGTCCCTTGTGAAAAGGGCAGTATATAAATCTAAATAAATAAATAAATAAATATGTATCAAAAAATGACAGGATGCCACATTCAATATTTTCTCCTGAAGGACTTAGCCTGGAAAATCAAGGGCCTCCAGAAGCAATACTTCAAGGCAACATAAATACTTTCCAGGAGGAAATATATGTAATCTTAGGACAAATACAAATGACAATAGACTGAAATCACGAGGAAATTCAAAAGAACTTTGATGATTTAAATAAGCATATTTCCAATCTAAATCCACAATTAAAAAACACCCAGGAAATAACAACGAATTAACAAATAAACCAGATAACAGACTACAAATTATAAGAGTATGATCAAATTGATGAAATAACAAAGGAAAAGAATTACAATTTAACACAAACAGGAAAAAATCTACAGGGTTCTGATACAACAAAAAAAATGGAATGGACTATAGCAGGGCTTTTCAACCGGTGGTACGTGTACCACCGGTGGTACACGAACACCTGCCTGGTGGTACGCGAGCCCTAGCTAATTGTAGTGGGGGCTACAGCTGATACAGCCACCCAGAAGCACGGCTCAGCTGTAGCCCGGCGCTGATCCTGGAGCTTCAGTTAGCAAGCAGCATGTTTTCCAGAAGCGCAAGCAAATGAGCTGGGCAGGAGCCCAAGATCAGCGTCTACAGCTACAGCTGAGACGCACTTCTGCAGAGCTGCCCAAAAGCGCGGGTCAGCTGTAGCTGCACACGCCGATCCTGGGCTCCTGCCCAGCTCACTTGTGGAAAACATGCTGCTTGCAAGTTGCATTGTCCCAGGGAGATCACGTGATCCCCTTTTCCAACCTTCTGAGAAGCAAAGTCAAGCCAGATTCAGTTAAACAACTCTGGGACTAACTTAACAACTGCAGGGATTCACCAAACAAATATGGCAAGAGAAATTCATAAAATGGGGCAAAATGGGGGTGCGAGCATGCGCACAAGACTCTCAGCAATGGTGGCATCTGTGTGAGGCTTGTGGTACTGCCACCGCCAAGCTGGCGGCGATGCTACCACCTGTGCTAGGATCATGCCATGGCCCGCAGCAATGTCACCAGGTGCAAGGATCGTGCCGCAGCCCGCAGTGATACTGCCCCAACACGAGGCTCATGCCGCTGCCCCAGTGTGAGGATTGTTCTGCAGCCCACGTGCCACTCGCAGCGCTGACACTGCCTGCACAAGATTTGTGGCAATACTGCTACCCGCATGATACTAGTGGTGCTGCAGCTGCCTGCACAACACTCACAGCAACGGTGGCACAATGGGTGAGTACACGCACACATCCGCACTTCTGGGCGGCTGTATCAGCTGTAGCCTGACACTGATCCTGGGCTCCTGCCCAGCTCACTGGGCTTGCAGAAAACATGCTGCTTGCTAAGTGAAGCCCTAGCCTCCACTCGCTCTCACTCACTCCTCCGTCTCTTTCAAAGGAACCTTGCTCGGTCTCTCCCCTACTCACTCCATCTCTTTCAAAGGCCTCTTGCTCGCTCATTCACTCACTTACTGCCCCGTCGCTTCCAAACGCCACTTGCTCGCTCGCTCACTTACTGCCCCGTCGCTTCTAAACACCACTTGCTTGCTTGCTCACTTACTGCCCCATCGCTTCCAAACAATTCCAAACGCCACTTGCTCATTCACTCGCTCACTTACTGCCTTGTCGCTTCCAAATGCCATTTGCTCATTCACTTGCTCACTTACTGCCCCGTCGCTTCCAAACGCCACTTGCTCGCTCGCTCACTTACTGCCCCGTCGCTTCTAAACACCACTTGCTTGCTTGCTCACTTACTGCCCCATCGCTTCCAAACAATTCCAAATGCCACTTGCTCATTCACTCGCTCACTTATTGCCCCATCGCTTCCAAATGCCATTTGCTCATTCACTCGCTCACTTACTGCCCTCTCGCTTCCAAACACCACTTGCTCGCTCAATCACTTACTGCCCTGTCACTTTCAAATGCCTCTTGCTCGCTCGCTCACTTACTGCCCTGTCATTTCCTAATGCTTCCAAATACCATTTGCTCATTCACTCACTCACTTACTGCCCCGTCGCTTCCAAACGCTTCCAAATGCCACTTGCTCATTCACTCACTCACTTACTGCCCCGTCGCTTCCAAACGCTTCCAAATGCTACTTGCTCATTCACTCGTTCACTTACTGCCCCGTTGCTTCCAAACGCAGTAAGTGAGCGAGCAAGCAAGTGGCATTTGGAAGCGTTTGGAAGCAACAGGGCAGTAAGTGAGGGAGTGAATGAGCAAATGGCATTTGGAAGCATTTGGAAGCGACAGGGCAGTAAGTGAGCGAGTGAGCAAGAGGCCTTTGAAAGAGATGGAGTGAGTGGGGGAGAGACCAAGCGAGGTGCCTTTGAAAGAGACGGAGAAGTGAGTGACAGCGAGTGGAGCCTTTTGTGAGCAAAGTGCGAGTGAGGGGGGCCTTTTGCGAGCGAAGGGTGAGATAAAAAGGGAAAAGTGAGGGGGAGAAGGGAAAAAGAAAAGGCACTGACTTCTGACTTCCTCTGTTGCAGGAGTAGAAGGAAGCATTAACACTGAACCTCAACTTTTTACTTTTCTTTTTTTTTTTATTGAAAAGTTTTACAATACATTTTATCTTTAATAATCCCTCCCCCCCTCTCTCCGCCCACCCCTACCTAGCCCTCCCTATCCCTCCCCCCCTTCCCCCCACCCCCCCCGACTTCCCAGAGCTAAATACAAGGTATAAAAACAAAAAACAATCATAAACAACCATATGCTAACAACAATAAACTATTAAGTCTATCGCACTCTAGCTCATGTGAAATGACTACAAACAATACTAATATCATATAAAAAAACTTATACAAATGCTAAATGAAACTTTTTGGTCCCATATTTGTTCTGGATATAATCAATCCACTTTTTCCACTCCATAAAATAACGTTGTTGCGAATGGTCTTTCAAATAGGCCGAAATCTTTGCCATTTCCGCCAGGTCAGAGACTTTTAGAGTCCATTCTTCTATAGTCGGCAGTTCCTCCTTCTTCCAATATTGACCTACTAAAAGTCTTGCTGCCGTAATTAAGTTCAGCATCAACTTAGTATCCACAACAGTAGTATCTGTAATTATGCCCAATAAGAACAACTGCGGACAAAACTTTATCCTTTGCTTAAATATCTTCTGCATATTCCACCAGATTTTAATCCAAAAAGCTTTAACCTTTTTACAGGTCCACCATATATGAAAATACGTTGCATCTTCGCCACCACATCTCCAACGTTTAGGTTGGTAGTTCGGATACATACTTGCAAGCTTTTTAGGATCTAAATGCCACCTATAAAACATTTTGTAAAAGTTCTCTCTTAGATTTTGAGCTTGTGTAAATTTTACGTTTCTCACCCAGATCTTTTCCCAAGTGTCCATTGTGATAACTTCTTGAATATTCTGAGCCCACTTTATCATACAATCTTTAACAAGTTCTGTTTCTGAATCAATTTCTATCAATGCAAGATATATCCGTTTGATATGTGCTGGACCCTGATTTCTAATTTGCTTTACCAAATTTTCGTCAGTCATTGAGAAACCAATTTTCTGGTCTTCTTTCCACCTGGCCCATAATTGACCATATTGAAACCAAGTTTGAACAATCTTCTCATCTCGTAAAAGATTATACGGCTTCAAACACCATACGTTCCTCTCCAAACTTAAGATCTCCTTGTACGTAGTCACATCATGTTTGAAGCCTACATTTATATTTTCTATTGCATGTTTCGGAATTGCCCACAACGGTATCTTGTAGTCTAACTTATGTCTATACTTCTTCCAAACTCTCAGCAATGCCTGTCTTAAAATATGCACTTTAAACACATTATCTACCTTCTTATCATACAGTAAATATGCATGCCAGCCAAATAACAAGTCGTGGCCCTCAAGATTTAATAATCTCCCTTGTGTCAAATTAATCCAATCACTTATTCCTGACAACGCAGCAGCTTCATAATATAATTTAAGGTTGGGCATTTTAAGGCCACCTCTTTCACGCGTATCCTGCATAATCTTAAGTTTAACTCGTGGCCTTTTCCCTGCCCATACAAATTTATTGATACCCCGTTGCCATTCTTCCAAATTTGAGTCTTTTTTAAGAATCGGTATCATTTGAAATAAAAATAAAAATTTAAGCAAGACATTCATTTTCACTGCTGCAATTCTTCCCAATAAAGACAATTGCAATTTTTCCCAACTCTCCAATTCTTTTTGAATTTTTCCCCATAACTTTTCATAATTATTTTTATATAACTTTGCATTAGAGGGTGACAAATACACCCCCAAATATTTAACCCTTTTAACAATCTCGAATCCAGTTAACCCTTCTAAAAGGGCCTTTTGCGATGCTGTCATATTTTTGGCTAATATTTTAGTTTTTTGTACATTAACCTTAAATACAGAAACCTTCCCATATTGCATTATTATCTCCATCAGGTCCACAACAGAATTTTCTGGCTGGGTTACCGTAACAACTACTTTTCTATAATATTATAAACTACCCATTTCTATAACAACAAATGAATCTAACCAATGAAACTGCTGGGTAAGTGGATTACATCAACTTGGAAAACTACTCAGCAAAAGAAGAAGACCAGAGACAGATACAAGAGATTTGACTCACCCTACCAGATGGACTATTACGTGAATAAACATTTGTTAGAATATGGCTAAAAGAACAGAGAATTTTGAACATAAAGGGGCCTTATAACAAGAAGGATAAGAGATTTAAGTAATATAGTATGTTCTATAATATATGAAATGTAAAAATAGCAGTTTGATGTAACTTTTATTAATATATTTATTAATATAAGTGAAATAAGGTAAAGGTAAAGGTTCCCCCGCACATGCGTGCTAGTTGTTTCCGACTCTAGGGGCCGGTGCTCATCTCCGTTTCAAAGCCAAAGAGCCAGCGCTTGTCCGAGGACGTCTCTGTGGTCATGTGGCCGGCATGACTAGACGCCAAAGGCGCACGGAACACTGTTACCTTCCCACCGTAGTGGTCCCTATTTTTCTACTTGCATTTTTACGTGCTTTCAAACTGCTAGGTTGGCAGAAGCTGGGACGAGTAACAGACGCTCACTCTGTTATGCGGCACTTGGGATTCGACCCGCCAAACTGCCCATCTTCTGATCGACAAGCTCAGCGTCCTAACCCACTGAGCCACCGCGTCCCTACAATAAGTGAAATATAAACTGATTAAAAAGGATGTTATATCTAAATACTATAAGATAGATAAAAAGTATAATATTTTTATAATGCATGACGTAACGTATTGGGATGATGTACCTAAATGGGAAAATTTGGAGAATTAGATGACTAATATAAAGAAATTATGACTGATTAGAATTGTATTGAACATAAGGGAATTTAAGCATAAACAAAAATTATAAAAATAGGATGCATCCTGAACTAATGTGATGATGGTTATGAGAATAATATAAGCTGAAAAAAAGTTATATATATTATTATTATTTGTATAAATATAAAAATGCCTATATCTAATCATTTATATCTTGAAAATATTAAGAATTATATTTTGCCTAAGGTTGAAGAAGGAGAATACAAATGGGAGAAGGGAAGATCAAAGAAATATATCATTAATTAATATATTAATTATGGAATTATCAAAATTAATCATTATTGATTGTTAATTAATTATTATTGTCCTTTTTTCTTGTTAAAATATAAACCAAGAGAACACACTGTACACCAGACACTGGAGATTGTTATAGTTAAAAAACAATACAATATTTATATTTAAAAAAAACTTTATACAACAGGACCTATTGGATTACAAATTTGGCTGATTGATAACACTGGACTTTTGGATAATTATTTGGAGTTGAGATTGAATGACAGAACTGGATTACAAACTCTCTTTCCTCTTTTCTTCCCCTGTTTGGGGTAGCCTATTGGATTACAAGAGACTACAGATAAAGACTACAAGAATCTTTTGAAACAAACTTAAAGGATATATTGTAATATTGATTATAAGATTGAAGGTTTTGTATAAGGTTGTTAACTGGGGAATATATTAGAACTGAGACGGTCTGGAGGGTGGGAATAAAAATGAGTGTTTCTAATTTAGCTAAAACTAGCAAAAACACATCCTCAGCTCCGTCTTCTACTGCCCCCAGTCCTGTGTATCAGAGAACAATTGAAGCTATGCTACAGCAAGAAAAAACCAACAACTTCCAGAAGGAAATGCAAACCACACTACAACTAATCCAGGAGGCAATTACCTCACACAAAGAAGACACGAAGAGAAATCATGAAGAGATGAAAGATAATTTTGATAAAATCAAGGAAGAAATTCACGACCTGAAATCCCAATTAAAAAACTTTCAGCAGAAGATTACAAAGATTCAGCAAAGGATCCAGAAAATAGAAGACTAATCAGTAGAAATATATCAAAAGCTGGAAGAAATAAAAGATGAAAACCAAAGAGTGATGCAGGCAAATAAAGAATTGGAAGACTCAGTAGCGGTTTTGGAAATGGAAAAGGCATCTTATTTTTTAAGATTTCAGAACATAATAGAAGACAAGGAAGAAGAACTTGCTGATTTGATGACAGAACTGCTGGCTGGAGCATTGGAAATTGGGAAACAGGAAATGGAAGGAGAGATTGATCAAACATTTAGAGTGAATTCAAGTTATGCAAGAAGAAACAAAGTCCCTAGAGAGGTACATGTTAGATTTGTTAAAAAATCAATAAGAGATGAGATATTGAGAAGAGTGAGTAATGATCCATTGCAATACAAGGAAAAAGAAATTGTAGTCTTGAAGTAGATACCTAGGAGGATAAGGGACACACGAAGAGAATATCAATTCTTGACCAAAAAATTAATTTAAAAAGGAGTGAATTTTAGATGGCTGATGGCAGAGGGGATACTATGCAATTGGGACTCCAAAAGTTACAGATTGGACTCTGTCTTTAAAACAATGGAATTTCATGATAGACATACATCTTTTCTCAAAGAAGGAAGTTCGGAATTTCAACCAGAATGGGAATCTAGAAAACAAAAAGAAGAGCAACAAAGATGATTAGGGGACTGGAGGCTAAAACATATAAGGAACGGTTGCTGGAATTGGGTATGTCTAGTGAAGAGAAAAAAAAGGGATGGGGTGGCTCAGTGGGTTAGGACGCTGAGCTTGTCGATCAGAAGGTCAGCAGTTTGGTGGGTCGAATCCCGAGTGCCGCGTAACAGAGTGAGCACCTGTTACTCGTCCCAGCTTCTGCCAACCTAGCAGTTCAAAAGCACGTAAAAATGCAAGTAGAAAAATAGGGACCACTACGGTGGGAAGGTAACAGTGTTCTGTGCACCTTTGGCATCTAGTCATGCCAGCCACATGACCACAGAGACGTCCTTCGGCTTTGAAATGGAGATTGTTGGAAACGACTAGCACGCATGTGCAGGGGAACCTTTACCTTTAGTGAAGAGAAGGACTAGAGGTGACATGATAGCAGTGTTCCAATATCTCAGGGGCTGCCACAAAGAAAAGGGAGTCAAGCTATTCTCCAAAGCGCCTGAAGGCAGGACAAGAAGCAACGGATGGAAACTAATCAAGGAGAGAAGCAACCTAGAACTAAGGAAAAACTTCCTGATAGTTAGAACAATTAACAACCTGCCTCCAGAAGTGGTGAATGCTCCAACACTGGAAGTTTTTAAGAAGAGACTGGACAGCCATTTGTCTGAAATGGTATAGGCAGTTGTCAGTGTATAAGAATTTATGAACTGGAATAGCCATAGCAATGAACCAGCCAATGGGAACTGTTATTTAACTGAGACACAGGATTGGCTGTGAGAAGCATGTGAGCCAGCCTAGGTCTGGGCATGGTTTAGTCTCTTCCCTGTGTCCCGATCTCCTGAGTTAGTTGTTGTTGTTCTCTACCACAATGCCAAGAACTGAATGAAACTGTATGTACCATGTTTATATATATATATGTTATAAAGTTTTTCTAAACTATGCCTCCTGCTCATTTTGAATGTGTGCTTATTTTGGGGGCTTATTTTTGTGCTGGAAAACTGTAAAACTCTAACAGCAGTGGTGGGATTCAAATATGTGAACAACCAGTTCTCTGTGTGGATGCTGCTTCTGGAAGTCCATTCTGGGCCTGGGCAACAAAAGATTAGCTACACGTTCTGCCGAAGTGGTGCAAACCACCTGAATCCCACCACTGGGTATAGGGTTTCCTGCCTGAGCAGGGGTTTGGACTAGATGACCTCCAAGGTCCCTTGCAACTTTATTATTACTATTATTATATAAAACTTTTATTCAAAAAACATGAAAGTCAGTCAACTGAACACTCAAATTGACTGGCACTAATGGTTGACACGGGTTTCTGCCAGCATCCTAGGTATCAACCAGGTATCTCCTTAAAATATAAGATGTTCCGAGTAGTGCAGTATTTTGTAGCTTTGCTGGAGTTATTGCAGGAAGCTGCAATTACTTGATGTATTTTGCAAAGTTTTTGGACATAGTTCCCAGTGCCCCGATGACAATGGATATCACTGTTACATGTTTCATCCATAATCGCGCAGTTTCGATGGCCAGTTCGCAGTATTTTGTAATTTTTTTCAGTTCTTTTTCTTCGACTCTGGCATCTCCTGGTACAGTGATATCAATCAACTGTACGCTTCGGTTCTCTATGACTGTGATATCTGGCGTGCTGTGTTCCAAATGGCGATTATTATTATGATTGTGATTGTGATTGTGATTGTTATTGTTATTGTTATTGTTATTGTTATTGTTATTGTTATTGTTGTTGTTGTTGTTGTTGTTGTTGTTGTTGTTGTTGTTATAAAACTTTTATTCATAAAACATGACACTCAGTCAACTGAACACTCAAATTGACTGGCATTAATGGTTGACACGGGTTGCTGCCAGCATCCTAGGTATCAACCAGGTATCTCCTTAAAATGTAAGATTTTCCAAGTAGCACAGTTTTTTGTAGCTTTGCTGGAGTTATTGCAGGAAGCTGCAATTTCTTGATGTGTTTTGCAAAGTTTTTCGACATAGTTCCCAGTGCCCCGATGACAATGGGTATCACTGTTACGTGATTCATCCATAATCATGCAGTTTCGATGGCCAGGTCACGGTATTTTGTAATTTTTTCCAATTCTTTTTCTTCGACTCTGGCATCTCCCGGTACAGCAATATCAATCAGCTGTATGCTTCGGTTCTCTACAACTGTGATATCTGGCATGTTGTGTTCCAAATGGTGATCTGTCTGTATTCAGAAGTCCCACAAGATCTTCACCCTCTCATTCTCGACAACTTTTTCCACCCTATGTTCCCACGACTTTTTGGACACAGGCAAGTCATATTTTTTACACAATGCCCAGTGTATTACTTTAGCAACTCGGTCATGTCTAGTTTTGTAATCAGTTTACATGATTTTGCTGCACTCACATATTAAATGTGAAACAGTTTCAGCTTTGTTGTTGAAAAGTCAGCAATTTGGATTGTCAGTAGATTTTTGTATCTTCGCTTTCATGGCATTAGTTTGTAGTGCTTGTTCTTGAGCAGCCAGTATTAAGCCTTCTGTTTCTTTCTTGATGGTTCCCATTTTAAGCCATGCCCATGGCAAGTTGTTATCACATTTTCCTTCAATGTTTTTCAAATGTTGTCCATGCAAAGCTTTGGTTTTCCATCTATTTAATCTATTATCCAGCCGTTTTTCCTTATATTCTGCCTTTGTTTCTGGTATTTTGATAATGCTCTCTGTTTTCACAGCCTGCAGCAATTTTTCTGTACTTTGATTCACATAGTCATTCAAACTTCGTTTTTCTTCTTCTACAGTTTGATGGATTTGCAGTAGCCCTCTGCCCCCTATTCTTCTTGGCAGGTACAATCTGTTGATGTCACTTCGTGTATGTAGAGCATGGTGCATGTTCAAAAGTTTACGCGTTTTCCGGTCTAGGTGTTCCAATTCGGCCAATGTCCAGTTGATAATTCCAGCTGGGTAGCGTATCACTGGGACTGCCCATGTATTAATGGCTTTAATTATATTTCCACCATTCAGCTTTGATTTTAGTATTTTGCGGACTCTTCTGATGTATTCCTTTTGTGTTGACTCTTTGACTTTTCCATTCAAGATGTTATCTGCTTCCAATATGCCTAGGTATTTGTAACTGTCATCCTTTGCTAGTACTTTCATAATACTTCCATTTCCCAGTTCTATTCCTTCTATTTTTCCCATTTTTCCTCATTGCATGGATAATATAGCACATTTTCCAAGTCCAAAGTCCATTCTGATGTCGCTGCTAAACAGTTGAACTGCATTGAGTATTGATTCAAGTTCAGTGTGGCTTTTCACATACAGTTTTAAGTCATCCATGTATAGTAGATGGTTTATCTTGCCATGCTGGCTTGAGATGTGGTATCCTAGTTTTGTGTTTTGTAATATTATTGTCAATGGAATTAATGTGATGTTGAACAGTAGTGGTGAAAGTGAGTCCCCTTGGAAGATTCCTCATCTGATGTTGATTTCACCAATGTTCTCCCCATTTGCTGTTAGAACTGTTTTCCATATTTGCATATTTGCTTTCAAAAATGTACAGATGTTTTTGCTGATTCCAAAGTTTTCCAAACACGCATTAATCCAACTGTGGGGTAATGACTCAAATGCTTTCTTGTAATCAATCTACGCCATATTTAAATTTGTTTTTCGCCGTTTTGCATTTTTAAGTACCATTTTGTCAATGAGCAGCTGATCTTTTGTTCCTCTTGATTTTTTATAATTTCCTTTTTGTTCTGCTGGATACAAATTGTTTTCCATCAGATGATTGAATACTGAATTTGCCAGTATTCTTGTAAAAAGTTTCAACGTTGTTGGCAGACAAGTAATTGGGCGGTAGTTGCTTGGTTCTGTGCTCTTTTCAGGGTCTTTCATTATCAAATATGTTCGACCAGCTGTTAACCATTCTTCACTTGTGGCATTTTGAAGCATTTCATCAAACTGAGTGGCCCTGTGGTGATGGAGGCTGGTGAGGTGTTTCAACCAGTATCCATGCAGCTCGTCCAGGCCAGGTGCACACCAGTTCTTAACCTTCTTTACTTGTTTTGTAACCATATCAGTGGTTATTACAATATTCTCCATTTTGTTTTGTGTTGCTTGTTTTTGGATATCTTTGATCCAGGAGGCAGTTTTATTATGTTCCACTGGGTTTTCCCACAGTTCTTTCCACAAGTTTAAGGTTTTTTCTTTACATGGTAGAACAGTAGTTTCAACTTTATTTTCATCAAGTGACCGATAGAAGAGGTGCTGGTTTCTTCTGAACTGGACGTTTTCACGATATTGTTTTATTCATCCTTCATATCTTTCAATTTTCTTTGCTGTTGCTATTACACGCTGTTTTAGGTTTTCCATGATTTCTGTTGTTTTTTCCTCCAGGTTATATTTTTTGTATAAACTATTTTTCAGCTTTTCGATCTTTAGTTTTCCTTCTTTCAAGTATTTCAATTTGCTGACATCTCCTCATAGTTTTTTGTGTTTTTTTTCAAGTTGAATTTTCCACTTTGGTGTTCCAGTGGGTGTCTTTTTTGGCATTTCATAACCCAATTCTGCAGTTATAACAGCGGCTGTACTGTACATTAGTTGGTTTGTTTCATACAGTGTGCTGGATGGGATGGAAGTTAAAATGTTGTTCACAGCATTTACAGTAGTAGATCTTTCACTCGTTTGCTATGCACTTCACAGATGGCAGGCAGTCTTTTTCTTTCTGTGTTTTCTTTGATGTGGTTTTCAATCTTTTCTTTCAGCATTTTTGCTAGATTACTTAGCTCTACACTTTCGAGTTGTTGCACAGGGGAATCTTCATCCTGTGTGGTGGCTTCTTCCGCTGGTTGGTCAGTTTGTTGGTCAGTTTGTTCAGGTATTGGAACAATTTCTTCAGCCTGTTCATTATCATTGCTTGTTGTTTTCTTTTTAGCCAATGTTCCTAGATGTTGAATTTCCACATCTGTAAAAACTTTATTACGGATGATGAAACGTCTTTGATCCATTAATCATTGTTTGGTTACATCACTTTCCGGATGCTTTTCCTTCCACAGTTGCATCATTCTTATTTGAAATCCCCTGGCTGTTGGTTCTGCCTGGTAGTAGCATTGGATGATTTCTCGATTTTCTTCAGTTGTCCAGGTTTTACGCTTTTGTTCCAGTCGCTTTACAGTTGTACGCTCTGGTTCCCCAGCAGTAGCAACTGAGCCCTGTGGCCCATTTTTCAACAGATGTCCAGGAGCCATAGCATCTGACACGGTCCTTGTTGACCTGGGCGACGACCGATCCGGTATGGATTTTTTTTTATTTCTTCTCATCATTGGTGATGGGAGGTGCCTGGGTTGGTTCATGGTGGCTAAGCTACTACCAATCAGAAGACCAGTAATCCCATAACCATAGGGACCACACCTGATAGCTGTCCAGGCCCAGCCATGGGATTATTATTATTATTATTATTATTATTATTATTATTATTATTATTATTATTATTATTATTATTATTATTATTATTATACAGCAATAGGAGGGGCAGCTAAACAAAGGGAAGAAGAAGATACAGAAAACATAAAACAAGAAGAAGGGGCAAAGGGAAAAGAACAGAGACTGATAAGAACAACTAGAAGAATCAAACCTAAATATAATTGAAGAAGATGGAGAAGGACAATGGGATTCTCTCAATGAATATAAATGGATTGAATTCCCCCTTAAAAAGGATTTTTTTACACGACTACAGAAACTAAAAATGGATATAGTTTGTCTTCAAAAAACACATATTAAAAGACAACATTATACATTTTTGGAATGTCCAAAAATTGGGAAGCTTTTTTTTTTCATCAGCATAACAAAAGAAAAGAGGAATAGCTTTATATATTAAAGAAACAATGAACCCCAAAGAAATTTACTCAGATGAAGAAGGAAGAATACTAATGGTGGAAATGATGATAAACTAAAAAACAGACATTGATGGTAGCAATTTATGCACCGAATAACAAACAAGAAGTTTACCAAAAATTACATAAGAAAGTAGTGGAAACGGAATATCAAAATATTTCCTTAGTAGGAGATTTTAATGCAATTGTAGATGGAAATCTAGACTATAGAAGTAGTAAAATAAGGGGAAAAGGTAGGAACAGTTTACCTAAGTCCTTTTTTAAAATGGCAGAAGTAATTTGTATACAGGATATGTGGAGAGAAAAAAAATCCAAAGAAATCTCAATATACGTTTTACTCAAACAGGCATAAATCATGGTCTAGAGTCGATATGATATGGATATCTGCTGATATGATATGGATATCTGCTGAACTAAGAATAAACATGCAAGAAATTGGGCGGACCATAATCCGATAATGATGACGTGGAGAGGAACAAAGAAAAAATTAAGATGGACATTAAATCAATCTCTATTGAAAGAGAAAGAATTTATACAAAATGTAGCAAAGGAAATGGAATTTTTCTTTAAAGAAAATAAGAAAGAATATACATCACTCCAAAACGTTTGGGACACAGCCAAAGCATACTTTAGAGGACTCACCATAACTTACACAGCAAAAAAGAACAAGGAAAAAAAACAAGAACAAATGAAGCTAAAGGAAGAATTTATGAAATTAGAATCAGAACTACAAAGAAACCCACAAAAGAAAACTCTACAAATGGAGATAATAAATTTAATAGAAGCTGAAGAAATGGCCCAACTAATCAAAAGAGCAAAACAAAACTTTTTTGAAAATGCTAATAAGCCAGGTAGATGGTTAGCTTATAAACTAAAAAAAGAAAGAGAGAAAAAACTGATAATTAAACTGCAAGATGTGAGAGGCGATTTACAATGTCAAAATGATACAATAAAAAAATAAAGAACTTTATGAAACACTTTATGATATAGAAGAAATTACTCAGGAATAAATAAGGCAATATACAGGTGAAACTTGAAAAATTAGAATATCGTGCAAAAGTTCATTTATTTCAGTAATGCAATTTAAAAGGGGAAACTAATATATGAGATAGACTCATTACATGCAAAGCAAGATAGTTCAAGCCGTGATTTGTCATAATTGTGATGATTATGGCATACAGCTCATGAAAACCCCAAATCCACAATCTCAGAAAATTAGAATATTGTGAAAAGGTGCAATATTCTAGGCTCAAAGTGTCCCACTCTAATCAGCTAATTAAGCCATAACACCTGCAAAGGGTTCCTGAGCCTTTAAATGGTCTCTCAGTCTGGTTCAGTAGGAATCACAATCATGGGGAAGACTGCTGACCTGACAGTTGTGCAGAAAACCATCATTGACACCCTCCATAAGGAGGGAAAGCCTCAAAAGGTAATTGCAAAAGAAGTTGGATGTTCCCAAAGTGCTGTATCAAAGCACATTAATAGAAAGTTGTGTGGAAGGGAAAAGTGTGGAAGAAAAAGGTGCACAAGCAGCAGGGATGACCGCAGCCTTGAGAGGATTGTCAGGAAAAGGCCATTCAAAAGTGTTGGGGACTTTCACAAGGAGTGGACTGAGGCTGGAGTCAGTGCATCAAGAGCCACCACACACAGACGGATCCTGGACATGGGCTTCAAATGTCGTATTCCTCTTGTCAAGCCGCTCCTGAACAACAAACAACGTCAGAAGCGTCTTACCTGGGCTAAAGAAATACAGACCTGGTCTGTTGCTCAGTGGTCCAAAGTCCTCTTTTCTGATGAGAGCAACTTTTGCATCTCATTTGGAAACCAAGGACCCAGAGTCTGGAGGAAGAATGGCGAGGCACACACTGCAAGATGCTTGAAGTCCAGTGTGAAGTTTCCACAGTCTGTGTTGATTTGGGGAGCCATGTCATCTTCTGGTGTTGGTCCACTGTGCTTCATTAAGTCCAGGGTCAACGCAGCCGTCTACCGGGAGATTTTGGAGCACTTCATGCTTCCTTCCGCAGACGAGCTTTATGGGGATGCTGACTTCATTTTCCAGCAGAACCTGGCACTTGCCCACACTGCCAAAAGCACCAAAACCTGGTTCAATGACCGTGGGATTACTGTGCTTGATTGGCCAGCAAACTTGCCTGACCTGAACCCCATAGAGAATCTATGGGGCATTGCCAAGAGTAAGATGAGAGACATGAGACCGAACAATGCAGAAGAGCTGAAGGCCTCTATTGAAGCATCCTGGTCTTCCATAACACCTCAGCAGTGCCACACTGAGGCAGTAATTGCTGCAAAAGGGGCCCAAACCAAGTACTAAGTACATATGCATGCTTATACTTTTCAGAGGTCCGATATTGTTCTATGTACACTCCTTGTTTTATTGATTGCATGTAATATTCTAATTTTCTGAGATTGTGGATTTGAGGTTTTCATGAGCTGTATGCCATAATCATCACAATTATGACAAATCACGGCTTGAACTATCTTGCTTTGCATGTAATGAGTCTATCTCATATATTAGTTTCCCCTTTTAAGTTGCATTACTGAAATAAATGAACTTTTGCACGATATTCTAATTTTTCGAGTTTCACCTGTATAGAAAATGCTAAAATACCAAAAATTTCAGAGAATTTCAAAAACATGTTAAATGAGAAAATAATGGTGGAGCTGACAGAAGCTATAAAAAGACAAAAATATGACAAGACACCAGGCCCAGATGGGCTACCCACAGAATTTTACAAATGCCTACAAGACATAATAAGCCCATTAATGCAAGAAGTATGTAATGAAGTACTAGTAGAGGCCAAATTATCAAATACATGGACAGAAGCCAATATTACCTTAATACCAAAAGAAGACTCAGACTTGACTCAGATAAAGAATTATAGACCAATATCTTTATTAAATGTGGATTATAAATTTTTTGCTTCAATAATAGCAGAAAGATTGAAGAGATTTTTGATTGAATTTATACATCCAGACCAAAATGGATTCTTACCAAAGAGACAAATAAAGAACAACCTAAGAATGATTTTAGATACTCTAGTATATTTTTGTGAAATGCATCCAGGGAAACAAATGGCATTATTTTTTTTAGATGCGCAGAAAGCTTTTGATAATGTTAACTGGCAATTTATGACACAACAATGAAACTATATGGATTTTGGAGAAAACTTTATAAATATAATCAAAACAATTTATCATAGACAAACAGCTAAAGTAATTGTAAATGGAGATTTTACAGAGAATTTTAATATTAAAAAAGGTACAGGACAAGGGTGTCCACTATCTCCATTATTATTTATTTTAACCCTGGAAGTGCTGAATAAAAATGTTAGACAGGACCCAGAAATTAAAGGAATGGAGATAAAAGATGAAAAATATAAACTACAAGGATCTGGAGATGATTTGGTATTTATATTAGAAGACCCCTTGGAGACAAGCCCTAAATTATTGACAAAGATTGAAGAATTTGGAGAAGTAGCAGGGCTTTAAATAAACAGAGATAAGACCAATGTGATAGTTAAAAACCTTACAGATAAACAAAAAAAACCCAATTGTCAGAAAAAACAGATCTCCAGATAGTTAAGAAAGTTAAATACCTGGGGATATACTTAACAGCAATGTGTTATCTTACACTATTAAAGCAAATAAAATTAGACTTGGAAAAATGGAAAATTTTACAACTATCAATGTTGGGAAGAATAGCGACGGTGAAAATGAACGTTTTATCAAAACTACTTTTTTATTCCAAACAATATGTATAAAATTAGAGAAATTATTTTTGATGAGTTAAATGCATCGATTTTGAAATTTATCTGGCAAGGGAAAAAAGCCAGAATAAGACTGAAAATGTTACAAGGAGCGAAAGAAAATGGAGGATTTAGGTTACCAGACTGGGTTCTATATTACCAAGCAGCTGTATTAACATGGTTAAAAGAATGGATAACCCTTAGACACAAAAGATTACTATACTTAGAAGGACATGACCTACAACTTGGATGGTACTCTTTTCTATGGTATGGGAAGAATAAAATCCATAAATACCTTCAAAATCACTATGTTAGAAATGCTTTGCTTTTAACATGGGGAAAGATAAAAATGAAAATTTATATGAAAATACCAGGATGGATCTCGACAATGGAAACGTTTGTGCACCCAAATTTAATTAACTATGAGAAACTTGTGACCTATAGAGACATTTTGAATACTGAAGGGAAATTACAAACTAAACAAGAATTGGAAGAACAGGGCATTGAGCTATCATGGTGGCCACACTTGTAAATGCAAATGAGATACGAAAAAGATGCTGAAACATATGGTTTTTATAAAGACTGTTGAAGGAAAAATCTTCACCAGGGTCCAGTCCAAGCTGGGAATAATCAAAATGGAGACTGCTTTAGAAAGAAGGTTGTAGTTTATTGAAGAGGAGAGCCAGACAGAAAGATGTCTCTGGAAAAACTGACCACATGTAGCAGGGAGTGGTAGGTTTTTATACCTTTTGAGTGTCATGGTTCCGATAGATGAAACCCATCAAAAGAACTTCAAGGCAAAAATTCTTCCTTAAAGAACATTTTATTCAGGAAACAAAGTATCAGCACTAATATATGAACCCAAAAACTAAATTACCTTCCCCCAGATACAAAGTAACAAAGTGCAATTCCCACCCCCAATAAGCTGTCATAAATTACATTCCCCAATTAGCCTAAAACACGGGCTTTCTCCCCAACTCCTCAGCCTGCCAAAACGTTATCAATTTGTCCTTGGGTTCCCACAAAGCAGCGTTATTATTATGGCTAGCTGAGCTTGAGCATTTATCCCAACCCCCCTTTCTGCATCTAATTTCTAAATACCAGAAAAAGTATGTTAAAAGCAAAGAGAAAATGGCTGCAATTTTCATCAGTTGTCAGAACGGGAACATCCAATGTTTACAGCAATGACATCCACCCCCCCCTTTACAAAAAGGATAAATCCTGCAATTTAAACAAAATCATAGGTTAGAGGTTGCCTCTTGGTTTATTAGGGTGCTTTTCATAGAATTTATTAATGAGCCTGTTAGCTTTTACATCACTAGATTTTACCCATGTAGCTTCAGACAATGGATATCCTTGTCACTGCACTAAGTACTGTAATTTTCCATTAAAAAGTCTAGAATCAAGAATACGCTTCACTTCATAATGGGTCTGTCCAGCTACCACCAGAGGGCCAGGTGCCTTCTTAGGGGAAGGTCGTAAGGTAGAACCCCGAAAAGGTTTCAGTAGGCTACAATGGAACACAGGGTGGACTTTTCCTATGAGTCTGGAAAGCTTTAACTCCACCGTAACTGGGTTAATGATTCTTACGATGGGGAAGGGACCTAGATACTTCGGTCCCAACATCTTACTAGGCAACTTAAGTTGCAAGTAGTTTGTGGATAGATAAACTTTTTCCCCAACCTGAAATGACTTTTGGGGGACCCTCTTTTTATCTGCTTGGTTTTTATATGTCTCAGAAGCCTTTTTCAGAGCAATTTTCATTTTGTCCCAAACCTCCTCCCACCCCTTCACGCGTTTGGGAAGCAGAAAGTCCCTGAGGATACTCAGATATTGGGTTGAATTCTTTTCCTGTGGCAACTTTAAAAGGTGTAAAACCAGTGCTGCTGTGAACAGAGTTATTGTAAGCGACCTCTGGGAAAGGGAGGAAGTCAGTCCAGTTCGTTTGCTGATAATCCACATAGGATCTAAGGTACTGCTCCACCATTGAGTTCGCTTTTTCAGCCGCCCCATTTGTAGATGGGTGAAAAGCCGATGACAGTCCTTCCGATGAGCCAATTAACTTGAGGAAACCCCTCCAAAATCTGGCCATAAATTGTACCCCTTGCTCTGAAATTATCTCCTTTGGCACACTGTGCAGCCTGTAAATGTGCTTGAGAAACATCTTGGTTAGTTTCTGGGCTGACAGGAGTCCTTTGCAGGCGATGAAATGAGCCTGCTTCGAAAAAAGATCTATCACAGTCCAAATCACCGTATTCCCCCTACTTTCAGGTAACTCCACTATAAAATCCATAGCAATTTCTTCCCATGGCTGGGAAGGGTCTGCAACCAGTTGTAATAGTCCAGGAGTTTTCCCCAGAATTCTTTTCATGGTGGCACATACAACACAGCTCTTGACGTAGTTCTCTACATCCCATTTCAAACCCGGCCACCAAAATTGTTGACCAACCAGATGCAGTATTTTTAAATAGCCAAAGTGTCCAGTGTCATGGTTCCGACAAATGCAGTACTTCAAAGAACTTCAAGGCATTGTTTCCCTCAAAGAATCTTTTAATAGAGTAGCATAGCTTTGGCACATACATGTTGGAAGCCAAGATCTGAATTCTCCTCCCATAAACACATCGTATCAAAGCACAATTCCCTCCCTTAATTAAACGTCATAAATCACATTCTCCAATTAGTTTAAAATGCAAACTTTCCCTCCCTTCGTCAACCCGCCAATTCTTATCTTCTTTTATTACAAACAGTCTTGAGATACATTCTCCCTACTACCCCCCAGTGTCCACTAATTCTAACTAAGAGTAACATACAGGTTAAAGAAAAAGGCTACATCTCCCTATGTTGTCAAGCAAGAACATCCGATGTTAGCAGCGTTGAAATCCAGCCTGCTTCACATTGTGACCATGCTGGAGAGTGTTGAGGCGGAGGGTTTCAGGCAAATATAACTTCCCCGCTTTGTAAGCCAATCCATCCCTGCACATCAAGGAGGCTTGATTGTGTTCTGTACCAGCCTACTACCGGCCCTGCAGAAAAGGCAGGGACAACCCCTTTACAAAAAGGCAAGAGGCTGGAACTAAGCCTGCCAAATTTATTGACATAAAACAGAGCAAACAGAGCCAAACAAAAAAACGAACCATGAAACAGGAGCTATTCAAATGGTTGCCTTCAGCAAACCAGCCCTCCCACACATTCCCCTTTTAAACAGTTCAAGGCGTGGCTTCTCTCTGCCTCCTTCCGAGGTGCCCCATTGCCTTCCTCTGTTTACTCCTGATTGACTGCCTCCTGCGTCGGGTGTCCTTGAACAGGGCTAGCTGTGGGTCATCTTCATCCACGCTGTCAGGCTCACACAGCTGGGTCTGCATAGTGACCAGATGGGAGGGGCCTGGCTGAGGACTCTGCGAAGCCTCCAGGCTGTTCTCTGCAGGCTCTCCAACACCCCCCTGTTCCTCCTCCGAATCGTCTGAACCAACTGCCGAACCCACAGGCTGACCCTGAATCACAACACTATCCCGCACCGCAGGGCCCTTCCCTCGGGTCTGCCGATCCGGATGCTGTCGGGAAGGAAATTGTTCATGAAAAGCGGACACCAAAGCAGGGGCATGAACGGCGGTTGCGTCCTCCCAGGTGAACTCCTCTGGTCCGTAGCCTTTCCATTCAATCAGGTACTGGAAACGACCTTTCAGCCAACAGGAGTCCCTGATGCTGGCGACCTCATACTCGGGGGTGCTGTCTCCATCACGAGGTCCTGATGGGGGAGGTTCTGCTCGGTGGAGTGGACAGGCCGGTTGCTCGGGGACCAACAGAGACCGATGAAAGACTGGATGCACGCGCAGGGAATGTGGCAGAGTTAAGCAATAGGCGACCGGATTGATGACAGCCTCGATTGGGAATGGTCCTAAATATCGGTGATCTAACTTTCTCACCAGCCGTGTTGACGGTAGGTTCCTCGTGGACAACCAGACTCGATCTCCCACCGATAGTGGAGGCGTATCCCGCCTTGACCGATCAGCAAACCTTTTGTAATCGGCCTTGGCCTTCTCTAACTGACGTCGCACCAATCGATGGATCGCCTGTAACTCTGCCATGTAGTCATTCGCTGCCGGCTCCGGTGAGTCCACGGGAGAAAGGTGGAAAAACCGGAGGTGATATCCCACATTGGCCAAGAACGGTGTCATCTGTGTGGAGATGTGCTGCAAATTGTTGAATGCAAACTCAGCTATGGCCAGATAGTCCACCCAATTGTTTTGCTGCAGATTGACGTAGCAGTGCAGATATTGTTCCAGAATACCGATGACCTTCTCGGTTCCCCCGTCAGTTTGAGGATGATGCGCGGACGAGAGGCAAATCTTGATATCCAACGCATGCATCAACTCCTGCCAGAAGCGGGCTGTAAACTGGGCCCCCCTATCAGAGACGACTCTATCAGGGAGGCCATGCAGCCGAAACACCTGCTGAATGAACATATGACTAGTGGCGCGGGCTGACGGTAAGCCGCGACAGGGGATGAAGTGCGCCATCTTGGTCAGCATGTCCACCACCACATACACTGTCGTAAAACCAGAGGATGGGGGTAAATCCGTCAGAAAGTCCATGGACACAGCCCCCCAGGGTGTTTTGGGTGTCGGCAAAGGCTGCAGTAATCCAGGCGGGGCCCCTGTCGCTGACTTGGCCTGCCTGCATGGGATGCAGGAGGTAACATAGGACTGGACGTCGTGTCGGACTCGGGGCCACCAGAAGGTACGGGAGACCAGGTTCAGGGTCTTGAACAGGCCAAAATGCCCCGCCGCCGGGTTATCATGACACTGGCTAAGGATGAGTCCCCTGAGTGGCCCTCCCGGAACGTAGAGCCGGTCACGATAATACAAGAGTCCATCCATGACCGTCCAAGAAGAATCTGGCCCCACCTCCTCCTTCCGCCGAGCCACCCAAACCTCCTGCTGCTGTGCCTCCCGGATCCGAGCCCGTATATCAAACGTATATCAACTGGGAGAGGCGCATCAGGGACTAAATCAATGGGGCAGTCATAGGGCCTGTGCGGGGGTAATTGATCCGCCTCTGTCTCGCTGAACACATCAGCAAAGTCGGACAGTTCGGGAGGCAAGGGAACCCCTGGGGAACTCTCCACCTGGCCGGCACAGATATGGCGGGAGTGGTCCACGCACTGCAAGCTTGGGAAGGTGACCAAGTTCTGTGACCAATAGATCTGTGGGTCGTGCGCCCGGAGCCACGCCAGTCCCAAGACCACGGGGAAATGCAGATCTGAGGTGATATAGAACTGGATGGCCTCCACATGGGAACTGATGGCCATACATAATGGTTGCGTGGCGGCCGTAATTGGCCCAGACAGGAGCACTCGACCATCGATAGTCTCCACTAACATGGGCGGTTCCACCGGGCACTGGGGAACAGCCCATTTGGCCACAAATGCTGAGTCCATAAAATTTGTAGTGGCCCCAGAGTCAATTAAGGCATGGACTGGAATCCCCTTTGGCTTGCCAGGAAGGATCAGACGTGCCTCCAATATCAGATGCCGTGGAGGTCCACAGGCAGCATCGGAAAGACGTCGCTCAGTGTTGTTGTGGGACGCCCGATCTATCACACCGTCTAGATCGGGCTCGGGGCGTTTCCCGACAGAAAAGTAGGGGACTTTCTCGGGGCAGACTCCGTCACTGATGCCCGCTATCACTTATTTGGGCAAAAAGCAGCCAAATGCCTAGGGTCCCTGCAGTAAAAACACAACCCCCCCGATCGTCGTCTGTTCATTTCAGTCACCAATAGACGAGACCTGGAGGCACCCAGCTCCATTGGCTCCTCCCTTTAAACTGGGGTCTCATGTACAACAGGGGCTGCAGGGGTCTGTTGGGTGGCACGGTGACTCTTTTGCTGCTGCAACCGAGCATCAATCTGCAGGCAGAGATAGATCAGCCCATTCAGGTCTGAGGGAATATCCACACGGGCCAGCTCATCCAACATCTCCTCTGACAATCCATCCTGGAAGTCATCCACAAGCGCAGCCTCATTCCAGGCGGAATCCTGGCTAAGCAGCCGAAAATCGCTGATATAGCCCTGTAGGGGGCGTTGACCCTGCCTCAGAGCTTTCAAGCGTCGAGTAGCGGTCTGCGTCTTTATAGGGTCCTCATACATCAGACGCATATGATCACAAAACAGGGCCAGCTGTGGGTCATCTTCATCCACGCTGTCAGGCTCACACAGCTGGGTCTGTGTAGTGACCAGATGGGAGGGGCCTGGCTGAGGACTCTGCGAAGCCTCCAGGCTGTTCTCTGCAGGCTCTCCAACACCCCCCCCTCCTCCTCTGAATCGTCTGACCCAACTGCCGAACCCACAGGCTGACCTGAATCACAACAGATTGTCCTTGAACCATCGATTGTTGAGGAGTTCCTGTTTTAATTTCCTCATCCCAGGGTCATCGGGGTTTGGGACTTTTGAAGATGGGGCTCTTTGTGGCATTAGTTGAGAAGCAGCTTGCGGTGTAGAAATGATTGCTTCATTAACCTCTTCATGCTGGCTCTTGTATTGAGGTAGTCTGGATAAAGCGTCAGCTAAAAAGTTTTTCCACCAGGTATGTACTTCAAGGTGAAGTTAAATCGGTTAAAATATTGCGCCTACTGTACTTGCTTTGGGGACAGCTTGTGGGAGTTTTCAGTGCCTCTAGGTTTTTGTGATAAGTCCATACCTCGAAAGGCACCTTGCTCCCGTCTAGGTAGTGCCGCCAGTTTAATAAAGCCCAATGAATTGCAAAGGCTTCCTTCTCCCACACTGCCCACCTTCTCTTGCAGTCGGTGAACTTTTCTGAGGTGTAGGCACAGGGCTGCAGGACCCCCTCATGGTTCTTATGCAATAGTACAGCTCTGACAACCAAGTCGCTGGCATCGGCTTGAATCACAAAGGGCTTCCCCGGGCAGGGATGCTTTAGGACCGGCTTGACCGCAAATAGTCTTTTCAGATTCTCAAAAGCAGTTTGACAGTGCATAGTCCATGTCAGCGGCTGGCCCAGTTGTGGCTTTCCCCCATCTTTGCCATTTTTTTAATGTAAATTTTATTGGGTTTTATAAGGGTAGGGAGGAAAATGAAGGGATAGGGTGTGGGGTTGGGATAGCGGGAAAGTTGAGGGAGGGGTTGGGGTTTCCCCCAATTACATTCAATATTTAGCAAATAGAATATTGTCTGGGTCAATATATATCAATATAAGTAGTAAGAATAATGATTGATAACAATAATATATATAGCAAATTATAGTAAACAATGTTAAATTTTCAATCTATAATATTTTTCTTAGTAGAATAGGGTCAAAAATAAGTATCACATTCCTTTCTCTCTAATTCGTCTAGCCATTGATAAAATTTATTCCAGGTTCTATAGTAGACTAAATGCTCTTTTTCTTTAATCTCTAAAGTTAATCTATCCATTTCTGCACAGTCTAATATTTTCTTGATTAGAATTTCTTCACTTGGTAAACTCTCATTTTTCCAATATTGGGCATAGTCTGCTGTTAATACATGTAATATTAAATACCCAGACCAGCGATGACTCGGACTGACATATTTGGAGCGGTGGCCAGAACTATCCTTTCTTGCAGGGTTGGAGGTCAATGCTGGTGGCTTTGAGGATGGGGAAGCCACCTGCACTCCATTGGCAGGGCTGGGGCTTCTCTTAGGCACAGATTGGTGTCGGCCCCACTGATAATCCTGTTCACTGGCATGCGAAGAGTGAGAACGTTGTTCCCCGCTCCTCATCTCCAGCCCTTCAAATCTCTCCACCAACTTCTCCACTGATTGGCTATGGACTGTGGACAGGTACTTCCATTCTCCAGAGTCCTCAGTGGTCGCCAATCTTTTCTCCTACAGTCTGGGGAGTGTGATCCTCGAGAGGCTCCTGCCTGCAAGTTGTCTTCGGACAGTTTCAAAGAACTTGCCTTTGGCCGGGTTGCCTCAAGTTGCTTGGAGTTTCCACTGGGCAGGGTCCACTCCAATGACCAGATCAGGTCTTGTGTCTTTGGTCTTGCCCCCTGCTGTAAGGCATCAAATGTTTCTTTCTGAGGCTTCTGGTTCACACGCAGGGCACTTCCGGATGTGCAGGGACAGTCTGTCTCCTGCCGTCCATTTCTTTCTTGTTTGGAGGACCCTGAAAAGGGTCAAAAATCACCCTGGAGGGGCGATTACAGAGAGCAGGACTTCCCTGCGATTGTGGAAGGGCGGCAGCCCTCTACTGGAATCCGGGATCATCTCCTTTGGCCCAAAGAAGAAAAGACCGGCCATAAAGATGGCCGATCACTAAGCTGCTCCCTGCTGAAAGCCAAAAATACTACCTAGCACTACGAAGCAATCTGGAGGACCTGGGTGAGCTTTTACCTTTCCTAAACCCTTAATCATCTTCCTGTGGGACTTTCCTGAAAATCTCCTTCCCTATTTTTGAGAAAACGGTGAATACCTACTTTGGGAACAAAGCTTAAAGCCTCAAAGTTACAAAAGAAATCCAATTAATGCAGCAAAGATTTTAAGCAATTTCAGTTGTACTTACTAAAAAGCTTCTATTTGTTGCTGGGGACTCACTATCCTATTCTTTCTTTAAATTGTGAATTTTAAAAAAATTGCACTAATTCTACAAAAGTTCTATATTAATTTGGAAAAAGATTCTTTGGCAGCCTTGCCCCCTGGATTTGATGCAGGGCACTTAGGAATGACCCAAGATGACTTTTGTATGGCTGTGGATCCACCCGGCAGGGGGAATCTTGATTGCGACTCCTTGGGGGGGGGCAGCTAAAGAGTGAAGGGCCTTTTACATCTCTTCTGACAAGCCTGAGACTTTTAACTTTAAATTTTTGAACGTTTGCTTTTTATTTTTAAATGTTAATTGGCTGACTGAATGCTGATTTAATTCAACCCCCTGCTGGACTTTATCAGCTCTTTCTGTTTTCTTTTTGATTTATTGGGTTGCTTTCACCAATTTATGTAATTATCATATGGAAACATAGCATGTGTTTCTGGATAGAGAAACTGTCTATATTTTACTGAATATTCATCACGGAATATGTATTTTACTAAGTCAGATCTGTAGGAAGAAAAAAAATATCTGGTTCATTCCTTCCATTCAGGACAATGCGATCAGCACTGATGAACGAAACAAGAAGCTGAGAAGCAAGCTGCCGAAAAGGAGGTTTATTTCAGAAGCCAGAGAATTGCAGTGATAGCAGCAGTGGGTTCCAGGTCAGCTGGCAGAGTTTAAGGGTGAGCTTTTGTGATTGAGATGTCTGATGGACTATTTGATTAATTTAAAAGTGTGTTTGCTTGTCCCTGTCCAGTTTTCTGGGTGGTGGAAGTGGTCAAATCCAACCTTGGGTAAGGGAGGAGAATGTAAATTTGGAAAGTTTTTGTGTTTTACTAACTTAATCCTGTCAATTCTGATTGCCTTAGTCTGAAGTGCGGAAGCCACTTCTTGCTACATTCCTGTGGGTTTTTGTTTTCTTTTAACAGATACAATTTATCTATTTGTGGAACACTCTTATTGGTTTGACTGAGACTATTCTGCTCAGCAAAGAGGCAGAGGTTTTTTTTCTGTCTCCCAGCCTTCACAAATGGCTCTGTCAACTCTACAACCAACTTAGCTGCAGCCATCTTGCTTGTCCTAGGTTGCCACAGGACTGGGAAGGGGTATGGAGGATTTCGGCTAGTCTAAACATTTCACTGTCCCATGGGAACCAAGATCACTTCTCTCAGTTAGAGGTGTGTGTGTGAGAGAGCATTTGGTTAGAAAGCCCGCCAAACTGTTCTATTGGGAAACGTAGCTGATTGCATAGCAATGGGGTGGGAAGATTAACTTTGTAATAGTGTTGCTCTTTGAAAGGGATTTCAGACTTGGTTTCACTTTTCACCATACTGATACTATGTAGCCAATAAATATGTTTTTTGAGGAAACCTCTAGCCTTGTCTATTGGAATCTTGACATTAAACTAAGTCTATCGCAAAATGATAAATTCTCTGGGGTGCTGAGCCCCATGTCAACCTCCGCCTGAAATCCCCACCAAGAAACACACCGGAGTCAAAGTGTCCTCTAATGTTATCTTTAATGGGTTGAATCATAGCAGCAAGTTAGAAAGAGAAAGCTGGCTCTAACAAAAAGGCAGGGAGAGATTAATTAAAAGAATAACTCTCTTCCTCTCTCCTCTGACCAGAAAGGGCACATTGTTCAATAGAATTGTAAATCTTTGTTATGAGAAGCATTCTCAGTTCACCAAAACAGAGCTTTCACTTTTCTGCTTTCTCATGATGATAAACCACCTGTGCATTCCACTCTCTCTCCATTCCCCCCCTCCCTACTCTGTAGGCAAGCTAAAGGCATGCAGCAGTCCTAAAGGCAGCTGGGTTCATAGCTTGACAGGTCGCCCTCCTTATGGAGGAAAGGGAACCTGGAAAATAAAAGAACATCCATCAAAGTTCACTACTCTTCTGCTTCATTCGGCCCCTGTCTCCAGGGATATTTAAATTATTTATTTTATTTATTTATTTATATACCGCCCTTCTCCCGTAGGACTCAGGGCGGTTCACAAGGTTTTTAAAAACAATACAACAAATTACAAAACTTAAAATCAATTAAAAAGATTATATTGACCTTGAAATAAAACCCCAATTAAAATACAATTAAAATCCCAATTAATATTCTCAGTCCAGGCCAGAAAGCTCAAAGAGCCAGGTTTTCAGGTCCCTGCGGAATGAGCAAAGGTCAGGGGCAGTCCTAAGCTCTACAGGCAGCTGGTTCCAAAGGGCAGGCGCACCCACAGAGAAGGCCCTCCCCCTGGGTATTGTCCGCCGGCAATATTTTACCGGCGGTACCCTGAGAAGACCCTCCCTGTGGGAGCGCACAGGACGAAGGGAGCTTGATGCCGGCAGCAGGTGTTCCCTCAGATATCCTGGACCCAAGCCATTTAGGGCTTTATAGGTCATCACCAGCACCTTGAATCTCACCTGGAGGGCAACCGGAAGCCAATGCAGCTCACGGAGCAGAGGTGTTACATGGGAGTATCGGGAAGCCCCCATCACAACCCGCGCGGCTGCATTCTGCACCAGCTGAAGCCTCCGGGTGGTCCCCAAGGGCAGCCCCATGTAGAGAGCGTTGCAGTAGTCCAATCGGGAGGTCACGAGTGCATGACTGACTGTGCGCAGGGCATTGCGGTCCAGGTAGGGCCGCAACTGGCGCACCAGGCGAACCTGGGCAAAGGCCCCCCCCTGGTCACGGCTCCTATATGGTCTTCAAAACTGAGCCCCGAATCTAGGAGGACACCCAAGTTGCGAGCCCTATCAACGGGGGGTAACACCTCACCCCCCATCATTAAAGGTGGAATGGACTGGTTAGTCCGAGATGCCGGTATGCACAGCTACTCAGTCTTGGCAGGATTGAGACAAAGCCTGTTTCTCCCCATCCAGACCTGGACCGCCTCCAGGCAACGGGACATCACAGCGAGGGCATCACTGGGTTGGTTCGGGGTGGAGAAAAAAAGTTGGGTATCATCAGCGTACTGATGATACCCCACCCCGAAACCACGAATGATCTCGCCCAGCGGCTTCATATAGGTGTTGAATAGGAGGGGAAAGAGAACTGACCCCTGAGGAACTCCACAAACAAGAGGCCTCTGGGCAGACCTCTGCCCTCCCGTCAACACCGATTGCGAACGGCCCAGGAGATAGGAGGAGAACCACTGCAAGACAGTACCTCCCACTCCCAACCCCCTGAGATGCCGCAATAGGATACCATGGTCGATGGTATCAAAAGCCGCTGAGAGATCTAATAGAACTAGGACAGAGGAGCAACCCCTGTCCCGAGCCCGCCAGAGATCATTCACCAGTGCGACCAATGCCGTCTCCGTGCTGTACCCGGGCCTGAAACCTGATTGGTACGGGTCCAGATAATCAGTTTCCTCCAGGAACAGAGGAAGCTGATGCGCCACCACGCTCTCAACAACCTTCGCCAAAAAGCGAAGGTTGGAGACAGGACAATAGTTGTTTAAAATCTCTGGGTCCAGGGCAGGCTTGTTGAGAAGGGGCCTCACCACCGCCTCCTTCAAAGTGGCAGGGAAGACACCCTCACTCAAAGAGGCAGATATTAATGCCTGGAACCAGCTTTGTGTCTCCTCCCGAGCCACATAAATCAGCCAAGAGGGACACGGGTCCAATAAACAGGTGATGGAACTCAGCCTCCCCATAATCCTGTCCACATCATCAGGGGAAACAGGATCGAACTCAGTCCAGATAACATGCTCAAGACCATCCGATTCCTCCACATCAGACTGCCCAGTTAGAGTCCAAACTGGCCCGGATCTGAGCGATTTTGTCCATCAGATGATGACTAAACTCCTCAGCCCGCCCCTGCAAGGGCTCCTCTCTCACCTCCTGGATAAGAAGGGAGTGAGTCACCCCTAAACAGGGCAGCCAGGCGATTATCTGCGGACGCGATGTGGGCAGCAAAGTAATTAGCCCTGGCCGTCCTCATCGCAGCAAGATAAGACCTTATAAAGGTTCTTAGCTGCAATCGGTCAGATTCAGAACGGCTGGACCTCCAACCGCTCTCTAGACCCCATCTCAGACGCTTCATCTCCCGGAGCTCCGCAGAAAACCATGGAGCCCAACGGGATCTGCGCCGGGTCAGGGGTCGCAAGGGTACAACACGGTCGAGTGCCTCAGTGGCCGCCCATTCCCAGGCATCAACCAAGGCATCAACTGGGCTGTGAGTGAGGGTGATGGGTATAGACCCAAGCACCATCTGGAACCGTTCTGGGTCCATTAGGCGCCTGTGGTGGAACCATCTGGTCGGTTCCGTAGCCCAGCGGCAGGGGGTGGCATAACGGAAGACCAGCCGCAGGAGATGATGGTCCGACCATGACAGGGGAACAACGACCGGTGAACCCCCTCCCAAATCATCCAACCACTGTCCAGACAGGAACACCAGGTCGAGAGTGTGACCCCCCCACATGAGTCGGGCCTTGAATTACCTGGGTCAGGTCCATGGCCGTCATGGAAGCCATGAACTCCCGGGCTAACTCCGACAACCCTCCCAGGGAAGGCAGGTTGAAGTCACCCAGCACTATAAGCCTGGGGAACTCCACTGCCAACCCTGAGAGGGTGTCGAGCAGCTCGGGCAGAGCTGTTGCCACACAGCTGGGTGCCAGGTATGTGAGCAACAAGCCCATCTGAACCCGAGGGCCACATCTCAGGAGGAGGGACTCACTCCCGCCAATCTGGACAATGATGGTCTCCCGCAGACATAAAGTCTCCCTGATAACCACTGCCACCCCTCCACCCCTACCCTGAGCCCGTGGCCGGTGTAGCACACAGAAACCTGGGGGGCATAACTCGATCAGAGGGACCCCTCCCTCAGAGCCCAACCAAGTTTCCGTAATGCATGCCAGATCCGCGCATTCCTCCTCGATCAAGTCACGAACGAGGGGAGCCTTATTAACCACGGATCTGGCATTAAGGTAAACCAGCCTGAGCTCAGGGACCTGATCACCCCTCATCCCCGGGCAAAAGGATGCTAACCGGAGGGTCGGAGCGCACCACCGCTCGGAGACAGCAGGGGCGCGATCCCGGATGTTGATGTGGCCCTCCGTGCAAGCACCTGCTGCCATTCCCTATCGTCATGGGGATTTGAAACCCCATCCCAACACATCCAGAACCAGCAGCCTCCACCCCAAACCCCGTGCCGCCAGGACCCCTAACCGGCCCAGACTGAGTGCCGGTTAATAATTCCCTCCCCACCCTCACTTTCCCTAACCTTTTAAAATAACCGGCTAAAAAATATATCAGGGGCCTCTTAATACATCTCCACCCGAGGCCCCTATCTAAGCCCAGCCACCTCTCGGGGTCCCAACAATTGGGCCCGTCATTAAGGAGAATGTAGGAAAGGGCGGCAGGTCGTACCCAGGAGGGAGGAACCCCCCTGAGGGCATACAAATCAGCTCCAGATTAACGCAGGTGAACCATACAATAATAAGAGTGTCCACATAGGGCTAATATTAATAATGGGTAGATCAATGATATTAGGTCCCGTAAGTGTACCTCAGTCCACTAGTCCATCTCAGCTCTCACCTGAGGTGGTAATCAGAAAAGAAACCCCAACCGTCCTCTCACTACGGCTGAGGAGTCCAGCCTGGGGTGGACAGAGTAAGGAATCCCGGGGCAAGCCTACCCCAACTGGTCTCCCACACCAGTGGGGCGGTCAATGACCAATCCAAGACTGTCCTCCCACCACGGTCCAGTCCCAGGTCCAATCCGGACTATTAATGGGAAGTCGTAACCCCAAACGGGCATTAAAGCATATACCATGGCCGATCTTCGGGCCATGGTAGTACCTGCCAACCAGCACAAGGAGGAGGGCCAGGCCACGGCCGATCTTTGGGCCGCCGGCCACTACCGCCATTCTGGGGGGGGGCAAAGGCATCCCCACCCACAAGCGCTCGACAGCTGATCTAATGATAGTTCAGGCTGCAGACGACCTTCAAGTCATTTTAATCTCGTCAGATCTTCCGAGTCAGGTCGTCCCCATTCCTCCAAACAGAGGGAGGGCGTCCACAGTACAATGGCGAGAAGAAGGCATTTCCATCCACAAATCCAGGCATCCACCAACAAATTCACGGCAGCAGGGCAAAGCCATGGCTGATTTCCAGGCCGGGAAGCCACCGCCGCCATTCGGGGGGGAGGGAGAGCTCTGCACCGCCGAAAATGGCACCTGCCAGCTGATATTAATCCTGACTCCAGACCGAATCCCCGGCTCATCCGATCGTCGCCGCCGCCCCTCCGACAAGCGGAGAGTGTCCACAACGAGAAAACAAGCGAAGGGAGCCTGCAGTAAATGGAGGGAGCCTGCAGCAACTTCAGCGTCCATCTGCAAATCCCGGATAACGGCCTAACCATGATCGATCTCCAGGCCGGTAGGCAGGCGCCGCTATCCAAAGGGGGAGAGAAGGCTCAGCGCCACCAAAAACAGCGTCTGGCAGATTGTCTCTGTGTCCAACTCCCCCTTAAATCAGCCTACCATGTCATGCCTCGGCTGGGCCTCCCAGGCCGACCCATATGGAGCCCGTTGCGGAGTGCACGGAGCTCAAGCTGCAGCCGCCGCCATCAACCAACTTGCAGCTTAAAAAAAATGATCTGTGTTTACATGTTGTGCCTTCACCCATCTGGATTCTGACATGGGATACCCCTCCCATTGAATTAAATACTGCAGTTTCCGTCTGTGGACTCTAGAATCAAGAATCTGTTTAACTTCATAATGCATCCCACCCACCCCTCACTATTGGCCTCAATGTGGATTATTTGTAGGGCTTTAGCAAACTACAATGAAATACAGGATGCATTTTTCCCAACCACTTTGTTAGTTTCAACTCCACTGTCACCAGATTTATAACTTTTACTATGAAAAATGGACCTATGTACTTCGGCCCTAATTTCTTGCAACTTTGTCTAAGATTAAGATACTTTGCAGATAGGTATACTTTATCTCCCACCTGAAATGTTTCCTATGGTGCTCGTTTCTTATCTGTTTCTTCTGACTCTCAGATGCTTTAGTGAGAGCTTTCTTTGCATCACTCCAAGCTTGTTGGAACGAGCTCACCCAATTGCTCAGGGTGCTCGAATATGGGGCATCCTGGGGCATTCTGGCATTGGCATGAACTCCACTCCAGTGGCCAACTTAAATGGAGTTAATCCAGTGCTACTGTGTACTGCGTTGTTGTAAGCCACTTCTGCAAACGGCAGTAACTCTACCCAATCCATTTGCTGATAGTTAACATAGCAATGCAGGTACTGTTCCACTATTGCATTGCATTGTTCTGCCAATCCATTAGTGCTCGGATGAAAAGTGGAAGAGAGACCCTGAGAAGACCCTATTAACCTCATAAACTCCCTCCAGAATTTTGCAGTGAACTGAACCCCCCTGGTCTGAAATTATACACTTAGGCACCCCATGCAATCAGTAGATGTGCTGCAAGAATAACTATGCCAGTTTCTGAGCTGAGTGGAGTCCAGTACTCTGCAACAGTCCTGGACTCTTCCCTGGCAACCTTTTACTAGCTGCGCAGGTTGCACAACTCCCTACATAGTCCTCAATGTTCTTCTTCATCTTTGGCCACCAGAATTGATGACTCACTAAATGCAGGGTCTTCAAGAAACCAAAGTGGCAAAATTAAGGGAATTAAAATAAGAGGTCAAGATTATAGATTGAGAGCGTTTGCGGATGATTTGGTTATTACATTAAGTCAACCGACTTACTCAGTTGTAGATTTGATGGAGATAATATTGTTATATGGAAAAGTTTCTGGATTTAAGATAAATATGCAAAAAACTAAAATATTGTCTAAAATACGACTACAGAACAAAAGGTTGTTTTAGAAGAACTAACTGGATTTGAAATAGTTAAAAAGACTAAATATTTGGGGGTATATCTTTCAGCTTCAAATGTGAAATTATATAAAAATAATTATGAATTGTTATGGTTAAAAATACAAAAAGAGTTTTTGTTGTTAGTTGCGAAGTCATGTCCGACCCATCGCGACCCTATGGACAATGTTCCTCCAGGCCTTCCTGTCCTCTACCATCTTCTGGAGTCCATTTAAGCTCACGCCTACTGCTTCAGTGTCTCCATCCAGCCACCTCATTCTCTGTCGTCCCCTTCTCCTCTTGCCCTCAACCTTTCCCAGCATTAGGCTCTTTTCCAGTGAGTCCTTCCTTCTCATTAGGTGGCCAAAGTATTTTAGTTTTAGCTTCAGGATCTGGCCTTCTAAAGAGCAGTCAGGGTTGATCTCCTCTAGGACTGACCGGTTTGATCGCCTTGCAGTCCAAGGAACTCGCAGGAGTCTTCTCCAGCACCATAGTTCAAAGGCTTCAATTCTTTGGCGCTCAGCCTTTCTTATGGTCCAGCTTTCACTGCCATACATTGCAACTGGGAAGACCATAGCCTTGACTATACGCACTTTTGTTGACAGGACAAAAAGAGTTAGATAGTTGGAAAAAATTACAATTATCTTTATTGGGAAGAATTGCAGCAGTGAAAATGAATGTTTTGCCAAAGTTTTTATTTTTGTTTCAAATGATACCTATACTTAAAAAGGATTCAAACTTGGAGGAATGGCAGAAAGGTATTAATAAATTTGTTTGGGCAGGGAAAAGACCAAGAGTAAAATTTAAGATAATGCAAGATGTACGTGAAAGAGGTGGTCTTAAAATGCCCAATTTTAAATTATATTATGAGGCTGCTGCTTTATCATCAATTAATTTAACACAAGGGAGGTTATTGAATATTGAGGGTTGTGATTTGTTATTTGGTTGGCATGCACATTTATTGTATGACAAGAAGGTGGATAATGTTTTTAAGACACATATATTAAGGTATGCTCTGTTGCGGGTTTGGAAAAAATATCGATCTAAGTTCTCAAGGAACTGGCAGACGTGATCTCAGAACCACTGAACTATATTTTTCAAAGATCCTGGAGCACTGGGGAACTACCAGAGGACTGGAAGAGAGCTGATGTAGTTCCCATCTTCAAAAAAGGGAAAAAAAATAGATCCAGGAAACTACAGACCTATCAGCCTGACCTCAATACCTGGGAAAATTCTGGAAAAGATAATCAAACAACAAATCAGCAAACACCTTGATGCGAACAAAGTTATCACTAAAAGCCAACATGGGTTTGTCAAAAACAGATCGTGCCAGACAAACCTTATTGCATTCTTTGACCAAGTGACAAAACTAGTGGACCAGAGGAATGCTGTAGATATAATTTACTTGGATTTCAGTAAGGCATTTGATAAAGTAGATCACAACCTACTACTTGATAAGATAGAAAAATGTGGGTTAGACAGCATCACCACCAGATGGATTCGTAGCTGGCTGACAGGCCATACTCAGCGTGTGGTCCTCAATGGAACCGCATCTACATGGAAGGAAGTGTGTAGTGGGGTGCCCCAGGGCTCTGTTCTGGGCCCAGTGCTCTTCAACATCTTCATCAACGATTTGGATGAGGGGATAGATGGGGAAATCATCAAATTTGCAGATGACACCAAGCTGGCAGGAATAGCCAATACTCCAGAAGATAGGCTCAAGATACAGGAGGATCTGGACAGACTCGAACACTGGGCACTATCTAACAAAATGAAATACAATTGTGAAAAAAGTAAGGTTCTGCATTTAGGCAGGAAAAATCAAATGCACAGGTATAGTATAGGTGGTACCTTGCTCGATAGTAGTAACTGTGAGAGGGATCTCAGAGTCCTAGTGGACAATCACTTAAATATGAATATAAATAAACTAAACTAAACTAAATATGAGCCAGCAGTGTGCTGCAGCTGCCAAAAAAGCCAACACAGTGCTAGGCTGCATTAACAGAGGGATAGAATCAAGATCACGTGAAGTACTAATACCACTTTACAATGCCTTGGTAAGGCCACACCTGGAATACTGCATCCAGTTTTGGTCACCACGATGTAAAAAAGATGTCGAGACTCTAGAAAGAGTACAGAGAAGAGCAAGAAAGATGATTGGGGGACTGGAGGCTAAAACATATAGGGAACGGTTGCTGGAATTGGGTATGTGTAGTTTAACGAAGAGAAGGGTGAGGGGTGACATGATAGCAGTGTTCCAATATTTCAGGGGCTGCCACAAAGAAGAGGGAGCCAAGCTATTCTCCAAAGCACCTGAAAGCAGGACAAGAAGCAATGGATGGAAACTAGTCAAGGAGAGAAGCAACCTAGAACTAAGGAGAAATTTCCTGACAGTTAGAACAATTAATCAGTGGAACAACCTGCCTCCAGAAGTGGTGAATGCTCCAACACTAGAAGTTTTTAAGAAGAGACTGGACAGCCATTTGTCTGAAATGGTATAGGGTTTCCTGCCTTAGCAGGGGGTTGGACTAGATGACCTCCAAGGTCCCTTCCAACTACTACTTCTTCTTCTTCTTCTTCTTCTTCTTCTTCTTCTTATTATTATTATTATTATTATTATTATTATTATTATTATTATTATTATTATTATTATTATTATTATTATTATTATTATTATTATTATTATTATTATTATTATTATTTATAAAATAGCAATTTGGGCAATACCTAAACATGCAATAGAAAATATAAATGTGGGAGTTAAACATGATGTGACTACATATAAAGAAATTCTTAGGATGGAAAAGAATGTATGGCAATTGAAGCCATATAATATTTTAAAAGAAGGGAAAATAGTACAAACTTGGTTTCAGTATGGGCAGTTACAAGCTAGATGGAAGGAAGATCAGAAAGTTGGTATTTCGATAACTGATGAAAATTTGGTAAAACAAATTAGAGATGAAGGTCAAGCACATATAAGAAGGATATACAATGCATTGCAGCTTAAATGGACTCCAGAAGATGGTAGAGGACAGGAAGGCCTGGAGGAACGTTGTCCATAGGGTCGCGATGGGTCGGACACGATTTCACAGCTAACAACAACAACAACAACAATGCATTGATAGAAATAGACTCAGAAACAGAACTTGTTAAAGACTGTATGATAAAACGGGCCCAGAATTTTCAGGAGGTCATAACAATGGATATCTGGGAAAAGATATGGGTTAGAAATGTAAAATTTACACAGGCTCAAAATTTAAGAGAGAATTTTTATAAAATGTTTTATAGATGGCATTTAGATCCTAAAAAATTAGCAAGTATGTATCCAAATTGTCAGCCTAAATGTTGGAGGTGTGGTTGTGATGATGCAATGTATTATCATATATGGTGGACTTGTAAAAAAGTCAAAGCTTTTTGGATTAAAATTTGGTGGACCATGCAGAAGATATTGAAGAAAAAGATAAGGTTTTCTCCACAGTTATTTCTGTTGGGTATTATTACAGATTGTACTGTTATAGATACTAAATTGATGTTGAATTTAATTATGGCAGCAAGACTTTTAGTAGCGCAATATTGGAAGAAGGAGGAACTGCCTACTATAGAAGAGTGGACTTTGAAAGTTTCAAACCTGGCGGAAATGGCAAAGATTTCAGCATATTTGAAAGAACAATCGCAACAGAGATATATTGTGGAATGGAGAAGATGGATCGAGTATATTCAGAATAAATATGGGACTAAAAAGTATCATTTAGCATATGAATAAGTATTAGTTTTATATTATGTATTATTAGGTATTCATTATTAGTTAGTTATTTAGTTATGTTTAAGGGGAGTTAAAGTGTGATAGAATTTAATGTGTGTTTTTTTAGTTAGTTAGCATATTTTAGCTTAAGTTTGTAAAAGTTAATACCCTGTATTCAGCTCTGGGAAGTCGGGGGGGAGGGCGAGGGAGGGTAAGTGGGGGGCAGGGGGAGGGAGGGAGTTTATGTTTTTAAAATGTATTCTAAAACTTTTCAATAAAAAAAAAGAAACCAAAGTGGCCTGCTTGCTTGGTGTCATGGCCACGTTGCAGAACCTGCAACTGAAGATGATCTGGGACATACAACTTATTCACCTTCCACGCCAATCCATCTCTCATAGTTAACTCTGCTTGGTGGGCTTTGAACCATGCATCAGTCTGTAGCTCCTGTTTCAGTTGCTGGGTAAATTCATCAGTTGGGTTTAAGATCCTTCTTTTCTCCTGTTGTCTGGTTGTCACTTGCACTGCTGGCTGTCGGTCAGGGATGACAGAACTCACCATGTGGGATAGGGTGTCAGCTAGGAAGTCCCCCCCCGGGATATATTTCAGTTCAAAGTTAAATCTTTTGAAGTATTGTGCCCACCTGACTTGCTTAGGAGAAATCTTGCAGGGGTGGGTGGGTTAGGGCTTCCAAGTTCTTATGAGCAGTCCATACCTCGAAGGGGAACCTTGCCCCTTCCAGGAACTGTCTCTAGGTTAGTAGCGCCCATCGCACTACAAAGCCTCTTTCTCCCACACTGCCCATCTCAGTTCTATCTTGCTCAGCTTGCGAGACATGTATGCGCATGGCTGCAGGTTTCCCTCTTTGTTGCGTTGGAGGATAACAGCCCCCACCACCACATCGCTGGCATCCACCTGAATTACGAAAGGCTCCTCAGGATTCAGGAGTTTCAAAACCAGTTCTACAGCGAATAGCCCCTTTAATTTCTCAAATGTATCTTGACAGTCCATTGTCCAGTTCAAGGGTTGGCTTGGCTGGGGCTCCTTCCCCCCTCCTGGTTTTCAATAACTCAGTAATTGGCAAGGCGATCTTGGCGAAGGAGGGGATGAATTGCTGGTAGAAATTCACAAACCCCAAGAAGCTCTGCAGCTGCTTCTGAGTCTGAGGGGCCTGACACTCTAATATAGCTCTCACTTTCTCCGGGTCCATTTCCATCCCTTCGCTTGCGATGCGGTAGCCCAAGTAATTCAGTTTGGATCTGTGAAACTCACATTTTGAAAGCTTAACATACATCTTAGTGTTTAACAGTTTTTTTAGGACCTGATGTATGAGTTTCACATGTTCCTTCATGGTTTCAGTGTAGATAAGTATGTCATCAAGGTACACCAAAACCCCTTTGTAGAGATGCTCATGCAGCACCTCATTTATGAGTTGCATGAACACTGCAGCAGCCCCTTGATGTCCAAATGGCATCACCTTGAACTGGTAGCTCCCCAGAGGACAGTTGACAGTAGTTTTCCACTCATCGCCTTCCTTAATCCTCACTCAATAATATGCCTCTCTTAAGTCCAACTTGGTGAACACCTTCCCCTTGGCCAGGTGACCCAACATGTCTTTCATCAGGGAGAGGGGGTACATATTTTCCACACACACCCCATTAATCCCCTGGAAATCCACACATAATCTAAGAGACCCATTTTTCTTTTCTTTAAACAGGACCAGGGCATCAACTGTTGATTTTGCTGCTTAGATGAACCCCCTTGCCAAGTTCTTATCAATATAAGCTCTTAGCTCCTTCATCTCCTTTGGAGACATGGAGTACATCTTTGGCTTAGGCAGCTTTACCCCAGGCAAGATTTCAGTGGTGCAGTCTGTGGGGCGGTGGTGGTGGAGAGGACATCACATGCTTTCTTGCTAAAAACCTCCATGAGTTCTCTGTACTCTCTCGGAACAGTGCACTCCTCCTCCCCTCCCTCCAACGCTCCTTTGCTGCACTCAACTGGTTTTCTCCCCGGCTTCACTTTCTCAGGTTGCTTTCCTTCCTTGCTGGGGTTCCCCTGGATCCACTTTCTCATGATCATTCGTTTTACAGTTCTCTCCCAATAGATCCTGGAACCCCACTTAGCTGGCCAAGCTAAGCCTAGGATTATATCTTCAGCCATCTTTGGGGGAACTACAAAGTGAATGGTCTCCCAGTGCTTCCCCAACTTCAGCTGTACTGGCTCAGTCAGGAGAGAGGCAGCCTCTCCCCCAATTAGTGAACCATCTACCTGCTTGAAACTAATGGGTTTCTTTAGCTTCCTTACACGTAGCCCCAACTTTGGCACCACTGTCTTGTTTATTAGGCAATGGGAGCAACCTGAGTCTACAAGGGCTTTTACTGCGCCCTCTGCCACCGACTGGAGAGTTTTGATGCTTACTTTGAGTTCAAGGTGATTTGCTCACCATTGGATCATCCTCTCCCTTGCTCTCACTGTCATACAGGATCATTCAAGGCTCTTCTTCGGTTGGAGTTTGATCCCCTCCACTACCCGAAGAGGAGTCCTCAATGACCCTGATCACCACATTTGATTTTTCTTTCCCCTTCTTAGGCAGCTTCTTCGGCTTTGCAGGAGCTGGTGCTGCAGGAGTTGCATGCAGTGCTGGCACCAGGCACATCACTGCTCGGTGGCCCTCCTGACTGCAGCGAAAGTACAGGATAGGTGTGTACTCTGGCTGCCTCGCAGGTGTACCAACTGTGGCTGTTGGTGGCTTCCTCCTGAGAGACCATCTCTCCTGGGCCTTGCACAGCATCAAATCCAATTCCACCATGGCAACTAACTGGTACCAGTCATCAAGCCGCTTCGGGATGCCTCTGGCCAGGCACAGATGGAATAGATCATGACTCAACCCCTCACAAAAGAATTGAGTTAGGAGCTGTTCTGGCCAGTGTCTCAACCTCCCTGCAATTCTTCGGAATTTATTTATTTTATTTATTTATTTTATTACATTTCTATACCGCCCTTTCCCGAAGGACTCAGGGCAGTTTACAGGCTAATTAAAAAACCAAAATACAAAAGTTAAAAACAGATTTAAAAGAAAAAAATTGTATGTGTCCCTGCCAAATAAAACCCCAGTTAAAATAAGACTGATCCTCAGCCTGGGCCAGAGAGCCAGGTCTTCAGGCCCCGGCGGAATGAACGGAGGTCGGGGGCAGTCCTGAGCTCCACTGGCAGCTGGTTCCAAAGGGCAGGCGCCCCCACTGAGAAGGCTCTATCCCTGGGTGTTACCCGCCAGCAATCTCTTACCGATGGGACCCTGAGAAGACCCTCCCTGTGGGAGCGCACTGGACAAAGGGAAGTTGATGCCGGCAGCAGGTGTTCCCTCAGATATCCCGGACCCAAGCCATTTAGGGCTTTATAGGTCATCACCAGCACCTTGAATCTCACCCGGAGGGCAACTGGAAGCCAATGCAGCTCGCGGAGTAGAGGTGTTACATGGGAGTATCGGGAAAACCCCATCACAACTCGCGCGGCCGCATTCTGCACCAGCTGAAGCCTCCGAGTGGTCTTCAAGGGCAGCCCCATGTAGAGAGCATTGCAGTAGTCTAAACGGGAGGTCACGAGCGCATGAGTGACTGTGCGTAGGGCATCTCGGTCCAGATAGGGCCGCAACTGGCGCACCAGGCGAACCTGGGCGAAAGCCCCCCTGGTCACGGCTCCTATATGGTCTTCAAAACTGAGTCGTGAATCCAGGAGGACGCCCAAGTTGCGAGCCCTATCAACGGGGGGTAACACCTCACCCCCCCCCATCGTTAAAGATGGAATAGTCTGGTTGACCCGAGAGGCCGATATGCACAGCCACTCAGTCTTGGCGGGATTGAGACGAAGCCTGTTTCTCCCCATCCAGACCCGGACCGCCTCCAGGCACCGGGACATCACGGCGAGGGCATCGCTGGGTTGGTTCGGGGTGGAGAAAAAAAGTTGGGTATCATCAGCATACTGATGATACCCCACCCCGAAACCATGAATGATCTCGCCCAGTGGCTTCATATAGATGTTGAACAGGAGGGGAGAGAGAACCGACCCCTGAGGAACTCCACAAACGAGAGGCCAACACCGACTGCGAGCGGCCCAGGAGATAGGAGGAGAACCACTGTAAAACAGTGCCTCCCACTCCCAACCCCCTGAGACGCCACAGTAGGATACCATGGTCGATGGTATCAAAAGCCGCTGAGAGATCTAATAGGACTAGGACAGAGGAACAACCCCTGTCCCGAGCCTGCCAGAGATCATTCACCAGTGCGATCAATGCCGTCTCCGTGCTGTGCCCGGGCCTGAAACCCGATTGGTATGGGTCAAGATAATCAGTTTCCTCCAGGATGCGCCACCACACTCTCAACAACCTTCGCCAAGAAGCGAAGGTTGGAGACCGGACGATAGTTGTTCAAAACAGCCAGGTCCAGGACAGGCTTCTTGAGAAGGGGCCTCACCACCGCCTCCTTCAAGGCGGCGGGGAAAACACCCTCACTCAAAGAGGCAGTTATTACTGCCTGGAACCAGCTTTGTGTCTCCTCCCGAGCCGCATAAATCAGCCAGGAGGAACACGGGTCCAATAAACAGGTGGTGGAGCTCAGCCTCCCCATAATCCTGTCCACATCATCAGGGGAAACAGGATCGAACTCAGTCCAGATAACATGCTCAAGACCGTCCGATTCCTCCACATCAGACTCTGCCCAGTCAGAATCCAAACCGGCCTGGATCTGAGCGATTTTGTCCATCAGATGGTGACTAAACTCCTCGGCCCAACCCTGTAAGGGATCCTCCCTCACCTCCTGGATAAGAAGGGAGTGAGTCACCCCTAAACAGGGCGGCCTGGCGATTATCTGCGGACGCAATGAGGGCAGCGAAGTAATTAGCCTTCGCCGTCCTCATCACCGCGAGATAAGACCTTATAAAGGTTCTTAACTGCAATCGGTCAGATTCACATCGGCTGGACCTCCAAACGCTCTCTAGACCCCGTCTCCGACGCTTCATCTCCCGGAGCTCCACAGAAAACCATGGAGCCCAACGGGATCTGCGCCGGGTCAGGGGTCGCAAGGGTACAACACGGTCGAGTGCCTCGGTGGCTGCCCTTTCCCAGGCATCCACCAAGGCATCGGCCGGGCTGTGAATGAGGGTGATGGGTATAGACCCAAGCGCCATCTGGAACTGTTCTGGGTCCATTAGGCGCCTGGGGCGGTACCACCTGGTTGGTTCCACAGCCCAGCGGCAGGGGGTGGCATAATGGAAGACCAGCCACAGGAGATAATGATCGGACCATGACAGGGGGACAATAGCTGGTGAACCCCCTCCCAGATCATCCAACCACTGTCCAGATAAAAACACCAGGTCGAGAGTGTGACCCCCCACATGAGTCGGGCCCTGAATTACTTTGGTCAGGTCCATGGCTGTCATGGAAGCCATGAACTCCCGAGCTAACTCCCTTCCCTCTCTCCTCACAGGGAGAAAAATACTTTGCACAGCTTTTACAGGAAAAAATACTTAAAGTCTTGAAGTGAAGATCAGATCTCACCCAGTTTCATCCACATTGCTTTAAAGGTGCTTGGTGGTGATTTTGACTTCAGCGGTCAGCAGCTTAGTGACGAGCCATATTGCTATGGCCAGTCTTTCCCCCACCAGTTTGGAGGGCATCCCCCGATCAAACGGAAGGGCCGCCGTCCTTTTGCGATCAAGCAGGGGTCCCCTCCTTGCTCGTCGCCCCTACAGGGTGACTTTTGACCCTTTCCAAGGTTCTGACAGATGAGCTCTTCAAATGACTTTGAGGCATTGTTTACCTTAAAAGTCTTTTATTAGAGCCCTAAAACATCGGCAATCCTTGCTAGGAGAAGCTGGAATTTGAATTCCCCTCCTCTTAGCACAATATGTTAAACACAATTCTCCTTTTCATTGCTGTCATAAATCACATTCTCCAATTAGTTTGAAGGGTCAGTTTCCCTTCTATTAGACAACCCGCCAAATTCTTATCTTCTGTTATTTCGAGACAGCGTTGAGACACATTCTTCCTCCCCCAGCAATAACTGATTATAGCTCTTAAAGTAACACATAAGTTTAAATATGAAATAGCTGCTTCTTCATCTTTTGTCAAAGCAAGAACATTCGATGTTAGCAGCGTTGACACCAGCGGGATGAATTTGGACATGAAAGACGGAGCTCAACTTCCAGTGTCCACAGCACCACGATGGCAAAACAGAAGTCCTGGATTCCACTCTCTCCATCCCCCCTCCCTTCTCTGTAGGCAAGCTAAAAGCACGCAGTGGTCCTAAAGGCAGCCAGGTTCATAGCTTGACACCCTGGCTGCCTGGCCACCACCTTTGGGAGGACAGCGAAGACTCAGTGAAGATTTTATTATGGAGAAGAAAGATGAATCCATCGCTGGCTGCAGCAGGGAGTCCACCATCGGAGCACAAGCGGCTGATTGAGCTGCTGAAGTGCTACTGACAGGGGCTCATCTGAAGAGTCGGATAATTCAACCTGAAAAGTTGGTGCCGCAGGAGGGAACCACGATCCTGATGGACTTCTATCAGGTGGAAGCAGCCCCGCAGCACAGAGGCACTCCCAAGACTGCTGAAGAGGAGCTTTTGTTGATTCCACTCCAAGGTCCTTCAGTTGCACCATGAAAGAAGGGGAAGGGGACAACTGACTGGGATGACTCTATGGACTGGAAGTACCAGACAGGAGTCCACAGTCTCTCAGTCAAACAGCTGAAGGAGAAATTCGATGGGTTGTGTGGTGGAAAAATCCAAGGAAAGAAACAAGAGACGGCAACACAAAGCAATACTTCTTACTTTAAGTTTCAGAGGTTTATTTCAGCAATAATTTGGAACACACACATAAACATCCCTTACGTTAAAAACCCATTGCAATGAGGACCAGCTTTGGACTAGCAGTCATAGCAGTGACAGCTAGGGCCAGTGGCCTCGAACCATGTCCAGACTAAATCTTTTATACTTTAACTTGTCTTTTTTTAATAATATTTTATTAATTTTCCAATTTTACATTTAAGTATTTAAAAAGCAACATGATGGCTGGGTTAATCAATAGTTCGATAACAAAATCTTTAGTACAAATCTCAGGTTACAACATCAAATATTTCCTCTCTTTTTCCCTTAACATTTACTGTCTCATATTTAAGCTAATACAGTTCTTATTATATCAACTCAGTAAAAACATCATTATTACATCATTATTAAATTTTTAGCTTATACGTATCTTAATTATTTTTTACATTCAATCTTCATAAACAATCCATATCCTGTTGTTAATTTTTTCCCAATTTTTAGTTTCCCATCAATATTCCAATTTAATCTTTGATATTTATAATTTTCAGGTTTTAGGTAACCAAGATTTCCCTTATCTCAATTTATAACAGAATCTAATATCCAAAATAAACATTTTATCTATTTGAATATAGTCTTGTTCTATTTCCTAACAGTTATCTATTTCCCACTGTATTAAATCATCTACTTAATAATACAATATCCCCTTTAATAAATCAAAACCATTGTATATATTACCTGGGTTAATCAATAAATCAAACATATTCATAATATTTTTTTCCCTTTTAGGTCTAATTTTTAAATAGTAAACAGATAGAATCCTTATTTTCAACTAATTTCCAAATATTTTAAATCTAATGACCAGAATTCCCCTTATCTCAACTTCTCCCTTTAACCCTCTAATTAATGATATGAAATCCCCTCTAATAAATCAAAACCCCAATTTTCTTCAGCCTTATTCTGGCTTTCTTCCTTTGCCAACTAGGCTTCCATATCAGTGCTTTTAGCTAGTCAAATAGATCTCCCTCTATTATTATATATGTTATTTGAAATAAAGGAGACCATTTAATTGCCATTTTTTTGGAAGGACTAGCCCATTTGTATTCATAAAGTTGTCTCCCTATTATTCTAATTCCCCATAATTGCCCTATTATGTTTATCTTCCATGCAATCTGTTCTTCTTCTTTCTCAAATTTCTTCTGATTTATATAGAAAGTCTTTTCCATTTTCAATGTTGTCACTCCCTTTTCTGGATTTTCCATTAACTGTATTTGTTGGTCAATTGAATCCTCTGTCTTAATATTTGATTGTTCCACTTCTTCTGTTATCTTCTGTGTTGTTGGTTGTTTGGTTCTAGTCAAAACTTGGGTTTGTGTATCTGAGCTGGTGTCTTGATCTTTTATGATAGGTCTTATTTTATCACAAGCTGAAAGAATGGTTTCATGTATTGCTTTCAACATGGAAAGGATCTTTTCCTGGTCTTCATCAATCTCTTTCACATGTTTATAAATAGTCTTTATAGTAGAAGTCATTTGTCAAGCAAGATTTTATAGTCTAAGGTATTTCATCATCTCATATAGTAACCAATATTCCTCAAGTAAAGAGATAGGAAGGCAATTCCCCACATATAACTCTGAGACTCAGTAAGGATTTACATTCACAGTTCAAGTAGGCCAGTTATGCCGCCCAGCTGTTCTCTTACAGCTGAGTTTCTGACAGGTGGTGCCAAGGTCAGAAGAGTCTTATCTAAGGTCTGGGCTTTGAGCCAAGTCTCTGTTAGGAAATAACAAGTTGTAATAGCAAACTTCACCACAAGATGCCACCGATCCCGTTTAAGGTTTTTTAAGTCCAAATTTTTTGTAATCCTTTTTCCAAATTTATTTCTTTTTTGTAGATAAAATCAAAAGTCTCCAATAAAAATAGGAAAATTTTTGGTCCCCAAGTTTCAGGAACCTATAAATCCAATTAAATTAAACTTGATCTTTTAATGCTTTGATTCCCCTGGGTAGTCAGTTGCCGCTATTCTTAGAGGGTGGGATAGAAATTCCCTTCCTTCTCTCCTCACAGGGGGAAAGATACTTCAGTCAGTTTTTACAGGAAGAGAAAATACTTAGAAGTATCTTAGAAGATCGGATCTCACCCAGTTTCATCCGCATTGCTTTCGAAGTGCTTGGTGGTGAGTTTGACTTTGGCTGTCTGCAGCCTAGTTGCGGGCCATATTGCTATGGCCGGTCTTTCCTCCGCCAGTTTGGAGGGCTGCCCTGGATCAAGCAAAAGGGTTGCCACCCTCCCGCAATCAAGCGGGGGTCCCCTCCTTGCTCGTCGCCCCTACAGGGCTACTTTTGACCCTTTCCAGGGTCCCCCAGTGGAACGAAACTGAACCCAGAAGACGGAGATCGCCTTCCAGCATCCGTGGCAGCCACGATGGCAAACAAGAAGTCCCACTTGTCTTAAACTATGGTCAGCAAAAAGTCTGCAGAAAATGCAAGGTTGCTGACCATCTGTCTGTAACTTGTCTGAAACTACAGACAGATGGTCAGCAACCTTGCACTTTCTGCAGACTTTCTGCTGACCATAACTTTCCTCATATACCTGTGTACATCGGAACCCGTAACCATCAGCTACTTTCAGTTCCCCATTTCGCACAGTTCCAGTCCTTATGTTCTAAATATATTTGAAACAAACAAGCTTAGCAAAATCATATTAAGTAAAATACAGTTCCCCTTCATGGATTACTGCCTTGTCATGGCAAAGGGGCTTGCATAATTCAATGAAGCTATGAGCTATGCCATGCAGGGCCACCCAAGACGGAAAGGTCATAGCAGAGAGTTCTGACAAAACGTGATCCACTGGAGAAGGAAATGGCAACCCACTCCAGGATCTTTGCCATGAAAACCCCATGGACAGTACCAAAAGGCAAAATGTTATGATGCTGGAAGATGAGCCCCTCAGGTCGGAAGGCATCCAATATGCTACTGAGGAAGAGCAGAGGGCTAGTACTAGTAGCGCCAGAAAGAATGAAGCGACTGGGCCAAAGACGAAAGGACGCTCAGCTGTGGATGTATCTGGTGGTGAAAGGAAAGTCCGATACTGTAAAGAATTATTCTCCATAGGAACCTGGAATGTAAGATCCATGAATAAAGGAAAGCTGGACGTGGTCAAACAAGAGATGACAAGACTGAACATCGACATCTTAGGAATCAGCGAACTAAAATGGACAGGAATGGGTAAATTTAATTCAGATGACCATCAGGTATACTACTGCAGGCAAGAATCCCTCAAAAGAAATGGAGTAGCCTTCATAGTCAATAAAAGAGTAGGAAAAGCAATACTGGGATACAAACCCCAAAATGACAGAATGATCTCAGTGCGAATCCAAGGCAAACCATTCAATATCACAGTAGTCCAAGTCTATGCCCCAACCACCAGTGCTGAAGAGGATGAAATTGACCAGTGTTGTGACTCAGGGCCAGCCTGTGGGTCCGACAGCCGGCTCTGATGTATCGGATGACTCTGAGGGGGAGGAGGGAAACGAACCGGCTGATGATGGTTTGGAGGAGGGAAACGAACCGGCTGATGATGGTTTGGAGGCTTTGCAGAGTCCTCAGCCGGGGACCTCTTCTCAGCTGCGTGAGCCCGAGAGTGCGGAGGAAGATGACCCACAGCTGGCCCTGTTCAAGGACGCCCGACGCAGGAGGCAGTCAAGCAGGAACAAACAAAGAAAGGCCGCAGGACTCCTCGGGAGGAGGCACAGGGAGACCACGCCCTGAGCTCTCTATAAAAGGAGTGTTTGGGGAGGGGCTGGTTGCTGAAAGCAACTTTTCCGCTTGAGAAGACAAGCTCTAGTGTTTTTGTTAACTGCGTAATTAAATCTTGGCAGAAGCCTTTTAGCCTTGGACGCTTTCCAGTCTCTTCTTTTCGAATAGGGGTTGCGAGAAGAGGGCTGGTTCAGAACAACCAGTTCTATGAAGCCCTAAAGCACCTTATAGAACTAACACCAAAAAATGATGTCCTTATCATCATGGAGGATTGGAATTCTAAAGTAGGAAGGCAAACGATAATCAGAATAACAGGCAAGTTTGGCCTTGGAATACAAAATGAAGCAGGGCACAGGCTGATAGAAATTTGTCAAGAGAATACAATGGTCATAGCAAACACTCTTTTCCAACAACCCAAGAGTCGGCTCTACTGTACACATGGACATCATCAGATGGTCAACACAGAAATCAGATTGACTATGTGCTCTGCAGCCAAAGATGGAGAAGTTCTATACAGTCAGTAAAAACAAGACCAGGAGCTGACTGTGGCTCAGACCATGAGCTTCTCATTGCAAAATATAGGCTTAAACTGAAGAAAGTAGGGAAAAGCACTAGGCCACTCAGGTATGAACTAAATCATATCCCTGATGAATACACAGTAGAGGTGACAAATAGATTTAAAAAATTAGATCTGATAGACAGAGTGCCTGAAGAACTATGGATGGAGGTTCGCAACATTGTACAAGAAGTAGCAACTAAAACCATCCCAAAGAAAAAGAAATGCAAGAAAGCAAAATGGCTCTCTGAGGAAGCTTTGCAAATAGCTGAGGAAAGGAGGGAAATGAAAGGCAAGGGAGAAAAAGAAAGACACACCCAATTGAATGCAGAATTCCAAAGAATAGCTAGAAGAGATAAGAATGCCTTCTTAAATGAATAGTGCAAAGAAAGAGAAGAAAACAATAGAATAGGGAGGACCAGAGATCTCTTCAAGAAAATTGGAGAGATGAAGGGAAAGTTTCATGCAAAAATGGGCATGATAAAGGACCAAAATGGCAGGGACCTAACAGAGGCAGAAGAGATTAAGAAGAGGTGGCAAAATTACACAGAAGAACTATACAAGAACGAGCTTAATGTTCCTGATAACCATGATGAGGTGGTCACTGACCTTGAGGCAGACATCCTAGAATGTGAAGTGAAGTGGGCCTTAGGAAAGCTGAGCAACAACAAAGCTAGTGGAGGTGACAGTATTCCAGCTGATCTATTCAAAATCTTAAAAGACAATGCAGTAAAAGTGCTACACTCAATTTGCCAGTAAATTTGGGAAACTCAACAGTGGCTATGAGCTATGCCACTGGATTGGAAAAGATCAGTTTACATTCCAATTCCAAAGAAAGGCAGTGCCAAAAGAATGTTCAAACTATCGCACCATTGCATTCATTTCACATGCTAGTAAAGTTATGCTTAAAATCCTACAAGCTAGACTCCAGCAGTATGTGGATCAAGAACTACCAGAACTACAGGCAGATTTTGAAGAGGCAGAGAAACTAGAAATCAAATTGCCAACATAGGCTGGATCATGGAGAAAGCTAGGGAGTTCCAGAAAAACATTTACTTCTGCTTCATTGACTATGCTAAAGCCTTTGATTGTGTGGATCATAACAAACTGTAGCAAGTTCTTAAAAAGATGGGAGTACCAGACCATCTTATTTGTCTCTTGAGAAACCTATATGCGGGTCAAGAAGCAACAGTGAGAACTGGACACGGAACCACTGATTGGTTCAAAATTGGGAAAGGAGTCCGGCAAGGCTGTATACTGTCGCCCTGCCTGTTTAACTTATATGCAGAGCACATCATGAGAAAGGCAGGGCTAGATGAATCAAAAGTTGGAATTAAGATTGCCGGAAGAAATATCAACAACCTAAGATATGCAGATGATACCACTCTAATGGCAGAAAGTGAAGAGGAACTAAAGAGCCTCTTGTTGTGGGTGAAGAAGGAGAGTGCAAAAGTTGGGTTGAAACTTAACATTAAGAAAACCAAGATCATGGCATCCGGCCCTCTCAATTCCTGGCAAATAGAGGGGGAAGAAATGGAGGTAGTGACAGATTTTATTTTCCTGGGCTCCAAGATCACTGCAGACGGGGACTGCAGCCAAGAAATTAAAAGACGCTTGCTCCTGGGGAGGAAAGCCATGGCAAATCTAGACAGCCCACTAAAAAGCAGAGACATCACCCTGTCAACAAAAGTGCATATAGTCAAGGCTATGGTCTTCCCAGTTGCAATGTATGGCTGTGAAAGTTGGACCATAAGAAAGGCTGAGCGCCAAAGAATTGAAGCCTTTGAACTATGGTGCTAGAGAAGACTCCTGCGAGTCCCTTGGACTGCAAGGTGATCAAACCGGTCAGTCCTAGAGGAGATCAACCCTGACTGCTCTTTAGAAGGCCAGATCCTGAAGTTGAAACTCAAATACTTTGGCCACCTAATGAGAAGGAAGGACTCCCTGGAGAACAGCCTCATGCTGGGAAAGGTTGAGGGCAAGAGAAGAAGGGGACAACAGAGAATGAGGTGGCTGGATGGAGTCACTGAAGCAGTAGGTGTTCCTGTTTGCCTCAATAAAGCATGTTCCTGTTTGCAACCTTCCGTCTCGCTTATTGCCTGCAAAGAACCAGCTACACAACAACACTGACTTTGGTTCAATACTTTTTCCATGAGGCCTGATTTAGTTCACCTGGGCCTAAATCTTGCATAGAAGAATAGCCAATATTTTCTTTGTTTGTTTTTTTTGTTTTTTTAAAAAAAGTATTTTATTGATTTTCTATCATTACAATTTATCTGTGCTTAATAAACAACGTGTTGTCTGGGTTAATTTTTGCCTAGTGATAAAGATTAAGTTCTTATGCTCTATCCCGCTTTCCAACCATTGGTAAAATAAGTTCCATGTTTGAAAGTATACTGTGTCTTCTTCTCAATGTCAGTCTGTCCATTTCTGCACAGTCCAATATTTTCTTAATTATTGCTTCCTCCGATGGTGTTGTCTCATTTTTCCAGTGCTGTGCAAATACAATCCTCACTGTATTTAATACATGTAATGTTAAATATACACTTTGTTTATCAAACTTTTCTGGCATTATGCCTAGTAAAAAATGTTCAGGTTTAAGATCTACATTTTTTCCTAACATTTTTTCTAAGCACGTATGTATTTTAGTCCAAATTTTTTTTGCTTTTACACACGTCCACCACAAGTGATAATATGTACCAGGATTTTGATTACATTTCCAGCATTTGCTAGACATATTTTTAAACATTTTTGCTAATCTAACAGGTGGAAAATGCCATCTATAAAACATTTTTATAGGTTTTCTTTGTATGAAGTAGCCATTGTCAGTTTATAATTTCTTTCCCACCGATTTTACCATTTCTCTAATTCTATGTTATGCCCAAAGTTTTTTGCCCATATAATCATTGTTTATTTCACTTGTTCGTCTTCCATTTTTAAATTCAACAGAAAATTATACAATTTTTTAATCATTTTTTCATCAGAAGTCAGCAACACCTGATGAAAAACTGTCTGATATTTATAAAAGCCGTATGCTTTAACACAGAGGTCCCCAACCTTTTGGGTACCAGGGACCGGTTCCGTAGAGACAGCTTTTTCCGTGGACTGGAGGGTGCGTGGTTTTGTGTGCTGACTGCATCTCGCAGATGGGACTTTGCGGACCGGTACTGGTCCACGGACCGGGGGTTGGGGACCCCTGCTTTAACATCTTTGTTGTACCTTGATTGCATTTGCAGTTGGGGCCACCATGATAAGTCAATGCCCTGGTCTTCTAGCTCTTGTTTAGATTTTAATTTCCCATCTGTGTTCAGAATATCCTTATATTTTATTTTAAAAAAAAATAATTAAATTTGGATGTGTGAAAGCTTCCATCACTGATAACCATTCTGGGATTTTCATGTAAATTTTAGGTTTTATCTTTTCCCATACAGATAATAGTGCATTTTTTATGTAGTGATTTTGGAAATATCTATGGGTTTTATTCTTTTGATACCATAAAAATGCATGTCACCCAGGTTGTAAGTCATGTCCTTCTAAATATAATAACCTTTTATTTCGAAGAGTTATCCATTCTTTTAGCCATGTTAATTTGAATTTGAATTTGAATTTTATTGAATTTATATACCGCCCTTTCCCGTAGGACTCAGGGCGGTTTACAGGGTATAAAAAACATCAATACAAAAATTAAGAGCAATTAAAAAAGATTAAACTATATCCCTGAAAAAATATAGAACCCCAGTTAAAACCCCAATTAAAACTCAGCCTGGGCCGGAAAGCTCGAAGAGCCAGGTCTTCAGGTCTCGGCGAAATGATCGAAGGTCGGGGGCAGTCCTAAGTTCCACGGGCAGCTGGTTCCAAAGGGCAGCCGCACCCACAGAGAAGGCCCTCCCCCTGGGTGTTATCCGCCGGCATTCTCTTACCGCCGGCACCCTGAGAAGGCCCTCCCTGTGGGAGCACACAGGACGAAGGGAACTTGATGCCGGCAGCAGGTGTTCCCTCAGATATCCTGGACCCAAGCCATTTAGGGCTTTATAGGTAATCACCAGCACCTTGAATCTCACCTGGAGGGCAACTGGAAGCCAATGCAGCTCGCGGAGCAGAGGTGTTACATGGGAGTAACGGGAAACCCCCATCACAACTCGCGCGGCTGCATTTTCAACCAGCTGAAGCCTCCGAGTGGTCCTCAAGGGCAGCCCCATGTAGAGAGCGTTGCAGTAGTCTAAACGGGAGGTCATGAGCGCATGAGTGACTGTGCGTAGGGCATCTCGGTCCAGATAGGGTCGCAACTGGCGCACCAGGCGAACCTGGGCAAAAGCCCTCCTGGTCACGGCTCGTATATGGTCTTCAAAACTGAGCCCCGAATCCAGGAGGACACCCAAGTTGCGAGCCCTATCAACGGGGGGGGGGGTAACACCTCACCCCCCATCGTTAAAGATGGAATAGTCTGGTTAACCCGAGATGCCAGTATGCACAGTCACTCAGTCTTGGTAGGATTGAGATGAAGCCTGTTTCTCCCCATCCAAACCCGGACCGCCTCCAGGCAGCGGGACATCATGGTAAGGGCATCACTGGGTTGGTTCGGGGTGGAGAAAAAAAGTTGGGTATCATCAGCATACTGATGATACCCCACCCCAAAACCACGAATGATCTCACCGAGCGGCTTCATATAGATGTTGAACAGGAGGGGAGAGAGAACCGACTGCTGAGGGACTCCACAAACGAGAGGCCTCGGGGCGGATCTCTGCCCTCCCGTCAACACCGACTGCGAGCGGCCCAGGATAGGAGGAGAACCACTGTAAAACAGTGCCTCCCACTCCCAACCCCCTGAGACGCCGCAGTAGGATACCATGGTCGATGGTATCAAAAGCCGCTGAGAGGTCTAATAGGACTAGGGCAGAGGAACAGAGGAGGAACAACCCCTGTCCCGAGCCCGCCAGAGATCATTCACCAGTGTGACCAATGCCGTCTCCGTGCTGTGCCCGGGCCTGAAACCCGATTGGTACGGGTCCAGATAATCAGTTTCCTCCAGGAACAGGGGAAGCTGATGCGCCAGAAAGTGAAGGTTGGAGACCGGACGATAGTTGTTTAAAACAGCCGGGTCCAAGGCAGGCTTCTTGAGGAGGGGTCTCACCACCGCCTCCTTCAAGGCAGCGGGGAAGATACCTTCCTTCAGGGAAGCAGTTATTACTGCCTGGAACCAGCCTCGTGTCTCCTCCCGGGCCGCATAAACCAGCCAGGAGGGGCACAGGTCCAATAAACAGGTGGTGGAGCTCAGCCTCCCCATAATCCTGTCCACATCATCAGGGGAAACAGGAGCGAGTCACCCTAAACAGGGCGGCCGGGCGATTATCTGCGGACGCGATGAGGGCAGCGAAATAATTAGCCTTCGCTGTCCTCATCGCCGCACGATAAGACCTTATGAAGGTTCTTAACTGCAATCGGTCAGATTTGGATCAGCTGGACCTCCAACCGCTCTCCAGACACCGTCTCCGATGCTTCATCTCCCGGAGCTCCACAGAAAACCATGGAGCCCAACGGGATCTGCACCGGGTCAGGGGTCGCAAGGGTACAACACGGTCGAGTGCCTCGGTGGCCGCCCTTTCTAAGGCATCAACCAAGGTATCGACCGGGCTGTGAATGAGGGCGATGGGTATAGACCCAAGCGCCATTTGGAACCGTTCTGGGTCCATTAGGCGCCTGGGGCGGAACCACCTGGTCGGTTCTGCCGCGCAGCGGCGGGGGATGACGTAACGGAAGACCAGCCGTAGGAGATAATTATCGGACCATGACAGGGGGAAAATGGCTGGCAAACCCCCTCCCAGATCATCCAACCACTGTCCAGATAAAAACACCAGGTCGAGAGTGTGACCCCCCACATGAGTCGGGCCCTGAATTACCTGGGTCAGGTCCATGGCCATCATGGAAGCCATGAACTCCCGAGCTAACTCTGACAACCCTCCCAGGGAAGGCAGGTTGAAGTCACCCAGCACTATAAGCCTGGGGAACTCCACCGCCAACCCTGAGAGGGTGTCAAGCAGCCCGGGCAGGGCTGTTGCCACACAGCTGGGTGCCAGGTATGTGAGCAACAAGCCCATCTGGACCCGAGGGCCAAATCTCAGGAGGAGGGACTCACTCCCGCCTATCTGGACAATGGTGGTCTCCCGCGGACATAAAGTCTCCCGAATAACCACCGCCACCCCACCGCCCCTACCCTGAGCCCGTGGCCGGTGTAGCACACAGAAACCTGGGGGGCATAACTCGATCAGAGGGACCCCTCCCTCAGAGCCCAACCAAGTTTCCGTAATGCATGCCAGATCCGCGCATTCCTCCTCGATCAAGTCACGAACGAGGGGAGCCTTATTAACCACGGATCTGGCATTAAGGTAAACCAGCCTAAGCTCAGGGACCTGATCACCCTCATCCCCGGGCAAAAGGGTGCTAACCGGAGGGTCGGAGCGCGCCACCGCTCGGAGATAGCGAGGGCACGATCCCAGATATTGATGTGGCCCTCTGTGCAACCACCTGCTACCATTCCCTATCATCGTGGGGATTTGACACCCCACCCCAGCACACACAGAACCAGCAGCCTCCACCCCCAACCCCATCCCACCAGAGCCCATAACGGGCCCAGACTGAGTGCCGGTTAATAGTTCCCTCCCCTCCCCACTATTCCTCCCCCTCCCTAACCTTTTAAAATGACTGGCTAAAAAACATATCAGGGGCCTCTTAGTGCGTCTCCCCCAGAGGCCCCTAGGTAAGCCCAACCACCTCTCGGGATCCCAACAATTGGGCCCGTCATCAAGGGAGATGGTAAACAGAAAGGCTGGTCATGACCAGGAGGGAGAAACCCCCCTAAGGGCGTACAAGTCCGACCTAGAATAATGTAATCGGGCCATAAAGAGCAAATATCCGTGTGAGTCATTGTTCACAATGGAAAGTCAGATGTTATAAGATGTTGTAAGATGTTAAAGATGTTAAAGATGTTAAAATGTTAAGGCCAGAACACCACCAATCCGGCTCTGCTCTCACCTGAGCTGGTCCAGACGATGAGCTCACAGCTGACCTCTCACCACAGCTGTGAGATCCAGTCTGGAGTGGGTAAATGTCATTGCCGGGTAAAACCTCCCCCACTGGCCTCTCACACCAGCGGGGAGGTTGATGACCAGTTCAGGGCCGCCCTCTCACCGCGGTCCAGTCCCGGGTTTGTTCCGGACCATCAAAAGGAAGTCACGAGAGCAGGGAAATCTCAATCCATCCAAACCCTGCATCAATCTCCAGCCGTCATCCAATGTAATCCAAATGCAAATGCAATCGCAATCGCAATCAGGGCCGATCTTCAAGCTGCCAACCCCATGAACAGCAGCAGCAATTAAAATAAAACGCTACAAACATGCTGCCAGAGACTAACCCAATTAATACTAAGTATCTAGAATTCCACGGCCGATTTTCGGGCCGCCAGGTCTCTGCCATCTTCAAGGAAAGAAGCCTCCGCACAGCCAATGCGTTAGAAACGGCGCCCACCAGGTGATTCCGGCGCCAGGTGATTCGTGGCCATTTTACAGGCCAGAAAGCCAAAAATAACATTCCAAAACTTTCCATGCAGCTGGGAAACGGTGCCCGCCAGCTGAAATCGGGCGCCAGATGGTCCGCAGCCGGCTTGGGGGCCGCTCAAGCCGCTGCTGCCTTGCAGGACTGCCTTGCCACTGCCTTGAAGGACTTCAAGGTAGTGGGAAATGGTGCCCGACAGCTGAGCTCGGGCGCCGGGAAGATCGGCGGCAGAATGCAAGCTGCTCGATTGCTGCTGCTGCTGCCCTCCGGGGGGAGAGGCTCCGGGGGGAAAGGCTCCACGCTGCAAAAGCAATGCTCGCCCAATATTTCCAACCCCCGTCCGGATACAAGCCTCGGCTGGGTCTCAAGTGAGTTCTCGGATTTCCATTGTGAGAGCTCGTCGCGGAGCTCACAAAACGCCGCCCATGGTCGCTGCCATCTTGGGGGGAAAAAAAGCACATGCTTGGTAGTATAAGGCCCAATCTGGTAGTCCAAATCCTCCATTTTCTTTAGTTTCTTGTAGCATTTTCAATTTGATTCTGGCTTTCTTTCCTTGCCAAATAAATTTCAAGATGACTATTCAAATCATCAAAAAAATTTTTTTTTCTATTTTTACAGGTATTGTTTAAAGTAAAAAAAAGAAGTTTTGGTAAAATATTCATTTTTACAGTGACTATTCTTCCTAGCACTGATAATTGTAAATTTTTCCATTTTTCCAAGTCAGTTTTTATTTGATTTAATAATTTTATATAATTATCTTCTTTTATCATTGCACATCTTGCTGTTAGGTGTATTCCTAGATATTTCACTTTCTTAACTATTTGTAAGTCTATTTTTTTTCTGACAATTGTGTTTTTTGCTTATCTGTCAAGTTTTTAACTATAACTTTGTTTTTTTTTCTCTGTTTTTTTCTCTGTTTCTCCTGCTATTTCTCCAAATTCTTCTATATTTTTCAGTAGTTTGGATAATGTATCCAATGATTCTTCTAGAATAATTACCAAGTTGTCTGCAAATGCTTGTAGTTTGTAACTTTCGTCTTTTATCTCTATTCCTTTAATGTCCAGATCTTGTCTAATGTTTCTGTTATGAATTGAGCTTTGGGAAGACCTTATCACATGTATGCTGGAATGCTAACGGTTCTCCAGCAACACAGATGGGACATTCCAGTCCTGGCTGCAGTCAACTTGGCGGGAATGATGGGTTCAATCTGATTGGTTGTTAAGTCTATGGGAAACTATATAAAGACTGCATGGATACCCCTAACCCTCAGTACAGTTATAGTTATGAATAAAACAACAGTTCTTCTGTACTCATCTGCCTGGCGTCTTTCCTGCTCATCCGAACCCGAAATATAACAGTGGCGACGAGGATGGGATCCTGCTTCGCATAGAGCTGAAGTCACGATGGGTCGGCTTTACATGCTGGTGGAAAGAGGCATCTTTCCCCCCCTCTCTTTCGGCCGGCTAGTATTAATACGCTAGTGGCCACACGCTCAGAATCACCCATCTGAGCTTGTGAAGCAGGATCCAGAACGCAGGAGTGAGAAGATGCCAAAGGTCGGCAAGCTCTGAGAATTTGACATTTGCCACCCTGAAGAGTGGCCGTCGTACCTCGGGCAGATTGAAAATTACCTACGGGCAAATCAAATCGCAGAAGGCCTCAAGGCAGCAACACTACTCTGCATATGCGGACCTGCAATGTTTGATCTAGCGGAGAGCCTATTTGCCCCTACGCTGATAGAGACAGTATCGTTTGCCGACCTCAAGCAAACTGTTGTGATTCAGGGTCAGCCTGTGGGTTCGGCAGTTGGGTCGGATGACTCAGAGGAGGAGGAGGGGGGTGTTGAAGAGCTTGCTGATTATGGCCTTGAGGCTCCGCAGAGCCCTCAGCTGGGCCCCTCCCACTTGGTCACGACGAAGACCCCGCTGTGTGAGCCTGACAGCGTGGATGAAGATGACCCACAGCTGGCCCTGTTCAAGGACGCCCGACGCAGGAGGCAGTCAATCAGGAGTAAACAGAGGAAGGCAATGGGGCACCTCGGAAGGAGGCAGAGAGAGGCCACGCCCTGAACTGTATTTAAGGGGAATGTGTGGGAGGGCTGGTTTGCTGAAGGCAACCGCTTGGATAGTTCCTGTTTCATAGCTCCTGTTTCATGGTTGGTGTCTTGTCTTGCTCTGTTTTATGTTAATAAATTTGGCAGGCTTTATTCCAGCCTCTTGCCGTTTGTAAAGGGGTTGTCCCTGCTTTTGCTGCAGGGCCGGTAGCAGGCTGGTACAGAACACAAACGTTGAATGGACATTTTAAACCAAGAATGTCCGAAATGGCATGTAGATTCAAATTTGATAAGAGAGTGCAACGCCCAGGAGAAATGGCCACAGAGTTCATCGCTGGCCTGCGCCAGGCTGCGCATCTTTGCAAATTCTCCAACTTGGAAGAACGCCTGAGGGATCGGTTAGTTTGCGGCCTTCGCGATAAAGCCCTCCAACAAAGACTATTCGCAAAACCAAATTTAACACTATTGGAGGCACAAGACGAAATAATGGCTGACGAAGCAGCCGGAGGCGCAGTACAAGTAGTGCAAACCACCAAACCTTCCAAAGCAGAAGAGTCAATTCACCACGAGGTCGCAAAATATGGTGGCAAAACCACAGCAAACAAAGAAATAGAGATAGACAAGCTACAGAAGCAAGCAGGAACACAAGAATATGGACTTCAACAAAAAGAGAACAATTATAAGGCAGTTCTTTTCCCTAGATGCATGGGTTGTGGCAGCAACCATGCTTGTGTGAACTGCAGGTTCCGGATGGCCACATGTCGGGCCTGTGGAAGGACTGGACACATTGCGGTCGTTTGCCGAGCTCGTCAAAGAGATGGTCATCACAGGCAGCAGTCGGGGGGAGCCGACAAGGAGAGGTACCGGGGCCCAGGGTCCAACCAGCGTGGGGTTTTTTAAAAGCTGGAGGAGTATCTGCCGTACAGGAGCTCGTCGTCCCCTTAAATCCAAGTTTAAACTTTCAATTGAATTACAAGGCATTCCATGTAAAATGGAATTAGACTCTGGCTCAGCAGTTTCGATCATTTCACACGAGACATTTAACTATGTTTGCAGCCGCAGCAATCACTGGGTGAAATTGAGGCCCTCAAGCATTATTCTGACCGACTTTCAGAAGGCCCATGTTAAAATTAAGGGGGAGGCCACCCTGTCAGTAAAATTTAAAACGTTTCTTGGGCACCTGGATGTCGTAGTGGTAGAGGGCCAATGAACAAGTCTGATAGGACTTGACTGGTTTGAGGCATTGGGAATCCAGATAACAGGCATCAATAAAACACAAAGTATTGACCTCAGAACTGTGTGTGAGGAATTTTCAGACATCTTCGATTCTAAGTTGGGAAAGTACACAGGGCCACCTATTTTGTTTAAATTAGACCCTAACGTAATGCCAATCAGAATAAAACCAAGAAGAGTTCTGTTTGCATTAAAACACAAAATCGAAGCAGAAATAGACAAATTAGTAGAACAAGAAGTGTTGCAGCCTGTTGAAGGGGGGAATGGGAAACCCCTATAGTTAACCAACTTAAGCCAAATGGAGAAGTTTGTATTTGTGCGGACTATAAGTGCACCCTAAACAAAGCTTTAAACCAGCATGCTTACCCGGTTCCAATCGTCAGCCACATTCTCGCCTCTTTACAGGGAGGCGCCATTTTCGCTAAGCTCGATTTGGTGCAGGCGTACCAGCAGCTGCCATTAGACGAGGCCACAGCAGCTGCTCAAACTATAGTCACACACAAAGGAGCTTTTAAAGTCAATCGGTTGCAGTTTGGCGTAAGCATTGCACCTGGCATATTTCAAGAAATCATGGAGCGCACACTCAAGGGCATTCAGGGTGTTTGCCCATACTTTGATGATGTTCTCATTGCAGGAGAATCTAAAGAGGTTTTGGCCAGTAGACTCAGGGCTGTATTGCACAGGCTACGCAACGCAGGCCTTAAAGCTGAATTACAAGCATTTTGGGGGTTATTGAATTTTTATCATACATTTCTGCCTCATAAGGCAGCTATAGCAGAGCCCCTCCACAGACTGCTTGACAAGAAGGCTGTCTGGAATTGGACTAATGTACATGAGAGAAGTTTTCAGGACCTTAAGGGCCTGTTGTCAGACAAATCTACTGTCACACATTATATAGAATCTAAACCTGTTTGCATTGCTTGTGATGCATCTCCTTATGGAGTGGGAGCTGTTCTAAGCCACTTAGAAAAAAATGGGAAGCACGTCCCCATAGCATATTATTCTAGAACATTATCTGTTGCTGAAAGAAATTATGCACAAATTGATAAGGAATCCTTAGCTATAGTGGCTGGGGTCAAAAAATTCCACGATTATTTATATGGGAGAAAATTCACTGTATTTACTGATCACAAACCTCTTTTAGGCTTATTCACAACAGATAAGCAAACTCCCCACATATTATCACCTAGAATGCTCAGGTGGTCTATATTCTTGTCTGCTTATAATTTCAAGATGATTCACAAACCTGGGAAGGAAATGGGCCATGCAGATGGCCTCAGTAGGCTACCTTTAGCTCTGATAGATCCTGATCCAGCCCCTGCTGCACAAATACTGTCCATACAGGAATTACCTGAATTCCCCCTCTATGCTGGGGACATTGCTGCTGAAACTGCTACAGATAGAATTTTAAGCAGAGTATTGTCATGGGTATTCACGGGATGGCAGGACAGAAGTCCTGGTCCTGAATTCCAGAGTTATTTTATCAGAAGGCATGAGTTATCTGCACACAAGGGATGTTTGTTATGGGGTAATAGAGTCATTATTCCATCAGTCTTGAGAGATAGAGTACTACAGTCCTTGCATGAGAGACACCCTGGTATAGTGCGCATGAAAGCATTAGCTAGAAGCTACCTGTGGTGGCCTGGTTTAGATAAGGCTGTTGAGGAGCAGGTACACGGTTGCTATATATGCCAAAGATCAAGACCTGAAATGCCTCAGGCACCTGTCCATAGATGGGAGGCAACTCACACACCCTGGTCCAGGATTCATATTGCTTACGCTGGGCCTTTTCAGGAACAGTTATTCTTAGTTGTAGTGGATAGCCACTCAAAATGGCTCGAAGTACTGTAGTTCCAGTCCCCAATATGACTACTGCTAGGACCATCCAGGTGCTGAGGAAACTTTTTGCTACACATGGGCTACCTGATGTCGTGGTTTCAGATAATGGGGCTCAATTTACTGCTGCTGAGTTTCAGGCTTTCCTCAGAGCAAACATGATCAAACATGTCACATCTGCACCATTTCATCCATCGTCGAATGGACAAGCAGAACAAATGGTGAGAACGACCAAGGATGCACTCAAACGCATCATCACAGGTGACTGGCACCACAGACTAGCAGACTTCCTACTTTGTCAACACTCCACACCTTGTACAGCCACAGGAAAAAGTCCTGCGGAGCTTCGCTGGGGCAGACGCCTCATCCCTAAGCTGGACAGACTTCATCCGGACAGGGTGGCATCAGATGCTGCTCAACCCAAACCCCCGAGGGGGCTACAACTGGGTGACTTGGTCTGGGCCAGAAATTATGGGCCGGGACATTTGTGGGTTCTGGGGAAGGTGGTTGACAAAACAGGGCCCCTATCTTACACAGTAGGGGTGGAGGGAGGGCGTCTAGTAAGACGGCATGTGGATCAACTAAGGAAGAGATTTCCAGAACGGTCACTAAGTGAATATGGGGGTACTAGTCCGTCTCGTATTTATCAAGCTGACACACAGGCTAGCTCTTATTCTCCCTATCAGCGTTTTCAGCACACAGCAAGTTTCGAGTCTGAAGAGGACCAGGACAGCACAGAGGTGCAACATAGAACCCCTGATCAGTCAGATCAGCCAGACCCTAGTGACGGCTGTGCTCACTCTGCTTCAAGCTTTGACTCTGGGGTGGGCCTACCGGGTGAGGCCAGCCAGAGCAATCCTCCATCCTCAGATTCTCCAGCACAGGAGAGCATGAACTCACCTGGCATGCCAGATAAGTTGGTACATTACAAAGTGGGTGGAGCTCAAAGACGTTCCTCACGGCCTCACAGGCCACCTGCATACCTTGCTGACTATGTTGTCAAATAAGACAAAGTATTGTAATTGGATTACCAGCTTGTGAGCATGCCCATTGTTTTTTGGATTTTGTTAATCAACATGTAATGGGTTGCAATTGCATACTGAAAGGGAATTAACTGAGAGATAGTCTTTTTCAGTGAGACGTTCTTTTATCTCTTTGTACTTTACTATGTACTATTAGGTAGTGCGATACTACTGGCAGAAGAGTAAAACTGTCTTAGTCTCATTGGATGCAACCTATACATTGCACGTCCGAGAAGGTCGCGTTATGAATATTCTACCTTGAATGGGGTCAAACATTCAATTAAACAATTGGAGGTTGGGAGTGAATTATAATCCTTAAATGTCAAGGGTTATATTGTCTGCTCCTTAAAAGGGGAAGGGGTGTTATGTATTGAGCTTTGGAAAGACCTTATCACGTGTATGCTGGAATGCTAACGGTTCTCCAGCAACACAGATGGGACTTTCCAGTCCGGGCTGCAGTCAACTTGGCAGGAATGATGGGTTCAATCTGATTGGTTGTTAAGTCTATGGGAAACTATATAAAGACTGCATGGATACCCCTAACCCTCAGTACAGTTATAAAAAGGTAAAGGTTCCCCCGCACATGTGTGCTAGTCGTTTCCGACTCTAGGGGCCGGTGCTCATCTCCGTTTCATAGCCGAAGAGCCAGCGCTTGTCCGAGGACATCTCCGTGGTCATGTGGCCGGCATGACTAGACGCCAAAGGCGCACGGAACGCTGTTACCTTCCCACCGTAGTGGTCCCTATTTTTCTACTTGCATTTTTACATGCTTTCGAACTGCTAGGTGGGCAGAAGCTGGGACGAGTAACAGGCGCTCACTCTGCTACGCGGCACTCGGGATTCGACCCGCCAAACTGCCGACCTTCCGATCGACAAGCTCAGCGTCCTAACCCACTGAGCCACCGCGTCCCTATCAGTACAGTTATAGTTATGAATAAAACAACAGTTCTTCTGTACTCATCTGCCTGGTGTCTTTCCTGCTCGTCCGAACCTGAAACATAACAGTTTCTATTGAGAACTTCTAACATTAGTTATGAAGAATTTTCCTTCAACAATTTATTTGTGCAGAATGTGCAAACCTGACTGGAAGCTCAAAGTTACATCCAACATTTGAAAATAATTGGCACAGAATATTGGAAACTATAAATTTCTTTTCCACCTAAAAGAACCTTTGCCCTGGGTTTAGACCTTCATGGTTGAAAGGCTCCCCTTTTGGGAGCCACTGCAGGGTTCTTTTTCTGCTGCCTCTATTAGTGTCTTCCCTTTTTTTGCATTAACAGTTTAAAAGCTTGTTTATCCAGTCTCCCTGACCAGAACAATTTTAATTTTGTGCCAATAAAAGTGTGTTATCCACACTCTTATGTCACAAAGGGGGGATTTGTGGGAAGTAAGCCCCCCCAAAGAAGGAAATATTAAAAGGGTAGAATATTATATTTCCTCAAAGGATCTTAAAGAGGCAGAAAAGCATGCCCAGTTTTCTTAATAGCCCCAAGTCTCCCTCCCCCAAGCAGAAACCAGCTCTGTAGAAATGCAGATGTAATAATCCATTCCGGAAAGTTGGAGCCCTCCAGCTAGATGCTTAGGAAGACAAAGACACCTAAAATCTACATACCCCACCCAAACTCTAAGACAGGACATAATAGGATTAACCCACAGATGCCAAAGGGGCGCACACAGACTCAGGTCAAAGTACATGACACAGGAAATACAAAGCCTCAAACAGGATCAGGAAACAACCTCAACAGCCCCAGAGGGTCTAAAAATCCACTCCCTACATGTGCTCTCTCTCTTTTCTTACAGAGCCATCTTTCTGGCTCTCCTCTTCAATAAACTGCAACCTTCTTTCTAAAGCAGTCACCATGTTGTTTATTCATGGCTTGGACTGGACCCTGATGAAGACTTTTCCTTCAACAGTTAGTATGAATAGCAGTGGGGATAATGGACATCCTTGTCTTGTGACTTTTTTATATTGAGGTTCTCCGTATAGTCTCCATTAACAATTACTTTTGCTGTTTGTTTATCATATATTGTCTTAATAGTATTTATTAACTTTTCTCCAAAGTCCATACAGTTAAATTGTTGTATCATAAATTGCCAGTTTAGATTATCAAAAGCTTTTTGAGCATCTATAAAAATTAAAGCCATTTGTTTTCCTGGATGCATTTCATAGTATTCCAGTGTACTGTATCTAAGATAATCCTTAAATTGTTTTTTATTTGTCTTTTTGGTAGGAATCCATTTTGGTCTGGATGGATAAATTCAATTAACAATGTTCTCAATCTCTCTGCTATCATTGAGGCAAAAATTTTGTAGTCCACATTTAATAATGATATTGGTCTATAATTTTTATCTGTGTCAAATCTGAATCTTCTTTTGGTATTAAAGTAATATTTGCTTCCCTCCATGTATTTGGTAGTTTGGCCTCTAATAATACCTCATTACACACTTCCTTCATTGGTAGGCTTAGGGTATTTTGTAGACCCATCCAGTCCTGGGGTTTTATTGTTTTTCTGTTTTTTATAGCTTCTGTTACTTCCATCATTGTAATTTTTCATTTAATATATTTTTCAGGTTTTCTGATATTTTTGGTAGGTTTGTGTTTTCCAAGTATTGTATCATTTTTCCCCAGGAAATTGCTTCTGTAACATATAGTTTTTCATAGAACTCTTTCACTATTTTTTATTGCATCAGTTTGAAATTGTAGGTCACCCTTCTCATCTTGTAGTTTGTTTATCAATTTCTTCTCTCTTTCTTTTTTCAGTTTATACTCCAACCATCTTCCTGGCTTGTTTGCATTTTCAAAAAAAAAGTTGTGCCCTTTTTATTTGTTGGGCCAGGTCTTCTAACTCTATTAGATTTAAGTTATGTTTTATTGTCTCCATTTGTCTCTTCACAATTTTCTTTTGTGGATATATTTGTAATTCTAGTTCCAATTTCTTGAGTACTTCTCTTAATGTTATATTTTTTTTCTTTATTCCTTTTGGCCATATATGTTATAGCTAACCATCTAAAATATGCTTTGGCTGTGTCCCATACATTCTGAGTTGATGTCTCTTCCTTTTTATTTTCTTTTTAAAAAAAACTCCATTTCCTTTATTGCTAGTCCTACAAATTGTTTCTCTTTAAACAAAGATTAATTCAAAGTCCATTTTGATTTCTTCTTTACCTCTTTACAGGTCAACTTTATCAGGTTATGGTCCACCCAAATGTTTGGTTCTATCTCAATCTCGTATATATTAGTACTTAGCTCAGGGGACATCCATATCGTATGAATTCTAGACCATGATTTATGTCTGTTCAAATAGAATGTATACTGAGTCTTTTTTAGGTTTCTTTCTCTCCAAATATCCTGTATGGAAATTTCTTCTATCATTCTGAAAAATGCTTTAGGGAGTGTCTTTCTTCCCTTTTTCCCTTCTTTGTCACTTCTATAATCTAATTTTTTTATCTACAATTGCGTTAAAGTCTCCTATTAAGCAAATGTTTTGATATTCCATTTCCAATATTTTCCTGTGTAATTTTTGGTAAAATTCTTCTTGTTTGTTATTTGGTGCATATATTGCTACCATCAATATCTGTTTTTGATTTATCATTATTTCTACCATTAGGATTCATCCTTCTTCATCTGAATAGACCTGTTTGAATTCCAATGTCTCTTTTATATATAGAGTGACTCCTCTATTCTTTTTTTTTTTACTTTTTATTAAATTTATTATTTAAAAACATTGGACACAGTACCAGCGAGCTGACAAACCTTTTTGTCTACAATGTTTAAATATATATATATATACATGTATATATGTACATCAAAAATACACTTAAATACACTTAAATTACAAATCGGTGAAATACCACAATATTTAAAACAGTGAGCTAGTCTGTAAAACCTAATAGAGACCTTTCTTTTTATCCATCCAAAGATACAATTTGTTCCAAATTCTATAATAGTCTGATTGATCTTTATTCTTTAATTCCAAAGTTAATTTGTCCATTTCAGCGCAATCCCAAATTTTCCTAATAACCTCTTTTTCTCCTGGGATCTCATTCTTTTTCCATTTTTGCGCAAATGATATTCTAGCTGCTGTGATAATATGGATCATTAAGTATAGCACATCTTTAGGATATTTCTCTTTCGTAATTCCCAACAAGAAAAGTTCTGGACTAAACTCAAGATCTTGTTTCAATATTTCTTTCAGCCAAATCCAAATCATTCTCCAAAATTTTTGTGTTTTACTGCAAGACCACCATGTGTGGAAGTATGTGCCTATCTCTTCAGAGCACTTCCAACATTTGGGAGATGTTGTTGTATACATTTTTGCTAGACGGGCTGGGGGAAGATGCCATCGGTAAAACATTTTAAATAAATTTTCTTTATACGATGAGGCCAGTGTTATCCTTTTATTTCTATCCCAAATCGTTTGCCAAGTACCTAAGTCGATGTTATGTCCTAAATTGTTAGCCCAGATCAACATGGGGTCTTTCACTTGCTCCTCAAACAGCTTATATCCCAAAAGCAATTTATATAAATTCCTTATTTGTTTAGAGTCTGGTCCCAATAATATTTTGTCCAATGCTGTTTCAGAGGTATATATCCCCCATTCATTTTTATCCTTCCTAAATCTCGATTGGATTTGTAAGTAGGCCCACCAATCGAGTTTTATACCTTGTAATTCTAGTTCATTCCTAAGTTTCAATTCCCCCTCCTCATTCAGAATATCCTTGTATGAGATTATGTTACCCAAATCAAACAGATTTGGGTAAACAATCGCTTCAAGGGTGGATAGCCAGACCGGTATTTTAGTGTAATTATGAGATCTAATTTTTCTCCAAGTATTAAGTAACGCTTGCCTGATCCGATGTTTTTGAAAATGTGAGAAAAGACCTTGTTTCTCCGTCCATAGGAAAGCATGCCAGCCATATTGCAAATCGTGACCCTCTAAAGTTAATAGTCTTCTATTTCTCAAGATTACCCATTCTCTAATCCAACTCAGAGCCGCGGCATGGTAATATAATTCCCAGTCTGGCAATCCAAAACCCCCATTTTCCTTCGTGTCCTGTAAATATTTCAATTTAATTCTTGGTTTTTTCCCCTGCCAAACAAAATTTAGTGATAATTTATTCAAATTTCGAAAAAATTTAGAGTCGAGTTGAATTGGGATATTCTGAAACAGAAACAGGATTTTAGGCAGAATATTCATTTTAATGACAGCGATTCTTCCCAATAATGAGAGTTTTAGATTTCCCCATCTTTCCAGATCACCTTTTATTTGATTCACTACATTATCATAATTATCTTTTTTGAGTGAAGTGCATCTAGCCGTAATGTTAATCCCTAGATATTTTATTTTCTTGACTATTTCTATCTCCATGATTCCGGGCAGATTTCTTTTTTGTTTATTGGTCATATTTTTAACAATCATCTTGGTCTTATTTCTATTTATTCGCAGTCCGGCAACCTCACCATATTTGGATAGTTCTTCCAATAGCTTTGGTCCCGTCTGACATGGATCCTCCATAATAAAAACCAGATCGTCCGCGAAAGCTTGCAATTTAAAGGTTTCCTTTTTAATGGTTAATCCTTTTATCTTTGGGTCGTTTCTTATAGTTCTCGTTAATACTTCAAGAGTCAATATAAACAGCAATGGTGATAAGGGGCAGCCTTGCCGTGTTCCCTTTTGAATTTGAAACTTGCTAGATGCTTCCCCATTAATAATTATTTTTGCTTCCTGGTTGTCATAAATTGCCCTAATTATATTTATAAATTTTTCACCCATATTCATAAAGCTAAGCTGTTGGCGCAAAAAAGACCATTTAACATTATCAAATGCCTTTTGGGCGTCTAAAAAAAGTAATGCCATCTGTTGTCCACTATGTAATTCATAGTACTCCAACGTATCTAATATTATTCTAATGTTGTGCTTAGTGTGTCTCTTAGCGAGAAAACCATTCTGGTCTGCGTGTATGAAATCATTCAGAAATCGTTTCAATCGTTCCGCTATAATTGATGTAAATATCTTGTAGTCCGAATTAAGAAGTGATATGGGTCTATAATTTTGGATTAATGTATGGTCCGTGTTATCTTTCGGGATAAGGGTTATGTTTGCCTCTGACCAAGATTTAGGCGTTCTTGCGCCTTCTAATACTGCGTTAAATACCTCCACTAGGGGTTGTGCTAAGATATTTTGTAGTTCTTTATAAATTTCTGATGGGAGACCGTCGGGGCCCGATGCTTTATTATTCTTTTGTGCATTAATAGCTTTTATCACCTCAGATAGCTGAATTTCCTCGTTTAACATATTTCTGGTATCTTCTGTGACCTTGGGTAGTTTGGCTTTTTGAAAATATTCCTCCATTTTCTCCACACTTGCCTGGCTATCTTCTTTGTATAAACGCTCATAAAATTCCTGGGCTATGATTTTTTTTTTCCTCCTGGTGGAATATTCTCCCTTCCTCATCTCGTAGTTCGTGAATCCAGTTTTTCCCCTTTTGTTTTCCCAATTTATATGCGAGCCAACGGCCCGGTTTATTTGCATTTTCAAAAAAATTTTGTTTCGTGTTTCTCAATTGTTGTGCTAATTTCTCTTTGTCTAGAATGTTAAGCTTGTGTTTAATCAGATCCATAGATTGCTTGATATTCTCTTTTTGTGGATCTTGTTGGAGTATAACCTCTAAACTCTTATATTCCCCTTCTAATCTTTCCCGTTGTTGTCTTTTCCCCTTATTTTTGTATACCATGTATGCCCTCGCTACCCCTCTCATCATTGCCTTAGCTGTATCCCAATTGTTTTGTACTGAGGTGTCTATAGCTTTATTTTCCTTAAAGAAAAAACTTAGTTCTCTCTCCATCTTAGATTTGAATTCGTCTTCTTTTAAAATTGCTCTTTGTAGCGTCCATCTGGGTATTTTTTTGGAACCTTTCCAGTTAAGTTTAATAGGATTGTGATCTGCCCAAGTACCTGTCGCTATATGTACCTCGTCTATTTCTGAACTAATTTCTTTCGTCATCCATACCATGTCTATTCTAGACCATGAGTTATGTCGGTTGGAGTAATGTGTATATTGTCTAGCCTTACGATTTCTTTCCCTCCAGACATCTTGGATATTTAGTTCATTAGCCAAGTTGAGAAAAGATCTCGGTAGAGTTCTTCTCTTCTTTTTCCTAAGCGTCTTTCCCATATAATCCAAATTTATATCTAGGATAGCATTAAAATCTCCTATTAAACAAATCTCCTCATAATCAATGCTACATATCTTATTGTGAAGTGTTTTGAAAAATTGTTCTTGGTTATGGTTTGGGGCATATATCTCTACCATCATGACCTTCCTGTGATTTATTACAACCTCGACTATCAGTATTCTACCCTCTTTATCGTTATAAATTTGTTTTGCAATCAATTTTGGGTTTACATATAGTGCCACTCCTCTCTTTTTCTTGTGTCGGTCTAAGGAAACGAATAGGTTCCCTATTCTTGGTTGTACTAACAAATATTTTTGTTGTTCCTTTATATGGACTTCTTGTATTGCCACGATATCCAATTGTTGGTGAATAAGCCTATTAAAAAATTTCCGCCTTTTCACTGGCGAATTCAGTCCATTAATATTCACAGACATAATACTACACTCACCTCCCTTCATCTTACTTATTTCTGGTTTTTGTGGATCTCGTGATTCGGGGCTCTCTCTCTTCCTTGTCTCTGGTTCCATGTTTCTCTGTTAACTCTCCAGATTTGTTCCTTCTATCCTCTGTAGCTAAGATCTTCCCATCCATTGCCACACGTATTGTATCTCTTTCTCTTACCTCCCTTCCATCTTGATCTTCTAAATCTACTTCCTCTTGGCTATGGAAGTGGCGTTTGTAAAAATCTTCTGCCTTCTCTATCGTGTCCAGTCTATGCCTTCTATCCTGCCACGTAACTAGGATACCCTCTGGAGTTAGCCATCTAAAGTTTACATTTTCCCTTATTAATTTAGATGTTAAGAATTGATAGCCGCGTCTCAGATCCCTCATCCTTTTAGGTATCTGTTTAAGGATGGTAATTGGTTGGCCCCGAAATTCTAATGGTTCCTCTCTAGATCTATGCAGAAGCTCATCCCGAATTGATTTTTTAACTAGCCTTACATGTACTTCTTTTGGGAGGTTGTGCCTTCTCGCATAATTCGTTTGAACCCTGTATGTTTCATCAATTTCTGCCAGCATTTCCTCCTTCCCTACACCGAGTGCCTTTGCCATCAGTTCTGCCATCATGACCAACAGATCTTCCCCTCTTTTTTCTTGAACGTTTTGGAAGCGTAGATAATGAGCAGCCTTTTCTGCTTCCAGAAAAATGACTGTTGTCTCTAACTCCTTATTAGCCTGAAGGAGTGTTTCATTTAAATCGTCTACTCTCTTTTCCTCTTTTTCCATTCTAGCTTCCATATCTTGAAGTCTTTGTTCATTTTTGACTAATTGTTGTTGAATCCCTTCAAATTTGTCATCTATCGCTTGGATTTTCCCCTTTAATTCACCAGTGTCGTTTCTTATTTGGCCTATTTCTCTCTTCATCTCCTCATGGTTTTTGGCCATTGCCTCGTGTAGGTTTTGCAAAAGGGCATGTAAATCTTTAAAGGAATTCGAGTTAGATCTTTCCCTTTGCAGCATATCCTCTATAGATTTCTGATTGGAGGGACTTGAGGCCATCCCCTGTCCCTGTGCTGCCGCCTTTTTGCCAGCGCTAGGCTTAGTTGCTCCCGAAATACTTGTCATGTTTCCCCGATTGTAACACGCGTTTTATCAATATGTAATACCCTAAGTCTTATATAAACCTTTTAACTCTATGACAAAAGGTATATCAAACAGTTACCACCAGATACTTATTACCAACTAGGCAATTTATATAATTTATATAATCTATTTATATAATAGAATTCTATAGTATGTATATATTCAAAGTCACGTTCTTCTTTTTTTTTTCTTTTTTTTTTTGCCCCGTTTCCGGTGCAAAAATTGGCACCTTTTCCGTCTTCCTCTGCTGTCAAAGACCAGTAGGTGTCCCACTAAACAAACCTCCAATTACTAAATTGCTATGTCAAATGGCCGCCCGTGACAAGTAGAGTAGAATTTCAAAAGTTTCAAAAGTTCAAAAATTCAAAATTTACCAGGATAGACCAGAATAGACCAAGCTGATCGCTTTCCACGCCCGACAATCCAGAGTTCAGTCTCTAAGGCTCCAAAGCTCAGACTTTGACCTGTTGTAGTTTATCTCCAGCTAGTATGCAGTCATATAGTCTTCGACTTTCTTTTCCTTGCTGTTTTTGCCAAACGCCTCCCTCGAGACTTCTATCGCCGCTTATTCCCTCTCCGTGAGGCACCCACTTCAAACCAGTATCTCTTTCTCAAGCGCTTCCTATTAAATATTCGGATACACTCTCCGTCAGCTCCGCTCCACCGTTGTCCCGCTGTTTACGTGCTAGCTCCGTCCCTCTGTCAGATATTCATGTCGGCCATTACTGGCCTCCTTCTCCCCGGTTCGCTCGCATCAGACTTTCTCCGGATCTTCAACACGAACCGCCGCTCATGAAGGTTCTCCGGGCTGCCTGCAACTTCGGATGTCCCTACAGGACCTCCTGAAGCTCCGAAAAGCCCCCGCGAACACTGGGTGAGAGGTTGTGCGTGGAGAGAACTCCGTTCACACAGCCGCCCGCTCTGACAGTTGGCTCCGCCCCCGACTCCTCTATTCTTTTGATGTGCTGATGTATAATAAATTTCCCAATTTTGGGACATTCCAGCAATTTATAGTGTTGTTTTTTTATATGTGTTTCTTGGAAACAAATTATATCTATTTCCATATTTGTGCAAAAGAATGTTTCTTTTTGATGGGGGAGTTCAATCCATTTATATTCATTGAAAGAATTCCACTTTCTTTCTCCATCTCCTTTGCTTATATTTAGGTTTTATTCTCCTAGTGGACCTTTCCTGTCTCTGTTCTTTTATCATCTCCTCACCTTCTTGTTCTGTGATTTCTTTTTCTTCTTCTTCTCTTAGTATGGGTATCTCTTCTATTACTGACTTTCTCTGTATTTCATCTTCCCTATCCCCTTGTGGTTCTTGTGTTTTCACTTCAAGGGAACTTCTGTGTCTCTCATAGAACTCTGTTGCCTTGAAGATGAAGTCCAATCTATATCTTTTTGCATCCCAGTTTATTAATATCCCCTCCAGGACCAACCATCTGAAATTCTTCATTTAATTTTATAGTCAAAAAATGGTAGTAATTTCAAAAATCTCTTATCCTCTTAGGTACCTGTTTCAAGACCACAATTTCTTTTTTTCTATACAGGTGAAACTCAAAAAATTAGAATATCGTGCAAAAGTTCATTTATTTCAGTAATGCAACTTAAAAGGGGAAACTAATATATGAGATAGACTCATTACATGCAAAGCAAGATAGTTCAAGCCGTGATTTGTCATAATTGTGATGATTATGGCGTACAGCTCATGAAAACCTCAAATCCACAATCTCAGAAAATTAGAATATTACATGCAATCAATAAAACAAGGAGTGTACATAGAACAATATCGGACCTCTGAAAAGTATAAGCATGCATATATACTCAGTACTTGGTTTGGGCCCCTTTTGCAGCAATTACTGCCTCAATGCGGCGTGGCATGGAAGCTATCAGCCTGTGGCACTGCTGAGGTGTTATGGAAGACCAGGATGCTTCAATAGCGGCCTTCAGCTCTTCTGCATTGTTCGGTCTCATGTCTCTCATCTTTCTCTTGGCAATGCACCATAGATTCTCTATGGGGTTCAGGTCAGGCGAGTTTGCTGGCCAATCAAGCTCAGTAATCCCACGGTCATTGAACCAGCTTTTGGTGCTTTTGGCAGTGTGGGCAGGTGCCAAGTCCTGCTGGAAAATGAAGTCAGCATCCCCATAAAGCTTGTCTGTGGAAGGAAGCATGAAGTGCTCCAAAATCTCCTGGTAGATGGCTGCGTTGACCCTGGACTTAATGAAGCACAGTGGACCAACACCAGCAGATGACATGGCTCCCCAAATCAACACAGACTGTGGAAACTTCACACTGGACTTCAAGCATCTTGCAGTGTGTGCCTCACCATTCTTCCTCCAGATTCTGGGTCCTTGGTTTCCAAATGAGATGCAAAAGTTGCTCTCATCAGAAAAGAGGACTTTGGACCACTGAGCAACAGACCGCATCTGTTTTTCTTTAGCCCAGGTAAGACACTTCTGACATTGTTGTTCAGGAGCGGCTTGACAAGAGGAATATGACATTTGAAGCCCATGTCCAGGATCCGTCTGTGTGTGGTGGCTCTTGATGCACTGACTCCAGCCTCAGTCCACTCCTTGTGAAAGTCCCCAACACTTTTGAATGGCCTTTTCCTGACAATCCTCTCCAGGCTGCGGTCATCCCTGCTGCTTGTGCACCTTTTTCTTCCACACTTTTCCCTTCCACATAACTTTCTATTAATGTGCTTTGATACAGCACTTGGGGAACATCCAACTTCTTTTGCAATTACCTTTTGAGGCTTTCCCTCCTTATGGAGGGTGTCAATGATGGTTTTCTGCACAACTGTCAGGTCAGCAGTCTTCCCCATGATTGTGATTTTTACTGAACCAGACTGAGAGACCATTTAAAGGCTCAGGAACCCTTTGCAAGTGTTATGGCTTAATTAGCTGATTAGAGTGGGACACTTTGAGCCTAGAATATTGCACCTTTTCACAATATTTTAATTTTCTGAGATTGTGGATTTGGGGTTTTCATGAGCTGTAAGCCATAATCATCACAATTATGACAAATCATGGCTTGAACCATCTTGCTTTGGATGTAATGAGTCTATCTCATATATTACTTCCCCCTTTTAATTTGCATTACTGAAATAAATGAACTTTTGCACGATATTCTAATTTTTTAATTTCACCTGTACATCAGTGATTCATATCTCACTCTATTCAATATTTCATCTCTCATTGTTTTTTCCCACAAATCTAATATGTACCTCCCTGGGGAGTCTATGTCTCCTTGCGTAACTTGAGTTGATTCTATATATTTGATCCAGCTCTCCTTCCATCTCGTCTTTTTCCACTTCTAGCGCCTCAGCAAACAAATTAGTAATCAAGTCTGTTAGGTCTTCCTTCTTATCTTCAGTATGTTCTGTAATCTTAAAAAATGTGATGCTTTTTCCATTTCCAGTATTGTGACTGTATCTTCCAAGCTTTTGTTGCCTGTGCTAGTCTTTGATTTTCTTCTTTTATTTCCTCCATCTTTTTCTCAGTTTCTTCTGATTTGTCTTCCATTTTCTGAATTCTTTGCTCATTCTTTGTAATCATTTGTTGGAAATGTTCTAATTGTGAGTTTTTATATTGAAGACCTGCTAATTTATCTTATCCAGATTGTTTCTTGTCTCCTCATTGTTTATTTTTTGTGTCTTCTTTATGTGAAATGATTGCTTCCTGAATTGATTGTAATGTTGTTTGCATTTCCTTTTGGAAATTGCTTTTTCTTGTTGAAGCATGGTGTCAATTGATCTTTGATATACTGGGCTGGGCACCCCAGATGATGGTGCTGAAGCAGGCTTTTTAGCAGTTTTAGAAAAATTTTGGACACATTCTGTTTTTTATTCTCCCACTCCCCCAATTACTCTGTCTTCAATCTGTTCTGCCCCCTGGAAAGTATCTTTATCTGCAAAGAAAAACAAATCTCATATTCAATACATCATTACACAGTTTGAATTTAACCTCATTTTATGTAATTATTATAGTTCTTGTCTAGTGTACCACAAAGAACCAAAATTTGTAATACAGTTTCTCTGTCATTGTCAGGACTGGATGGGTAGTTGTAAAGTCTCATGTCCAAAATCCAAGAGTTACAGCTCAGTCAATACTTGTAATCCAAGATGGCCACCTGGTCTTGAACCAATCAGTAAGACCCATCAAGCCAGGAATAGTAAAAATCCTTGCTGTTTTCTGTCTCTAGAAGTTTCTTGAAATCCCAGGTCAACCAACATTTGTAATCCACAGTGAGCAATATTATCCCAAACCAGTGATAAAATGTTGCATAGAGTCCTGCTTTCCCCACATTTGTATCACTATGACATCAAACTGGAAATCCAATCGCCAATATTTTCGTTTTTCACAGTTGGAAGTTAGACAGGTGGCTCCTGCAACCCAATGTGAGTTTTTGATGGGGATTAAGGCAAAGCCCAATCCGTTGCTGCCACCTCCCCGCTGGTGTCCCAGTCCCATTGCTGGGGCCCGTGCCATGTTGCCCACTCCCGTCAGCAGCAGTATCAAGCCCTTGATCACAACCCAGCCCACTGCAGCAGCCTCGGGCTGTGAGCCCAAAGGCCCAGCAAGGAGAGTTCCATAGAGTAATATGGCCACGGCCCCAGGATCGACAAGCTGCACAGCAGCCAGTGGACCTGGCACCGCACCACCTCGGGCCACCTCCTATCAAGCCCATGTTCGATGGAGACCCTGAGAAGTTACCTTTCTTCCTAAACCAAGTGTGGGCCCACCTTGATCACTATGCTTGTGCCAAGGATGCCACGATGGTGAATGCAGTGACAGCCAACTTGGAGGGGGAGGCAGCTGAGTGAGTGACCAACCTGTATGACGAGGGAGCTCCAGAATTGCTGGACGTGAACCTATTCATGGAGCAATTGAGGACAATGTTTGAGGATGAATCCCAAGCCCTGCAGGCAGAAAAAGAGATCCACTATTTAAAACAAAGTGGTTGCCCAGTGAAAGAATATGTACAGGAATTCTGGAGAGTCACTGGTTGCTTGGGACAGTGGCCAGAGCAATCGCTGATCCAATACTTCAAGCAAGGGCTGGACCGTGACCTACTCCAAGCGTGCATGTACCGGGGGATTCCAAACCAACTCCAAGAGTGGTACAGCATGACGGTGACCCTAGACATCGAGCTGGATCGACCCAAAGAAGCCAGCCATTGCGGAATCAAAGCTGAAGTGAGGACCAGAGAAACACTCATTTGGTCGTCGCCTCCAGCCTGCCTCTAGCACTCCCCGAGCACCTGCCGGAGCTCCCATCAAGTACTTCAGATGCAGTCAGCAGGGTCACCAAGCCACAGAGTGCTTGGCTCCTGCCCACCAAATCAAGAGTGCACCAACCCCAGCTGCCATGTCGAGGAAATGACCACTAGCAGGATGAAAGAAGTCTAATTGGGCCCAACAAGAGCAAGCTGTCAAAATCTCTTCTCCATCCCAGGGAGAAGCATGAGCTCCAACTGAGCACCTGCCCCTTCCAGCACCTTATGAGAACTCCCAAAGCCCAAGATGTATTCTATCATGCCTAAAGGGATGGAGAAACTGAAAGAATACATCAACAAAAACCTGGCCAGAGGCTTTTTCCAGCCTACTAAATCATGCGTGGCCACCCCAGTGCTATTCAAAGAAAAGAAAGATGGGTCTTTGAGGCTCTGTGTGGATTTTAAAGGGTTAAACACTGTCAGCATAGAAAATACCGTATGTACTCACTCCCTCTGATGAAAGACATGCTGGCCCACCTGGCTAAAGGAAAGATCTTCACAAAGTTGTACTTGAGGGAGGCTTATTACTGGGTGCGAATTAGGGAGGGGGGTGAATGGAAATCAGCTTTCAATTGTCCCCTGGGGAGTTTTCAATTCAAAGTAATGCCTTTTGGACTCCAAGGAACCCCTACTGTGTTTATGCAACTGATAAACCAGGTGTTGCATGATCAACTTTACAGGGGAGTTTTGGTTTACCTTGACAATATCCTCATCTACACTGAGACCATGGAGGAGCATGTCAAGTTAGTTCGAGAGGTGCTTAAGAAACTCTTAAAAGCTAGCCTCTATGCTAAGCTTTCTAAATGCGAATTTCATCAGACGTGCCTCAATTATTTGGGCTACTGAATCTCTAGTGAGGGAGTAGAGATGGACCCTGCCAAAGTCAAAGCACTGCTGGAATGGCAACCCCCACGAACCCGTAAGCAACTTCAAAGCTTCTTGGGGTTTGCAAACTTCTTTTGACAATTCATCCCCCCTTTTGAAAAAATCGCTATGCCAATTACTGAACTGTTAAAGACTGGGAAAAGGGGGGGGGACCTCGCCCTTGTCAGCATTTGCAATGGACTATGGAATACCAGGCAGCTTTTGAACATTTACAGTAGTGGCCAAAATTGTGGAAACCTTTTGGGAAAAGTGTATTTTTGAGGTTTGATGGCTAATAACACCACTTTTTTCCAAGTAGTACCATAAAATTATATATCAATGGAAAGATAATTTAATCAAGAATGTAATGCATCATACTGTAGTTTGTTCAATTATCTGTACTGTTTTCTATGAAAAGTTATAGCCAAATACTGTAACCAGAAAAAGGAAGCACAACTTGCTTAGATTGATATCAAGTAGCTTTCCTTCATCTGATTGTAGCCAATGAGTATGAGTGTTTAGAGAGCCAAACAGGTGTCATCTTGTTTTAGCAATGAGCCAATCAGATCACAGTAGGATTCAGTTATTGATGTCATGTATTGAAACTGACAGGAGGACATTTGTCAGTGTGTTATGTGATTGCTATCAAGTTGGTTGGTTTTTTTTTCTTTCATTTAGTGAGCTTGTAAAGCATAATAAAATTAAAGTAATGTTGCAAAGAGTTGACTGGTTGCCCAGAAAGCGATGTAAAATAGTATTATTAAGTGAACAAGGTTACAGTTATAAAGAAATTAGAAGAAAAATTGGTGGAAAGTTAACCAAAGGTGGCATTTCTACTGTACACTTTTCCCAAAAGGTTTCCACAATTTTGGCCACTACTGTAAAAAGATTGTTTGCAGCAGAACCCATTCTTAAACATCCCGACCAGGAGGAATCATTCGTCATTCAGGCTGATGCAAGTGATGTTGCGGTGGGTGCCTCCTACAGAGAAATAACAGGGGGGACCTACAACCTTGTGCCTACACCTCAAGAATGCTTCCGGACACAGAGCGACAATGGGCTGTTTGGGAGAAGGAGGCTTTTGTGGTAAAATTTATTTATTTATTTATTTATTTGGATTTATATACCGCCCCTCTCCGAAGGGACTTGGGGCGGTGTACAGGGCAATTAAAACACTATAAACAACACATAATGTATAAAAATTAAAATGAAATTAAATCAAATAGCCCTAAACAATAAACACATTCTAAAATTTAAATTTTTTTAAAATTTAAGATCTAAAATCCCAGTCCCTCAGTCCAGGCCGAGTTCAAATAGCCAAGTCTTCAGGTCGCGGCAAAACGAGCAAAGGTCGGGAGCCATCCGGAGCTCAACTGGAAGCTGATTCCATAGGGCAGGCATGCCCTCAGAGAATGCTCTCCCCCTGGGGGCCGCCAGTCGACATTCCCTGACCGACGGCACCCTGAAGAGGCCCTCTCTGCGGGAGCGCACAGGGTGATGGGAAGTTAACGCCGGCAAAAGGTGCTCCCGTAAATAACCTGGACCCATGCCATTTAGGGCTTTATAGGTCATCACCAGCACCTTGAATCTCACCCGGAAGACAACTGGAAGCCAATACAGCTCGCGGAGCAGAGGTGTTATATGGGAGTATCGGGAGACCCCCATCACAACTCGCGTGGCCGCATTCTGCACCAGCTGGAGCCTCCAAGTGGTATTCAAGGGCAGCCCCATGTAGAGAGTGTTGCAGTAGTCTATCCGAGAGGTCACGAGCGCATGAGTGACTGTGCGTAGGGCATCTAGGTCCAAATAGGGACGCAACTGGCACACCAGGCGAAACTGGGCAAAAGCCCCCCTGGTCACAGCTCCTGTATGATCTTCAAAGTTGAGCTGTGAATCAAGGAGGACACCCAAGTTGCGAGCCCTATCTACGGGGGGTAACATCTCACCCCCTATAGCTAAAGATGGAATAGAATGGACAACCCGAGATGCTGGTATGCACAGCCACTCGGTCTTGTCGGGATTTAGACGAAGCCTGTTCCTCCCCATCCAGACCCTCACCGCCTCCAGGCAATGGGACATCATGGAGAGGGCATCACTGAGTTGATCTGGGGTGGAAATAAAAAGCTGGGTATCATCAGCATACTGATGATACCCCACCCCAAAACCACGAATGATCTCACCCAGCGGCTTCATATAGATGTTGAACAGGAGGGGCGAGAGGACCGACCCCTGAGGGACTCCACAAACGAGAGGCCTCGAGGCCGACCTCTGCCCCCCTGCCAACACCGACTGCGAACGACCCAGAAGGTAGGAGGAGAACCACTGTAAGACAGTGCCATCCACTCCCAACCCCCTGAGGCGCCGCAGTAAGATACCATGGTCGATGGTATCAAAAGCTGCTGAGAGGTCTAATAGGACTAGGACAGAGGAGCAACCCCTGTCCCGAGCCCGCCAGAGATCATTCACCAGTGCGACCAATGCCATCTCCGTGCTGTACCCGGGCCTAAAGCCCGATTGGTAGGGGTCCAGGTAATCCGCTTCCTCCAGGAACAGAGGGAGCTAATGAGCCACCACACTCTCAACAACCTTCGCTAAAAAGCGAAGGTTGGAGACCGGATGATAGTTATTCAAAATGGCCGGGTCCAGGGCAGGCTTCTTGAGGAGGGGCCTCACCACCGCCTCCTTCAAGGCAGCGGGGAAGCTGCCCTCTCTCAAAGAAGCAGTTATTACTGCCTGGAGCCAGCCTCGTGTCCCCTCCCGAGCTGCATAAACCAGCCAGGAGGGGCACGGGTCCAGTAAACAAGTGGTGGAACTCAGCTTCCCCATGATCCTGTTCACTTCTTCTGGAGTCACAGGATCGAATTCTTCCCAAGTCATATTCCCAAGACCGCTCGATTCCCCATCATCAGACTCTGCCCAGTCGGAGTCCAAGCTGGCCCGAATCTGAGCGATTTTATCCGCCAGATATTGACTAAATTGCTCTGCACAACCCTGCAGGGGCTCCTCCCTCACCTCCTGATTCAGGAGGGAGCGAGTCACCCCAAACAGGGCGGCTGGGCGATTATCTGCGGACGTGATGAGAGCAGCGAAGTAATTAGACTTCGCTGCCTCCATCGCTGCGAGATAAGACCTCGTGAAGGTTCTTAGTCGCAATTGATCAGACTCAGACCGGCTGGACCTCCAACAGCTCTCTAGGCTCCATCTCCGACACTTCATCTCCCGGAGCTCCATGGAGAACCAAGGTGCCCGCCGGGATCTGCGCCAGGTCAGGGGCCGCATGGGAACAACGCGGTCAAGTGCCTCCGTGGCCGCCCTTTCCCAGGCTTCCACTAAGGCATCGAACGGGCTGTGAGCGAAGATGGCAGGCACAGAGCCAAGCACCTCCTGGAACCGTTCAGGGTCCATTAGGCGCCTGGGACGGAACCACCTGGTCGGTTCCATAACCCCATGACGGGGGGGGGGGCGAAGCGGAAGGCCAGCCGCAGGAGGTGATGATCAGTCCATGACAGGGGAGTAATAGATGGAGATCCCCCTCCCAGATCATCAAGCCACCGTCCAGATAGAAAAATAAGATCGAGTGTGTGACCCCCCTCATGAGTTGGGCCCTGAATTACCTGGGTCAGGTCCATGGCCGTCATGGAGGTCATGAACTCCCAAGCCAACCCCAACGAACCTCCCAGGGATGGCAGGTTAAAGTCCCCCAGAACCATAAGTCTGGGGAACTCAACCGCCAACCCAGAGAGGGTGTCGAGGAGCTTGGGCAGGGTTGCTGCTACACAGTTAGGCGAAAGATACACCAGCAACAAGCCCAACTGAACCCCAGGGCCAATTCTCAGGAGGAGCGACTCACACCCGAATATCTGAATAACGGTAGCCTCCCGCGGACACAAGGTCTCCCTTACAACCACCGCAACACCCCCACCCCTTCCCTGAGCCCGAGGCTGGTGAAGCACATGGAAACCTGGTGGGCAAAGTTCAGTCAGAGGGACACCTCCCTCTTGGCCCAACCAGGTCTCAGTAATGCAAGTCAGATCGGCATGCTCCTCCTCAACCAAATCTCGGATAAGGGTAGCCTTATTAACTACCGATCTGGCATTAAGGTACACCAGCCTGAGCTCAGGGGCCTGCTCATCCCCGCTCCCAGGAATACGGGGTAAATCCGGGGGGTCGGAGCGCGCCACCTCTTGAAGATAGTGGGGGCGCGCTCCCGAATGTTGATGCAGCCCCCCGTACAACCACCTGTTGCCATTCCCAATCGTCATGGGGATCCGCAACCCCACCCCTCCTTCCGGAGACCCAGAGGCGCCCAACCCAAGCCCAGTCCCACCGCGACCTGTCACAAGCCTGGACTGAAACTCGGTTGGTGGAAGCCCCCCAGATTCCAACCCAAACCACAATCCAACCCTCCCCCTTAACCCCTTAAAAAATTTAGCTAAAAAACAGATCAGGGGTCTCTTCCTAACAATAAACCGGAGACCCCAATCCATACCTAGCCATCTCTCAGGGTCCCAACAATTGGGCCCGTCATCAAGAGGAGAGGTAGAAAAGAAGGCGGGTCGCACCCAGGAGGGGGGAGCACCCCTGAGGGCGTATAAGTCCGTGCCTGAATAACGTAAGCACGCCATAAATGGCCGTGTGAGTTCGGGAAATGGCAGTCAGATGTTGAATAAAGATGATATCAAATCAGAAGGAGTGTATGAGTCCAAAACCGCCAGTCCAGCACCACTCTCACTTGTGCTGGGTACGCCAGAACCAGTCAGCAGTCGTTCTCTCACCCCGACCTCAAGGCTGATCTGGGAGGCAGATGGAAACCCCATCCAGGGGAAAAACAACACACCCTCACGGATCTCTCACATCCGGACAGGTTGTAGATGGAGAAGAAACTGAGCCACCCTCTCACAGCGACTCTTCACCCCGGGTCCTACTGAGTCTTTGGAGGACAAGGGAAACAGCATGCAAGAGTCCAACTCCATATAGGTGATAAGCGAGCCCAGCCCAACTTGGAAGCCATAACTCCAGGCCATGATTGAAAGGCTGTTGCTAGGCAACAAGCCAGTGCACCACCCAGCCAGCCAAAAACCTGGAAAGAAGCCCAAGCTGCCTCAGGTCTCTTAAAGGCAGCAGATCTTAGTCAACATAGGAGACCAGCATCGTCCTGATCTTCTCCTCGATGGTCTCCAATGGCTGCTTTAACAAGCGGGGAGTAGATAGCAGCAGGTAGCAGATAGGAACAGGCGAGTAGTTGGTAGGAATATCCCGTTGATGTTTTGCAGGCCCCAGACCAAAATGGCCCATGTCGCCTGGAAGTCCACAGCAAGGACCGTTGTGGAAGGGCCGCCATGCAGGACTCTGCGCTGGGTGACCCGCAGCATTCCAACATACCCACGTCGCGGCTCCTCCAGCAGCATTCACCCATGCCGCGGTTCCTCCACTTGTTCCAGTCATTCGGAGCCGTGGCTCTATCTGCCCCGAAAACCAGCTGATTGGGGCGTTTCAGGCCACGGCTCCTCCGGCAGCATTCACTCATGCCGCAGTTCCTCCGGTCGCTCCAGCCATTCCAAACGTTCCAGGCTGGAGCATTCACTCCCGCCGCAGTTCCTCCAGCTATTGCAAGCCGTTTCTGGTCAATTCAAGCCACGGCTCTATCCGTCCCGAAAACCAGATGATCGGGCGTTTCAAGCCGCGGCGTTTCAAAACGGAGCCGGAGCCACGATCTCCCAGCAAGACTTCCAGCCGCCTCTCACCGATATGGAGGGCACCGACGCCCAAAAAAGCAGGGATGGTAAGGCAGTCTGATCCCCTGTCCTAACATGGAGGCATTATGCACTCCCAAGGGTGCCCCCAAGACCACCAATTTATGCCAAACTCATGGAGCTCAGCTCGACACGTCCGCCATCTTAGAATCTTAACAGCATCATGGGCTTAACAAAATGGGCTTTGTTAACCTGGCACCATTTCCTGGAAGAGAGCAAAGTGCCCTTTGAAGTGTGGACTGATCACAAAAACCTAGAGGCACTAAAAACACCTAGAAAATTGTCTCCCAAGCAAGTAAGGTGGGCGTAGTATTTCAACCGTTTTAATTTCACCCTCAAATACTTCCCTGGGGTGAAGAATTTCCTGGCAGACGCTCTGTCTAGAATGCCCCTTCCAGCGGAAGTCGTCAGATTTGAAGGTAGCAATTTTTCTAGATTGCTACAGACTCCCCCACAGTTAAATGCTTTAGAAAGTTTTCTAAGGCAGAAAAAACCTCCCTGGAGGAAAGAGAAGCTGGCCGGGAGCGGAGTCTGCTGGCAGCTTCCACCTGTCGGGCTGACCGGGCGGCGCACCTGGCTTCCCAGTGTGCTGCATGTGGTGGGGTGTGAGGAAGTGGTGCCTGCCAGCGGCACAAAGATGGCGGCGGTGGCAAAGATGGCGGGGGCGGGGTCGGCAAAGGTGGCAGTGACTGCAAACATGGTGGCAGCAGCGGGGAGGGCAAAGATGGTGGCGGGGGTGGCTGTGGTGAAATGCGTCCTTGCCGCCGGCTCTGGCCACAGGAGCGCCCTTTGTTGCATTGCTTTTTCTTCATTCGATCCGAGGGCGGCTTGGCAAACCAGAGGATTTGGAGCTCCCCGCAGGATCTGAGGGATGGGACCTGATGCGCCTTGCCTGGCAGCGAGCCCGGCAGCCTCCCTCTCGTTTCTCTGTACTGCATGCTTAAAGCGAGTAAAGGAGAGAGAGAGAGAGTGATTTATTGGGAGGAAGTTTTATTAATCACCCGCCAGATCCCCACAGGAGTCCTGAGTCAGGATCTTGATTAGCATAGAGCCCACCCCCTTGTTTATGTTGTTGCAGAGTGCACGTGGGTGTAGAGGAAGAGTCCGAAGGGAGCAAGCGAGTGAGGGGGGGAGGGACAGGGGCGGTGGCAGCGTCCAACCCACGTAAGCTAGGCACCACCCGTGTGCCGTGGGATAGGACGGCAAGTTGCTGACATCATCGCCTGAGAACCAAGGAATCCCCTGATCCCAGGGAATCCCCCGAGCTGAGGCTCCTGGCGCCGCACTACCTCTCTCTCTTGCTGCCGAACAGCTGGGGCTCCCGGCGGCGTACTGTGTTAGATGTTTTGTGCCAGCCATTGGCAGTTCCCCAAAAAGGTCATCAGATGGGAGCAAAGAGGCTTCTTTGCTTCCACTGATGAGTCAGGGGTCCCAGACCCCTGCATCCCCATTGGCGAGAGAGTTTTATGGTTAGGGAGGGGCTGAGACCCCCCATAAATACCTCTGCTCAAGGGGCTGCTCTTTGTTCAGTTCTAGTTCTGCTTCAGCTGCTTGTTCTGTTCCAGTTATGCTATGCTAGCTTTCTATCTAATCTATCGTTAAATAAAGCTTCATATGATTGCATCTCTGCGTGATGCCTTTTCACTTGGAAGCACCTTAACGATCCATCGACCTCGTGAGACCATCTCACAAGTTGGTAGCAAGAGAATGGTTTAAGGGAACGCTTCCAAGCCAGCGGCTATTGCAAGATGAGCACAAACCCATTTAAAATGGATGGCAGGAGATCCCAGATTGTGACCAGGAGTCTTCAATCAAAGACAGCAGCCCAGCCTCCAGCCCCTGAAGCAAACTCCGCTCCAGGTGAGAGCACAGATGACCTCCATTCCCTCAGAGGATCCAGCGGAGCATCTGGGACCCCTTCGCATGCCTCCCTACAGCTGCATGCCACAGAGGGAAGCATGGAAGGCTTGCAGTCCGCCCAAGACTGCTCAGATGCAGCAGAAATGGACCTGGATCAAGCCAAACACCGCGTGAGCCAGATGACTGAACAGGAACGTGAAGAGCTGCCTCTAAAGTTCCTTACAACACAAAAGATGCCACAAGCCTCTCCACGGGGGACCCCAGCGCAGGAAGCCCCTGGACACCTGGTGAGTCCTTCCCTAGCGCCCACGAGGCCCCCTAATATGGCGCCCGCCACCCTGAGTGACCCCGGGACCCCAGGGCTTTTGGCACGAAATCTCCCGCCAAACTGTGACCTACAGCTTCCTGGGGCAACCGGAAGCAAGATGGCGGCCCCCAGGGCGTCCACATGGCCTGACACCGGAAACAAGATGGCGGCCCCCAGTAACCCCACATGGTCTAATAAAGATAGGCCTCAACTAAGCCTGGAGGCCCAGCAATCCCTGGCATCCAGCCGAAGCAGCATGTAAACCCCTGGGTCCTCCCCACCAGAAAGCCTCAAGTCCTATGATGGCAGTAAAGCCTGTCCAGCCGAAACTGCTACAGCAGGGCTTGAAGCAGCCATCCAAGTCCTGGTTGCAGCCCTGGAAGCCAAAAGGACAGCAGCTCCAACATCAGGGGTAGCCAGCCTCCCTCCAAGGCCTCCTGTCCTCTCCCCAGGGCCTAACTGCCGGGAGGCACCCAGCCTGGAGCCTCCCAACTATGAACCCCCGCGGTCTCCCACCTTCTCTTCAGGTCTTCAGGACCAGCGATGGGCTTCTCAGGGCAATTCAGGCAATACGGGCAATCCATGTGCCATCCAGCCTCCATCCTGCCGGGAGGCATCTTGCAATCCTCAGGAAGAATCTCTGCCGGCCGGCAGACTTGGAGGGCAACGCCCCCCCCGGATCACATGATTTCCGGGCATGCCCAGACGGAGCTACCCAATAATCAGAGAAAAATCCCACTAACGACCACCAGAGGGATCCCTCTACCTTTTACCTCAATGGACAGCTCTCAGATGTTTGCAAGTGGGACTGACAAGAATTGTTTTTCACCTGCCTCTAACCTCCCGAACGAGTTTAAAAAACTACAACTTGGGGGGGGGGAGAATTACAACAGTTGGAATAGAGATGTGCAGGTATGTCTATTAAAGGATGGGACTCTAGAGATGGTTCAGAACCCACCTCCTCTCCCCTGGGGACCCCGAGAAGAGTGGCGTCATAGACAAGCATACACCACTCTGCTGAGCTCACTGGATGGCAACTTGTTCTCCAGCATTCCAGAAGGACTCACAGCTGGTGAAGTTTGGCGGTTATTATACAATTTATTCAACAGCGACAGCATCGGTTCGATCACCAGACTTACAACTGAGTTTTACTCCTCCATACTGAGATTTTGGGCCAGCATGCCTGAACATCTTGGAAGATTGAAGGCACTCAGGGCAGAACTGATGTCGAGAGACCACCCCGTAACTGATGCGAACATGGTCGCTGTCATTCTGGCTTCCCTGGACAGAAGTTGGAGCAGCTTCATTGTTTCACTGGAAGGGACCAGGAAGGAAGCCATGACTCTGTCCTACCTCACAGGGAGACTCATCGAAGAAGATAGGAGGAGAAGAGATGCAGGAGAATACGCCAGAGTCACCACTCAGCAAGCCAGAAGGGGGCGCCACAACTCAGAGCAGATTAATGCTCTACTTAAGTGTTTCATCTGTGGCTCTGAGGAGCACCTCAAGAAAGACTGCCCCCATCAACAACAAGCCCCCAAACATGGTCCCAATCAAGTAAGGGGCAAGGGGCAAGGAAGGGGGTGTGGCGGGGGCAAAGGTAATGCCAAGGGCATTTTTCTGCATACTTGTTCCCTCACCCCCATAACAAAGGCTGATAGCCCCACTGATTTATGGTTACTGGACTCTGGAGCTTCATCTCACATTACCAATATGAGTCAAGGGTTTAAATGGTTAAAGAAAATTAACTCATCTGTCAAGGTGGCAAATGGGGATAAGGCTTTGGTTGTTGGGGAGGGCACTGTTTCTGTACCCGGGCTGGGAAAAGTTGAAGGGGTATTGCACGCTCCCTCCATTGCCAACAACCTATTAAGCATTATCAAATTATGTGACGATGACAAGGTGGAAGTTTTATTTCACAAAGGGGGAGGTCATGTCACCCGGAACCAGAGGGTCATTGGAAATATTGCCATCATAAATGGTTTGCCATACTTCTCCCCTGAGAGCCCACCCACCTCAGAAGGGGCCCCAAGGCTTTCCAAAGGCAGTGTGGGCAAGAAACCTGAATCTCAGCAGGCACCTACAGCACCACTCAAAGCAACTAGAGCCAAGACGGTGTCAGTGGGGAAGCCACTCCACGATAAGTGTGCCCATCTCTTACACGGAAGATTAGGTCATGCGAGCTTCCCTGTGGTTAAAAAGATGGGAGAATTTGCTGAGGGAGTCCAGCTCAAGGATTGTGATGTGTTCCTGGACTGTGCCATTTGCAAGAAGACAAAGAGGAAGGCTGCCCCCATTCCTAAGATGTCACTGCGTAAGGCCCAATACCCGTACCAACTAGTACATGTTGATTTGGTTGGGCCTTTCACACCATCCCTAGGGAAAAGACAGTATTTTCTCACTGCCGTTGATGATTTTTCACGATACGGCCACGTGTATACCCTCACAGAAAAATCCGAAGCCTTTGACGCCATAAAGTCACTGTACAACTTTGTAGAGACCCAGTATAAGACCAAGATTGCACAACTGCAGAGCGACCGCGGGGCTGAGTTCATGTCCCGAAAATTCCAGGACTGGGTAAGGCGTAAGGGCATCCGCCATTTTCTTACCGCGCCATTCACCCCTGCTCAAAATGGGGTAGCAGAGAAAAGAAATGGAATCCTGCAAACTATGATGCGTAGTCTGATTGCAGACGCTGGGGTCGCAGAATCATACTGGGCAGAGGCGGTGCACTACGCCAATTACACCTTACACTGCACCTGGAGCAGTGTTGTGGACCACACCCCATATTTCCTGGTCTACGGTAGGAAACCAAACTTGGGACATTTACGTGTGTTTGGTTCCTACGCATGGGTGCACATCCCCAAGCAGCTGCGGAAGAAGGGGAGATCTGTCTCCCAGAGACTAAGGTTCTTGGGCTATGCTCCTGGCTCCAAGGCCTATCATTTCCTGGGAGAAGGGGGCAGGCCTGTGACTTCCCAATCGGCCTCTTTCGAAGAGGACTCCAATTGGACCCAGATCCACTCGAATGATCTGAGCCCATATATCAACCGACCCAGCAAGGACACACCGACCACGACATCACCTGAGACGACCACATACCCTGCCACCGACGAAAGTGAGGAACAAAATGATGAGCCGTCGAGCCCCATGGGGGAAGACACGCCGTCTTCACCCCCAGCGACGCCTCAGAGACCCACGGAAGAAAAGGGCGGTGAGTGGCAGAAGGTAAGGAGGTCAAAGCAGTCCAACAAAGGGATCCCGCCAGAGAGAATTGACATTGGCCACATCGCGTCTGTCAACAGCGTTGTGGTCACCCCAAAATCTTTCTCTGACATCCAGGAGCTGCCCATCGAAGAACAGGAGAAATGGCAGCTCGCGATGGAGAAGGAGATGCAGAGCTTAAAGAAACTCAAGGTCTTCACCCCCCAGCAACCACCAAAGGAGAGAAAAGTCATTGGCACAAGGTGGGTTTACAAGGCCAAACCACTTGCCAATGGCCTCTACCTGTATAAGGCCCGTTTGGTAGCTCAGGGATTTGCTCAGCGCTACATGGAGGACTATGGGGAGACCTACTCTCCAACCGTCCGGGCAGAGAGCGTCAAGGCCGCCCTCGTAACTGCAGCCGCTCTGGGGGAGGAAGTCTTCCAATTCGACATCCAGACGGCTTACCTTCACGCCAACCTGGACCGGCAGATCTACGTGAGGGCCCCTCCTGGCTACCAGCAAGAAGGGGGAAATACATGGTTGCTCCACAAAGGGTTATATGGCCTCAAGCAGTCAGGGAAATTATGGTATGACTGCCTTAGAAAAAGTTTAGAACGAGTTGGTTTCACTGCATCCCACGCAGATGAATGTGTCTTCACACGCAACTCCAAGGGTACCACAGAACGGGTGTTAGTTTATGTGGACGACCTATTATATGTAGGGCCTGACAAGGAAGGGTGTGATGAATTTGCCAAGGCCCTGGAAGAAAAGTTTACTCTGAAGTCTTTGGGGCGGGTTGACAAGTACTTGGGTGTGCACATTTTGGCCACTAAGGGGGGGGTTCGCTCTATCTCAAAAAGAAAAGATAGAGGAGTTATTGGCCAAATGCAAAATGGCAGAATCTAACCCAACGCATAGCCCGATGCAAAGTGACTATTACAATCACACTCACAAGGACGGTCCTGAGTTCACAGATAATAAGCTTTACAGATCTGTGATTGGCTCCTTGCTATATATCAGCAATTGGAGCAGGCCTGACATAGCTTTAGCTGTGAATCTATTGTCCAGGCATGTGGAACACCCAAAGGAATTCCACTGGACTGCTGTTAAGAGGGTACTTATGTACCTCAGGGGCACGGCCGATGCTCTCCTTGTGCTAGAACCAGAGAAGGGGAAGACGGCCCAGCTCTCCGCTTACTCAGACGCAGACTGGGCTGGCGACACCAAAAGTAGACGGAGCACCTCTGGTTTCCTCATATTGCTAAATGGCTGTCCAATACATTGGCATGTTAGGCAGCAAAAATTTGTTTCTTGCTCCATGGCCGAGGCTGAATATGCCAGCCTGTCAGACACGGCCAATGATTTGATTTGGTTCAATGATCTGATAACGAGCATCTGGGCATCTCCTCCTCTGCCCATCCAAATTCAAGAGGATAACACAGCCGCAATTGCAATCTCGGAGGCATATGCAGTGGGCTCTAGGTCCCGCCACATAGACATACGCTATAAAAATGTCAGGCAGCTTGCCAAAGAGGGTTTTATACATGTTGAGCATTGTAACACAACTGACCAGATAGCTGATCTGTTCACCAAACCTGTTCCCATTGACCGGCACAACCTTCTGTGTAAGCGTTTGTGTTTGGTCTTCTGAACGTTCATACATGTCTATGACACCTGCTCGCCCCCTCACACACATTCACTGGTCCCTGTCATTGGCTGGCAAGAAGGGGAATTGTTAGATGTTTTGTGCCAGCCATTGGCAGTTCACCAAAAAGGTCATCAGATGGGAGCAAAGAGGCCTCTTTGCTTCCACTGATGAGTCAGGGGTCCCAGACCCCTGCATCCCCATTGGCGAGAGAGTTTTATGGTTAGGGAGGGGCTGAGACCCCCCATAAATACCTCTGCTCAAGGGGCTGCTCTTTGTTCAGTTCTAGTTCTGCTTCAGCTGCTTGTTCTGTTCCAGTTATGCTATGCTAGCTTTCTATCTAATCTATCGTTAAATAAAGCTTCATATGATTGCATCTCTGCGTGATGCCTTTTCACTTGGAAGCACCTTAACGATCCATCGACCTCGTGAGACCATCTCACATACTGACTGCTCTCTCTCTGGCCGCCGAACAGCTGAGGCTCCCGGCTGCATGCTAAACTGCTGGCAATGACGCCGACGGGCCAGAGAGCCCCTGGGTCCTGCTTGCTGATCAGATGGAGACCTGTTGGCCACATACCTTCAGGGCAGCGCTCAGGGAAGCGTACGGAGTGGTCCAGGCCAATGGACAGGACCTGGATGGCCAGCTGGAGGAGGGAGGCGGAGGCCAGCGATGCTGGTTTTAGGGACAGGCCCAGATGCTGGCTGGTTGGATGGGGGGTGGAACTAAGGGGATTGCCTGTATGTAAGGCACTGGGAGCAAGTCACTCCCAGTGCTGACTTTATTTGCTGTTATTTGCCATCAATAAACACTGGTCAGAACGTTCCTGCCTAGCCAGCTACCTTGTTGACCATCATTTGTCATTTGTGGGACCAGGGCTGGTAAGGTAATTCTTGTAAATAGAATTAAATTTATAATTTTACTATTTCTGCTGGGTTGAGCATTCTTTTTCTCCATTTAAGAGTTCAAGCCAATCATTTTTCTGTTAAAACTGGTTTAATTCTTCCATTTCTTTCCTTTTGTTCCCTTAAAACTAGTTTGATTCTTCCATTTATAATTTAAAGTGGTTTGATTGCATTTATTTCCGTTTATCCTCTTAAAACTGGTTTCATTCTTCTATTTCTTTATTTCTGATCCAGGAAACCTAACCTCCATGCCATTTCTCACTCTTCTTATTCCTTTCTGCTTTGCTTTTTATTCCCTCTCTTATAATAATAATAATAATAATAATAATAATAATAATAATAATAATAATAATAATAATAATAATAATAATAATAATAATAATAATAATTTATTTGTATACCGCCCTTCTCCCGAAGGACTCAGGGCGGTGAACAGGGCAAACATATAAAAATACAAGAATACAAATATTAAAAAAGATTAAACAAGGTGCCCAGAACTAACAACAATAAGTTAAAATGCACTAAAACAATATTAAAATCCAAACCCATCACCCATCAGGCCAGGCCGGCTTGTTCGAACAAGTAGGTCTTCAGATCGCGTCGGAAGGAGCGAAGGTCGGGCGCCATCCGGAGCTCAACTGGCAAACGGTTCCACAAATCCGGCGCGCCCACAGAGAAGGACCTCCCCCTGGGGGCCATCAGACGACATTCTCTGACCGGTAGCACCCTGAGGAGGCCCTCTCTGTGGGAGCGCACAGGGCGGAGGGAAGTTGACGCCGGCAGCAGGTGCTCCCTAAGGTACGCCGGACCCATGCCATGTAGGACCCATGCCACTGAAAGAAAATCCCTCCAGGTCCCCACTATAAAGTTCAAATGAAAGCAGCCTGTTTTTATTTATTATTTACTAACTCTGTATAAGAGTGGGGTGGGGGGGCTGCCTTGCCTCAGCTTGCTGCCAAGCTTCACACTCACCACTCACCGGCTGCCCAGCCTCTTGGGGCAGTGGCAATGGTGTGTGTGTGTGGAGGGGGTGGCCTGGTGTCTGAAGCTGCCTCAGCTGGCCGCTGGGCTCTGCAGACCCCAACGAGGCAGCATTCACACTCACCGGCTGCCCAACCTCGGGGCAGCAGCAAGGGGTGGGTGTGCATGCGGCAGAGTGTGAAAAATGGTCTTAAGTCACTTTTTAAAGTGCCGTTGTCACTTCAAACCATCACTAAGTGAACTGTTGTAAGATGAGGACTACTGACTTCATCACTCTTTTCCCTTTTGTTTGGGTCATCAAGTTTACATCAAGTTTTTGACACCTTGCTAGGTGACTGGAAAAGCCCTGTTACAGTACCTGGATTGCAGCTGCTTTCTTGCAGGTATGTGGAATGGCCTGGGACCCACAGGGTTTGCAAAGTTAGGTGGGGAAGTTGGTTACAGCTTTGTAGGAAAGATAAAATAGACAACCAAGAATGCGTTATTGACTATTCTTTGTCCAGATTTTATATCAGTTGCATCTGCTAATACAGGTGTTCCGCTTCAGATTTCTCTGCTATTTTCAGTATCTGTTAAAATGAAGGAGTACTTTTCCAACAACCTGTAAAATCCAAGACACTGCTTTGATTGTTTAATTCCCCCCTCCTAGATTGTTGATTCAGTGAATATCCATTTCTCTAGTGTTAACTTATAGTGTTAGTTATTTAGAGATAGATTTGTATTGGTTGCTTCATTTTTTTTAAATTTTCTGTTTTTTTAGACTCCAAGTCTTGTATACCCACCCAAAAATGACAACAGCCAAAAAATCCAAAACAGATAGTGGAAGATCATTCCAAGAGACCTGGACACAGTCATTTGGAGTGATTGAATGCAGTGGTAAAGCATTATGTGTCCTTTGCAACGAACGTGTTGTGTGTTGCACATCAAGTGTCAGACGACACTTTGAAACCAACCATAAAAATGTAGCCCAAATTGGTGATAATAAAAGGAAAGAGTTTATTGAAGGGAAATTGAGGAGGTATCATTCCCAGAATCTTAGTTTTTCCAACTATCTATCCAGAACAAATCATCTGATAGCTACCAGTTTTAAAATTTCACTCTGCATAGCAAAACATGGTAAGCCCCTCTCTGATGGGGATATTATCAAAATGGCCATGTTGTCTGGGAGTGATTCTCTTTTTCATGATTTCCCAAACAAGGATAAAATCATGCAATGAGTATCTGAGATACCCCTGAGCAGAAACACAGTTAGAGTCCAGTGCATGGCAAGTGATGTTAGTCAGCAGCTCACCACTGACTTACAAAAGGCAGCCTGTTACTCCATGTGCTTGGACGAAAGCACAGATACCAATAACCATGCAAGGCTGGCAGTAATTTTGCGTTATGCTGTTGGTGACACCATTAGAGAAGAGCTGCTGAAACTGATGTCTTTGCCTGAAACAACACAAGGTATAGGTATCTACAATGCTGTGAAAGAAGCTTTTCTATCACAAGATGTAAGACCAGAAAAGGTGGTTTCAGTTACAAGTGATGGAGCACCTTCTTGTTCTGTACCAGCCTGCTACCGGCCCTGCAGAAAAGGCAGGGACAACCCCTTTACAAATGGCAAGAGGCTGGATTTACGCCTGCCAAATTTATAGCTACAAAAACAAACAAGACACGAACCAAGAAACAGGAGCTTTAAGAAACACGAACTATCCAAGCGGTTGCCTTCAGCAAACCAGCCCTTCCACGCATTCCCCTTTTAAACAGTTCAGGGCGTGGCTTCTCTCTGCCTCCTTCCAAGAAGCCCCATTGCCTTCCTCTGTTTACTCCTAATTGACTGCCTCCTGCGTCGGGCGTCCTTGAACAGGGCCAGCTGTGGGTCATCTTCATCCACGCTGTCAGGCTCACACAGCTGGGTCTGCATAGTGACCAGGTGGGAGGGGCCTGGCTGAGGGCTCTCATCAGCAAGCTCTCCAACACCCTCAGCAACCTCTCCAACACCCCCCTCCTCCTCCTCTGAATCGTCCGACCCAACTGCCGAACCCACAGGCTGACCCTGAATCACAACACTATCCCGCACCGCAGGGCCCTTCCCCCGGGTCTGCCGATCCGGATGCGGTCGGGATGGAAATTGTTCATGAAAAGCAGTCACCAACGCAGGGGCATGAACGGTGGTCGCGTCTTCCCAGGTGAAGTCCTCTGGTCCGTAACCTTTCCATTCAATCAGGTACTGTAAACGACCTTTCAGCCAACGGGAATCCCTGATGCTGGCGACCTCGTACTCGTGGGTGCTGCCTCCATCATGAGGTCCTGATGGGGGAGGTTCCGCTCGGTGGAGTGGACAGGCCGGTTGCTCGGGGACCAACAGAGACCGATGAAAGACTGGGTGCACGCGCATGGAACGTGGCAGAGTTAAGCGATAGGCGACCGGATTGATGACAGCCTCGACTGGGAACGGTCCTAAATATCGGTGATCTAACTTTCTCACCGGCCGTGTTGACGGTAGGTTCCTGGTGGACAACCAGACCCGATCTCCCACCGATAGTGGAGGCGTATCCCGTCTTGACCGATCAGCAAACCTTTTATAATCGGCCTTGGCCTTCTCTAACTGACGTCGCACCAATCGATGGATTGCCTGTAACTCTGCCATGAAGTCGTTCGCTGCCGGCTCCGGTGAGTCCACGGGAGAAAGGGGGGAAAACCGGGGGTGATATCCCACATTGGCCAAGAACGGTGTCATCTGTGTGGAGGTGTGCTGTGAATTGTTAAATGCAAACTCAGCTATGGCCAGATAGTCCACCCAATTGTTTTGCTGCAGATTGACGTAGCAGCGCAGATATTGTTCCAGGATACCAATGACCTTCTCGGTTCCCCCGTCAGTTTGAGGATGATGCGCGGACGAGAGGCAAATCTTGATATCCAACGCATGCATCAACTCCTGCCAGAAGCGGGCTGTAAACTGGGCCCCCCTATCAGAGACGACTCTATCAGGGAGGCCGTGCAGCCGAAACACCTGCTGAATGAACATACGACTAGTGGCGCGGGCTGACGGTAAGCCGCGACAGGGGATGAAGTGCGCCATCTTGGTCAGCATGTCCACCACCACATACACTGTCGTAAAACCAGAGGATGGGGCTAAATCCGTCAGAAAGTCCATGGACACAGCCCCCTAGGGTCTTTTGGGTGTCGGCAAAGGCTGAAGTAATGCAGGCGGGGCCCCTGTCGCTGACTTGGCCTGCCTGCATGGGATGCAGGAGGTAACATAGGACTGGACATCGTGTCGGACTCGGGGCCACCAGAAGGTACGGGAGACCAGGTTCAGGGTCTTGAACAGGCCAAAATGCCCCGCCGCCGGGTTATCGTGACACTGGCTGAGGATGAGTCCCCTGAGTGGCCCTCCCGGAACGTAGAGCCGGTCACGATAATACAAGAGTCCATCCGTGACCGTCCAAGGAGAATCTGGCCCCACCTCCTCCTTCCGCTGAGCCACCCACATCTCCTGCTGCTGTGCCTCCCTGATCCGAGCCCGTATATCAACCGGAGCAAAAGACTCGACGGGGATCACTGTCCTGGGCAGAAGCTTGTCTTCCGCTCGGGAATATTTGGGCTTCCTGGACAGAGCATCCGCTCTTTGATTGTGCCCGCTAGGTATGTACCGAACCCGGAAGTCGAACCTCGCAAAGAAAAGAGACCACCGGATCTGGCGTTGGTTCAAATTCCGAGCGGACTGCAGGCTTTCCAAATTCTTATGGTCCGTCCGGACCTCGATTTGATGCCGCGCTCCCTCCAGATGATGCCTCCAGGCCTCGAACGCCACTTTGATGGCCAGCAGCTCCTTCTCCCAGATAGTATTATTGAGCTCCGAAGGGTTCAGTTTTCGTGAATGGTACGCGCAAGGGAAGAGGGTACCGCTGGGCATCGTTGCCTGGAGTAACACTGCCCCAATGGCAATGTCGGAGGCGTCCGCCTCCACAACAAACGGCCGTTGCGGGTCAGGATGCTTCAAGATGGGCTCCTTCATGAAGGCTTCCTTCAAAGTCTGGAAAGCCTGTTGTTCTGGAGCGTTCCACTGGAACCGAGTCTTCTTCTGCAGGAGCCGGGTGAGGGGGGCTGTCAAGGCAGCAAACCCAGGGATGAAAGTTTGGTAATAGTTGGCGAACCCAAGAAGTCGCTGGACGTCCTTCACGCGACGCGGGGGTTGCCAATTCTGCAAAGACTCAACTTTACTCGGCTCCATGGCGATGCCCTCAGGAGAAATGCGGTGACCCAGGAAATCGATGGTCACCCGGTAGAACTGGCACTTCTCCTACTTGGCAAACAGCCGATGTTCTCGGAGTTGCTGCAGGACCTGATGGAGATGCTGATGGTGCACCTCACGCGACGGGGAGTAGATCAGGATGTCATCCAAGTAGATCACGACAAACTGATCCAACAAATCCCGGAAAATGTCATTCATGAAATGCTGAAACACAGTGGGGGCGTTGGTCAGGCCAAACAGCATCACCGTGTACTCAAAATGTCCATAGCGAGTACCAAACGCCGTCTTCCACTCATCACCCGGCCGAACCCTGACGAGGTTGTAAGCTCCACGCAGGTCCAGTTTCGTGAAGATCTTAGCCTCCCGGAGTCGGTCCAAGAGTTCGGGGATGAGGGGCAGCGGGTAACTATTGCGCACCGTGATGGCGTTGAGTTTCCTATAATCGCAGCAAAGCTGCAATTCGCCCGACTTCTTTTTGACGAAGAGCACGGGTGCAGACACTGGCGAGGACGAGGGCCGGATGAAACCGCGAGCCAAATTCTTCTCCAGAAAGTCCCACAATGCAGCCAACTCGGGGTCCGACATGGAGTACAAACGCCCCACTGGGAGAGGCGCATCAGGGACTAAATCAATGGGGCAGTCATAGGGCCTGTGCGGGGGTAATTGATCCGCCTCTGTCTCGCTGAACACATCAGCAAAGTCGGACAGTTCGGGAGGCAAGGAAACCCCTGGGGAACCCTCCACCTGGCCAGCACAGATATGGCGGGAGTGGTCCACGCACTGAAAGCTTGAGAACGTGACCAAGTTCTGTGACCAATAGATCTGTGGGTCATGCGCCCGGAGCCACGCCAGTCCCAAGACCACGGGGAAAAGCAGATCTGAGGTGATATAGAACTGGATGGCCTCCACATGGGAACTGATGGCCATACATAATGGTTGCGTGGCGGCCGTAATTGGCCCAGACAGGAGCACTCGACCATTGATAGTCAGCGGCGTCTTCGGACCGTTTTTGACGACGAAGGGGACGTCCGCGGGTCATCTTGGCAGCGGCGGCGGCGTTTTCATGTTGTTTTGGGCCTCCTTGGGCCGCTCTTGGCGGCGGCGTCTTCGGGCCGTTTCGGCGACGGAGAGGATGACCGCGGGTCATCTCGGCGGCGGCGACGGTGGCGGCGGTGCTTCTCGTGCTGTTTTCGGGCCGCTTTCGGCGGCGGCGGCGACGGCGTCTTCGGGCCGTTTCGGCAGCGGAGAGGACGACCGCGGGTCATCTCGGCGGCGGCGGCGGTGTTTCTCGTGCCGTTTTTGGGCCGCTTTCGGCGGCAGCAGCGACGGCGTCTTCGCTCCTTGCTGGGGCCGCTTTTGGTGGTCAACGGCATTTTCGGGCCTTTTGGCCCGTTCCACCGGCAGCGACGGCATCTCTGGCGATGGCGGCAGCGGCGTTGCGGCAGCTGGCGTTTTTTTTTTTTTTTTATTGAAAAGTTTTAAAGTACAATTTTCCTTTAAAAATCCCCCCTTCCCCCTCCCTCCTCCCCCCCTACCTCCCCCCCTCCCCTCCCCCCCTCCCCCCCGACTTCCCAGAGCTAAATACAAGGTATATATATAAAAAGCAATCATAAACAATCATATGCTAACAACTATAAACTCTAAAATCCAACACTCTCTAGCTTATATAGGATTAGACAAGCCTTAATAATATCAAATATGTGTAAAAAGAAACTAAAATAAGAAAAGAAAAAAAAAAGAAAAAAATACGAAGGAAGACTCATTCAAATGCTACATAAAACTTCTTAACCCTATACTTGATCTGGATAAACTCAATCCATTTTCTCCATTCCATAATATAGCGTTCTTGCGAGTGATCTTTCAAATAGGCCGAAATCTTCGCCATCTCTGCCAGGTCGGAAACCTTGAAAGTCCACTCTTCTATGGTCGGCAGTTCCTCTTTCTTCCAATATTGGCCTATCAAAAGTCTTGCTGCCGTAATTAAGTTCAACATCAACTTAGTGTCCACAACTGTAGCGTCTGCAATTATTCCCAACAAAAAAAGTTGCGGACAAAACTTTATCCTCTGTTTAAAAATCTTCTGCATATTCCACCAGACTTTTATCCAAAAAGCCTTAACCTTCTTACATGTCCACCATATGTGAAAATATGTTGCATCTTCATCTCCGCACCTCCAACATTTAGGCTGATAATTCGGATACATACTTGCAAGCTTTTTAGGATCTAAATGCCATCTATAAAACATTTTGTAAAAGTTCTCCCTTAGATTTTGAGCTTGAGTAAATTTTACGTTCCTCACCCAAATCTTTTCCCAAGTGTCCATTGTGATAACTTCCTGGATGTTTTGGGCCCATTTTATCATACAATCCTTAACAAGCTCTGTTTCTGAGTCAATCTCTATCAATGCAAGATATATCCGTTTGATATGTGCTGGTCCCTGATTTCTAATTTGCTTTATCAAATTTTCATCAGTCATTGTAAATCCATTTTTCTGATCTTCTTTCCACCTGGCCCGTAACTGAGTATATTGAAACCAATTTTGAACAACCTTCTCATCTCGCAAGAGGCTATATGATTTCAAACACCAAACATTTCTTTCCAAGCTAAGGATCTCCTTGTACGTAGTCACATCATGTTTGAAGCCAGCATGTATATTTTCTATTGCGTGTTTTGGAATTGCCCACAATGGTATCTTGCAACTTAACTTATGTCTATACTTCTTCCAAACTCTCAGCAATGCCTGTCTTAAAATATGCACCCTAAACACGTTGTCTACCTTCTTATCATACAACAAATATGCATGCCAGCCAAACAACAAATCATGGCCCTCAAGATTTAATAACCTCCCTTGCGTCAAGTTAATCCAATCACTTATTCCTACTAATGCAGCAGCTTCATAATATAATTTAAAATTAGGCAATTTGAGGCCACCTCTCTCACGAGTATCCTGCATAATCTTAAGTTTAACTCGTGGCTTTTTCCCTGCCCACACAAATTTATTGATACCTCGCTGCCATTCCTCCAAATTAGAATCTTTCTTAAGAATCGGTATCATTTGGAATAAAAATAAAAATTTAGGCAGGACATTCATTTTTACTGTTGCAATCCGTCCCAACAAAGACAATTGCAATTTTTCCCAACTCTCCAATTCTTTTTGAATTTTCCCCCATAGTTTTTCATAATTATTTTTATATAGCTTTGTATTAGAGGGCGACAAAATCACCCCCAAATATTTGACCCTTTTAACAATCTCAAATCCAGTTAATCCTTCTAAGAGAGCCTTCTGCGAAACTGTCATATTTCTGGCCAAAATTTTAGTTTTCTGCGTATTAACTTTAAATCCAGAAACCTTCCCATATTGTGTTATTATCTCCATCAGGTCCACAACAGAGTTCTCTGGCTGGGTCACTGTAACAACCAGATCGTCTGCGAATGCTCTCAATCTGTAGTCCTGATCTCCAATTTGTATCCCCTTAATTTTTCCTGAATTCCGAATTTTAACCAATAATATCTCTAATGTTAACACAAATAACAAGGGCGATAACGGACACCCTTGCCTTGTGCCCTTCTCAATATTACATGCTTCTGTCAAGCTATTATTAACTATAATTCGGGCAGTTTGTTTTTGATATAATGCCCTAATCGGTTGTAAAAAAATTTCCCCAAAATCCATTTTGTCTAAAACTTTCAACAAAAATTTCCAATTCAATTGATCAAAAGCTTTTTCAGCATCTAAAAAAATTAGCACCGCAGCGATCTGGTTGTTCCTTTCCAAAAACTCTAACACATCAACTATATGCCTCACATTATTTTTCATTTGCCTACCACTAATAAACCCCGTCTGATCCCCATGTATCACCTGTTGCAGAACCCTCATCAGTCTATTAGCCAAAACCTTAGCAAATATCTTGTAATCTGTATTTAAAAGCGATATTGGTCTATAGTTTTTAACTTGAGTAGCATCTTGGTCTTCCTTCGGAATCAAAGAAATAAAAGCTGTTCTCCAAGACGGTGGCACCTTTCCCCCCCTCTGAATTGTCTGGAACAGTTCCTTTAACGGTTTTATCATCTCTAATTGTAAATTTTTATAATAGGCCGCAGTCAAGCCATCCGTACCTGGTGCTTTATCCACCTTCAATTCCTTAATTGCTGTGAAAATTTCTTCTTCTGTAATCAGTTGATTAATCCCCTCTTTTTGTACTTGCGTAAGAACCGGGATGCTAGCATTCTCCAAATATATATCAATATCTTTTTCATTAATTTCCTCTTTAGCATATAGTTTCGAATAGAAATCCACAAAAGCGTCCTTAATAAGGTCCTGTTGAAACACAACCCTTCCTTTGTGCTCAATCTTGTCTATATTAGAAGCCCTTTGTTTTTTCCTCAATCTATAAGCTAACCATCTACCTGGTTTATTAGCGTTGCAAAAAGTATTATGCCTGGCAAACCGCAAGTTGGTTGCCACTTGGTCAGCCATTAATTTATCAAATTGTCCTCTTAACAGTCTAATAGCCTCCTTGGTCTTCACATCCTCTGGGTTCAAAATCAAAGCCTTTTCTTTTTCCTTTATTTCATTCTCCAGTTCTTTCCTTCTAGTTTCCACTGCACGTCTATGTTTGTTATTCATATATATCAACACCCCTCTCATATAGGCCTTGCTAGCATCCCAAACCATATCCATAGAGGTACCCTTATTCATGTTAGTCTCAAAAAAATCCTTCATCCGCTGTTTGCATTCTTCCACATTTCTCTGATTTCTAAACAAATTCTCATTTACGCGCCACGAGCGCCTGTCTCTTTTCTCCTTATCAATCTCTAACCAAACTGGACTGTGATCAGAGATAGTTCTTGCACAAATCTTCACCTTTTTGGTCCTCCAAAAAAAATCATTAGTCAGCAAAATAAAATCAATCCTCGAAAAAGATTGATGTCTATCAGAATAAAAAGTATAATCCTTCTCCTGCAAATGTCTCTCACGCCAAATATCTCGCAATTCCAGGTCATCCTTCATTTCAAAAAAAGATTTAGGCAGTCTAGCATGGCCTGGAATGCGCTTGAAGACTCCAGCCTTGTCCAGCTGTACATCCAAAACACCATTCCAGTCCCCCATAAAAATAAAAGATTTATAATCCAACTGGGTAAGCTTTGTATGTAGTAAACTAAAAAAGTCAGCTTGTTGTTGATTAGGTGCATATAATCCAACTAACAGCGTCTTTTTACCTTCTAACAGCAGCTCAATCATAACATATCTTCCATGCTTATCTGCTTCAACTAAGTCTGCTGTTAAGGCACTTTTAACATAAACAACCACTCCATTTTTCTTGTTCTCTGCAGAAGCAACAAATTGCGTACCCAACCTCGAGTTCAATAAATACTTTTGATCCAAAACTCTAATGTGCGTTTCTTGCAAACATATAACATCTATCTTAAATTGCTTTAAATATTGAAAAACTTTCTTCCTCTTCTGTGGTGAATTTAGTCCATTAACATTCCAGGTTAAGAATTTAGTTGCCATGCATATCCTCCCAAAGCTCTTGGAGCACAGCTTTGATAGGACTATCTTCTTTAGGCCGTGCTCCTCCCACTGCTTGGCTATGAGTACGTTGTGGCGGCAGCTGGCGTTTTTGTTGGTCAGCGGCAGCTGCAGCAGTTCGGGCAGCAGGTCCTGTGACGGTGAGGCCCTCTGCTTGCCCCAGCTCCTCGCTCCTCCTCTCCCCCCCTTGAAGACTTGGGGCTCCTGTACTTTGGGGGGCTGCGCTCTGGATGGCCCTATTTTGGGGGCCTATGGAGTTGCGGCCGGGAACGACATCTAAATGACAATGTGCGAAGGAACTATGGGGGCAACTGGAGTTGCCAGCCGTTACTAGACAGTGATTACCATCTTGGCCTGGCTAACCCCTCTGCCCTGGATATATATCTACCCGTTTACAAACCTTTTGCCTGCCTCCCTTTCCCCCATTGGACTCGGATGGACCTGGGTACAAGCCACGGTGGGAGAGTGGCTTGGATTTACATCTGCAGCCCCATAGAGGTGGGAGATCTATGGGGTATGCCCTACCCAGGGTGCGTATCTTGGACCACCCCCGGGAACAGAGTTGCAACCCGTCGTGAGAGGACGGGGGGGGTGGCCTGTTTCTGGGGGCACCCAACTGAGTGGCAGAGAAGCTGGGTGATGGTCCAGATACTCACCTCCTATGTCTCGACCCTCCTATCGAATTTATCAATGATGGGACCACCTCTCCTGGACTCTCCTGGACTTGTATGTACCGTTATACTAGCACGGACTTGTTCGCCCTCAGGGGTGCCCCCCTCTCCTGGGTGCGACCCGCCTTTATACCACCTCCAACCTCGATGAAGGGCCCGATTACTGGGACCCTGAGAGATGGCTGGGCAGGGGCAGGGGCCTTCAATATAAATTTAATAAGAGGCCCCTGGTTAACTTTTTAGCAAAATTTTTTATGGGATTAGGGAGAGGGGCGGGAGTGGCTTGTGGTTGTTTGGCTATGGGGGGTGGTCAATCAACCGTTGCTCAGGCCAGGCCTGGGTCTGATCGCGTGGGGGGAGAGCGGGGTGTGGTTGCCTCCGGGGCTCGGGAGCGGGTCGTGGGACTACCGATTCCCACGACGTTGGGGAATGGCAGCAGGTGCATGAACAGAGGGCCGTATCGTTACCGGGGTCGTCTCCGCTACCTACAAGCGGTGAGGCGCTCCGACCCTCTGTTTCTTCCCCGAGGTCCAGGGAGCGAGGATGTGCAGCCTCCTGAGGTCCAGCTGGTGTACCTGAATGCCAGGTCCGTGGTTAATAAAGCTCCCCTTGTTCGGGATTTAGTTGAGGGTGAGCATGCGGACCTGGCTTGCATCACGGAGACTTGGTTGGGCCCAGAGGGTGGTGTCCCTTTGGTCGATCTTTGCCCACCAGGTTTCCGGGTGCTACACCGGCCTCGGGATCAAGGTAGGGGCGGGGGAGTGGCGGTAGCTATCAGGGAGACCTTATGTCCGCGGGAGACCACCGTTCCTCAGATAGTCGGGTGTGAGTCTCTCTTTTTGAGATTTGGTCCGGGGGCGCAGCTGGGCTTGCTGCTGGTGTACTTTTCGCCTAGTCGCGCAGCGGCAGCCCTGCCTGAGCTACTTGATGTCCTCTCTGGGTTGGTGATTGAGTTCCCCAAACTCATAGTTTTGGGTGACTTCAATCTACCATCCCTAGGAGGTTCATCTGAGTTAGCTCGGGAGTTCATGGCTTCCATGACAGCCATGGACCTGACGCAAGTAATTTCTGAACCAACTCATGAGGGAGGCCACACCCTTGACCTGGTTTTCTTATCTGGACGGTGGTTTGATGATCTTGGTGGGGGCTCTCCATTTATTATGCCCCTGTCATGGACCGATCATTACCTCCTGCGGCTGGTCTTCCGTCTTGCCACCCCCCGCCGTGGGGGTACGGAGCCAACTAGATGGTACCGCCCCAGGCGCTTAATGGATCCTGATAGGTTCCAGGCAGCGCTGGGGTCCCCACCTGCCTCCGTTGCTCACAACTCGGCGGATGCCCTAGTGGAAGCCTGGGAAAGGGCGTCCACTGAGGCACTTGACCGAGTTGTACCCTTGCGGCCCCTGACCCGGTGCAGATCCCAACGAGGTCCATGGTTCTCCGCGGAGCTCCGGGAGATGAAGCGTCGGAAACGGGGCCTAGAGAGCTGTTGGAGGTCCAGCCGATCCGAATCCGACAGGTTGCGACTAAGAACCTACATTAGGTCTTATCTCGCAGCGATGAGGGCGGCGAGGTGTAATTACTTCTTTGCCCTCATCGCGTCCGCAGATAATCGCCCGGCCGCCCTGTTTAGGGTGACCCGCTCCCTCCTTAATCAGGAGGTGAGGGAGGAACCCTTGCAGGGTCGTGCCGAGGAGTTTGGTCAACATCTGTTGGATAAAATCGCTCGGATTCGGACCGGTCTGGACTCCAACTGGGCAGAGTCCGACAATCAGGACACGGGCGGTCTTGTCGATGTTATCTGGGAGGAGTTTGATTCTGTGACCCCTGAGGAAGTGGACAGGATTATGGGGAGGTTGAGCTCCACCACATGTTTATTGGACCCGTGCCCTTCTTGGCTGGTCTATGCAGCTCGGGAGGGGACACGAGGCTGGTTCCAGGCGGTTATATCTGCTTCTTTGAGTGAGGGTTATTTCTCCGCCGTCTTGAAGGAGGTGGTGGTGAGACCTCTCCTCAAGAAGCCTGCCCTGGACCCAGCTGTGTTGAATAACTTTCGTCCGGTCTCCAACCTTCGCTTTCTTGCGAAGGTTGTTGAGAGTGTGGTGGCGCATCAGCTCCCCCTGGTTCTGGATGAAGCGGATTATCTAGACCCGTACCAATCGGGTTTCAGGCCCGGGTACAGCACGGAGACGGCATTGGTCGCTCTGGTGAATGATCTCTGGAGGGCCCGGGACAGGGGATATTCCTCTGTCCTAGTCCTATTAGACCTCTTGGCGGCTTTCGATACCATCGACCATGGTATCCTGCTGCGGCGTCTCAGGGGATTGGGAGTGGGAGGCACAGTTCTTCGGTGGTTCTCCTCCTATCTTCTGGGACGCTCGCAGTCGGTGTTGGCAGGAGGGCAGAGGTCAACCCCAAGGGCTCTCGTTTGTGGAGTTCCTCAGGGGTCGGTCCTCTCGCCTCTCCTGTTCAACATCTACATGAAACCGCTGGGTGAGATCATACGTGGTTTTGGAGTTGGGTATCATCAGTACGCTGATGATACCCAGCTTTTCATTTCGACCCCAAACCACCCCAGTGATGCCCTCGACGTGATGTCCCATTGCCTGGAGGCGGTTCGGGTCTGGATGGGGAGGAACAGACTTCAGCTCAACCCTGACAAGACTGAGTGGCTGTGCATTCCAGCATCCCGGGACATTCAAAATATTCCATCTCTTTCTATGGGGGGTGAGTTTTTACCCCCCGTGGATAGGGCTCGCAACTTGGGAGTCCTCCTAGATTCACGGCTTACTCTGGAAGACCATATAGTAGCCGTGACTAGGGGGGCTTTCGCCCAGGTTCGCCTGGTGCGCCAGTTGCGGCCCTATCTGGACCAGGATGCCCTGTGTACGGTCACTCATGCGCTCGTGACCTCTCGACTGGACTACTGCAATGCTCTTTACATGGGGCTTCCCTTGAAGACCACTCGGAGGCTCCAACTGGTGCAGAATGCAGCCGCGAGAGTTGTGCTGGGAGTCTCCCGATACTCCCATGTTACACCTCTGCTCCGTGAGCTGCATTGGCTCCCAGTTGTCTTCCGGGTGAGATTCAAGGTGCTGGTAATGGTCTTTAAAACCCTACATGGCATGGGTCCGGAGTACCTTAGGGATCACCTGCTGCCGGCATCAACTTCCCTCCGCCCTGTGCGCTCCCACAGAGAGGGCCTTCTCAGGGTGCCACCGGTCAGAGAATGTGGTCTGGTGGCCCCCAGGGGGAGGTCCTTCTCTGTGGGCGCACCGGATTTGTGGAACCGTTTGCCAGTTGAGCTACGGATGGCGCCCGACCTTCGCTCCTTCCGACGCGATCTGAAGACCTACTTGTTCGAACAAGCCGGCCTGGCCTGATGGGTGATGGGTTTGGATTTTAATATTGTTTTAATGTATTTTAACTTATTGTTGTTAGTTTCTGGGTACCCTGTTTAATCTCTTTTAATGTTTGTATTCTTGTATTTTTATATGTTTGCCCTGTTCACCGCCCTGAGTCCTTCGGGAGAAGGGCAGTATACAAATAAAATAATAATAATAATAATAATAATTATTATTATTATTATTATTATTATTATTATTATTATTATTATTATTATTATTATTATTATTATTATTATTATTATTATTATCCTGGACCGAGCGGGCTGAATGAACCCCCTTGCGAGGTTCCTGTCAATATATTGTCTCAACTCATGCATTTCGCGAGGTGTCAAGGCATACATATGCGGTTTCGGCAACTTGACACCTGGCTCGAATTCGATAGCGCAGTCTGTTGATCGGTGCGGTGGCAGGACGTCACACTCTCTTTCATCAAACACTTCGGCCAGGTCGGAATATTCCTGGGGTATTTGGGTTTCCGCCGCCCCATCCACCCCTTGGGCCTTCTCGTCTCCTTGCCGATCAGCAGGCCCCATAAAGGCATGGCGTGGCGGTTGTGGACCTGTCCCCAGACGTAGGTGATGGCACCCCCCTTCCCACCATATTGTAGGGCCCCACTTGTCTAACCAGGTGAGCCCCAGGATCACCACCTCTGTCATGGATGGGACCATGATAAAACGCAACACCTCCCAATGGGTCCCCAGTTCTAGGCGAACCGGTTCCATCACGTGGGTCACTGGTGCCCCTCACAGAAGAGACCCATCCACCTGTTGAAAACGGAGAGGGGCTTTCATCTGTCTCATCCCAATGCCTATCTGGGTGACAACTGCTTGACTGATAAGACATCGGGTACTGAATGAATCGATCAGAGCAGAATAGACCCCCCTCCGACCCGTCTGTGGGCTGATAAGTGCTACCGGGACCGTGAAGGGCACCACTGGGTCACTTACCATAGGGTCCTCCTCCTGCTCCTCCAGGCTCTCATAAGCTTCTGGTTTGTCAGCGGTCGGTGTTTCCAAACTCGGTTGTGGTGTTATTTTGGGCATGACGTTCAACATCTGATGTTGGGCTGCTTGTGACCGCTCCACCGACTTTCTTGCCATAGCGCCCTTACCAGGTGGGGTGGCTGGGCCCGCACAGGGTGCCGGCAGTGGGCATTCGGCAGCCCAGTGTCCCGGCTGATCACACTGGAAGCACCTAATGACTGGCCTTGACGGGGGTATGGGTGGTTTCACTGTTGTTGCCACGGTCTTCCAGTCCTCCTCTTTTGGTTTGTTGGAGACCCTACGAGGCCCAAACGCCCCCTCCAGTTGTCCCCTACACTCCCGTAGCCCAACATCAAGTTCAACGGCGACATGAAACCATTCCAGTAGTCTATTGGGAATGCCCTGTACCACACACGCCCTGCGCAGAGCTCCGTCCAGCCCTGCCTGGAAATAGTGTATCAGGAGACGTTCTGGCCATGACCGTAACTTGCGGGCCACCCGCCGGAATTCACCGACATATTCCACCGCAGGCCTTCCTTGCTGTCGAAGTCCTACCACCTCCGCCTCGGCTCTATGTGTACGGGCCACGTCCTCGAACTGCGTACGCAGTGCGTCCAGGAACAACCTGACATCAGCCAGCTCCCTGGCGTGTTCACTGTAGAGGTCAGCTGCCCACGCTGCGGCCTCCCCCTGCAGACTCGTGGTGATTGCCACCACCAAGGTCCATTGAGATGCATAGGCCGTGCCATACTGATCCAGGTGATGGATGGTATGTCTCAGGAACATAGCGAGCCGGTCGGGATGTCCGTCATACGTTACTGGCAGGGGCGGAGGACCCCAAACCATCCCCAGACCCCACTTGGGTCTGGGCCCTCTCATACCCGGCACCTGCTGTTGCCCACTCGATGGTCTAGTGGAGCCACCAGTCGCCATTGCCCACATGTTCGGTTCGTTCTGGCCCGATGCTCTTGTAGGGGCCAGTTCAGACCAGTCAGACCCCGGAGCCATCGGCTGGGTTGGCGGCCCACGAAACCTTGGGCTGGCCAAATGGAATCCAGACTGGCCTGGTCGAACGGGCATCATCCCTTTCTGTAACCACTGTCTTGACTCACGGCCTGGGGCGACGGGCGACCAGGGCGCCGGCTCTTGGCATCCGAACTCCCCAAACCGGTCCCTCAGGACGTCCAGCGTATAAGCCCCTGGTGCCGTAGAGTAACTCCACTCCTCGCCTTCCTCCTCTGTCATCCGCCGCTCCCTCCAGGCCGAGGCTGAAAGCCCCGAGCGGGACTTTCCATGAGCCAGGTCCAGTTGGTCTAATGCAGGGCTGAACCACCATTCCGTGCTCTGAGCCCGGGGCCCTGTCTCCAAGCCTCCATCACTGTCAGACGTGGGTACAATGCCTCTGGCCTTAGGCCGTACCACTGGCTGAGGCCCCTCCACTCCAGCCGGGTCCTGTGGTGCCACAGCAGCTCCCGCAAGCCCTTCCTCCACAACTGCCGGAGCGGCCCCTTGTGGTTCCTCTGCCATGCCACCCACAGAGCAAAGGGCAGTAACGGCAAGAGGGAAACCAAGAGCAACGCTGACTTACTGTCACAAACCGTCCTTGACGACACACCACAGAAACATCCAAGGTACGAGTGATGTTGTTTATTCTTCTTCCAAGCAGTAAGACTAAACTGGGATCAAGTCAGCGTTGGCAGCATCCTGCTCCAATGCTCCTTTATCATCTGGACACACCCCGGCCCCACCCCGCCAACACAAACCAGTATCCACCCACATTCCATCTCCTCCCTGCACGCTGGCTCCACTCCTCACACGGCAGCAGCATCAGGTAGGTCTGCCATGTAACTCCCGGCCCAAGCCGCGTAACCCCTCCTCGCGTCTCCCTGACCGTCCTCTCCCCGTCCCCACCACCCGTACTGCGCAGTCCCCCCCACATACACACCCACAGTTCCCATTGCCCCCTGCCGCGCCCATCGCGTCCCCACCACCAGTCCGGCCCGACAGCCATGTGCCTCCTGGGCTGGTTGCGCCGGTCCGGAGTAGCCATGGCCGGCCAGTCGCCGAAGAGGCCCGAAAATCCTGTCCAAAGGCCCGGCAGAGGAAGGAGACTGCGCAGGCGCAGCCTCCAGCCGTTTGGCGGCCGGTGGCGCTGGTCCTGCTCCACAAGCGTCCCGTGCCGTGTGGGTGGTGGGACGACTTGTCTGTGCCGCTGTGGAGCCATGGGACGAGACAGGAGGCTGGTCGGCATGTCGGGAGGAGCAGGAGGCAGGTAATACCGGGCTGGCTGGTTCCCCCCCCCGAGGTTGAGAGGCGTCCCCGAGGAGTGGCGAGCCAGCGGGGCTCGTCACACGTAAGTTTGGATGCTGCTCGTCCATTTCCCCTTTCACTGTATCCACCCTCCTTCTCTCTCTTCCCTGTTCTCTACTTTCTTTCGCCCTTTCTCCTTTCTTTCCTACTTCCCTCTTCTTCCTCTCCTCTCCTCTTTCCCTCACCACTCCCCTCCCGTTTCTCCACACTTCTCCTCCTCTTTCCCTTCAACCTTCCTACTTCCTTCCCTCTCCTCTACTCTCTTCCCTCTCTCCTCTCCTTTCTTCCCTCCCATTCCTCTTCTGATACAATTCAGGGGTGATGTCCGAGCAGCTCCTCTCCCTGGATTTTCAATGTCTATATTGGGTATGATAATATCCTTATCTCCTCATTTTTCTTCCATCTAAATTAGTATTAGCTGTCTTTTAAGCATATTCTCTTTTTCACCCACTCATAAAATTTTCCCCAAATTTCATAATACTCTGACTCTGTCTCATCTTTAATTATCATTGTTAATCTATTCATTTCTGCACATTCCATTATTTTCCTGATCACCTCTTCTTCTGGAGGACCTTTCAGTGCCTTCCAGTTTTGTGCAAACACAATCCTAGCTGCAGTGGTTATATGAATAATCAAATATGTGTTCTCTTTACTATATTTCTCTGGTAAAATACCCAACAGGAATATTTCTAGTCTTAATTCTATACGTTGTTGTATCATCTTTTCTATCCATGATTTGATTATGTTCCAATAGGTTTTAGCTTCTGCACACATCCACCACATATGATAGAAAGAGCCTGGTATTTGATTGCATTTCCAACATTTCATAGATCTGTCCTTAAACATTTTAGCTAGTTTTTCTGGAGACATATGCCATCTGTAGAACATCTTGTACATATTTTCTTTATACGCTGTCACCATTGTCAGTTTATAGTTTATTTCCCACAATTGCTGCCATCTATCTAATTCAACCCCTTCATGGATTACTGCCTTGTCGTGGCGAAGGGGCTTGCGTAATTCAATGAAGCTATGAGCTATGCCGTGCAGGGCCACCCAAGACGGAAAGGTCATAGCAGAGAGTTCTGACAAAACGTGATCCACTGGAGAAGGAAATGGCAAACCACTCCAGTATCTTTGCCATGAAAACCCTATGGACAGTACCAAAAGGCAAAACGATATGACGCTGGAAGATGAGCCCCTCAGGTCGGAAGGCGTCCAATATGCTACTGGGGAAGAGCAGAGGGCTAGTACTAGTAGCGCCAGAAAGAATGAAGTGACTGGGCCAAAGTCGAAAGGACGCTCAGCTGTGGATATGTCTGGTGGTGAAAGGAAAGTCCGATGCTGTAAAGATTCTTTCTCCATAGGAACCTGGAATGTAAGATCCATGAATCAAGAAAAGCTGGACGTGGTCAAACAAGAGATGACAAGACTAGACATCGACATCTTAGGTATCAGCGAACTAAAATGGACAGGAATGGGTGAATTTAATTCAGATAACCATCAGGTATACTACTGCGGGCAAGAATCCCTCAGAAGAAATGGAGTAGCCTTCATAGTCAATAAAAAAGTAGGAAAAGCAATACTGGGATACAACCCTCAAAATGACAGAATGATCTCAGTTCGAATCCAAGGCAAACCATTCAATATCACAGTAGTCCAAGTCTATGCCCCAACCACCAGTGCTGAAGAGGATGAAATTGACCGGTTCTATGAAGCCCTACAGCACCTTATAGAACTAACACCCAAAAATGATGTCCTTATCATCATGGGAGATTGGAATGCTAAAGTAGGAAGCCAAAAGATAACTGGAATAACAGGCAAGTTTGGCCTTGGAGTACAAAATGAAGCTGGGCACAGGCTGATAGAATTTTGTCAAGAGAATACGATGGTCATAGCAAACACTCTTTTCCAACAACCCAAGAGACGGCTTTACACATGGACATCACCAGACGGTCAACACAGAAATCAGATTGACTATATGCTCTGCAGCCAAAGATGGAGAAGCTCTATACAGTCAGTAAAAACAAGACCAGGAGCTGACTGTGGCTCAGACCATGAGCTTCTTGTTGCAAAGTTTAGGCTTAAATTAAAGAAAGTAGGGAAAAGCGCTAGGCCAGTCAGGTATGAATTAAATCATATCCCTGTTGAATATACAGTAGAGGTGACAAATAGATTTAAAGAATTAGATCTGATAGACAGAGTGCCTGAAGAACTATGGACAGAGGTTCGCAACATTGTACAACAGGTAGCAACCAAAACCATCCCAAAGAAAAAGAAATGCAAGAAAGCAAAATGGTTGTCTGAGGAAGCTTTGCAAATAGCTGAGGAAAGGAGGGAAGCGAAAGGCAAGGGAGAAAAAGAAAGATATGTCCAATTAAATGCAGAATTCCAAAGAATAGCTAGAAGAGATAAGAATGCCTTCTTAAATGAACAATGCAAAGAAATAGAAGAAAACAATAGAATAGGGAGGACCAGAGATCTTTTCAAGAAAATTGGAGAGATGAAGGGAACGTTTCATGCAAAAATGGGCATGATAAAGGACCAAAATGGCAGGGACCTAACAGAGGCAGAAGAGATTAAGAAGAGGTGGCAAAATTACACAGAAGAACTATACAAGAATGAGCTTAATGTCCCTGATAACCACAATGAGGTGGTCACTGACCTCGAGCCAGACATCCTAGAATGTGAAGTGAAGTGGGCCTTAGAAAAGCTGAGCAACAACAAAGCTAGTGGAGGTGACAGTATTCCAGCTGAGCTATTCAAAATCTTAAAAGATGATGCAGTAAAAGTGCTACACTCAATTTGCCAGCAAATTTGGAAAACTCAACAGTGGCCACAGGACTGGAAAAGATCAGTTTACATTCCAATTCCAAAGAAAGGCAGTGCCAAAGAATGTTCAAACTATCGCACCATTGCACTCATTTCTCATGCTAGTAAAGTTATGCTTAAAATTCTACAAGCTAGACTCCAGCAGTATGTGGATTGAGAATTACCAGAAGTACAGGCAGGATTTCGAAGAGGCAGAGGAACTAGAGATCAAATTGCTAACATACGCTGGATCATGGAGAAAGCTAGAGAGTTCCAGAAAAACATCTACTTCTGCTTCATTGACTATGCTAAAGCCTTTGATTGTGTGGATCATAACAAACTGTGGCAAGTCCTTAAAGAGATGGGCATACCAGACCATCTTATTTGTCTCTTGAGAAACCTATATGTGGGCCAAGAAGCAACAGTGAGAACTGGACACGGAACCACTGATTGGTTCAAAATTGGGAAAGGAGTCCGGCAAGGCTGTATACTGTCGCCTTGCCTATTTAACTTATATGCAGAGCACATCATGAGAAAGGCAGGGCTAGATGAATCAAAAGTTGGAATTAAGATTGCCGGAAGAAACATCAACAACCTAAGATATGCAGATGATACCACTCTAATGGCAGAAAGTGAAGAGGAACTAAAGAGCCTCTTGTTGCGAGTGAAGAAGGAGAGTGCAAAACTTGGGTTGAAACTAAACATTAAGAAAACCAAGATCATGGCATCTGGCCCTCTCAATTCCTGGCAAATAGATGGGGAAGAAATGGAGGTAGTGACAGATTTTATTTTCCTGGGCTCCAAGATCACTGCAGATGGGGACTGTAGCCAAGAAATTAAAAGACGCTTGCTCCTGGGGAGGAAAGCCATGGCAAATCTAGACAGCACACTAAAAAGCAGAGACATCACCCTGTCAACAAAAGTGCGTATAGTCAAGGCTATGGTCTTCCCAGTTGCAATGTATGGCAGTGAAAGCTGGACCATACGAAAGGCTGAGCGCCAAAGAATTGATGCCTTTGAACTATGGTGCTGGAGAAGACTCCTGCGAGTCCCTTGGACTGCAAGGCGATCAAACCGGTCAGTCCTAGAGGAGATCAACCCTGACTGCTCTTTAGAAGGCCAGATCCTGAAGCTAAAACTCAAATACTTTGGCCACCTAATGAGAAGGAAGGACTCACTGGAGAAGAGCCTAATGCTGGGAAAGATTGAGGGCAATAGAAGAAGGGGACGACAGAGAATGAGGTGGCTGGATGGAGTCACTGAAGCATTAGGCGTGAGCTTAAATGGACTCCAGAAGATGGTAGAGATCAGGAAGGCCTGGAGGAACATTGTCCATAGGGTCGCGATGGGTCGGACACGACTTCGCAACTAACAACAACAATCTAATTCAATCGTATATCCAAAATTTCTTGACCATTTTATCATTGACTCCTTAACCTGCTCCTCCTCTAATTCCCTATATAATAAGTAGCTATACATTTTAATCCATTTTTCTTCAGTTCCCATAAGTATTTCATCTAACTCTGTTCTCCCCAAATTAAAACCATCTATTTTAGCATCTTTTTCATATCTAGATTGTATTTGCGTTCTCATGTACCAATCCATCTTTATTCCTTGTTCCTCTAATTGTTGTTTGGTTTTCAGCTTCCCTGTATTTGTTAGTAGGTCTTTATATCTTATAATGTTTCCCATGTTAAACATATTGGGGTGTATTAACGCTTCCATCATTGAGACCCAATCTGGAATCCTCAAGTAATGCTTCCTCTTTATTTTCTCCCAAACCATCAATAAAGAATTCCTGATACGATGTCTCTGGAAATAACTGTATATTCTATTTTTCCCATACCATATGAATGAATGCCATCCCAACTGTAAATCATGTCCCTCTAATGTCAATAATCTAGTATTCCTCAGTAAAATCCATTCTCTCATCCATGACATTACTGCAGCCTGGTAATATAATTCCCAATTAGGTAAGCTAAACCCACCTCTGAGTCTTGCATCCTGTAACATTTTAAAATTAATCCTTGCCTTTTTCCCCTGCCAAATATATTTCAAAATTAGTTTATTTAGCCCCTCAAAATATTTCTTTTCCAATCTTATTGGTATTGTTGAAAACAAAAACAACAATTGTGGTAATGTATACATTTTGATTATTGCAATCCTGCCCATTAATGATAGTTGTACCTTTTTCCATTTATCCAAATCTACTTCGATTTGTCTTTTCAATTTGTAATAGTTATCTTATTTAATTGTTGTACATCTTGCTGTCAGGTGAATCCCCAGATATTTTACCTTCTTTACAATCTGTATCTGTAACTTTCCCATCAATTCTTTTTTTTGTTTTTCAGTAATATTTTTCACTAACATTTTTTTTAATCTTTATTAATCTTCAAACCTGCTACCTCGCCATATTTTTCTATTTGTTCTATTAATACAGGTCCTGTCTCTAGTGGCTCCTCCAAGATAAATACTAAATCATCTGTGAACGCTTGTAGCTTATATTCTTCTCTCTTAACTTTCATACCTTTTATATCCTTATTCTGTCTTATAGTTCTGTTTAGTATCTCTAGTGTCAATACAAACAATAATGGGGATAAAGGGCATCCCTGCCTTGTTCCGTTCATAATGTTAATCTTTTCAGTCATATCTCCATTAATCATTATTTTGGCTATTTGCTTATTGTAAATTGCTTTAATTACATTTATAAATTTCTCTCCAAAATCCATAATCTGTAGTTGTCTTATCATGAATTGCCAATTCACATTGTTGAATGCTTTCTGCGCATCCAAAAACATCAATGCCGTCTGTTTTTCGGGATGTGTTTCATAATATTCTAATGTGTTTAATATAATTCGCATATTGCCTCTAATCTGTCTTTTGGGCAGGAACCCATTTGGATCCATATATATAAATTTGTTTAGGAACTTTTTAAGCCTTTCGGCCATGATTGATGCGAATATTTTATAGTCCACATTCAGTAAGGAAATTGGTCTATAGTTCTTTATTTTCTGTATTTCTGTTTCTTCCTTTGGTATCAGGGTAATAAGTGGTTTTTTTGAGTGCCAGTGCTGTGGCGGGATGACATCCTTTGGAAGCTTCCGAAGGATTGTCGCTTTTCAGCTGTTTGGGGGATCTGTCTGAGTTTCAGACAAATCAGAGCTGTCCTGTAGGGATGGTGAAGAAGGGAGGCACAGTTTTGGCAGCTCAGGAGAGATCGCAACCTCCTGGAGAGCCGACAGAAGCTTCCCGGACCAGCAGCTGTCAGACGGCCATTGTGAGCCATCACAAGCCAGGGCGGCCACTTGGAAGATCTTGAAAGTAAGTTTGGAGGATTGTCTGGGTGAGAAGATTGAGAATCCTTAAATGCTGGAAACTATGGGGGGAAAATAAGAAGAATTTGAAGCCGTGGAGAAGTGGGGGAGGGGAGCGGATTTTTTAAACTGCTCCTCTCCTGGAACTGCAGCGGCGGACAACAATGGAAGGCAAAAGAAGGCAATGAATTAAGTATCTCGGCTGAGAATACCCTTGATGCTTAAGAAAAAAAGGGAGAGTAAGTGACCTTGAATGACAGCTGCTGAACTCACTGATAATAAGTTTACAGAGTCTGTGGTTTGTTTTTTTTTAGTTTGCGGAATGGTGGATTGTTTTTTACTTTGATTTTTTTTCCTTTTGGACTAAGGCACAGAGACTCTGAAATGAACAAAGTGCATAACCTGTATGGATTAATTTCTTTTCTTTTTTTTTAGATATAAGGATATTTGGCTTTTTCCTTTTCTTTTTCTTTCCTTTTCCCTTTGTACTCACCTTTACTTGTCGCTGAAATTTTTTGTACTCTTTTTTTTAATACATTGGATTATAATACCCCATCAACATTTGGATTACAAACTACTGGAGAAAATGAAGAAGACTACAACACACCCAGCAACAGCTGCCCTAATATCACAGGGTCCGGTGGCACAGAAATCACTGGACAACACAACGCAGCAAGATAGATCCAACATGGAATTGAAAAATATGATACTGGCTCTACACACAGACTTCAAAGAAGGGATTGGCAAACTAGAAAAGGACCTAAAAGAGGTCAAAGAACTGATGGAGAAAAATGAACAAAGATTGCAACAAGCAGAAGAAAGAATTGAATTAACAGATAAGAGACTAGAGGAGAATGATAACCATTAACAGACAGGAACCAGGAGAAAATGATTATTGCTTTAGAGATGGATAGAGCTGATTATTTTTTAAGATTCCAAAATGTTGAAGAAGAAAAGGGAGAGAACCTAGCAGATGTAATGGCGGGAATATTAGCAGAAGCATTGGAGGAAAGCAAGGAAAAGATAATTAATGATATAGATGAGATATTTAGAATATACACTAGATATGCAACGAGAAATACTCTCCCCAGAGAGGTACATATAAGATTTACTGAAAAAGCATTAAGGGTAGATATACTACAGAAGCTGAGAAATGTTAAAATAAAATATAAAGGAAGAGAGATAGTGATGTTAAAACAGATCCCAAGAAGAGTGAGAGACCTGAGAAAGGAGTATCATTTTCTGACAAAATGCTTAATTAAAAAAGGGATAAATTTTAGATGGTTAATACCAGAAGGAGTAATGATAAATTGACAAGAACAGAGACATAGACTAGACACAATAGAGAAAGCAGAACTTTTCTATGATCAATACTTTGGGCAGCAAGAAGAAGAAAGGCTGAGAGGGGAAAGAGTAATCAGACAGCAAGGAGACGAGACAGAGAAGCAATGTAGTAAATATAGCATAGAACAGGAGGAAAGGGTGTTGAGAGAAGGGACAAGAGCAAAAGAGGCAAAAGAGCAAAGAGAGATGAGAATAACGAGAGCAACTAAAACTTCAAATAAATAATTATGGAAGAAGAAATAAAAGCAATTTCTATAAACATAAATGGACTGAATTCGGCTATAAAAAGAAAAAGAACACTAAATGAATTGGGGAAATTAAAAATGGATATAATTTGTTTACAATAAGTTCATATTAAGAAACAACATAAAAATCTACTAGAATATCCAAAATTGGGAGAATTATATACCTCACTTGCAAATCAGAGTAAAAGAGGTGTGGTATTATATATTCAAAAAACAATACAAACTACATTGTTATATTCAGATGAAGAAGGGCGAATTTTAATGGTGGAAGTAATTATGAATTGTAAAAAAACTTTATTGGTAGCAAATGAAAATCAAGAAAATTTTATTCAAAATTACACCAGAAAATAATAGAATTGGAATTCGAAAGCATATGTATGATTGGAGATTTCAATGCTATTGTAAAGGCCGGGCTGGATTATAATACGACAAAAAAAAATAAGACCCTAAGGAGAACACTTCCAAAATCTTTTCATAATATGGTGGATGAATTAAATATACTAGATGTTTGGAGAGAAAAATATCCAGAAAAAAAGCAATATACATTCTATTCTAACAGACACCTTTCCTGGTCAAGAATAGATATGGACATCAATAGACTTATTTACAAGTACACAAAGTATAAACATAGGAACAAGCACATGGGCGTACCACAACCCAGTCACAATTACATGAAAAGGACAAAAAAAAAGAACAAGATGGACAAATCAAACTGTATTGAATGAAAAAGACTTCCAGCAATATATGGAAAAAGAAATGACTTTCTTCTTTAAGGAAAACAAAACAGAAGATACCTCACTTCAAAATGTCTGGGATACGGTGAAAGCGTACATGAGAGGACTTGCTATATCTTATATGGGGAAAAAGAATAAACGGAAAAGTCAAATTAGGGAAAAATTGGAGGAAGAATATAAGACTCATGAGAAAGAATTACAGAAAGATACACAAAACAAAAAGATTAAAAATTTAATGGAGTTGAACAAGCATAAAATGAACTTAATAGAAAATGAAGAGGTGGCAAGGAAAATAAAGGCAGCTAAACAAACCTTTTTTGAACATGCAAACAAACCAGGGAGATGGTTGTCATATAAAATTAAAAAGGAGAAAGAGAAGAGATGGATTAAACAACTGGAAGATGCCGAGGGGACTTTACAACACCGGAATGAAGAAAAGAAAAAAATAGCTTGGGAATATTATGAGAATTTATATAAGCAACAAGTAGTTTCAGATGATAGGATAAAACAATTCTTGGGAAAAACAGAGATACCTAAAGTACCAGAGAAATTTAAAAAGATACTAGAAGAGAAAATAACAATGATGGAATTAACAGAAGCAATTAAAAAACAAAAGAATGGCAAAACACCAGGACCGGATGGATTACCAGCAGACCTATATAACACATTGCAGGAAGTGCTAGGCAATGTAATGCTGGAACTCTATAATGAACTCCTCTCTGAAGCTAAGATACCAGATTCGTGGTTGGCTATAGAATTTCTGACGAGGGCATCGAAATGGACCCAGCCAAAGTGAAAACTATAATTGAATGGCAGCCCCCAAAAACTTGCAAAAAGCTCCAAAGCTTCCTAGGGTTTGCCAATTTCTGCCATCAATTCATTCCCTCTTTTGCCGAGATTGCTCTACCCCTTACAGAACTACTCAAAACGGGCAAGGGAGGGGGAAGACCATGACCTGGCCAACCACTAGCATGGACTATGAGTTGTCAGAAAGCTTTTGAGAATTTAAAAAGACTATTTGCAGCTGAACCAGTCCTAAAGCACCCCTGCCCCGGGGAGCCCTTTGTAATTCAAGCAGATTTATTTTATTTTTTTTAAAATTCCATTTATATCCTGCCCTTCTCCGAAGACTCAGGGTGGCTTACAAGCTTAGCAGATGCAAGCGACGTGGCAGTCGGAGCTCTGTTACTACAAAAGAATAAAAGTGGAGTCCTACAACCTTGTCCCTACACCTCTAAAAAATTCACGGAAGGCAAGAGGAGATGGACAGTCTAGGAGAAGGAGGCCTTTGCAATTAGGTGGGGGCTATTAAACTGGTGACACTATTTAGAAGGGAACAAGGTGCCTTTTGAAGTATGGACAGATCACAAAAATTTAGAGGCACTAAAAACTCCCCGCAAATTGTCCCCAAAGCAAGTGCGATGGGCACAGTACTTTAATCGTTTTAACTTTACTTTAAAGTATATACCGGGAAGAAAAAACTTCCTAGCTGATGTGCTATACTGACTGCCACAGTACAAAAGTGAACATAAAGAGGTCTACGAGGCAATTATCCCCAGTTCACAACCTGCTGCACAACTCACACCTCACAGAACCCCTAATCCTGATGACCTGGGAGTGAAGAAGATAAAACAAGAGCTCCTTACCGATCAATGGTTCAAAGATAATCAAACCTCCCTAACATGCAGGGATGGTTTGGCATACATGGGGAAAAATTGTATCTACCTGAAACCCTCTGTCTCAATGCTCTCAGACACAGCCATGATGTAAAACAGGCTGGACACTTCGGATATTTAAAAATTCTACAACTCATCCGCCGGCAATTTTGGTGACTGGGGCTAAAACGAGATGTGGAAAACTATGTCAAGAGTTGTACCGTATGTGCCACCATGAAACGAATTCCAGGGAAAACCCCTGGGCTACTGCAGTCAGTAGCAGACCCTTCTCAACCATGGGAGGAAATAGCTATGGACTTTATTGTAGACCTACCCAACAGTAGAGGAAATACTGTCATATGGACTGTGATAGATCTGTTTTCGAAGCAGGCTCACTTTATCGCCTGTAAAGGACTCCCATCTGCACAACGACTGACTAAATTGTTCCTGAAACATATCTACTGACTGCATGGCACCCGTAAGCGAATAATTTCAGATAGAGGAGTGCAGTTCACAGCAAAATTTTGGAGGAATTTCCTTAAATTAATTGGATCGTCTCAAAGCTTATCATCTGCTTTTCATCCAGCTATCAATGGGGCTGCAGAATCCGCTAACAAAATGGTGGAGCAATACCTCAGATGCTATGTTTCCTACTAACAGACAAACTGGACTGACCTCCTCCCCTTCGCCGAGATGGCCTACAATAATTCTGTTCACAGCAGCACTGGCTACACGCCTTTCAGAGTAGCCACAGGAAAAGAGTTCAGCCCGATGCCTGACTATCCTCAGTTGCCCTCTGCTTCCCAGACACTTGATCAATGGGTGAGGGGGTGGGAAGAGGCTTGGAGAAACACAAAAATGGCGTTAAAAAAGACTTCTGAGACTTATAAAAAACAAGCTGATAAAAAGAGGGCTCCCCAAAGAACATTCCAAGTGGGGGAGAAGGTTTATCTGTCAACTAAATTGATGGATTCAGAAACCAGTCATAGCAGGGTATCCAAAATGTCTCTTTGCCTTCGCAGCGTTTATTGCTTTTTTATACAGTTTTAACAAGCAGCAAAGTGTATATAGCAACAGCATCGTTATTGGTGTATTCTCCTTGTCAATCTTTAAGAACATCCCAGCCAGGGTAGAGTCTGACATGTCTTGATGGTTCCTGGTGGTGCCTGGTGGTGCTAATTAGGTGAGCTCATAGACATATGAGGTAAACAGGTACTGAGATGTGGCAGTTTGCTGCACACAGCCTCTACGTAACCTTTATATGACCTCTATCTCTACAGCTCACTCTTTTCTATTTTGTTAGACAAGGTATCGTAAAAGGGGTTAGTGAAAGGGTCATAATCAGGAGAGGAACATCCTTGCAGTTGCTTATACAGGGCATATACCTGACCTGAGGCAGTGTGGGAGGGGGTTTAGGGCAAAAAGCTGTGATATATATATTGCAAAAGGAAGGAAGACACTGAACAAAACAGCACCCACCAATCAAAATAGCACAAATAATGACTAAATAACGTTGGACAGCTATCTTGAGAAGATAAGATTAGCCACGCACAGAAGGGGAAGTGTAACTTCATATGTAAAACTAATTGGTGAACGTGATTTATGACGTGTAATTAGGGGAGGGAGATTGTGCAAGATATGATGTATCAAGGGGAAGAGAGGTCAGATTCTGGCATCCCTCCATGAGTGCCGATGTTTCATTTTGTTACTAAGACTTTTTAGATAAATGATGCCTGCAATTTGTTTGAACTGTCTCATTTATCGGAACCATGACAGGAGTAAGAAAGAAAAGTTTACAATGAGTTTCCACCCTCCCCCCCATAGTCTTCCTAATTTTCTTCTGAGGATTCACGTGGGGACCCATGGCTCCAGGACTCCTTCCTTCTTCAGCTTTTCACAGTCATCTGGGGGAATGGTAGGGCCTGGGAAGATCTGTTCCACTCAGGTTACATGGTGGCTTTTTTAGTGGATGGCTGGATTCAAAACTCAATTCCATGGCTCAAATGGATGGAGGCAGCATCTGGGTCAGTGTGCTCTGCTTCCAAAGGTTGGGGGGGGGTCATCTGTGCAGGGCTGAAAGACATGAGAACAAGAACTCCTCCCTCCTTTCTGGGTGGACTCTCCCAGGAGAGGCAGACAAAGAACAGAGGATAAGAAAAGGAGAAGTAGAATGGGGGTGGGGTAGCTTGCAGATAGCGTTTGAAAAGGCATTAATACTGCAGTTGTTAAAGAAACAGATAGGCAGACAAAATGAGGACATCCCAGATGAGGACAAAAGAAAGGCTGGATTCTGGTAAGAGAACATACATGAAAGGTCTCATTTCTAAACTGAACATTGGTAACATGTTAGCACTTAAGGTTATATTAGTCACAATGTCTGTACCTGGTCCAATGAAACAATGTAAAAAAAAAAGAAATGGTTTGCATCCATCAAAGAAAGGGACTGAGTTACTTGGCAATAAGCCCACAGATTTTCTGGAGGAAAATTTAAACTAAACAATGGGGACAGTGAGTTAATTGATACAGAACATCCCTGTCCCCAGCAATCAAAAAATTACAGGGTTAGCAGTGCATGTAACATAGGTGTGTGTGTGTGGACAAGAATATCAACCTTGCTATCAAGCAAAATCAAGCTTTTAATAGCGAGTGCCACACAAAATGCACTATAAACAAACAGGTGGTAAGAAAATAGGGGAACTCAGGCACCACAAACAGGTTATGGAGGGATTGTGGGAATAAGGTGACAAGCAACAGGGAGAAAGCAGAACTATTTAACTCATTTTTTTTGCATCTGTCTTTACACAAAGGGAAAGAGAAAAAGAAACAGTCCAACCTATCAAAAACAGTACCATAAAAAATAGATTAGAAACACAAGTTAAGATAGGCAAGAAAATGGCAAGTGAACACCTATCTAGCCTAGATGAGTTAAAATCACCAGGACAAGATGGATTACACCCCAAGGTTCTCAAGGAACTGGCAGATGTGATCTCAGAACCACTGAACTATATTTTTCAAAGATCCTGGAGCACTGGGGAACTACCAGAGGACTGGAAAAGAGTTGATGTAGTTCCCATCTTCAAAAAAAAAAGGAAAAGAAAAAGATCCAGGAAACTACAGACCTATCAGCCTGACCTCAATACCTGGGAAGATTCTGGAAAAGATAATCAAACAACAAATCAGCGAACACCTAGAGGCAAACAAAGTCATTACTAAAAGCCAACATGGGCTTGTCAAAAACAGTTCATGCTAGACAAAACTTATTGCATTCTTTGACCAAGTGACAAAATTAGTGGACCAGAGGAATGCTGTGGATATAATTTACTTGCACTTCAGTAAGGCATTTGATAAAGTTGGTATAGGGTTTCCTGCCTGAGCAGGGAGTTGGACTAGATGACCTCCAAGGTCCCTTCCAACTTTATTATTATTAAGTGCAAGAGTGAAACTTTTCCAGCAGATGAACTCAAAACATTCCTTCCTGCTAACTTTGGGCTGTTCTTAAGAGTACAGAGAGAGAAAGGGAAAAAGAAAAAACAAACACATTTTTCTTCATTCTGTTTGTTGGCCAGACAAACAGAGTGAGGGTATTTTCTTTTTGGTAGCTTATTTTAAGCAGAATTTCTAGCAGAATTTTAAAATTCTTTTCTCTTTGGGTTAGAAACAATTAACAGTCACATTTACCTCACACACAAAGACTTTGACATACATATACACACAAAAACAAGAGAACAGAAAAGGAAACAGCAGTCTTAGTTTTACACTTCCTAGTCATTCCCACCATTAACTCAAATTAGTGAAGGCACACCTTAAACATAACACGTGATTGCATAGAGAGTGTCACGTCCGTAACGGTCCTGGCCTCCTCCAACACCAAGACATGGAAAAGCACGCAGGTAACCGAGAAACAGGAACGCAAACCAAACAGATGCTGAAACCCAAACAAAGTTAGCACTGGGAGTGGTTTGCTGCCAGTGCTACCTAAATACCCCTCCCCTGCTGCTCCACCCTTCCCTTCCCGGCAGACCAGCATCCTGTTAGGTACAAATCCCTCCCCCCTCCCTGGCCGCAGCATTTGTTTGTCCATTTGTCAGTCTGCTCTACGTGACTCTCTGTCTTGCCTCCAGCTCCGCTGGGCAGTAAGCCACCCCCTATCTCCTTAGATTACAGCCGGCTGGTGGGTGGTGGTGGTGGTTCAGTCCCCCAAGGTGCCTATTTCGTTGGCGCAGGTTCCTCCGGCTGCTCCGCTGTGCTGGAGTCAGTCTCTGAGTCCCTCAGCTGTTCAGTGGCACATTTGAAAGCTCCCTCGGCTGCTCGGCTGTGTTGGAGCTGGTCTCTGAACCTCTCAGCTGATCGGCAGCAGCACTCACAGGTGGCAGCACCTCCAGCTGGTTGGCAGCCCTGGCAGGAGTTCTGAGGCTGCCACCGCGATCCCTCATCATCTGCGGGGCAAAAGAAATGCAGAACCACCTGGACGAAGGCAGCAGAAGGGAATTTTGAGCGGCTGGCAAACTGAGGCATTGGCGTCGGCCCCAACGCTCTGGCATTCCAGCTGAGCCACGGAGCAGCTGGTGGCCGTGTCTACGGGCTTTCCCCTCCACCTGTTGAATATTGAGCCTGGGGCTTGACAGGCGGCTCCCTCTACCAGGGCTCCACCTGGAAGCCAAGAAGATAAACGTGAGCACTTGTTGAGGGATCGGCCCGCTGTCTCCCCCCCCGGCTTACCCGGGTACCATCAATGGTATCTCCGTAGTAACCGAGGAGCATGTACATCAGATTCCCCTACCCAGGATGCCTCTGTAACAGGATACCTCATCCACCGTACCAAATATTGCAGCTGTCCCCTTTGAACCCGGGAGTCAAGGATCTCCTGCACCTCATATTGGTCCCCTTGGATGGGACCTGGTCCCCCTTCTCCGGGCTTACATGAGGGGTTCCCTGCTGGTTTTAGGAGGCTACAATGGAACACCAGGTGTACCTTTCCCAGGACCTGGGGCAGATGTAGTCTTATGGTCACCGGGTTACTGACCTGTGTGATGCAGAAGGGGCCCAGGTACCTGGGGGCACCCTAAACCATAGGTATTTGGTCGACAAATACACTTGGTCACCCACCCGGAACTGTTTCTGAGGCCTTCACTTTTTGTTGGCCTGGGCATGTGTGCTCCCCTCTGCTTTTGCCAAGGCCCATTTCACGTTACCCCACACCTCCCTGATGTGGGTTATCTACTCTTGTGGCTGGTGGGGTATGGGGTCCCCTTGTTTGTACTCAGGGATAGTGATGAAGTCCTGGCCATGCACCACTCGAAAAGGGCTATATCCAGTGCTGCTGTGCACCACGTTGTTGTAGGCCACTTCCACAAATGGTAGAAGGTTGACCCAATCCTCCTGTTGATATGAGATGCAACTCCGTAGATACCACTCTACCATTGCATTGGCGCGTTCTGCCTCTCCGTTGGTACTGGGGTGGTATGCAGAACTGAGGCCTTGCAATGACCCAATGGACCAGACGAAGGCTTGCCAAAACTGTGCCGTGAACTCTACCCCCCGATCTAAGATGATCCGCCGGGGCACCCCATGTAAGCGGTACACATGATGTATAAATAGTTTGGACAACTTCCAAGCTGACGGTAACCCCTTGCACGGTTTAAAATGGGCCTGTTTTGAAAAAAGGTCCACAACGGTCCAAATTACTGTGTACCCATGGCTCTCCGGCAGCTCCATGACAAAGTCCATCCCGATGTCTTCCCACGGCCGGGTTGGGTCTGCTACCGACTGCACCAACCCCACTGGTTTCCCCGTTTGGTGCTTTGTGGTAGCACAAACATGACAGCCTCGAACATAATCCTCTATGTCCGTTTTCATGTGCGGCCACCAGAACTGGAGCCACACGAGGTGTCGGGTCTTGAGAAATATGAAATGCCCTGCTTGTTTTGTGTCATGACATCACTTTAGCACCCCTCCCCGTAGAGCCTGAGGAATGTACAGTCTATCACCTTTCCATGTCAGGCCCTCCCTTCGTGTCAGGAGATCCGGGTGTTCCTGTACCCGGGGGTCGTTGTGGACTGCCTTGTATAGTTCCTGAATCATGTCAATAGCCAGGGTGCGGGGTACTGCTTGCGCAGCTGTCTGTCAGTAAGGAGGCAGTACCACCTCAGTACCACCTCCTCCCGTCTGCTGTCATATTGCGGCATTCACGAGAAGGCATCATTGAGGAAATTCCTGCCCCCTGGTACATACCACAGACAAAACCGGAAATGGAAATATTGCACCCAGCAGATGTGTTTGGGAGAAAGGCGCCTAGGCATTTGCAGCACGAGGCTTTTGTGGTCCGTCCATACTTTGTACGGCTCTGCTGCTCCCTCCAACAGATGTCACCGGGTAGATAATGCCCACCACACTGCAAACACCTCCTTCTCCCAAATAGCCCAGGCCCTCTCGGTTTCCGTCAATTTCCATGACGTGTATGTGCATGGTTGTAATGACCCCTGGCTGTTCTTTTGCAGTAGGACCACTCCCACTGCAACATCACTGGCGTTGGCCTGAACCATGAAGGGTATCTCGGGACTTGGGTGCAGCAAAACCGGCTCCCTTGCAAACAGGCTCTTTAAGTCTTCAGATGCCTTTTGGCATGTCATGGTCCATGCTAGCAGCAGACTGGGCCATGGCTTTCTCGCAACATGTCTTGTGCGAAGTAAGTCCATCAGGGGCAGGGCTACCACTGCAAACAAGGGGATGAAGTGCCTATAGAAATTAGCGAACCCCAAGAAGCTCTGCAATTGGCGATGAGTTCGAGGGGCTTGCCATTCCAGTATGGCTTTGACCTTGTTAGGGTCCATTTCCACCCCTGCCCCTGATATCCTATAGCCAAGGTAATCAAGTTGGGTCCGGTGGAAATCACACTCGGTGAGCTTGACAAACAGGTGCTCTTTCAACAGCTTTTCCAGCACCTGTCTCACCAGTTGCACGTGCTCGTCCAGGGTGTCTGTGTATATGAGGATATCGTCCAAGTAAACAAGCACCCCACAGTACAAATGCTCATGCAGCACGTCATTGATAAGCTGCATAAATACCATGGGGTGCCCCTGCAACCTGAAAGGCATCACACTGAATTGGTAACTACCAAGTGGACAGTTGAAAGCCATCTTCCACTTGTCCCCTCTCCTTATGCGGACCCGGTAGTACGCCTCCTGTAAGTCCAGCCTGGTGAATACTTTGCCTTTCACTAGGTGGGCCAGCAGATCTTTCATAAGAGGCAGGGGATACAGGTTCTCCACACAGACCCCGTTTATACGACAGAAGTTCACACATAACCTCAACGAGCCATCCTTCTTTTCCCTGACGAGAACAGGAGCCGCTATCTGGGAACGAGCTGGGTGAATAAAGCCCCTTGTCAAGTTCCGGTCTATGTACCTACATAGTTCCTCCATCTCTCGAGGCGTCATAGCGTACATACGCAGTTTGGGCAGCTTGGCACCAGGCACAATGTCAATGGCACAATCGGTCAGCCAGTGTGGCGGCAGGACATCGCATTCTTGTTCACTGAACACCTCTGCGAGATCTGCATACACAGCCGGATAGGAGCCCCTCCCCTCTACACACTCCCATTTGCCACTCCACCCTCCGTCCCACCGTTCTTATCTTTTTCTCCATTTGGGAGCTGGGGACTGATCCCGATCTGCAACGTCCGATAACCCCCCCTCCCACCAAATAGTAGGGCCCCATTTATCCAACCACGCCAGCCCTAAAATCATGGCTTCGGTCATGGAAGGAACCACAACAAACCAGAGGACCTTCCAATGATCCCCTATCTGCAACCAGACAGGTTCCGTCATATGGGTAACTGAAGCCCCTCCCAGAAGAGACCCATCCACCTGTTCAAACCTAATGGGGTTGGTCAGCTGTTTAACTTTGATTCTGACCTTGGCCACCACGGCTTTACTGATCAGGCAACGGGTGCAGCCGGAATTGATCAAGGCCTTATATGCCTCCCGCTGGCCTGTTTGGGGACTTGTCAAGAAGATAGGGATTGCAAAAGGCCGTATAGGCTCACTTACCATGGGGTCATCCATTGACTCATCCTCGCTCTCGTATTCCACTAGTTGGCTTTTGGTAACTGACGGTGACTCCTCCTTCTCCTGGATTCTCTGTCGGGGGGTAACACCCTCCGTTTGTTTGGCCACCCTTGATCTCTCCAATCCCTTCTTAGGTGTTGGCCCACCCTTCCCTGGAGTAGATAGGGGTCCCCGTGGGACGGGAAGAGGGCATTCTGACACTCGATGACCGGGCCATTCACACTGGAAACACCAAAATGACATCTGGGAAGGAAGCCCAGAGGAGCCCGTACTGGGAACCGGGATCTTGTGTCTTTCATCCCTCGTTTTCTCCCTACGGGGCACAGCCTGTTCCTCCCCTTTGCCTCGGAACTCATGCAGTCCCGCATCAAGATCCACCACCACATGATACCACTCTTGAAACCTACCCGGGACGCCCTGGACAACACACGCCTGGCGTAAGTCCTGGTCTAGGCCCGCTCGGAACTGATGAATCAACAACCGTTCTGGCCAGGATTGCAATCTGCTGGCGGCTCGCCTAAAGTCTTGTACATACTCCGCCGCAGGCCGGTCCCTTTGCTTCATTGTCAGGAGCTCTACCTTGGCCCACTGGACCCTCAAGACGTCCTCGAATTGGGACCTTAGTGCTTTTAGGAACAGACCAGCGTCAGCCAATTCCCTGGCGTGTTCGGTGTACAGGTCAGCCATCCAGTCCGCTGCTTCACCCTGCAATCCTGCTGTCAGAGCCACCACCATGGTTCTGACAGAGAGAAAGAGAGAGGTCACTATTTCTTATTTTCCCTTTAAGTACCTTTATTTAGCCAAATTGGTTTCCCAGCAAAACCCTGGGCAAAGCCCATTTCTCACAAATTTGTCTTGCTTGCTTCCTTTTTCATACCATCCAGGACGGGCACTCGCCTCTCGTCCCACACCTCAAGCAAATCTCCAATAAGTGACCTAATTCCCACCCTCGAACTACAGCTAACCATGTTCCCCTTACGATGTGGGGTTCAGGTGCCTAGCAGCACTTCCCAGCTGCTCTTAGTGACACTATCCCTGCCGCCCCTAGCAGCACTTCCCAGGCACTTTTAGTGACACTATCCCTGCTGCCCCGCCTGTCAGTTTTTGGGCACTAAAAAAACTGGCACAGGAACACTTTGGTTCCCTAAGCGAAGTACAGGACCTTCCTACCTAGGGAACTCCCTGCCATCACTTTGCAGACCTAAAAAAAACAGTCCGAGGAGGATCTGCCACAACAGGTACCTGGCCTCTTTCTATTTCCTTTCCCTCAGTTTTCAGACTCAGGGGGAGTCTGGGAAGACCTGTACTTTGTGCTCTAGTATGAGTCCTTCCTACAGGTGGGCTTTGCTTACAGGGCCTTACCAGCTGGTTGCCAAAATCCAATTCTCTCATTTACTCATTCCATTCAATTTTCACACAGCCTCTCTCTTTTTCCTAACAAAAGGTCCTGCGCTCTGGCCAAACCCTCATGCTTTCCAGGGTCTGCCACTTGAACAGATCCTTTCTGTGGCTAGGAAAGGTCAGAGGGAACAAAATCCAACTGTGATTGGGAAAAGGGTCTTCTCACTCACACAGAGAGAGACATACACACATTTATTTCACTCCCCTGGGCTTTAAAGTTAAAAATTAGAGGTATTCACTTTCACCTTCTTTCCAAAGCAGCCCTTGAGCTCAAACCCAAAACTCCCTTTACTACCCTGACTCCACATGGGCAGGGCCTGGGAAACCCATCCACAGACACAAGGGGTCTGCTGCTGGCAAGATGGGGCTTACCAGTCTCAGTCCATTGGAGAGGTTAGCTTGGAGTCCCATTCTGGTGTGCCAAATTGTAGGAAGAAAAGTCTTCATCATGGTTCAGTCCAAGCCAGGGATAAACAACATGGTGACTGCTTTAGGAAGAAGGTTACAGTTTATTGCAGAGGAAAGCCAGACAGAAAGATGGTTCCAGCAGAAAAAGGACTGAGCACATGTAGGAGTAGATTTTTATACCCTCTGGAGTCTTTTGTTTGGAGTTGTTTCCTGTGTCAAGCTTTGTATTTCCTGTGTCACATATTCTGACCTGAGTCTGGGTGTGCCTTTCTGATATTCTTGATGGTTGTGGATCAATCCTATTATGTCCAAAGGTCATATCCTGCTTTCCTGGGGATGGGCTATGTAGATTTTAGGTCTTTGTCTTCCTAAGCTTCTAGCTCCAACCTTCCTGATGGTTTACATTTGCATGTCTATAGAACTGGTCTCTGCTTGGGGGAAAGAGACCTGGGACTATTAAGAAAACTGGGCATGCTTTCCTGGTTCTTCAATAACTTTTTAGGAAATATATTTTTCTGCCCTTTTAATATTTCCTTCTCTGAGGAGCTGACTTCCCACAATAAGAAACATACCACAGTAGTAATGGGAGACTTTATTTTTTTATAAACTTTTTATTTATTTTTTCCATACAAACAATAAAAATTTTCAACCAATGTGCTGCTCAGTTTACATATGCAAGTACATATTTAATTCCTAATCCTTTATTCTTTCCTCTAGCCCAGGGCTTTTCAACCAGTGGTACGGGTACCACCAGTGGTACATTGGCACCTGGCAGGTGGTATGCGACCATCCTAGAAAAGTGGTAGCGGGGGAGGGGAATGAGCTAAACTGGTGGCAGCACTGCACAAGCCTGAGCGAGAGATGGCTGGAGCTGCAGGGCTGTCAGGGCTCAGCGGAAGCACCAGGATCAGCACCAGGCTCCAGCTGGAGCTTGGCACTGATTCTGGCGCTTCTGCTGAGCCCAGAAGAAGCGCTGATCAGCTGGAATGTTGCAGCATCTCCAGGGTCTTATGATTGACATTCAAATGCTTGGCAACTGATTCATATTTATGACGGTCACAGTATCCCAGGGTCATGTGAAGTGACCAAAACCTGCTGCAACCACCCAGCAGGGGGGGGGAATAAAAACCAAACACACCCCCACCTCACCCCCACTGCCAATCCTCAACAGAAATGCTCACAACAATGAAAACCTCAGATAGGAGGAAGAGTGCCGCCGAGCGGGCAGGCAGGTGTCTTGATCGGCTGTGGCTTGGGGGGCACCTTTTTCAGTGCCATTGTAACTTCAAACAGTCACTAAGCAAACTAGTTGAGGACTACCTGTACTTCATCACTTTTTTCCTTTTTATTTTTGGTCATCAAGTTTTTGACACCTTGCTAGGTGACTGGTGATACTTGGATGTTGCCATATCCTAAAAGTGGTACAATGGGTGAAAAGGTTGAAAAGCCATGCTCTAGCCAATGGTAAAATAAATTCCAAGTTTGATAATAGTCCGTTTCTTCCTTTTCTTTCAATCTCATAGTCAATCTGTCCATCTCTGCACATTCTAGTATTTTTTTAATTATTTCTTCATCTGATGGTATTCTTTCATTCTTCCAGTATTGCACAAATATGATTCTTGCCGCTGTTGTAACGTGCAAAGTCAAATATAAGCTTTGTTTATTAGTCTTTTCTGGCATTATACCTAATTTAAAAAGTTCAGGTTTAAAATCAACATGTTCTCCTAACATCTTTTCTAACCAAGTATGAATCTTTTTCCAATAGTTCTTTGCTTTATCACATGTCCACCAAACATGATAATATGTGCCTGACTTGTGTTTATATTTCCAACATCTATCTGACATATTTTTAAACATTTTCGCTAGTCTTGTTGGTGGCAAGTGCCATCTATAAAACATTTTATATAAATTTTCTTTATAAGAAGTTGACATTGTCAGTTTATAATTTCTTTCCCATAAGTTTTGCCATCTTTCTAATTCTATATTATATCCAAAAAAATTGCCCATCTTATCATTGTTTCTTTAACTTGTTTGCTTTCCATTTCCAAAGTTAATAAAAAGTTATATATTTTCTTAATTAGTTTCTCATCTGGTAGTTAACAAAGTCTTATCAAACACAGTTTGTTCCTTGTAAAACGCATACATTTTAACATCTTTATCATATCTAGTTTGTATTTGTAAATGTGTCCACCATGATAAGTTGATGCCCTGATTTTCCATTTCTTGTTTAGATTTTAAATGTCCTTCAGAGTTAGAATATCTCTATATGTCCACATTTTTTCAAAGTCCACTAAATTTGGGTGTACAAATGCTTCCATTTTTGACAACCACCCTGGAATTTTCAAATATATTTTGCTTTTTATTTTTTCCCATGTTGTTAACAATGCATTTCTTATATAATGATTTTGGAAATATTTATGAACTTTATTTTTCCCATAACCTAAAAAAGCATGCCATCCCAATTGTAAGTCATGTCCCTCCAGATATAACAACCTTTTATTTTTAAGGATTATCCATTCTTTTACCCAAGTTAATACGGATGCTTGATAGTATAGAACACACTGTGGTAGGCCAAATCCTCCATTTCCTTCAGCATCTTGTAACATTTTCATCTTAATTCTAGCTTTCTTTCCTTGCCAAATAAATTTCAGAATTAGTGAATTCAAATCTTTGAAGAATTTTTTTCTCCAATTTTATAGGTATTGTTTGAAATAGAAATAAGATTTTTGGTAGTAAATTCATTTTCACTGTGGTAATTCTTCCCAGTATTGACAATTGCAAATTTTTCCATTTTTCCAAGTCCAGTTTTATTTGATTCAATAATTTTATATAATTATCTTCTTTTATCATTGAACATCTTGCTGTCAACTGTACTCCCAGATATTTAACCTTTTTAACTATCTGTAATTCTGTTTTTTCTGATATTTTTTTTGTTTATCTGTAAGATTTTTAACTATTACTTTAGGGGTTTTTTTTGTTTATTTTCAGTCCTGCCATTTCTCCATACTGTTCTATCTTTCTCAATAGTTTAGAAATCATCTCCAAAGGTACTTCTAAAATGAACACTAAATCATCAGCAAATGCTTGCAGTTTATATTTTTCGCCTTTTATTTCTAGTCCTTTGATTTCTATATCTTGTCTAATATTTCTGTTTAAGACTTCCAAAGTAAAAATAAATAACAATGGAGATAATGGACATCCTTGCCTTGTTCCTTTCCTTATCACAAAATTCTCAGTGTAATCTCCATTCACAATCACTTTCGCTGTTTGTTTGTTATATATCGTTTTTATCATATTTATAAAATTCTGTCCAAAGTCCATTATTTGTAGTTGCTGAATCATAAATTGCCAGGAAACATTATTGAATGCCTTTTGAGCTTCTAGGAATATTAGTGACATTTGTTTCCCTGGATGTAATTCATAATACAGGTGAAACTCGAAAAATTAGAATATTGTGCAAAAGTTCATTTATTTCAGTAATGCAACTTAAAAGGGGAAACTAATATACGAGATAGACTCATTACATGCAAAGCAAGATAGTTCAAGCCGTGATTTGTCATAATTGTGATGATTATGGCGTACAGTTCATGAAAACCCCAAATCCACAATCTCAGAAAATTAGAATATTGTGAAAAGGTGCAATATTCTAGGCTCAAAATGTCCCACTCTAATCAGCTAATTAGTGCATAACACCTGCAAAGGGTTCCTGAGCCTTTAAATGGTCTCTCAGTCTGGTTCAGTAGGAATCACAATCATGGGGAAGACTGCTGACCTGACAGTTGTGCAGAAAACCATCATTGACACCCTCCATAAGGAGGGAAAGCCTCAAAAGGTAATTGCAAAAGAAGTTGGATGTTCCCAAAGTGCTGTATCAAAGCACATTAATAGAAAGTTATGTGGAAGGGAAAAGTGTGGAAGAAAAAGGTGCACAAGCAGCAGGGATGACCGCAGCCTGGAGAGGACTGTCAGGAAAAAGCCATTCAAAAGTGTTGGGGACTTTCACAAGGAGTGGACTGAGGCTGGAGTCAGTGCATCAAGAGCCACCACACACAGACGGATCCTGGACATGGGCTTCAAATGTCGTATTCCTCTTGTCAAGCCGCTCCTGAACAACAAACAACGTCAGAAGCGTCTTACCTGGGCTAAAGAAAAACAGACCTGGTCTGTTGCTCAGTGGTCCAAAGTCCTCTTTTCTGATGAGAGTAACTTTTGTATCTCATTTGGAAACCAAGGACCCAGAGTCTGGAGGAAGAATGGAGAGGCACACACTGCAAGATGCTTGAAGTCCAGTGTGAAGTTTCCACAGTCTGTGTTGATTTAGGGAGCCATGTCATCTGCTGGTGTTGGTCCACTGTGCTTCATTAAGTCCAGGGTCAACGCAGCCGTCTACCGGGAGATTTTGGAGCACTTCATGCTTCCTTCCGCAGACGAGCTTTATGGGCATGCTGACTTGATTTTCCAGCAGGACTTGGCACCTGCCCACACTGCCAAAAGCACCAAAAGCTGGTTCAATGACCGTGGGATTACTGTGCTTGATTGGCCAGCAAACTCGCCTGACCTGAACCCCATAGAGAATCTATGGTGCATTGCCAAGAGAAAGATGAGAGACATGAGACCGAACAATGCAGAGGAGCTGAAGGCTGCTATTGAAGCATCCTGGTCTTCCATAACACCTTAGCAGTGCCACAGGCTGATAGCTTCCATGCCATGCTCATTGAGGCAGTAATTGCTGCAAAAGGGGCCCAAACCAAGTACTGAGTACATATGCATGCTTATACTTTTCAGAGGTCCGATATTGTTCTATGTACACTCCTTGTTTTATTGATTGCATGTAATATTCTAATATTCTGAGATTGTGGATTTGGGGTTTTCATGAGCTGTAAGCCATAATCATCATAATTATGACAAATCACGGCTTGAACTATCTTGCTTTGCATGTAATGAGTCTATCTCACATATTAGTTTCCCCTTTTAAGTTGCATTACTGAAATAAATGAACTTTTGCACGATATTCTAATTTTTTGAGTTTCACCTGTATTGACAGCAGCGAGAATAGCATTTGCCCAATACTGGAAAAATGAAAACCTACCAACTGAGGAGATTTTGATCAAGAAAATTTTAGAATGTGCAGAAATGGACAGATTAACTTTAGAGATTAAAGAGAAAGAGCATTCAATTTATTTTAAAACATGGGATAAATTTTACCAATGGTTAGGAAAACGAACTAGCAAGAAATGAATATGATATGTTATTTTGAATATATATTAGTAAGGAGAATGATATGTATTGACTAATTCATACCGTATATGATTATCGTTTAGCATATATATTATAGCTATTTACTGTTAGTCTTAATTGAACATATGTACCCGGACAATATTCTGTTTGCTAAAGCTTGAAAATGTTATTGGGGGGCAACCCCAATATTGTTCCCAACCCCGTTCCTACCCTAATCCCGATCCTAACCCCATCCCAAATCCTGATCCTTACCATGGTCATATCCTCTTCCTAATCCTATAAAATTTAATAAAAACTCTTATAAATTTGTCTCCCCCAGAGTTAATTACCTTAAAGTATTTAAATCTATTTTCCTGTCTTAAAAAGTAAGTAAGAAAAAGACACAAAAGAAAAACAAAGAAAAAAAAGATGAGAGAGAGAGAGAGAAAAAGGGGGAGAGAAAAATATTCAAACAAGTGTTTAATTTTTAAATATTCCCTTTGATACACCCCATCATCTAATTCCTCAATTCTCACTTTAGCCCTCTTCTTTTGCCAAGCATCTTTCCCAATCAATATCTTCCATTGAATCAAAGAGTCTTTCCATAATCTTGTAAATGTTGTTGTGAATATAGTAGGCAAATCAAACATCATGTCTTTGTAAAAAGATTTTGCCCTTTCATATTCATTGAAGATTTCTCTCATCATCCCTTGTTTCCCCATTTCTTGTGGTACTCCCAACAGCTCAGCAATCCATTTTGTCAAATCTTTTTCCTTATCCTCAAATTTACTTTGTGGTCTTAGAGTACAAGTTATCTTTTCCATGTTCAATGTTTCTTGTAAGTCCTTCTCCACTTGAGTCTCCACTAGTTTATACTCAGTTGTCTGCTTTACATGATCTCTCTCTTGTTTTGTTTTCTGATCATTTATTTGTTGTGATGTTAAATTGACAATGCATTCATTTAAATTTTCAAATTCATTTTTAATTTCCTCATGGTTTGAAATTAATATCATTTGCATTTGCTGTAACAGAACACACATTTCCTCCTAGTAAGTATTTATTTTTTCTTGATATGTTCTTTCTGCAGATCTCTTATGCTCCATAATGGCCAAAAATCCTTTCTCTGCCAATCACTTTAAAGTCCCAATTTAAAAAGGAAATCTTGCACGAGGATTGCAGCCAGGGATTCCCCCCTCCCCCCCACACACACTTTCCCTGGCTTGCCCATATCTGTGGTTTCCTTCCTCGCGAGGAGACCCGCAAGATTTCCTGCTTGCAAAAGGGCGATCACTTCTGCCTCTCTTGCAAACACTGGGATTGGGCAATGAAAGGAAACCCCCTGCCCCACCGCCTGCCTTCTCCTTTTTTTCTCCAAGGTGGGGAGGAGGAAGGAGGAGGCGGAGAAGCAGCGGGCGAGATTGCAGCCCAGCCAAGAGAAGGGGAAGGAAGAGCCAGTTGGAGAATGCATCTTTCTCCCTCCACCACCAGAGGCGGAACAAAGCAGAGAGGCGAAGAACGTGGAGGACGATCGGAAGTTCGGAAGCCACCGAAGAAAGAGAAAGAAAGAAAACAGGAAGAAAAGGTAGGAAGGAAGGAAGATATAACCTTCAGCAAAGCAGCCTCCATGCAAAAGAAACACATTCACACTTATGTGAGCAGACACGTGCCCCCACAAGCAGCTCCTCCCCTCAGCCTCCCCTAAGCCAAAAACCTCGCCCTTTCTTAATTGCAGGCGAAACCTGCTGAAAGCCCAACCAGCCCATGCAGAAGCGCTGCCTGCTCACCTTTCCAGGGTGCTCCAGCCCAGCTTCTTTCCTCCCTTTTAGCTGGACAACCTTTAAAATCGGCCTTTTCTATTTGTTTATTTATTTGGGGGGGAGGAATCTGCAAGCATGCCAACTGGGGCAGCAGGTTGGGCCGGAGAAGAGCGGGAGCGAGGAGAGTGGCCAGGCCAGGAGGACACATGACCTGCCCACCAGCTGATCCAGGCTGAGCTCCTTGCAAGCAAGCGTGCCGGCCGGGTGATGCCGGCCGGGTGATGCCAAGTAAACATTGAGCAAAGTAGAGCTCAGTTTCTTGGCTTGCCTCTGTCCCTCGGAGCTGGGAGGTGCCCCTTTGGAGGAGGAGGAGGCAGCGCCGTCAATCCTGTTGCTGCATCTCTTCCCTCACGGGTGGGGGGCCATGGGGGGAGGCTCCTGAGCCTCGCAGCTCTTCCGAGGGGAGGAGGAGAAGAGTGAGGAGGGGCTGTGCTGGGATCAAGGCTGCTTGTGCCTGCTGTAGAGTGCCGCGGCTCCACTTACCTGGCAGGGTGGGGGCAATCTTCCTGGCCTCCCCTCTGGCCCCGAGCAGTGCCTCTGCCTCGCACGCATGTTTGATCAGCCTCCGGTTGCCTGGCAGGGTGGGGAAAATCTGCCCGGTGTCCCCTCCAACCCCGAGCAGCACCTCTGCCTCGCACGCACGTTTGATCAGCCTCCACTGCCTGGCAGGGTGGGGAAAACCTGCCCGGCCTCCCCTCTGACCCCGAGCCACACCCCTGCCTCTCGTGCTTTCCATCAGCCTCTGCTTGCCTGGCAGGGTGGGGGAAATCTGCCCGGCCTCCCCTCCGGCCCCGAGCAGCACCTCTGCCTCACCCGCACGTTCAATCAGCCTCCACATCCCCCCCACACCCTATCTGACCGACCCACACACCTTCTTTCCAGCAGTCCTCCGTCTCTTCTTCTGCTGCCGCCACGTGCAGTCCGAAGAAGAAAAGAGGTTTGTGGGCAGTCCCACAAACCAAAGAAGTTCAACCAATCAATTCACGAGATTTTTTTTCGTGAGAAGTTTGAATTGATTGGTTGAACTTTTTTTTTCTGGAACTGCACATGGCAGAGGACTGGGAGCCGCAGGAGACAGCTGAAAGAGCCGCATGTGACTCCAGAGCCGCGGGTTGCCGACCTGTGGTAAAGGGTCTCCTGCTTGAGCAGGTGGTTGGACTAGAAGACCTCCAAGGTCCCTTCCAGGTCTATTCTGATTGAACATATGGACCTTATACTACAGAGTCCCCTCTTCCACTGGAAACAGAGATACTGCACCTTACTCGAGGTCATCCATCCAGGTGTGCATGTATGGTCTTGCTGCTACTGTGTCTCAATTCTGGTGAATAGATTTATTTATTTATTTATTTAATTAAATTTCTATACCGCCCTATTCCCGAAGGACTCAGGGCGGTTTACAGGGCAGCATAAAATACAATATAAAAATAATATAGAATTAAAATACATTAAATTAATTAAGCCCAATTAAAACAACATTTAAAAAAGCTAAAACCCCTTCAGTCCAGGCCTGATAGATCGAAAAACCAGGTTTTCAGGTCCCGGCGAAACGAACGCAGATCGGGGGCGGTCCTAAGTTCCATGGGTAAATCATTCCAGAGGGCAGGCACGCCCACAGAGAACGCTCTTCCCCTAGGAATAACCCGCCGGCATTCCCTAACCGGCGGTATCCTGAGAAGGCCCTCCCTGTGGGAGCGCACGGGACGAAGGGAGATCCTGAACCTGCTGTCCTGCTCCCAATGTTTCTTGGTCAATCCCTGCAAGGTGCTGCTGAAAGTTGTGGGGCTTGAAAATTGTGTGGATTGGTGCCTGCTGTGCCTGATGATATTTGGGCTCGTGTGATAGAGCAGGGCTTTTCAATCTTTTCACCCATTGTACCACTTTTAGGATAAGGCAATATCCTAGTACCACCAGTCGCCCAGCAAGGTGTCAAAAACTTGATGAAAAAAAGGAGAAAAAAAGTACAGGTAGTCCTCGACTTACAACAATTCGCTTACTGACTGTTCGAAGTTACAACGGCACTGAAAAATGTGACTTATGACCATTTTTCACACTTATGACTGTTGCAGCATCCCCAGGGTCATGTGATTTACATTTGGATGCTTGGAAACTGATTCATACTTATGATGGTCACAGTGTCCCTGGGTCATGTGATCACCTTTTGCAACTTTTTGACAAGCGAAGTCAATGGCCAGGGGGGGCGTGGCCAGCTCATCACTCAGGTTGCAGGGTACCTGTGGAGGGTGCAGATGGGGATGTGGGGGGGATCCATGGGTCTCTGGTGGAGGCGGGTGGGACAGGCATGGGCGCCTTCCTTCCCTCCCTCTCTCCCTCCCATTGTCCCTTCCTTCCTTCTTTCCTTCCTTTCTTCCTTCCCTCCCTCTTTGTCCCTTCCTCCTTCCCTCCCTCCCTTCCATTGTCCCTCCCTCCCTCCCTCTCATTGTCCCTTCCTTCCTTCCTTCCTTCCTTCCCTTTGTCCCTTCCTTCCTTCCCTCCCTCCCTTCTATTGTCCCTTCCTTCCTTCCTCCTCTCCCTCTCATTGTCCCTTCCTTCCTTCCCTCCCTATTTGTCCCTTCCTTCCTCCCCCCCCTCCATGCTCAGGAAGGGACAAGGGGAGAGGGACTGGCTGCCAGCGTGGCTGGTGGCTATGCTGCTGGTGGCCATGGCTTGAAAAGCTTGGTTTTGGCAGGCAGCGGTGCATTTTCCTCACCGTGCGGAGCAGCCAGGTGAGGCAAACCAGCAACATGCCGAACCTGCCTGTGCGCACACAGAGGCAGAGGCAGAGGGGAGCTCCTGCCCAGCTCACTTGCTCACACTTCGCCGGAAAACATGCTGCTTGCTAATTTAGCAGAAGCACCAGGATCAGTGCCAGGCTCCAGCTGATCCACGCTTCTGCTAAATTAGCAAGCAGCATGTTTTCCGATGAAGCACAAGCAAGTGAGCTGGGCAGGAGCCCAGGATCAGTGCCGGGCTACAGCTGACCGGTGCTTCTGGGCGGCTCCGCAGAAGCGTGGGTCAGTTGTAGCTGCAGACGCCAATCCTGGGCTCCTGCCCAGCTCACTTGCTTGCGCTTCTGGAAAACATGTTGCTTGCTAAGTGAAGCCCCAGGATCAGCACCAGGCTACAGCTGATCTGCGCTTCTGGGCAGCTGGGCATGAGCCGTTTGCTTGCTAGCTCTTCCCCCCAAAACATGCCACTTGCTCAATCACTCTTCCTTGCTCGCTGTTCCTCCAAAAACAGGCCATTCTCTCTGTCTCTCCTCACTGCTTCAGTAAGAAAAGCCTCTTCTTTCTGCCCTCCTCCTCATTTTCTCTTCAGGGTGCACCAGAAGCTCCAATTACTATGTCGCCATGTGGCAGATCCTGGGGATTCAGCCAAGGTCTGCAGCTCCAGCTGATCTCCTCCAGGTCTGTGTGGATCCACTTTAACTGGTTCCCTCCCCCACTCCAATTAGCTAGGGCTCACATACCACCAGCCAGGTGCTAAAGTACCACTGGTGGTATGCGTACCACGGGTTGAAAAGCCCTGTGATGGAGCATCAGGTAATACATTTCAGGACCCTGGGACATAAATAATATAAAAGCCAAAATGGGAGAAAAACTGACTCCATCTCACTTGCTTTGGGGAAAGAGATTGTGCCCTCTGCATCATTTCCAAATTCTTGTCATCTGTGTAAACCTGTGTCAGAAAAGTGGTCCCCTCTAACCAATGCCTCCATTCTCGAAAGGAAGCCTTGATTGCTAACAACTCCTTATTAAAGATGTCATAATTTCTTTCCAGCTGTGTCAAAACTCTGGAGAAAAAGGCACAAGGAAATAGCTGTGTCCCACTCTCTGTCACCAGTTATAAGAGAATCACTCCGAGCACTGCATCTATTTCATTACTCTGGATAACAAATTTCCTCAAGGGGTTGGGTTGATGAAGTAATGACTGAGAAGCAAAGAGTTGTTTTAATTCTTTGAATGCTGACTGCTCCCATTCTGTCCACTCCCTCCCATAACTCAGTACCAGATTCCACCACACACAAGTTAATTCACCTTTGCTCAAGAGGGTCTCAGCAGTATGGAGGTGCTATTCTATGGGAGGTTTCATTTGCCTACTGCAACAGCAAGCTTTTATCTTGTTACAGTACATTCCTTCCAGTGGTGGGATTCAAATATGTGAACAACCGGTTCTCTGTGTGGATGCTGCTTATGGATGTCCATTCTGGGCCTTGGAAACAAAAAAAATAGCTACCAGTTCTGCCAAAGTGGTGCGAACCAGCTGAATACCACCACTGATCCTTCCTCTGTTAAAGGTACCATATTCTCAGAAAAGGTTCATTTCTTTGTAATTTTCTGGCCCTTGTAGCGAACACATGCTTTACTTTTATTCATTTTTCCTGTTGAACTGTGAAATCATCCAGTTCTATACAACCTGATCAGGTAATTTTTTTCAGCTTGGCTTTAGAGGTCACATTGAGTGAGAAATGGGGCAATTGGCTGCAGCCGCCTTGCCCCAGCTGCCTCACCCTGGCACCCCCACCCCAGCCATTCCCCGGTGGCCACCCCTCCCTAGTTGCCCCTCCCCGGTCATCCCTCTCTGGCCACACCTCTCTGGCTACCTCGCCCCAGGTGATTCGCTGCAGAATAATTCACCAAATGCCAGAAACCTGCACAGGATAACTCACCAAATGTCAGAGGCAAGGAACCTCCTCCACCTCTCCCTCCCTCTCTCTCTCTAGAATATATACTATTCTAGTGGCTCGCCCTGTCAGTGTAGGTGGGGGTGGTCTTGAATTTTTTTTGGTTGGGTTGTTTACTTTGATTTGCCTTGGATTTTCCTCCCCCCTCCCCTTTAGCAACCTCCGTTCCCTGCATAAACATACAGTCCTAACACTTAGACTAGCACTTCTAGATAAGTGAAGACACCAGATCCCCTTCTAATAATCCACACCTAGGAAGGATCTTCCTTCCTGGACTTAACACATCCTCAATCAATCAATCAATTAAACCCAAAGCCTAGGGCAGGAACCTCAATCTGCATATCTTAATATAAAAGCCCACTTGCCATATACAGTACCTCTAGTAGTACATCTCTAATATTGCAGACTACCTTCAACCATTGTACATGGTTGAATGAATAAACTATACTTCTAGCAGCTGCCCATTCATGTTTACTGTGCATTCATGTGTTTTGGAGAACAGGGAGAGGAAGCCTAATCAGGCGCCTAGGCAACTTGGAAGCAGCTCTGCACACAGGCTGTGGGCTAGCAAGGGTGCAGATGAGCAATGCTGGGTCTTCTTTACCTGGATCCCATGCCCACTCTTGGAATTCTTTGCCACACACAGCCTCTTCCTCCCTCCCATTGCTAAGAAGAAAGGGCCAGAGACAAACATTTTGGAGGAGATGGGCAAGTTTAAAATTGGGGAAGAGATCCAGTGGATAAAGGGAGGAAAGGGGAGGAAGGAAAGGGCAAAGAACCCCCCTCCCCTTAGAAAAGAAGACTCTGTTTCTGTATACATCTGGGCAAGAAATGAGGGACAACAACACAGACACACATAGCCTATTCCCCCTCCTCCCATTGCTAATGAGAAAGGGCCAGAGATAAACTTTTCAGAACAGGACAATGTGGCATCATTCATTTTATGATTGACTCTTCATAGCCTTGAGTATCCCCAATGGGCCTTTAATTCAAATCCCTGGGTTGCACTGCTTGTCATGGGGCACATAGTTCAAGGGGTATTGATTGGGGGAAGGGAGCCTGTTATGTATGGAGTTAATAACACTATAAGCGACAACTTAACCGATACCAGTACCGAAACTACTGCTAAGGCAAGGGTTAGGTTTTCGGTGGGAAAACCAGGTTTGAATTGATTGGCTGGAAGCACACCTGGCCAGGTATAAAAGAGCACAGGTAAACCCTATACAGCCAGTACAATCTACCACCTAATAAAGATGGTTATGCTGTACTCCTGTGCTTGGCGTCATTCATGCGTTCCAGAACCCACTACACAATAGTGGCGACGAGGGTGGGATCCTGCTTCACCGAGAGCTGAAGTCACGAAGGGACGGCATAGCTTGCTGGAGGAAAGAGGCATCTTCCCCCCCTTCTACAACAACTGGCTAGCTACCACGCTAGAGGTCAACCCGAACCAGGATCCACAAGACAGGACGCAGCATGGCACAGATCGGCCATATCCAGGCATTCCACATCCGTCACCCCGAGCGATGGGAATTGCACTTGGGACAGGTCGAATTTTACCTGCGGGAAAACCGGATCACGGAGGACAGCATGAAGGTGGCGGCCCTGCTCTGCCGTAGTGGGTCCTCCGTTTACGATTTGGCCGTAGGTCTGTGTTCGTCAGACGCCATCGGGAGTGTCTCCTACAGAGACCTCACAGAGAAGCTTAATAAGCACTTCAACCCACGAATGTCAGAACTGGCCTGGCGGTTCCAGTTCAAACAAAGGGCTCAACGGCAGGGTGAGTCGGTGGCGGATTTCATCGCGGGCGTATGGCAGGCCGCCCGCCTCTGCAAATTCACAAACCTGGACGAGCGGCTACGCGACCGGATCATCTTTGGCCTGCGTGACAAGCGGCTGCGGCAAAAGTTGTTCGCGAGACCCAACCTGACCCTCCAAGAGGTACAAGACGAGGTTTTGGCCCACGACATGGCCGACGGTGCATACCAGACCACCCCCCGACCCATCAGCCCTGGAGGATCCATCCATCAGGCGATCGCAGCGCACGGTGGAAGCGGCGGAGCGGACGAAGAGGCCGAGATCGATGCGGTGCAACAGAGGCCAGAACAATCCCAACTTCGGCGCAGCAAAAAGGGAGCCCAGCCGAAGCCAACAACATCTAACAAGTGTACCGGCTGTGGCTGTGGCACGACAACCCGCAAGTGTGCTGGTTGCAGCGGAAACCATGCGAGGGCGGCCTGCAAATTCCGGATGGCCAAGTGTCGGGCCTGTGGAAAAAACAGGCCACATCGCCTCCGTCTGCCGGAACCGTTCCCGAGATGGCCTGCATGAACTACAACCTGAATATGCGTCGCCGAAAGGTACCGGGGCCCAACAACACACCACTACTAACTTCTTTGAAAGCCGGTGGGCCGCGTCCCACACCGGGGTCCACCGGCTGCTAACCCCAAAAATTAAATTAGAGGTCCACTTGCAGGGCATTCCTTGCAAGATGGAGCTTGACTCCGGCTCTGCAGTCTCCATAATATCGCATGAGACGTTTAAATTGAGGCCTACCAACCTTAAACTAACCGACTTCCAACACACCCCAGTCAAAATTAAGGAGGAGGCCACCCTGTCGATGGGGTTCAAAGATTTCCATGGGCACTTGGATGTCCTCGTGGTCGAAGGGCGGAGGACTAGTCTAGTGGGGTTGGACTGGTTTGAGGCCCTGGGCATAGGGATCTCAGGTATCCACCACACCCAGGCCAAGAGCATCGAGTCCATCTGCAAAATATTTGCAGATGTATTCGATGGCAAGTTAGGCAGGTACACCGGGCCACCGATCACATTTAAACTAAACCCCAATGTCCTGCCCGTAAGAATTAAACCCCAGAGAGTTCCCTTCGCTCTCAAGCACAAGATTGAGAGCGAACTGGATAACTTAGTCGAACAAGGGGTTTTAGAGCCAGTAGAAGGGGGAGAGTGGGAAACCCCCATAGTTACCCCTCTTAAAGCTAACGGGGAGGTTAGAATTTGCACCGACTATAAGTGCTCGGTGAACCGGGCCCTTAATCCACACGCTTACCCGGTGCCAACGGTCAGCCACGTTCTTGCTGCTCTCCAGGGTGGCGCCATCTTTGCGAAGCTGGATCTCACGCAGGCGTACCAGCAGCTCCCGGTTACCAGGGAGATGGCAGACACGCAAACTATAGTAACGCACAGAGGAGCTTTCAGAGTTAACCGTTTACAGTTCGGTATCTCTGTAGCTCCAGGGATCTTTCAGGAGGTGATAGAGAAGACACTGAAGGGCATTCCTGGGTTATGCCCTTATTTTGATGATGTCCTCATCGCAGGGGATTCTGAAGAGGTGCTGGCTGAGAGACTGCAGAGTGTTTTAAGCAGGTTCCGCTCTGCAGGGCTCAAATTGAAACGGGACAAGTGTAGCATTGGAGTGGCATCAACTGAATTTCTGGGGTTCAGGATTGATGCCAAAGGAATTCATCCTGCTGACTCCAAGGTAAGGGCAATAAAATGGCTCCAACCCCCAAGAACAAGGCTGAGCTGCAAGCTTTTCTTGGGTTGCTTATTTTTTATCATGCATTCCTACCACACAAAGCATCAATTGCTGAGCCCTTACACAGGCTTTTAGACAAGAAATCTAGTTGGAATTGGACCAAGGTCCACAAACAAAGCTTTCAAACATTCAAAGATTTGTTGTCTAGTAATGCCACTGTCACACATTTCATAGAGAGTAAGCCCATCTGTATCGCGTGTGACGCTTCCCCCTATGGAGTGGGCACAGTATTGAGTCACTTAGAAGAGAATGGGAAACAAAAACTCATTGCTTATTACTCCAGGACACTGTCAGCGGCCGAAAGGAATTACGCCCAAATCGATAAGGAAGCCCTGGCAATTGTGGCTGGAGTAAAAAAAAATTCATGACTACCTGTATGGCAGGGAGTTCACAATATTCACAGACCACAAGCCCCTGCTAGGTCTATTCACAACAGACAGGCAAACACCACAAATATTATCACCTAGGATGCTCAGGTGGTCAATATTCCTATCGGTGTATAATTGCAAATTGGTGCATAAGCCAGGGAAGGACATGGGCCACGCTGATGGGTTAAGCAGGCTACCCCTTAAACACCTAGAAACCGACCCGGCACCGGCAGCACAGATTCTGGCCATTCAGGATCTACTGGAATGTCCACTCCACGCAAAGGATATTGCTGCTGAAACAACAGCAGACAAGATACTGAGCAGGGTCCAGGCATGGGTGGGCACTGGGTGGCAAGAAAAGAGTCCGGGCCCGGAATTCCAGGCATATTTCACTAGGAGGCATGAGTTATCAGCCCATAAGGGATGCCTATTCTGGGGTAGCAGAGTCATCATTCCTGAGAAACTAAGGGACAGGGTCATTCAATCATTACACGAAGGGCACCCAGGGATAGTGAGGATGAAGGCATTAGCCAGGATCTACCTGTGGTGGCCCGGCTTAGACAAGGCTATAGAGGAACAGGTAGCTGGATGCTATACCTGCCAAAGGTCCAGGCCAGAGCAGCCTCACGCGCCTGTACACAAATGGGAGGCAACCCACACTCCAGGGTCCAGGGTCCACATCGACTATGCTGGTCCGTTCCAAGGACAGCTATTCCTAGTGGTGGTGGACAGTCATTCCAAATGACTAGAGGTAGTACCAGTTACTAGCATGACTACGGCCAAGACAATCCAAGTGCTCAGGGGGCTCTTTGCCATACATGGCCTCCCTGACATGTTGGTCTCGGATAGCGGCCCACAATTCACATCTGCTGATTTTCAGGCATTTATGAAGAACAACTTGATTAGGCACATTACATCCGCGCCCTTCCACCTGTTGACCAACGGTCAAGCTGAGCGCATGGTGCGCACAACCAAGGACGCATTGAGGCGCATCATCAGAGGTGACTGGCATCAAAGGTTGGCTCTATTCCTACTTGCACAACACACCACACCTTGCACTGCCACTGGGAAGAGCCCAGCAGAACTGAGTTGGGGCAGACGGCTCATCACCAAGTTGGACAGGCTTCACCCCGACAGAGTGGCTGCAGAGACAGAGCAACCCAACCCCGCTAGAGAACTACACATAGGCGACTTGGTTTGGGCCAGGAACTATGGACCGGGACATGTGTGGATTCCGGGGGTGGTGGTTGACAAAACTGGGCCTTTGTCATTCATTGTAGAGGTGGAGGGGAACCGTCAGATCTGTAGACACATAGATCAAGTCAGGAGATGGGTCCCTGAAAAACCACAGGACAATAGACAACAGGCAGGCCACCAAGAATCAACTTCAAATCAGCACAGGCAATCTGGAACAGAAGAGGACTTCATGGACCCAGAGTTATTTTCAGAAAGACCGGGCTGGCCTAGGCAGGACACAGGAATAGACTTGAGGACGGGTCCAGCAGAAGCACCCAGGCCGGGTTGTCCCACTGATGCTGTGGCCCAGGAAAGGGGGGAACCCCTTAGACGGTCAGCATGGACTCATAGGCCACCAGCATATCTCTCAGACTATGTGCAGTCATGAGGGCAGCCGAGCATGTCACACTAAAGTGGATTTGTACAAAGTTATGTGTATGGGGTCAATATTGGAATGTATTGTTTATTCTTAAGGGGGAAGGGGTGTTATGTATGGAGTTAATAACACTATAAGCGACAGCTTAACCGATACCACTAGGTGGCGCTGTACTGAAACTACTGCTAAGGCAAGGGTTAGGTTTTCGGCAGGAAAACCAGGTTTGAATTGATTGGCTGGAAGCACACCTGGCCAGGTATAAAAGAGCACAGGTAAACCCTATACAGCCAGTACAATCTACCACCTAATAAAGATGGTTATGCTGTACTCCTGTGCTTGGCGTCATTCATGCGTTCCAGAACCCACTACACAATAGAGCCATATCAAGGAGGGAGGGTGGGAGAGAAAGGGAGAGAGAGGAGGAGGTTCTCCCTCACCTCTTGCATTTGGCGAGTTATCCCATGCAGGTTTCTGGCATCTGGCAAGTTATCCCACATGGTTAGTTGTCTCACACAGTGAATTGGCCAGGGCAAATCATCCCACAGCAAATTGGCCAGGGCAAGTTGTCCCTCGGCAAATTGCCTGGGGAGAGGTGGCTAGGAATGGGTGATTGGGGAGGCATGACCAAGGGGGGGCAGCCAGGGAGGGGCAGCTGCAGTGGATATACTGGGGGGGCGCTATGAAGCAAATGGGTGAGGCAGCTGCGGCCAATTGTGCTAGACCCCATTGAGTGATGGGGACTAGGTGAAGCCACAAGCAATCCACTACTACAGCCAATTGTCATCCAGATATTAAAGCTTGCATATGGGAAAAGGAGTGGTCAATCAGTATTTATCACAAGCAAGGTAATACTAAATTCAGCAGAAGTCACTGTAGCTGATTACTTCAATATGAATTCTGAAAGGAGGAACGTCCGGGTGGCAAGGCTCCGTCGATGGCGGCCGTTTTGGCCGTCAGCCCCGTTGCTTTCCGTGGAACCGCTAAAACAGTGACGATCAGCTGTTTTGCGGCTCGGAAACCCTCTCCTCGGGAGAAGAGGGGAGGGTGAGCGTTCAGGTAGGGGTAGAGCTCCCCTAGACCCCCAGAGTTTAAATTCTGGGGGTTGAAGGGTGAGAGCCCCCCCGAAGCCTGAATTTGCTCCGGACTCGGGGACTCCTCTGCTCCAAGGCTTTGGAGTGGAGCAGGACGCTGCAACCATCCGTGCAATCAACAATTAACTTTGGATTACTTGGATGCAGGCAGAGCTGTGCAGGAGAATATTGAAACAGCAAGTATTTGAACTTTAACTCTGGTTTACTTTGAAAGAAAAAGTTGCAAGTGGTGTGGAAAGTGAAAGTGCGCAACAGAAATTAACTGGGTGTTAAGATGACTTCTAAATCAACCAAAGCTTCTGTTCCTAGAAGTGCTGGTGCTTCACCAGTTCAGCATACTTCATTACAGGCTTTGATGCCTCCTCCTGTGGCACCTGCACCCGCATTAACATTAAAAGATTTACAAGATGCTTTAAAAATACAATCCCAGCAAATAGCTGAACTTATTGAGGAGAAGAATACTGAAATAAGAGCAAACATTTTAGCTGCATTTCAGGGGCTTGCAGTCTGTATTGAGCGCCTGGATGAATCAAAATAATTTGAGATTGGATGCTAAAATGTTGGAAGCAGAAAATAAGATGGAAAAGATTGATGATGATGTAGTTATGATACAATATAGAGATATGGAGTTTGCTTTGAGGATTAGAGGATTGAAGGAGGACCCAAAGGAAAATTTGAAAGAGTTATTGGCACAAGCCCTCAAACCGATCTTGGAGCATCAAGCGGAAGATATTATGGGGGATATAGACAAAGTATTTCGTGTTAATTCTTGGATTGCCAGACAAAGAAAATTACCTAGAGATGTGGTGGTCTATTTTACAAAGAGATCGATCAGAAATGTGATTATCCAAGCCTTTTATAATAATAGATTTAAAGTTGCAGAGCAAAAAGTTTTACTTCTGAAAGAAATTCCTCCAAGAATTTTAAGGAAAAGAAAAGAATTTGCTTGTTTGGCAGATGAATTAAAGAAATGGCAGCTTCAGTTTAGATGGGAGATACCAGTAGGCTTGGTGGTTAATTATGCTGGCATGAGATATCGTCTTAATACAGTTTTGAAGGCACGAGATTTTTATTCTAATATATTAAAGGCAGGTCCTCCGCCATCTTCAGAATTCAAAGGAAGGAAGGAAGAAGGAGAGCATCAGACTCAAGTGGAGACTAAACAAGGAGATGAAGGAGTTACTTCGCAGATGGTTAAAGAATCTCAGCTAATTGTAGAAGTTGAGCAGCCCCAGACGTCGACCGAAGAGGTTAAAGAACAAAGAATGACAAGGGCTGCAATTAGACGAATGAGACAAGAACAAGAACAACAAAAAGCTGCAATCATATCTCAAGAATTTACTTATAGTGAAGCTGTGGGAGGAGTGAGACCGAAGAGGCAGGTCCAGGTGGTTCTGCAAGAGGTGCTCCGAAAGCTTCAAGTCGCAAAAGATGGCGACAAAGTTTCTAACCTGGAATGTTAATGGATTAAATTCCCTGCACAAGAGAAAGAAAGTTTTTGACTTCCGGGTGGCAAGGCTCCGTTGACGGCAGCCATTTCGGCTGTCAGCCCCGCTGTCTCCGTAGAGCCGCCAAAAACAGTGACGATCAGCTGTTTGGCGGCTCGGAAACCCGCTCCTCGGGAGAAGAGGAGGGGGTGAGCGCCCAGGCAGGGGTAGAGCTCCCCCAGACCGCCAGAGTTGAAACTCTGGTGGTTGAAGGGTGTGAGCCCCCCCGAAGCCTGAGGTTGCTCCGGACTCCGGGATGCCTCTGCTCCAAGGCTTTGGAACAGAGCAGGACGCTGCAACCATCCCTGCCAGTGAGAGCAAACTTTGGATTACTTGAATGCAGGCAGAGCTGTGCAGGAGAATGCTGTAAGAGCAAGTATCTGAACTTTAACTCAGTAAACTTTGTGGGAAACCTCTAAGTGGTGCGGAAAGTGAAAGTGCGCAATAGAATTAAGTGGGTGAAAATGGCTACCAAGTCAACTAAAGTTCCCAGAAGCGCGGGGGCTTCGCCAGTTCAGCAATCTTCATTACAGGCTCTAATGCCCCCTCCTCCGGCACCCGCACTCGCACCAGCTTTAACAATAAAAGATCTGCAGGATGTTTTGCAAGAGGCTTTGAAAAAACAATCTCAGCAATTAGCTGAGCTTATTGAGGAGAAGAATACAGAAATAAGGGCAGACATTTTGCTTGCATTTCAAGGAATGGCTGTTTGTATTGAACGCTTGGATGAGAAAGTGGAAGAACTTAGTCAAAATAATATGAGATTAGATGCCAAAATGATGGATGCTGAAACAGTGATGGAAAAGATTGATGATGATTTATTATTGGTACAGTATAGAGAGATGGAGTTTGCTGTGAGAATTAGAGGCTTGAAAGAAGACCCTAAGGAAAATTTGAAAAAAAGTATTTTCAGAAGCTCTTGAACAGATTCTGGGGCGTTCAGCAGAAGATATTATGGTGGATATAGATAAAATATTTCGTGTTAATTCCTGGATTGCAAGACAAAGGAAGCTACCTAGAGATGTGGTGGTTTATTTTACAAAGAGAGCAATTAGAAATGAGGTTATTCAAGCCTTTTATAATAATAAATTTAGAGTTGCAGAGCAAGAAGTTTTAATTTTGAAAGAGATCCCTCCAAGAATTTTAAGGAGAAGGAAAGAATTTGCTTTTTTGGCCGAAGAATTAAGAAGACGGGATATCCAGTTTAGATGGGAGATCCCAGTAGGTATGGTGGTGATGCACGCAGGCACGAGATATTGTCTCATCACAGTTTTACAGGCACGAGATTTTTATGCCAATATTTTGAAGGCAGGCCCCCTACCACTTCTGGAATCTAAAAGGAGGAATGGTGAAGGAGAGCGTCAACCACAAAGCGAGAGTATACAAGGTGCTGAAGTAGTTACGCAGTCGAATGATGGAGAACTCCAGAAAGCTACAGGAGCAGATCAGATTTCAGTACCAACGGAGCAGGTCAGAGACCAAAGAATGACATGCGCTGCAGCTAGACGAATGAGACAAGAGCAAGAACAGCAGAGAGCCATGATTACATCTCAAAAACTTACTTACAGTGAAGCAGTGGGAGGAGCGAAGCCAAAGAGAGTGCAGGTGATGTTGGAAGAGGCGCTCCAAAAGCTTCAGGTCGCAAAAGATGGCGACAAAGCTCCTAACATGGAATGTTAATGGTCTAAATTCACCACATAAGAGAAAGAAAGTATTTCAATATCCAAAGCAATTTAAAAATGATGTTATTTGCTTACAGGAAACACATATTCGAGCGGTTGATCAAAAGTACTTGATAAACTTTAGGTTGGGCACACAGTTTATTGCTTCTGCGCCTGACAAGAAAAATGGAGTTGTTATTTATGTCAAGAATACTTTAACAGTGAGTTTAATTGAAGCAGATAAACAAGGAAGATATGTTATAATTGAACTATTAATAGAAGGCAAGAAAACACTTTTGGTTGGATTATATGATCCTAATCAGCAGCAAGGAGATTTTTACAAATTACTACACAGCAAGATTATTCAGTGGGATTATAAATCTTGTATTTTTATGGGAGATTGGAATGGTGTCTTGGATGTACAAATGGACAAGAGAGGTCTTTTTAGAAGTACGCCAAGTCATGCTAAACTGCCTAAATCTTTTTTGAGATGAAGGATGACTTGGAATTGAGAGATGTTTGGAGAGAAAGGAACTTGCAAGAAAAAGACTTTACTTTTTTTTCCGATAGGCATCAATCTTTTTCCAGGATTGATTTTGTATTAATTACTAATGATTTTTTTTCTAGGAGTAAGAAGATCAAGATTTGTTCAAAAACTATATCTGATCATAGTCCAGTATGGTTGGAGTTAGAAAAAGATAATGGAGACAGACGGTCTTGGCGTTTAAATGAAAATTTGTTTAGATATCAGGAAAATGTGGAAGAGTGTAAAAAACAGATGAAAGAATTTTTTAAAATTAATATGTATAAAGGTACTCCTATTGAGATGGTTTGGGATGCAAGTAAAGCTTATATGAGAGGTGTATTAATATATTTGAATAATAAACATAGACGTAAATTGGAATTTAAGAGGAAAGAATTAGAGGATGAAATTAAGGAAAATGAAAAGGCTCTAATTCGGAATCCATCTGATGGGAAGATTAAAGAGGTAATTACTTTATTAAGAGGTCAGTTTGATATGTTAATGGCAGATCAAGTGGCAACTAACCTACAGTATGCTAGACATAATACTTTTTGTAATGCTAATAAACCGGGTAGATGGTTAGCTTACTTGCTAAGGAAGAAACAAAGAGCTAGTAATATAGATAGAATAGAATATAAGGGTAAAGTAGTGTACCAGCAGAATCTTATTAAAAAGACTTTTGTTGATTTTTATTCTAAGTTGTATGCTAGAGATAAGATTAGAGATGCAGATATAGATGGATATTTGCTAGAAGCTAATATCCCTTTTCTTACATAAGAACAAAAGGAAGGGATGAACCAATTGATAACTGATGAAGAAATTTTTTTAGCAATTAAACAATTAAAAGTAGGTAAAGCACCGGAAACTGACGGTTTGACTGCCGTTTATTATAAAAATTTACAGTCAGAAATGGTGGAACCTTTGAGAGAATTGTTTAAGACAATTCAATTGGGAGGAGTGCCTCCATCGTGGAAAACAGCCTTTATTTCATTGATCCCGAAGGAAGATCAGGATGCTACCGAAGCCAAAAACTACAGACCAAGATCTTAGCCAAACTAAAAATTATAGGCCAATATCGCTCTTAAATACTGATTATAAAATATTTGCAAAAATTTTAGCCAATAGATTAATGAAGGTAATGCAGCAAGTGATTCATAGTGATCAAACTGGATTTATAAGTGGTAGACAAATGAAGAATAATGTGAGACATATTGTAGATTTATTGGAATTCTTGGAAAGAAATAATCAGGTCTCCGCAGCACTGATCTTTTTGGATGCTGAAAAAGCCTTTGATCAATTGGACTGGCAATTTTTGGTGAAAGTATTGGAGAAAATGGAATTTGGGGAAAATTTTTTACAACCTATTAGGGCAATATATCAGAAGCAAACAGCTTGTATAATAGTAAACAATAGTTTGACAGAAATATGTAATATTGAAAAGGGTACAAGACAGGGGTGTCCGTTGTCACCCTTATTGTTCGTTTTAACATTGGAAATATTACTGATTAAAATACGAGATTCAAATAAAATTAGGGGAATTCAAATAAGAGATCAGGATTACAGATTGAGGGCGTTTGCGGACGACCTGGTTATTACAGTAACTCAACCGGTTTATTCAGTTGTGGAATTGATGGAGATAATAATGTTATATGGGAAAGTTTCTGGATTTAAGATAAATACACAAAAAACTAAAATACTGTCTAAGAATATGACTATAGAACAAAAGGTTGCTCTGGAAGAGCTAACGGGATTTGAAATAGTTAAAAAGATTAAATACTTGGGGGTTTATCTGTCAGTCTCAAATGTGAAGTTATATAAGAATAATTATGAAATGTTATGGGGAAAAATACAAAAAGAACTTGATAGTTGGAAAAAATTACAATTATCATTACTGGGAAGAATTGCAGCAGTGAAAATGAATGTTTTGCCAAAAATTTTATTTTTATTTCAAATGATACCTATACTTAAAAAGGATTCAAATTTGGAGGAATGGCAAAAAGGTATTAATAAATTTGTTTGGGCAGGGAAAAAGCCACGAGTTAAATTTAAGATAATGCAAGATACGCGTGAAAGAGGTGGTCTTAAAATGCCTAATTTTAAATTATATTATGTCATCGATAAGCGACTGGTTTAATTTAACACAAGGGAGACTATTAAATCTTGAGGGTTATGATTTGTTATTTGGTTGGCATGCATATTTATTGTATGATAAGAAGGTGGATAATGTGTTTAAGATACATATACTAAGGTTTGCTCTGTTGCGAGTTTGGAAAAAGTATAGACATAAGTTAAATTATAAGATACCAATTTGGACAATACCTAAACATGCAATAGAAAATATAAATGTGGGATTTAAACATGATGAGACTACGTACAAGGAGATCTTAAGTTTAGAAAGGAATGTATGGCAATTAAAGCCATATAATATTTTAAGAGAAGAAAAGATTGTACAAACTTGGTTTCAGTATGGGCAGTTACAGGCAAGATGGAAAGAGGACCAGAAAGTTGGTTTTTCGATGATTGATGAAAATTTGGTAAAACAAATTAGAGATCAAGGTCAAGCACATATAAAAAGGATATATAATGCATTGATAGAAATTGATTCAGAAACAGAACTTGTTAAAGATTATATGATAAAGTGGGCTCAGAATTTTCAAGAAGTTATAACAATGGATACTTGGGAAAAGATCTGGGTTAGAAATGTAAAATTTACGCAGGCCCAAAATTTAAGAGAGAATTTTTATAAAATGTTTTATAGGTGGCACTTAGACCCTAAAAAATTAGCAAGTATGTATCCGAATTGCCAGCCCAAATGTTGGAGGTGTGGTGGTGAGGATACAACGTATTTTCATATATGGTGGACTTGTAAAAAGGTTAAAGCTTTTTGGATTACAATTTGGTGGAATATGCAAAAGATATTTAAGAAAAGGATAAAGTTTTCTCTGCAATTGTTTTTATTGGGTATTATTACAGATACTACTGTTATAGACACTAAGTTGATGTTGAATCTAATTACGGCAGCAAGACTTTTAGTAGCGCAATATTGGAAGAAGGAGGAACTGCCGACTATAGAAGAGTGGACTTTGAAAGTTTCTAACTTGGCGGAAATGGCAAAGATTTCAGTATATTTGAAAGAACAATCGCAACAGAGATATATTGTGGAATGGAGAAGATGGATTGAATATATTCAGAATAAATATGGGACTAAAAAGTTTCATTTAGCATTTGAATAAGTAGTGGTTTTATATGATGTATTATTAGTTATTTGTTATGTGTTAGTAATATAATTATGACTATGGAGAGTTAAAGTGCAATAGAATTTAATGTCTTATTTTTGTTGTTAGCATATTTTAGATTATGCTTGTTTGTATTGTTATACCCTGTATTCAGCTCTGGGAAGTCGGGGAGGGGGGAGGGGAGGGGAGGGGAGGGTTGGAGAGAGGGGAGGGGGAGGAGGGAGTTTTTTGTATTTAAAAATGTATTGTAAAACTTTTCAATAAAAAAAGAGAAAAAGTTTTTCAGTATTTGAAACAATTTATAAATGATGTTATCTGTTTACAAGAAACGCATATTCGTGCAGTTGATCAAAAATATCTGATAAACTCTAGATTGGGTATACAGTTTAGTGCGTCTGCTCCAGATAAGAAAAATGGAGTAGTCGTTTACGTGAAGAAGAATTTAACAGCTAATTTAATTGAAACAGATAAACAAGGAAGATATATTATAATTGAACTTTTAATAGAAGGCAAGAAAATACTTTTGGTTGGATTATATGCTCCTAATCAACAACAAGGAGAATTTTATAAACTTTTACATAGTAAGATAATTCAATGGGATTATAAATTGTGTATTTTGATGGGAGATTGGAATGGTGTCCTGGACACACAGAAAGACAAAAAAGGTCTTTTCAAAACCATACCAAATCATGCTAGATTGCCTAAATCTTTTTTTGAGATGAAAGATGACTTGGAATTGAGAGATGTTTGGAGAGAAATTTGGAAGAAAAAGATTTTACCTTTTTTTCTGATAGACATCAATCCTTTTCCAGGATTGACTTTGTATTAACTACTAATGATTTTTTTTCTAGGATCAAGAAGATTAAGATATGTCCAAGAACTATATCAGATCATAGTCCAGTATGTTTGGAATTGGAAAAAGAGAGTGGAGAGAGGAGGTCTTGGAGATTGAATGAAAATTTGTTTAGATATCAAGAAAATGTGGATGAATGTAAAAAACAGATGAAACAATTTTTTAATACAAATATGTATAAGGGTACTTCTATTGAAATGGTTTGGGATGCAAGTAAAGCTTATATGAGAGGAGTGTTAATATATTTGAATAATAAATATAGGCATAAATTGGAATATAAGTGAAAAGAGTTAGAGGAGGAAATTAAGAGGAAAGAGAAGGCTCTAATTTTGAATCCATCAGATAAGAGGGTTAGAGAAGCAATTACTTTGTTAAGAGGTCAGTTTAATATGTTGATGGCAGATCAAGTGGCAACCAACCTACGGTATGTTAAACATAATACTTTTTGTAATGCTAATAAGCCGGGTAGGTGGTTAGCTTATTTGTTAAGGAAGAAACAAAGGTCACGTAACATAGATAGAATAGTATATAAGGGAAAAGAGGTGTTTCAGCAAAATCTTATTAAAAAGGCTTTTGTTGAATTTTATTCTAAGTTATATGTTAGGGATAAGATTCAAGGTATAGATATAGATAGATATTTACAAGAAGTGAATATCCCTGTTCTTACACAAGAGCAAAGGGAAGGGATGAATCAACTGATAAATGCTGAAGAAATTATTTTAGCAATTAAACAATTAAAGGTGGGGAAAGCACCAGGAACAGATGGCTTGACTGCCGTTTATTATAAAGATTTACAGTTAGAAATGGTGGAACCTTTAAAAGAATTATTTAGAACAATTCAATCCGGAGGAGAAGTGCCTCCATTGTGGAAAACAGCTTTTATATCGCTGATTCCGAAGGAAGATCAAGATCTTAGCCAAACTAAAAATTATAGGCCAATATCGCTCTTAAATACTGATTACAAGATATTTGCAAAAATTTTAGCAAATAGATTAATGAAGGTAATGCAGCAAATGATTCATAGTGACCAAACAGGATTTATAAGTGGTAGACAAATGAAAAATAATGTGAGACATATTGTAGATTTATTGGAATTTTTGGAAAGAAATAACCAGGTCTCTGCAGCGCTGATTTTTTTGGATGCTGAAAAAACTTTTGATCAATTGGACTGGCAATTTTTATTTTAGGTACTGGAGAAAATGGAGTTTGTGGATAACTTTTTGCAACCTATTAGGGCAATATATCAGAAGCAAACAGCCCAAATAATAATTAATGGTAGTTTGACAGAAGCATGTAACATTGAAAATGGGACAAGACAGGGGTGTCCGTTGTCACCTTTGTTGTTTGTTTTAACATTGGAAATATTATTGATTAAGATAAGAGACTCAAATAAAATTAAGGGAATTAAAATAAGAGGTCAAGATTATAGATTGAGAGCGTTTGCGAATGACTTGGTTATTACATTAAGTCAACCGACTTACTCAGTTGTAGATTTGATGGAGATAATATTGTTTTATGGGAAAGTTTCTGGATTTAAGATAAATATGCAAAAAACTAAAATATTGCCTAAAAATATGACTACAGAACAAAAGGTTGTTTTAGAAGAACTAACTGGATTTGAAATAGTTAAAAAGACTAAATATTTGGGGGTATATCTTTCAGCTTCAAATGTGAAATTATATAAAAATAATTATGAATTGTTATGGTTAAAAATTCAAAAAGAGTTAGATAGTTGGAAAAAATTACAATTATCTTTATTGGGAAGAATTGCAGCAGTGAAAATGAATGTTTTGCCAAAATTTTTATTTTTATTTCAAATGATACCTATACTTAAAAAGGATTCAAATTTGGAGGAATGGCAAAAAGGTATTAATAAATTTGTTTGGGCAGGGAAAAAGCCACGAGTTAAATTTAAGATAATGCAAGATACGCGTGAAAGAGGTGGTCTTAAAATGCCTAATTTTAAATTATATTATGTCATCGATAAGCGACTGGTTTAATGTTTTTAAGACACATATATTAAGGTATGCTCTGTTGCGAGTTTGGAAAAAATATCGACATAAGTTAAATTATAAAATACCAATTTGGGCAATACCTAAACATGTAATAGAAAATATAAATGTGGGATTTAAACATGATGTGACTACATATAAAGAAATTCTTAGGATGGAAAGGAATGTATGGCAATTGAAGCCATGTAATATTTTAAAAGAAGGGAAAATAGTACAAACTTGGTTCCAGTATGGGCAGTTACAAGCTAGATGGAAGGAAGATCAGAAAGTTGGTATTTCGATGATTGATGAAAATTTGGTAAAACAAATTAGAGATCAAGGTCAAGCACATATAAGAAGGATATATAATGCATTGATAGAAATAGACTCAGAAACGGAACTTGTTAAAGACTGTATGATAAAATGGGCCCAGACTTTTCAGGAGGTCATAACAATGGATATCTGGGAAAAGATATGGGTTAGAAATGTAAAATTCACACAGGCTCAAAATTTAAGAGAGACTTTTTATAAAATGTTTTATCGATGGCATTTAGATCCTAAAAAATTAGCAAGTATGTATCCGAACTGTCAGCCTAAGAGAGATATATTTTGGAATGGAGAAGATGGATCGAGTATATTCAGAATGTGGGAACAGCCAGAATTTGGTCTCTCAAGAATTTGGTTTTTCACATTTCAGCCTTTCCGTTCCCCTCTAGTTGGGCGTCTCTGTTAGCTTCAGTGAGAGCACAATCTCCTGGCTGGCGGGGAGCCTAGCATGTGGGAGGTTTGGGAAACGCTATGATAAAGCCTTCACATACATCTTATGCTACCTTGTTTTTGTGTGATCTCATAGGCACCTGAGTAATCCAATTATTTCTATGTATACTATTTTGTGTGAGACTGATGTAACTTTTTGTAATGATTGGAGGTGAATAAAAGTTCAGCGGGCAGTGCTCGGGGGAGTTCTTTTTCTGGAGACGAGGCTGCCTGGCTGGTTCAAAGCTCTCTATCGACTCAGGTCTGAATTCTTTTTCCTTCGTCTGAATTCCTGTCCCTACATCTGAATTTCTTTCCCCTTCACAGAATAAATATGGGACTAAAAAGTTTCATTTAGCATATGAATAAGTATTAGTTTTATATGATGTATTATTAGCTATTCATTATTAGTTAGTTACTTAGTTATGTTTAAGGGGAGTTAAAGTGTGATAGAATTTAATGTGTTTTTTTTAGTTAGTTAGCATATTTTAGCTTAAGTTTGTAAAAGTTAATACCCTGTATTCAGCTCTGCAAAGTCGGGGGGGAGGGCGAAGGAGGGTAGGTGGGGGGGAGGGCGAGGGAGGAAGTTTATGTTTTTAAAATGTATTCTAAAACTTTTCAATAAAAAATGAATTCTGAAAGAACCTGAAATGTACATTTATTTTCACATATGAATAGGCTTCTAATTTTGATATATTTATGTAGGAAAGTAGTACATTTACTGTAACTCAATGGAAACGTGATGATGTATCTGCTTGACCCAGAAAACTTTTTATATTTTCATTTCTACTATGTTGTCTTCTCAGATTTCTAGTTCTAGAATACTGTGTTTCCCCGAAAATAAGACCTTGTCTTATATTATTCTTTGCTCCAAAAGATGTATTAGGGCTTATTTTCCAGTTAGGGCTTATATTTGGGGAAATGCGTTACTAAATGTGTCCATCTGGCTGACGATCTTAACTGGGGCTTATTTTTGGGGTGGGGCTTATATTATGAGCATCCTGAAAAATCATGCTAGGGCTTATTTTCTGGTTGGGTCTTAGTTTTGAGGAAACACGGTACTAGAAAGATGGTGCTACAAATATATTCATATTGGGTTTAATACCTTTTGCAGAATTTCAAAGCACTACACAGCCTACAAAGCCTGTACACAGAGACAATAGAAAGATGACTGTGCATGGACAGTAACATATCTGAGACTTTTATTATTAGGAGTGACCTTACATATGTACTGCCATAGTTTTCTTAAGGCCATATACCACAAGGGAAATATGGAAGATCACTTCATAATTTCTTCCTGGTTACCAGGCACAGCCCCCGAATGAAAAATAGTGAAGATGAAATGTATGTTTTTGAACAGGACTTTCACATGCAGTCCACCACTAAGTCCTCTTGTCAATCTCACACTATCCCAGCAGTTTGGGGAAAAGCCAAGTTTCAAGTACTTTTTGAAAGTCTAGGAGCGTGGCAGTCTGCTGAAGTACAGGGGGAAGGGTGTTCCATAGAGTAAGGGCTGCCACAGAAAAGGCATGCTTCCTAGGTCCCATAAGATGGCAATGTTTAAGGGAAGGGACTAGAAGCATGCCCATCCTATCTGAGCTGGTAGGAAAAGTAGCTGTCCTTAGGGACAGTTGGTCCCACAGATAACCTGGATCTGTGCCATATAGGGCTTTAAAAGTAATAACCAACTCCTTGAATTGTACCCAGAAGAATTCTGGGAGCCAGTGTAACTTGTGTAAGAGATGTTACATGAATAATTCTAGGGCACCCTTCACTGCACATACTGCCATGTTCTGGACCAGTTGTAGCTTCCAGGGGTCTTCAAGGGCAGCCCCATGTAGAGTTCATTGCAGTAATCCAAACAGAAAGTGAGAAGTCATCTGAGAATCTCTTCTAGCCTTCAGGGGCTTTGCTCCCCAAGTTTATGGTTGTGAGACCCTGTTTCTGAAGTTGGGCTCATGGAATCAGTTGGGATTGTTGCTACCTGTACCAGCCTCCCTGCTGTGTGGCAACCTCCCTGCCTGAGTTGCTGGAGGCAATCTCAAGCTTGGCAGTGGAGTTCCCCAGAACATCTTGGGCTTGACTCTGGACAGTGGACACACATTGGATATGATCTTGTCACAGCAATGGCAACATGATCTGGTGGTGGATCTGTCAGTATCCCCACTGTCATGGTCAGATCATGCCCTGGTGTCCTTGAGATTCTCTTATGCCACTCCCCCCTCTGCAGGGAGTTAGAATTAGAATAGAATAGATCTGGAAGGGACATTGGAGCTCTTCTAGTCCAGCCCCCTGCTCAAGCAAGAGAACCTATACCATTTCAGACAAGTGACTGTCCAGTCTCTTCTTAAAAATCTCCAGTGATGGAGCGCCCATGATTTCTGAAGGCAAGCTGTGGCACTGGTTAATTGTCCTCACTGTTAGGAACTTTCTCCATAATTCCAGGTGGCTTCTCTCTTTGATTAGTTTCCAACCATTGTTTCTTGTTTTGCCCTCTGGTGCTTTGAAGAATAATTTGACCCCCTCTTCTTTGTAGCAGCCCCTAAGATACTGGAATATTGCTATCATGTCACCTCTATTTCTTCTTTTCTTTAGACTAGCCAAACCCAAGTCCTGCAGCCATTCTTCATATGTTTTAGTCTCCAGGCCTTGGATCATCTTAGTTGCTCTTCTCTGAACTTTTTCCAAGGTCTCAACATCTTTTTTGTAGTATGGTGACCAAAATTGGTTGCAAAATAGGGACCACTACGGTGGGAAGGTAACAGCGTTCCGTGCACCTTTGGCATCTAGTCATGCCGGCCACATGACCACGGAGACGTCCTCAGACAAACGCTGGCTCTTCGGCTTTGAAACGGAGATGAGCACCGGCCTAGAGTCGGAAACGACTAGCACGCATGTGCGGGGGAACCTTTACCTTTACCTTTTTATTCCAGGTGTGTTCTTACTAGAGTTTTATAAAGCGGTACTAATACTTCATGTGATCTTGAGTCTATGCCTCTGTTTATACAACCCAGGATTGTATTAGCTTTTTTGGCTGCTGCTGCACAATGCTGGTTCATAGTCAAGTGATCATCCACTAGGACTCCAAGGTCCCTCTCACAGTTGCTGTTTTTGAGCCAGGTCTTGCCTAATCTGTACTTAAACCTTTGATTTTTCCTGCATAAATGTAAAACTTTGCTTTTATCCACATTAAAACTCATTTTGTTGGATAGAGCCCATTGTTCAAGTTTGTCAAGATCTTTTTGGATCCTGAGCTTGTCTTCTGGTGTGTTGGCTATTCATGCCACCTTAGTGTCATCTGCAAATTTGATGAGTTTCCCTTCTATTCCCTCATCTAAGTCATTAATGAAGATATTGAAGAGTACTGCTCCTAAGACGGAGCCTTGTGGTACCCCACTGCTTACTTCTCTCCATGTGAATGTAGTACCATTGAGGACTACTCGCTGAGTACAGTTTGTCAGCCAGGTACAGATCCATCTGATGGTGTTGTTGTCTATCCCACTTTTTTCTAGCTTGCTAAGCAGCAGGTTGTGGTCTACTTTGTCAAATGCCTTACTGAAGTCTAAGTCTACTATGTCCACAGCATTTCACCACAATGATTGGTGGATCTGAATGTGTTCCAGAGGGAACATGGGGATATCCCAGGGGCCTTGCTTCATGGACCTGCCAAAGCTCTAGTTATGTCTTGGAACCAAAAGGTGGCCGAGGCTTTGTACAGTATCATGCCTGTGCCTCTTGACCCATCTCTCCCAACACTCCATGTGGTTCACAAAGGAGCTGCAGGTACTGAAACTGGCTGAGATACCTAGAGTGCCGCTGGAGGAAAATAAGGGATGAATCTGACCAGACATGACTTAAAACTGCTATTAAGGCCCACCTCATGGCAGTAAGAGCGGCAGAACACCATTATTTTTCCGCCTTTATTGCATCCTCACAGCATTGCCCCCACCATAGGGAGGAAGGAGGAGAACTATTGTAACATAGTGCCTTCCACTCCCAACCCCTGAAGCCGGTCCAGAAGGAAACCATGGTTGATGATATTGAAAGCTGCTGAGAGGTTCATGAGGGCCAGAATGGTTGCTTCACCCACATCCTGAGCCCTCTAAAGGTCATCAACAAGTATGGCTAATGCCATTTCAGTGCTGAGCCCTGACCCAAACCCAGACTAAAAAGGGTCCAGATAATCCACTTCATCCAGGGTCCTCTGTAATTGTGTTCCAACCACCCTCTGAACAATCTTTCCTAAAAAGGAAAATTGTCTAACACTGTTGGTTCAATGATGGCCTCTTGAGAAGGGGGTGCACCACCACCTCCTCCCTCAAAGAGGCATTAATTAGCACTTGGACCCAACCTCATGACACCTCCTGGTACACCTTAAACAACAAGGAGGGCCATGGGTTCAGAACACCTATGGTTGAGCTCACAGACACAAGGACCCTGTCCACTTTCTCAAGAGCAACCACTCAAACTCCTCTCAGATAACAAGGCTGATATGTGTCTCCATCACCTTCAAAGGGTCTGCCAAACCAGAGTCCAACTCCAAGCGAAGACGAGCGACTGTATCTGACAGATATCAAGAATATTCCTCACAGAGACCCTGCAAGGGGTCCCCCAAATCCTTCTTACCCAGGAGGGACCTTGTCACCTGAAACAGAGCTGCTGGTTGACTATCTGCAGATGCAAAGAGGGCAGAGAAGTAATAATACTTCATCACCCTTATAGCCACAAGGTAAGTCCTACCTGTGCTCAGCCAGCCTTGCTCGTTGTCTTCCTCCAGTGATGCTCTAGGCATTTTTTATCTTGCTTCATCTTCCAGAGCTACATGGTAAACCATGGCAATCTATGGGATTCATATACATAGTGTAAGGACCTACCTCAGCTAAGCCTCCCAAGAAAACAGAACCTTTGGGACAGACATTATCTCAAAAGGAACTGTTATTAGGGGTTAGTGATAGTAGGGATGGCAAGGCAAGATCTGGAGAAGAACCCATGCAAATAACATGTTAAAAGCAATTTTATTACTTCTCCCCCCCCCCCCCCGAGTCCCAGTGTCCCTTTGAAATCCAGCCAATCCACAGGTGGCATAGCATTTTGGTAACTGTCTCCGTTGACACATTCTTCAAAGTCTCTCTCACTTTCATTTCCTTCTGGCTCTAAGCACCAACCATCACCCCAATAAGGGAGATACATTCCTTCTCTTGGGGGAAGGGCAAAGCAGCAAGACAATGAAAGGCATCCCGGAGCATGCCCCCTCCCAACAGAATGGCAGGCCCCAAAGAATGATTACAAAGGAAAGGAAAGCATAGAAAGGGAAAAGAATACATTTCTTTGGGGGCCCTGACACATAGAGTTTCTGTGTCAGGCCCAAGCCCAGAGACATCAAAGTGGAATCCAATCAGGTTCAGTCATTTATTTGCTTACATCTAATGGACAGAATCTTGTCAAACTAAAGCTATAACTTTCTAACCTACTAGATATATTCTAAGAGATTCTAAGGTGTGACTACCCTGAACTTCTTCCCCTCCCTCCCCCCCCATCCAGCTCAGGACTGTGCAGTCTCTTAATTTGGGCCTCTCTCTGGGAAAGCTCTATGTTGTCAAAACTCTCCCCAGCTCCACATTCCATCTACATCTGCACAGGTGTTATTCTGTCCATGGGCCCCCATAACCTGCTCATTCCAAGCTGCATCTAGGGACTCTGCCAAATTCTGTAGCAGAGTTTGGGGGGGAAAACAAAGTTCCCTCTGAAACCACACTGCGCCCATCAGGTGCCTGAGGTGGGTAAATCAAATAGGCTCCACTTCCTTGCACTGGAGGGCAGCTGTGGAGAACTCTATGGCTAAGACTAAGTAGTCCATCCATGGCAGGGGACAGATAATAATATCTACCAAATCTAGATCATGACACCACTGCCCTGAGGCAAACAGTAGATCTAATGTGTGACCCACTGTGTGAGTAGGACTGTGGGTAAATTAGACCAGGTCCATGGCTGTCATGGTAGCCATGAACTCCTGCACTACCTCAGACCCTGTGCCCAGAGAAGGCAGATTGAAATCCCCCAAAATCATAAGCCTGGGGAACTCCAGTGCCAGTCCAGAATCCAGGAGTGCAGGCAGGGTTGCTGCAGGGAGGAAGGTAAATAAGCAGCGATCACTATGACCCAACCTCATAAAAAGGGTCTCAAATCTGACAAATCTGGCAGGGCACCAGTGGTGGGCACCAGAGATCCCCACCCCTGCCCTAGAATCATGGTGCCATGCTCAAAACCCACAAGGACACATTTCAGAGAGGTAAAGCAACACCACCACCACCACCACGTTTCAGTGATGCAGGCCAGGTCAGCATTCTCATCTAAAATTAAGATGAGGGGTCTGGTGGCAAAACTGGCGGGAACTGCCCCCTTCGACGCACCCAAGGGAGTTGGCAATGAGGTCCAAGGAGTTCATAGAGCTTCCCCGGGCCCATGGGGCAGAGGGTTGAGCTCTGATTTCACCAAATGATGACTCAGAGGTGGCTGAAAGTGACTACGAGGATGACCCCTTGGTAAGTGGGCCGATCGACCCCATAACTGTGCCCCTAGAACTGTCCATATCGGGCACTGGGAAGAGAGTAAAATTAGCAGCTTTACTGGACTCGGGGTGCACCTGCTGCTTAATCAGCCCAAAACTGGTAGGGAGAATGGGAGTGCCCCTCAGGAGACTCAAGACTCCAATCACCTTTTGTCAACTTGATGGGTCCATTGCAGGGGGGAGTTTCCCACCAGTTTTGCCACCAGACCCCTGCATTTAACCATGGGAGACCACTCAGAGACTTTAGTGTTTGTTGTGGCTCCTGACATGGAGTGGCTGTTAGTGCTGGGACTGACATGGTTAAAGAAATGGAACCCCATAGTCAATTGGAGGGAGGGATGCCTAAAATTCCTGAAGAGGAGGGCCCCTCCTCCCTCCAAGTAAAAGGGCGGGAGGTGTGGACTACGCTGCGAACTAGCCTCCACCCTCAGTGAGCAGGAATTACAGAGCCTCCCACCAGAATACTGGGACCTAGCTGAAGTGTTCAGTGACTAGAGATTAGATGAGCTTCCACCCCACTGATCCACAGACTGTGCCATTGAGATTGTCCCAGGGGCAAAGTTCCCAAAATCAAAGTTATACTCCATGGCCTCTAGGGAGTTGAACGGACTTTGCAAGTTCATTGACAAGAATTTGCCGTGGGGCTTCATTCAGCCCGCCAGATCCTGGGTGGCTACCCCAGTGCTAATCAGGGAAAAGAAAGATGGGTCTCTTTCTCTGTGCATGGGGTCTGAACATGGTATGCGTGGAAAATATGTACCCCCTCCCTTTAATAAGAGACATGCTAGCACACCTGTCAAAAGGGAAAGTTTTCTCTAAACTAGACTTGTGGGAGGCTTATTATTGAATAAGAATAAAAAAGGGGGACAAATGGAAAACCACTTTTAATTGTCCCCTGGGCTGCTTTCAATTTAGGGTGCTTCCTTTTGGATTACAAGGGGCTCCAGCTGTTTTTATGCAATTGATCAACAAGGGGTTTTGATTTACCTTGATGATATCCTGCTCTATACCGAAACCAAGGCAGAACACGTCAAACTGGTCAAAGCAGTTCTAAATAAACTGTGCTCCACTAAACTGTATGCCAAATTATCAAAATGCAAATTCCACAAAGATCGCATTGATTACTTGGGTTATCACATCTCAAACAAGGGGATGGAGATGGACCCAGAGAAAGTGTGAGCCATCCTGGAGTGGGGCCCCCCTCACACCAGAAAACAACTCCAGAGCTTCTTAGGCTTTGCAAATTTTTACCGGCAGGCTCAGGCCGACAAGAAGAGGGTGGAGCAGAAACCACTCTCCTTTTGTATTCTGCAGGTGGATCTGTATGTCAGGTGACCAAATAAATGTACTGTTTCCCTCCTTATAGTATACTTGCTTTTGCAACCATTTTGGGGGGCCTGCCATCTTGTTGGGAGGGGGGATACTTTGGGGATGCTTTGCCACTATGCCCTTCCCCCAGGAAAAGGAATCCATCACCCTTATCTAGGAGACGGTTTGCACTTGGAGCCAGAAGAAAACAAAAGCGAGAGAGACCTTGAAAAGTGCACCAACGGAGCCAGTTACCAAAACACTATGCCACCTGTGGGTTGGCTAGAATTCAAATGAACACTGGGACCCTGCGGGGAGGAGTAATGAATATGGCTTTTAATATACTGCTTGCATGGGATTTTCCTCAGACCTCACTTTGTTTTCCCTGCTATCAATACACCCTAATAAAAGTTCCTTTTGACACAATGCAAACAAACAAGGAAGATGGTTAGCTTATAAACTCAAAAAACAGAAGGAGAAGAAACTGATAAATAACTTAGTAGATGAAAAAGGTTGCTTAAAATTTAAAAATGAAGAAATAAAAATGATAATTAAAGAATACTATAAGAAACTGTATGATGTAGAAGAAATTCCATGGGAGAAAATTATTCAATATCTGGAAGAAAATAATTTACCAACAATTTCAGAAAACTTTAAAATGGTGTTAGAGGAAAAAATAACAATGATGGAAATAACAGAGGCTATAAGAAGACAAAAAAAATGAGAAAACGCCAGGGCCAGATGGATTACTGGCAGAGCTATAATGTATCTGTACAAGATACATTAAGTGTACCGTTGAAGGATGTGTGTAATGAACTTTTGTTGGAGGTTAAACTCCCAAATACATGGATAGAAGCAAATATTACCCTAATACCAAAAGAAGATTCAGACTTGAGACAGATAAAAAATTACAGACCAATCTCATTATTAAATGTGGAGAAGGAAATGGCAACCCACTCCAGTATCTTTGCCATGAAAACCCCATGGACAGTACCAAAAGGAAAAAAGATATGATGCTGGAAGATGAGCCCCTCAGGTCAGAAGGTGTCCAATATGCTACTGGGGAAGAGCAGAGGGCTAGTACTAGTAGCGCCAGAAAGAATAAAGCAACTGGGCCAAAGGCAAAAGGACGCTGAGCTGTGGATGTGTCTGGTGGTGAAAGGAAAGTCCGATGCTGTAAAGATTTTTTCTCCATAGGAACCTGGAATTTAAGATCCTTGAATCAAGGCAAGATTGATGTGGTCAAACAAGAGATGACAAGACTGAACATCGACATCTTAGGAATCTCAATGCGAATCCAAGGCAAACCATTCAATATCACAGTAGTCCACGTCTATGCCCCAACCACCGGTGCTGAAGAGGATGAAATTGACCGGTTCTATGAAGCCCTACAGCACCTTACAGAATTAACACCAAAAAATGATGTCCTTATTATCATGGGGGATTGGAATGCTAAAGCAGGAAGCCAAAAGATAATTGGAATAACAGGCAAGTTTGGCCTTGGAGTACAAAATGAAGCAGGGCACAGGCTAATAGAATTTTTTCAAGAGAATACGATGGTCATAGCAAACACTCTTTTCCAACAACCCAAGAGATGGCTCCACACATGGACATCACCGGACGGCCAACACAGAAATCAGATTGACTATGTGCTCTGCAGCCAAAGATGGAGAAGCTCTATAGGAGTCAGTAAAAACAAGACCAGGAGCTGACTGTGCCTCAGACCACGAGCTTCTCATTACAAAATTTAGGCTTAAACTGAAGTGTCGCAGAATAATTAACATTCCGACCAGAGGAGGATGGACCGTGGTTCATTTGCATGGTGAATATCAAAGAAAGAAAATCCGAGGCATATTCTATTGTAAAACTTTTAATGAGAAAACAAAAGACCTAAACTGACTACATTCTCTCATCAGGCAGAAGAGAAAAGTAAGAAGAAACTGTGAGAAACTTTTTCTAGGCATGCGCACAAAACAGTCTAAAACCATAACATAGCTGGACATAGCTGGATTCACTATGGTTACATGATAAGATAATAACACAGGTGCAGAGAGCGGAGGAAAAAATGTACAGACAGAAACGAGCTGCTGACAAAATTAAAAAAAACGGCAGTGACATCTTCTTTTGTCAGCAAAGCAGAAAATCAGATAAGGCACATCTTCTTGCGCAGATACTCGTGTTGGGCTGTAGGAAGTGGCTTGTTCAACATATCAGCAATTTGGTCACGTGTAGGCACAAAACCCTGTTTAACTACTTGTCTTATGTTTTGGTAACGGATGTCAATGTGTCTAGACCTGGAACCTGTAAAGCGATTCTCAGATATATAAACCACAGATTCGTTGTCCTCCATCACAGTGATTGGTCGAATCGGAGGTGTCCAGATATCTGTGACTAAGGCATCAAACCACGTTAGAGAATTACATGCATCTGAAACACAAGCATATTCAGCTTCAGTAGAAGAACAAGAAACAAAAGTCTGTTTACGCACATGCCAGTAAACAGGACATCCATTTAAACACATCATATAACCTGAAGTGCTTTTACGTGATATTTTATCACTTGCCCAATCAGAATCTGCATAACAACATAAATCTGCATAGTCAGTATGTGTGGGTTCTAACAATAACTTCATGTCTTTGGTGTGTTTTAGGTATCTCAATAATTTCTTAACACATGTCCAATGAAACTGTTTTGCCTTGCCTACGTGTCGTGATAGGAGATTAACACTAAGTGCAATGTCAGGTCTAGTCCAACTACTAATATATAGCAGCGACCCAATGACTGAGCGATAAAGTGTTTGATCCTTGAACTCAGGACTCGGTTCATGTGTCAAGTTGTGAAAGTCGGTTTGCATGGGTATACTCACTGGTTTAGCATCCTTCATGTTGCAGTGATGCAATAGTTGTTCAATCTTATCTTCCTGTGTAAGACTGAACCCCTTCTGCGTTTTGGTAACTTGAACACCTAAATAAGTGTTAATATGTCCTAAAGACCTCAATGTGAAAAACTGTTGTAAAGCTTTAGCAAAACATTCACTCATCTGCTTATTTGGACCAATATAAACAATATCATCAACATAAACAAGAATTATCTCATACCTATTATCAGATCTTTTTGTAAACACGCATTCATCTGTTTCGGACTTAATAAAGCCCATTGAATTTAGTTTGTCAGAAAGACATAAGTACCACATTAAACCAGACTGTTTCAGACCATAAAGACTTTTGTGTAGAAACCAAGTATCCCCTTCTTGCTGTCGGAAACCTGGAGGACCTTTCACATAAATTTCTTCATCTAGATCAGCGTGTAGATAAGCCGTTTCAACGTCGAACTGGAAAACCTCTAAACCAAGGATAGTTGCAGTGGCTAAGGTGATTTTCACACTCTCAGTCCGCACTGTGGGTGAATAAGTATTTGTGTAGTCCTCAGGATAGCGTTGAGCGAAACCCTGGGCTACAAGTCTGGCCTTGTACAACGACTCACCATTTGGCTTCTTTTTAATTCTGTAGACCCATCGAGTGCCAATAACTTTCTTGTTTGCTGGAGGGCTTGCAGGCATAAACACATGAAGTTTCTTTAGACTGTCCATTTCAGCCTGCATTGCCTCAAACCATTTATCTTGCTCTGATTCAGGAAGATGTTTGATTTGTGTGAACTTCTCAGGAGGAAGTGTAACATTACAAATCAAAGGTAAAGGTGCTTTCGTTACTTGCCATGAATACCATTTTGGAGGAATTCCCTTTGTGGTCCTCTTGGAACGTCTCGGAACAACCGTCCATTCTTCTTCCGTTTCGTCCTTGTCTTCATCATCGTCACCAGCAGCATCAGCGGCTTGCGAAGATGGAACAGTGGGTTGAGAAGAACTCGTGGAAGGAACATTCGCCTGTGCATCTTGATCAACAGGCTGCGTGGCATCAGCAGCAGCATCTCTAGGAAAATAAACTCCAGGATTGTTAGAATGAATCCTGGACCAGTCAGCATCTTCCTCAAAAATAGCAGATTGTGAAATCACTATGACATGATGAGAGTCAATATATTTGCTCCACTTTGAATTATCATCAATGCCCATAAATCTCATCCTTTTTGCTGCAGGAGCCCCTTTCTTTCTTTGGGCTAAAGGAATATTGACCATAGCGTAGGAACCAAAAATATGGAGATGTGAGAGGTCAGGCTTGTGTCCATATAACATGAGGGGTCTGATTGATTACACTACTCCAAGTACGGTTGATGATATGATTAGCATATTTAATAGCTTCACCCCAGTATGGAAGACTGAGGTTAACATCTTCAAGAAGGCAACGCATCATGGTTTGCAAAACCCCATTTCTGCGTTCTGCCACTCCATTTTCAGCCGGAGTGTAAGGAGCTGAAGTTTGATGTACTATCCCATTCTTACACATCCAGTCCTGGAATTGCTGAGACATGAATTCAGCACCACGATCACTCTGAATTCTGGCGATGCTGACTTCGAATTGGGTATAGACATGAGCAGCAAAGTCTTTAAAGATCTGAAAGGTCTCAGATTTTTCTCTCATAGGAAATACATATCCATATCTAGAATATTTATCAACAATTGTCAAGAAATATCTTTTACCACCAATTGTTAGTGCAAAAGGACCCACTATGTCAGTATGTACCAAATCAAAAATGCGTGTTGACAGGCGTGTAGCGCGTTTTGGAATTGCTGCTGCTTTGGATTTGGCTTTCTTGCAGACAGCACAGTCCAAGAACACCTTACACCCCTTTAGATCCAAACCTCTAGCGAACTCTGGCATCTTCTTCAGAACACGGAAACTGGCATGACCCAATCTTCTATGCCACTTATGGATACACCTGGAATGCAAAGGTTTACCTGTTAGTGAATTCTCAACATTAGCATGTTTATTAGGAACCTCAGGCTTGCCGTGAGCAACCTGTGTCTTAGTTGTCTTTTTGTTGGCTTTAGGAGCCTTTGGAGTAGCAACAGGATCTCTCTCTGGGATGTCTCTCACTGGGCCTGTGCTCCCCCTTTTTGGAGATTGTATACTTGCCTGCTCTTGCGGCTTAGACTTTGGCTTTAAGTAATAAACACCACCAATCAACATGGTTTCAGCAACAATATCTCCATCTTTAACTACATAACTTGATTTTTCAAGATGATGTACCTGGAATTTTGACACCCTAGACAAGTGACTCTGACTAAGCCAGGGGTAGGCAACCTCGGCTCTTTTATGACTCATGGACTTCAACTCCCAGAATTCCTGAGTCAGCTATGCTGACTCAGGAATTCTGGGAGTTGAAGTCCATGAGTCATAAAAGAGCCGAGGTTGCCTACCCCTGGACTAAGCAAACTACTATTAGCTGATGGTACGTAGTAAACATCAGGAATGAATGCACCGAGCTCTTCAATATAAACAGTTCCTTTTCCCATGACCTGAACAGGATGATTTGAAAAAGAATACAGTTCACAAAGTTCAGGTTCAGGCTCGTGCATCTCTGTGTACAGCTCTTTTCTGTAGGTAACATGTAATGCTGCTCCGCTGTCCAAAGTCCAAAGTAGGCGTCTGTCCTACTCTGGTTGAGGCTGTGGATCATTGGTTACAACCAATGTGGCAAGCAGAGCTTGAGGATCATGCCTGGGACCACGACCATGACCTTGTCATCTGCCTCTACCTCTGCCTCCTCTGGAACCTGTTCCTCTGGGCTGGTACATGACGGGTACTGGAAATCGTTGGGGACAATCCCGGGTGGCATGTCCCACACGATTGCAGATGTAGCATCTTGGCATCCTTGGAACGTAGGCTCTTCCACGGAAGGAACGCCTCGCTGAAGCTTTTGAGGCAGGTGGTTCCGTTAAATGTGGTGCGGCTTGCATAAGTGCCTCTTCTTTGGTTAAAATTCTGCAGACATGATCCACTGTGCGTTGAGCAATAGGCACTTGATTAATCTTGGAAATAGCATCTTGCCATTCATAATTCAATGAGTTAATGATAATGCTGATCATTTGAAAGTCATCAATAGGATAGCCTTTTTCACCCAGTTCTTTTCTTATTCCTTTCATTTTAGTTAAGTGTTCTCCAATATGCTCACCAGGTTTTAATCTAGAACCATGGAACTCAGACAAAAGCAAACATGTAGACTCAATGGATGTAGGCCAGTAACATGCTTCTAATTGAGCCCAAATTTGTTGGGCAGTTGCATCTTGTGAAAATGTGAGCTGCAATTCAGTGTCCATGGACATCAATAACGTTGTGCATGCTCTATTATTCAAGTCCCATATGTCAGGAGGCCATGGCTGGGCAGGAGGATTAAACACCATCACATGCGTACCTTCTCTACGAAGCAGAATTCCAACTTCACTGACCCATGCCCTGTAATTTTGTCCTGACCGCTTTAGTTTTAAGTCAACAGCCAGTGGTACAATAGAGGGTGCCTGTTGAGGAACATGCAATTGGGGTACTGGCTGTGCAGGTTGTGCAAATTGGACTTGGCCTGCAGGAGGCGCTGGTTGTGCAGGCTGTGCCATCCGGACATAACCAGCAGGGGGCACCAGTGGCGCCTGTGCCAGGGCCTGCGGCAGTTGCATTGAAGCTGCTACAGGTACTGGTGCTGGGGGTGGCTGTACTTGAGCTGCAATGCCACCCTGGCCAGCAGAAGGTGCTAGCGCTTGAGCTGCTACATTAAGTTGGCCTGCAGTTAGCACTGGCCTTTGTATTTGAGGAACCAGTGGAGGCTGCACTTGGGCTGAAGGCTGCTGTGCTCCATCTGAGACAGGAACCTGAATAGTAGCAGTATTAATAGGCATACTGTTCTGTATCAGCCTGCTACTGGCCCTGCAGAAAAGGCAGGGACAACCCCTTTTACAAGAAGGCAAGAGGCTGGAACTAAGCCTGCCAAATTTATTAACATAAAAACATAAACAGAGCAAACAGAGCAAAGAGAGCAAACACGAACCATGAAACAGGAGCTATTCAGACGGTTGCCTTCAGCAAACCAGCCCTCCCACACATTCCCCTTTTAAACAGTTCAGGGCGTGGCTTCTCTCTGCCTCCTTCCGAAGTGCCCCATTGCCTTCCTCTGTTTACTCCTGATTGACTGCCTCCTGCGTCGGGCGTCCTTGAACAGGGCCAGCTGTGGGTCATCTTCATCCACACTGTCAGGCTCACACAGCTGGGTCTGCGTCGTGACCAGATGGGAGGGGCCTGGCTGAGGGCTCTGTGGAGCCTCAATATTATTCTCAGCAAGCTCTTCAACACCCCCCTCCTCCTCCTCTGAATCATCCGACCCAACTGCCGAACCCACAGGCTGACCCTGAATCACAACACATTCTAGCTGAAGCTCCCAATGAATGAGGAGGTGTGGCAGCTTGGAGCAATGCTTGATGAGGGGACATCTGTGAAAATGCATTCTGCATTCTTTGAAATGCATCTTGTACAACAGGCTCACCAGCAGATGGTGCTATAACATTAGATTCAGGCACCATTGTATCCTTAGGTGTCATTTGACACAGCAGGCAGTCAGGCTCCCATTCGTCTGCCACAAGATTCCACTGTGAGCGTGCCTCTGTCTTTGAGGAAAAAGGCAAAATGGCGATCCCTTGTGGGTGTGGCTTTGCTTGTGAAGAGGGAGGCAAAATGGACGATTCTGAAAACTGAATGCCAGCAGAGGCTCTCCCATGCTTTTTATACCATGCTGCACACAACTTTGTGTTTTGCAGCTCTTGCTCAAAAACTTCAATTTGTTCATAACTTTGCAAAGCCTTCTTCTGCACAGTTTGCTCAGGGCTTGGAGGATAATACATCACTTCCTTCCCTAGTGAAGCCTTAGGTCTAGCATCAAATCTCTCATAATCAGCCTGATCCCCATGAGCATAGGGTTCTACTGGGGCATCAGCTTGAGAGTCTGCAAAAACAGAAAACGGTGAAACTGACCTTGGCTCAGAGGCTGCTTCTCCAAGACATGTAGCCGATGCCAACGGAGTCTGTAAACTTGAAGGGAGATCTCTCTGTGAAACGGCTGCCTCCTCCTCAGCAGACTGATAACCGGCCTTCTCCTTTCTCCATATTTGCAGCAATTAATCACAGCCTCCTCAGTGCCGGACTAACTGCCTGGCTAATTGCCTATCAATAAATCTTGAAAATAAAAACAAACCATCCTCTACGACCAAATGTCGTGGAATAATTAACATTCTGACCAGAGGAGGATGGACCGTGGTTCATTTGCATGGTGAATATCAAAGAAAGAAAATCCGAGGCATATTCTATTGTAAAATTTTTAATGAGAAAACAAAAGACCTAAACTGACTACATTCTCTCATCAGGCAGAAGAGAAAAGTAAGAAGAAACTGTGAGAAACATTTTCTAGGCATGCGCACAAAACAGTCTAAAACCATAACATAGCTGGACATAGCTGGATTCACTATGGTTACATGATAAGATAATAACACAGGTGCAGAGAGCGGAGGAAAAAATGTACAGACAGAAACGAGCTGCTGACAAAATTAAAAAAAACGGCAGTGACATCTTCTTTTGTCAGCAAAGTGACATGAAGAAAGTAGGGAAAAGCACTAAGCCACTCAGGTATGAACTAAATCATATCCCTGATGAATACACAGTAGAGGTGACAAATAGATTTAAGGAATTAGATCTGATAGACAGAGTGCTTGAAGAATTATGGACGGAGGTTCGCAACATTGTACAAGAGGTAGCAACTAAAACCATCCCAAAGAAAAAGAAATGGAAGAAAGCAAAATGGCTGTCTGAGGAAGCTTTGCAAATAGCTGAGGAAAGAAGGGAAGTAAAAGGCAAGGGAGAAAGAGAAAGATACACCCAACTGAATGCAGAATTCTAGAGAATAGCTAGAAGAGATAAGAAAGCCTTCTTAAATGAACAATGCAAAGAAATAGAAGAAAGCAATAGGATTTCGAAGAGGCAGAGGAACTAGAGATCAAATTGCGAACATACGCAGGATCATGGAGAAAGCTAGGGAGTTCCAGAAAAACATCTACTTCTGCTTCATTGACTATGCTAAAGCATTTGATTGTGTGGATCACAACAAACTGTGGCAAGTTCTTAAAGAGATGGGCGTACCAGACCATCTTATTTGTCTCTTGAGAAACCTATATGCGGGTCAAGAAACAACAGTGAGAACTGGACATGAAACCACTGATTGGTTCAAAATTGGGAAAGGAGTCCGGCAAGGCTGTACACTGTCGCCCTGCCTATTTAACTTATATGCAGAGCACATCATGAGAAAGGCAGGGCTAAATGAATCAAAAGTTGGGATTAAGATTGCCGGGAGAAATATCAACAACCTAAGATATACAGATGATACCACTCTAATGGCAGAAAGTGAAGAGGAACTAAAGAGCCTCTTGATACGGGTGAAGAAGGAGAGTGCAAAAGTGGGCTTGAAACTCAACATTACCAAAACCAAGATCATGGCATCCGGCCCTCTCAATTCCTGGGAAATAGATGGGGAAGAAATGGAGGTAGTGACAGATTTTATTTTCCTGGGCTCCAAGATCACTGCAGATGGGGACTGCGGCGAAGAAATTAAAAGACACTCTCTCCTGGGGAAGAAAGCTATGGCAAATCTAGACAGCACACTAAAAAGCAGAGACAACAGCCTGCCAACAAAAGTGTGTATAGTCAAGGCCATGGTTTTCCCAGTTGCAATGTATGGCTGTGAAAGTTGGACCATAAGAAAGGCTGAGTGCCAAAGAATTGAGGCCTTTGAACTATGGTGCTGGAGAAGACTCCTGCAAGTCCCTTGGACTGCAAGGCATTCAAACCGGTCAGTCCTAGAGGAGATCAACCCTGACTGCTCTTTAGAAGGCCAGATCCTGAAGTTGAAACTCAAATAGTTTGGCCACCTAATGAGAAGGAAGGACTCACTGGAGAAGAGCCTAATGGTGGGAAAGGTTGAGGGCAAGAAAAGAAGGGGACGACAGAGAATGAGGTGGCTGGATGGCGTCACTGAAGCAGTAGGTGTGAGCTTAAATGGACTCCAGAAGATGGTAGACGACAGGAAGGCCTGGAGGAACTTTGTTCATGGGGTCACGATGGGTCGGACATGACTTCACAACTAACAACAACAATAAAATTTTTACTTCAGTTATAGCAGAGAGACTGAAAAGATTTTTAACTGAATTTATACATTCAGACCAAAATGGATTTTTACCAAAGAGACAAATTAAAAATATTCTAAGAGTGATAATGGATATATTGGAATATTATGAACTGCATCCAGGGAAACATTTGGCACTAATATTTTTAGAAGCTCAAAAGGCATTTGATAAAGTTTCTTGACAATTTATGATCCAGCAATTAAAAATAATGGACTTTGGACAAAACTTTATAAATATGATTAAAACAATATATAATAAACAAACAGAGAAAGTGATTGTAAATGGAGACTATACAGAGAACTTTGAGATAAGAAAAGGTACAAGGCTAGAATGTCCATTATCTCCATTGTTATTTATTTTAACTTTGGAAGTTCGAAACAGAAATATTAGACAAGATACAGAAATTAAAGGACTAGAAATAAAAGGTGAAACATACAAATTGCAAGCATTTGCAGATGATTTGGTATTTATCCTAGATTAGTAAGTGTAGCTGGTATCTCTATTTTCCTTTTTGAGGATAGGAAAAGGGCTCTGTTACAACGTGTCCTTCTATATTGGCCATTGTAATGTATTCCACATAGATATACAGTGCCTGTAAAGACTGTCAGAAATACACAGCTAATGGAAGAATAGAAAATACAAAATAGGCAGTTAATTTATATGTGGAGAACAGGTTATTCCTGGGAAAGGAGTGACTAGTATTCTTCATGAATCTTGTGTCTGAGTCTTTATGGTCAATTTCAAGGCTCCTCCTCTATCAAGTTCTTTTTATCAGATTCAGATTGGACAGACCAACAAAGAGAGGATGTCTTTAAACAAAAGATTCTGGTGTGCAAAGTTTAATTTATTTAATTTAATAATTTGATTTCTATACTGCCCTTCTCCCGAAGGACTCAGGGCGGTGAACAGGGCAATACACAATAAAAATCGAATACAAAAATTAAAAAGCCATTAAACATCATGGCTTTAGTTTATAGAATTAGACTGTTTTCCTAACCTGTCTGTAGAAGAAATATATGAAATTGTAACAATTGGCAAAGACTGAAACAGCTGAACATTGGCTGTTGTAGACATTGCCTTGGACTTAAATCTTAACATTATTAATAGCTGTCAACAGGAAAAGTAGTGGACAGGTTTATCCGTAAGACCATGGATGTTTCTAAAATTACATGGGAAGGGAGCTAATCACAGGGAATGTTGCTCTGATCACCCAAGTTTGTGGAAGGATGCTGAAACTTATGCTTTGCTGTATCATGTTCATTGGTTCCTTCTTTGGCAGAGTGAGTTCTTTCATGACTTGTTTACCTTTGCATTTTAAAAAAAACCTTTCCTATTAGTCTCCTTATTCCAGCCAATCATAATTCCCAAATCCTTGTTTTTTAAGAAGAGACAATTGCAAAGCTACAAAGAATGCTGCCACCTTCTGTTCAAAGTGTGACAATCTTACAGTGTTTAATGTTGTGATGTAGAAGCGATGATGCATGTTGCACCTAGGAAATAAACTAATAACTTCACAGAAGGCTTCCTGATCTCTGTCAGACCTGCAATTAAGAGGACAAGGGGCTTATTTAGTGGGGAAAGAACAATCTCAACTACCTTTTTGCTACTGAGGTATGTGGCATATGAAATTGTAGTGACTATGGTGACTAACAATGTACAATTGCTAGGAACTATTAAAAGACAATACTTTCAAAATAGAAGGGCAAATGCTTAAAATCACTTTGTAAAGGTTACACCAAAAGGTTACAGAAAGTATGTTCAGGGGCTACACATGATCCAAAAGTATTCCTTTTCTGCCTGCTAACACCCGTTCAGAATGCAGTCCATTTGGACTTCCGGTTGGGATCTTGCGGCGATGCAGACATTTGAGGACAGGGCTCTGTCTCTCACCTCTGGTTTCGCCCTGCTGGGGGACCCTGGAAAGGGTCGAAAGTCACCCCGTAAAGGCAGCAAGTGAGGAGGGGGAGCTTGTCAATTGTGGGGGGTGGCAATCCCCCTGTTTGATCTGAGGAAGCCCTCCAAACCGGCGGGGGAAAAACTGGCTGCATTCATGCAGCCAGCCCTAAGTTGCGGACTACGGACAAACTGCAACCCAAAACCCACTTATGTATTGCCTGGTGCCGGGTGGGCGTGGCCCACTGAGTGGGCGTGGCTACTGTGGTCATGGCAGACTGGGTGGGCATGGCCATGGTGGGCGTGAGCACCTCAATGTTGCTCCTGGGGAGGGATGCCTGTGGGGGCTGGGCAGGTTGGGGGAGATTCAGGGGGTCTCTGGTGGGTGGGGAGGTGGGCAGGAGGCTCGTCCTGCAGGGTGAGGCGAGGTGAGGAAGGGGGCAGGGTGGGGGTTAGGGTTAGGCCACCGTTGCTTTCCCCCCAGGATGGAGTGCCTCGCCACTCTTCACACCCAGTGACGAAGGTGGAGTTTGGGAGGCAGCAGCAGGGCGTAGCCCAGGTGTGGCCCAGCAGCAGCAGCAAAGCTCATCCTCCCCACTCAAGTGGCCACCAGTGGCTCCTCGGCTCCATCCGAGTTGAAGAAAGTGGAGGCGCAGCAGTGGGATTGCTCTCAATAAGGTGGGCGTACATGAGTGAGCAACGCACCCAGCTCTTATTGTTTGAGAGCAATCCCGCTGCTGCACCTCCGCTTTCAACTTGGACAGAGCTGAGGTACCCAAGCTGCTGCATTGCCTGCCTCCCCCCCGGTGCCTCGGACTGGCGCCGCCAGCAGCTTGCTCAGTGGTGAGGGTTTGTGCCAGCCGGCAGGCCAGGCAAGGAGTAGGTCAGGGGATGGTGGCTGGCTGGGGAAGGGGTATCATGGCTGCTTGGGTGGGGATTTACCAAGCCTCAGGGCAGCAGCATTGGCAGCTCCCCCCACCCGGCCCATTTCCCCAGCTCCATTACCAGTAGAAGGTCCCTCAACTAGTGTCCTACAGCCCTCACCATCAACTTTCCATTGCACAAGCTTCCTGGAGCTGAGAAGTGCATTTACTGTGCCACCAGGTGGGTCTGGTGGGCGGCGTTGCCTTCTGCTTTTCCTGCTGCGGCATTGGCTGCTGGTGTTGCCCTTCTGAGAGGAGGGCATGGTGATTGGTTGGTGGCCACGCCACAAATGGGGATTGATCATCCCCCAAACCCCACCACTGTCAGAGGAGGAGGAGGAACAGGGAGAAGAAAGAGGGAAATTGGCTGAGCCAGCCAGGCACTGAAGTCCCGCCGAAAAATGCGGAGTCTCTTTGTGAGCCTGCCTAGCCCGCATCAGCCTTGCTCTCCACAGCACGCTGCAGCTGATCTGCTGTTTTCCGTGGTGCTTCTGATCAGCTGCAGCAACCCTAAACCCATCACTATCAAAGGAAAAAAGCAGAATCTGTGTGCACTCCTGCCTTGCCCGTATCAGCCAGGGTCTCCATGGCGTGCTGCAGCTGATCACAAGTGCCGCCAAAAACAGCGGAGTCTGTGTGCACGTCTGCTATACACTCACCCATCAGCTGTGCTCTCCATGCCTTGGATCAGCTTCAGCACACTGTGGAGAGCAAGGCTGATGCGGCTCGGCCAATTTCCCTCTTTCTTCTCCCCGTTCCTCCTCCTCCTTTGACAGTGGTGGGGTTTGGGGGATGATCAAAAATTGTTATTATCAGAAGAGAGGATGTATTGGCGGGTGTAACATTGGACTTAGTTAGAAAAACTTATATGTATCACGGAATTATTAATGGACTCAGTCACCATGTTGTTTATGGAGCACTGGTTTGTGAAAATAGAAAATCAATAAAATATTTATTAAAAAAAAAAATGCAGTCCATTTGTTTTTTGTTGCTGTTGTTTGTTTCTAGTTTTAAGTTCAAAATGAATAGCTTAAGCTTTGGTGATTCTTAAGGTAACCATTTTACTCTTAAAATGTCTGAAGCCCACTTGCTGAAAGAGGCTTTGGCCCTGCCTGCATTTGGAGCGTACTCTTCAGCATTCTATACAAATTCAGGTCCAGCCCTCAAGTTGACAGTTACACTCCTGTGCCATATGGGATGCGAACCATGGAAATATAATAATTAAAAATAGGAAAATACTTTCATTTATAACTTATTTCAGTATCTTTCAGAATAAATTGCCCTCCCAAAGGGTCAATGGGGGAAGAATTGTGGAAGTGCCAAAGATAACGGTGGTTGTAGGTTAGCTGTAGATGTTTAGTACAATAGTTCACTGCATCTAAATGTGCTTTCTTTAAAAACACATAGAATGTTCACTTTTGTACTAGCACATGCATTAATACTAGTATCTCAATTTTTCAGGACAATATTTTCCTGAAGCTAATTCTGAAATCTGTATTCAGACCTCATCTTAAAAAACTGAAAAAGCTAGGCATAATTTGGTTCCTAATGTGCTCTTTTTCCATTCATTTATCAGTACTTTTTTTTAAAGCATAAAGATACAGTTGCAAGAAAAAGTATGTGAACCCTTTGGGATTACGTGGAGTTTTGCATGAATTGGCCATAAAATGCGCTCTAAACGTCATGTAAGTCACAACAATAGAAAAACACAGTCTGCTTAAAATAATACTACACAAACATTAGCTGTTGTCATGTTTTAATTGAACATAAGATGGAAACATTCACAGTGCAGGGTGGAAAAAGTATGTGAACCCCTAGCCTAATGACTTCTCCAAGAGCTAATTGGAGCCAGGAGTGAGCCAACCTTGACTCCAACCAGTGTGATGATATTGGATGTGTTGCTGACAGCTGTCCTGCCCTTTAAAAACACACACCTGTTTTGGGTTTACTGGTCTCAAGAAGCACTGTCTGATGTGAACCATGCCTCACAGAAAAGAGCTCTCAGAAGACCTACGATCAAGAATTGTTGACTTGCATGAAGCTGGAAAGGGTTACAAAAGTATCTCCAAAAGCCTTGATGTTCATGTGTCCACAGTAAGACAGACTGTCTACAAATGGAGAAAGTTTAGCACTGTTGCTACTCTCCCTAGGCGTGGTCATCCTGTAAAAATGACTGCAAGAGCACAGCGCATAATCTTTATCTTTATCTTTATCTTTATTAGACTTATATACCATCCTTCTCCCGTAGGACTCAGGGCGGTTCACAAGGTTTTTAAAATAACAATACAACAATTACAAAAATTAAGAACAGTTAAAATGATTACATTTAGACCTTGAATAAATATAAAACCCCAATTAAAATCCAATTAAAACCCCAACTAATACTCTCAGTCCAGGCCAGAAAGCTCAAAGAGCCAAGTCTTCAGGTCCCGGCGGAATGAGCGAAGGTCAGGGGCATGCTTAATGAGGTAAAGATGAATCCTAGAGTGTCAGCTAAAGACCTACAGAAATCTCTGGCACATGCTAACATTTTTGTTGACACATCTACAATAAGGAAAACATTAAACAAGAATGGAGTACATGGGAGGACACCACGGAGGAAGCCATTGCTGTCCCAAAAAAATATTGCAGCACGTTTGAAGTTTGCAAAAGAGCACCTGGATGTTCCACAGCACTACTGGCAAAATATACTGTGGACAGATGAAACCAAAATTGAGTTGTTTGGGAAAAACACACAACACTATGTGTGGAGAAAAAAAGGCACAGCACACCAACATGAAAACCTCATCCCCACTGTAAAACATGGCGGAGGGAGCATCATGGTTTGGGGTTGCTTTGCTGCCTCAGGGCCTGGACGGATTGTTGTCATTGATGGGAAAATGAATTCCAGAGTTTATCAGGACATTTTGCAGGAAAACGTACAACCATCTGTCCGCCAACTGAAGCTCCGCAGAGGATGGGTGATGCAACAGGACAATGACCCAAAGCATACAAGTAATTCAACAAAACAATGGCTTCAACAGAACAGAATACGCCTTCTGGAGTGGCCCAGTCAGAGTCCTGACCTCAACCCGATTGAAATGCTGTGGCATGACCTTAAGAGAGCGATTCACACCAGACATCCCAAGAATATTGCTACACTGAAACAGTTTTGTGAAGAGGAGTGGTCCAAAATTACTCCAGATCGTTGTGCAGGTCTGATCTGCAACTACAGGAAACATTTGGTTGAGGTTATTGCTGCCAAAGGAGGGTCAACCAGTTATTAAGTCCAAAGGTTCACATACTTTTTCCACCCTGCACTGTGAACGTTTCCATCTTATGTTCAATTAAAACATGACAACAGCTAATGTTTGTGTAGTATTATTTTAAGCAGACTGTGTTTTTCTATTGTTGTGAATTACATGACGTTTAGAGTTCATTTTATGGCCAATTCATGCAAAACTCCACGTAATCCCAAAGGGTTCACATACTTTTTCTTCTGACCAAATCAGGAAGTGGGAAGACAGAGAATAAGATTTGATTATTGACAAAAACAATGTTAGTGCTGAATATATTTTTCAAAACAACTGGTCACAAATTACAATTTTATTTTAAAGTAAAAGAGAAGGTGGCATTTCCTTAACTTGCCCTATTTTAATCAGGGAAATGACTCAAATTTTGGTGAATTATTAGTTTACTGTCCATTTCTCCTAAAGCAGGGGTCCCCAACCCCCGGTCCATGGACCAGTACCAGTCCATGGCATGCCAGCAACTGGTCCACACAAATAAGCAAAGCCCCATCCGCGAGATGCAGGCGACAGACAAAACTACGCACCCTTTGGTCCGCAGAAAAACCTCTCTCCATGGAACCGGTCCCTTATGCCCAAAAGGTTGGGGACCTCTGTCCTAAAGTATTAAAAACTGTTGTGTCAAGCACCATGGAAATCAGAAGATCCAGGCAGTTCCAAATGGGTATAAAGATTTATTGCAAGCTTAAGCTTTCTACAAGAATCTGAACTACTAATGGTCCAACCCAATTGGTAGTAGATAAGTCAATGAACCCCTTCATGGATTACTGCCTTGTCGTGGCGAAGGGGCTTGCGTAATTCAATGAAGATATGAGCTATGCCATGCAGGGCCACCCAAGACGGAAAGGTCATAGCAGAGAGTTCTGACAAAATGTGATCCACTGGAGAAGGAAATGGCAACCCACTCCAGTATCTTTGCCATGAAAACCCTATGGACAGTACCAAAAGGCAAAACGATATGACGCTGGAAGATGAGCCCCTCAGGTCGGAAAGTGTCCAATATGCTACTGGGGAAGAGCAGAGGGCTAGTACTAGTAGCGCCAGAAAGAATGAAGCGACTGGGCCAAAGCTGAAAGGAGGTTAAGCTGTGGATGTATCTGGTGGCGGAAGGAAAGTCCGATGCTAAGATTTTTTCTCCATAGGAACCTGGAATGTAAGATCCATTAATCAAGGAAAGCTGGACATGGTCAAACAAGAGATGACAAGACTGAACATCGACATCTTAGGTATCAGCGAACTAAAATGGACAGGAATGGGTGAATTTAATTCAGATGACCATCAGGTATACTACTGCAGGCAAGAATCCCTCAGAAGAAATGGAGTAGCCTTCATAGTCAATAAAAGATTAGGAAAAGCAATACTGGGATACAATCCTCAAAATGACAGAATGATCTCAGTTCGAATCCAAGGCAAACCATTCAATATCACAGTAGTCCATGTCTATGCCCCAACCCCCAGTGCTGAAGAGGATGAAATTGACCGGTTCTATGAAGCCCTACAGCACCTTATAGAACTAACACCAAAAAAATGATGTCCTTATCGTCATGGGGGATTGGAATGCTAAAGTAGGAAGCCAAAAGATAATTGGAATAACAGGCAAGTTTGGCCTTGGAGTACAAAATGAAGCAGGGCACAGGTTAATAGAATTTTTTCAAGAGAATACGATGGTCATAGCAAACACTCTTTTCCAACAACCCAAGAGATGGCTCTACACATGGACATCACCAGACGGTCAACACAGAAATCAGATTGACTATATGCTCGGCAGCCAAAGATGGAGAAGCTCTATACAGTCAGTAAAAACAAGACCAGGAGCTGACTGTGGCTCAGACAATGAGCTTCTCATTGCAAAGTTTAGGCTTAAACTGAAGAAAGTAGGGAAAAGCACTAGGCCACTCAGGTATGAATTAAATCACATCCCTGTTGAATATACAGTAGAAGTGACAAATAGATTTAAGGAATTAGATCTTGTAGACAGAGTGCCTGAAGAACTATGGACAGAAGTTCACAACATTGTACAAGAGGTAGCAACTAAAACCATACCAAAGAAAAAGAAATGGAAGAAAGCAAAATGGCTGTCTGAGGAAGCTTTGCAAATAGCTGAGGAAAGGAGGGAAGCAAAAGGCAAGGGAGAAAAAGAAAGATACGCCCAGTTGAATGCAGAATTCCAGAGAATAGCTAGAAGAGATAAGAATGCCTTCTTAAATGAACAGTGCAAAAAATAGAAGAAAAAAATAGAATAGGGAGGACCAGAGATCAAGAAAATTGGAGAGATGAAGGGAACGTTTAATGCAAAAATGGGCATGATAAAGGACCAAAATGGCAGGGACCTAACAGAGGCAGAAGAGATTAAGAAGAGGTGGCAAAATTACACAGAAAAACTATACAAGAATGAGCTTAATGTCCCTGATAACCACAATGAGGTGGTCACTGACCTCAAGCCAGACATCCTAGAATGTGAAGTGAAGTGGGCCTTAGAAAAGCTGAGCAACAACAAAGCTAGTGGAGGTGACAGTATTCCAGCTGAGCTATTCAAAATCTTAAAAGACGATGCAGTAAAAGTGCTACACTCAATTTGCCAGCAAATTTGGAAAACTCAACAGTGGCCACAGGATTGGAAAAGATCAGTTTACATTCCAATTCCAAAGAATGTTCAAACTATCGCACCATTGCACTCATTTCTCATGCTAGTAAAGTTATGCTTAAAATCCTACAAGCTAGACTCCTGCAGTATGTGGATCGAGAACTACCAGAAGTACAGGCAGGATTTCGAAGAGGCAGAGGAACTAGAGATCAAATTGCCAACATACCCTGGATCATGGAGAAAGCTAGGGAGTTCCAGAAAAACATCTATTTCTGCTTCATTGACTATGCTAAAGCCTTTGATTGTGTGGATCATAACAAACTGTGGCAAGTTCTTAAAGAGATGGAAGTACCAGACCATCTTATTTGTCTCTTGAGAAACCTATATGTGGGCCAAGAAGCAACAGTGAGAAGTGGACACAGAACCACTGATTGGTTCAAAATTGGGAAAGGAGTCCGGCAAGGCTGTATACTGTCGCCCTGCCTATTTAACTTATATGCAGAGCACGTCATGAGAAAGGCAGGGCTAGATGAATCAAAAGTTGGAATTAAGATTGCCGGAAGAAATATCAACAACCTAAGATATGCAGATGATACCACTCTAATGGCAGAAAGTGAAGAAGAACTAAAGAGCCTCTTGTTACGGGTGAAGAAGGAGAGTGAAAAACCTGGGTTGAATCTTAACATTAAGAAAACCAAGATCATGGCATCCGGCCCTCTCAATTCCTGGGAAATAGATGGGGAAGAAATGGAGGTAGTGACAGATTTTATTTTCCTGGGCTCCAAGATCACTGCAGATGGGGACTGTAGCCAAGAAATTAAAAGACGTTTGCTCCTGGGGAGGAAAGCCATGGCAAATCTAGACAGCACACTAAAAAGCAGAGATATCAGCCTGTCAACAAAAGTGCGTATAGTCAAGGCTATGGTGCTCCCAGTTGCAATGTATGGCAGTGAAAGTTGGACCATAAAAAAGGCTGAGCGCCAAAGAATTGAGGCCTTTGAACTGTGGTGCTGGAGAACACTCCTGCGAGTCCCTTGGACTGCAAGGCGATCAAACCGGACACGACTTCACAGCTAACAACAACAACAAAAAGTCAATGAAATTCAAGGTGGGCTGGACTTAGATCTCTTGTGGGCACAAAGTGACTCAAGATTGATGATGCATTTGACCCCACCCTCAGGCTCAGCCTGGTCATCTCCTACATCACCCATCCCTCCACTTTGGCTCCCGTGCTCTTCCATGGTTCTTCTGTGCTGTTTTCCTTTTCCTGCATTGTGTGTTCAAAGTCCAGTGCTTCATGAAGAGTTAAGTGGGCGTCAGGTTTCTTGGTAAAAATGGATTTGGAAGGAAGGAAGGAAAGAAATGACAATGGAAGGGAGGGAATGAGGAAAGGACAAAGAGGGAGGGAAGGAAGGAAGGAAGGAAGGAAGGAAGGAAGGAAGGAAGGAAGGAAGGAAGGAAGGAAGGAAGGGACAATGGGAGAGGGAGGGAGAGAAAGAGAGAGAAAGAGGGGGAGAGAGAGAAAGAGAGGGAGAGAGAGAAGGAGAAATAAATAGGGAGGGAGAGAAAGAGGGAGAGAGAGAGAAGGAGAAAGAAAGGGAGAGAAATAGAGGGAGAGAGAGAAAGAGGGAGAGGGAAAGAGAGAGGGAGAGAGGGAGAGAGAAAGAGGGAAAGAGAGACGAGAAAGAAAGAGGGAGGGAAATAGAGGGAGAGAGAAAGAAGGAGAAATAGAGAGAGGGAAAGAAAAATAGAGAGGGAGAGAAAGAGGGAGAGAGAGAGAAGAAAGAAAGGGAGGTAAATAGAGGGAGAGAGAAAAAGGGAGAAATAGAGAGAGGGAAAGAGAAAAATAGAGAGGGAAAGAAAGAGGGAGAGAAAGGGAGAGAGAGAGAAAGAGGGAAGGGGAGAGAGGGAGAGAAAGAGAAGGAGAGAGAGAAATTAAATTAGTACCGTATTTTCTGGCGTATAAGACGACTGGGCGTATAAGACGACCCCCTACATTTCCTGTTAAATTATAGGGTTTGGGCTATACTCGCCGTATAAGACTACCCCTCTTCCAACGCACACCAAATAAAAATTAAAAAACATCAGATTTGATTTTAATATGGTAATTTTAATTCAAATGCTTATGACATGCAGGTACTTAGTAGGAAAACTGTCACTTATAAACATAAGGCTGTTTGTCATCAAACATGTAAACATAAAACAGTGCAAGTGGATTAAACATAATAATAATAATAATAATAATAATAATAATAATAATAATAATAATAATAATAATAATAATAATAATAATAATAATAATAATAAGTTTGAAGGGATCTTGGAGGTCATCTAGTCCAACCCCCTGCTAAGGCAGGAAACCCTATACTATTTCAGACAAATGGCTGTCCAGTCTCTTCTTAAAAACTTCCAGTGTTGGAGCATTCACCACTTCTGGAGGCAGGTTGTTCCACTGGTTAATTGTTCTAACTGTCAGGAAGTTTCTCCTTAGTTCTAGGTTGCTTCTCTCCTTGACTAGTTTCCATCCATTGCTTCTTGTCCTGCTTTCAGGTGCTTTGGAGAATAGCTTGGCTCCCTCTTCTTTGTGGCAGCCCCTGAGATATTGGATCACTGCTATCATGTCACCCCTCACCCTTCTCTTCGTTAAACTACACATATCCAATTCCAGCAACCGTTTCCTATTTTCCTAATTCACTTTTTCACTTTTCCTAATTCACTCTAAAGCTTTCCCTGCGCAGAACCTTAAATAACACCAGCTGCCTGCAATTAGTGCAGGTTCGCATCCCACCAGGCTCAAGGTTGAGTCAGCCTTCCATCCTTCCGAGGTAGGTAAAATGAGGACTCAGATTGTTGGGAGCAATAAGCTGACATTGTAATAATGCTGCTTGTGGGGGGGTGGTGTGAAAGCTCTAATAAGCAGGCATATACATACAATGAAGGCTATTGCTAAGCACATTGATTTGTGCTTTAAATTGTAAGCCGCCCTGAGTCTTCGGAGAAGGGTGAGATATAAATGGGATTAAAAAAAAAAGACCAAATGGGAGATCCGCTCCAGGTTTTCCAGCCAGCCCGCCCAGTTCCTGAGTCAAATGTGTCCTTAGAGCTAAGCAGCTGCTCTGGCTACGGCATTCCCCACCTGCCTTTCAAGTTGCTCTTGCATTCCCCACCTGCCTACAGCTGCTCTTCAACTTTAGAAGGAAAGACGCCCAGACCCCAGCCTGTAAAAAATCACAGACTGCAGCTTCTACTCCAATTGGTCCCACTTTCCCTGCGCAGACTAAATGGAAGATCCACTCCAGGTTTTCCAGCCAGCCCTGTCCCTAAAGTTTCAGCACCCGGCGTATAAGATGACCCCTGACTTTTGAGAAGATTTTCATGGGTTAAAAAGTCATCTTATACGCCAGAAACTACGGTAACATGATTGTTAAGTGAATCTGATTTGCTCACTAACTTTGCTTGTCAGAAGGTTGCAAAAGGCAATCACATGACCCTGGAGCAATGTGACCATCATAAATATGAATCGATTGCCAAGCATCCGAATGTAAATCACATGACCCTGGGGATGCTGCAATGGTCATAAGTGTGAAAAATGGTCATAAGTCACTTTTTCCAGTGCCGTCGTAACTTTGAACAGTCACTAAGTGAATTGTTGTAAGTTGAGGACTACCTGTACTTTATCATTTTTTTTCCTTTTTTGTGGGGGGGTCAGGTTTTTGACACCTTGCTGGGCAACTGCTGGTACTCGGACATTGCCTTGTCCTAAAAGTGGTACAATGGATGAAAAGGTTGAAAAGCCCTGCTCTAAAGTACGCTTTAGCTGTATCCCATACATTTTGTGCTGTTGTATCTTCTTTTTTATTTTCTTTGAAGAAGAATTCCATTTCTTTTTTTGTTAACTCTATAAATTCTTTTTCTTTTAATATGGAACAATTTAAAGTCCATCTTGGCCTTTTTTGTATTCCTTTCCAGGTCATTTTCAAAGGATTATGATCTGCCCATATGCCTGTTTCTATTTCAATGTCCTGAACATTCATTCTCACGTCAGCTGTCATCCAAATCATATCAATCCTTGACCAAGATTTTTGGCTATTTGAATAAAAAGTATATTGCAATTTTTGTGGATTAACTTCCCTCCAAACATCTTGAATTCTAATTTCCTCCACCATATCAAAAAATGTCTTAGGTAATCTTCCTCTTACACTTTTCCCTGTTTTGTTACTTTTATAGTCAATTTTTCCATCTATTATTGCACTGAAATCTCCTAGTAGGCAAATATTTTGATACTCCATTTCTATTATTTTTCTATGTAAGTTTTTGTAAAATTTTTCTTGATTATTATTCGGTGCATAAATTGCCACTAATAATATTTGCTTTTGATGCAGATACAGGTGAAACTTGAAAAATTAGAATATCGTGCAAAGGTTCATTTATTTCAGTAAAGCAAATTAAAAGGGGAAACTAATATATGAGGTAGACTCATTACACGCAAAGCAAGATAGTTCAAGCCCTGATTTGTCATAATTGCGATGATTATGGCTTAGAGCTCATGAAAACCCCAAATCCACCATCTCAGAAAATTAGAATATTGTGAAAAGGTGCAATATTCTAGGCTCAAAGTGTCCCACTCTAATCAGCTAATTAAGCCATGACACCTGCAAAGGGTTCCTGAGCCTTTAAATGGTCTTTCAGTCTGGTTCAGTAGGAATCACAATCACGGGGAAGAATGCTGACCTGACAGTTGTGCAGAAAACCATTATTGACACCCTCCATAAGGAGGGAAAGCCTCAAAAGGTAATTGCAAAAGAAGTTGGATGTTCCCAAAGTGCTGTATCAAAGAACATTAATAGAAAATTATGTGGAAGGGAAAAGTGTGGAAGAAAAAGGTGCACAAGCAGCAGGGATGACCGCAGCCTGGAGAGGATTGTCAGGAAAAGACCATTCAAAAGTGTTGGGGACTTTCACAAGGAGTGGACTGAGGCTGGAGTCAGTGCATCAAGAGCCACCACACACAGATGGATCCTGGACATGGGCTCCAAATGTTGCACTCCTCTTGTCAAGCCGCTCCTGAACAAACAACGTCAGAAGCGTCTTACCTGGGCTAAAGAAAAACAGACCTGGTCTGTTGCTCAGTGGTCCAAAGTCCTCTTTTCTGATGAGAGCAACTTTTGCATCTCATTTGGAAACCAAGGACTCAGAGTCTGGAGGAAGAATGGAGAGGCACACACTGCAAGATGCTTGAAGTCCAGTGTGAAGTTTCCACAGTCTGTGTTGATTTGGGGAGCCATGTCATCTGCTGGTGTTGGTCCACTGTGCTTCATTAAGTCCAGGGTCAACGCAGCCATCTACCAGGAGATTTTGGAGCACTTCATGCTTCCTTCCGCAGACGAGCTTTATGGGGATGCTGACTTCATTTTCCAGCAGGACCTGGCACCTGCCCACACTGCCAAAAGCACCAAAAGCTGGTTCAATGACCGTGGGATTACTGTGCTTGATTGGCCAGCAAAGTCACCTGACCTGAACCCCATAGAGAATCTATGGGGCATTGCCAAGAGAAAGATGAGAGACATGAGACCAAACAATGCAGAAGAGCTGAAGGCCGCTATTGAAGCATCCTGGTCTTCCATAACACCTCAGCAGTGCCACAGGCTGACAGCTTCCATGCCACACCGCATTGAGGCAGTAATTCCTGCAAAAGGGGCCCAAACCAAGTACTGAGTACACATGCATGTTTATACTTTTCAGAGGTCCGATATTGTTCTATGTACACTCCTTGTTTTATTGATTGCATGTAATATTCTAATTTTCTGAGATTGTGGATTTGGGGTTTTATTTATTTATTTATTTATTTTATTACATTTATATACCGCCCTTTCCCGAAGGACTCAGGGCGGTTTACAGGGTGATTAAAAAACCAAGATACAAAAGTTAAAAACAAATTTAAAAAAAATATATATTTCTCCCTGCATAAATAAAACCCCAGTTAAAATTAAGATTAATTCTCAGCCTGGGCCCGAGAGCTCGAAGAGCCAGGTCTTCAGGTCCCGGCGGAATGAACGGAAGTCGAGGGCAGTTCTCAGCTCCACTGGCAGCTGGTTCCAAAGGGCAGGCGCACCCACTGAGAAGGCCCTATCCCTGGGTGTCGTCCGCCGGCAATCTCTTACCGGTGGCACCCTGAGAAAACCCTCCCTGTGGGAGCGCACTGGACGAAGGGAACTTGATGCCAGCAGCAGGTGTTCCCTCAGATATCCTGGACCCAAGCCATTTAGGGCTTTATAGGTCATCAGCAGCACCTTGAATCTCACCCGGAGGGCAACCGGGAGCCAATGCAGCTCGCGGAGTAGAGGTGTTACATGGGAGTATCGGGAAACCCCCATCACAACTCGCGCGGCCGCATTCTGCACCAGCTGAAGCCTCCGAGTGGTCCTCAAGGGCAGCCCCATGTAGAGAGCGTTGCAGTAGTCTAAACGGGAGGTCACGAGCGCATGAGTGACTGTGCGTAGGGCATCTCGGTCCAGATAGGGTCGCAACTGGCGCACCAGGCGAACCTGGGCAAAAGCCCCCCTGGTCACGGCTCCTATATGGTCTTCAAAATTGAGTCGTGAATCCAGGAGGACGCCCAAGTTGCGAGCCCTATCAACGGGGGGTAACACCTCACCCCCCCATCGTTAGAGATGGAATAGTCTGGTTGACCCGAGATGCCGGTATGCACAGCCACTCAGTCTTGGCGGGATTGAGACGAAGCCTGTTTCTCCCCATCCAGACCTGGACTGCCTCCAGGCAACGGGACATCACAGCGAGGGCATCGCTGGGTTGGTTTGGGGTGGAAAGAAAAAGTTGGGTATCATCAGCGTACTGATGATACCCCACCCCGAAACCACGAATGATCTCACCCAGTGGCTTCATATAGATGTTGAACAGGAGGGGCGAGAGAACCGACCCCTGAGGAACTCCACAAATGAGAGGCCTCGGGGCGGATCTCTGCCCTCCCGTCAACACCGACTGCGAACGGCCCAGGAGATAGGAGGAGAACCACCGCAAAACGGTGCCTCCCACTCCCAACCCCCTGAGACGCCGCAGTAGGATACCATGGTCGATGGTATCAAAAGCCGCTGAGAGATCTAATAGGACCAGGACAGAGGAGCAACCCCTGTCCCAAGCCCTCCAGAGATCATTCACCAGCGCGACCAATGCCGTCTCCGTGCTGTATCCGGGCCTGAAACCCGATTGGTACGGGTCCAGATAATCAGTTTCCTCCAGGAACAGAGGAAGCTGATGCGCCACCACACTCTCAACAACCTTCGCCAAAAAGCGAAGGTTGGAGACTGGACGATAGTTATTTAAAACAGCCGGGTCCAGGGCAGGCTTCTTGAGAAGGGGTCTCACCACCGCCTCCTTCAAGGCGGCAGGGAAGACACCCTCCTTCAAAGAAGCAGTTATTACTGCGTGGAACCAGCCTCGTGTCTCCTCCCGGGCCGCATAAGCTAGCCAGGAGGGGCACGGATCCAACAAACAGGTGGTGGTGCTCAGCCTCCCCATGATCCTGTCCACATCATCAGGGGAAACAGGATCGAACTCAGTCCAGATAACATGCTCAAGACCGTCCGATTCCTCCACATCAGACTCTGCCCAGTCAGAGTCCAGACCGGTCCGGATCTGAGCGATTTTGTCCGCCAGATGATGACTAAACTCCTCGGCTCGTCCCCGTAAGGGATCCTCCCTCACCTCCTGATTAAGGAGGGAGCGAGTTACCCTAAACAGTGCGGCCGGGCGATTATCTGCGGACGCGATGAGGGCAGCGAAGTAGTTAGACTTCGCCGTCCTTATCGCCGCAAGATAAGACCTTATAAAGGTTCTTAACTGCAATCGGTCAGATTCGGATCGGCTGGACCTCCAACCGCTCTCTAGACCCCGTCTCTGACGCTTCATCTCCCGGAGCTCCGCAGAGAACCACGGAGCCCAACGGGATCTGCGCCGGGTCAGAGGTCGCAAGGGTACAACACAGTCAAGTGCCCCGGCGGCCGCCCTTTCCCAGGCATCCACCAGGGCATCGACTGGGCTGTGGGTAAGGGTGATGGGTATAGGCCCAAGCGCCCTCTGGAACCGTTCCGGGTCCATTAGGCGCCTGGGGTGGAACCACCTGGTCGGTTCCGCAGCCCAGCGGCGGGGGGTGGCATAACAGAAGACCAGCCGCAGGAGGTAATGATCTGACCATGACAGGGGAGCAATGGTTGGTGAACCCCCTCCCAGATCATCCAACCACTGTCCAGATAGGAACACCAGGTCGAGAGTGTGATCCCCCACATGAGTCGGGCCCTCAATAACTTGGGTCAGGCCCATGGCCGTCATGGAGGCCATGAACTCCCGAGCTAACTCAGACGACCCTCCCAGTGAAGGCAGGTTGAAGTCACCCAGAACTATAAGCCTGGGGAACTCTACCGCCAACCCTGAGAGAGTGTCGAGCAGCTCGGGCAGGGCTGTTGCCACACAGCTGGGTGCCAGGTATGTGAGCAACAAGCCCAACTGAGCTCGAGGACCACATCTCAAGAGGAGGGATTCACTCCCGGCCATCTGGACAATGGTGGCCTCCCGCGGGCATAAAGTCTCCCGGACAACCACCACCACCCCACCACCCCTGCCCTGAGCCCATGGCTGGTGTAGCACCCGGAAACCTGGAGGGCATAACTCGGTCAGAGGAACCCCTCCCTCCGAGCCCAACCAAGTCTACGTAATGCACACCAGATCCGCACATTCCTCCTCGATCAAATCATGAATGAGGGGAGCCTTGTTAACGACGGATCTGGCGTTAAAATAAACCAGCCTGAGCTCAGGGACCTGATCACCCTCATCCCCGGGTAAAAGGGTGCTAACCAGAGGGTCGGAGCGCGCCACCGCTCAGAGACAGCAGGGGCACGATCCCAGATGTTGATATGGCCCTCCGTGCAACCACCTGCTGCCATTCCCTATCGTCGTGGGGATTTGAAGCCCCACCCCAACATTCACAGAACCAGCAACCACCTCCCCCAACCCCGTCCCGTCAGGACCCCTAACAGGCCCAGACTGAGTGCCGGTTAAAGATTCCCTCCCCACCCTCCTACCCCTCCCCCTCCCTAACCTTTTAAAATAACCGGCTAAAAAATGTATCAGGGGCCTCTTAGCGCGTCTCAACTCGAGGCCCCTATCTAAGCCCAGCCACCTCTCGGAGTCCCAACAATTGGGCTCGTCATTAAGGGGAGTGTGGAGACAGGCGGTAGGTCACGCCCAGGAGGGAGAAACCCCCCTGAGGGCATACAGATCAGCTTCGGAATAATGGAGACAGACCATGCAGCACTAAAATGTCCACATAGGGCAGATGTTACAGATATGTCCAATGGGCAGTTCGATGGGGTATTGTTGTACAGATGAAATATTAAATCCAGTAGGCATGTCTCTCGATCCACTAGACCATCTCAGCTCTCACCTGAGATGGCAATCAAAAGGAAGCCCCAGCCGTCCTCTCACTCCGGCTGAGGAGTCCAATCTGGGGTGGAGAGAAGAGGGAGTCCTGGGCCAAGCCCACCCCAACTGGTCTCTCACACCAGTGAGGTGGTCAATGACCAGTCCAAGACCGTCCTCCCACCACGGTCAAGTCCCAGGCCAAACTGGTCTGTCAATGGGGAGGTCTTGATTCCAGCCGGGCATGGAGATAGCCATAGTACCTGCCTGCCAGCACAGAAAGCACAGAAAGCAAGCCAGGCCTCTGCCGGGTCGCCGGCCACTGCCGCCAGTCTGGGGGGGAGGGCAAAAACATCCTCTCCCCCAAGCGTCCACCCGCCAATCCAAACGATATTCCAGCGGTGGACAAAGGCATTCCCGGCAGCAATCTAGTATCCGGGCATTCACCAACAAGTCCGCCGAGGCCGATGTCCAGGCCCACAATCCACTGCCGCCATCCGGGAGGAGAGGGGGGGGCTCCGCGCCGCCGAGGACGGCGCCAGCCAGCTGATAGCAATCCTGACTCCTGATCGAATCTCCAGCCGGTGGGATCGTCGCCGCCACCCCTCCGAACAAGCAGAGGGTATCCACGACGAACGGACAGGAAAAGAAAGGCAAGCAAAGGACGCCCCCAGCATTCCAGCATTGCTCGGCAGGCCGGCGACATCCGAAGCGCCGCTATCCGGAGGGGGGGGCTCAGCACCGTCAAAAACAGCGCCCAGCAGCCGTTTCTGCATCCCCCACCCCCCAGAGTCGCCCCATCATACCGTGCCACGGCTGGGCCTCCCTAAACTGACCCATTTAGAGCCCTTGTGGAGTGCCCGAAGCTCAAACTGCGGCCGCCGCCATCTTGGGCAGAAAAAATAAATAATCATCACAATTATGACAAATCACGGCCTGAACTATCTTGCTTTGTATGTAATGAGTCTATCTCATATATTAGTTTCCCCTTTTAAGTTGCATTACTGAAATAAATGAACTTTTGCACAATATTCTAATTTTTTGAGTTTCACCTGTAAATTTCTACCATTAAAATTCTTCCTTCTTCATCTGAATATACTATTTTAGAATCTAATGTCTCTTTAATGGATATCGCAACTCCTCTTTTTTGTTGTGCTGATGCATAGTAAAGTTTCCCAATTTTTGAATATTCCAATAATTTGTGATGTTGTTCTTTTATATGCGTTTCTTGCAAACAGATTATATCCAAATTCAATTTCCGTAATTTCCTAAAAATCTTATTTCTTTTAATTGAGGAATTCAGTCCATTTATGTTTACTGAGAAGATTGCATTTTCTTTCTCCATTTCCATTTATTTATATTTTGGTCTAGTAGATCTAGTAGTCCTTTGTTCTCTGGCAAGGCCTCCATCCTCGCCCTTTTGGTCGTCTTCCTCTCTCTGTTCTTCTGTTTGTGCAGTTGCTCCTTGGGTCCTCCCTTCTGTTTGTTTCTGCTCGTTACTCTTCCCTTGGCTTAGTTTCACTCCTTCATCTAAGATTGACCTGTTCTTCACTTCAAAATCTTCTGCTTTCCAAATTGAGTCCAGTCTATATCTTGTATTATTCCAGTTTATTAAGATGCCTTCCGGCATCAGCCATCTGAAATTTATACCATTGGCAATCAGCTTCGTGGTCAAAAAGTGACACTGTCTTCGTGTGTCTCTAACTCTCTTGGGTATCTGCTTTAAAACCACAATTTCCTTATTTTTATATTGTATTGGTTCATCTCTAACTTTCCGTAGTACTTCATCTCGTTGTCTTCTTTATAAACCGTACATGTACTTCTCTTGGCAGTTTATTTCTTCTTGCGTAGCTTGAATTGATGCGAAATATGTCATCTACCTCTAGCTGAATTGCTCCTCGATCTGCCTTCAGAGCCTCCTCCAAGATGTCAATAATCACCTCCGCTATGTTTTCTTCTCTATCCTCAGGGATATTTTGAAATCTTAAATAATGTTCCGATTTTTCCAACTCTACAGTCTTGATTGCATTCTCTAGTTTTTCATTTTCTTGTAGTAACATTTCTATCTTTTTATCGTTCACATCTGTTTTTTCTTCAATTTTGTGTATTTTCTGTTGATTTTTTATTATCATTTGATTCTGAGCTTCAAATTTTCCCTTTATATCCAAAATTTCTTCATTTAGTTTCTCCAATTTACTTTGTGTCCTCTTATGATTTTCCTGCATTTCCAGGTGGTTTTTTCCCAATGTCTCTTGATTTTTTAACATAAGCTCTTGAATAAATTTTAATGAAGTCTGTGTTTCTCTTTGAGCAGTGCTTATCTTTTCACGTTGCAACATTGCTTCAATAGATCCCTGTGTTGTAGGACTGGATTGTCCTACTGAAGGTGCAGAAGAAGTTTTCTTCATAAGCCTAATAATATTTGATGAAGTCATTTTACAGCTTACAATCTAAAGGCAAAACAACATCTGTTTAGATTTAGCCAAATTCAATAAAAGTAGCTTTGAATCTCAATCTCACAGCAAGGCACTCTTATTATTTGCAGGTGTTCTTTGTCAAGGTTACTTCAGTCCACAACAATTTCTTCAATTCTCACAATATATCAAAAATTTCATTGTTCTTTCACCACTAGATGTCCTCCTTGGCTTATTTATCGATGTCCGATATTTTTAACAAAGAGTCTCTCCCCCTCTTTATAATTACTCGCCACTTTTGTCTCTAATCCTTCTGGGGGTCTTTACTTTTCAGCCCTTTCTCATCAGGGGCATAACATTTATAATCCTCAAGGAGAAGGAAACAGAAAATCTTGCTCACCCAGCTTCAACACGCAGTTGAAATTTCACTGATTTTAGTCCTTTTCTTTCCTGCTGGAGACGACTATGGCTGCTAGGTCTTGGCAGCCTTTTCCTTTGTTTTTCCAGAGGGTCCTACAATTTGCTCCAATCGGGTGCCCCCTGATCTGAGCTCCTGAAGTATCCCTCCTCCTTCATTGCCCCTCCAGGGCAACTTTCCGACCCTCTAAGGGTCGCTAGACGAAGAAAAACCAAGCTGGAAAGCCGAGCACCAGCTTTTCCCAGTTGTCCCGCTGGCTGCCAAACAGGAAGTCCTGAACTATCTATCTATCTGTGTGTCTATCTATCTATCTATCTATCTATCTATCTATCTATCTATCTATCTTGCTCAAAAAAATAAAGGGAACACTTAAACAACACAATGTACTGTATTTAATAGTAGGATGTCTTATTTTCTGTTCCCTATATATATATACATATATATATACATACATATATACCGTATATACTTGAGTATAAGCCGACTCGAGTATAAGCCGAGACCCCCAATTTCACCCCCAAAAACTGGAAAAAGTTGTTGACTCGAGTATAAGCCGATCCGCCGTTCTGCAAGCCTCTGCCGCCAGCAGAGGCTCGATCCGCCATTTTGCAAGCCTGAATACACAGGAATACCCTGTGTGGCCGCGGCTCTCGGGGAAGCCCTGGCTGTTCGCTTCCTCGCTCCACGCTGCCATTCGGGGCCCGCGCGTTCCCCGGGCAAATCGCGGCGCCCAGCAGGCGAGGAAACACGCCCGCTCCAGTCACCCCCCCTTCCCTCAGGAGACGCGAAGCAAGTGACCGCCCGGAGCTTACCGAGGACTTGCTTTGGTGCTTCCAGGATCGCGCGCACCTCTCCCAAGCCGCCGCCGTCCGGAGACCTGCCGACAGCAGGCAGGGCACGGAGGAACGGAGACCCGGCGACGTTTGGGGAGGTTTAGGGAGGCGCCCAAACCTCCCCAAACGTCGGCAGGTGTCCGTTCCTCCGCGCCCTGCCTGCCTGCTTCTTTCCGCTGTGGAAAGAAGCAGGCAGGCAGGGCGCAGAGGAACGGAGACCCGGCGACGTTTGGGGAGGTTTGGGGAGGCGCGGAGGGCGCGGAGGTCCGGAGACCTGCCGACGTTTGGGGAGGTTTGGGGAGGCGCCCAAACCTCCCCAAACGTCGGCAGGTGTCCGTTCCTCCGCGCCCTGCCTGCCTGCTTCTTTCCGCTGTGGAAAGAAGCAGGCAGGCAGGGCGCGGAGGAACGGAGACCCGGCGACGTTTGGGGAGGTTTGGGGAGGCGCCCAAACCTCCCCAAACGTCGGCAGGTGTCTGTTCCTCCGCGCCCTGCCTGCCTGCTTCTTTCCGCTGTGGAAAGAAGCAGGCAGGCAGGGCGCAGAGGAACGGAGACCCGGCGACGTTTGGGGAGGTTTGGGGAGGCGCCCAAACCTCCCCAAACGTCGGCAGGTCTCCGTTCCTCCGCGCCCTGCCTGCCTGCTTCTTTCCGCTGTGGAAAGAAGCAGGCAGGCAGGGCGCAGAGGAACGGAGACCCGGCGACGTTTGGGGAGGTTTGGGGAGGCGCGGAGGGCGCGGAGGTCCGGAGACCTGCCGACGTTTGGGGAGGTTTGGGGAGGTGCGCGCGCACCTCCCCAAACCTCCCCAAACTTCGGCAGGTCTCCGGACGGCGGTGGCTTGGGAGAGGTGCGCGCGATCCCGGAAGCACCAAAGCCTCGGCCGCGCACAAGTCCTCGGTAAGTTTTTTTTGTTGACTGGAGTATAAGCCGAAGTGGAATTTTTCAGCCCAAAAAGTGGGCTGAAAAATTCGGCTTATACTCAAGTATATACGGTATATATACATACATATATATATACAAAGAAAAGAAAAAGAAAAGAAAAACTGGATGACTTCCTCACACACCTCAATAGCCTACACCCCAAAATACAATTCACCATGGAAACAGAAGCTAACAATCAACTTCCCTTCCTTGATGTCTTAGTCTACAAGAAATCCAACGGCTCCCTAGGACACACTATCTACCATAAAAAACACACACAAACCGCTATCTGAACGCACTCTCACACCACCACCCAGCACAGATCAACTCCGTAGCCAAGACACTCATCTCCAGAACAAAACACCTAGCTGACGAACAACACCTAAAAACCGAACTACACACTCTCACTAATGTACTAACAGCCAATGGATTCCAAAGAAACACGATTACCAACTTAATCCGAAGAGAGACACCCACAAAAACCCAAGACAGAGAACAAGAAAATGGCAAAGCCCTCCTCCCATACTTAAAAGGGACCACAGACAGAATCAGCAAGATCCTCCAAAAACACAACATCAAAACAGCATTCTACACAGACAGAAAAATATCCACCATCCTAAGAAACCCCAAAGACATAATTGGGTTAGAAAACCAAGGAGTATACGAAATCCCATGCCCCACCTGCCCCACCACATACATCGGACAGACCAACAGAAGAATAAGTGCACGCATTGAAGAGCACAAAAACTCACTCAGAAAGGGAGAACAAACTTCATCCCTGGTCCAACACTTTGAAGCCACGGGACATGAAATTGATTTTAAAAAAACCAAAACTATTGCCAAAATCGAACATTTTAACAACAGAATAATCAGAGAAGCCATTGAGATAGAAAAACGCCCCCACAGCATGAACAAACGAGATGATACCTCTCGCCTACCAGCCATTTGGAAACCCGCCTTGATTGACAGATGAGTCCCAACCACCAAGAATGATACCAGACTCAAACTCATGATAACATCACATGACATCACCACCACACAACCATTCAAAAAGCAAATCCGAACCCACAATGATAACGACGCACAACCACAAAACAGAAACCTAACTACAGCTGCAACATCAGCCACTTTAAACCCCTCCACAGCGGAAAGAAGCAGGCAGGCAGGGCGCGGAGGAACGGAGACCCGGCGACGTTTGGGGAGGTTTGGGGAGGCGCCCAAACCTCCCCAAACGTCGGCAGGTGTCCGTTCCTCCGCGCCCTGCCTGCCTGCTTCTTTCCGCTGTGGAAAGAAGCAGGCAGGCAGGGCGCGGAGGAACGGAGACCCGGCGACGTTTGGGGAGGCGCCCAAACCTCCCCAAACGTCGGCAGGTGTCCGTTCCTCCGCGCCCTGCCTGCCTGCTTCTTTCCGCTGTGGAAAGAAGCAGGCAGGCAGGGCGCGGAGGAACGGAGACCCGGCGACGTTTGGGGAGGTTTGGGGAGGCGCCCAAACCTCCCCAAACGTCGGCAGGTGTCCGTTCCTCCGCGCCCTGCCTGCCTGCTTCTTTCCGCTGTGGAAAGAAGCAGGCAGGCAGGGCGCAGAGGAACGGAGACCCGGCGACGTTTGGGGAGGTTTGGGGAGGCGCCCAAACCTCCCCAAACATCGGCAGGTCTCCGTTCCTCCGCGCCCTGCCTGCCTGCTTCTTTCCGCTGTGGAAAGAAGCAGGCAGGCAGGGCGCAGAGGAACGGAGACCCGGCGACGTTTGGGGAGGTTTGGGGAGGCGCCCAAACCTCCCCAAACGTCGGCAGGTCTCCGTTCCTCCGCGCCCTGCCTGCCTGCTTCTTTCCGCTGCGGAAAGAAGCAGGCAGGCAGGGCGCGGAGGAACGGAGACCCGGCGACGTTTGGGGAGGTTTGGGGAGGCGCCCAAACCTCCCCAAACGTCGGCAGGTGTCCGTTCCTCCGCGCCCTGCCTGCCTGCTTCTTTCCGCTGTGGAAAGAAGCAGGCAGGCAGGGCGCAGAGGAACGGAGACCCGGCGACGTTTGGGGAGGTTTGGGGAGGCGCGGAGGGCGCGGAGGTCCGGAGACCTGCCGACGTTTGGGGAGGTTTGGGGAGGTGCGCGCGCACCTCCCCAAACCTCCCCAAACTTCGGCAGGTCTCCGGACGGCGGTGGCTTGGGAGAGGTGCGCGCGATCCCGGAAGCACCAAAGCCTCGGCCGCGCACAAGTCCTCGGTAAGTTTTTTTTGTTGACTGGAGTATAACCCGAAGTGGAATTTTTCAGCCCAAAAAGTGGGCTGAAAAATTCGGCTTATACTCAAGTATATACGGTATATATACATACATATATATATACAAAGAAAAGAAAAAGAAAAGAAAAACTGGATGACTTCCTCACACACCTCAATAGCCTACACCCCAAAATACAATTCACCATGGAAACAGAAGCTAACAATCAACTTCCCTTCCTTGATGTCTTAGTCTACAAGAAATCCAACGGCTCCCTAGGACACACTATCTACCATAAAAAACACACACAAACCGCTATCTGAACGCACTCTCACACCACCACCCAGCACAGATCAACTCCGTAGCCAAGACACTCATCTCCAGAACAAAACACCTAGCTGACGAACAACACCTAAAAACCGAACTACACACTCTCACTAATGTACTAACAGCCAATGGATTCCAAAGAAACACGATTACCAACTTAATCCGAAGAGAGACACCCACAAAAACCCAAGACAGAGAACAAGAAAATGGCAAAGCCCTCCTCCCATACTTAAAAGGGACCACAGACAGAATCAGCAAGATCCTCCAAAAACACAACATCAAAACAGCATTCTACACAGACAGAAAAATATCCACCATCCTAAGAAACCCCAAAGACATAATTGGGTTAGAAAACCAAGGAGTATACGAAATCCCATGCCCCACCTGCCCCACCACATACATCGGACAGACCAACAGAAGAATAAGTGCACGCATTGAAGAGCACAAAAACTCACTCAGAAAGGGAGAACAAACTTCATCCCTGGTCCAACACTTTGAAGCCACGGGACATGAAATTGATTTTAAAAAAACCAAAACTATCGCCAAAATCGAACATTTTAACAACAGAATAATCAGAGAAGCCATTGAGATAGAAAAACGCCCCCACAGCATGAACAAACGAGATGATACCTCTCGCCTACCAGCCATTTGGAAACCCGCCTTGATTGACAGATGAGTCCCAACCACCAAGAATGATACCAGACTCAAACTCATGATAACATCACATGACATCACCACCACACAACCATTCAAAAAGCAAATCCGAACCCACAATGATAACGACGCACAACCACAAAACAGAAACCTAACTACAGCTGCAACATCAGCCACTTTAAACCCCTCCAAACCACACAATAAGCAAACTGACACCCACTATAAAAACATGGCACCACCACAAACATGAAGCTGAACAAAAGCAGCACAACTCACCAGCTCAGGTCTAAGGCTGGCAACTGAGACCAGCCCATCCACTCAAAACACACCCCCACCCAATCAGAACACACCCACCATTCAAAACATACTCCCATCCAATCAGAACACATCTAATCCCCCACCCAATCAGAGCACACCTCCACCCACAGAACACACCCCCTCTGGCAGTTTAAAAAAGAGGAACAAACAGCCACTACCACATGCAGGATGACGGATGGGATTCCACGCGGGAAAAAACCCGAATGACCAAATATATATATATATATATATATATATATATTTCAAATGTTAACTATTTAGATTACCTTGCTAGGCCCCAAACATGGGGCAAATCTTTATTTCCTGTTTTCAGCCTATCTTGAAGGCTATCAAACAGGCAGTAGTCACACCGGACAATTCATATATTTGTGTAAATTACTAACAAAGAATTAAAGGGAAACTGAGATGCATTTCTGACTCCTTAGTCGTCATCAGTCAGCTATACCCTTCTGAGATTCGAACCTGGGCTGATTGCATACAAGGCAGTGTAGGCTTAGAGGCAAATAACACTGCCTTGTATGCAATCAGCCCAGGTTCGAATCTCAGAAGGGTATAGCTGACTGATGACGACTAAGGAGTCAGAAATGCATCTCAGTTTCCCTTTAATTCTTTGTTAGTAATTTACACACACACACACACACACACACACACACACACACATATATATATATATATATATATATATATATATATATGTATATATGTATATATGTATATATGTATATATGTATATATGTATATATGTATGTATGTATGTATGTATATATATATATATATATATATATATATATATATATATATATATATATATATATATATATATATATATATATATATATATATATATATATATATATATATATATATATATATATATATATATATATATATATATATATATATATATATATATATATATATATATATATATATATATATATATATATATATATATATATATATATATATATATATATATATATATATATATCCTCTCTAACATAAGATGTGTCTGTTATATTTTAAGATAATTTGTAATTTTAGTTATTCCTTTAACATTGTTTCCAGAATTATGCCAAATAGAGTAATTTCATCAATAATTACTTGGCAATAATCACTTAGTACACTGACTTATATAAAAGTGGATACCCTAACTTACAGTCTAAATGTTGGAGATGTGGTAGTTTAGAAGCCACCTATTTTCATATGTGGTGGACTTGTAGAAATATAAAAGCTTTTTGGATTAAAATTTGGTGGAACATTCAAAAGATTTTTAAGAGAAAGATAAAGTTTTCTCCGCAATTGTTTTTATTGGGTATAGATTGTGATGTTAAAGAAACCAATTTGATGTTGAATATGATAAGAGCAGCACGGTTACTGGTGGGACAATATTGGAAGAAGGATAGTTTGCCTACTATAGAAGAATGGGTGTTTAAAGTTTCGAATCTTGCAGAAATGTCTAAGATTTCTGCTTACTTGAAAGATCATTCACAGGAAAGATATATTTCAGTTTGGAGGAGATGGATAGATTATATTCAGAATAAATATGGGACTAAAAAGTTCCATTTAGCTTATGAGTAGATTTTAGAGGGATATTGTTATTGATCTTAGTGTTGGTACTTTGTATGTATTTATGTTAAAGGGGAGTTAAAGCACATTATGAATTTGGTTAATTGTATATTATGCATAATTTTTATTTAGAATATGATTATTATAACTATAATCCTGTATTTAGCTCTGGGAAGTGGGGGGGAAGTGGGGGGGTTTGGGGTGGGGGGGATTTGGGGATATATTGTAAAATATTGTTTTTGTAAAACTCTTTAATAAAAAAAATAATTACTTGGCAATAATCACTTAGTACACTGACTTATATAAAAGTGGATATAGAAAAGATTTACCTAGAGATTTCACAATTGGCTGCAAGGTAGACTGCATTTTCTAGTCAATAGCAGATAAATGCCAGGTAAAATAGTATTTAAAATAATTTCATTTAAATTTAACAGAAGACTTTTTATTTAAGGATATGGTTTTTCAACTAACATAATCCTTCATACTCAAGTATATTACATCACAACATTGTTTATTATGTGATTTTTTTACAATACAAACAAAAATACAGAAATGCAATATATGAATACAGCTAAATGTAAAATGTTGACTTTTCTCAAAAGGCTATGATTCTCATTTCTAGAAGACTGACTTCACACAGGCAGAAACGGGTTGGTAGTTAAACCACACTGTTTTCTAGAAATGACCTATAAATGCATTTTCCTGCTACTTACCATAAAAATGTAAAAGAAGAATTAAAGGAAAGGTTTTGTTCACTGGTCCCTATCACATGAAAGAAACTACATTCTATTTAGCAGGGCCAATATATGGTAATATATCTAAATTATATGTTATTACAAAAATGAAGCAGTAGTGAAATTAATTGGACTAAAGGGATTATTAATGAGGATAGCATAAATTTAATGAATTAAAAAAAGGATTGTTATAAAAAGCTTTTAGGTGCCCCATAAGCCTATATGTTTGTCTTTCCATGTCTACTTTTAAAAACAATGGAAGTGTCAAAAATAGTGTCAACTGTGTTAGACTAAATTACATTATAATATATGATACACTGAATTGAACTTTTAATACTAGAAGCATAGTTCATATTATATTATGGCAATGTATCTTTCCTTCCAAAGTCCTTCTATATTGGAATATTCTAAAATCAAATCAAACCACTAGAATATGATTGTACAACTGTAAAATGTTTTTACATTAAAATGATTTGTTCTTTTTTTGTATTTTGTTTAAAGAAACAGTACTTAGAACTGTTTTTCTAAGTTTACAACATCCCAAAAAATTCAAGGCATTCTCAACTGTTATCAAAATCAACACAAACATTTGTCATTCTGTTAAATCCAAACATATGGATACAATTGGTGGAGGATTGGTCAAACAGATCCAAGACACACTGATGTTCAAGGCTGGAATATTGGCAATTAATACATAACTGGTGGTTTGTAAATACATTTAAAATATCTTCCCTTTCTTTTTGTTTTTTTCCAAAGTTCTGGAGGGGGAAAAATCAGACAGATATAGTTAGACACAGCATATATCATAATCACTGTTCTCTTCATATTATTATGACAAATTATATCTAATCAAACTCATTCCTTTACCCTTCCTTCTCACATGAGATTTTTAGATTGTTATGAAACCAGACATTATTGTGCTAACATATTAACATCATGCAATAGAATACACTTTTATTTAAATCTTTAGTACATTATTGATACTTCTGTACAAAATGGAACCTAGAATTGCAATGGCTAAAACACCAAATTCAATCAACATGGAGACTATGTACCTATTTTATAAAAACAACATGGGAAACTAGCTCAATCTGTATAAAGCTTTACTATAATTATTAAAAGCACATCCAAAACATCATGAAATGCTAACTTTTATCAGTACTGAACATTTAGTAAATATCATGTGTGATGTGATACAGTTTTCCCTGCTAGTTTATAAAGGTACAGACTGTTAAGAATAATAGTTATAAGATAAAAAAGGATGACCATGAATTATATAAATAAGATAGCAAGGAAACATAAAAAGCTATATATGGATAGGTTAAAAATCTTGAATTAGGGAGACAAGTCTGAAGAAAGAATATGTGAGAGCTTCCAGTTTGTGCGTGTGATGCTGGCGGACATACCGGGAGAAGCTCTCTCCCTGCCGTCCGGTCTTTCCTCCTCGGAGGACCCTGCAAAGGGTTAAAAGTCGCCCTGGAGGGGCGACCACCATAAGGAGGCTATCTCTTTGCGATTGCGGAAGGGCGGCAGCCCTCCGTTTGATCTGGAGTTACTCCTCTGTCCCGTTCCCTGCCAAAAGCCAAAATCACTATCAAGCACAATGAAGCAATCTGGAGGATTTGGGTGAGACCTTACCCTTCTTACTTCCCTAATTACTTTCCTGTGGGACTTTCTTGAAAATCTTTTCCCCCCTTCTTGAAAATTCGGCGACTGCTTACTTGGGGATTTACAACCTTAAAGCCTCAAAAGAAATCAAATGACTAAGCTAAATAACTAAGCAACTTTATCTGTACCTCTAAAATTTTTGGGCCACTAAAAAGTTTTTATTGTCTGTTTTTACGGGGACCTACTACCCTATTTACTACTAAAAATGAATTAATTGGATAAAAGACTTATATTACTCTGTAAAAGGATTGTAGATGCTATTAAGGACATCCTGTGGTGAAACCTGGTATAGCAAGTAAACCTTTTTTTTACTCTGAGACCTGGCTCTAACAGATTTGTCCTTGACATTATCTTTAAAGATAAAAATTGGGAACACCTGGCACGGAAAACAACCTTTAGGAATAGTGGAGGTGGACATTTATTGACTTTTATTAAAATAGCCTCCACTAAAGGCCTATCTGTAAAATATTAAAGAAATGGAAGAATATATCCCACCACTTGACTATAAACTCATACTTGATACAATTTTGGCAATGACTGCAGAAATAAAAGCCAGACTTAAAGACAAATTTGATAGCACAAACTCACCAAATGAGACTCTTACTTCAACTGATGAACTGACAATCCAAAAACGAACAGAGGATGAGGAACTTAACCATAAAACAGGGGACTTTAAAGTACAACAAGTACAATTTACTGAGAGCCTTGAAGCCCAAACTTTGATTTCAACTATAAAACCTACAATTCAACAAGCAACAGAAGCTGAAGAAAGCAATACTAAGATGGAGGATGCCAAAGGCCTTCAAATACAGTATACCAAAACTTCAACCAACCAAACAATAATTACAACACCAGACATGACCTCTTACCTAAGCCAGATGGATTTGAAAGAAGAAGACCAGAGTGAACTAAGAACAACTGCACCACGCCAAACATGGAGATTGGATTTACTGGAACGAAAATTTAATGACTACAAAGGGGTCACTCTCTATGAAAAATTGATAACTGGATGGTCTCCCCGGATTCAAACAATGTGCGTAGGAAGAAAGGGAGACACATTTGAGAAGCTAAAGGCAATGATATGGAAGGCTGCCTGGCACAAAAAGAAAGCTAGAATTAGATTTAAATGAATTTTTCCTCTTTTTCAGTTGTAAGTGTTAGGACTTGCAATAATAAAGCTTAAATTTTTCTCTCAACTGTTAAAAGATATAAACTGAGTCTATATTTAGGATCCAGATTTTTAAGGGAATGAAAATTAGCTATAAATAATAAAACATACTTTCTTAACTACAGATGAATTGTAAGCATGACAAATAGCATATGTATGTATTTCAGATATGATAATTGCTATATAATGAAATAGGTTAGCTATCAGAACATAACTTTGAATTATATTATAGAATTTGCAATGATCTAATAAAAGATATTATTTTAAAAATGGATGAACTACTAAGATGTTAAATAATAGAATATATTTGTTATAATGATAGAGCTAAAAAAAAATTCTTAATGGGCTAAGGGGAATCTTTAAAAGATACACATTGATTTTATACTTAACTTTTAGACCTTTAAAGGAAAGGAAAGTTAGCTATTAGAATTACTTACAGGTGAAACTCGAAAAATTAGAATATCGTGCAAAAGTTCATTTATTTCAGTAATGCAACTTAAAAGGGGAAACTAATATATGAGATAGACTCATTACATGCAAAGTAAGATAGTTCAAGCCGTGATTTGTCATAATTGTGATGATTATGGTGTACAGCTCATGAAAACCTCAAATCCACAATCTCAGAAAATTAGAATATTACATGCAATCAATAAAACAAGGAGTGTACATAGAAAAATATCGGACCTGTGAAAAGTATAAGTATGCATATATACTCAGTACTTGGTTTGGGCCCCTTTTGCAGCAATTACTGCCTCAATGCAGCGTGGCATGGAAGCTATCAGCCTGTGGCACTGCTGAGGTGTTATGGAAGACCAGAATGCTTCAATAGCGGCCTTCAGCTCTTCTGCATTGTTCGGTCTCATGTCTCTCATCTTTCTCTTGGCAATGCCCCATAGATTCTCTATGGGGTTCAGGTCAGGCGAGTTTGCTGGCCAATCAAGCACAAGTAATCCCACGGTCATTGAACCAGCTTTTGGTGCTTTTGGCAGTGTGGGCAGGTGCCAAGTCCTGCTGGAAAATGAAGTCAGCATCCCCATAAAGCTCGTCTGCGGAAGGAAGCATGAAGTGCTCCAAAATCTCCTGGTAGACGGCTGCGTTGACCCTGGACTTAATGAAGCACAGTGGACCAACACCAGCAGATGACATGGCTCCCCAAATCAACACAGACTGTGGAAACTTCACACTGGACTTCAAGCATCTTGCAGTGTGTGCCTCTCCATTCTTCCTCCAGACTCTAGGTCCTTGGTTTCCAAATGAGATGCAAAAGTTGCTCTCATCAGAAAAGAGGACTTTGGACCACTGAGCAACAGACCAGGTCATCTGCTGGTGTTGGTCCACTGTGCTTCATTAAGTCCAGGGTCAACGCAGCCGTCTACCAGGAGATTTTGGAGCACTTCATGCTTCCTTCCACAGACGAGCTTTATATATTAGTTTCTATCTCATATCTTAGTTTCCCCTTTTAAGTTGCATTACTGAAATAAATGAACTTTTGCACGATATTCTAATTTTTCGAGTTTCACCTGTATATTACAGAATTTGGAAGGATACAACAAAAGATATTTTCTCAATAATTAGTGAACTATTAAGATGTTAAATAGAATAAATTTTCATAACATAAGAATGCACTGAAATAAACAATATATGTATTTTAGACAGGATAATTACTATATAATGAAATGGGGAAATGTGGGCTACCTGAAAATTAAGTTTTCTTTTATATATTATAGGCTAGTTCGGAATATCTTATTCCAATTAGGTAAAAGGTAAAAACAGGACATGGATATGTATATGTGAAAATATATTGAAAATAGTTTTAATTGATTGTGTTATAATTAGAAATGTGTTATTTTGATTAATTTGACTATGCTATCATAACTAAGGGAATTGGAGAGGGAATTCTTGTTGATGTAACTTGACTTATCTACAAATGACTTTACTATTGTCTACTTTTAACTACCCAACCACTGTATTGCTTCATAAATACCTGGATGTAAAACTAAAAAATCAATAAAACTTGTATTAAAGAAAAGAAAGAATATGTGAGAAGATATGGCTTACTAGAAAAGGGGTGGCAATTTCAGGCATATATAAGAAAAAAGATAGAATTTGAAATGTGAATGAAAAGAGAATGAGAGAAGACGGAGTTTTTAATCAGGAAAAAATCCATCTTTGTTAAGAGTAGTTTTAATCAGATAACTTTATTATTTTTTAAGCAAGTTCAAATATATCTACTTCATGAGAGGGTGCAAATATGTTTTAAAAAAAGCACACTTGAATTATGGCCCACATGTATACAATCCTGTGTGTGCCAGCCAAAATAAGCACAGACAATTCTTAAGATACATTCCAAGTTTTGGTCAGGCAATTTTGGTCTATGCAAATAGGACTGTAAGCATGTAGAACAAGACACTGCTCTGTGGAATAGATGCTATTTGTATAATTCAAAATCACACCATCAGAAAGACCCAGAAAAGTACCTTGAAGAATTCTGTTGTTCCAAAATGCGTTGTTGACCTTCCCAGATTGCCTTTTCATCTTCAAATTGGTGCCGTTTTTCCTCCAGTTCTTTGTGTTGGGCCTCCAAATTCTTTTTCATTTGCTCATGACGTCGCTGGAGCTAAGGGAAAAAACATATTTTTATGTATGTATGTATGTATTTAACTTTTACGCTATCCATCTCCCCCGCAAGGTGACTCTGGGTGACTTAAAAACAAGAAAAAATCATTAAAATATTAAAACATTAAAAACTACACAGATTAGAATGTTGTAAAAACTGTTCTAAAACCAAAACTAAGCAAGCTATGAGATGGATGGGACAGGGATGAGGTCTTCTTATCCTGTCAGCCACCTCCAGTGATGAGTGCCCCCCTCAGGGCACCTGGCCAATCAGCAAAGCCAGGTTTTAATAACCTTCTGGAAAGCCAAATGGGAGGGGGCAGTTCTCACCTCCGTGGTTAGAATGTTCCATAGGGAAGGGGCCACAGTGGAAAAGGCTCTTCTCCTTGACCCTGCCTGTTTCAATTCCTTAGCAGACAGAATCCGTAGTAGGCCTCTTCCATGGCACAAGTGGGATGGGCTTGTCCCATTGGGGACAGATGGCTCCTCATACACCTTGGACCCATTCCATGTAGGGCTTTAAAGGTAACAACCTATGCCTTGAATTGGATCTGGAAGCAAACTGGTAACCAATGCAGCTTGAGCATTAATGGTGTTATATGCTCAGCCCTAGGAACTCCAAGTACTGTGCACACCACTGCATTCTGTATCAGCTGCAGCTTCTGAATACACTTCAAGAGTAGCTCCATGTATGAATGCATTGTAGTAATCCATCTGAGAGATAACTAGAGCATGAGTGACCATGCGCAGGGCTTCAGGGTCTAGGTAAGGGCACAACTGGTACACAATGTGAAGTTGCCCAAAGGCCCTCCTAGCCACGGCTGCCACCTGCTCTTTGAGCAGGAGTTGTGAGTCCAGGAGAACCCCCAAGTTGCACACTGGATCTGTCTGGGGTATGCAAACTCATCCAGAGTTAATGATGATAAACAACTGGATCCAGTGGTCCCTTGCATCCACAGACACTCCGTTTTGCCTGTGTTCAGTTGAATATGGTTATTCATTTTTGCTTAAGAACGCACTTACTGCAATTTTTAAAATTTTATTACTTTATAGCTTACTTTTCAACAATATGACATGCACCTAAATTTAAGATGACCTCCCTGCTCCCCCAAAGAAACAGAAAAACTGTATAGATTGCCTCATTTACTATATTCTCAGTAAGTTGGGACAGATCCATACTCCACCACAAAAATATTATTTTGAATTGTTGTTCTGCAACAATTGGGGGTGTGGCTTCCCTCCGTGGTGACCAAGTGGGAGGGGCCTGAGTGACCAAGTGGGAGGGGCCTGGCTGAGGGCTCTCATCAGCAAGATCTTCAACCCCCTCAGCAAGGTCTTCAACACCCCCCTCCTCCTCCTCTGAGTCGTCCTACCCAACTGCCGAACCCACAGGCTGACCCTGAATCACAACAGTATCCCAGTATTGCTTTTCCTACTCTTTTATTGACTATGAAGGCTACTCCATTTCTTCTGAGGGATTCTTGCCCGCAGTAGTATACCTGATGGTTATCTGAATTAAATTCACCCATTCCTGTCCATTTTAGTTCGCTGATTCCTAAGATGTCGATGTTCAGTCTTGTCATCTCTTGTTTGACCACGTCCAGCTTTTCTTGATTCATGGATCTTACATTCCAGGTTCCTATGGAGAAAAAATCTTTACAGCATCGGACTTTCCTTTCACCACCAGATACATCCACAGCTGAGCGTCCTTTCGGCTTTGGCCCAGTCACTTCATTCTTTCTGGCGCTACTAGTACTAGCCCTCTGCTCTTCCCCAGTAGCATATTGGATGCCTTCTGACCTGAGGGGCTCATCTTCCAGCGTCATATCTTTTTTCCTTTTGGTACTGTCCATGGGGTTTTCATGGCAAAGATACTGGAGTGGGTTGCCATTTCCTTCTCCAGTGGATCACGTTTTTTCAGAACTCTCTGCTATGACCTGTCCATCTTGGGTGGCCCTGCACAGCATAGCTCATAGCTTCATTGAATTACGCAAGCCCCTTCGCCACGACAAGGCAGTAATTCATGAAGGGGAGTGACTCTATAGATTGTTTCAAATATAAGATTATAGTCAAGCAAGATTTGTGGCTGATCGTTCTCCATTTTGTAGTAATTATAAATAGTCCTTAGTGGAGGCTATTTTTCAAAAAAAAATCAGTAAGTGTCCACCTCCACAAGTCTAAGCCAAATTCATCTCCAGCTGTTTCAGGTTTTTATCTTAATGCCAAGTTCGGTCCAAAATGTAAGCAAGCTTGTTTGCCAGGGGTATTCACTTGCTGTAACAGATTTTTCTTTTTTGTCTCCTTTTTTAGATTGATAGGTAGAATAGTCCATTTCTATTAATATAGGAATTTTGGGCCAAAGGTAGAAAGGCAGTAAGTCCAATTATTCAGTATCATGTAGTTCAAGGCTTTTTCTTTTCTCTCCCAATGTAGACAAAGGCCGCTATTAAGGAGGGTGGGGGAAAAAAACCCTTCCCTCTCTCCTTGCAAGGGGAAACAAATTTGGAAAGCTTTGACAGGAAGAGTAGTCAATTAGGAAAAGAAGAAGGCAATTCTCACCCAGTTTTCAAGTGTTTTCAAGTGCTGTGTTGTGATTTTGGCTTTGGCAGGAGACGTCTAAACGATGGGCCATGGGAGTGGCCGATCCTTTCTTCTTTGGTTCGGAGAGTAGCTCCAAGCTGACGGGAGGGCCGCCGCCCTTCTACCGCCGACTGGAGAGACCTCTTCCCCGCTCGTCGCCCCTCCAGGGCGACTTTTGACCCCCTTACAGTGGCCCCCCGATGAAGAAATCCAGGCGTGAGGAACGATTCCATTGCGCGTCTGGCTGTGCCGGGATCTGGAACCAGAAGCCCAGGTCAGACGTTTCTTGTAGTTGGCACACATCTCAGGAGGGATTTTGTCCCACTCCTCACTGCAAATCCTCTCAAAGTCATTAAGGTTTCGATGCTGACTTTTGGCACCTCAAACCTTCAGCTCCCTCCACAGGTTTTCTATGGGATTATGGTCTGGAGACTGGCTACGCCACTCCAGAACCTTAATGTGCTTCTTCTTGAGCCACTCCTTTGTTTCCTTGGCCATGTGTTTTAGGTCACTGCCATGCTAGAATACCCATCCACGACCCATTTTCAATGCCCTGGCTGAGGGAAGAAGGTTCTCACCCAAGATTTGATGGTACATGGCCCCGTCCATCATCCCTTTGATGTCCTGTCCCCTTAGCAGAAAAACACCCCAAAGCATAATGTTTCCACCTCCATGTTTGACGGTGGAGATGGTGTTCTTGGGGTCATAGGCAGCATTCCTCCTCCTCCTCCAAACACAGCAAGTTGAGCTGATGCAAAAGAGCTCTATTTTGGTCTCATCTGACCACAACACCTTCACCCAGTTCTCCTCTGAATCATTCAGATGTTCATTGGCAAACTTCAGACGGGCCTGTACATGTGCTTTCTTGAGCAGGGGGACCTTGCAGGCACTGCAGAATTTCAGTCCTTCACAGCGTAGTGTGTTACCAATTGTTTTCTGGGTGACTATGGTCCCAGCTGCCTTGAGATCTTGACAAGATCCTCCCGTGTAGTTCTGGGCTGATTCCTCATCGTTCTCATGATCACTGAAACTCCACGAGGTGAGATCTTGTATGGAGCCCAAGACCAAGGGAGATTGACAGTTATTTTGTGTTTCTTCCATTTCCGAATAATCGCACCAACTGTTGTCACCTTGTCACCAAGCTGCTTGGCGATAGTCTTGTACCCCATTCCAGCCTTTTGTAGGTCTACAATTTTGTCCCACTCTAATGGCAGAAAGTGAAGAAGAACTAAAGAGCCTCTTGTTGCGGGTGAAGAAGGAGAGTGCAAAACTTGGGTTGAAACTTAACATTAAGAAAACCAAGATCATGGCATCCGGCCCTCTCAATTCCTGGCAAATAGATGGGGAAGAAATGGAGGTAGTGACAGATTTTATTTTCCTGGGCTCCAAGATCACCGCAGATGGGGACTGTAGCCAAGAAATTAAAAGACGCTTGCTCCTGGGGAGGAAAGCCATGGCAAATCTAGACAGCACACTAAAAAGCAGAGACATCACCCTGTCAACAAAAGTGCGTATAGTCAAGGCTATGGTCTTCCCAGTTGCAATGTATGGCAGTGAAAGTTGGACCATAAGAAAGGCTGAGCGCCAAAGAATTGAGGCCTTTGAACTCTGGTGCTGGAGAAGACTCCTGCGAGTCCCTTGGACTGCAAGGCGATCAAACCGGTCAGTCCTAGAGGAGATCAATCCTGACTGCTCTTTAGAAGGCCAGATCCTGAAGCTAAAACTCAAATACTTTGGCCACCTAATGAGAAGGAAGGACTCACTGGAGAAGAGCCTAATGCTGGGAAAGATTGAGGGCAATAGAAGAAGGGGACGACAGAGAATGAGGTGGCTGGATGGAGTCACTGAAGCAGTAGGCATGAGCTTAAATGGACTCCAGAAGATGGTAGAGGACAGGAAGGCCTGGAGGAATGTTGTCCATAGGGTCGCGATGGGTCGGACACGACTTCGCAGCTAACAACAACAACAACAATTTTGTCCCTGACATCCTTGGACAGCTCTTTGGTCTTGGCCATGGTGGAGAGTTTGGAATCTGATTGATTGATAGCATCTGTGGACAGGTGTCTTTTATACAGGTAACAAGTTGAAATTAGGAGCACTCCCTCTCAGCTCGTTACCTGTATAGAAGACACCTGGGAGCCAGAACTCTTGCTGATTGATAGGGGATCAAATACTTATTTCACTCATTGAAATGCAAATCAATTTATAACTTTTTTGAAATGCATTTTTCTGGATTTTTTTTCTTGTTATTCTCTCACTGTTAAAATAAACCTATAATGAAAATTATAGACTGATCATTCTTTGTCAGTGGGCAAACATACAAAATCAGCAGGCAATCAAATATTTTTTTCCCCTCACTGTATGTGCGTTTAGTATCTCAAACCTAAGGTAGTCTAGAAAATATGCACGTACTCCCGAACATCCTTTCAGTGATATAGTATAATAACATTTTTAAAATGGCACTCAAAGAATGCGACCACTTTAAATGATATTTCTCAAAATTCTCTTTTTACACCCTTCCTACCCTCATTCAAATTATGGGAAAGGGTCACCTGTCTCCATTTCTTTCCTTCACTCTAAGCTTACCTGCTGAGGTGTGACAGCAAGCAATTTCTTTCTGCACTCCTGAGGATTAAAATGCTCAACTGATATAATTGATCTAATTCCACACCTTAACAATCTTTTCTTTCAACTGCCCCCAACGTTGCTGCTGTGGGACACTGATACACACTCCCTTATACATGACATCTCACATACAGAATATTACCAAGTTATGGGATTTTTTTTTCTCCCCAAGATAAGCAAAGGTGAGGGTCAGGGCTGAGGATATGTATGGGCAGCATTTTCTAAAAACATAGTGGCTCAGCTTGATTGAAAATCCTTCATTTTGCTATAGGGCTGGTATCTTAAGTTTTCTATTTTTCTTAATGGAAGTATTCGCAGGAAAATATTCAGTATGATAAATATTTAAGAGGGAGTAGTGTCATCAAATTTAACAGTCCAAAAAGGGTCTGGGGCAGTATTTTAAAAGGATAAAACAGCTAGCAAATAAAGTATACAGGTAGTCCTCGATTTACAACCATTTGTTCAGTGACCATTCAAAATTACAACAGCACTGAAAAAAGTGAGCTATGACCAGAAGAAATGTGCAGGGAAACAAAGAAGTTCGTGGAACTTTTGAGGCTTTCCCTCCTTATGGAGGGTGTCAATGATGGTTTTCTGCACAACTGTCAGGTCAGCAGTCTTCCCCATGATTATGATTCCTACTGAACCAGACTGAGAGACCATTTAAAGGCTCAGGAACCCTTTGCAGGTGTTATGGCTTAATTAGCTGATTAGAGTGGGACACTTTGAGCCTAGAATATGGCACCTTTTCACAATATTCTAATTTTCTGAGATTGTGGATTTGGGGTTTTCATGAGCTGTAAGCCATAATCATCACAATTATGACAAATCACGGCTTGAACTATCTTGCTTTGCATGTAATGAGCCTATCTCATATATTAGTTTCCCCTTTTAAGTTGCATTACTGAAATAAATGAACTTTTGCACGGTATTCTAATTTTTCGAGTTTCACCTGTACATTTTGTACATTTTCAGTAATATGCATGTTTTCATATACATGTTTCCTTTACATGTATGCATGTTATTTATATAACAGTTAAGGAACTGTCAATATGCACAATCTCCCATTTCCACAGAAATAATGAAAGGTAAATATCTATGGAGATTCTAGTCAACCAGGTCATGGTTGTCACAAATGTGCTGTCAGACCCTCAATGAATTTAATCCATTTCATTTAGTTCATTTCACTTGCGTGTGCATTTCATTTTCGGGTACTACCATTGTGTTGGGACAGTGGGGGGGGGGAGATTCTGTGGGCTCTGAGATGTATTTCCTTTGCTTTGATCTATCTACTTTGAAGTGACCTTCTCTGGGTGTGAAAGGTGGGAGCAATGTGCCTGCAGCTATCTGCCTTATTGCCATTCAGATGAGACAGGACCACAGAGGAACTGAAACCTTGAGAACTGCATTTTATCGCTCTGGTTCCCATAAAAACTTCACACCTATGGATTGGCTAAAATCAAACCTGATGGTTGGACACTGGGGAGGGGTTTGAACAGGCAGTTTTAATGTGACATTTTGCATGGGAAGACTTTAGATCTTGCCTTGCTCTACTACTATCACTAACTCTCAATAAAATTTCCTGTTAAAACAATGCCAGTTTCAAGAGTTCTGCTTTCTTGGGAGCACTAGTTGAGGCAGGTCCTTACAAGTGCTTTTTCAGGGCACAACATAGAAGAACAAACCCATCAGGACAAGATTCAGCAGTCCATCTGCATTTGAAAGACAAAGGTCACTCTTTGAAGACAGCAAATCCACAGAGAGGACCACTGGTTTGAAAGAGGGGTCAAAGACACCATCTACATTAAGACTGAACAGCCCTCTCTCAACAGATGGGGAGGGATACGACACCACCTATCTCCTGTTTACAATACAGTCCTTTCAGCAGTTCCAAGAAGGTCCCACACCCATTTACACTATTCAGGTGACCCTGAGGGCACAAATAAACCTCCAAGTGGCCTCAACAACTCTCAGAAAGAGGGCTAATGACCACATGACTGCAAGGAATATAAATCCTTCCATTCTCCACCATTCAATCAGAACTGAAGAAGCTTCTTGGATGAGAAGCAAAATGTCTTCAAGGAAAAAAAAGTCCAGTTGCCTTTTGAAAAAGCACCTTAGGGACAATGAAAGGTAAAAATATCATTACTTAGCCTAAAAACAAAAAAACCACAGTACATGATATTATATATACCTGAAAAGAAGGAAAGATTTTTCCCCAAATAATTACCTATGACTGGATGATAAGGGTTGTCTAATGATGCTATTGCTTCAGGGTGGAAGGGGACGAGCATGCTAACTGTACTCTTTTCCTGCTGCCCTTCTTTTGTATAGGATGGGATTCTGCAATAGATGGCTTCTACTGTCCTTGGGATTTTCCTTGTGAATGGAGTCTCAGAAAAATGAGGATCTTCAACTGATGAAGCAACCCTAGTCATGTGAATGTGGTGGAGAATGAGAGGTGCAAAGTAACATGCTGACTGAACCGGATTAGGTGCTATAGCAGTGAGAGATAGCAGCCCCCACCAAAAAAAATCTGAAATTCAGTTTAGCACACTAATTTTCCATTTTATACTTCTAGAATCATCACCCACTTCCACCAAAATAGACTGTTTCTTGAAAACCCATGCTGTACAACCTCTGTGCCTTGCTCCTTGGAAAAATGACAAACCATCTGTATTGTAAGAGGTCATAGGATAGAGAAATCTTGCCTGTATTTGTCAGAGACATCCTGCATATACAGGTGAAACTCGAAAAATTAGAATATCGTGAAAAAGTTCATTTATTTCAGTAATGCAACTTAAAAGGGGAAACTAATATATGAGATAGACTCATTACATGCAAAGCAAGATAGTTCAAGCCGTGATTTGTCATAATTGTGATGATTATGGCGTACAGCTCATGAAAACCCCAAATCCACAATCTCAGAAAATTAGAATATTACATGCAATCAATAAAACAAGGAGTGTACATAGAACAATATCGGACCTCTGAAAAGTATAAGCATGCATATGTAGTTGAAGTAGAAAAAATTGACAGAGACCAGGCCAAGCTCTTCAATGTAGGAAGTTTATTTGCGCAGGTTCAAACTGCACTCAGCATGAAAGAGTCTGAACCCCGAAAGGTCCAAAGCAGCATACATTTATACAGTTACATTCATCTTCATATTCATACGTCATAGTATAGGCGTTACATAGGGAGGAATAATATATGGTAATGTAGATAACTGTTCTGTACCAGCCTGCTACCGGCCCTGCAGAAAAGGCAACCCCTTTACAAACGGCAAGAGGCTGGAATTACGTCTGCCAAATTTATTACTACAAAAACAAACAAGACACGAACCAAGATACAGGAGCTTTGAAACACTATCCGAGCGGTTGCTTTCAGCAAACCAGCCCTCCCCACACATTCCCCTTATAAAGAGTTCAGGGTGTGGCTTCTCTCTGCCTCCTTCCGAGAAGCCCCATTGCCTTCCTCTGTTTACTCCTACTTGACTGCCTCCTGCGTCGGGCGTCCTTGAACAGGGCCAGCTGTGGGTCATCTTCATCCACACTGTCAGGCTCACAGAGCTGGGTCTCCATGGTGACCAAGTGGGAGGGGCCTGCCTGAGGGCTATCATCAGCAAGATCTTCAACCCCCTCAGCAAGGTCTTCAACACCCCCCTCCTCCTCTGAGTCGTCCGACCCAACTGCCGAACCCACAGGCTGACCCTGAATCACAACAATAACATCATATGGAGAAGTGAAATATGCTTAGTGTGGATAAACAACAGAAAAAGGAGTTTTCAGCAAAAAGAGTTTACATGTGATATATGGTTGCCTCAGAGGAAGACAACACGATGCATATGTCTGGGTCAAGATAAAAATACTAATGGCTGAGCACAGTTGTTGGCTGACAAGGAGAGGGAAGTAGGACATGGGTCAGAGGCTTAGGCCTTAAGAGCTCTGCTGTAGCCTGAACCAAAGTTTCATACCTTCAGGCCTTCTGTCCAATCTTTGGGTAAAAATGTTACACCTGAGTTGGTACCTTAGTTTGCACTACCTCATATTCCCCCCCTTTGTGGCCCTTCTGAATCTACCAGGAGGGCCACATATTCGCCACCCTGTTTGTCAAGCTGTTCCTTGTGAAAGTCCCACATCACCATTACCTGTGCGATGGCCCTTCGTTCTGCTAATAAGGACAATCTATTGGAAATTGCTTTAATAAAGATAGGCAAAATACAAGGAATCAACACACATCCTGCAGCTATCAGTCCTATGCAAGCCACAATTGCTTGTAACCCTGGAAGTTTGGGAAACCATCCACTGAAAATCTTTTGGAAATTAAAACCCTTCCAGGTTTGATCTGCATTGTGTGTTAGTTGCCTCATTTCAGAGGTTAATTGTTTGATTATTTGTCCAATTTTATCAATTTGAAGACAATAATTTGAAAGATTGAAGTTTCCACACACTCCACCTTCTTTTGCTAATAGGTAATCCAAAGCCAATCAGTTTTGATAGACAGCTGTCCGGATTTTATCAGTAGTTTCAGCTAACAAGTTTAAGGCATTATCTAGGTCTGCAACCCGCGGCTCCGGAGCCGCATGCGGCTCTTTCAGCCGTCTCCTGCAGCTCCCAGTCCTCTGCCATGTGCAGTCCAAAAAAAAGAGTGGGACTAAAAAAGTTTAACCAATCAATTCAAATAGGTGCATATCTCGCCTTGGCTCCACTCTTCAGTCAAACCCTGTTCTGCACATGCACGCATGTACACACATGCGCACACATTTTTTGCGGCTCCCAGTTTTTCCTTTTGTGAGGGAACCGGTTCCGAGTGGCTCTTTCACTGTTTCAGGTTGCTGACCCCTGATCTAGGCATTGCCCTGCCAAATCCACAACAGCCTGCAGCCTAATTATTGGTGTTCTGTAACCATCCTCCGATAGATACAAAACACAAGTTCTAGGCCTCACTGAGGGATCATTTTTATGCATTCATATCCTGAAAATACTGGGATACTACACTCCAAAATTAGAGGAGGGGGTGTTCCATTGTATGGGGCTTTTGCACACATTCCCTTTCTGTACACATAACCCACATACTTACAAGCTTCAAAAGTGGCTGGTTGCCTGGCTTGACAAGCATCCTTAGCAATTCTATCAAACGCCTGTGGATACTGACAGGGATGTGGTAAACTGTAATTCCAATATTCAGGATTAAAACTAAGTGGATGATTTCCATTACAATTTCCAATGCCTACAAGAAATGATTGAACAATCTGAACTGTTTCCTTTCGCTTACTCCAAAGTCAATAATTGTAAATACAAACATTGTTACATGTGGTACAACACAATACACCCATAGCAGAAATAAACTTTTCTCCATTTTTCTCCCCTGCGTAGAAAGTCAGCTTCCAGAGTGACTTAGCAAGGGTTCTTCACTACTGTGTGTAGAAGAACCTATTGCCGGTAAGGTTCTAGCAGAGTAGCCTTTTAGTGAATATACTAAAGTTTCTTAAATAAGTCCAATTTCACTAACAAATCCTATATCATTTTCGTTTAAACATTAACTTTCTAGGAGCCACTGGATCTTTAAACATCACCCATTCAGGTTCATCTGCTGCTTTTACCCTTGTCCAGTGGATCCAAGATTTGGATCCTGCAATCATTACAGCAAGAGGAGAAAACATAATAACAACATACAGTCCTTTCCATCTGCCTTCTGATTGTTCCCGCTTCCAATGTTTCACCCAGACTTTGTCTCCAGGTTTAAAAGGAAACGTTAACTTTGTTTCTAATTTAGGAGGGGTTTGCTTAGTCACATAATTGCGAAGCTTTTCAACCTGCTTTATTTAGGTCTTGTACCATCTCCATGTTCCATACTCCCCCCTTCATTTTAACAGAGTGGGAGGACGGCTAAACATCAACTCAAACAGGGACAATCTGTATTGTCTTCATGGTGCACACCTCACAGAATACAGTGCTAAGAGCAAAACATCAGGCCACTTTTCCTTTAAAGTGCGATTTATTCGTTCCACCTTAACCCCCGCCTGCCGCATCAACTCTCCCAATGCAACTTTGTATCTATGTACAAAGGGACTATAGGTCAAGATTGAAAGCTCTTCTTTGTTCTCCTCCCCACTGAAAATGTTCAAAATCACCCCCCTTTGTAGCTGTATAAAGCAGAGCTGCAAACAGTACAAAATTAGGTATCCAGATTCTGCAAAAACTAGCCAGCCCCAAAAACCTCACAGCTGCCACCTGTTTACTGGCTCAGCAATGGCTAGAATCGCTTGCTTCCTTTCCTGTCCTAGGGCTCTCTGACCATGCTCAATATCGTATCCCAAATATCTTACTTTCTGCTGTACCAACTGTGCTTTCTTTTTGGACACCTGATAACCGCATTTTAATAACAGATGCAAAAGAGTTCTCGTATTATCCCAACACAATTCCTGTTTTGCCTGTAACCAATACATCATCTATGTACTATAAAACTATATCCCCAGGTTGTCGGGGTACATAATGCTGCAAGTCTTTTTCTAGGGCAGTACCAAATAAGGTGGGTGAATTCTTAAACCCCTGGGGAAGCCAAGTCCATGTGTATTGCCTCTTCTGATCTGACCCCAGGCTTTCCCACTCAAACGCAAACAATGGCTGACTAACCTTGTGGATTGGGATCATGAAAAAGACATCCTTTAAGTTATTACTGAGAATCACCTAGCAGTCGGCGGAATCAAGCTAAAATGGGAGTGTTCCAAGGTGACTGAACAGGCACCAAAATCCCTGCTTTAAGATATTTTTGAATGCTTTCATATATCGCAGCAGTGGCTTCATTAGAGCATGGGTGCTGACGAATATGAATTGGTGTCGCTAAAGGCTTCACCTCCATTAGGGAGGGGATCACCTGCTGCCAGCATCAACTTCCCTCCGCCCTGTGCGTTCCCACAGAGAGGGCCTCCTCAGGGTGCCACCGGTCAGAGAATGTCGTCTGGTGGCCCCAAGGGGGAGGTCCTTCTCTGTGGGCGCCCCGGATTTATGGAATCGGTTGCCCGTTGAGCTCCGGATGGCGCCCGACCTTCGCTCCTTCCGGCGCGATCTGAAGACTTATTTGTTCGAACAAGCCGGCCTGGCCTGATGGGGGATGGGTTGGGATTTTATTGTTGTTGTAAATATATTTACCTACTGTTTTAGCTTGGGCATTTTGTTTAATTCTTTTTAACTTTTGTAATTTTGTACTTTTATATGTTTGCCCTGTTCACCGCCCTGAGTCCTTCGGGAGAAGGGCGGTATACAAATAAAATTATTATTATTATTATCATTATTATTATTATTATTATTATTATTATTATTATTATTATTATTATTATTATTATTATTATTATTATTATGAGTTGCAAATCCGGGAGGGTTATTTTCTGCCCATATTCCTGCAACTTCAAATTCCCTCCATTTCTTCTCAGTGTTTCCCTAGTTACCATGAGTATCCACATTGCTTTATTCAACTTCCGTCTCCCATCTGGCAACATTCACTTCACACTTTCTTCTACTGCCTATTTTTCTCTCTTTCCATATTTCTTATTGTACATTCTTGTTCCTTCAACATTCTAAGACGTGTTTTAAGGCATACAGTGCACACGTTTGTGCTGACCCCATTAATAGCAGTAATGCATTTAATTCACAAGTGTGTGCAAACCAACTTAAAAGCAACTTTCCTGTTTCCTCCTTCTATTATCCATTCCTTCATTGCCCTTCTGTCACTCTGGCCCAACTTCTGTCTTTTTTTTTTTTACACGAGCCAACTGTTTTTTACACGAGCCAACTGTTAATAGCCCTTAGCTATTAATCAGTCCTCTACATTTCTCTTCTCCAAAAGTATTGAAGTCTCCATAAGCATATTCTCCTTTTCCCTTATTAACAACTTCAGCACTTGCTGAACGGCATAAAATCCACAGGTTAGTGCTGACCAAGGGAGGGAAATTCTCCCAACTTCCACCCACATTTTCTTCCTCCCCATCTACTATCACACCTTCATTATGTCCTGTTTTTTTGTCTTTTTGTTTTCCCAACTACTTTGCTATGAACAAGTGGTTACCTCTTTTCGTCTTTCTGATTCAAAATTGTTGTTGTTGTTAGTTGCAAAGTCGTGTCCGACCCATCGCGACCCTATGGACAACGTTCCTCCAGGCTTTCCTGTCCTCTACGATCTTCAGGAGTCCATTTAAAATTAACCACACTTAATAAAAAATGCTAACCACCAAGACTTCCTCAAACGTCAATTTTAGACAAAAATACTACTGGCTGCCTCTTTTTCCCACTTCTGGGTCAAAACCTCCTCCAAGCCATTTCTTTGACTACATTTACAAACAAATTACCTAGTGAAAAGCCAACAAAGGAGCGCTCACCAAACTCTGTTAAAGCTCCTTTTCTAACAGTTTTCAATACAATTTTTTTAATCAAACAGCATAACTCATATATATATAATCCCCAAAATTTTCTCAACTCCTTTGTTTTAAATAAGGGTTGAATTACAATTTCTTCAATTCTTTTAGGTATTATTTTCTATCAGTGTGTCCCACACACAGGCATAAAAACATTAAAAAATAAAATGACAACAACAAAAAGCAACTCCAGAAAAATAAATAAAATAAACAAGATTAATAAGATATTCTGAGTTACTGAAATAGTTTTGTATCAAATTCTAATACCAACTCTTCGCTCTTAATATAAATTTAGTCAAATTCCAATTTAATCAGATTCCATTCAGATGAAAACAAATTTCCATTAAGTAGGTTAAGACATTAAATTTCACATGCATCCCAGCTTCCTCAAACCAGAATTCTACACCAGAAAAAAATAGTTAAAAAGATTAGACCCCCCTTTTCCTTTCTGTCTCTCTCGCTCTTAAAGCAACACAATTAGCAAGGGTGAGGAGACAGAAAAAGAATTACACAAAAATCTCACCACTAACAAAATAGTTTTCTCTTCTTCACATACATTTCTATGAATTCTCTCACACATCTTCCATGAAACTTTTCATGCAAATGCTTATATTGTTTTTTCACTTTTTAATAAACAAACAAAAGAAATTCTGCAGTTTACTGCTTCTTTCACAGTCTGTGGTGGGGGTGAAACTCTCTCTCACCCACAGAGGATTAGCATATCCATACATTCACTTCCATTCAAACTGCTTGCATAAACAATTTCACATACAGATATTTCATTTCATACTTTCTTCTGACAAATCAATAACTGATATTATAATTACAAGGAGCTGTTCAGAAGCCAATGAGCTCCCTTGTTTGTTGGTTGTTGTTTCTTCTTTTTTTAATAATAAGGCCTTTTTATTTTATTATTAGACACAACACAGACACACAGACAAGACACTACCTCCACACTCCTCTAACAAAAATGGACTATATATTGTCTGGGATCCATCAGGCACATAAATTTCTTTTATTAACCTATATGGTTAGTACTTGACATAGCCAATTTTTAAAAACTTCGATATTTTGAACAAAATGCTCTAGTGCTTTTAATAGGATTTCTTGGTGAGTTCCTCGGGCTCCTATCCCTTGAACTTGATTAGTGTCATTATCAACATCTGCGGGTTGAACTGGACTCACCACTGGCTGCTGGACTGGAACCACTGGTGGTGGGACTTGAGGCACAGGGTGATACACAGGGACATGGGGGAGGGGCATTCAGGAATATAGAGAAACTCATGTTGGATCTGAGTCCCATTAAACAGACATGTTACTGGCGTCAGGACCTGTCTTCCCAATACTTGTCCTGACACCCCTTGGACCTGTATTTTATGTGGTCCAGGCGCAGATACTGGACTATTTACAACAGATCGCCCAGCTCCTGTGTCTACCAAAAACGTTGTCTGATGACCCCCAACACTCATTGTAACCAAGAGCTCAGGGGGGGTCTTCTCCAAACCTGGTCCCCGTCAGTCAGTCCAACTTTTTCCTGCCAATCCAATTCCTTCAATGTCACGCACACTGTCTCTTCCCCCTCCATTCCCTTGATTTCCTCTTGCCCCTCGTCCCCTGTAGGGGAACCTGGGAGGCATTATCCTAACAGACCTGCCTCACCCTAACCCAGGTCTTCCCCTCCAGCCTTGTCCTCGCATCCCTCACCTCGGGCATTTTCTTTCTTTTTGACTTTGTCCCTACACTTTTCTTGCTTCCTCCAATAATTCACTGGTATTCTTCCCCAAAGCACCTTCCAACCTCCGCAACTTCTTTCTAATATCATCATAACTTTGTGCTATGCACCTCTCATTCAACAGTCACACATTGTCAATCGATCTTCGCAAAAACCCTTCTGGACTTTCATCTGCTCCCTGAGTCAGTCAGTTTGTCTTAAGGGAGCCAAAAACTCACGCTTTGCAGCTGCTGCCTCAGCTGCAGCTGACCTTGTTGTCACTCCTACCGAAACATCTACTCCAGCTACTAACTCCTCCTCCCTTTCATCCTCCTCACCTTCACTTGGTTCACCACTTTCAGCTACTGAGCTCTCCTCCTCATCCTCGGGAGCCATCGGCACTTTTCCTTTAAACTTTCTTCTCACTACAGGCTGTGCCTCTCCAGACGCTGCAGCCGCAGCTGCTGGTGGAGGAAAAGGGGGTGGTTGAGGCACACAGGGAGGGGGTCTGAGAATCACTTCCTCTTCTTCAACTAACACTTCTTTCTTAGCATCTGACACTTTAGTTTCAGATATTTTTATATCCTTAAACCATTTAGACACAACCCTCAACTTCTTTCCCATAGGTCTGGCAACACAAAGACGAACCATTCCTGCCTGACACTGTAACAAATCATCACTTCTCTCATCCAATGCATTCACCCACTGGTCAATGTATGGAAATTGGTCACCATATTTCTTATCATCCCCAGCTAGGATTCCCCATAATGCATCCACAGTCTCACATCTAAAAGAACCTTGTGGAGGCCAGCCTGTCCCTAAAGTGGGCCATACTTGTTCACACAGAAATTTCAATTTAATCCTATTCCCCTTTGGATATTTAGGATCACTAAAATAATCATCAAATCCTTTTAACATGCATGGCAACGGTGTGTTGGGCACACTCTGATGCCCCCCCATACTAATACACTGCCACTGACCTACGGTGCCGGACGTTCCAACGGTCACCAATAGGAATTGCAATGGCTTAACCTCCCACACAACCTAACACGGACTGCTTTAGGGACGACGTTGTCCTGAGTCCAGGAGGGTGATCAGTCCCCCTCTTCTGTCTTCAAATGAGACAGGCACACCAGAGTTTAACAAATAGTCGCCTGAAACGCGTTGTCCACTTCCCCGTCCTGGCCAGGAATTGTTCAGACCACCGTTCCTACACTGCAGGGTTCTTGGACTCGATCAGAGCACCGTCGGTACCAAAGAGTTGTCACTGCTGTCTCCCGGAGGCTGGATCCCCCGTGGCGCCTGGAGAATGTTCAGGAGTGACTGCCCGATGGGCCCGAGGGGTTGAACAGCCCTCAGCAAAATATTGCCTTGACCTATAGTCCCATCTGGGTCGCCATTTGAAGTAGGAAAAATTGACAGAGACCAGGCCAAGCTCTTCAATGTAGGAAGTTTATTTGCGCAGATTCAAACTGCACTCAGCATGAAAGAGTCTGAACCCCGAAAGGTCCAAAGCAGCATACATTTATACAGTTACATTCATCTGGTATTCATACGTCATAGTATAGGCGTTACATAGGGAGGAATAATATATGGTAATGTAGATAACATCATATGGAGAAGTGAAATATGCTTAGTGTGGATAAACAAAAGAAAAAGGAGTTTTCAGCAAAAAGAGTTTACATGTGATATATGGTTGCCTCAGAGGAAGACAACAGGATGCATATGTCTGGGTCAAGATAAAAATACTAACGGCTGAGCACAGTTGTTGGCTGACAAGGAAAGGGAAGTAGGACATGGGTCAGAGGCTTAGGCCTTAAGAGCTCTGTTGTAGCCTGAACCAAAGTTTCATACCTTCAGGCCTTCTGTCCAATCTTTGGGTAAAAATGTTACACCTGAGTTGGTACCTTAGTTTGCACTACCTCATATTCCCCCCCTTTGTGGCCCTTCTGAATCTACCAGGAGGGCCACATATTCGCCACCTCAGTACTTGGTTTGGGCCCCTTTTGCAGCAATTACTGCCTCAATGCGGCGTGGCATGGAAGCTATCAGTTTGTGGCACTGCTGAGGTGTTATGGAAGACCAGGATGCTTCAATAGCAGCCTTCAGCTCTTCTGCATTGTTCGGTCTCATGTCTCTCATCTTTCTCTTGGCAATACCCCATAGATTCTCTATGGGGTTCAGGTCAGGCGAGTTTGCTGGCCAATCAAGCACAGTAATCCCACGGTCATTGAACCAGCTTTTGGTGCTTTTGGCAGTGTGGGCAGGTGCCAGGTCCTGCTGGAAAATGAAGTCAGCATCCCCATAAAGCTCATCTGCGGAAGGAAGCATGAAGTGCTCCAAAATCTCCTGGTAGACGGCTGCGTTGACCCTGGACTTAATGAAGCACAGTGCACCAACACCAGCAGATGACATGGCTCCCCAAATCAACACAGACTGTGGAAACTTCACACTGGACTTCAAGCATCTTGCAGTGTGTGCCTCTCCATTCTTCCTCCAGACTCTGGGTCCTTGGTTTCCAAATGAGATGCAAAAGTTGCTCTCATCAGAAAAGAGGACTTTGGACCACTGAGCAACAGACCAGGTCTGTTTTTCTTTAGCCCAGGTAAGATGCTTCTGACATTGTTTGTTGTTCAAGAGCGGCTTGACAAGAGGAATACGACATTTGAAGCCCATGTCCAGGATCCGTCTGTGTGTGGTAGCTCTTGATGCACTGATTCCAGCCTCAGTCCACTCCTTGTGAAAGTCCCCTACACTTTTGAATGGCCTTTTCCTGACAATCCTCTCCAGGCTGCGGTCATCCCTGCTGCTTGTGCACCTTTTTCTTCCACACCTTTCCCCTCCACATAACTTTCTTTTAATGTGCTTTGATACAGCACTTTGGGAACATCCAACTTCTTTTGCAATTACCTTTTGAGGCTTTCCCTCCTTATGGAGGGTGTCAATGATGGTTTTCTGCACAACTGTCAGGTCAGCAGTCTTCCCCATGATTGTGATTCCTGCTGAACCAGACTGAGAGACCATTTAAAGGCTCAGGAACCCTTTGCAGGTGTTATGGCTTAATTAGCTGATTAGAGCGGGACACTTTGAGCCTAGAATATTGCACCTTTTCACAATATTCTAATTTTCTGAGATTGTGGATTTGGGGTTTTCATGAGCTGTAAGCCATAATCATCACATAATCATTGTACTTTTATTTCCATTAAACATCCATATATGCTTAGTTATCTTTAGAGTAGCACAATCACAGTGATAAATTAATACTATACAGGTAGTCCTTGACTTACAACCATTCGTTTAGCGGATGTTCAAATTTACAACATTGAAAAAAGTGACTTATGACTTTTATGATCGTTGCAGCATCCCCATAGTCACATGATCAAAATTTGGGCATTTGGCAACCGGCATGTATTTATGACAGTTGCATTGTCCCAGGGTCATGTGATCGCTATTTGTGACCTTCCCAGCTGGTTTCTGACCAGCAAAGTCAATGGGGGAAGCTGGATTTGCTTAATGACCACACATTCACTTAACAACTGCAATGATTCGCTTAACAACCATGGCAAAAAATGTTAAGTCGGGCACAACTCACTTAACAATCACCTTAGCAATGAAAATTCTGGTCCCAATTGTGGCCGCAAGTTGAGGACTACCTGTATTGCTTCTTATTACTTTATTCAGTTGATCCTAGAGTGTAAATTCTCTATCAAGCTATACATACCTCAGCTTCAGAGTCTTTCAGTTTCTGAACTTTTTCTTTGACTTTCATTTCAAATACCTGCTCCATTTCCATTTCCATTTTCTTCATTTTTGCCACATGCTCTCTCCTTTCCTCTTCCATTTGTGCCAGAGGGCTCCTGCAATAAATCAAAATAGATGACTATATTCAGTTTTATTTTGCAAATGCTTCATTTGTGAAAAGCATTACAGACATACACCAATAACAATCAAGCAACATTCTAATGAAAAGTAACCCAGAGTTAAGAGGTGGCTAAGAAACAAGATTCAAATACCTCATATTATTTTTTCTATACTAAAAATAATATGAAAAGCTAGTTTACAGAGAGAATGAAATCATGTGGTGCTCCATTTACAGTAGTATAAGACAAACAATAATTCTGAACAGTTAAATATATTATGCTGGGTGAGTGGGTTTCAATACCATAGATACATGATGGACATCCTTAAAAAATAGTGTATTCTGAAATAATCTATTCTAAACATCCGTTGTATCACTGTTTATCAGTAAGCTTAACCTGGAACTAAAATTCTGTTACCTTTCCTCTTACACACACACACTTATATTCTGGTGCTGAGTCTTCTGATACCAATTCATTGGTAACCATCCAGTCTGCCATCATGTTTTTGTGAGAAAAGAAAATGCTGTCAATTTGGTTGGGGCCACAATTTCACAATAATGGCAAGTTGTTTACTTGGTAATCGATTTTGATATGAAAAGCTAAGAAAGAACCCAGGGAAAATGGAGGATGAAAGCATGTAGGAGGTTTGAGGAAACATTATCCCATCAAAGGTAAGTAGACTGAAAAAAATGAGAAAGGAGAAGATTGAACAAACATAGGAAAAAAGTGGTAAGCAAATGCCAGAGAAGACTGAGGAAAAGGACTCAGATATACCATGAAAATGGTGCCCTTAAATATGTTAGAACTATAATTGTTGGGAAGGTGTCCATTTGGGGAAGAATGTGGTCTAGATTCTGGAAGGGAAAGTTGTGGCTTTTACAATTGCTATAGTATTATGACACAGCAACCTCAATGCTTTTAGGAGAAAAAAGGGTGGAGGAATTTCTTGGTGTATGGGATGTAATCTCCAAGTAAATAAATTGCAGTATAAAATAAGAGCTTTCAACAACCCTCTTGCTGTGGTTTAGAGCTGTAATAATGAGCAGCTATGCTGGAAAAGGCAAGAGCATTTTAAAGTATATGTTTGTGCATGAATAGGTGCAACTGGTAACAGGGTTCTAAAACTCAGCCAATAGCTTTATGTGTTTAATATACAGAAGTGTGCCACAAGAGTGCATGTTTCATTTTGAAGCATTTGAAGGATAAAGTTTCATGAAACTACTTGTCCTGAATATAAAACTATTATCCCAGGTTCAGAGCACACAGTTTCATACACTGAAGCTTGAAACATTTTGGAAATACTCGAAACAAACCAAATTCACATTCAAAACAATTCAAAATGAAATATTTTTTATAGAAGTGTTTCCTTTTTTAAAGCTTATGAATCCATACCAAAACAGGTTCAAACTCAAGAAAATTCTCCAGATTCTAATCTGAACATACCAAAATCTGCATGTTCTACATTAAGAACAGAAAAACAGGATATGCCCCAAAATGTGCATATACCCACCATTAGCCTTGACAATCATGCAACACAAAATACGAACTTACTCCTGTAACGAAGAGCTTGAGAGATGGCAACAGAGACAAAGAGGGAGATAGAGAAGCTGACCTGAGTGGAAGCTGACTGAAAATTGGCCTGATTAGCGGAGAACTGAAGTGAAGTGGGAGAATTGGAGAGCTGAATTCATGCTTGATTCCCCAAGTTCCCAGTCGATTAAATCAATATATAACAGGGCAAGCTGCTGGAAGATGCTGAAACCAGGGAATTGGAGCAGAACTGCAGCAAGCGTAAGATGACACTGGATGTACAGTGATAATAGAGGTGGCAGAGATAATGTTCCCTACTGTTCTCTGAGGGTGGCATCTGGATCCATCACACCCTGGGTGGTAGATGGTAGGCTGCTGGCTGGACAATCTGTTGTGTGGACTTTTATTTGCTCCCTGGACATTGCAAATCCCAGACTCCTGGGGGTGTCAGTGACGTTTGTGTGAGTCTATGCCACATGGTGGCTGGCCGGCAGCTGCAACAGCATCTTTGCGCAGTTGTTTTATTTGGTTATCTTGCACAAAGCTACTTATAAACTGCCCTGGGGTTTGGTAACATGATTTGGTATTGAAGAATTCTTATGGGGATCTAGGTTTTGTGGGGATGTGGGTGAGGGTGTGGTGTGGGTGATTGGACCCTCTCCTCTGGGTGAGAGCTGGGGGGGCAGTGGGCTCCCACTTGGTGGGTGAGAGCAACTGAGTGGGGGGGCACCTTGGTTGGAGAGGTGAGTGGAAGGGATATAGTGACTCAAGGGCCCCGAGAGCTGTAGCTATAGTGCCTGTTGGGTTTCCTCTTATCCCACCTGGTGCATATGGTTGGAGCTGGGTTCCCTTAGGACTGGAAAGGAAGCTGAGGATGGGGGAGGGAGAGATTGGGAGGGTGAATAAGGTGGGGCATTGTGTTCTGGTGGTGTTGTGTATGGGGAGATAAAATGGCGGGAGGCAGGAGGCGGGCTGCTCACAAGCTACACAACCACCTGTGTCTTGTACCAGTTACATATTCTGGCCCCATGAGCTCAAACTCTATACCTGGTCAGAGGATCAACAGTGACCCGGGTCTTGGGCTGCTGCTCTTAAATGCCAGTACCAATCGGTCTGTAATAAGGCCCCCTTTATTGCTGATTTGATCACCACAGAGAAGGCTAACATGGCATATATTACAGATACCTGGCTGGGGCCAGAGGGAGGGGTTCCTCTCTCAGAAATGCACATGGCCAGGTATTAGGTGTGGCATCAGTCTAGCTTGCAGGGCAGGGCAGGTGGTATGACTGTTGTTATCCAAAAGTATCTGACTGCTACCGGGGGCACTGATCCGCAAATGCCTGGTTGTGAGACGCTTTTTCTTAAGAGTGGGCTCTAGGGACCAGTTGGGACTACTGCTATTGTACCAGCCTCCCTACTATGTAGCGGCTTCCCTGTCCAAGCTCCTGGATCGCACTGCAGAGCAGGCAGTGGAGTTTCCCAGGTTTATGTTCTGGGGGACTTTCACCTGCCTTCTCTGGGGGTAGCGTTGGAGGTAGCTCAGGAGTTCATGGAAACCATGACATCCATGGGCCTGTCCCAAATCATCCAGGGCCCAACTAGGAATAGTGGTCAAACATCTGATTTGGTGCTCTTGGAGTGGTGCCACTGTGGTCTGGAACTGATGGACCACTCTTTAGTCCCCCTGTCATGGTCAGATCACAGTAGATCACAGCAGATCACAGGCTGAGTTTCTCTAGGGCCACACCCCTATGCAGAGAGGTGGGACTTATTAGATCAGTCCATCCCCAGCGACTGATGGACCCTGATGGGTTTCAGAGGAAACTGGGGGTAATAACTGAGGAGCTGCTGCATAGTCCTACTGAGAATATAGCTGCTACTTGGAATAGGAGGGTGACCAAGGTCCTGGATAGTCAGATCACAGTAGATCACAGCAGATCACAGGCTGAGTTTCTCTAGGGCCACACCCCTATGCAGAGAGGTGGGACTTATTAGAACAGTCCATCCCCAGCGACTGATGGACCCTGATGGGTTTCAGAGGAAACTGGGGGTAATAACTGAGGAGCTGCTGCATAGTCCTACTGAGAATATAGCTGCTACTTGGAATAGGGGGGTGACCAAGGTCCTGGATAGGACTGTGCCAAGGCGGCCTCTCTCAACCCATTGAATTCCTTGTTCCTCTTGGTTTACAGAGGAACTGAGAGAGATGAAGTTGATCAAGAGATGCCTAGAGCACCACTGGCAGTAGACAAAGAACGAACTCGACCGAACATGGGTAACAGCTGTTATTAAAGCCTACCTCAAGGCAATTTGTGCAATAAAGTGGAAATATTTTTCTGCACAAATTGCATCTGCAGGTAATCACCCAGCGGCCATTTTCTGGGTGACCCGATCCCTCCTGGGGAAGGAGGACTCAGGTTCATCTGCAAGGGCACGATGAGGAATTTGCTAATTTTCTGACACATGAAGTTGCTTGGATTTTTTCAGAGTTAGATGTCGGCATGGATAATGGCCCAGTGGAGATGCCCGGGGTAGGTCTTTGGGCAGTTATTTGGCAATAGTGTCATCCATCCCACTTAGTCAGCTAGGAAAAGAAGACTCCTGGCCTGAGTTTTTCCAAGAGCATGCTTTACTAGAGCAATACATGGTTACAGACAAAGAGAAGCAGTATCTGGCAAATTGGCACAAAAACTTTACAGATAACTTTCCACTTTCCCCTGGCCAACCCTCTGCTATTGGTCAGTGTCCAATTACCAATGCTTATTTTGTTTTGGGAATAAGCTGTCATGACTTCCCCATCTTTGCATTCTTTCAGTGGCCTTCAGCTGGAGCGAGGCCTACGTTCTGGCCAGGCACAGCATGGATTCCCAACCCCTCACTCTTCCTCCCACATTCCAATTCTTCCTCCCTCCCCCATTGCAAATACACTGTGAAACTAATCAAGGAGAGAAGCAACCTACAACTAAGAGGAAATTTCCTGACAGTTAGAACAATTAATCAGTGGAACAACTTGCCTCCAGAAGTTATGAATGCTCCAACACTGGAAGTTTTTAAGAAGAGATTGGAAAACTATTTATCTGAAATGGTATAGGGTTTCCTGCCTGAGCAGGGGGTTGGACTAGAAGACCTCCAAGGTCCCTTCCAACTCTGTTATTCTATTTAGTACACAAGGGAGGGTATGACATAGTTGGCATAACAGAAACCTGGTGGGACGAAAACCATGAATGGAATGGACAGATGGATGGATACAAATTGTTCAAAAGAAACAGGTCTACAAAAAGAGGAGGGGGAATTGCACTATATGTAAGAAAATACTGCATATCTACAGAAATGCACATGATCCAAGATAAAAGCCCTCCAGAATTTATATGGGTCAATATAAAAGAGAAAAAAGTGACATTACCATAGGTGTATATTACAGGCCACCCAACCAACCAGAAGAAACAGATGAACTCTTTGCCAACCAGTTAGCAAATGTATGCAGGAAGCACACCACAGTAATAATGGGAGACTTCAACTATCCAGCTATCAACTGGGAGACAAACTCTGCAGTGAGCGGGAGATCAAACAGATTCCTAACCAACCTAGCTGACAACTCTGTCACCCAAAAGGTGGAGGAGGGAACTAGACGCAAAGCTATACTGGACTTAATCCTTACAAATAGAGAAGAAGTGATAGAGGGAATCGAAATTGCCAGAACCTTGGGTGAAAGTGACCACATCATACTGGAATTTAATATAATGCAAACACTAGCAATAGAAAACAATCCAACCAATGTCCTAAACTTCAAAAGAGCTGACTTTGACAAACTCAGAGAGAACCTAGGAAAGACCCCATGGATGAAAATCCTAAAGGGGAAAACAACCCAAGAAGCATGGGAAACCCTGAAAAATGCGATCACAAAAGCCCAGATCAGCACAATACCATTCAGAAAGCAAAACAAGAAAACCAGGAAGAAACCAGCATGGTTGCACAAAGATCTCTCAGACAAACTAAAAGACAAAAAAGACAAATACAAAAAATGGAAAGAGGGGCACATAACCAAGGCTGATTATCAGCAGACAGCCAGAACATGCAGAAAAGAAGTCAGGAAAGCAAAGGCTCAGAATGAACAAAGACTTGCAACAGAAATCAAGGACAATAAAAAAAGTTTCTTTCAACATATTAATAACAAGAAAAAAAGTCAAGGAAACTATAGGCCCACTAAAGAGAGACGATGGCAAGGAAGTAACAGGCAACAGGGAGAAAGCACAGCTGCTTAACTCATACTTTGCATCAGTCTTCACACAAAAAGAAACCATAGCCCAACACACCAAAAAAAAAGCCGCTGCAAAAGACATACTAGAAACAAAAATCAAAATAAGCAAGAAAATGGTAAGAGAACACCTATCTGACCTTGAAAAATATAAATCATCAGGACCTGACAGATTACATCCCAGAGTTCTGAAAGAGCTGGCAGAAGTTATCTCAGAACCGTTGCACCACATCTTTCACAAATCTTGGAGAACTGGGGAAGTACCCGAGGATTGGAAAAGGGCTGATGTGGTCCCCATCTTCAAGAAAGGAAAAAAATGGACCCAGGAAACTACAGACCAATCAGTTTGACATCAATACCTGGGAAGATCCTAGAAAAGATAATCAAAAAACAGATCTGCGAACAACTAGAAGCAAACAAAGTCATAACTAGCAGCCAGCATGGGTTTGTTAAAAACAGATCATGCCAGACCAATCTGATCTCATTCTTCAATAAAGTGACTAAACTAGTAGATCAGTGAAACGTAGTGGACGTAGTATACCTAGATTTCAGTAAAGCATTTGCCAAAGTAGACCACAACCTACTCCTTGGTAAGCTAGAAAAAGGTGGAGTAGACAACATCACCACCAGATGGATCTGTAGCTGGTTGACAAACAGTACTCAACGAGTAGTCCTCAATGGCACTACATCCACATGGAGAGAAGTAAGCAGTAGGGTACCACGAGGTTCCTCTTCATGGATTACTGCCTTGTCGTGGCAAAGAGGCTTGCGTAATTCAATGAAGCTATGAGCTATGCCATGCAGGGCCACCCAAGACGGACAGGTCATAGCAGAGAGTTCTGACAAAACGTAATCCACTGGAGAAGGAAATGGCAACCCACTCCAGCATCTTTGCCATGAAAACCCCATGGACAGTACCAAAAGGAAAAAAGATATGACGCTGGAAGATGAGCCCCTCGGGTCGGAAGGTGTCCAATATGCTACTGGGGAAGAGCAGAGGGCTAGTACTAGTAGCGCCAGAAAGAATGAAGTGACTGGGCCAAAGCTAAAAGGAGGTTAAGCTGTGGATGTATCTGGTGGTGAAAGGAAAGTCCGATGCTGTAAAGATTTTTTCTCCATAGGAACCTGGAATGTAAGATCCATGAATCAAGGAAAGCTGGACGTGGTCAAACAAGAGATGACAAGACTGAACATCTGGACCAAAAGTACTTATCGAACTCAAGGTTGGGTACGCAATTTGTTGCTTCTGCAATGAACAAGAAAAATGGAGTGGTTGTCTACGTTAAGAGTACTCTAACAGCGGAACTAATTGAAGTAGATAAGCAAGGAAGATATGTTATGATAGATTTGCTGTTAGAAGGTAAAAAAACGCTTTTAGTTGGATTGTATGCTCCTAATCAACAACAAGCTGACTTTTTTAACTTACTACATACAAAGGTTACCCAATTGGATTATAAATCTTTTATTTTTATGGGAGATTGGAATGGTGTCCTCGACGTACAGATGGACAAAGCTGCTTTTTTTAAGCGTGCCCCGAGTCATGCTAGACTGCCTAAATCTTTTTTTGAAATGAAGGATGATTTGGAATTGCGAGACATTTGGCGTGATACACACCTACATGAAAAGGATTATACTTTTTTTTCTGATAGACATCAATCTTTTTCTAGGATTGACTTTATATTACTGACTAATGACTTTTTTTCTAGGATCAAGAAGGTAAAGATCTGTGCAAGAACTATTTCTGACCATAGTCCAGTTTGGTTAGAGATCAACAAGGACAATAGAGATAGGCGCTCTTGGCGCGTAAATGAGAATTTGTTTAGAAATCAGAGAAATGTGGAAGAATGTAAACGGCAGATGAAGGATTTTTTTGAAATTAATATGAATAAGGATACCTCTATGGATATGGTTTGGGATGCTAGCAAGGCCTATATGAGAGGGGTGTTGATATATATGAACAATAAATACACACGTACTTTGGAAGCCAGAAGGAAAGAACTGGAGAATGAAATTAGGGAAAAAGAAAAGGCCTTAATTTTGAACCCACTGGATGTGAAGATTAAGGAGGCCATTAACCTATTAAGAGGACAATTTGATAAGTTGATGGCTGATCAAGTGGCAACTAATTTACGGTTTGCTAGGCATAATACTTTTTGCAATGCTAATAAGCCAGGTAGATGGCTAGCCTACAGGTTAAGGAAAAAGCAAAGGGCTTCTAATATAGATAAAATTGAATATAAGGGAAAGGTTGTGTTTCAACAGGATCTTATTAAGGAAGCCTTTGTGGATTTTTATTCTAAACTATATGCTAAGGAGAAGATTAATGAAACAGACATTGATGTATATTTGAAGAATGCTAGCATCCCGGTTCTTACGCAAGAACAAAAGGAGGAGATTAATCAATTGATAACAGAAGAAGAAATTCTTATAGCAATTAAGGAATTGAAGGTGGATAAAGCGCCAGGCACGGATGGTCTGACTGCGGCTTACTATAAAAATTTACAACTGGAGCTGATAAAGCCGTTAAAGGAATTGTTTCAGACAATTCAGAGGGGGGGAAGGGTGCCTCCATCTTGGAGAACTGCTTTTATTTCTTTGATTCCGAAGGAAGATCAAGATGCTACTCAAGTTAAAAACTACAGACCAATATCACTTTTAAATACAGACTACAAGATATTTGCTAAGGTGTTAGCTAATAGATTGATGAGGGTTTTGCAACAGATGATTCATGGGGATCAAACTGGGTTTATTAGTGGTAGACAAATGAAAAATAATGTGAGGCATATAGTTGATGTGGTGGAGTTTTTGGAAAGGAACAACCAGATCCCTGCGGCGCTAATCTTTCTAGATGCTGAAAAAGCTTTTGATCAACTGGATTGGCAATTTTTGATGAAAGTCTTAGATAAAATGAATTTTGGGGATAAATTTTTACAACCAATTAGGGCATTATATCAAAAACAAACTGCCCGAATAATAGTTAACAATAGTTTGACTGAAGTATGTAATATTGAAAAGGGCACAAGACAAGGGTGTCCGTTATCACCTTTACTATTTGTTTTAACATTGGAGATATTATTGATAAAAATACGGAGTTCGGAAAAAATTAAGGGTATTCAAATTAGAGATCAGGATTATAGACTGAGGGCGTTTGCAGATGATCTGGTTGTTACGGTGACTCAGCCAGAAAACTCTGTTGTGGACCTGATGGAGATAATAATGCAATATGGGAAGGTTTCTGGATTTAAGGTTAATGCACAAAAAACCAAAATTTTGGCCAAAAATATGACAGCATCGCAAAAGGCCCTTTTAGAAGGACTAACTGGATTTGAGATTGTTAAAAGGGTCAAATATTTGGGGGTGTATTTGTCACCCTCTAATACAAAGTTATATAAAAATAACTATGAAAAGTTATGGGGAAAAATTCAAAAAGAATTGGAGAGCTGGGAAAAACTGCAATTGTCTTTGTTGGGAAGAATTGCAGCAGTGAAAATGAACGTCCTGCCTAAATTTTTATTTTTGTTTCAAATGATACCGGTCCTTAAAAAAGATTCTAATTTGGAAGAATGGCAACGGGGTATCAATAAATTTGTCTGGGCAGGGAAAAGGCCACGAGTTAAACTTAAGATTATGCAGGATACTCGTGAAAGAGGTGGTCTTAAAATGCCTAATCTTAAATTATATTATGAAGCTGCTGCGTTATCAGGAATAAGTGATTGGATTAATTTGACACAAGAGAGATTATTAAATCTTGAGGGCCATGACTTGTTATTTGGCTGGCATGCATATTTGCTGTATGATAAGAAGGTAGATAATGTGTTTAAAGTGCATATTTTAAGACAGGCATTCTTGAGAGTTTGGAAGAAGTATAGACATAAGTTAGATTGCAAGATGCCGTTGTGGGCAATCCCAAAACACGCAATAGAAAACATAAATGTTGGCTTCAAATATGATGTGACTATGTATAAGGAGATTTTAAGCTTGGAAAGAAATGTCTGGTGTTTGAAGCCGTACAATCTCTTGCGAGATGAGAAGATCGTTCAAACTTGGTTTCAATATACTCAGTTACGGGCCAGGTGGAAAGAAGACCAGAAAATTGGTTTTGCAATGACCGATGAAAATCTGATAAAGCAAATTAGAAACCAGGGTCCAGCACATATCAAACGGATATATCTTGCATTGATAGAAATTGACTCAGAAACAGAACTTGTTAAAGACTGTATGATAAAATGGGCTCAGAATATTCAAGAAGTTATTACAATGGACACGTGGGAAAAGATCTGGGTGAGGAACGTAAAATTCACGCAAGCCCAAAACCTACGAGAGAACTTTTATAAAATGTTTTATAGATGGCATTTAGACCCTAAAAAGCTTGCAAGTATGTATCCGAATTATCAGCCTAAATGTTGGAGGTGTGGAGGCGAAGATGCAACGTATTTTCATATATGGTGGACCTGCAAAAAGGTTAAGGCTTTTTGGATAAAAATTTGGTGGAATATGCAGAAGATCTTTAAGCGAAGGATAAAGTTTTGTCCGCAACTGTTTTTGTTGGGCATAATTACAGAAGCTACTGTGGTGGACGTTAAGTTGATGCTGAACTTAATCACAGCAGCAAGACTTTTAATAGGTCAATATTGGAAAAAGGAGGAACTGCCGACTATAGAAGAATGGACTCTAAAAGTTTCTGGCCTGGCAGAAATGGCAAAGATTTCGGCTTACCTGAAAGATCATTCGCAAGAACGTTATATTATGGAGTGGAAAAAGTGGATTGATTATATTCAGAACAAATATGGGATTAAGAAATTTCATTTAGCATTTGAGTAAGTTTCCTTTTCTGTTTTCTTTTTTTTATATGTAATATTAATATTGCTTGTAATCATTTTATATGAGCTAGAGGGTGATAGAATTAATAGTTTATTGTTGTTAGCATATGGATGCTTATGATTGTTCTTTGTTTTTATACCCTGTATTTAGCTCTGGGAAGTCGGGGGGGGAGGGGGGAATGGGTGGGAGGGATAGGGAGGGCTAGGTAGGGGTGGGGGGAGGGGGGGTTGTTAGAGTTAAAATGTACTGTAAAACTTTTCAATAAAAAAAAGACTGAACATCGACATCTTAGGAATCAGCAAACTAAAATGGACAGGAATGGGTGAATTTAATTCAGATGACCATCAGGTATACTACTGCAGGCAAGAATCCCTCAGAAGAAATGGAGTAGCCTTCATAGTCAATAAAAGATTAGGAAAAGCAATACTGGGATACAATCCTCAAAATGACAGAATGATCTCAGTTCGAATCCAAGGCAAACCATTCAATATCACAGTAGTCCAAGTCTATGCCCCAACCACCAGTGCTGAAGAGGATGTGTTCTGTACCAGCCTGCTACCGGCCTTGCAGAAAAGGCAACCCCTTTATAAACGGCAAGAGGCTGGAATACGTCTGCCAAATTTATTACAAAAACAAACAAAACACATACCAAGATACAGGAGCTTTGAAACACTATCGGAGCGGTTGCTTTCAGCAAACCAGCCCTCCCCAAACATTCCCTTTATAAAGAGTTCAGGGCGTGGCCTCTCTTTGCCTCCTTCCGAGAAGCCCCACAGCCTTCCTCTGCTTGCTCCTACTTGACTGCCTCCTGCGTCGGGCGTCCTTGAACAGGGCCAGCTGTGGGTCATCTTCATCCACACTGTCAGGCTCACACAGCTGGGTCTCCATGGTGACCAAGTGGGAGGGGCCTGCCTGAGGGCTATCATCAGCAAGATCTTCAACACCCCCCTCCTCCTCTGAGTCGTCGTCCGACCCAACTGCCGAACCCACAGGCTGACCCTGAATCACAACAGGATGAAATTGACCGGTTCTATGAAGCCCTACAGCACCTTATAGAACTAACACCAAAAAATGATGTCTTTATCATCATGGGGGATTGGAATGCTAAAGTAGGAAGCCAAAAGATAACCAGAATAACAGGCAAGTTTGGCCTTGGAGTACAAAATGAAGCAGGGCACATGCTGATAGAATTTTGTCAAGAGAATACGATGGTCATAGCAAACACACTTTTCCAACAACCCAAGAGACGGCTCTACACATGGACATCACCAGACAGTCAACACAGAAATCAGATTGACTATATGCTCTGCAGCCAAAGATGGAGAAGCTCTATACAGTCAGTAAAAACAAGACCAGGAGCTGACTGTGGCTCAGACCATGAGCTTCTCATTGCAAAATTTAGGCTTAAACTGAAGAAAGTAGGGAAAAGCACTAGGCCACTCAGGTATGAACTAAATCATATCCCTGACGAATACACAGTAGAGGTGACAAATAGATTTAAGGAATTAGATCTGATAGACAGAGTGCCTGAAGAACTATGGACGGAGGTTCGCAACATTGTACAAGACGTAGCAACTAAAACCATCCCAAAGAAAAAGAAATGGAAGAAAGCAAAATGGCTGTCTGAGGAAGCTTTGCAAATAGCTGAGGAAAGGAGGGAAGCTAAAGGCAAGGGAGAAAAAGAAAGATACACCCAATTGAGTGCAGAATTCCAGAGAATAGCTAGAAGAGATAAGAATGCCTTCTTAAATGAACAGTGCAAAGAAATAGAAGAAAACAATAGAATAGGGAGGACCAGAGATCTCTTCAAGAAAATTGGAGAGATGAAGGGAACGTTTCATGCAAAAATGGGCATGATAAAGGACCAAAATGGCAGGGACCTAACAGAGGCAGAAGAGATTAAGAAGAGGTGGCAAAATTACACAGAAGAACTAAACAAGAACGAGCTTAACATCCCTGATAACCAGAATGAGTTGGTTACTGACCTCAAGCCAGACATCCTAGAATGTGAAGTGAAGTGGGCCTTAGGAAAGCTAAGCAACAACAAAGCTAGTGGAGGTGACAGTATTCCAGCTGAGCTATTCAAAATCTTAAAAGATGATGCAGTAAAAGTGCTACACTCAATTTGCCAGCAAATTTGGAAAACTCAACAGTGGCCACAGGATTGGAAAAGATCAGTTTACATTCCAATTCCAAAGAAAGGCAGTGCCAAAGAATGTTCAAACTATCGTACCATTGCACTCATTTCTCATGCTAGTAAAGTTATGCTTAAAATCCTACAAGCTAGACTCCAGCAGTATGTGGACCGAGAACTACCAGAAGTACAGGCAGGATTTCGAAGAGGCAGAGGAACTAGAGATCAAATTGCCAACATACGTTGGATCATGGAGAAAGCTAGAGAGTTCCAGAAAAACATCTACTTCTGCTTCATTGACTATGCTAAAGCCTTTGATTGTGTGGATCATAACAAACTGTGGCAAGTTCTTAAAGAGATGGGCGTACCAGACCATCTTATTTGTCTCTTGAGAAACCTATATGTGGGTCAAGAAGCAAGTGAGAACTGGACACGGAACCACTGATTGGTTCAAAATTGGGAAAGGAGTCTGGCAAGGCTGTATACTGTCGCCCTGCCTATTTAACTTATATGCAGAGCATATCATGAGAAAGGCAGGGTTAGAGGAATCAAAAGTTGGAATTAAGATTGCCGGAAGAAATAGCAACAACCTAAGATATGCAGATGATACCACTCTAATGGCAGAAAGTGAAGAAGAACTAAAGAGCCTCGTGTTGCGGGTGAAGAAGGAGAGTGCAAATCTTGGGTTGAAACTTAACATTAAGAAAACCAAGATCATGGCATCCGGCCCTCTCAATTCCTGGGAAATAGATGGGGAAAAAATGAAGGTAGTGACAGATTTTATTTTCCTGGGCTCCAAGATCACTGCAGATGGGGACTGTAGCCAAGAAATTAAAAGACGCTTGCTCCTGGGGAGGAAAGCCATGGCAAATCTAGACAGCCCACTAAAAAGCAGAGACATCACCCTGTCAACAAAAGTGCGTATAGTCAAGGCTATGGTCTTCCCAGTTGCAATGTATGGCAGTGAAAGCTGGACCATAAAAAAGGCTGAGCGCCAAAGAATTGAGGCCTTTGAACTATGGTTCTGGAGAAGACTCCTGCAAGTCCCTTGGACTGCAAGGCGATCAAACCGGTCAGTCCTAGAGGAGATCAACCCTGACTGCTCTTTAGAAGGCCAGATCCTGAAGCTAAAACTCAAATACTTTGGCCACCTAATGAGAAGGAAGGACTCACTGGAGAAGAGCCTAATGCTGGGAAAGATTGAGGGCAATAGAAGAAGGGGACGACAGAGAATGAGGTGGCTGGATGGAGTCACTGAAGCAGTAGGCGTGAGCTTAAATGGACTCCAGAAGATGGTAGAGGACAGGAAGGCCTGGAGGAACATTGTCCATAGGGTCGTGATGAGTCGGACATGACTTCGCAGCTAACAACAACAAATACTACTTAAAATACATGTCCTTCTTAGGCTAATGTACATTTATATCCAGAATTTGTCTCTTCTTTTTAACTATATGCAAACATATGTTTAATCTTTAAATGTTCCATTTAATAAATCCAATTATCTAATCTTTTACATCTATTCAAAACATTTTTATCCATTGAAATTTTCTCAAGATCAATTACACTTAAGTATCTAAAACATTTCCTTTATATAAACCATCCCAACATTTTTATATTCCTCATGTCAAAAAACAAAACACAAAGGAAAAAAGAAAGAAAAAATACTACAGGTGAAACTTGAAAAATTAGAATATCGTGCAAAAGTTCATTTATTTCAGTAAACATAAACATAAACATAAACATCGGCAAGACGAAAGAGATGGTGTTAGACTTCCGGAGAAAAAAGGAGGAACCTGCCCCACTTTACATCGGGGAGGACTGTGTAAAGAGAGTTTCCTCCTTTAAATTTCTGGGAGTCTACCTCTGTGAAGATCTGACCTGGAAAGTTAACACAACCCAGGTGGCTAGAAAGGCCCAACAGAGGCTTCACTTTCTTAGGATCTTGCGGAAGAACAGGGTAGAACAACAGCTAATGACCCTCTTTTACCGGTCTACCATAGAGAGCGTCCTCTCGTATGGTATTGTGGTTTGGTATGCTGGTCTGACAGCCACGGACAGGAAAGTATTACAGAGGGTAGTGAGCACAGCACAAGACATTGTGGGCTGTTCCCTGACACCACTGGATGACATCGCCAGGGCTCGTTGCCTTGGAAGAGTGAGGAAGATTCTCAGGGATCACTCACACCCTGGACGGTATCTCTTTACTCTACTACCATCCGGTAGGAGATACAGGAATATAGCCAGCCGTACCAACAGGCTGAAAAATAGCATTTATCCGTGGGCTGTTAGGCTTTTAAATGGGACATAATCTTATGCAGAATTGACTTGGGAGACCGGTGTGTGGTGTAGTTGGTTCACATGGTGTGGTAGGATGGAGGGTTTGTTGTCACTGTGTGTTGGGGGGAGAGAGCACGGGGGGAGGCTCAGTTAATCTCAATGTACACATGTTGTACTTTGACAATAAAGGTTTATTTATTTATTTATTTATTTAATGCAACTTAAAAGGGGAAACTAATATATGAGATAGACTCATTACATGCAAAGCAAGATAGTTCAAGCCGTGATTTGTCATAATTGTGATGATTATGGCTTACAGTTCATGAAAACCCCAAATCCACAATCTCAGAAAAATAGAATATTGTGAAAAGGTGCAATATTCTAGGCTCAAAGTGTCCCACTCTAATCAGCTAATTAAGCCATAACACCTGCAAAGGGTTCCTGAGCCTTTAAATGGTCTCTCAGTCTGGTTCAGTAGGAATCACAATCATGGGGAAGACTGCTGACCTGACAGTTGTGCAGAAAACCATCATTGACACCCTCCATAAGGAGGGAAAGCCTCAAAAGGTAATTGCAAAAGAAGTTGAATGTTCCCAAAGCACGTTAATAGAAAGTTATGTGGAAGGGTAAAGTGTGGAAGAAAAAGGTGCACAAGCAGCAGGGATGACCGCAGCCTGGAGAGGACTGTCAGGAAAAGGCCATTCAAAAGTGTTGGGGACTTTCACAAGGAGTGGATTGAGGCTGGAGTCAGTGCATCAAGAGCCACCACACACAGACGGATCCTGGACATGGGCTTCAAATGTCGTATTCCTCTTGACAAGCCGTTCCTGAACAACAAACAACATCACAAGCGTCTTACCTGGGCTAAAGAAAAACAGACCTGGTCTGTTGCTCAGTGGTCCAAAGTCCTCTTTTCTGATGAGAGCAACTTTTGCATCTCATTTGGAAACCAAGGACCCAGAGACTGGAGGAAGAATGGAGAGGCACACACTGCAAGATGCTTGACGTCCAGTGTGAAGTTTCCACAGTCTGTGTTGATTTGGGGAGCCATGTCATCTACTGGTGTTGGTCCACTGTGCTTCATTAAGTCCGGGGTCAACACAGCCGTCTACCAGGAGATTTTGGAGCACTTCATAAACTTCCTTCCGCAGACGAGCTTTATGGGTATGCTGACTTCATTTTCCAGCAGCACATGGCACCTGCCCACACTGCCAAAAGCACCAAAACCTGGTTCAATGACCGTGGGATTACTGTGCTTGATTGGCCAGCAAACTCGCCTGACCTGAACCCCATAGAGAATCTATGGGGTATTGCCAAGAGAAAGATGAGAGACATGAGACCGAACAATGCAAAAGAGCTGAAGGCCGCTATTGAAGCATCCTGGTCTTCCATAACACCTCAGCAGTGCCACAGGCTGATAGCTTCCATGCCACGCCGCATTGAGGCAGTAATTGCTGCAAAAGGGGCCCAAACCAAGTACTGAGTATATATGCATGCTTATACTTTTCAGAGGTCCGATATTGTTCTACGGACACTCCTTGTTTTATTGATTGCATGTAATATTCTAATTTTCTGAAATTGTGGATTTGGGGTTTTCATGAGCTGTACGCCATAATCATCACAATTATGACAAATCACGGCTTGAACTATCTTGCTTTGCATGTAATGAGTCTATCTCATATATTAGTTTCCCCTTTTAAGTTGCATTACTGAAATAAATGAACTTTTGCACGATATTCTAATTTTTCGAGTTTCACCTGTAGACAGTAAACAGCAATGGAGTTTTATGCCACAGACAAAAAGCACATTAAATGTGTAATGCTTTATCCTAAACTCATAACCACTAAAGTGAATTATAAACCTAACAACAGTTAAAGAATCTGTTAAAATCGCTGAGCAATAATTAATCAGTCTAATTAGGTAAAATGATTAAAATAAAAGAGAACTGTATGAAGAAAACTATGTTAAAACTATGTTTATGGAGATTCTCAGTCATCCACGTTATGGTTGTCCCAAAGGTGCTTTTTCATGAGGCAACTGGACTTTCTTTTTTCTCTTTGAAAAAAGTGAAACGTCTTCAAAGAGGAAAAAAAAATCCAGTTGCCTCGTGAAAAAGCACCTTTGGGAAATGTTAAAACTATATTAACTAATCCAGATAATGTAATGTTTCTGTGCTAAATAAACTTAAGAGGATATTTTCTCAATTATTTTTCAGTCTATACAGAATTAAACTAATTACTGACAGTGTTGGGCACACAGAATATCTTCATTTGTAATCAGTATTGAAGATAAATTCCCCAATTAATCTAGTAAATAATTTAAAAAAAAACTCCCAGTGAAGCTACACTTGCAAGTACAGTATATAAAGAAACGGTATTTTTAAAAAGTTTATTTGATAGTTTCATTTTCAACTAAGTAGTTTTAGGCGGCTTTGTTGTGGATTTTGGGGAGGACAAGCAACAAAATGTAGTTCTGGCATAGTAGAGAACAATGCACCTGGACAAGGATTAAATTCTTTAATCTGTTTTAATGGTTTGGGGAAATAGTTTCTGTAGAAAATGCTCTGAAAGGGCTCTTGTCTACCTTTTTTACATTTTCAACTCCCAAATATCTAAAAATCAGTTATCACAGTAACTGTTCCTGTCACCTCTGCCTGGCTTGGCCTCACAGGTATCCTGCTATCAAAAGAAGAAGGGGAGGAGGGAGAAGGATCAAAGGGGGAAGGATGAAAGGGCAATAAAGCTTTGTGTGTAAGTGATAGGAAATTGGGAGGGGGGGAATGACAGGTGATAAGGACCAGGGCAGCCAGATCCTGATTGTACCAGCACCCCACAGGCAGGCATCCTGAGAAATATGCAGATTACCCCCAAACATCTCAGAGATCTCAAAACATCTTGGCGAGCTCCGTTGGTTGGAAACAGACTGGTCATGGGGGGAGGGGTGGGCCGGGGCAAGCCTACACCTTATTTTGTAACTAGTGAGCATGGTAAATTTCAGAGCTGGCTTGACTTTACTGCAACCAACATCCTTAGTGAAAGAACCCTTTGCTTTAACCAAATGGAGTTGAAGGCTTTTCTTTCCTAAGGGCACATGGGGGGTGACAGAGTACACCCAGGAATTTCGTGACCTGGCCTGCCAACTGACCTACTGGCCAGAAGACATCTTGATTAGATGCTTCTGAGACGAGCTAAGTGACGAGGTCTACAACATCTGCATTTCCAGTGGCGCCCCCCCACCTCCATGGCTGGTATGTCCTAGCAAAGGAAGTAGAAATCAACCTGGCTTGATCCAAATACTGGCTGAACTGTGGATGGTGAAGATCCTCCCCTGAAAATAAAGAGGCCCCCAAACCGGCACCCTGTGAATAGAGTCCATGCTAACAATCCACTGGCTCCTTCAGGTGTGGGAAGGAGCGGCACTGAGCTGCCGACTGCTGAGCTGCATGCCGACCCCAGAAGGCAATTCAGGGTCCTGCTAAAAAACAGCAAAACCACAACAGCAAGTCCATGAAACCACCCCAAAGGGTGTAGAAGTCATAGATTTCAACCCACCTCCCAAAGAGGTTGGGAGAACTCTGACTGACCCGGTGGGCAGCCTGGTGGAAAGCGACTCAGACTACGATGATGATCCCTTGGTAAGTTGCCCGGTCAACCCAGTGACCATCCCCACAGAACTGGTGGTTCAATCCTCAGGGCAAAAAAGGAGCCTAGTAGCCGTACTGGATTTGGGGTGCACCAGATGCCTTGTCAACCCTGCCCTGGTCAGGAAACTGGATGTGAGACTCAAACAGCTTAAAGTGCCCATAGCTTTTTGCCAGCTGGATGATTCAGTGCCCGGGGGGAGGGCAGTGACATTTGTAACTGAACCAATAGAGATGAGGATGGGGGCACACATGGAGACCCTGAGCTTCATTGCAGCCCCTGGAATGGAAAAGCCCCTTGTGTTAGGACTGTCTTGACTCCAGAAATGGAAGCCCTGTGTGAACTGGAGTAGGGGGCTAAAAATCCAGCTTGCCGGCTGTGATGGGGGAGGGGGAAAAGGCCGTCAAAAACCTACCCTGAAGCTGCAGCAGGCAAAAACAAAAAGGGAGGTGGGAGTAGCCGCCAAACTGCCAAAGATCGGCCCCGGGGTGACCTTCGGATCCCCAAGGAGTAGTGGGACATCTTCAGTGAGAAGGGGTCAGATGCACTCCCACCAACCCAAACCCAGCCAGCCACTTAAATGGACTATGGAATGCCAGGCTGCATTTGAAAAGCTTAAGTGCTTATTTGCAGCGGAGCTGGTGCTGAAACACCCAGACCCCAATGCCCCCTTCGTCATTCAGGCTGATGCCAGTGATGTTGCAGTGGACTCACTGTTTCTGTAGGAAAATGAGCAAGGGGTCCTGCAGCCATGTACCTACACTTCTAAAAAGCTAAATGAGACAAAGCAGAGATGGGCAGTCTGGGAGAAGGAAGCCTATGGACTGCACTGGGTGCTCCTAACTTGGAGGCATTTTCTAGAAGGAGGGAAAACCCTATTTGAAGTATCGACTGACCATAAAAATTTAGAAGCCTTAACCACCACCACCCCAGAGACTATCCCCCAAATCCCATTTGAAGTATGGACTGACCATAAAAATTTAGAAGTCTTAACCACCACCATCCCAGAGACTATTGCCCAAACAAGCTTGGTGGACCCAGTATTTTAACTGATTCAACTTCACGTTAAGGTACCTCCCAGGGGGGAGGAACTTTCTAGCAGATGCTTTATCCAGGCTGCCGCAATACTGTAGTTCAAAGCCGGAGGTAATTAAACCAGTCATCCCCTCCAGGCAACTGGCGGCCCCAGTCACCACCCAGGCACAAGCCAAAATGAAAACCCAACTAGCTGATGATTTAAAGGATACCCTAAAGGCAGCTTTGGAGGATGAGAGCTTCCAAATGCACAAGGGAGAATGTACAATGCAAGATGGTCTAGCTTGGGTGGGAGCTAAACTGTATGTCCCACAAAGCAAACGATTAATGGTTCTACAAAAAAGCTATGATTCATTTTCTTTATCATATTTTTCTGGTATTATACCTAATAGAAATAGTTTGGGTTTAAAATCTACATGTTTTCTTAACATTTTTTCTAACCAAATATGTATTTTTGCCCAAATTTTTTTTGCTTTAGGGCACGTCCACCGAAGATGATAGTATGTGCCTGGTTTTTGCTTATACTTCCAGCAGTTAGTAGACGTTTTTAAACATTTTTGCTAATCTCGCAGGTGGTAAATGCCATCTATAAAACATTTTATATAAATTTTCTTTATAGGCAGTTGCCATTGTCATTTATAGTTTCTTTCTTAAAGATTTTGCCATTTTTCTAATTCTATATTGTCCCTGAAATTTTTTGCCCATGTTATCATTGTTTCTTTCACTTGTTCATCTTCCATTTTTAAATTTAATAGGAAATTATACAGTTTCTTAATCAACTTTTTGTCTGATGTGAATAATACCTGATCAAACATTGTCTGGTCTTTATAAAAAGCATGTATTTTAGCATCTTTCTCATATCTCATTTGTATTTGCAATTGAGGCCACCATGATAAATCAATACCCTGATCTTCCCACTCTTGTTTAGATTTTAATTTCCTTTCTGTATTCAAAATATCTTTGTAGGTTACAATTTTCTCAAAGTTAATTAAGTTTGGGTGAACAAAAGCTTCCATTGCTGAAAGCCATCCTGGTATTTTCATGTAGATTTTAGCTTTTGTCTTTTCCCATACTAAAAATAATGCATTTCTTATATAGCGATTTTGGAAATGTCTGTGGATTTTATTCTTTCCATACCATAGAAAAGTGTGCCATCCAAGTTGTAAATCATGTCCTTCTAAATATAATAATCTTTTATGTTTAAGGGTTATCCATTCTTTTAGCCATGTTAAAGCACATGCTTGGTAGTATAAGACCCAATCTGGTAGTCCAAATCCTCCATTTTCTTTAGATTCTTGTAACATTTTCAATCTAATTCTGGCTTTCTTCCCTTGCCAAATAAATTTCAAAATCAGTGTATTTAAATTGTCGATTTTTTTCTCTAATTTTATGGGTACTGTTTGAAATAGGAAAAGTAATTTTGGTAAGATATTCATTTTCACGGTAGCTAGTCTTCCTTACATTGATAATTGTAAATTTTTCCATTTTTCCCAAATCCAGTTTTATTTGGTTTAATAGTTTTGTATAATTGTCTTCTTTTATTGTTGCACATCTTGCTCTTAAGTATATTCCCAAATATTTAACTTTCTTAACCATCTGGAAATCTATTTTTCCTGACTGTTGAATTTTTGGTTTTTCTGTAAGATTCTTAACTATGACTTTAGTTTTTTCTCTGTTTCTCTTCAGTCCTGCTATTTCTCCGAACTCTTCTATCCTTTTCAATAATTTACAGGTGAAACTAGAAAAATTAGAATATCATGCAAAAGTTCATTTATTTCAGTAATGCAACTTAAAAGGGGAAACTAATATATGAGATAGACTCATTAAATGCAAAGCAAGATAGTTCAAGCCGTGATTTGTCATAATTGTGATGATTATGGCGTACAGCTCATGAAAACCCCAAATCCACAATCTCAGAAAATTAGAATATTACATGCAATCAATAAAACAAGGAGTGTCCGTAGAACAATATCGGACCTCTGAAAAGTATAAGCATGCATATGTACTCAGTACTTGGTTTGGGCCCCTTTTGCAGCAATTACTGCCTCAATGCGGCGTGGCATGGAAGCTATCAGCCTGTGGCACTGCTGAGGTGTTATGGAAGACCAGGATGCTTCAACAGCAGCCTTCAGCTCTTCTGCATTGTTTGGTCTCATGTCTCTCATCTTTCTCTTGGCAATGCCCCATAGATTCTCTATGGGGTTCAGGTCAGGCGAGTTTGCTGGCCAATCAAGCACAGTAATCCCACGGTCATTGAACCAGCTTTTGGTGCTTTTGGCAGTGTGGGCAGGTGCCAAGTCCTGCTGGAAAATGAAGTCAGCATCCCCATAAAGCTCGTCTGCGGAAGGAAGCATGAAGTGCTCCAAAATCTCCTGGTAGACGGCTGCGTTGACCCTGGACTTAATGAAGCACAGTGCACCAACACCAGCAGATGACATGGCTCCCCAAATCAACACAGACTGTGGAAACTTCACACTGGACTTCAAGCATCTTGCAGTGTGTGCCTCTCCATTCTTCCTCCAGACTCTGGGTCCTTGGTTTCCAAATGAGATGCAAAAGTTGCTCTCATCAGAAAAGAGGACTTTGGACCACTGAGCAACAGACCAGGTCTGTTTTTCTTTAGCCCAGGTAAGACGCTTCTGACTTTGTTTGTTGTTCAGGAGCGGCTTGACAAGAGGAATATGACATTTGAAGCCCATGTCCAGGATCCGTCTGTGTGTGGTGTCTCTTGATGCACTGACTCCAGCCTCAGTCCACTCCTTGTGAAAGTCCCCAACACTTTTGAATGGTCTTTTCCTGACAATCCTCTCCAGGCTGCGGTCATCCCTGCTGCTTGTGCACCTTTTTCTTCCACACTTTTCCCTTCCACATAACTTTCTATTAACGTGCTTTGATACAGCACTTTGGGAACATTCAACTTCTTTTGCAATTACCTTTTGAGGCTTTCCCTCCTTATGGAGGGTGTCAATGATGGTTTTCTGCACAACTGTCAGGTCAGCAGTCTTCCCCATGATTGTGATTCCTACTGAACCAGACTGAGAGACCATTTAAAGGCTCAGGAACCCTTTGCAGGTGTTATGGCTTAATTAGCTGATTAGAGTGGGACACTTTAAGCCTAGAATATTGCACCTTTTCACAATATTCTAATTTTCTGAGATTGTGGATTTGGGGTTTTCATGAGCTGTAAGCCATAATCATCACAATTATGACAAATCACGGCTTGAACTATCTTGCTTTGCATGTAATGAGTCTATCTCATATATTAGTTTCCCCTTTTAAGTTGCATTACTGAAATAAATGAACTTTTGCATGATATTGTAATTTTTTGAGTTTCACCTGTAAATACCAGACATAAATTATGAAATGCTGCGGTAAAGTTTTTGAGAACATTGGACTGAAATCTGAAGCACATACAAAAACAAAGTATGCATAGCACAAGTTTAAATAATTTCAAATAGTTCATCAGTATATTTTTGTATAACCTGTTAGCAGCACCACAGAAATGTTTTTATCGTTTAAAAACAGATCAAGCTACTATGCAATGCATGTACATATCTGAGAATACGTTTGGCCAAAATCAACACAACATGCAGACTGCATTCTATGGAAGAGTGTTTGGGTGAGATAAGGTCTGTTTAGTTTAGTATCCTGTTCCTCACCCTGTCCAATCAATGATGAGAAGCCCACATCTAAACAACAGCAATGTGTTCCTACTGTACTGCTACCATTTATATTTTAAGATAGGATAATTTGGAAGACAGCAGGATTATATTGTTGTTTTATGAGTCTTAAAAAAATTAACAGGATGGCAGAATATTTACCCACAAACAGTTCTCCAGGACCAGGCAGAACAAGCTATAGTTCCATCTAAATCACGACTTACTTTGTTAACTGCCCTTTATTTTTGTTGTTGTCAATTCCATTGTATGTTACAGCTGCCAATTTTCTGCTTCTGTAATTCTCATAATGGACATTATTAGTGACATCTTTCAGGTCTTGCATGTGAGTTCTAGGGAAAGACACCAAAAACCTGTCAGCAACATATTTCCTGCATAGTAGCATATAAATACCTTATATAAGCAATAGTGTTAATTTTTGCTTTCAAAGAGTGTTTGAAATGGTTTTCAAAAGTTTGTTTGAAAACTGAAATATTATGGTTAATGCAAATTGGTTCAGGGCTGGAAAATTTTACATTTGTACCCCCAGTGAGCAGAATACAATATTATTCTGTGATGCATTTATTATTATTATTATTATTATTATTATTATTATTATTATTATTATTATTATTATTATTATTATTATTATTATTATTATTATTTATATACCGCCCCTCTCCCGAAGGACTCGGGGCGGTGTACAGGGCAATTAAAACACTATATACAACACATAATATACAAAAATTAAAATAAATTAAACCAAGTAGCCCTAAACAATAAAACACGTTCTAAAATTAAAATTTAAAATTTAAGATCTAAAATCCCAATCCCTCAGTCCAGGCCGGTAAGTTCAAATAGCCAAGTCTTCAGGTTGCGGCGAAAAGAGCGAAGGTCGGGAGCCATCCGGAGCTCAACAGGGAGCTGATTCCAGAGGGCAGGCGCGCCCACAGAGAATGCTCTCCCCCTGGGGGCCGCCAGTCGACATTCCCTGACCGACGGCACCCTGAGGAGGCCCTCTCTGTGGGAGCGCACAGGACGATGGGAACTTAACGCCGGCAAAAGGTACTCCCGTAAATAATCCGGGCCCATGCCATTTAGGGCTTTATAGGTCATCACCAGCACCTTGAATCTCACCCGGAAGACAACTGGAAGCCAATGCAGCTCGCAAAGCAGAGGTGTTACATGGGAGTATTGGGAGACCTCCATCACAACTCGCGTGGCCGCATTCTGCACCAGCTGGAGCCTCCGAACCTGGGCAAAAGCCCCCCTGGTCACAGCTCCTATATGGTCTTCTAAACTGAGCTGTGAGTCAAGGAGGACACCCAAGTTGCGAGCTCTATCTATGGTGGGTAACACCTCACCCCCTATAGATAAAGATGGAATAGAGTGGACAACCCGAGATGCCGGTATGCACAGCCACTCGGTCTTGTCCGGATTTAGTCGAAGCCTGTTCCTCCCCATCCAGACCCTCACCGCCTCCAGGCAACGGGACATCACGGCGAGGGCATCACCGGGTTGATCTGGGGTGGAAATAAAAAGCTGGGTATCATCAGCGTACTGATGATACCCCACCCCCAAACCACAAATGATCTCACCCAGCGGCTTCATATAGATGTTGAACAGAAGGGGTGAGAGGACCGACCCCTGAGGGACTCCACAAACGAGAGGCCTCGAGGCCGACCTCTGCCCCCCTGCCAACACCGACTGTGAACGACCCAGGAGGTAGGAGAACCACTGTAAAACAGTGCCACCCACTCCCAACCCCGAGGCGCCGCAGTAGGATACCATGGTCGATGGTATCAAAAGCCGCTGAGAGGTCTAATAGGACTAGGACAGAGGAGCAACCCCTGTCCCGAGCCCGCCAGAGATCATTCACCAGTGCGACCAATGCCATCTCTGTGCTGTACCCGGGCCTAAAGCCCAATTGGTAGGGGTCCAGATAATCCGTTTCCTCCAGGAACAGAGGAAGCTGATGTGCCACCACACTCTCAACAACCTTCGCTAAAAAGCGAAGGTTGGAGACCGGACGATAGTTGTTCAAAATGGCCGGGTCCAGGGCAGGCTTCTTGAGGAGGAGCCTCACCACCGCCTCCTTCAAGGCGGCAGGGAAGCTACCCTCTCTCAGAGAAGCAGTTATTACCGCCTGGAGCCAGCCTCGTGTCCCCTCCCGAGCTGCATAAACCAGCCAGGAGGGGCACGGGTCCAATAAACACATGGTGGAACTCAGCCTCCCCATGATCCTGTCCACTTCTTCTGGAGTCACAGGATCAAATTCTTCCCAAGTAATGTTCCCAAGACCGCTCGATTCCCCATCGTCAGACTCTGCCCAGTCGGAGTCCAGACCGGCCCGAATCTGAGCGATTTTATACGCCAGATATTGACTAAACTCCTCGGCACGACCCTGCAGGGGCTCCTCCCTCATCTCCTGATTCAGGAGGGAGCGAGTCACCCCAAACAGGGCGGCCGGGCAATTATCTGCGGACGCGATGAGGGCAGCGAAGTAATTAGACTTCGCTGCCTCCATCGCTGCGAGATAAGACCTCGTGAAGATTCTTAACCACAATCGATCATACTCAGACCGGCTGGACCTCCAACAGCTCTCTAGGCTCCGTCTCCGTCTCATTTAACATTGATTTCATTTCAAATTATAGCCACCAAACTATTTCCCAAATTTACTATATGAAATGGGCAAATAAACTCTGTTTTCACATGATATGTCAAGTTTTTCTTCTCTTCTTCTCTTTTTGTATTTGTGCCATCACACGACACCCTCCACTGAAAATAATGTCAAGCCCTCTTTTACTCCAAGTTCCTTTTATTGCAAAATATAGGAAAGGTCCAATATATGGAACTTGAAAATGTATTGCCAACATTAAAATTATAAACTACTTGCTTACCTTATCAACATGTTCCTTAGAATTGTGAAGTCACAGTGTTCACCATTTTCAACTGCAGGAGAAAAATGCTCTGTTTTAATGGACTTCAATCGATACCAGATGGCCAAGCATGGAAATTAATCCCTGTATTTACAAGTACTCATTAACTAACAACTGGTCGGTCATTTAATGACCACTTGAAGTTACAAGGAAAAGCTGCTTTGTGGCCTGTAAAGCACTTCCAACCATTGTAAAATGACGCTAGTGCCCCTGGAGTCACATGACTACATTTCATGTGCTTGGCAACCGGCTTGCATTTATGAGCAGTTGCAGCATCCTGCAGTCATGTGGCCATGATTTTCAACCTTTTTTGCAGTTTCTGGCAAAAAACCCCACCCATTTGGAAGTGCCATAAAAAGGGTTGAAAAATCAGTTCGTTATTTGGGTGCCTCAATGTACAACTGCAACGACTCACAACTGAAATTTCGGTCCAAATTGTGATTGTAAATTGAGGACTACCTGTAGTAAAATTTCCCTCGACTCTTGGTAGCTCCAAGGACACACCTATGTTATTTTTGTTGCAGCAGTATTGAAGTTATTTGCCACTGCCTTCTTCCAGGATGTTTTTACAACTTCCCTCTCTAGCATATAGTCTGTGTTCTCCTGTGGACTTCCTATTCAAGTATTAACCAGGCCCAACTCTTTTGAGGTCAATAATATCAACTAAATAGTTGTGGACACTAAGTTGATGTTGAATTTAATTACGGCAGCAAGACTTTTGATAGGTCAGTACTGGAAGAAAGAGGAACTGCCGACCATAGAAGAGTGGACTTTAAAGGTTTCCGACCTGGCTGAGATGGCGAAGATTTCGGCCTATTTGAAAGATCACTCGCAAGAACGCTATATTATGGAATGGAGAAAATGGATTGAGTTTATCCAGAACAAGTATAGGGTTAAGAAGTTTCATGTAGCATTTGAATAAGTCTTCTTTCTTTTCTTCTTTTTCTATTTTTGTTTTTCTATATATATTTAATATATATATATATTATCCTATATAAGCTAGAGAGTGATGGATTTTAGAGTTTATGGATGTTAGTATATGGTTGTTTATGATTGTTTTTTTTATATACCTTGTATTTAGCTCTGGGAAGTCGGGGGGGAGGGGGGGAGGGGGGAGAGGTAGGGGGGAGGGAGAAGGGAGGGGGAGGGGGGATTTTTAAAGGAAAAATTGTATGTTAAAACTTTTTAATAAAAAAATAATAATATCAACTAAATGCTGCTACCAGCAAAAGTAGAAACAAGCTTAATAAATTTTATGCTGCATTATTAAGAAGTCATTATAATTATCCAGATTTACAAATAAAGAAATAGACAAACAGCAAGAAAACAAACATGCAACTTGGCTGCAGTTTAAGAAAAGTGTAATAGGATTGTGCTGCACTTCCGATTCAACAATAAAAAGATGCTTTGGAGTGTGCAGGAATTCACATGTAGCAACTCCTGTCTAGGATTAATGTGTTTTCCTAGCTTGTGTTGGGAAAAGATGCATCTGTTTTTGCAGAAAGGTGCCATGTGTGTTCCTCCTGTCTTGAAGCAGTTTCTTGCCTACAAATACAGAGAGCTTCAGAGCTTTCTGATATAAGGAAAAAGGCCTGAAACAAGCCGTTGCATCACAGAGAATTTCTCTTCAAAATGCAGGTTATCTCCATTTGTCTCTTCTGGGAGATGGGCAAAATTTAAGATTTTTTTTCCACAGAAAAGTATGCACACTCTGATATTCTGCCTAACACATATACTTGCAGATAAGGCCATCTATAAACTGACCCTCAAAATTTTAACGAAAATATCCTGAAAAATGTGCCACCTGCAGATAAGCCAACCCTCAAAAATTTCATGTATTTTAATTTTCACAATTGGCTTATCTTATAATTTCATTAAGGCTTTACACACTGTGTGCACAATTATTAGGCAAGTGAGTATTTTGACCATACTTTTTATGCATATTTTCCACCTCTAAGCTGGATAAACTTGAATGCTTAGTAGATATAAGTATATCAGGTGATGTGTATTTGTGTAATGAGGGAGGATGTGGTCTAAGGAGATCAACACCCTATATCAAGGTGTGCATAATCATTAGGCAGCTTCTTTTCCTCAGGCAAAATGGACCAAAAAAGAGATTTAACTGACTCTGAAAAGTCAAACATTGTAAAAAGTCTTTCAGAGGGATGCAGCACTCTTGAAATTGCTAAGATATTGGGGTGTGATCACAGAACCATCAAATGTTTTGTTGCAAATAGTCAACAGGGTCGCAAGAAATGTGTTGAGAAAAAAAGCTGCACATTAACTGCCAAAAATTTGAGAAGAATCAAATATGAAGCTACCAGGAATGCATTATCCTCCAGTGCTGTCATATTGCAGAACTGCAACCTATCTGGAATGCCCAGAAGTATAAGGAGTTCAGTGCTCAGAGACATGGCCAAGGTAAGGAAGGCTGAAACCCAATCACCACTGAACAAGACACGTAAGTTGAAATGGAAAGAGTGGGTCAAGAAATATCTAAAGACAGATTTTTCAAAGGTTTTATGGACTGATGAGATGAGAGTGACCCTTGATGGACCAGATGGATGGGTCCGTGGCTGGATCAGTAACAGGCACAGAGCTCCACTTTGATTCAGACACCAGCAAGGTGGAGGTGGGATACTGTTGTGGTGATTCAGGGTCAGCCTGTGGGTTCGGCAGTTGGGTCGGACGACTCAGAGGAGGAGGAGGGGGGTGTTGAAGAGCTTGCTGAGGGGATTGGACAGCTTGATGAGAGCCCCCAGCAAGGCCCCTCTCATCTGGTCACGATGCAGACCCAGCTGTGTGAGCCTGACAGCGTGGATGAAGATGACCCACAGCTGGCCCTGTTCAAGGACGCCCGACGCAGGAGGCAGTCAATCAGGAGTAAACAGAGGAAGGCAATGGGGCACCTCGGAAGGAGGCAGAGAGAAGCCACGCCCTGAACTGTATAAAAGGGGAATGCGTGGGAGGGCTGGTTTGCTGAAGGCAACCGCTTGAATAGCTCCTGTTTCATGGTTCGTGTCTTGTTTTGCTCTGTTTTATGTTAATAAATTTGGCAGGCTAAGTTCCAGCCTCTTGCCGTTTGTAAAGGGGTTGTCCCTGCCTTTTCTGCAGGGCCGGTAGCAGGCTGGTGCAGAACAATTATCCTGACAAAATGCAAAACAACTTTTTTTTTTCAAAATTTGATTTATTAGACCAATTATTTTTTGGAGACAAGATGATAAGGTGATTTCACTTGCAAGGTATTGAGAGGTAATTCTATGTCCTGACTGCAGGAGGCAGTCAGTCAGGAGTAAACAGAGGAAGGCAATGGGGCACCTCGGAAGGAGGCACAGAGAAGCCATGCCCTGAACTGTATTTAAGGGGAATGTGTGGGAGGGCTGGTTTGCTGAAGGCAACCGCTTGGATTGTTCCTGCTTCTTAGCTCGTGTTTTATGGTTGGTGGCTTGTCTTACTCTGTTTTATGTGAATAAATTTGGCAGGCGTAATTCCAGCCTCTTGCCGTTTCTAAAGGGGTTGTCCCTGCCTTTTCTGCAGGGCCGGTAGCAGGCTGGTACAGAACAGTTTGCCTTCAGCCTCCCACCCCTTACTAATATTATGGAGCAGCTACGTGCTGAGAATGCCCAGCTCACCCAGCAACTCACTTTGCTGGCAGCTCAGGTGGCTCAACTGCAAGCTCAGGTTCATGCTGCACCCCCACCATCACCCCCACCCAGGAGAAAATGCCAAGTTGCAATGCCAGATAAATTTACTGGCAATCCAGAACTGTTTCCTGCTTTCCTGGGACAATGCCAGCTCTTTATCAGTGTGAGAGCAGCTGATTTCCCCACTGACCGGGATAAGGTGGGGTTTGTGTTAAGCCTTCTTTCGGGTGATGCAGCTCGCTGGGGCACGCCTCTGACGGCTCAACCTAGCCCATTGTTGGACAACTTTGTGGGGTTTTGTGATCATATGCGTCTGATGTATGAGGACCCTATTAAGACGCAGACTGCTACTCGACGCCTGAAAGCTCTGAGGCAGGGTCAACGCCCCCTACAGGGCTATATCAGCGATTTTCGGCTGCTTAGCCAGGATTCTGCCTGGAATGAGGCTGCGCTTGTGGATGCCTTCCAGGATGGATTGTCGGAGATGTTGGATGAGCTGGCCCGTGTGGATATTCCCTCAGACCTGAATGGGCTGATCCATCTCTGCCTGCGGATCGATGCTCAGTTGCAGCAGCGAAGGAGTCGCCGTGCCACCACACAGACCCCTGCCGCCCCTGTTGTGCGTGAGCCCCCAGTTCAAAGGGAGGAGCCAATGGAGCTGGGTGCCGCCAGGTCTCGTCTATCGGTGACTGAAATGAACAGACGACGATCGGGGGGGTTGTGTTTGTACTGTGGGGACCCTGGGCATTTGGCTGCTTTTTGCCCAAAGAAGCGACAGCGGGCATCAGTGACCGAGTCTGCCCCGAGAAAGTCCCCTACTTTTCTGTCGGGAAACGCCCCGAGCCCGATCTAGACGGTGTGATAGATCGGGCGTCCCACAACAACACTGAGCGACGTCTTTCCGATGCTGCCTGTGGACCTCCACGGCATCTGATTTTGGAGGCACGTCTGATCCTTCCTGGCAAGCCAGAGGGGATTCCAGTCCATGCCTTAATTGACTCTGGGGCCACCACAAATTTTATGGACTCAGCATTTGTGGCCAAATGGCTGTTCCCCAGTGCCCGGTGGATCCGCCCATGTTAGTGGAGACTATCGATGGTCGAGTGCTCCTGTCTGGGCCAATTACGGCCGCCACGCAACCATTATGTATGGCCATCAGTTCCCATGTGGAGGCCATCCAGTTCTATATCACCTCAGATCTGCACTTCCCCGTGGTCTTGGGACTGGCGTGGCTCCGGGCGCATGACCCACAGATCTATTGGTCACAGAACTTGGTCACCTTCCCAAGCTTGCAGTGCATGGACCACTCCCACCATATCTGTGCCGGCCAGGTGGAGGGTTCCCCAGGGGTTTCCTTGCCTCCCGAACTGTCCGACTGCTGATGTGTTCAGCGAGACAGAGGCGGATCAATTACCCCCGCACAGGCCCTATGACTGCCCCATTGATTTAGTCCCTGATGCGCCTCTCCCAGTGGGGCGTTTCTACTCCATGTCGGACCCCGAGTTGGCTGCATTGCGGGACTTTCTGGAGAAGAATTTGGCTCGCGGTTTCATCCGGCCCTCGTCCTCGCCAGTGTCTGCACCCGTGCTCTTCATCAAAAAGAAGTCGGGCGAATTGCGGCTTTGCTGCGATTATAGGAAACTCAACACCATCACGGTGCGCAATCGTTACCCGCTGCCCGTCATCCCCGAACTCTTGGACCGACTCCGGGAGGCTAAGATCTTCACGAAACTGGACCTGCGTGGAGCTTACAACCTCGTCAGGGTTTGGCCGGGTGATGAGTGGAAGACGGCGTTTGGTACTCGCTATGGACATTTTGAGTACACGGTGTTGCCGTTTGGCCTGACCAACGCCCCCGCTGTGTTTCAGCATTTCATGAACGACATTTTCCGGGATTTGTTGGATCAGTTTGTCGTGATCTACTTGGACGACATCCTGATCTACTCCCCGTCGCGTGAGGTGCACCATCAGCATCTCCATCAGGTCCTGCAGCGACTCCGAGAACATCGGCTGTTTGCCAAGTTGGAGAAGTGCCAGTTCTACCGGGTGACCATCGATTTCCTGGGTCACCGCATTTCTCCTGAGGGCATCGCCATGGAGCTGAGTAAGGTTGAGTCTTTGCAGAGTTGGCAACCCCCGCGTCGCGTGAAGGATGTTCAGCGACTTCTTGGGTTCGCCAACTATTACCGAACTTTCATCCCTGGGTTTGCTGCCTTGACAGCCCCCCTCACCTGGCTCCTGCAGAAGAAGACTCGGTTCCAGTGGAACGCTCCAGAACAACAGGCTTTCCAGACTTTGAAGAAAGCCTTCATGAAGGAGCCCATCTTGAAGCATCCTGACCCGCAACGGCCGTTTGTTGTGGAGGTGGACGCCTCCGACATTGCCATTGGGGCGATGTTACTCCAGGCAACGACGCCCAGCGGTACCCTCTTCCCTTGCGCGTACCATTCACGAAAACTGAACCCTTCGGAGCGCAATTATACAATCTGGGAGAAGGAGCTGCTGGCCATCAAAGCGGCGTTCGAGGCCTGGAGGCATCATCTGGAGGGCGCGCGGCATCAAATCGAGGTCCGGACGGACCATAAGAATTTGGAAAGCCTGCAGACTGCTCAGAATTTGAACCAACGCCAGATCCGGTGGTCTCTTTTCTTTGCGAGGTTTGACTTCCGGGTTCGGTACATACCTAGCGGGCACAATCAAATAGCGGATGCTCTGTCCAGGAAGCCCGAATATTCCCGAGTGGAAGACAAGCTTCTGCCCAGGACAGTGATCCCCGTCGAGTCTTTTGCTGCGGTGCGGGAGCCGGTTGATATACGGGCTCGGATCCGGGAGGCACAGCAGCAGGAGGTGTGGGTGGCTCAGTGGAAGGAGGAGGTGGGGCCAGATTCTCCTTGGACGGTCACGGATGGACTCTTGTATTATCGTGACCGGCTCTACGTTCCGGGAGGGCCACTCAGGGGACTCATCCTCAGCCAGTGTCACGATAACCCGGCAGCAGGGCATTTTGGCCTGTTCAAGACCCTGAACCTGGTCTCCCGTACCTTCTGGTGGCCCCGAGTCCGACACGACGTCCAGTCTTATGTCACCTCCTGCATCCCATGCAGGCAGGCCAAGTCAGCGACAGGGGCCCCGCCTGGATTACTGCAGCCTTTGCCGACACCCAAAACACCCTGGGGGGCTGTGTCCATGGACCTTCTGACGGATTTACCCCCATCTTCTGGTTTTACGACAGTGTATGTGGTGGTGGACATGCTGACCAAGATGGCGCACTTCATCCCCTGTTGCGGCTTACCGTCAGCCCGTGCCACTAGTCGTATGTTCATTCAGCAGGTGTTTCGGCTGCACGGCCTCCCTGATAGAGTCCTCTCTGATAGGGGGGCCCAGTTTACAGCCCGCTTCTGGCAGGAGTTGATGCATGCGTTGGATATCAAGATTTGCCTCTCGTCCGCGCATCATCCTCAAACTGACGGGGGAACCGAGAAGGTCATCGGAATCCTGGAACAATATCTGCGCTGCTACGTCAATCTGCAGCAAAACAATTGGGTGGACTATCTGGCCATAGCTGAGTTTGCATTTAACAATTCGCAGCACACCTCCACACAGATGACACTGTTCTTGGCCAATGTGGGATATCACCCCCGGTTTTTCCCCCTTTCTCCCGTGGACTCACCGGAGCCGGCAGCGAACGACTTCATGGCAGAGTTACAGGCGATCCATCGATTGGTGCGACGTCAGTTAGAGAAGGTCAAGGCCGATTACAAAAGGTTTGCTGATCGGTCAAGACGGGATACGCCTCCACTATCGGTGGGAGATCGGGTCTGGTTGTCCACCAGGAACCTACCGTCAACACGGCTGGTGAGAAAGTTAGATCACCGATATTTAGGACCGTTCCCAGTCGAGGCTGTCATCAATCCAGTCGCCTATCGCTTAACTCTGCCACGTTCCCTGGCGTGCACCCAGTCTTTCATCGGTCTCTGTTGGTCCCCGAGCAACCGGCCTGTCCACTCCGCCGAGTGGAACCTCCCCCATCAGGACCTCGTGATGGAGGCAGCACCCCCGAGTACGAGGTCGCCAGCATCAGGGATTCCCGTTGGCTGAAAGGTCGTTTCCAGTACCTGATTGAATGGAAACGTTACGGACCAGAGGACTTCACCTGGGAAGACGCGACTGTTGTGATTCAGGGTCAGCCTGTGGGATCAGCAGTTGGGTCGGACGACTCAGAGGAGGAGGGGGGTGTTGAAGACCTTGCTGAGGGGGTTGAAGATCTTGCTGATGATAGCCCTCAGCCAGGCCCCTCCCACTTGGTCAGCACGGAGACCCAGCTGTGTGAGCCTGACAGTGTGGATGAAGATGACCCACAGCTGGCCCTGTTCAAGGACGCCCGACGCAGGAGGCAGTCAATTAGGAGTAAACAGAGGAAGGCAATGGGGCTTCTCGGAAGGAGGCAGAGAGAAGCCACGCCCTGAACTCTATATAAGGGGAATGTCTGGGAGGGCTGGTTTGCTGAAGGCAACCGCTCGGATGGTTCATGTTTCTTAAAGCTCCGGTTTCTTGGTTCGTGTCTTGTTTGTTTTTGTAGCTATAAATTTGGCAGGCGCAGTTCCAGCCTCTTGCCGTTTGTGGAGGGGTTGTCCCTGCCTTTTCTGCAGGGCCGGTAGCAGGCTGGTACAGAACAGCGACCGCCGTTCATGCCCCTGCGTTGGTGACCGCTTTTCATGAACAATTTCCATCCCGACCGCATCCGGATCGGCAGACCCGGGGGAAGGGCCCTGCGGTGCGGGATAGTGTTGTGATTCAGGGTCAGCCTGTGGGTTCGGCAGTTGGGTCGGACGACTCAGAGGAGGAGGAGGGGGGTGTTGAAGAGCTTGCTGAGGGGATTGGACAGCTTGATGAGAGCCCCCAGCAAGGCCCCTCTCATCTGGTCACGATGCAGACCCAGCTGTGTGAGCCTGACAGCGTGGATGAAGATGGCCCACAGCTGGCCCTGTTCAAGGACGCCCAACGCAGGAGGCAGTCAGTCAGGAGTAAACAGAGGAAGGCAATGGGGCACCTCGGAAGGAGGCATAGAGAGGCCACGCCCTGAACTGTATTTAAGGGGAATGTGTGGGAGGGCTGGTTTGCTGAAGGCAACCGCTTGGATTGTTCCTGCTTCTTAGCTCGTGTTTTATGGTTGGTGTCTTTTCTTACTCTGTTTTATGTGAATAAATTTGGCAGGCGTAATTCCAGCCTCTTGCCGTTTCTAAAGGGGTTGTCCCTGCCTTTTCTGCAGGGCCGGTAGCAGGCTGGTGCAGAACAACTGTTATGGGCTGGTATTATTATTATTTTTTTAAAAAAAGTTTTATTGATTTTCTAATTTTACATTTAAGTATTTGAAAAGCCGCGTGGCGGCTGGGTTAAACAATAATACAATGACATACAAGTATCTTTAATGCAAGTCTCAAGCTGTTACATTAAAGTTTTCCTCTCTTTTCCCCTTAGTATTTACTGTCTCCTGTTTAAACTAATACAATTCTTATTAAATCAATTAGATAAAAATGACATTCTTACATTTATCAATAATTTTTGGCTTATACATATCCTTATTATTTTAACATTCAGTCGTTATAGACAATCAATGTCCTAATCAGTTTTCCCCAGTTTTTAATTTCCCATTAATATTTAACTTAACATTTAATATTTTTAGTTTCCAAGTTTTAAGTAACCAAAGTTCCCATTATCACAATACATCACAAAGTCTAATATTCAGAATACATAACTTACTGTATCTATTTGAATATATTCTATTTCTCACCATCTTACATCAACTAATTAATAATACAATATAACATTCTTATTTTCTATTAATTTCCAAACGTCTTAAATTTAGGAACCAAATTTTCTCTTGCTTCAGCACCAAATACTTCCTCTCTTTTTCTATTAATATCCATTATCTCATATTTAAGCTAATACAGTTTTTATTATATCAGCTAAGTAAAAACATGTTTATTACATTTATCAATATATTTTTAGCTTATGTATATCTTAATTAGCTTTACATTCAACCTTTATAAACAAATCAATATTCAAATTTAACTTTTAATATTTATACTTCCAAATTTTAAAATAACCAGTTTTCTTTATTTCAGTTCATAACAAAGGGAAAGGGCGGTATATAAATGTAATAAAATAAATTCTAGTGTTCAAGGTACATATCTTGTCAAATTGAGTATATTCTATTTTAATCCTTACTAATAAATCAAAGCCCTGATTTTCTTCAGCCGTATTCTAGCTTTCTTTCTTTGCCAATTCGCCTTCCATATCCGTGTTTTTAAATCATAGTATAGATCTCCCTCTGTTATTATATATATTGTTTGAAATAAAAAAGGCCATCCAGTCAGCATTTTTTTGAAGGAGCTAACAAATTGTCTCTCTATTTTTCTCTCCTGGCGTAGTTGTGCTGAAATGTTTATCTTACCTTCAGTCTGTTCTTCTTCTTGATCCTCAGGTTTCTTCTGGTTTATATACAAGTGAAACTCAAAAAATTAGAATATCGTGCAAAAGTTCATTTATTTCAGTAATGCAACTTAAAAGGGGAAACTAATATATGAGATGGACTCATTACATGCAAAGCAAGATAGTTCAAGCCGTGATTTGTCATAATTGTGATGATTATGGCATACAGTTCATGAAAACCCCAAATCCACAATCTCAGAAAATTAGAATATTACATGCAATCAATAAAACAAGGAGTGTACATAGAACAATATGGGACCTCTGAAAAGTATAAGCATGCATATGTACTCAGTACTTGGTTTGGGCCCCTTTTGCAGCAATTACTGCCTCAATGCGGCGTGGCATGGAAGCTATCAGCCTGTGGCACTGCTGAGGTGTTATGGAAGACCAGGATGCTTCAATAGCGGCCTTCAGCTCTTCTGCATTGTTCGGTCTCATGTCTCTCATCTTTCTCTTGGCAATGCCCCATAGATTCTCTATGGAGTTCAGGTCAGGTGAGTTTGCTGGCCAATCAAGCACAGTAATCGCACAGTCATTGAACCAGCTTTTGGTGCTTTTGGCAGTGTGGGCAGGTGCCATGTGCTGCTGGAAAATGAAGTCAGCATCCCCATAAAGCTCGTCTGCGGAAGGAAGCATGAAGTGCTCCAAAATCTCCTGGTAGACGGCTGCGTTGACCCTGGACTTAATGAAGCACAGTGGACCAACACCAGCAGATGACATGGCTCCCCAAATCAACACAGACTGTGGAAAATTCACACTGGACTTCAAGCATCTTGCAGTGTGTGCCTCTCCATTCTTCCTCCAGACTCTGGGTCCTTGGTTTCCAAATGAGATGCAAAAGTTGCTCTCATCAGAAAAGAGGACTTTGGACCACTGAGCAACAGACCAGGTCTGTTTTTCTTTAGCCCAGGTAAGACGCTTCTGACGTTGTTTGTTGTTCAGGAGAGGCTTAACAAGAGGAATACGACATTTGAAGCCCATGTCCAGGATCCGTCTGTGTGTGGTGGCTCTTGATGTACTGACTCCAGCCTCAGTCCACTCCTTGTGAAAGTCCCCAACACTTTTGAATGGCCTTTTCCTGACAATCCTCTCCAGGCTGCGGTCATCCCTGCTGCTTGTGCACCTTTTTCTTCCACACTTTTCCCTTCCACATAACTTTCTATTAATGTGCTTTGATACAGCACTTGGGGAACATCCAACTTCTTTTGCAATTACCTTTTGAGGCTTTCCCTCCTTATGGAGGTTTTCAGTGACGGTTTTCTGCACAACTGTCAGGTCAGCAGTCTTCCCCATGATTGTGATTCCTACTGAACCAGACTGAGAGACCAGTTAAAGGCTCAAAAACCCTTTGCAGGTGTTATGGCTTAATTAGCTGATTAGAGTGGGACACTTTGAGCCTAGAATATTGCACCTTTTCACAATATTCTAATTTTCTGAGATTGTGGATTTGGGGTTTTCATGAGCTGTAAGCCATAATCATCTCAATTATGACAAATCACGGCTTGAACTATCTTGCTTTGAATGTAATGAGTCTATCTCATATATTAGTTTCCCCTTTTAAGTTGCATTACTGAAATAAATGAACTTTTGCATGATATTCTAATTTTTCGAGTTTCACCTGTAGAAAGTCTTTTCCATTTTCAAAGTTATCAATCCCTTTTCTGAGTTTTCTGTTAACTGTGTTTGTTGATCACTTGAATCTTCTATCACAGTATTTAATTGCTCCATTTCTTCTATTATATTCTGTGTAGTTAATTCTTTGGGTGTAATCAATTTTGGGTTCATATATATAGGCTGACATCTTGTTCTTTTCTGTAGCCTATTTCATCGGTGGCTTTACGAATAGTTTCATGAATTGCTTTCAGCATACAGGTGAAACTCAAAAAATTAGAATATCGTGCAAAAGTTCATTTATTTCAGTAATGCAACTTAAAAGGGGAAACTAATATATGAGATAGACTCATTACATGCAAAGCAAGATAGTTCAAGCTGTGATTTGTCATAATTGTGATGATTATGGCTTACAGCTCATGAAAACCCCAAATCCACAATCTCAGAAAATTAGAATATTGTGAAAAGGTGCAATATTCTAGGCTCAAAGTGTCCCACTCTAATCAGCTAATTAAGCCATAACACCTGCAAAGGGTTCCTGAGCCTTTAAATGGTCTCTCAGTCTGGTTCAGTAGGAATCACAATCATGGGGAAGACTGCTGACCTGACAGTTGTGCAGAAAACCATCATTGACACCCTCCATAAGGAGGGAAAGCCTCAAAAGGTAATTGCAAAAGAAGTTGAATGTTCCCAAAGTGCTGTATCAAAGCACATTAATAGAAAGTTATGTGGAAGGAAAAAGTGTGGAAGAAAAAGGTGCACAAGCAGCAGGGATGACCGCAGCCTGGAGAGGATTGTCAGGAAAAGGCCATTCAAAAGTGTTGGGGACTTTCACAAGGAGTGGACTGAGGCTGGAGTCAGTGCATCAAGAGCCACCACACACAGACGGATCCTGGACATGGGCTTCAAATATCGTATTCCTCTTGTCAAGCCGCACCTGAACAACAAACAACGTCAGAAGCGTCTTACCTGGGCTAAAGAAATACAGACCTGGTCTGTTGCTCAGTGGTCCAAAGTCTTCGTTTTTGATGAGCAACTTTTGCATCTCATTTGGAAACCAAGGACCCAGAGTCTGGAGGAAGAATGGAGAGGCACACACTGCAAGATGCTTGAAGTCCAGTGTGAAGTTTCCACAGTCTGTGTTGATTTGGGGAGCCATGTCATCTACTGGTGTTTGTCCACTGTGCTTCATTAAGTCCAGGGTCAACGCAGCCGTCTACCAGGAGGTTTTGGAGCACTTCATGCTTCCTTCCGCAGACGAGCTTTATGGGGATGCTGACTTCATTTTCCAGCAGGACTTGGCACCTGCCCACACTGCCAAAAGCACCAAAAGCTGGTTCAATGACCGTGGGATTACTGTGCTTGATTGGCCAGCAAACTCGCCTGACCTGAACCCCATAGAGAATCTATGGTGCATTGCCAAGAGAAAGATGAGAGACATGAGACCGAACAATGCAGAAGAGCTGAAGGCCGCTATTGAAGCATCCTGGTCTTCCATAAGACCTCAGCAGTGCCACAGGCTGATAGCTTCCATGCCACGCTGCATTGAGGCAGTAATTGCTGCAAAAGGGGCCCAAACCAAGTACTGAGTACATATGCATGCTTATACTTTTCAGAGGTCCGATATTGTTCTACGTACACTCCTTGTTTTATTGATTGCATGTAATATTCTAATTTTCTGAGATTGTGGATTTGGGGTTTTCATGAGCTGTACGCCATAATCATCACAATTATGACAAATCACGGCTTGAATTATCTTGCTTTGCATGTAAAGAGTCTATCTCATATATTAGTTTCCCCTTTTAAGTTGCATTACTGAAATAAATGAACTTTTGCACGATATTCTAATTTTTCGAGTTTCACCTGTAAATAAAATCTGTTCCTGATCTTCGTCCATGTTCTCTTAGTGGTGTGGTTTAAAAGCTTTACAGTCAGAGAATGAAAATAATTTTATCACTGAGTATAGAACACAGCTGATTGCCAAGGTCACAAATGTTTTATCTATAGTCTAGGCTTCAAGCCAAGTCTCTTTCAGACAATAACAGGTTGTAATATCAGGTTTTGCCATAAGATGTCGCCCATACTGTTTTGGATTTAAAAAAAAACCAAGATTTTTATAGTCTTTTTTCCAATTTTACTTCTTTTTTGTAAGTAAAAACCCAAATCTTCAATAAAAATAGGAAATCTTTTAGTCCTCAAGTTTTGGATAAATAGAAATCCAGTTAAAATCAGGTTATTGTTTCATCGTTTTAAACTACCGTGGATAGTCAGTTGCCGCTGTTATTAGAGGGTGGGATAGAGTTCCCCTTCCCTCTCTCCACAGGGGAAAAAATATTTTAGGCAGCTTATACAAGTGGAAAATATAGCTAGGATTGAAGAGAGGTTCAGATCTCACCCAGTCTCATCTGCGCTGCTTTGTAGGTGCCTGGTGGTAAATTTGACTTTGGCTGTCTGCGGCCTGGTGACGAACCATATTTCTATGGCTGGTCTTTCATCCGCCAGTTTGGAGGGCTGCGCCAGATCGGGCGGAAGGGCTACTGCCCTCCCGTGATCAAGCAGGGATCCCCTCCTTGCTGGTCGCCCCTACAGGGTGACTTTCGACCCTTTCCAGGGTCCCCCAGCGATGCGAAATCGGACGTGGAAGATGGAGCTCACCCCCAAACATCCGCAGCAGCTGTGTTGGCAAACTGGAAGTCCCATGGGCTGGTATTATTAAAGATGAGCTAGTTGGACCTTTTCAGGTTGAAGATGGACTCAAAATCAACTCCCAAACTTACTGCTAGTTTTTAGAAGACACTTTCTTCAAGCAGTGGTACAGGAAAAAGTCTGCATCTTTCAAGAAGACCATGATTTTTATGCAGGACAATGCTCCATTGCATACATTGAAGTACTGCACTGCGTTGCTAGCCAGTAAAGGTCTTAAAGATGAAAGAATAATGGCATGGCCCCCTTCCTCACCTGACCTAAACCCTATTGAGAACTTGTGGGCCCTTCTTAAATGGGAGATTTACTGTGAAGGAAAACAGTACAAGTCTCTGAACAGTGTCTGGGAGGCTGTGGTTGCTGCTGCACAAAACATTGATCGTCAACAGATGAAGAAACTGACAGACTCCATGAATGGAAGGCTTATAACTGTTATTGAAAACAAGGGTGGCTATATTAGTCACTGATTTTTTTTAAAATGTCAGAAATATTTATTTGTACATTTTGAGTTATTATTCTCACTTTAACAGATGCAAATAAATGGGTGAGATGGGAAAACTTTTGTTTTTCATTTAGTTGCATGATAAACCCTAACCCTAACCCCAAAATTGTACACAGATATATATTCTCTTAAGAAAGCCAGATGTCAACGCTGCTAACATCAGATGTTCTTGCTTGACAAGAGATGAAGAAGCAGCTATTTCATATGTTAAACTTGAGTATTACTTTAAGAGCTAGAATTAGATTATTGCCGGGAGGAGGGAGGAGGAAGATTGTACCTCAAGGCTGTCTGAAATAAGAGAAGATAAGAACTTGGCGTGTTGTCTAAAAAGAGAAACTGATTCTTCAAATTAATTGGAGAATGTGATTCATGACAGAAATAGAAAGGTGGAGAATTGTGTTTAATATATTTTGCAAGGGGGAGGGGAATCAGATTCCAGCTTCCTCTAGCAAGCTTTTTTTTTTAATTCCATTTATATCCCGCCCTTCTCCGAAGACTCAGGGCGGCTTACAAGCTTAGCAGTAGCCTTCATTCTATGTATATGCCTGCTTATTAGGGCTTTCACACACACACCAAGCGGCATTATTACAAAGTCAGCTTATTGCCCCCAACAATCTGGGTCCTCATTTTACCTACCTCAGAAGGATGGAAGGCTGAGTCAACCTTGAGCCTGGTGGGATGCGAACCTGCACTAATTGCAGGCAGCTGGTGTTACTTAAGGAGGCATTAGCCCACTGCTCCACCAAGGCTCATGCCGATGTATAGGGCTAATAAAGGACTTTTAAGGTAAACAATGCCTCAGAGTCACTTGAAAAGCTCATCCGTCGGAGACTTGACACCAAACCTCACTTTTACTTTCTTAAATATTCAGGTTTGAGGTTTATTAGTATTTTGGATTGACTGTGAGCACTGCAGTTGTTCAATAAGAAAAATAATCCTCCAAAATACAACTTGCCTAATAATTGTGCCCACAGTGTATGTTTCCTACATTATAACAAAAGTAATAATTGCATTACAATTCTGAACTCAAAATTTAGCATACAATAATGAGAATAAGACTGCATTTCACTCTAAGAAACCTTTTTTTTCCATCATGAGACATACAGCATTTTGAGTCGCTACTGTCAGTTCTATTGAGATAATTTCTCAGTTTTGTTTGCAAACGTTTATGTCCAATACTGTATACAACATTGGCCATGCACACAAAATGGTTGATATAGAATAGAATAGAACAGAATAGAATAGACAGATTTGGAAGGGACCTTGTAGGTCTTCTAGTCCAGGGCTTTTCAACCTTTTCAGAAATTGTACCACTTTTAGGACATGACAATATTCAAGTACCACCAGTACTTAACAAGGTGTCAAAAACTTGACTAAAAAAAAGGGGGTGGGTATTATGGGTTTCATTGGTTAGATTCATTTGTTGTTATAGAAATGGCTAGTTTATAATATTATAGAAAAGTAAAAAGTTGAGGTTCAATGTTAATGCTTCCTTCTACTCCTGCAACAGAGGAAGTCAGAAGTCAGTGCCTTTTCTTTTTCCCTTCTCCTCCTCACTTTTCCCTTTTTCTCTCACCCTTCGCTCGCAAAAGCCCCCCTTCACTCACTCACACTTTGCTCACAAAAGCCTCCACTCACTCTCACTCACTCCTCTGTCTCTTTCAAAGGCACCTCGCTTGGTCTCTCCCCCACTCACTCCGTCTCTTTCAAAGGCCTCTTGCTCGCTCACTCACTCACTTACTGCCCCGTTGCTTCCAAACGCTTCCAAACGCCATTTGCTCATTCACTCCCTCACTTACTGCCCCGTCGCTTCCAAATGCTTCCAAAAGCCATTTGCTCATTCACTCCCTCACTTACTACCCCGTCACTTCCAAACGCTTCCAAACACCATTTGCTCATTCACTCCCTCACTTACTGCCCTGTTGCTTCCAAACGCCATTTGCTCTTTCACTGCCTCACTTACTGCCCCATCGCTTCCAAACACTTCCAAACGCCACTTGCTTGCTCGCTCACTTACTGTGTTTGGAAGCGATGGGGCAGTAAGTGAACAAGTGAACGAGCAAGTGGAGTTTGGAAGTGACGGGGCAGTATGTGAGTGAGTGAACAAGCAAATGGTATTTCGAAGCATTTGGAAGCGACAGGGCAGTACGTGAGCGAGCAAGAGGTGTTTGAAAGCGACAGGGCAGTAAGTGAGCAAGCAAGCGAGTGGCGTTTGGAACTGACGGGGCAGTAAGTGAGCGAGTGAATGAGCAAGTGGCATTTGGAAGCGTTTGGAAGCAATGGGGCAGTAAGTGAGCAAGCAAGCAAGTGGTTTAGAAGCAACGGGGCAGTAACTGAGCGAGCAACCAAGTGGCGTTTGGAAGCGATGGGGCAGTAAGAAAGTTAGCGAGCGAGCAAGAGGCCTTTGAAAGAAACGGAGTGAGTGGGGGAGAGACCAAGCGAGGTTCCTTTGAAAGAGACGGAGGAGTAAGTGAGAGCGAGTGGAGGCTGGGGCTTCACTTAGCAAGCAGCATGTTTTCTGCAAGGAAGTGAGCCCAGGATCAGCGCCAGGCTACAGCTGATACAGCCACCCAGAAGTGCGGATGTGCGCGTGTACTCACCCCTTGTGCCACCATTGCTGCGAGTGTTGTGCGGGCAGCGGCAGCGCCACTAGTATCATGCAGGTAGCAGTATTGCCGTGAACCTTGTGCAGGCAGTGTCAGTGCCACGAGTGGCAGGTGGGCCGCGGAGCAATCCTCGCACCGGGGCAGCGGTGTGAGCCTCGTGCTGGGGCAGTATCACTGCGGGCAGCGGTTTGATCCATGCATCTGGCGACATTGCAGCGGGCCGTGGCATGATCCTAGTGCTGGTGGTAGCATCACCGCGAGCCTGGCGGAGGTGGTACCACAAGCCTCACACAGATGCCGCCATCGCTGAGAGCCTTCTGCGCATGCTCACAGCCCCATTTTGCCACATTTTATGAATTTTTCTTGCCATATTTGTTCGGTGAATCCCTGCAGTTGTTAAGTTAGTCCCAGAGTTGTTTAACTGAATCCGGCTTGACTTCGCTTCTCAGAAGGTTGGAAAAGGGGATCACGTGATCTCCCTGGGACAATGCAACTTGCAAGCAGCATGTTTTCCACAAGCGAGCTGGGCAGGAGCCCAGGATCGGCGTGTGCAGCTACAGCTGACCCACGCTTCTGGGCGGCTCCACAGAAGCACGGCTGAGCTGTAGCTGCAGACGCTGATCCTGGGCTCCTGCCCAGCTCACTTGCTTGTGCTTCTGGAAAACATGCTGCTTGCTAAATGAAGCTCCAGGATCAGTGCCGGGCTACAGCTGATCCGTGCTTCTGGGTGGCTGTATCAGCTGTAGCCCCCACTACAATTAGCTAGAGCTCGCGTACCACCAGCCAGGTGTTCGTGTACCACTGGTGGTTGAAAAGCCCTGTTCTAGTCCGGCCCCTGCTTAGGTAGGAAACCCTATACCATTTCAGATAAATAGTTGTCCAATCTCTTCTTAAAAACTTCCAGTGTTGGAGCATTCATAACTTCTGGAGGCAAGTTGTTCCACTGATTAATTGTTCTAACTGTCAGGAAATTTCTTCTTAGTTCTAGGTTGCTCCTCTCCCTGATTAGTTTCCATCCATTGCTTCTTGTCCTACCCTCAGGTGCTTTGGAGAATAGCTTGCCTCCCTCTTCTTTGTGGCAGCCCCTGAGATATTGGAACACTGCTATCATGTCACCCCTCGTCCTTCTCTTCATTAAACTACACATACCTAATTCCAGCAACCATTCCTTATATGTTTTAGCCTCCAGTCCCCTAATCATCTTTGTTGCTGTTCTCTGTACTCTTTCTAGAGTCTCAACATCTTTTTTACATCGTGGTGACCAAAACTGGATGCAGTATTCCAAGTGTGGCCTTACCAAGGCATTGTAAAGTGGTATTAGTACTTCACGTGATCTTGATTCTATCCCTCTGTTAATGCAGCCTAGAACTGTGTTGGCTTTTTTGGCAGCTGCAGCACACTGCTGGCTCATATTTAAGTGATTGTCCACTAGGACTCCCAGATCCCTCTCACAGTTACTACTATTGAGCAAGGTACCACCTATACTGTACCTGTGCATTTGGTTTTTCTTGCCTAAATGTAGAACCTTAGTTTTTTTCACCGTTGAATCTCATTTTGTTACATAGCGCCCAGTGTTCAGGTCTGTCAAGATCCTTCTGTATCTTAAGCCTATCTTCTGGAGTGTTAGCTATTCCTGCCAGCTTGGTGTCATCTGCAAATTTGATGAGTTCCCCATCTATCCCCTCGTCCAAATCGTTAATGAAGATGTTGAAGAACACTGGGCCCAGAACAGAGCCCTGGGGCACCCCACTACACACTTCCCTCCATGTAGATGCAGTTCCATTGAGGACTACATGTCAGCCAGTTATGAATCCATCTGGTAGTGATGCTGTCTAACCCACATTTTTCTATCTTATCTAGTAATAGGTTGTGGTCTACATTATCAAATGCCTTACTGAAGTCCAAGGAAATGATATCCACAACATTCCTCTGGTCCACTAATTTTGTCACCTTGTCAAAGAATGCCATAAGATTTGTCTGGCATGATCTGTTTTTGACAAACCCATGTTGGCTTTTAGTTATGACTTTGTTTGCCTTTAGGTGTTCACTGATTCATTGCTTATCTTTTCCAGAATCTTCCCTGGTATTGAGGTCAGGCTGATAGGTCTGTAGTTTCCTGAATCCATTTTTCCCCTTTTTTGAAGATTAGAACTACATCATCTCTTTTCCAGTCCTCTGATAGTTCCCCGGTGCTCCAGGATCTTTCAAAGATATAGTTCAGTGGTTCTGAGATCACGTCTGCCAGTTCCTTCAGAACCTTGGGGTGTAATCCATCTGGTCCTGGTGATTTGAACTCGTCTAGGGTGGACAGGTGCTCACACACCATTATCTTGCCTATTTAAACTTGTGTTTCTAATCTGTTTTTTACGGTACTGTTTTTGATAACTTGGACTGTTTTTTCCCTTTGTGTAAAGACAAATGCAAAAAATGAGTTAAGTAATAGCAATAGCACTTAGAACCGCTTCACAGTGCTTTACAGCCCTAAGTGGTTTCACAGAGTCAGCATATTGCCCCCAAAAATCTGGGTCCTCATTTTACCGACCTCAGAAGGATGGAAGACTGAGTCATCCCTGAGCTGCTCAGAGTTGAACTCCTGGAGTGAGCAGTGAGTTAGCTTGCAGTACTGCATTCTAACCACTGTAGTTCTGCTTTCTCCCTGTTGCCTGTCAAATTCTTGCCACTTTCTCCCAGTAATGGACCAATCATTTCCTTGACTTTTTTTCTTGTTTTTTACATGTTGGAAGAAGCTTTTTTTGTTATTTTTGACTTTTGTCGCAAGCCTTAGTTCATTTTGAGCCTTAGCTTTCCTCACTTCATCTTTGCAGGCTCGGGCTATTTGGTGATATTCCCCCTTAGTTATGTACCCCCCTTAAGAGAAAGGTACCAAAAAAATAATAATAACATGTAGAAAGGTGTCACAGGGAAAGCACTAAATAAAGCTTCCACAATGGTAATTATACATTTTTTTAATCTGATGATTTAATCAGAAAATTAATTGCAGTGTAAGAACATGGTAACAGTAGTCCTCGACATTCATTTAGTGACTGTTGAAAGTTACAACATCATTGAAAATAGTGACGTACAACCAGTCCTCACACTTATGACTTTTGCAGCATCCCCACGGTCACATGATCAAAATTTGGGCGCTTGCCAACCAGCATGTATTTACAATGGTTGCAGCATCCCAGGGCCATGTAACTGCCATTTGTGACCTTCCCAGCTGGCTTCTGACCAGCAAAGTCAATGGAGGAATCTATATTCGCTTAATGATGTGATTCACTTAAGAACTGCAGTGAATCACTTAACAACCATGAAAAAAGGTTGTAAAATCAGCCATGACTCACTTAACAACCACCTTGGTTAACAATGGAAATAATGTACTGTCATGTCTTAGCTGCCACCTCACGCTTGCACTTTGCAACCATTCAGCATCAGCTGCCATGAACTTGGGGGGGGGGCTGGATGGGAGGGTGGGCTTCTAGGGGAAACAAAACTTCACTGTACCTCTTCAAGATGGGCTTCAAGGACAACCAGCTGGGAACGGAATGCAGCTGCATACCAAACCTACGCCTGAAGTGACTGTTCTAAAAACATCTTGTTTGAATTTGATTGGACATGGGGGCCCAGAGATGGGAGGCAACTAAGGGAGGGAAAAGTTAGACTTGGGGATTTAGGCGCATGCTTTTTCAGTTCTGGCTATGCATTACTGCAATTCACTTGACTTCTAGTAAACTATACCTATCTCAATAAATGGAGTTAAGGATTGTTCTTACTTAGAGATTCAAGCTGAGGCAGGTCTGATAGGTAGTGGGAAGCCTTTACCTCTTTCTTCCTTCTCTGAAACTATAATATTGCTATAAACATATAACTTATTACCCAATGATGCATATTACACATTCTATTCACTTACCTTCTGCAACACCCCAAGGATACTGTCTTCCCCTAACTCTCTTGCTATTGACTTCAATAATAGTATTGCTACCTACTACCGCAAGAGGTAAATGGTCCTACAAAAAAACAGAATAATGTTTCCTATAATAATTTATTGACAGGTTGAATATAAAGAAAAACATTTTTGTACTGCTCTGAGACCACAATAAAATGACTGCCAAAGGAGATTATTATTTATTTTAATAAAAAGCATATATAGGAGGAACTACAGCTCTAAAGCAGAACCTCATCTGGTAATAGGCCTAAGTAAATTTTCTGTTGAAAATTAGTCATGAGCTGATGGGATTGAAGGTTAAACATTCACTTTCTTTGTTTAATTTTTGGCTTTCCTAAATTGTCACACAATGATTTTCCACTGACATTCCTCAGAACTGAATAGGATAATTGAATAATGATTGAATTGAAATAATTTTACAACCAGTATACTTCAGGAAAAATCACACACACACATACATCCATTTAGTATCAAGTAAAAAAACGAGTGCACTGATGGTTCAATGAATGGGAAATTGCAAGGATAAAAAAAACATTTTGGGAAGTTTATCTATGGCAGGCATGTCAAACTGCCGGCCCACAGGCCGGATGCATCAAGGTGAAATGTGCCCACCCCATTGTCGGCAATGGGGAAAAAGTCCCGATATGTCACACGATGTCATGTGACATGTCTGGTCTATGGAGATTCTCAATCATCCAGGTCATGGATTTCTCAAAGGTGCTGCTTCTTGGATGAGAAGTGAAACGTCTTCAAGGAAATACAAAGAAAGTCCAGTTGTCTTTTGAAAAAGCACCTTTGGGATTTTTGAGAATTTATCATCCCACTACATGACACTGCAGTATATCTACCACAAGAGGGTACTACAGCCTCTCATTTTAAAACATTAAATGTTAAAAAATCAGAAGTATCTTTACAAAATATCCATGTTTGAAAATATAAATCCCCCCCACTTCAAGTAGCCATTGTTAAGATTAAGTACCCTTTGCCTAGGTGTTGATGACATAGGTAGTTATGGTAAAGCAAAAAAAAAAAAGCATCCAAATGCAACCTTACATCCAAATGTCATCATTATTTTCTTTTATAGCATTGTATTTCTCATAATACTACTAATTATAAGGGAAAATATCCCCAAACAGCCACTAAAAGAGAGATAAAACATGCACATTTCTTTTAACCTCTAAAATTATTTCAGTGGCTTTTTTGAGATATTAAATAATCAGTTAAAATGTAACCTAATAATTTGGTATGATTATGTTGTGTGCGTAAATGTATAATAGTTTCTCTATACTAGGGCTTTCTTGATAATTTGACTAAAGCCAATAAGAGAGATCTCTGATGGGCATTCTTTTGTGGATGGCTCTGTCCATTAAAACAGGTGTCTCCAATCTTTCCGACTTTGCAGACCAGCGAGGGGGGGGAAGAGGGGATGGTTCCACACAAGCAGCGGGTGCACACGCCTGCCGCTCACACAAATGGAGCTTCCCATGCAAGGATCCACCACTCACGCAAATGGAGCTTCCTGCCACGAGTGTGTGCACCAGCTGCTTGCGCAAATGGAACTGCACACATTCATTCACATGCCCCCGGTTCCAGACCATGGCCTGGGGGTTGAGGACCCCTGCATTAAAATAAAACTCATTTGCACAGAATTCTGTGACATGAAACGGTAATATTTTGCTTAAATATTTTTGTACCTTTAACATTTTAAACAGCTTATTTTCTTCTTCATCATCAGTTTCTGGGAATTCATATATTTTAATTTTGTGCTCTTGGATTTCTTTCATTATCTGAAAATAACCATAATTGTTAATAGAAACTGAAAGAAATGTTGTATACGTTAATAAAATAGACTGTATTAATTTTTATACCACAAATTTATGTCAGAATATGGATACAATTTTCATAATTACAATGTCTTTTGAAATCCAGCTTATGTGTTTGTCTTTTTTCAGATAAAGCTGTACTTTCCTCTTTTCCCTTTTCCAGAGTCATCCCATTCTCTTCCCACTCTCACTCATTTCAATTCACACTGTATAGAAATAAAACTACTCTGACACACTACAGTACTACATTGTTCCTATAAAAGGATCACTGGAGATCTTAATATTTTTCTGATGGGTTAGAGAAAGACTGCAGACATCCAAACTATGAAAGACTGATTATGTCTTTCACAATTGTCTCAGAACTCATGGAACAATTCTGTTCACATTTGTAATTCTCAGTTATTTTTAGTACATTCCTTATGTCTCAGAACTACTAGATGTAAATCCATTTTTCATTCAGTTAATTGCATTTCATTAAATTATGTTTAAGTTTCCAACCTGTCTGACAGGTAATTGTAGTCATCCATACAGAAAACTCAATCAAATGCACTGCATTATTTTTCAAACCATGAATATACCACCTCCTTTAACAACTTGGACAGGCAGGTTGGGCATGCTGTGGGTGCCGTTAGCCAAGGAATGTCAGCTGGTGGGAAGCAGGAGACCTGCCTTCTCTGCCACATCCCTTGCCCTCTAAAACAGGGCTTTTCAACCTTTTCACCCATTGTACCAATTTTAGGATAAGGCAATATCCGAGTACCACCAGTCACCCAGCAAGGTGTCAAAAACGTGACCAAAAAAAAAAAGAAAAAAAATGATAAAGTGCAGGTAGTCCTCGACTTACAATAATTCACTTAGTGACTGTTTGAAGTTACAACAGCACTAAAAAAAAGTGAGTTTTGACCATTTTTCACACTTATGACTCTTGCAGCATCCCCAGGGATATGTGATTTACATTTGGATGCTTGGCAACTGATTCATACTAATGACGTTCTGTGTCCCAGCGTCATGTGATCAACTCTTTGACAAGCGAAGTCAATGGCTGGGGGGGTGTAGCTCATCACTTAGGTTGCAGGGTGCCTGTGTGGGGGGAATCCATGGGTCTCTGGTGGAGGGGGGTGGGACTGGGATGGGTGCCTTCCTTCCCTCCCTCTCTCCCATTGTCCCTACATTTCTTCTTTCCTTCCTTTCTTCCTTTCTTCCCTCTTTGTTCCTTCCTTCCTTTCCTCCCTCTCTCCCACTGTCCCTACTTTTCTTCTTTCCTTTCTTTCTTCCTTCCTTCCCTCCCTCTTTGTCCCTTCATTCCTCCCTCCCTCCCCTCTTTGTCCCTTCCCTCCTTCCCTCCCATTGTATTGTCCCTTCCTTCCTTCCTTCCTTCCTTCCTTCCTTCCTTCCTTCCTTCCTTCCTTCCTTCCTTCCTTCCTTCCTTCCTTCCTTCCCTCTTTGTCCCTTCCTTTTGCAAGCAGGAAATCTTGCACAGGAATTGCAGCTGGGGATTTCTCTCTCTCTCTCTCTCTCTCACACACACACACACACACACACACTTTCCCTGGCTTGCCCTCGCATCTGGGGTTTCCTTCCTGGCAGTCTGGGTCCTGCGAGAGGGCAAGCGGGGAAGGCGGCAGCAACGGTTGTGTCGAGCCCCGTGGGGGGTGGTGTGTTTCCAGGTCTCGCTTTTCCCCTTTGCAAAATGGGCTTCAATTGAGCTGCGCTCTGACTTCGGGGGCCGTTCCTTGGGAATCCTATCTCCCCACCCCAAAAAGCAGGGCTTTTACTCACTTTTTGCGCTGTGAAAGGGTGAGTCGTGCAAAGCGCAGCAGCGTGAAAAGTGAGTAAAAGCCATGCTTTTTGGGGTGGGGAGAGGGGATTCCCAAGGAACAGCGCCTGACTCTCCCCACCCCAAAAAGCAGGGCTTTTACTCGCTTTTCGCGCTGTGAAAGGGTGAGTCATGCAAAGCGCAGCAGCACAAAAAGTGAGTAAAAGCCCTGCTTTTTGGGGTGGAGAGGAATGGGATCAGCGTTTCTGAGCTCGACTTCTGAATGCGGCTTAGCTGATCCCAGGCTCCTGGCCAGCTCACTTGCTTGTGGAAAAGAGGCTGCTTGCTAAGTGAGCTGGGCAGCAGCCTGGGATCAGCATTTCTGAGCGCGACTGGGCAGTGTTTCTGAGCACTGCCCAGCTCACTTACTTGCAGAAAAGAGGCTACTTGCTAAGTGAGCTGGGCAGCAGCTTAGCAAGCAGCCTCTTTTCCACAAGCGAGCTGGGCAGCAGCCCAGGATCAGCGTTTCTGAGTGCGACTGGGCAGCGTTTCTGAGTGCTGCCCAGCTCACTTAGCAAGCAGCCTCTTTTCCGCAAGCAAGTGAGCTGGCCAGGAGCCCGGGATCAGCGTTTCTGAGTGTGACTTCTGAGCGTGGCTCAGCTGATCCCAGGCTCCTGCCCAGCTCACTTGCTTGCGGAAAAGAGGCTGCTTGGTAAGTGAGCTGGGCAGCGCTCAGAAACGCTGCCCAGTCGCGCTCAGAAACGCTGCCCAGTCGCGCTCAGAAAAGCTGATCCCAGGCTGCTGCCCAGCTCACTTGCTTGCAGAAAATAGGCTGCTTGCTAAGTGAAGCCCCAGGTTCAGCGGGCTACCCAGCAGTGATCCTGGGGCTTCACTGAGCAAGCAGTATGTTTTCCACAAGCGAGCTGGGCAGGAGCCATTTGCTTGCTAGCCCTTCCCCCCAAAACACACCACTTGTTCACTCACCCTTCCTCGCTCGCCGCTCCACTCGCTGTTCCTCTGAAAACAGGCCAGTCTGCCCCTTTTATATATTTTCTTCTCTCCACCCTCTTCTCTTCCGGGTGCAGTGGAAGCTCCAATTAGCATGTCGCCACAGATCCTGGGGATTCTGGCAAGCTCTGCAGCTTCAGCTGATCTCCAGGTCTGTGTGACTCCGTTTTGACTCGTTCCCTCCCCCACTGTAATTAGCTAGGCTGGGCTCGCGTACCACCAGCCAGGGACTAGCGTACCACTGGTGGTACACGTACCACTGGTTGAAAAGCCCTGCTCTAGAATATTCTCCCTTCGGATATCAGGATGACCCTGACCTTGTTGGCCTTTTGTAAAGCCATTAAGACTTGGTTGTGTGCCCAGGCCTGGAGCCCCAAATATGTTAAGAGCCCTGTTTCCTAGCTGTATTAACATCCATAGTAACAGTTTTACTTGGTGCCATATATATTTATTTTGTACTGTTTTCATTGTTTTTGTGTCTTATGATGTATGCCACCCAAAGTCACTTGTTGAGACGGGCTATAGAAATAAAATAATTAAATAAATTAAATAGACATAACGGTACTTATGTATTACTGAAAAATGCTCACTAATCTCTAGCTTTAACATTCTTATATGAACTGGTAAATTTTCAAACAAATTTAGATTGATAATAGGACATTTATTGCACTCAGTAATTAAACATTCCTCTTTATATTTGTATAAAAAGAATAATTTAACTGGTGACTTAACATCAGTATATATCAGGGGTGTCAAACTGCCGGCCCATGGGCTGGATGCATCATGCCGAAACCACGCCCACCCCAGCTCCGGCAATGGAGAAAAAGTCGTGATACGTTGTGATATGTCACGTGACGTAGCGAGTTTGACACCTCTGGTATACACAATTTTCCTTATCAGAGCTAAATGACACCATTCATGTTTTACCTTCACGGAAGAAATTTGCTATACACCATCTAAACTAACATACTTATATACCATAGATAGTTTTGAAGATTAAATCTAAAAGTTATATTTAGAAATTCTTATCTTCACTGTAGGAGATAAAGGACTGACAGCTGAATAATACTGATTTTCTCATGGAGGGAATAAAAACAATTAGAGCAAATCAAAACAACTAAAAGTAGCCATGAAGTGAAGATGTTCTAAAAAATCTTGAAAGACTACAATATAATAATCCAGATTATATTATTATTATTACAGGATTTTCTTGCTGTTTTTCATTATTTTCATTATTGTTTTTACTTAATACAAACTGCCCAGAATTATTTTGGAACCAACTGGCGTGTAAACCTCATAAACAACCAAACAATCATGAGATCCTAAGGGTATTCACTAAAATTTTGAAATATGTATGAGGGCAATTCAGAAATAAACCTCCATTTGGTTATCAATGACAGACACTTGCAGATACGGAACATTTATTATACACATTAGAAAACTACATTACATTACTTTTCAACATAATAGCCATTCAAATTGAGGAACTTGTCATAACGTCTTACAAGGTTTGAAATTCCTTAGTAGTAGTTGCTTGGCGCCAAATCTAGCCTATAGTGGGGGTAATCAAAAACATCCCAAAAGAACTGCTTCAAAACTTCTTGTGTGTGTCTAGTGGTGTGCGGGAGAGCATTATCGTGAACCAACACCACACTGGAAGTGGTGCCATAGAAAATCCAGCCAAATGTGAAGATGCCAAAGGAGTACTGCTAGTGAAGTTCATGAAGCGTGGTTCGACCAACAATTCACAAGTCTACTGTGAAATGTTACGAAAACTCAGATGAACCATCCATTACAACTGTTGGGGCATGGTGATGTCCGGTGTGGTGTTGGTTCATGATATTGCTCGCCTGCACACCGCTAGATGTACCCAAGAATTTTTCAAGCAGTTCTGTTGGGATGTTTTTGATCACCCCCCAATAGCCCAGATTTGGCAGCAAGTGACTACTACTAAGGAATTTCAAACCTTGTAAGACGTTACAGTGAGGGAAAAAGTATTTGATCCCCTACTGATTTTGTATGTTTGCCCATTGACAAAGAAATTATCAGTCTATAATTTTAATTATAGGTTTAACAGTGACAGAATAACAAGAAAAAAATCCAGAAAAATGCATTTCAAAAAAGTTATAAATTGATTTGCATTTTAATGAGTGAAATAAGTATTTGATCCCCTATCAATCAGCAAGAGTTCTGGCTCCCAGGTGTCTTTTATACAGGTAACGAGCTGAGAGAGAGTGCTCCTAAACTCAGCTTGTTACCTGTATGAAAGACACCTGTCCACAGATGCTATCATCAATCAGATTCCAAACTCTCCACCATGGCCAAGACCAAAGAGCTGTCCAAGGATGTCAGGGACAAGATTATAGAACTACACAAGGCTGGAATGGGCTACAAGACTATCCCCAAGGTGCTTGGTGAGAAGGTGACAACAGTTGGTGCGATTATTTGCAAATGGAAGAAACACAAAATAACTGTCAATCTCCCTCAGTCTGGGGCTCCATGCAAGATCTTACCTCGTGGAGTTTCAATGATCATGAGAATGATGAGGAATCAGCCCAGAACTACATGGGAGGATCTTGTCAATGATCTCAAGGCAGCTGGGACCATAGTCACCAAGAAAACAATTGGTAACACACTACGCCATGAAGGACTGAAATCCTGCAGTGCCTGCAAGGTCCCCCTGCTCAAGAAAACACATGTACAGGCCCGTCTGAAGTTTGCCAATGAACATCTGAATGATTCAGAGGAGAACTGGGTGAAAGTGCTGTGTTGTGGCCTAGCCACCTTAATCCCATAGGAAATCTGTGGAGGGAGCTGAAGGTTCTAACCAAACATCAGCCTCAAAACTTTAATGACTTGGAGAGGATTTGGAAAGAGGACTGGGACAAAATTCCTCCTGAGATGTGTGCAAACATGGTGGCCAACTAGAAGAAACATCTGACCTCTGTGATTGTCAACAAGGGTTTTGCCACCAAGTACTAAGTCATGTTTTGCGAAGGGGTCAAATACTTATTTCACTCATTAAAATGCAAATCAATTTATAACTTGTTTAAAATGTTTTTTCTGGACTTGTTGTTGTTGTTATTCTGTCTCTCACTGTTAAAATAAACCTACCATTAAAATTATAGACTGATCATTTCTTTCTCAGTGGGCAAACATACAAAATCAGCAGGGGATCAAATACTTTTTCCCCTCACTGTATGACAAGTGCCTCAATTTTAATGACGATTATGTTGAAAAGTAATGTAATGTTGTAGTTTTCTAATGTGTATAATAAAAGTTCTATATCTGCCAGTGTCTGTCATTGATAACCAAATGGAAGTTTATTTCCGAATTCCCCTTGTATTTGCTTGTTTCCTGGCAAAAATATGTAACTTGAGCCTCTGACAAAGTTCCTCATCAAATATTCTTCAATAAAGTTAGTGACCATGAGATAAGAGGACCTAACCTTTCCGCTAATTCATTAATAACAGAAAGCAAAGAATAGGACTAAATGTGAATTTTCTCAGTGGAAGGAACTCAGAAGTAAGGCCCCTTGGAATTTGTATGGCGGGGGAAAAACCACAAATTAAATATAAGGTACTACAAGATGGAAAGGAAAGAGGAAGATTGGGTCTACCAGATTTGAAATTTTATTTTGCCACCTACTGTCCAGCATGGGTGAAGGAGTGGATGTTGTTAAGAAATAGAAGGCTATTGGAGTTAGAAGGACATCATCTGAGATTTGGGTGGCATGGGTATTTATGGTATGACAAACTTAAGGTTATGTAGATTTTAAAAATCATTATGTTAGATGGGCTATTCTTAGAGTGTGGAATAAATATAAATTTAGGCTGTGCCCGAAAACACATTTGTGGCTTTCTGAATAAGGAGTCGTTTATAGATGAGAAATAAGTAAACATGAATGGTTAACGTACCATGATATACTAGAATTTTCTCAAGAGAAGACTTGACAACAGAAGGATATACTTGTCAATGGTTTTCTTACATACAATTATCAGAAAGGTTTAGAAGTGGATAAAATATTCTGTGGTTTTCAACAATGTAAGACTGATTTGGAAAAAGCATTACTGTATGTACCAATGATGAACATGTTATTACTAAAATGTATACATTTTTGCTTATATATGAGACAGAAGAACAAGTGAAAGTATGATAAATTGAACCAAAAAATGGTTACATTTTACAAATGCATCAAATGCATCAAAGGGAAAATATGTGGTTGAAACGAATCTTAAGGAGAATTTTTACAAAATGATCTGTTGTTTGTATCTGTCACCAGAAAAAATGTCTAGAATGTATAAAAGTACTTTGAATCGTTGTTGGAAATGTGAACAACATAAGGAAACATTCTATCATGTTTGGTGAAAGTGTGAAAAACTAAAAAAATGGATACAAATACATACTCTGATTCAGAAGATTTTAAAGACTAAAGTATAATAATAACAACAAGAAGAAGAACCCCTAGTGAGGCACTACCTTGATGTGGTTGTGGGGCTTGTGTGCTCTGAGGAAGATGAGAGCTATGCCAGAGGTTCAACCATACTGGACAGGTCTCATCAGAGGAGTCAGAGAAAGAGTGTCTTTCCCATAAAAAATATGGTGAGACGTAAATTTCAGAATGCCACACTGGCTTGGATGTTGCCCGGGTTAACAAGGTCCGCGCTAGATGTTGGAGTTCCTGGATATCTGGTGAAAAATGGGTTACAGGACTCAGGACTCTTGGCTGAGCAACCAGGGCTAGCAGCTGCAGAAGTACTGGAAGAAAAGGTGTTTACCCATCGCAAATACAGTGATTGAAAACAAAGAAATAATGATCTGTTATTACAGATCAAGTCCAACAAGAAGAGGATATCTAAAACGAATGCACCAGTTCTGGAAAGAACAAAATCCAGAATCAGAAATAACAGAACAGAGACTAGCAGATCAATGCTGATTTATAATATGAAATAAAGTATTCACAGAAACAGAATTGGACGAACTGCAAAGGTTTACCAAGAGCAAAGAAACCAAAGCCTTGCCAGAAGTAATTCAGAATGTAGAGGCAAGCCAGGGGGAGTTGTCAATGAAGGAATCCAGCATACATATACAACTGTTCTCTTTTGGAAACCAGGCACCTCTTCCTCAGGAAGAACAAAGCCCTCTAATTAAAGAAATAAAAGAATTGAAACAAAGAATAACTGAGCATCTAGAACAGCACAAAAACAACAGAATAAGGCTGCCTGTATTGAAGCTTGTTCCAAAGAAACAGCTAGCACAAGCATTAAAAGATGCAAATACTGCAATATCAAGTATAAGCACCAATTCACTGCAAGAAACAAACCAACTAATGTACAGCACAGCTGCAGTTTTAACTGAATACCTGGGATGCAAAATCAACAAAGAAAAACAAACAAACAGTGCACCACAAAAATGGAAGGTTAGACTAGAAAATAAGATCAGCAAGTTAAGATCACATGTATTGAGCGTCTGGATGATCGCGTGGAAGAGCTCAGTCAAAACAATATGAGATTAGATGCTAAAATGTTGGATGCTGAAAATGTGATGGAAAAAGATTGATGATGATGTAGTTATGATACAATATAGAGACATGGAGTTTGCTTTGAGGATCAGAGGTTTGAAAGAAGATCCTAAGGAAGATTTGAAAGAATTATTGGCACAAGCCCTTGAACCGGTTTTGGAGCGTTCAGCAGAAGATATTATGGGGGATATAGACAAAATATTTCGTGTTAATTCTTGGATTGCAAGACAAAGAAAGTTACCTAGAGATGTGGTGGTTTATTTTACAAAGAGATCAATTAGAAATGTGGTCATCCAAGCCTTCTATAACAACAGATTTACAGTTGCTGAGCAAGAAGTTTTAATTCTGAAAGAGATTCCTCCAAGAATTTTAAGGAAAAGGAAAGAATTTGCTTTCTTGGCAGATGAATTAAAGAAACGGCAGCTTCAGTTTATAGGGGAGATTCCAGCAGGCATGGCGGTGATGTATGCAGGCACGAGATATCGTCTTAATACAGTTTTGCAGGCACGAGATTTTTATTCTAATATTTTGAAGGCAGGTTCTCCGCCATCTTCAGAATTTAAAGGAAGGAATGGTGAAGGAGAGCGTCAGTCGCGAATGGAGAGTAAACAAGGAGCTGACGGAGCTACTCTGCAGAAGGATAAAGAATCCCAGCAAATTACAGAAGTGGATCAGTCCCAGGTGCCAACACAAGAGGTTAGAGAACAAAGAATGACACGGGCTGCAATTAGACGAATGAGACAAGAACAAGAACAACATAAAGCTACAATCATATCTCAAAAACCTACTTACAGTGAAGCAGTGGGAGAAGCGAAACCGAAGAGAGTGCAGGTGGTCTTGGAAGAGGCGCTCCGAAAGCTTCAGGTCGGAAAAGATGGCGACAAAGTTTCTAACTTGGAATGTTAACGGATTAAATTCCCCGCACAAGAGAAAGAAAGTATTTCAGTATTTAAAACAATTTAGAAATGATGTTATTTGTCTACAGGAAACGCGTATTCGAGCAGCTGATCAAAAATATTTGATAAATTTTAGGGTGGGTACACAGTTTATTGCATCTGCTCCAGACAAGAAAAATGGAGTAGTTATTTATGTTAAGAATAACTTAACAGCTAATTTAATTGAAACAGATAAACAAGGAAGATATGTTATAATTGAACTATTAATAGAAGGCAAGAAAATACTTTTGATTGGATTATACGCTCCTACTCAACAGCAAGGAGAATTTTATAAACTATTACATAGCAAGATAACTCAATGGGATTATAAATCCTGTATTTTTATGGGAGACTGGAATGGTGTTTTGGATGTACAAAAGGACAAAAAAAGGTCTTTTTAGAAGTATACCAAGCCATGCTAGATTGCCTAAATCTTTTTTTGAGATGAAAGATGATTTGGAACTGAGAGATGTTTGGAGAGAAAGAAATTTGCAAGAAAAAGACTTTACCTTTTTTCCCGATAGGCATCAATCTTTTTCCAGGATTGATTTTGTATTAATTACTAATGATTTTTTTCTAGGATTAAGAAGATTAAGATATGTCCAAGAACTATATCAGATCATAGTCCAGTATGGTTGGAAATAGAAAAAGACAATGGAGACAAGCGGTCTTGGAGACTAAATGAAAATTTGTTTAGGTATCAAGAAAATGTGGAAGAGTGTAAAAAACAGATGAAAGAATTTTTTAATATAAATATGTACAAGGGTACTTCTATTGAAATGGTTTGGGATGCAAGCAAAGCTTATATGAGAGGACTGTTAATATATTTGAATAATAAACATAGACGTAAACTGGAACATAAGCGAAAATAATTAGAGGAGGAAATTAAGAGGAAAGAGAAGGCTTTAATTTTGAATCCATCTGATAGGAAGATTAAAGAGGTAATTACTTTATTAAGAGGTCAGTTTGATATGTTGATGGCAGATCAAGTGGCAACCAATTTACGGTATGTTAAACACAATACTTTTTGTAATGCTAATAAGCCGGGTAGGTGGTTAGCTTACTTGTTAAGGAAGAAACAAAGGTCACGTAATATAGATAGAATAGAGTACAAGGGTAAAGTGGTGTTTCAGCAGAATCTTATTAAAAAGGCTTTTGTTGAGTTTTATTCTAAGTTATATGTTAGGGATAAGATTCAAGATGTAGATATAGATAGATATTTACGAGAAGTTAATATCCCTGTTCTTACACAAGAGCAAAGGGAAGGGATGAATCAATTGATAAATGATGAAGAAATTATTTTGGCAATTAAACAATTAAAGGTGGGGAAAGCACCAGGAACAGATGGTTTGACTGCCGTCTATTATAAAGATTTACAGTTAGAAATGGTGGAACCTTTAAGAGAATTATTTAGAACAATTCAATTGGGAGGAGAAGTGCCTCCATCGTGGAAAACAGCTTTTATATCGCTGATTCCGAAGGAAGATCAAGATATTACCCAAACCAAAAATTATAGGCCAATATCGCTTTTAAATACTGATTATAAGATATTTGCAAAAATTTTAGCAAATAGATTAATGAAGGTAATGCAGCAAATGATTCATAGTGATCAAACAGGATTTATAAGTGGTAGACAAATGAAGAATAATGTGAGACGTATTGTAGATTTATTGGAATTTTTGGAAAGAAATAACCAGGTCTTTGCAGCGCTGATCTTTTTGGATGCTGAAAAAGCTTTTGATCAATTGGACTGGAAATTTTTATTTAAGGTATTGGAGAAAATGGAGTTTGGGGATAATTTTTTACAACCTATTAGGGCAATATATCAGAAGCAAACAGCTCAAATAATAGTCAGTGGTAGTTTGACAGGAACATGTAATATTGAAAAGGGTACAAGACGGGTGTCCGTTGTCACTTTTGTTGTTTTTTTTAACATTGGAAATATTATTGATTAAGATACGAGATTCAAATAAAATTAAGGGAATTAAAATAAGAGATCAAGACTATAGATTGAGAGCGTTTGCGGATGACTTGGTTATTACATTAAGTCAACCGACTTACTCAGTTGTAGAATTGATGGAGATAATAACGTCATATGGCAAAGTTTCTGGATTTAAGATAAACACGCAAAAAACTAAAATATTGTCTAAAAATATGACCATAGAAAAGAAGGTTGTTTTAGAAGAGCTAACGGGATTTGAAATAGTTAAAAAGATTAAATATTTGGGGGTATATCTCTCGGCCTCAAATGTAAAATTATACAAAAATAATTATGAATTGTTATGGTTAAAAGTACAGAAAGAGTTAGATAGTTGGAGAAAATTACAATTATCCTTATTGGGAAGAATTGCAGCAGTAAAAATGAATGTTTTGCCAAAATTTTTCTTTCAAATGATACCTATACTTAAAAAAGATTCAAATTTGGAGGAATGGCAGAAAGGTATTAATAAATTTGTTTGGGCAGGGAAAAGGCCAAGAGTCAAATTTAAGATAATGCAAGATGTACGTGAAAGAGGTGGTCTTAAAATGCCCAATTTTAAATTATATTATGAGGCTGCTGCTTTATCATCAATTAGTGATTGGTTTAATTTAACACAAGGGAGATTATTGGATATTGAGGGTCATGATTTGTTATTTGGTTGGCATGCATATTTATTGTATGATAAGAAGGTGGATAATGTTTTTAAGATACATATATTAAGGTATGCTCTGTTGCGAGTTTGGAAAAATATCGACATAAGTTAAATTATAAAATACCAATTTGGGCAATACCTAAACATACAATAGAAAATATAAATGTGGGATTTAAACATGATGTGATTACATACAAAGAAATTTTAAGGATAGAAAGGAATGTATGGCAACTAAAGCCATATAATAGTTTAAAAGAAGAAAAGATAGTACAAACGTGGTTCCAGTATGGGCAGTTACAAGCAAGATGGAAAGAAGATCAGAAAGTTGGTATTTCGATAACTGATGGAAATTTGGTAAAACAAATTAGAGATCAAGGTCAAGCACATATAAGAAGGATATATAATGCATTGATAGAAATTGACTCAGAAACAGAACTTGTTAAAGACTGTATGATAAAGTGGGCCCAGAACTTTCAGGAGATTATAACAATGGATACTTGGGAAAAGATTTGGGTCAGAAATGTAAAATTTACACAGGCTCAAAATTTAAGAGAGAATTTTTATAAAATGTTTTATAGATGGCATTTAGACCCTAAAAAAATAGCAAGTATGTATCCGAACTGCCAGCCTAAATGTTGGAGGTGTGGTTGTGAGGATGCAACGTATTATCATATATGGTGGACTTGTAAAAAAGTCAAAGCTTTTTGTTCTGAACCAGCCCTCCTCTGGCCTTGTAAAGGCAAACCCCTATTTAGAAAGAAGAGACTGGAGAGCGTCCAAGGCTAAAAGGCATCCGCCAAGATTTATTACGCAGTTAACAAAAACACTAGAGCTTGTCTTCTCAAGCGGAAAAGTTGCTTTCAGCAACCAGCCCCTCCCCAAACACTCCTTTTATAGAGAGCTCAGGGCGTGGTCTCCCTGTGCCTCCTCCCGAGGAGTCCCACATTCTTTCTTTGTTTGTTCCTGCTCGACTGCCTCCTGCGTCGGGCGTCCTTGAACAGGGCCAGCTGTGGGTCATCATCTTCCGCACTATCGGGCTCACGCAGCTGAGAAGAGGGCCCCGGCTGGGAACTCTGCCACGCCTCCACGCCATCATCAACCGGTTCGTCTCCCACACGGTCCTCCTCCCCCTCATCTGAGTCATCCGACACATCTGAGCCGGCTGCCGAAACCACAGGCTGGCCCTGAGTCACAACACTATCCCGCACCGCAGGGCCCTTCCCCCGGGTCTGCCGATCCGGATGCGGTCGGGATGGGAACTGTTCGTGAAACGCAGTCACCAACGCAGGGGCATGAACGGCGGTCGCGTCTTCCCATGTGAAGTCCTCCGGCCCGTACCCTTTCCACTCGATCAGGTACTGGAAGCGACCTTTCAGCCAGCGGGAATCCCTGATGCTGGCGACCTCGTACTCGGGGGTGCTGCCTCCATCACGAGTTCCTGATGGGGGAGGTTCCGCTTGGCGAAGTGGACAGGCCGGTTGTTCGGGGACCAACAAGGACCGATGGAAGACAGGGTGCACGCGCAGGGAACGTGGCAGAGTTAAACGATAGGCGACCGGATTGATGACGGCCTCGACTGGGAACGGTCCAAGGTAACGGTGGTCCAGCTTCCTCGCCGGCCGAGTGGATGGTAGGTTCCTGGTGGACAGCCAGACCCGATCCCCCACCGATAGTGGAGGCGTATCCCTTCTCGACCGATCGGCGAACCTCTTGTAGTCGGCCTTGGCCTTCTCCAGCTGCCGTCGCACCAACCGATGGATCGCCTGTAACTCCGCCATAAATTCGTTCGCTGCCGGCTCCGATGAGTCCACGGGAGAAAGGGGGAAAAACCGGGGGTGATAACCCACGTTGGCCAAGAACGGTGTCATCTGCGTGGAGGTGTGCTGCGAGTTGTTAAAGGCAAACTCGGCTATGGCCAAATAGTCCACCCAATTGTCCTGCTGCAGGTTAACGTAGCAGCGCAGATACTGCTCTAAGATGCCGATGACCTTCTCGGTACCCCCGTCGGTCTGAGGATGATGCGCGGACGAGAGGCAAACCTTAATGTCCAACGCCCGCATCAACTCCTGCCAAAAGCGGGCTGTAAACTGGGCCCCCCTATCGGAGACGACTCTATCGGGAAGGCCATGCAGCCGGAACACCTGTTGGATGAACATGCGACTAGTGGCGCGAGCTGACGGTAAGCCGCGACAGGGGATGAAGTGCGCCATCTTGGTCAACATGTCCACCACCACAAACACTGTCGTGAAGCCGGAGGATGGGGGTAGATCCGTCAGAAAGTCCATGGACACAGCCCCCCAGGGTCTCTTGGGTGTTGGCAAGGGCTGCAGTAAACCAGGCGGGGCCCCTGTCGCTGACTTGGCCTGCCTGCAAGGAATGCAGGAGGTGACATAAGACTGGACATCGTGTCGGACTCGGGGCCACCAGAAGGTACGAGAGACCAGGTTCAGAGTCTTGAACAGGCCAAAATGCCCCGCAGCCGGGTTATCATGACACTGGCTGAGGACGAGTCCCCTGAGTGGCCCTCCTGGAACATAGAGCCGGTCACGATAATACAGGAGTCCATCCGCGACCGACCAAGGCGAATCTGGCCCCACCTCTTCCTTCCGCTGAGCCACCCACGCCTCCTGCTGCTGCGCCTCCCGGATCCGAGCCCGTATATCCACCGGCTCCCGCACCGCAGCAAAAGACTCGACGGGGATCACTGTCCTGGGCGGAAGCTTGTCTTCCGCTCGGGTGTATTCGGGCTTTCTGGACAGAGCATCCGCTCTCTGGTTGTGCCCGCTTGGTATGTACCGCACCCGGAAGTCAAACCTCGCAAAGAAGAGGGACCACCGGATCTGGCGTTGATTCAAATTCCGAGCGGTCTGCAGGCTTTCCAGATTCTTGTGGTCCGTCCGGACCTCGATCTGATGCCGCGCCCCCTCCAGATGATGCCTCCAAGCCTCGAACGCCGCCTTGATGGCCAGCAGCTCCTTCTCCCAGATGGTATAGTTGCGCTCCGAGGGGTTCAATTTCCGAGAGTGATACGCGCAAGGGAAAAGGGTACCGCTGGGCGTCGTTGCCTGGAGTAACACGGCCCCAATGGCAATGTCGGAGGCGTCCGCCTCCACGACAAACGGCCGTTGCGGGTCGGGATGTTTCAAGATGGGCTCCTTCATGAAGGCGTCCTTCAAAGCCTGGAACGCCTGTTGTTCGGGGGCGTTCCACTGGAACCGAGTCTTCTTCTGCAGGAGCCGGGTGAGGGGGGCTGTCAAGGCAGCAAAGCCAGGGATGAATGTCCGATAGTAGTTGGCAAATCCAAGGAGTCGCTGAACGTCCTTCACGCGACGCGGGGGTTGCCAACTCTGCAACGACTCGACTTTACTCGGCTCCATGGCGATGCCCTCAGGAGAAATGCGGTGACCCAGGAAATCGATGGTCACCTGGTAGAACTGGCACTTCTCCAACTTGGCAAACAGCCGATGTTCCCGGAGGCGCTGCAGGACCTGACGGAGATGCTGATGATGCGCTTCACGCGACGGGGAGTAAATCAGGATGTCGTCCAGGTAAATCACGACAAACTGGTCCAACAGATCCCGAAAGATATCGTTCATAAAATGCTGAAACACAGCGGGGGCGTTGGTCAGGCCAAACGGCATCACCGTGTACTCGAAATGTCCATAGCGAGTACCAAACGCCGTCTTCCACTCATCACCCGGCCGAACCCTGACGAGGTTGTAAGCTCCACGCAGGTCCAGTTTCGTGAAGATCTTAGCCTCCCGGAGTCGGTCCAAGAGCTCGGGGATGAGGGGCAGCGGGTAGCGGTTACGCACCGTGATGGCGTTGAGTTTCCGGTAGTCACAGCAAAGCCGTAACTCGCCCGACTTCTTTTTGACCAAGAGCACGGGCGCAGACACTGGCGAGGACGAGGGCCGGATGAAACCACGAGCCAAATTCTTTGTCAGGAAGTCCCGCAATGCAGCCAACTCGGGCTCCGACATGGAGTACAAACGCCCCACTGGGAGAGGCGCATCAGGGACTAGATCAATGGAACAGTCATAGGGCCTGTGCGGGGGTAATTGGTCCGCCTCTGACTCGCTGAACACATCAGCAAAGTCGGACAGTTCGGGAGGCAAGGAAACCCCTGAGGAACCCTCCACCTGGCCGGCACAGATATGGCGGGTGTGGTCCACGCACTGCAAACTTGGGAAGGTGACCAAGTTCTGAGACCAATAGATCTGTGGATCATGCGCCCGGAGCCACGCCAGTCCCAAGACCACGGGGAAGTGCAGATCCGAAGTGACGTAAAACTGAATGGCCTCCACATGGGTACTGATGGCCATACACACGGGTTGCGTGGCGGCCGTAATAGGCCCGGACAGGAGCACTCGACCATCGATGGTCTCCACAAGCATGGGCGGATCCACTGGACACTGGGGAACAGCCCATTTGGCCACAAAGGCCGAATCCATAAAGTTAGTGGTAGCCCCAGAGTCAATTAAGGCATGGACCGGAATCCCCTCTGGCTTGCCAGGAAGGATCAGTCGTGCCTCCAGAATCAAATGCCGTGGAGGTTCACAGGCACCGTCGGAACGGCGTCGCTCGGCGTGGTCGTTGTGGGTCGCCCGATCTTTCACACCGTCTAGATCGGGCTCGGGCCGTTTCCCGATAGCAAAGCAGGGGACTTTCTCGGGGCAGGCTTGGTCACTGACGCCCGCTGACGCTTCTTCGGGCAAGAAGCAGCCAAATGTCCAGGGTCCCCACAGTAAAAACACAACCCCTCCGATCGTCGTCTGTCCATTTCCGTCACCGATAGACGGGACCTGGCGGCACCCAGCTCCATTGGCTCCTCCCTCTGGACTGGGGGCTCACGCACAACAGGGGCGGCAGGGGTCTGTGGGGTGGCACGGCGACTCTTACGCTGCTGCAGCCGGGCATCGATCCGCAGACAAAGATGGATCAGCCCATTCAGGTCTGAGGGAATGTCCACGCGGGCCAGCTCATCCAACATCTCCTCTGACAAGCCATCCTGAAAGGCATCCACGAGCGCAGCCTCATTCCAGGCGGAATCCTGGCTAAGCAGCCGGAAATCGCTGATATAGGCCTGTAGAGGGCGCTGACCCTGCCTCAAAGCTTTCAGGCGTCGGGTGGCAGTCTGCGCCTTAATCGGGTCCTCGTACATGAGGCGCATATGGTCAAAAAACCCCCCAAAGTTATCCAACAAAGGGCTAGGCTGTGCCAACAGAGGCGTGCCCCAACGAGCTGCATCTCCCGACAGAAGGCTCAACATGAATCCCACCTTATCTCGGTCAGTGGGGAAATCAGCTGCTCTCACGCTGATATAAAGCTGGCATTGTCCCAGGAAGGCAGGAAACAGTTCTGGTTTACCAGCAAATTTATCCGGCATAGCTATCTGACATTTCCTCCTGGGTGGGGGTGCAGCATGTACCTGAGCTTGCAGTTGTGCCACCTGAGCTGCCAGCAAAGTGAGTTGCTGGGTGAGCTGGGCATTCTCGGCAAGAAGCTGCTCCATCGTAGTAATAAGGGGTGGGTGGCTGAAAGCAAACTGTTCTGAACCAGCCCTCCTCTGGCCTTGTAAAGGCAAACCCCTATTTAGAAAGAAGAGACTGGAGAGCGTCCAAGGCTAAAAGGCATCCGCCAAGATTTATTACGCAGTTAACAAAAACACTAGAGCTTGTCTTCTCAAGCGGAAAAGTTGCTTTCAGCAACCAGCCCCTCCCCAAACACTCCTTTTATAGAGAGCTCAGGGCGTGGTCTCCCTGTGCCTCCTCCCGAGGAGTCCCACATTCTTTCTTTGTTTGTTCCTGCTCGACTGCCTCCTGCGTCGGGCGTCCTTGAACAGGGCCAGCTGTGGGTCATCATCTTCCGCACTATCGGGCTCACGCAGCTGAGAAGAGGGCCCCGGCTGGGAACTCTGCCACGCCTCCACGCCATCATCAACCGGTTCGTCTCCCACACGGTCCTCCTCCCCCTCATCTGAGTCATCCGACACATCTGAGCCGGCTGCCGAAACCACAGGCTGGCCCTGAGTCACAACACTTTTTGGATTAAAATTTGGTGGAATATGCAAAAGATATTTAAGAAAAAGATAAGGTTTTCTCCACAGTTATTTCTGTTGGGTATCATCACAGATTGTACTTTCATAGATACTAGATTGATGTTGAATTTAATTACGGCAGCAAGACTTTTAGTAGCGCAATATTGGAAGAAGGAGGAACTGCCTACTATAGAAGAGTGGACTTTGAAAGTTTCGAACCTGGCGGAAATGGCAAAGATTTCAGCATATTTGAAAGAACAATCGCAACAGAGATACATTGTGGAATGGAGAAGATGGATCGAATATATTCAGAATAAATATGGGACTAAAAAGTTTCATTTAGCATTTGAATAAGTATTAGTTTTATATGATGTATTATTAGTTATTCATTATTTGTTAGTAATTTAGTTATGTTTAAGGGGAGTTAAATTGCGATGGAATTTAATGTGTCTTTTTTATTTAGTTAGCATATTTTAGCTTAAGTTTGTAAGTTTATACCCTGTATTCAGCTCTGGGAAGTCGGGGGGGGGGGTAAGGGAGGGGAGGGGGAGGGGAGGGGAGGGAGGGAGTTTATTTTTTAAAAAAATGTATCTTAAAACTCTTCAATAAAAAAAAAGATCACATGCAAGCAAACTAGAACAGATGAAAGCAAAGAAGCTGAAGAACAAGAAGACCAAAGAATACCTAATCAAGAAATACCACTTAGAAACAAGGAAGATCAAGGAAGCACTAGAAATAATAAAGCAGCAAATAACAGCTATAGCCAGGAAAATCAGTAGATACAAAGCTCGAATTACAAATTATAGGCAGAACCTCCAATTTCAATCCAATCAGAAACGTTTCTACCAATCCATCAATGGAGAAACTGCAATGAATCAGTCAGTACCTGACAAGGATGAAACAGTGCAGTTCTGGAAGCAGATATGGGATAACCCAAAGAAACACAACAAGGATGCGGCTTGGTTAAAAGAGGTGGATGCAAATAAAACAGAAGTTGAAATGAAAGAACTAGTAATAACAACAAAAATGGTAGAAAAAAGAGCAAGGAAGATCAAAAATTGGTCAGCACCAGGTGAAGATGAACTGCATGGTTTTTGGTTGAAACATCTAACTGTTATATACCCACTCATTGCCAAGCAGTTCAACAATATACTACAAGGAGGAGAAATTGAAAAGTAGCTAACAACTGGGAAAACCTACCAAATAATGAAAAGTCCAGCAAAAGGGGCAACACCAGGCAACTACAGGCCAATTACCTGCTTACCAACAACTTTCAAATTGCTAACTGGTGTGGTAGCTGATGCAGTACAACAGCATCTAGTTGAAAACAATCTCTTTCCACCCAAGCAGAAAGGAAACCACCCCAATAGCAGAGGAACGAAAGATCGACTCCTAATAGACAAAATGATCTTGGAAAACTGCAAGAAAAGGAAGACCAACCTGAATGCGGCATGGATTGACTACAAAAAGGCTGTCAACGCTGCTAACATTGAATGTTCTTGCTTTGACAAAAGATAAAGAAGCAGCTATTTCATATTTAAAACTTGTGTGTTACTTTTAGAGCTAGAATCAGTTGTTGCTGGGGGGGAGGAGGAAGAATGTCTCTCAAGGCTGTCTTGAAATAAGAGAAGATAAGAATTTGGCGGGTTGTCTAACAGAAGGGAAAACTGACCTTTCAAACTAATTGGAGAATGTGATTAATGACAGCAATGAAAAGGAGGAGAATTGTGTTTAATATATTGTGCTAAGGGGAGGGGAATTCAGATTCCAGCTTCCCTACCAAGCTTTGCCGATGTTATAGGGTCTAATAAAAGACTTTTAAGGTAAACAATGCCTCGGAGACCTTTGAAGAGCTCATCCATCGGAAACTTGACAAAGGCATTTGACTCTCTGCCACATGACTGGATAATCAAGTGCCTAGAAATAACAGGAGTCAGTAGAAACATCAGAAAATTTGTGCAAAGATCAATGGCACAATGCAAGATACAGTTGCAGGTCAATGGTGAAAGTCTGGGAGAGGTTAATATCAAGAGAGGAATATTTCAAGGAGATTCATTATCACCACTACTATTTGTTATTGCACTGTTTCCTCTGTCAACAATACTGAATAATTCAGGACATGGCTATCAAACATCCAAAACATCTGCCAGACTATCCCACCTCCTTTACATGGATGATCTGAAGCTGTATGGAAAAACGTTATCTGAAATAGAATCACTGCTCAACACTGTCCGTATATATAGCCAAGATATTGCAATGGAGTTTGGCTTGGACAAATGTGCCACACTTACTCTCAAACAAGGAAAAATAGTGAAAACTGAAAGAATCAAGATGCCCCACGAAAATAACATTAACAGTCTGGATGAGGAAGATTACTACAAATACTTGGGTATCCTTCAAGCTGACAACATCAAGCACACTGAATTCAAGAAAAAGATTAGAGGTGAATACATCAAGACAGTGAAGAAGATCTTAAAGTCCAAACTCAATGGAGGAAATACCGTGAAGGCAATCAACACCTGGGCAATTCCAGTCATTAGATACATAGCTAGAATAGTGGACTGGACTCAAGCAGAACTAAAAGCAATGGATAGGAAGACCAGAAAAATAATGCCAATGAATCATGCCCTTCATCCACACAGTGACATTGACAGACTCTATCTACCAAGGCAAATAGGTGGACGTGGAATGCTGCAAGTACATCAGATGGTTGAAGAAGAAAAAATGGCTTTGGAAGAATATCTGAAGGACAATGATGAAGATGCACTGAAATTAGTATATCAGGAAGGCTTACTGACTACTGGAGAGACCAAACTGGCCTACAAGAAAGACCAAGTGAAGAACAGAATAGAGGCATGGGAAGACAAAGCACTACATGGCCAGTACATTAAAAAAATAGCTGGGAAAGCAGATAATAACAAGACCTGGCAATGGATAAGAGCAGGAAAGTTGAAGAAAGAAACCGAGGGACTAATTCTGGCTGCACAAGACCAAGCCTTAAGGACAAATGCATACAAAATCAAAATTGAGAAGACAGCAACAGACAGTAAGTGCCGCCTATGCAAAGAAGCTGAAGAAACAGTGGACCACCTGGTAAACTGCTGCAAGAAGATCGCACAGACTGACTACAAGCAGTGGCATGACAAAGTAGCAACAATAGTGCATTGGAAGATCTGCAAGAAATATCATTTGCCTGTAAGCAAGAACTGGTGGGATCATAAAATAGAGAAAGTCATAGAAAATGATAAAGTTAAACTGCTCTGGAACTTCAGAATTCAAACAGACAAGCACCTTCAACATAACACCCCAGACTTAACAACTGTTGATAAGAAAGACAAAAAAGTCTGGATAGTGGACGTGGCAGTGCCTGGACACAGCAGAATAGACGAGAAAGAACTGGAGAAGATAACAAAATACAAAGACCTACAAATAGAAATAGAAAGACTGTGGCAAAGGCAAGCAAGGGTAGTACCAATAGTAATAGGCGCCTTGGGTGCAATCCCAAAACAACTGGAGCACCACTTGAACACCATTGGCATTGACAAATTCGCCATTAGTCAATTGCAAAAGGCGGCCTTACTAGGAACTGCTTCCATCCTGCAACGATATCTGTAATACCATCAAACATCCACATCTGCCTATCCCAGGTCCTTGGTAAGGACTCGATAAGTAGACAAAAAAGCCAAATCCAGTCTGAACATCTGGCTGACTGTGCGATGATTAATCATCATCATCATCATCATCATCATCATCATCCAACCCCCTGCTTGGGCAGGAAACCCTATACCATTTCAGACAAATGGCTGTCCAGTCTCTTCTTAAAAACTTCCAGTGTTGGAGCATTCACCACTTCTGGAGGCAGGTTGTTCCACTGGTTAGTTGTTCTAACTGTCAGGAAGTTTCTCCTTAGTTCTAGGTTCCTTCTCTCCTTGATTAGTTTCCATACGTTGCTTCTTGTCCTGCCTTCAGGCGCTTTGGAGAATAGCTTGACTCCCTCTTCCTTGTGGCAGTGCCTGAGATATTGGAACACTGCTATCATGTCCCCCCTTATCCTTCTCTTCATAAAACTAGACATACCCAATTCCAGCAACCGTTCCTCATATGTTTTAGCCTCCAGACCTCTAATCATCTTTGTTGCTCTTCTCTGCACTCTTTCTAGAGTCTCTTATTAAAAACAGAGGCCTTTCTTTTGAGATTAATGGACAGGCAACTAGAAAAAACTCATGTTTTTATATATGAGAATTGCAGTGAAATTATGATATGCTCAAAAGAGAAGAGGTTCAACACTACCCACAACTGTCATTGCCCCTTTGGAGTCCAAGTCCGGGCAGGAAATGGAGCCTGGGCCGACAGAGGGGTATGGTACAGTCCTATGGCCCATGAGGATGAGGATATGGCAGTTCTGGGTCCCTCGGGCATCGGAAGTGTAGGCAGAGAGGATGCAGGCTGATCGAGGAAGGGGGGAGAAGATGGAAAGGGCAGGCAGAGGAGCAGAGGAGTGGCAGAGCTCCAGAGATGAGCAAATGCCTCCCCCGCCTGATCCCTGAGCGCAGAGAATGGAGAGGAGGCAGAGGCAGGGCTGGGTGACCCGACTACTCAGGAGGATGAAAGAAATTGGAGCTCGGGTTTCCTAGTCCGATTTCGCTTTGTCTGGAGACCCAGAGAGGTCGGAAAGTCGCCCTGGAGAGGCAATGAGGAGGAAGGGAAACCTTGGGAGTTCGGAGCCAACAGCGGTTGGCCCTAACGCACTGAGGGAACTCTTTAAACAGGCAGGAGAAAGGCTGCCAGCAAATACAGAGACAGCCCAAGCCAGAGACAGCCAGGGAAGAAGTGAAGAGCCACGGCAGCGCCGCTGAACAGCTGACTGTCAACAACGTGTGAGATCTGGGTGAGATTGTTCTTTATTTCTCTTCCCTATGGACTTTTAAAATATAAATTTCTGAATTGGATAATTTTTAAAAGGAAAAACCCCAGGAAGACTTGGGAAGAAGAGAGTTAAAAGCAGCGAGAAAAGAGCATTTTAAATAAAAGTTTTATTACTGGATCGAGACATTACAATTAAGGAGGACATCTAGTGCTGAAGGAAGATACTACAATAATACAGAAAGAATCAGAAGAGTGATGACCTTGAAACAACATCTGTGCTAAACAAAGAACATTCTGTGACTCTACCAAAGAAAAAAAACAAAGATTTTTTAAAGTACATTTTTAAACTCTAGACATAACCATTATAGAAACTATTTTGAGAGAGAGGGTTTTTGTTTTTTTTAATACCTTTGAACTGACAGAAATATATGGATTAGATTTATGCAGTTGTTTTTTTAATGTTGGATTACAGTTTAAAGCAGTTGGCTCCCTTTTAAACTTGGATTATAGCCTAAAGCAGTTGGCTCCTTTTTAAAGTTGGATTATAGCCTAAAACAGTTGGCTGCTTTTTAAAGTTGGATTATAGCCTAAAACAGTTGGCTCTTTTTAAAGTTGGATTATAGCCTAAAGTAGTGGGATTTTTTTTCTAAAGTTGGATTATAGCCTAAAGCAGTTGGCCTGTTTCGTTCTTTCTTTTGTTTTTTCTCTTCTCCCTGTGGATTTACAAAAATTGTTTGATTGAACAATGAGCGCACCAAACCTCACTAAAATTACAAAAAAAACCCTGCTTCTGCACCCTCTTCTGGAACATCTAGTCCAGCAAGTCAGGGTTCTATTGAAGCAATGTTACAACGAGAGAAGGCAAACAATCTACAAAAAGAGATGCACGTGATTTTACAACTAATGCAAGAAATGATGCAGAAGAATCACCAAGAAACAAAAAGCAATCTTGATAAGCTAAATGAACAAATGCCTGACATAAAGACACAATTTGAGGTTCATCAACAAATGATTCTTAAAAATGAACAAAGAATTCAGAAGGTGGAAGATCAAAAAATACTGGGGGAAAAATTGAAGCACTACTGACAGAATGAAAGATTAGAACAAGCAAATCAAAACTTAGAAGGGGCGGTCGCTGCCTTGGAAATGGAGAAAGCTGTACACTATTTGAGATTCCAGAACATACCCGAAGATAAAGAGGAAGATATAGCAGAACTGATTATTAATCTATTAGCAGAGTCCCTAAAAATGGAAAGATTGGAGATGCAGCAAGAAGTGGAAGAAGTATTTACAATGAATTTACCGTATTTTCCGGCGTATAAGACGACTGGGCGTATAAGACGACCCCCTACATTTCCTGTTAAATTATAGGGTTTGGGCTATACTCGCCGTATAAGACTACCCCTCTTCCAACGCACACCAAATAAAAATTAAAAAACATCAGATTTGATTTTAATATGGTAATTTTAATTCAAATGCTTATGACATGCAGGTGCTTAGTAGCAAAACTGTCACTTATAAACATAAGGCTGTTTGTCATCAAACATGTAAACATAAAACAGTGCAAGTGGATTAAATAATAATAATAATAATAATAATAATAATAATAATAATAATAATAATAATAATAATAATAAGAATAAGAATAATAAGAATAAGAAGAAGAAGAAGAAGAAGAAGAAGAAGAAGAAGAAGAAGAAGAAGAAGAAGAAGAAGTAGTTGGAGGGGACCTTGGAGGTCATCTAGTCCAACCCCCTGCTAAGGCAGGAAACCCTATACCATTTCAGACAAATGGCTGTCCAGTCTCTTCTTAAAAACTTCCAGTGTTGGAGCATTCACCACTTCTGGAGGCAGGTTGTTCCACTGGTTAATTGTTCTAACTGTCAGGAAGTTTCTCCTTAGTTCTAGGTTGCTTCTCTCCTTGATTAGTTTCCATCCATTACTTCTTGTCCTGCTTTCAGGTGCTTTGGAGAATAGCTTGACTCCCTCTTCTTTGTGGCAGCCCCTGATTCCAGCAACCATTCCCTATTTTCCTAATTCACTTTTTCACTTTTCCTAATTCACTCTAAAGCTTTCCCTGCGCAGAGCCTTAAGTAACACAAGCTGCCTGCAATTAGTGCAGGTTCGCATCCCACCAGGCTCAAGGTTGACTCAGCTTTCCATCCTTCCAAGGTAGGTAAAATGAGGACCCAGATTGTTGGGGGCAATAAGCTGACTTTGTAATAATGCTGCTTGGGGTGTGTGTGAAAGCCCTAATAAACAGGCATATACACAGAATGAAGGCTATTGCTAAGCACATTGATTTGTGCTTTAAATTGTAAGCCACCCTGAGTCTTCGAAGAAGGGCAGGATATAAATGGGATTTAAAAAAACAAGACCAAATGGGAGATCCGCTCCAGGTTTTCCAGCCCGCCCGCCCAGTTCCTGAGTCAAATGTGTCCTTACAGCTAAGCCGGTGCTCTGGATGCTGCCTTCCCCACCTGCCTTTCAAGTTGGGATATACTACAGCTGGTCTTCAACTTTAGAAGAAAAGACGCCCAGACCCCAGCCTGTAAAAAATCACAGACTGCAGCTTCTTCTCCAATTGGTCCCGCTTTCCCTGCGCAGACTAAATGGGAGATCCGCTCCAGGTTTTCCAGCCAGCCCTGTCCCTAAATTTTCAGCACCCGGTGTATAAGACGACCCCTGACTTTTGAGAAGATTTTCATGGGTTAAAAAGTAGTCTTATACGCCAGAAACTACGGTAAGTTACGCGAGGAAACGCAAATTGCCCAGAGAAGTCCACATAAGATTTATGAAGAAAACAACAAGGGATGAGATATTAAGAAGAGTCATAGATGACCCATTACAATATAATGATAAAGAAATAGTAGCGCTGAAACAGATTCCCATGAGACTAAGGGATACTCGAAGACAATATCATTTCTTGACTACAAAGCTGATTGCAAAAGGAGTAAATTTTAGATGGCTGATGCCAGAAGGAATTCTAATCAATTGGAATAATACAAGATATTGATTGGATTCAGTGTGGAAGGCACAGGATTTTGATGAAAGATATAGAGCATTTCTGGGAGAAAGAACACAATATCAACAAGAGGATGGAAAAAGCCAGAAACAGACAGAACAAACAATAGAGGAAATAACTACACAAGTGGAAGAAGAAAAAGAGAAGATGAATCAAGAAGATGAGGGAACAGTAAGAGAGCAGAGGATTACGAGATCAACAAGACCTAAATATAAGTAAATCAAAATGGAGAAGGAAAATGGAATCTTTTCAGTGGACTGAATTCCCCATCAAAAAGAAAAAGAATTTTCAAACAACTACAGAAATTAAACATTGATATAATTTGTTTACAAGAGACAAACATAAAAAATAACATCATAAATTTTTTGAAAATCCAAAACTTGGAAAACTTTATTACACATCAGCTCAACAAAAAAAGAGAGTAGTTATATATGTTAAAGAGACAATAGGTTCCAAAATGATATATGCAAATGAAGAAGGAAGAATACTAATGGTAGAAATATTTTTAAATCAAAAACAGATACTTTTGATAGCAATATATCCACCAAATAACCAACAAGAATTTTATCAAAACCTTCACAGAAAAATAGTAGAAATGGAATATCAAAATATATGCTTAATTGGGGATTTCAATGCAATAGTAGATGGGACATAAGATTATAAAAGTAGTAAATCAGGGAAACAAGGAAAAAGACTTTTACCTAAGACTTTTTTTTAACATGATAGAGGAAATTGGTCTACAAGATATTTGGAGAGAAACGAACCCAGGAAAATCACAATATACATTTTATTCTAATAGTCATAAATCTTGGTCTAGAATTGATATGATTTGAATGATGCCTGAATTAAGGGTTAACATGCAGGAAACTGAAATAGAATTAGGTACTTGGGCAGATCATAACCCTTTAAAAATGGTGTGGAAAGGAATGCAGAAAAAAATTAAGATGGACTTTGAATCAATCTATATTAAAAGAGAAAGAATTTACAGAATTAGCAATAAAAGAAATGGATTTTTTCTTCATAGAAAATAAAAAAGAAGATACAACATTACAAAATGTATGGGATACAGCCAAAGCATATTTTTGAGGTGTAGCGATAATATACAAGGCGAAAACCAAAATAAAGAAAAGAGACAACAATGTTAGTTAAGAGAAGAATTTAAAAAATTAGAACTTGAACTACAAATAAACCCACAAAAGAAAATATTAAAAAGACAAATGTAAATAATAAAACATAAATTAAATTTAATAGAATCAGAAAAATTGGCACAGCAAATTAAAAGGGCAAAGCAAAAATTTTGAAATAAACCAGGAAGATGGTAAGCTTATAGACTTAAAAAACAGAAGGAGAAAAAATTGATAAACAATTCAGTAGATGAAAAAGGCAGTTTACAATTTAAAAATGAAGCAATAAAAAGATAATTAAAGAATACTATGAGAAACTGTATATTAAGGAAGAAACTCCATGGGAGATATTAGAAATGTACTATTATTAACATTGGAAAAAATAAAATGTAAAATTTATTTGAAAATCCCAGGATGGCTTTCAGCAATGGAAGCATTTGTACATCCAAATCTAGTCAGTCTCGATAAAATATGGACATACAAAGATATTCTAAATTCTGAAGGGAACTTAAAATCCAGGCAAGAGATGGAAAATCAGGGCATCGATTTAACATGGTGGTCATATTTACAAATGCAAGTCAGATATGACAAAGATATTAAACAGTATGGGTTTTATAAAGAGCAGACTATGTTTGATCAGACATTACTAACTTCCGATGAAAAGTTAATTAAAAAAAAGTACAATTTCTTATTAAATCTCAAAATGGAAGATGAACAAGTAAGAGAGACAATGATAGTATGGGCAAACAATTTTGGATATAATATAGACTTAGAGAAGTGGCAATGTTTGTGGGAAAGAAACTATAAATTGACAATGTCAGCTTCATATAAAGAAAACTTATATAAAATGTTCTATAGATGGCACTTGCCACCAACAAGATTAGCAAACAAATGTTTAAAATATGTCAGAGAAATGTTGGAAATGTAAACACAAACCAGGTACTTATTATCATATGTGGTGGACATACGTTAAAGCAAGGAGATATTGGACAATAATCCACACTTGGTTGGAAAAATTGTTACACAAACACATAGACTATAAACCTGATTTTTTTTACTAGGTATAATGCCAGAAAAACTTGATAAGCAAAGTACGTATTTGATTCTACATATTTATTTATATTTATATTTATTTGATTTATATACCGCCCTTCTCCCAAAGGACTCAGGGCGGTGTACAGGGCAATAAATACCAAAAGTACAAGATACAAAAATTAAAAACAAATTAAACAATTGTGCCCGATACAATAAATTAGTTAAAATCAATAATTAAAACCACAAACCCATCAGACCAGGCCGGCTTGTTCGAATAAATAAGTTTTTAGATCACATTGGAAGGAGCGAAGGTCGGGAGCCATCCGGAGCTCAACCGGTAAACGGTTCCAAAGGTCTGGTGCGCCCACAGAGAACGCCCTCCCCCTGGGGGTCACCAGTCGACATTCTCTGACCGGTGGCACCCTGAGGAGGCCCTCTCTGTGGGAGCGCACTGGACGGAGGGAAGTTGATGCCAGCCGCAGGTGCTCCCGTACTGTAGGTAATCTGGACCCATGCCATGTAGGGCTTTATAGGTCATCACCAGCACCTTGAATCTCACCTGGAGGGCAACTGGGAGCCAATGCAGCTCACGGAGCAGAGGTGTAACAGGGAAGTATCGGGAGACCCCCAACACAACTCGCACGGCTGCATTCTGCACCAGCTGAAGCCTCCGAGTGGTCCTCAAGGGCAGCCCCATGTAGAGGGCATTGCAGTAGTCTAACCGAGAGGTCACGAGCGCATGAGTGACTGTACGCAAGGCATCCTGGTCCAGATAGGGCCGCAACTGGCGCACCAGGCGAACCTGGGCGAAGGTCCCCCTAGTCACAGTTACTATATGATCTTCTAAGGAAATCTAGGAGGACACCCAAGTTGCGAGCCCTATCTACGGGAGGTAATAACTCACCCCCCATAGTAAGAGGTGGAATAATCTGAATTTCCCGAGATGCCGGCACGCACAGCCACTCAGTCTTGTCAGGGTTGAGCCGAAGCCTGTTCCTCCTGTCGACCTCTGTCCCCCTGCCAACACCGACTGCAAACGTCCCAGAAGGTAGGAGGAGAACCACTGAAGAACAGTGCCTCCCACTCCCAACCCCCTGAGACGCCGCAGCAAGATACCATGGTCGATGGTATCAAAAGCCGCTGAGACGTCTAATAGGACTAGGACAGAGGAACAACCCCTGTCCCGAGCCCGCCAGAGATCATTCACCAGAGCGACCAATGCCGTCTCTGTGCTGTGCCCGGGCCTGAAACCCGATTGGTACGGGTCCAGATAATCAGCTTCCTCCAGGAACAAAGGGAGCTGATGCGCCACCACGCTCTCAACCTTCGCAAGAAATCGAAGGTTGGAGACCGGACGAAAGTTGTTTAATACAGCTGGGTCCAAGGCAGGCTTCTTGAGGAGAGGTCTCACCACTGCCTCCTTCAAGGCGGTGGGGAAACTACCCTCACTCAAGGAAGCAGTTATCACTGCCTGGAGCCAGCCTCGTGTCCCATCCCGAGCCAGGAGGGGCACGGGTCCAATAAACACGTGGTGGAGCTCAGCTTCCCCATGATCCTGTCCACATCGTCCAGAGTCACAGGATCGAACTCCTCCCAGATAACATCAACAAGACTGCCCATGTCCTGATCGTCAGACTCTGCCCAGTCGGAGTCCAAACCGTTCCGGATCCGAGCGATTTTGTCCGACAGATGTTTGCTAAACTCCTCGGTACGACCCTGCAAGGGCTCCTCCCTCACCTCCTGATTAAGGAGGGAGCGGGTCACCCTAAACAGAGCGGCCGGGCAGTTATCTGCGGACGCGATGAGGGTAGCAAAGTAGTTAGACCTTGCCATCCTCATCGCTGCGAGATAAGACCTTGTAAGGGACCTTAGTCACGATCGGTCGGATTCAGACCGGCTGGATCTCCAAAAGCTCTCTAGGCCCCGTCTCCGACGCTTCATCTCCCGGAGCTCCACAGAAAACCATGGAGCCCACTGGGATCTGCACCGGGTCAGGGGCTGCATGGGTACAACTCGGTCGAGTGCCTCCGTGGCTGCCTTTTCCCAGGCTTCCACTAGGGCTGTGAGCAAAGGAGGCAGGTGGGGACCCCAGCGCTGCCTGGAACCTCTCAGGGTCCATTAAGTGCCTAGGACGGAACCATCTCGTTGGTTCAGCAACCCCATGACGGGGAGTGACAAAACGGAAGACCAACCGCAGGAGATGATGATCGGTCCATGACAGGGGCATAACAATTGGAGAACCCCCACCGAGATCATCTAACCACCGTCCAGATAGAAAAACCAAATCGAGCGTGTGGCCCCCCACGAGTCGGGCCCTGAATTACTTGCATCAGGTCCATGGCCGTCATGGAAGCCATGAACTCCCGAGCTAACTCAGACGATCCTCCCAGGGATCACCATAAATTTGGGGAACTCAATCACCAGCCCCGAGAGGATGTCGAGAAGCTCAGGCAGGGCTGCTGCTGCATGACTAGGCGAAAGGTACACCAGCAGCAAGCCCAATTGAGCCCTAGGGCCACATCTCAGGAGGAGGGACTCACACCCGGCTATTTGGACAACGGTGGCCTCCCGCGGACAAAGGGTCTCCCTCACAACTACCGCCACTCCCCCGCCCCTACCCTGAGCCCGAGGCCGGTGCAGCACCCGGAAACCTGGTGGGCAAAGATCGACCAGAGGGACATCACCTTCTGAGCCCAACCAGGTCTCCGTAATGCAAGCCAGGTCTGCATGCTCTCCCTCAACCAGATCCCGGATGAGAGGAGCCTTATTAACTACGGACCTGGCGTGTGATGTGATAACAGTGGCAAAAATTATATCTGCACAATATTGGAAGAATGAAGAAATACTACCAGAAGAAGAAATAATCAAAGAAATACTAGACTGTGCGGAAATGGACAGACTTACTTTAAGGTTGAAAGAAAAAGAAGAAACAGAATATTTTCAAACTTGGGACCTATTTTATTAATGGTTAGAGAAAAGATTTAGGGATTAGGAATTTAATTTGTATTAGTGAATAAGATACTCAGAGAACACGTTTTTGTTGAATGATTACTATTGAATTCTGTTAAAAAATAATTAATAAAACTTTATACAAAAAAATAAGGAGACGGCATGAGGAGGGGCTTTTGTCAGGAACAAGTGTTGTATTTTGCGGCAACACTCTCCACGGCTCAGATAAGAACTTTGCTCCAGAATCCTTCCTGGTGTGGAGTCATGTTTGATTCTTTGACATCTGTGGGCTAACGGCGACGTGGCTCTGTTCTGGGTTTTTGCTGTGTTCTCGGTGGACTCTCTGTGCCACGAAGGTCCCAAGTCATCCATCGTGAACTTTGCCGAGGTTGAGATCCTGATTTGCTCCCGAAACATTGCTGCTCCCTTGGGACTTCCATTGCCGGGAAGTTGCACAGAGTGTGTGCATGTGTTTGAGCCTTGCTCTTGGACTGTAGTTGTAAATTGTGTGCAGAGACTTTGGGAACAGACTGGGAATTGCTGGATTGTGGGGATTCTGGGGGATGGTGGTGTAATAAACGCTGACAAGCCTCCCACTAGCACGTGTTGCTTGCGTGCCAACCTTGGGTCATAACAACAAAGGAATAGTTTTTTTTATTATTATTATTTTTATTACATTTATATCCCGCCCTTCTCCGAAGACTCAGGGCGGCTTACAAGCTTAGCAGTAGCCTTCATTCTATGTATATGCCTGCTTGTTAGGGCTTTCACACACCCCCAAGCGGCATTATTACAAAGTCAGCTTATTGCCCCCAACAATCTGGGTCCTCATTTTACCTACCTCGGAAGGATGGAAGGCTGAGTCAACCTTGAAGATGATGCAATTTGCTGAGATGGCTAAATTAACTTATTTAATTAGAGAAAAGGCAATTATCTACATTTATGGCTGACTGAAATCCCTTATAGACATTTTAAACTGGTTGACTAGTTAAATGCAAATGCACGCAAAATGATACATGGGGCAAAAAACCCCTAATTTCATATACACAGCGATGGAGTCTGAATTGTTTGCAACTAACAAAGAAAAACATACTGGGGTCAAAGTGGATAGCACAATGAAGATGCCAACTGAGTGGGCAGCAGCTACAAGTAAACTCCATGCTAGGAATCACTGGGAAAGCAATTGAAGAAAAAAAAAGCAACATTTTAATATATTCAAACAAATCTATACATATTTGGAGTACATTTGTTCTCCAACAGTTCTAGCTGCCATACTCAAAATATGGATACAATATAAATAGAGAAAGTGCGTAAGTGGGCAAATAAAATGATCTGCGGTTTGAACAGCTTCCATATGAGAAAAAACTAGAATGCTTGGGAATTTTTTGCTTGGGGAAAAGGTGCCTGAGGAAAGACATTACTGAGTTATATAAAATAAAGCATGTCTGGGAGAAATATAAATACCAGGGGCAATCCAGTGAAGCTGACTGAAAGCATTTCTTCATAAAGTGCATGATTTTTCTCTGGAATTACGATACAATGTGGTGATGGCCACTAACTTGGATGGCTTTGAAAGAGGATTACATAGATTTGTGGAAAATAGTGTCAATGCTGCAAACATTGACATATTTTTGCACTGACAATATACAGGTGAAACTCGAAAAATTAGAATATCGTGCAAAAGTTCATTTATTTCAGTAATGCAACTTAAAAGGGGAAACTAATATATGAGATAGACTCATTACATGCAAAGCAAGATAGTTCACGCCGTGATTTGTCATAATTGTGATGATTATGGCGTACAGCTCATGAAAACCCCAAATCCACAATCTCAGAAAATTAGAATATTACATGCAATCAATAAAACAAGGAGTGTACATAGAACAATATCGGACCTCTGAAAAGTATAAGCATGCATATGTACTCAGTACTTGGTTTGGGCCCCTTTTGCAGCAATTACTGCCTCAATGCGGCGTGGCATGGAAGCTATCAGCCTGTGGCACTGCTGAGGTGTTATGGAAGACCAGGATGCTTCAATAGCGGCCTTCAGCTCTTCTGCATTGTTCAGTCTCATGTCTCTCATCTTTCTCTTGGCAATGCCCCATAGATGCTCTATGGGGTTCAGGTCAGGCGAGTTTGCTGGCCAATCAAGCACAGTAATCCCACGGTCATTGAACCAGCTTTTGGTGCTTTTGGCAGTGTGGGCAGGTGCCAAGTCCTGCTGGAAAATGAAGTCAGCATCCCCATAAAGCTCGTCTGCGGAAGGAAGCATGAAGTGCTCCAAAATCTCCTGGTAGACGGCTGCGTTGACCCTGGACTTAATAAAGCACAGTGCACCAACACCAGCAGATGACATGGCTCCCCAAATCAGCACAGACTGTGGAAACTTCACACTGGACTTCAAGCATCTTGCAGTGTGTGCCTCTCCATTCTTCCTCCAGACTCTGGGTCCTTGGTTTCCAAATGAGATGCAAAAGTTGCTCTCATCAGAAAAGAGGACTTTGGACCACTGAGCAACAGACCAGGTCTGTTTTTCTTTAGCTCAGGTAAGATGCTTCTGACGTTGTTTGTTGTTCAGGAGCGGCTTGACAAGAGGAATACGACATTTGAAGCCTGTTAGAGATTAAACTTGATTTGGGTGACAATATTATATAATGGAGTAAAAGCACCTTTAAGGAGTTAAACGGTCTAAGGGTGTGGCTGTAATTATTCCACATAAAAGAGAGTTAGATGTTACACGTAGTTGCTCTTGTATATGTGTTTGATGTTAGTGTTTGGATACCTCTTGTTCTCTTGTTTGCTAACTTGATATTTATTCTCTCAAGAATCAACTGCTTGCTACAGTGTATATTGTTTTTGATATTGGTAAGCAGCTTTTGTATTTTGATACTATGTTTTTTATGGACTGACTTTTATGTGCATGATACTGGATTGATACTTGGACTATTTCTTACTGTGTTTCTTTTTGTTGTCTGAGTAAAAATAAGTTATAAAACTCGTGTTAGTGCATTACTGTTTGCCTAAAAGTCCCAGTACAACTTCCACTGTGTATTAATAATACTCTGTTAAACAAACCATTTTTTTTTTCAACAACATATTCTAACAATGGTTATGGGCCCAGATCCAGTGTGGTGCTGAGGACAGGCACAGTATTGTATTTATATTTTCTAACTGAGTTTTTAAATTCAGACAATGGCACAAGGACTATTCAATCCATTCTGCATTACCCGGCTTGATGGGTCAAACTACGTATCCTGGTCTACACAATGTAGTTTGCTATTACAAAATCAAGGTCTTTGGAAAATAGTCCATAATCCTCCTGATGTAACTGCCTGGGATCCAACTAATGAAGAAGATAACAAGAAGATTGTAGACTTCAATAAAGACAATGATAAGGCTTTATCTATCATTGGGCTAACATTAGGAGACCAACAGCTAGTCCATGTGCGTGGAGAAGAATCTGCTGCTAAATGTTGGGCTAAGTTGAAAAAGATTTTTGTTCGGGACAGTGTTGGTGCTCATATAAATCTTACCAGAAAGCTATTTAGAGCTAGACTGGAAAAGAATGGCGATATGTTAGCTCACCTTAACTTTATAAAAGCAACTTTGTTGGAACTGCAAGAAAAAGAACTTATTTTCTCAGAGCTTCACCAGGTTTACATCATTTTATCATCATTGGATGAGAGCTACGATGCCTTTGTATCGTCCTTGGAGGTTTTGTCCAAAGAAGACCTAACTGTTTCTTCAATAACTGGAAGGTTGTTGGAAGAATCAAGATGTCGTATGGAGAGAAAACAGTTGAGAGAGCCATTGCAACAAGAAATAAAGAAGACTGAATCTGCTTATATTTTAAGGAAATGCTTTAATTGTGGGTTAAAGGGACATATTGCTAAGTTTTGTCAGAATAGTAATTGTCAGAGAAAGGAAAGCCATAGAAAGAATAAAAAAGCTGATTAATGTAGCTGTAGCTAATAGAACTACTAATAACCACAATTGGTGGGTGGTAGATAGTGGAGCTACACACTGTATTTCAAAAATAAAAAGGGATTTTGATAATATAAGGTCTAGTAAAAAATATATTTCTATGGCTAATGGCTGGAGAGTCAAGGTCTCTGGAGAGGGTAAGGTTTACTGTTCATTTTTAAAACAAAATTTGGAAATGCTATATGTTCCCAGATGTGATTATAATCTATTATCAGTTAAGGCATTATTGGAAGTAGGTTTTAAAGTTACTTTCCAAGGGGAGGAATGTCTTATTCAAAAGAATGAAGTGAACTTAATAGCTAATATGAAAGACGGTTTGTTTGTAATTAGCAATGATCCTATAATAATGGCTACTACTTGTACAAATCAAAAACCACATGATGAATGTATTCATTTATTACATAGAAGATTGGGTCATGTGAATTTTAATACACTAAAAAGAACTGTAGCTTTGTCTAATGGGTTTAAGTTAAAGGCTTGTAAGAAATATCTGCAATGTAACGTATGTGGTAGAGAAAAGAGCAGGGCAGCACCAGCTAATAGGTTAGATGGATTTAAAACCACAACTCCATTAGAACTGGTATTTATGGATTTGATAGGTCCTATGAAACCCAGTTTAGGGGGTGCTTGCTACATATTAAATATTCTAGACCATTATAGCAGATATGGGTTCTGTTATCTCCTTACGTCAAAAACTGAAACTATACAAACAATATCTAATTGGCTCAAGTTTGTACAAAGGAAAACTCAGTTAAATGTAAAAACCATAATAACAGACAATGGAACTGAGTTTGTTAATAAAAAGTTTAATGAGCTGTTAGTTTCAGAGGGAATAGAGCATAGACGTACAGCTCCTTATAGACCTCAGCATAATGCATTTGTTGAACGGAGGGGCCAAACATTGCAAGCTATGATTAGATCTATGATTGAAGATTCTGGTTTACCTGATAGCTTATGGGGAGAAGCAGCAAAATGTGCTAATCATATTTTAAACAATGTGGTTAGTTCAGCTACAGGTAAAATTCCTTATACCTTATGGTATAAGAAAAAACCAAATCTTAGTTATATTCACACATTTGGGACACCTGCTTGGGTACATATTCCAAGTTCAATAAGAAATAAAGGAGAACATAGAGCTAAACAATTATTTTTTGTTGGCTATGAGTTAAACCATAAGTCTTATCGGTTCTGGGAGAAAGGTACTAAAAACATTTATTGTAGTTCTAGCGCTGTTTTTCAAGAACAGTCAGGCTGGGAAAGGGTAGAAGATATTGTATATATTCCTCAACAAGATTTAACTAACTCCTCAAATGAAAGTGATAAAGAAGAGGAGGAACCTGCTAGAGAGATCAAACAAGAACCACTGATAGTGGAGACAGGAGAGGAAGAAGATAATAATGTAAATGTACCTATAAGTCCAATAATTCTCAGAAGGTCTAACAGGGAAAGACGACAGCCTGATCGTTTCGAGGCAGGTTTAATTTGTCAAATAGACATTGAACCTTCTAATGTTGAAGAAATAAAAATGTATCCTGAGAATGAAAGAAAGAATTGGAAAGTAGCTATGGATAAAGAAATAAAGTCTTTGCAAGATCTTAATGTTTATCAAGAGGTTAAAATACCTAAAACAGAAAAGTTAATTGGATGTAAATGGGTTTTTAAACTGAAAGAAAGTGTTACAGGAGAGGTAATACATAAAGCAAGATTAGTTGCTCAAGGATTTGCACAGAATAATAGTGATTATGATGAAGTATTTTCCCCAACGTTAAGAGCTTCCACTCTTAGGGCTGCTTTAGTTTGGGCAGCAAATAAGAATTATAGTATAAAACATGTAGATATTGAAACTGCTTATTTGCATGCAACATTAAACCATGATATATATATGAAAGTTCCATCAGGAATAGAAAGTAAGGTAGGGTACTGTTGGAAACTGAATAAGAGTTTGTATGGTTTAAAACAGTCAGGTTATGAGTGGAATAGATGTTTAGTAAAAGAGTTAAATAGTTTGGGATTTAAAGCTAGTATTGCAGATCCTTGTTTATTTATAAAACAGCAAAATAGTGAATTATCATTGTTATTATTATTCACTGATGATATTGCTATTATAGCAAAAGATGAAACAGAAACTGAAAGAATAATTTCAGGGTTAAAAAGGAAAATTTAGAGTAAAAGATCTAGGAGCTATTAGTCATTATCTAGGGCTGGATATTGTCAGGACTAGTAAAGGATTTAAACTGTCTCAAGCTAAGAAAATTAATGGTTTGCTGAAACGTTATAATATGGAAAACTGTAAACCAGTAAAAACACCTATGGTTCAAGGTTTTGAGAGTTCAGCAGATAACAGCAATGTCTTTGATAAAAAGATATATCAATCATTAATAGGTAGCTTGATGTATTTATGTAACTGGTCAAGACCTGATATAGCATTTACAGTTAATCATTTAGCTAGATATTGTGAGAATCCTACAACCAGATGTTGGCAAGGTGCGAAAAGAGTTTTAAGATATTTGAAGCACACCATACATTATTCTCTATATCTAGAGCCAACAAAGGAATTGGAACTAAAAGCATTTGCAGATGCTAGTTTTGCATCTGATACTGTAACCAGGAAATCCACTTCAGGATTGGTTGTATTATTGGGAAACGCTTTAGTAGGATGGAGGTCTAACAGACAGAAGCATATAAGCTTATCAACAACTGAATCCGAATTTTCTTGTTTATCTTTATTATGTACTGAGCTATTGGTATGGAAACAATTATTGTTTGATATGGGTTTAAATTGTAATGAACCAATAAAAGTGTATGAAGACAATCAAGCAGCTATAAAATTAGCAACTAATGCTGCAGTGAAAACTAGATCAAAACATACGGATCTACGGTATCTAAATGTCAGACAATGTGTTAAAGATAATTTGATTAAACTGGAATATTGTGCAACTGAAGATAATATTGCTGACCAGTTTACTAAAGCTCAGAGTGCTATAAAGCATAAATCTGTTTGTGATATGTGTAATTTGAGATTGTAAAAATATATGTATAATATGCCACCCAAAAGGGGAGATTGTTAGAGATTAAACTTGATTTGGGTGACAATATTATATAATGGAGTAAAAGCACCTTTAAGGAGTTAAACGGTCTAAGGGTGTGGCTGTAATTATTCCACATAAAAGAGAGTTAGATGTTACACGTAGTTGCTCTTGTATATGTGTTTGATGTTAGTGTTTGGATACCTCTTGTTCTCTTGTTTGCTAACTTGATATTTATTCTCTCAAGAATCAACTGCTTGCTACAGTGTATATTGTTTTTGATATTGGTAAGCAGCTTTTGTATTTTGATACTATGTTTTTTATGGACTGACTTTTATGTGCATGATACTGGATTGATACTTGGACTATTTCTTACTGTGTTTCTTTTTGTTGTCTGAGTAAAAATAAGTTATAAAACTCGTGTTAGTGCATTACTGTTTGCCTAAAAGTCCCAGTACAACTTCCACTGTGTATTAATAATACTCTGTTAAACAAACCATTTTTTTTTCAACAACATATTCTAACAAAGCCCATGTCCAGGATCCGTCTGTGTGTGGTGGCTCTTGATGCACTGACTCCAGCCTCAGTCCACTCCTTGTGAAAGTCCCCAACACTTTTGAATGGCCTTTTCCTGACAATCCTCTCCAGGCTGCGGTCATCCCTGTTGCTTGTGCACCTTTTTCTTCCACACTTTTCCCTTCCACATAACTTTCTATTAATGTGCTTTGATACAGCACTTTGGGAACATCCAACTTCTTTTGCAATTACCTTTTGAGGCTTTCCCTCCTTATGGAGGGTGTCAATGATTGTTTTCTGCACAACTGTCAGGTCAGCAGTCTTCCCCATGATTGTGATTCCTACTGAACCAGACTGAGAGATCATTTAAAGGCTCAGGAACCCTTTGCAGGTGTTATGGCTTAATTAGCTGATTAGAGTGGGACACTTTGAGCCTAGAATATTGCACCTATTATTGGGGTTTTCATGAGCTGTAAGCCATAATCATCACAATTATGACAAATCACGGCTTGAACTATCTTGCTTTGCATGTAATGAGTCTATCTCATATATTAGTTTCCCCTTTTAAGTTGCATTACTGAAATAAATGAACTTTTGCATGATATTCTAATTTTTCGAGTTTCACCTGTAAGAGACAGCCTGTTACTTTAATTGCTTCCCTTTGGGGGGAAATGTCAACCTGATGTTTTGAGAAGATAAGAAAAGCCCGCATACAGAATGGGAAGTGAAACTTCATATGTAAAACTAATTGGATAATGTGATTTATGACGTGTAGATAAGGGCGGGAATTGTATGTGTGTTATGTTGGGTTAGGGGTAGGAGATTTCAGATTCTGGCATTCCTCCATGAGTGCCGATGTTTCGTTTCATTATTAAGACTTTCAGATAAACAATGTTTGCATTTTATTTGAACTGTCTCATTTATCGGAACCATGACATCCTGCCAGAATCTCCATTCTTTCAAACAACCTGCCATTGTATATGGCCTTGAGAAAAGTTGGCAAAGATTCAGAGGAGAATCTTTATCATGGAAACAGAATAGGCAGTTGGATAGAAACCTGGCGGCTGCTGACTATTCAGAGTAGGAATTAACAGATAGAATGCTGTGGGAAGACAAATTTTTGCAGAACTCCCATTTGGGGGCAGGATCCAACCAGTTAGCAGAGGTCAGATGGTCGTCAGGCTGGAATCATTCAAGTGGAGACTGCACACGCCTTGAGATTGGATTGCAGGAGCCCCAAAAAGCAGAATGGTGGAGAGCAGCCAAATCATCTACTGCTGATAATCTGGGTGAGTGGAAAATCCTGTCTGCAGATCAGACTGCCTGCCAGCCCCAGGAGTCCTCTGCCAAGCCCTCTAGACCCATAAAGACAGGGGACCCCAGCCTGGGGCCTCTGCAGCAATGGGAGGTTGGGAAACCTCCACAAGTGAAAGGCCAACAGCCTCTGAGCTTGCTCCAGCTAATAGAAGCTTTGCAACAGCTGGGGGTGGTGCAGAAGCCTGGAGATCAGGAGCTGGTGGGAGGACAACAAGAGCAAGGGTGGCAGCAGCAGGACCCAAACGTGCAACCCCTGAACATACAGCAGGACCAGTGGGGCCAGCAGCAGTGTGGGCACTGGCAGCCATTAAAACAACCACCAGAGTGGGGCCAGCAGCAACTGGAGACACAACAAGAGCAGTGGGGGCCCAAGCAACCATTTAACCAACAACCAGGGTGGGGCCAGCAGCAATGGGGGCCCCATCAACCAATGATGAGCCCACCCTTCAGAACAACCTTCGATGGGGACCCAGAGAAACTGATTTTCTTCCTCAACCAAGTACGCTCTCATTTGAATCGCTGGGGTCACCTCTACCCGGACCCAGTTGCTATGGTCGATGTGATTGTGTCCAGCCTAGAGGGAGAAGCATCCAAATGGTTGAACAATTTATATAACGAGCAAGGCCCTGAATTGGAGGACCCCCACCTTTTCCTCCTAGGGCTGAGGGAAAGATTTGAGGACCCATCCATTGCCCTCAAAGCGGAAGAACAAATCCACAAGATGAAACAAGCGGGCCAGCCTGCCCTGGAGTACGTGCGGGAGTTATGAAAGATGGCTGGTCAGATAGAAAGATGGCCTGAGCAATCCATAATTCATCTTTTTAGAAAAGGGTTAGACGACCACCTTTGTCAGGCATGTATCTACCGAGCTGTGCCTGACCAGCTCAATGAATGGTACCAGGCAGTGGTGAAATTAGATGTTCAGCTCTCCCGCTATAAGAAGCCTCTCCTCCCTAAAGCTGAGCCAAGGTCAGAACAACCCGAATGGCAATCATCCACACGAAAATCTCCAGCTACTGTGATGGCTGAAAGACCCAGGCCACCTGTAGGCCCAGCATTTAAGTGTTTCCGATGTGGAAAGCAGGGTCATCGAGCAGCAAAATGCCCAGTCCCCTTCCCCCAACAGCAGAACAGACCAGGACCAGTAGTGAGAAACAAACCTGCACGGCGGCTAATAGGAGAGAAATCCAACCAGATGACGCAGGAACCTGTTGCCTAGGTCACATCCCCCACGCAGGAGGACGCTGGAACTCAGGCTGAACCCACCCCTGTTCTATGCTCTTTCGACAGCGATGACGAAGGAGAGAACGACCTGATGGTGAGCCGACATGTCCCACCTTTCTCGCTACCTACCAAGCTCATAATTCCTAAGTCGGGTATGCAGGTAGATTTAAAGGTGCTAATTGATTCTGGATGCTCCCGATGCATCATTAGCTTTCCATTTGCCATGAAACTGGGCATACGAGCAAAATTGCTCTCCAAACCTGTGAGGTTCGAGCAAGCTGATGGCTCCCTGATGGGAGGGACTTTAGTCACACAATTAACGGAGCCCCTACGCCTAGAAATAGGTGAGCACTGGGAATTTATTTGCTTCCTGGTGGTTCCAAAAATGACTGAGGCTGTGATTCTAGGATTAGCCTGGTTGGACAAATGGAAACCATTTAACTGGTGGGAGAAAGGATTGAGAACTGTGAGACTATCCATAGGGCCCAATCCTCCCATTGATTCAACAGATGTTACAGGGGATTTTAGCCCACCCAATGAGCGAGCGCACATGGCTACCTTACGGCCACCAGGCGAGCCACTCATCCCCAGTGAGTAGCGGGACCTAGCGGAAGCATTTAGTGAGAAATAATGCAATACCTTGCCTCCTCACCGGCCCAATGATTGTTCCACTGAACTGTTGCCTGGGGACAAACTTCCACGACCAAGAATGTACGCTATGTCCCCCCTTGAAATGGAGGAGATGCAGCGATATGTGGATACAAACCTAGCGAGGGGATTCATTGAATGGGCCAAGTCTACTGTGGGAGCCCCTGTGTTGTTCAAAGAAAAAAAAAGATAGGTCTCTTCGTCTCTGCGTAGACTATATGAGCCTAAACGCTGTGAGTGTGGAAAATAAATACACTGTCCCCCTCCTGAAAGACTTACTAACCCACCTGGCAAAGGGGAGTATCTTCACCAAGTTAGACCTGAGAGAAGCATATTACCGGCTGAGAATAAAGGAGGGGGATGAGTGGAAAACGGCCTTCAACTGCCCCTTGGGAAGCTACCAATTCAAAGTCATGCGATTTGGACTGCAGGGGCCCCCAGCCGTATTTATGCAGTTGATTAATGAGGTCCTACATGAACATTTATACAAAGGGGTACTGGTGTATCTTGATGACATTCTGATATACAGTACGAATATGACTGATCACATAAGACTGGTCAGAGAAGTGTTAAAGAAACTATTGATTGCCAAACTTTATGTCAAATTGTCGAAATGTGAATTTCACCAAACCCGATTAGAAAGGCTCTCTCGTATATTGTCAGTGCTAAAACATGTCAATGTTTGCAGCATTGTCATCCTCTTTTCCTAGTGAATTTCACCAAACCCGATTAGATTACCTTGGCTATAGAATTTCCGACGAGGGCATCGAAATGGACTCAGCCAAAGTGAAAACTATAATTGAATGGCAGCCCCCAAACACTCACAAACAGCTCCAAAGCTTCCTAGGGTTTGCCAATTTCTACCATCAATTCATTCCCTCTTTTGCCGAGATTGCTCTACCCCTTACAGAACTACTCAAAATGGGCAAGAGAGGGGGGAAACCGGGACCTGGCCAACCACTAGCATGGACTATGAGTTGTCAGAAAGCTTTTTTTTTAATTGAAAAGTTTTAAAATACATTTTAAAAACATAAACTCCCTCCCTCCCACTCCCCCCCGACTTCCCAGAGCTGAATACAGGGTATTAACTTTCACAAACTTAAACTAAAATATGCTAACTAACTAAAAAAACCACTTTAAATTCTATCGCTCATTCAAATATGCTGAGATTTTTGCCATTTCTGCCAGGTTTGAAACTTTTATTTTATTTTTATTTATTTTTATTACATTTATATCCCGCCCTTCTCCGAAGACTCAGGGCGGCTTACAAGCTTAGCAGTAGCCTTCATTCTATGTATATGCCTGCTTGTTAGGGCTTTCACACACACCCCAAGCGGCATTATTACAAAGTCAGCTTATTGCCCCCAACAATCTGGGTCCTCATTTTACCTACCTCCGAAGGATGGAAGGCTGAGTCAACCTTGAGCCTGGTGGGATGCAAACCTGCACTAATTGCAGGCAGCTGGTATTACTTAAGGAGGCATCAGCCCACTGCTCCACCAAGGCTCTTTTTAAAGTCCACTCTTCTATAGTAGGCAGTTCCTCCTTCTTCCAGTATTGTGAAACCAAAAGTCTTGCTGCCGTTATTAAATTCAACATCAATTTAGTTTCTATAACGGTACAATCTGTAATAATACCCAACAGAAATAACTGTGGAGAAAACCTTATCTTTTTCTTAAATATCTTCTGCATATTCCACCAAATTTTAATCCAAAAAGCTTTAACTTTTTTGCAAGTCCACCATATATGATAATATGTTGTATCATCACAACCACACCTCCAACATGTAGGCTGATAATTTGGATACATACATGCTAATTTTTTAGGATCTAAATGCCATCTATAAAACCTTTTATAAAAATTCTCTCTTAAATTTTGTGCCTGTGTGAATTTTACATTTCTGACCCAAATTTTCCCCCAAATATCCATCGTTATTGGGTCCTGAAAATTCTGGGCCCATTTTATCATACAATCTTTAACAAGTTCCGTTTCTGAATCTATTTCTATCAATGCATTATATATCCTTCTTATATGTGCTTGACTCTGATCTCTGATTTGTTTTACCAAATTTTCATCAGTTGTCAAAATGCCAATTTTCTGGTCTTCTTTCCATCTAGCTTGTAACTGCCCATACTGAAACCAAGTCTGTACTATTTTTTCTTCTTTTAAAGTATTAAATGACTTTAATTGCCATACATTCCTTTCCATTCTAAGAATTTCTTTATATGTAGTCACATCATGTTTAAATCCCACACTTATATTTTCTATTGCGTGTTTAGGTATTGCCCAAATTGGTATTTTATAATTTAACTTGTAGCAATATTTTTTCCAAACTCGCAACAGAGCATATCTTAATATATGAGTTTTAAAGATATTATCCACCTTCTTATCATACAACAAATATGCATGCCAACCATATAATAAATCACATCCCTCAATATTCAATAATCTTCCTTGTGTTAAATTAAACCAATCACTAATTGATGATAAAACTGCAGCCTCGTAATATAATTTAAAATTGGGCATTTTAAGACCACCTCTTTCACGTATATCTTGCATTATCTTAAGTTTTACTCTCGGCCTTTTCCCTGCCCAAACAAATTTATTAATACCTTTCTGCCATTCTTCCAAATTTGAATCTTTTTAAAGTATAGGTATCATTTGAAACAAAAATAAAAATTTTGGTAAGACATTCATTTTCACTGCTGTAATTCATCCCAATAAAGACAATTGTAATTTTCTCCAACTATCTAACTCTTTCTGTACTTTTAACCATAACTATTCATAATTATTTTTTATATAATTTCACATTTGAAACTGAAATATATACCCCTAAATATTTAATCTTTTTAACAATTTCAAATCCTGTTAATTTTCCTAAGACTTCCTTTTGTTCTATAGTCATATTTTTAGACAGTATTTTAGTTTTTTGCCTATTTATCTTAAATCCAGAAACTTTTTCATATTGCAAAATTATCTCCATCAAGTCTACAATCGTCAAAGTCGGTTGAGTTAATGTAATAACCAAGTCATCCGCAAACACCCTTAATCTATAATCTTGATCTTTTATTTTAATTCCCTTTATCTTATTTGAATCACGTATCTTGATCAATAATATTTCCAATGTTAAAACAAACAACAAAGGTGACAACGGACATCCCTGTCTTGTACCCTTTTCAATTTTACAAGCCTCTGTTAAACTACCATTATTACTTGAGCTATTTGTTTCTGATATATTGCCCTAATAGGTTGTAAAAACCTATCCCCAAATTCCATCTTCTCCAATACTTTAAATAAAAATTGCCAATTCAATTGATCAAAGGCCTTCTCAGCATCCAAAAAAAATCAGCGCTGCGGGGACTTGATTATTTTTTTCCAAAAATTCTAATAAATTTACAATATGTCTCACATTATTTTTATTTGTCTACCACTTATAAATCCTGTTTGATCACTATGAATCTTTTGCTGCATAACCTTCATTAATGTATTTGCTAAGATTTTAGCAAATATCTTATAATCAGTATTTAAAAGCGATATTGGTCTATAATTTTTAGTTTGAGTAAGATCTTGATCTTCCTTTGGAATTAACGTTATAAAAGCTGTTTTCCACGAAGGAGGCACTTCTCCTCCAGACTGAATTGTTATAAATAATTCTTTTAAAGGTTCCACCATTTCTATTTGTAAGTTTTTATAATAAATGGCTTTCAAACCATCTGTTCCAGGTGCCTTACCCACTTTTAATTGTTTAATTGCTAAAATAATTTCTTCAACAGTTATCAATTGATTCATTCCTTCCCTTTGCTCTTGTGTAAGTACAGGGATATTCACACCTTGTAAATATCTATCTATATCTAAACCTTGAGTTACATCCCTAGCATATAATTTGGAATAAAATTCAACAAAAGCCTTTTTAATAAAATTTTGCTGAAACACCTCTTTTCCCTTATATTCTATCTTATCTATATTACGTGACTTTTGTTTTTTCCTTAACAGATAAGCTAACCACCTACCTGGCTTATTAGCATTCCAAAAAGTATTATGTTTAGCATACCGTAAATTAGTTGCCACTTGGTCTGCCATCAACATATTAAACTGCCCTCTTAACAGATTAATTGCTTCTTTCACCCTCTTATTAGATGGGTTCAAAATAAAAACCTTCTCTTCCATCTTTATTTCCTCCTCTAACTCTTTACGCTTATATTCCAATCTACGTCTATATTTATTATTCAAATATATTAACACTCCTCTCATATAAGCTTTACTTGCATCCCAAACCATTTCAATAGAAGTACCTTTATGCATATTTGTTATAAAAAATTCTTTCATATATTTTTTACATTCTTCCACATTTTCTTCATATCTAAACAAATTTTCATTTAACCTCCAAGATCTCCTATCTCCCTTTCCCTTGTCCAATTCCATCCCTACTGGGCTATGGTCTGATAAAGTTCTTGGACATATCTTAATCTTCTTAACCCTGGAAAAAAATCATTAGTAGTCAATATAAAATCAATCCTGGAAAAAGATTGATGTCTATCAGAAAAAAAGGTAAAATCCTTTTCATCCACGTTTCGTTCTCTCCAGACATCTCTCAATTCCAAATCATCTTTCATATCAAAAAACGATTTAGGCAATCTGGCATGATTTGGTGTGCTTTTAAAAGGTCCTTTTTTATCTTTCTGCGTATCCAGCACTCCATTCCAGTCTCCCATCAAAATGCACGATTTATAATCCCATTGAATTATTTTATTATGTAAAAATTTATAAAATTCTCCTTGCTGTTGATTAGGTGCGCATAGTCCAATTAAAAGTATTTTCTGCCCTTCTATTAAAAGTTCAATTATAATATATCTTCTTTGTTTATCTGCTTCAATTAGATTAGCTGAAAAATCCTTCTTCACATAGATAACTACTCCATTCTTCTTTTCTGAAGCAGATGTAATAAACTGAGTACCCAATCTAGAATTTATCAAATATTTTTGATCAGATACACGAATATGCGTCTCTTGCAAACATGTAACATCATTTTTAAATTGTTTCAAATACTGAAATATTTTCTTTCTCTTTTGCGGTGAATTCAAACCATTAACATTCCAAGTTAGAAACTTTGTCGCCATCTTTTGCGACATGAAGCTTTCGGAGCGCCTCTTGCAGATCCTCACGCACCTGCCTCTTTGCTCGCGCACCTCCCACTGCTTCACTATAAGTAAGTTCTTGAGTTGTAGTTGTAGATTTCTGTTGTTCTTGTTCTTGTTGCTTTCGTCTAGCTGCAGCCCGTGTCACTCTTTGAGTCTTAGATTCTTCTAATCCCTGGGGCTGCGCAGTTTCCAAAGTTTGCTGAGCTTCTTTTGCAATCAGTGAAATAATTTCTGCATCTCCCTGTATATTTTCCATTTGTGCCTGTCTCGCTCCTTCTTCCTTCCTTCTTTTAAATTCCGGGGATGGCGGAGAACCTGCTTTCAGTACATTGCAATAAAAATCTCGGGCCTTCAACACTGTATTAAGACAATATCTTGTACCGACGTAGTTCACCAACAATCCAATTGGTATCTCCCATCTAAACTGGAGCTGCCTTTTCTTTAATTCTTCTGCCAAAAAAGCAAACTCTTTCCTTTTCCTTAAAATTCTTGGAGGAATTTCTTTCAAAATCAAAACCTCTTGACCAGCCACTTTAAATCTGTTATTGTAAAAAGCTTGAACAATCACATTTCTAATTGATCTCTTTGTGAAATAAACTACCACATCTCTTGGTAATTTTCTTTGCCTGGCAATCCAGGAGTTGACACGAAATATTTTATCTATGTCCACCATAATATCTTCAGCTTGACACCCCAAAATCGGTTCCAAAGCTTCTGCAAAAATCTCCTTCAAATTTTCCTTTGAATCCTCTTTCAAACCTCTTATCCTCAGGGCAAACTCCATGTCTCTGTATTGCATCATTACCACATCGTCATCAATCTTATCCATTTTATTCTCTGTTTCAGACATTTTAGCCTCCAATCTCAGATTATTTTGATTTACTTCTTCCACACGTTCATCCAAACGCTCAATACAAGCTGCCAGCCCCTGAAATGCCAATAAAATGTCCTCTCATATTTCCTTATTTTTCTCATCAATAAGCTCTGCCATTTGCTTAGATATTTGCTCAGATTGACTTTTTAAAGCATCTTGTAAAGCATCTTGTAGATCTTTTAATGTCAATGCAGGTGTAGGTGCTGCGGGGGGTGACATCAAAGTCTGTAGTACAGATTGTTGCTGAGTTGGTGATGCGCCCGCACTTCTCAAAGTAGAAACTCTGGGTGGTTTAGAAGCCATTTTAACACCCAATTAACTTTCGTTTCTCACTTTCACTTTGCCACCCAAATTGCAACTTTATTACTTCCCAGTCAAATATCCAAACCTTTTCGAGCCTCCACTTTAAGACCTCCCCCTAACAAAGCACCTGGACCCCTCGTATTAGCAGGTCAGACCCATTATGAAGTGAAACGTATTCTTGACTCTAGAATCTTTAAGGGAAAATTGCAGTACCTAGTACAATGGAAGGGATACCCATTGTCTGAACCCATTTGGATGAAATTTAGCAATGTGAAAGCTGACAGACCTATCAAAAAGTTTTATGAGAAACACCCCAACAAACCAAAAGCCAGCTCCTAACTTGTGTTTGTTTACATTACAGGATCTGTTCTTTTTGTAAGGGGGGCCGGATGTCAATGCTGCAAACAATGACATAGTTTTGCATTGACAATATAAGAGACAGCCTGTTACTTTAATTGCTTCGCTTTGGGGGGAAACGTCAACCGGATGTTGACAGAATGGGAAGTGAAACTTCATATGTAAAACTAATTGGATAATGTGATTTATGACATGTAGATAAGAGCAGGGATTGTGTTTGTTACGATGGGTTTTGGGGGAGGAGATTTCAGATTCTGGGATCCCTCCATGAGTGCCGATGTTTCGTTTCATTATTAAGACTTTTTAGATTTGCATTGTATTTGAACTGCATTTGGGGCCCTGATTGGATCTCCATCGCTTTTCAGCAGAATTTCAACTGCTCAGAGCTGCTGGGAAGTGCTACATTCTGTGAGTTTTGGAAGGGCTGCACCAGCGGAGTGGCTAGGGCCCTGATTGGTTTGCATTGTATTTGAACTGCATTTGGGGCCCTGATTGGATCTCCATCGCTTTTCAGCAGAATTTCAACTGCTCAGAGCTGCTGGGAAGTGCTACATTCTGTGAGTTTTGGAAGGGCTGCACCAGCGGAGTGGCTAGGGCCCTGATTGGTTTGCATTGTATTTGAACTGCATTTGGGGCCCTGATTGGATCTCCATCGCTTTTCAGCAGAATTTCAACTGCTCAGAGCTGCTGGGAAGTGCTACATTCTGTGAGTTTTGGAAGGGCTGCACCAGGGGAGTGGCTAGGGCCCTGATTCATTTGCATTGTATTTGAACTGCATTTGGGGCCCTGATTGGATCTCCATCGCTTTTCAGCAGAATTTCAACTGCTCAGAGCTGCTGGGAAGTGCTACATTCTATAAGTTTTGGAAAGGCTGCACCAAAAAAGTAGCGGCCCGCGTGCCTAATGGCGTGCAAATTATATAACTAAAAATCAAAAACAGCAGCAGTACATTCAGGGCAAGTGCATATGAGATTCGTTGTATCGCAGCATGTCTGGCTTAGTTCAGTGCAACACTTGTTTTGCAGCTGTCTTTCGCAGTACCATTTTCAAACTTGGAAACTGTCCTATCTGTAAACAAATCACTAGTCTACAAGGACAGATTATTTATCTAGGGTCTGTAATCTGTGCTCTTCAGGCAGAAATTAGGTGTCCAGTTCAGCCCTTCTACCCTGTTGAGCCTCCGTGCTATCAGCCCCCTCTACTACAAAGATCCTGCAGGAGAAGGGCAGTGTGGACAACCGTGGGATCTGGCAGGGTGAGAGCTGTGAACCATAAACACAAAGCTTTCACTGTGTCCCTGCATAACAGATACAGTGCCCTTGCTGACCTTAATAGGGACATTAAGGAAACAGGTCAAGGTAGTTGTGATGATAACTCAAATAAGCAGGGGACCATGGTCTAAGATGAAGAACTTGGTTTTGACAGGGAGAAGTGCGAATCAGGTATTACACATCAGTCATGCAAGAACAGAAAGGCATCCAAAAAGAGAAGCCACCTTCTGGTTGGTGATTCAATTATAAGGGATGTAAATTTAGGAAAGGACACAGAGGTTTTGAAAGAGGTCAGATGTCTTCCAGGTGCTACTGCCAGTAGGGACAAGAAGCGTATTTCTAAAATAATCAAGAATGCCAGCAAGGACTGTGATGTGGAGGCTATTGTACATCTTGGCACTAACGATCTGTCCCAAAAAGATGTACTCTCTGTGCAGAATGATTTCCAGAGCTTGGGGCAGGAACTTAGCAGAATAGGCTGTAGGCTTACTTTTTCAGAGGTTTTACCAGTGTATAAGGAGCAAAATGGAAAAGGCCAGCGTATAGCAGAATTTAATATGTGGCTAAAGGAGTGGTGTAAAGGATAAGGCTTTGGTTATATTAGTCATGATGTTTGTAGCTGGTCCAATGAAAAAATGTATAAAAGAGATGGTCTGCATCCATCCAAGAAAGGGACTGAGTTACTTGGCAATAAAATCACAGCTTTTCTGGAGGAAAATTTAAACTAAACAATGGGGACAGTGAGTTAATTGATACAGAACATCACTGTCCCCGGCAATCTAAGAAAATAGGGGAAGCCAGGCACCACACAAGTTATGCAGCAAGTAAACACAGGGTCAGTCATAAAGGACTCAAATGTCTATACACTAATGCACAGAGTATGAACAGTAAGCAGGGTGAACTAGAAATTCAGGTAAATGAGGGCGGATATGATATTGTTGACATTACGGAAACGTGGTGGGACAAAACCTACAAATGGAACACACAGCTAGAGGGATTTAAACTATTTAAAAGAAACAGACTAAACAAAAGAGGAGGTGGAGTTGCTCTATATATAAGAAATAACTTTATCTCTACAGAAATAGAGCACAACAATGACGAAAACTGTAAACTAGAATGCATTTGGGTCAATATAAAAGGGGGAAAAATGACATTGCCATAGGTGTATACTATAGGCCGCCCAACCAAGCAGAGGAAATAGATGAACTTTTTGCTAGTCAGCTAACTAAGGTATGTAAGAAGCACATCACAATAGTAATGGGGGACTTTAATTACCCTGATATCAACTGGGAGACAAACTCTGCACCAAGTGGAAGATCAAACAGATTCCTGACAAACCTAGCAGACATCTTTCTCTCCCAAAAAGTAGAGAAGGGAACTAGGGGATTAGCCATATTGGATTTAATTCTCACAAACAGAGATGAAATGATAGAAAATGTCGAAGCCACAGGAACCTTGGGGGGAAGTGATCATGCAATATTGCAATTCAACATTCTGGAAGCACAAGCAATAGAACACAGCCAAACTAGAGTCTTGGACTTTAAAAGAGCTAATTTCAATAAACTTAGAGAGACCATGGGAAGAATTCCATGGATGAGAATCCTCAAGGGGAAAACAACTCAAGAAGCTTGGGAAATTTTGAAAAGTGAGATAATAAAGGCCCAGTCTAGTACAATACCAACAAAGAAGAAAAATAACAGCTCTCAAAAGAAACCAGCATGGCTGCATAAAGAACTCTGATAAATTGAAAGATAAAAAGAGCCTTGGTGGAGCAGTGGGCTAATGCCTCCTTAAGTAACACTGGCTGCCTGCAATTAGTGCAGGTTCGAGTCCCACCAGGCTCAAGGTTGACTCAGCCTTCCATCCTTCCGAGGTAGGTAAAATGAGGACCCAGATTGTTGGGGGCAATAAGCTGACTTTGTAAAAATGCCGCTGGGGGGGGCGAAAGCCCTAATAAGCAGGCATAAGCAGGCGCTTGTGACCTCCCAATTGGACTACTGCAACGCTCTCTACATGGGGCTGCCCTTGAGGACCACTCGGAGGCGTCAACTGGTGCAGAATGCAGCTGTGCGGGTTGTGATGGGGGTTTCCCGATACTCCCATGTAACATCTCTACTCCGCGAACTGCATTGGCTTCCGGTTGCCCTCCGGGTGAGATTCAAGGTGCTGGTGATGAACTATAAAGCCCTAAATGGCTTGGGTCCGGGATATTTGAGGGAACACCTGCTGCCGGCATCAAGCTCCCTTCGTCCTGTGCGTTCCCACAGGGAAGGTCTCCTCAGGGTACCGCCGGTAAAAGATTGCCGGCGGACAATAACCAGGGGGAGGGCCTTCTCTGTGGGTGCGCCGGCCCTTTGGAACCAGCTGCCTGTAGATCTTAGGACTGCCCCTGACCTTCGCTCATTCCGCCGGGACCTGAAGACCTGGCTCTTCGAGCTTTCTGGCCTAGACTGAGAGTATTAACTGGGGTTTTAATTGTATTTTTAATTGTAATTGGCTTATATTTCAAGGTTAGTGTAATTATTTTAATTGTTTTTAATTTTTGTAACTTGTTGCATTGTTTTAAAAAACCTTGTGAACCGCCCTGAGTCCTACGGGAGAAGGGCGGTATATAAGTTTAATAAAATAAATAAATAAATAAATAAATAAATAAATAAATAAATATACATAGAATGAAGGCTATTGCTAAGCACATTGATTTGTGCTTCTTAGACTGTAAGCCGCCCTGAGTCTTCAGAGAAGGGCGGGATATAAATAGGATAAAAAAAAAAGACAAGTATAAGAATTGGAAAGAGGGGCACATAACTAAGTCAGAATATCAGCAAATAGCCCGTGCCTGCAAAGATGAAGTGAGGAAAGCTAAGGCTCAAAGTGAACTAAGGCTTGCGACCAAAGTCAAAAATAACAAAAATTGCTTCTTTCAACATATTTATTTATTTATTTCGTTTTATATACCGCCCTATTCCCGAAGGACTCAGGGTGGTTTACAGGGCAAAATATAAAAGACAATATAAAAGTTGAAATAGAAATAGAATTAAAATAAAGCCTCCGACTGGTCCTCAAGGGCAGCCCCATGTAGAGAGCATTGCAGGAGTCTAACCGGGAGGTCACGAGCACATGAGTGACTGTGCGTAGGGCATCTCGGTCCAGATAGGGCCGCAACTGGCGCACCAGGCGAACCTGGGCGAAGGCCCCCCTGGTCACGGCTCGTATATGATCTTCCAAACTGAGCTGTGAATCCAGGAGGATGCCCAAGTTGCGAGCCCTATCAACGGGGGGTAACACCTCACCCCCCATAGTCAGTGATGGACAAAGCTGGTTCTCCCAAGATGCCGGTATGCACAGCCACTCAGTCTTGGCGGGATTGGGTCGAAGCCTGTTTCTCCCCATCCAAACCTGGACCGCCTCTAGGCAACGGGACATCACGTTGAGGGCATCACTGGGTTGGTTCGGGGTGGAAAGAAAGAGCTGGGTATCATCAGCATACTGATGATACCCCACCCCGAAACCATGAATGAGCTCACCCAGCGGCTTCATGTAGATGTTGAACAAGAGGGGACAGAGGATCGACCCGAGGAACTCCACAAACGAGAGGCCTCAGGGCAGATCTCTGCCCTCCCGTCAACACCAACTGCGAGCGGCCCAGGAGGTAGGAGGAGAACCACTGTAAAACAGTGCCCCCCACTCCCAACCCCCTGAGACGCCGCAGCAAGATACCATGGTCGATGGTATCAAAAGCCGCTGAGAGATCTAACAGGACTAGGACAGAGGAACAACCCCTGTCCCGAGCCCGCCAGAGAACATTCATCAGCACGACCAATGCCATCTCTGTGCTGTACCCTGGCCTAAAGCCCGATTAACAAGAAAAAAGTTAAGGAAATGATTGGTCCATTAGTGGGGGAAAGTGGCAAGAAGGTGACAAGCAATAGGGAGAAAGCAGAACTATTTAACTCATTGTTTGCATCTGTCTTTACACAAAGGGAAAAAACAGTCCAACCTACCCAAACCAGTGCCATAAAAAACAGAATAGAAACGCAAGTTAAGATAGACAAAAAAAATGGTAACTGAACACCTGTCCAGCCTAGACGAGTTCAAATCACCAGGACCAGATGGATTACACCCCAAAGTTCTCAAGGAACTGGCAGACGTGATCTCGGAACCACTGAACTATATTTTTCAAAGATCCTGGAGCACTGGGGAACTACCAGAGGACTGGAAGAGAGCTGATGTAGTTCCCATCTTCAAAAAAGGGGAAAAAATAGATCCGGGAAACTACAGACCTATCAGCCTGACCTCAATACCTGGGAAGATTCTGGAAAAGATAATCAAACAACAAATCAGCGAACACCTTGATGCAAACAAAGTCATCACTAAAAGTCAACATGGGTTTGTCAAAAACAGACCATGCCAGACAAATCTTATTACATTCTTTGACCAAGTGACAAAATTAGTGGACCAGAGGAATGCTGTAGATATAATTTACTTGGACTTCAGTAAGGCATTTGATAAAGTAGATCACAACCTACTAGTTGATAAGATAGAAAAATGTGGGTTAGATAGCATCACCACCAGATGGATTCGTAGCTGGCTGACACGCCGTACTCAGCGTGTGGTCCTCAATGGAACTGCATCTACATGGAGGGAAGTGTGTAGTGGGGTGCCCCAGGGCTCAGTTCTGGGCCCAGTGCTCTTCAATATCTTCATTAACGATTTGGATGAGGGGATAGATGGGGAACTCATCAAATTTGCAGACGACACCAAGCTGGCAGGAATAGCCAATACTCCAGAAGATAGGCTTAAGATACAGAAGGATCTGGACAGACTCGAACACTGGGCGCTATCTAACAAAATGAAATTCAATGGTGAAAAAAGTAAGGTTCTACATTTAGGCAGGAAAAATCAAATGCACAGGTATAGTATAGGTGGTACCTTGCTCAATAGTAGTAACTGTGAGAGGGATCTCGGAGTCCTAGTAGACAATCACTTCCAATATGAGCCAGCAGTGTGCTGCAGCTGCCAAAAAAGCCAACACAGTGCTAGGCTGCATTAACAGAGGGATAGAATCAAGATCAAGTGAAGTACTAATACCACTTTACAATGCTTTGGTAAGGCCACACCTGGAATACTGCATCCAGTTTTGGTCACCACGATGTAAAAAAGATGTCGAGACTCTAGAAAGGGTACAGAGAAGAGCAACAAAGATGATTGGGGGACTGGAGGCTAAAACATATAGGGAACGGTTGCTGGAATTGGGTATGTGTAGTTTAACGAAGAGAAGGGTGAGCGGTGACATGATAGCAGTGTTCCAATATCTCAGGGGCTGCCACAAAGAAGAGGGAGTCAAGCTATTCTCCAAACCACCTGAAAGCACAACAAGAAGCAATGGATGGAAACTAGTCAAGGAGAGAAGCAACCTAGAACTAAGGAGAAACTTCCTGACAGTTAGAACAATTAACCAGTGGAACAATGCCTGCATTTTGTTTGAACTGTCTCATTTATCGGAACCATGACAAATAGGCTTATCAAGGGTTAATAATCTTGAAGAGTCAGTGTTAATTTCAGTTAAAGAGTAACTTGTCTCTAAATATGAATTCCAAGGGAACAGCAATAGGAGACAAATATATCTCCATCTGCTCCTTGTGACCACCCTGCAAGCATCTGTTCAACCTCTCTAGAAAACATGCTGGATTAAGATGGGCTTTGGCTGCATCTGACAGGGTTGTTCTTATGTATGTTCTTATGAAACTAAGGAAAGATTTATACCTATTCAGAAATATTAGTATTAATATTCAATATTAGAAAATTACCTGTTTTTATGTATTTATTTGGTCAATGACCAGTAACATAAAATAATAAGGGAAATAAAAGACAACAATTACAATAGGATTGACAGGGAGAATTAGGTGCAATTATATATTGGCAACTATAAAATAAAATCAAATATGGTATATTCTGAACATCTCTATTACAATAATAACATAACAATCTGATATAATAAAACTATGCACTACAATGTCTTCTAAAAATTATTAAAAATAATAACTAAGCAAAGTGTTGATAAAAATAAAAGTCTTTAGTTCTTTAACCCATTTTGCCTTATCTTTACAGCAGCACAAAATTTGGCTACTGCACGAGTGGTGGCTAGATTTGAGTCCTAGAGAAGATGGTTCAAATAGAAATTATCTGTTCTCCCTAGAAATCTAGTAGAGGGAGGATGTACATTGATCTGACCTGAACTCTCAATAAGACATGTGAGATGTCTTCAACTTCCCCACTGCCACATGTACACATTTGCTGTGTTTTATCATACCTGCCCTGCAGGAGTGCTGAGGGGAGGATATTAAATCTGGCTCTAAAATGTTCTTCTACTCTCAGGAAAGGTCAGGTCTTTCAAGATATATATTTATATTTATATTTACTAAATTTTTATACCGCCCTTCTCCCGAAGGACTCAGGGCGGTGTACAGGGCAATAAATATCAAAATACAAAATACAAGAGTTAAAAAAGATTAAATAATTATGCCCAATAGTTAAAAACTATGTTAAAACCCAAACCCAACCCCCAAACCCATCAGACCAGGCTGGCTTGTTCAAATAAATAGGTTTTTAGATCGCGTCGGAAGGAGCGAAGGTCGGGGGCCATCCAGAGCTCAACTGGCAAGCGGTTCCACAGGTCTGGCGTGCCCACAGAGAACACCCTCCCCCTGGGGGCCACCAGTCGACATTCTCTGATCGGAGGCACCTTGAGGAGGCCCTCTCTGTGGGAGCGCACTGGACGGAGGGAGGTTGACGCCGGCAGCAGGTGCTGCCATAGGTAATCCGGAACCATGCCATGTAGGGCTTTATAGGTCATCACCAGATACCTTAGTGGTTCCCACACACCCCATTTAATATGATCTATGCTGTGGAAAGGTATCCTATTAACTTCTAGCTGAAACTTCATTTCTCTTATTCCATGGATAACCACTTGCTTAGCTTGATCATATCCTAGGGCAGGGGTGTCAAACTGCCGGCCCGTGGGCTGGATGCGTCATCCGGAAGCCACGCCCACCCCACTGCCAGCAATGGCAAAACCGTCCGGATACATTGTGCGATGTCACGTGATGTCATGAGTTTGACATATCTAGGGAGATTAAGAACAATGGGAAAACCCATAGAAGGTCATCTTTTGCTCTATCACCTGTTTCCAGAGAGGGAAGTTATCTATCAGGACTAAAGGGGTCAAGTCCATTGGGAAGAACTGAATCTTCAACCAGTAAGTTATCTTCATCTTCCAAGCCCTAACCTGAATTTGAGGCATTCCTTTTTGAATTCTCAACTGGGCATTTGATGTCCTGTTAGGTGCAGCTAAAATTAATCGCAGGAATTTTCTTTGTACGGTTTCCAGAGACTCTTTTTTTAAAAAAAAAAAATCCTGTTTGTGTCCTGTAAAGAATTTGTGTCAGTGTTCTGGCCTCAAAAGGTTTTAAGGCTGCGGGGACTTAATTGTCCTCCACCTGTATAAAAACAGTTTGATGGCATTTGATGACCTAAGGGCTGATTGAATTGTGTGGTCCAGATGTGCCTCCCAAGTACCTTCCGTATGGAAGACCACCCCAAGGTATTTAAATAAATTGACCTTTTCTAGGTTATGCCCTTCTACTCTCCAGGAGTATTGAATAGCTCTTTTAGCAAAAACTAGAATTTTCAATTTATAGAAATTGAGGACCAGATTTTGTCTGCAGTACTTTAATATTGCTGCAATAGCTCTCTTCAATCCAATTGGTATTTGTAAGATAACAGTGGCATAGTCTGCATAAAGAAGTATCAGGATTCTGCATTGTGCTATGTTTGGAGGATGAAACTCTGAGATATACAAAAATCAATCAAGGAATTAATGTAGAGATTGAAAAGGAAAGGGGCCAGAATACATTCTTGGTGTACTCCTTTTTGTATGCTTACTGAGCCAAATAAAGTCCCTTGGGGATTACACCTCACTTTTAAGGTGGAGTTGGAATACAATTTTTGTATGAGATAGAGAAGTCATGTATCAATAGTGGTACTTTTTAATTTTTCCCAGAGGACACTTTTGGATATTGAGTCAAAGGCTTGTTTAAAGTTGAGGAAGGCCACAAAAAGAGATTTCTTTTTATATGTATATTTTTGTACAAGGTGATAAAGCTCTAATATATGGTAATTGTTGATCTCCCTTCCCTGAATCCAGCCTATTCGTCTTTCATTATGCCCTCTGTGATTATTCAGTCTTGAAGTTTGTAATTTAGGTGCTAAGCGTATAACTAATGACACTCAATAGACTAATGTGCCTATAGTTACATGGGTCATTTTTATTGCCCTTTTTATAGATTGGTACAATAATTGCCATTCCCTAATCTCTTGTCATATAACCTGTCTGCTCTATAAATATGAAGAGAGATGCTAATAGGGGTACCCACCAGCTGCAGTTCTTTTTAATTATTTCTGGTAGAACACAATCAGCACTGGGAGCCTTATTAACCTTAAGGGATTCAATCAACCAGGATACCTCTTGTGATGTAACTGAAGTCCAATAAGGGGTTTGGTCCAGATTAATCTGGTTCTCATTCATTTCATAGGCAGGGTCCATATACAATCCTCTAAAGTATTCTTCCCGGGCATGAGTTGGTACTTGGTTAGTTGGGGGAGGGAGTGACTTTCCCAGTCCTCTAGTAATATGTCAACACAGGGATCTGTCTTTCATCCTGATTGAATTAACTTGTGCCAGGAGTCCTTCAATGTTCCACTTTTCTTTTAAAGGGGCCTTATATCGGGCCTTTAAACATTTTAGGTAGTGAATCTGATCCTCAGATTTTACTTTTTCTGTGCTGTTTATTATATGCCCTCTTTAACTGTACACAAAGCATTTTTATTCTTTTTAACCTGATTTCTGGAGTTAGGCTGCATTCCATTAAAGGGAACTGTTTTCAGATTGTCAGTTAAGGTTTTAATCCCATCTAGATATGATCCATGAGGTCTGCTTTCTAGGTCATGTGCATGAATTTCTATAAAGTTTCTGGGGCTAGCATCCAATTAGTGACTTAAATTGCATTTTTCTCAGAACATTAAATTCTCACCTGGGTATTATAATTATCGAGCCCTGGTGGGTAGATTGAGTTTGAGTTTGAGGTAGAAGTTTACCTGCTTTTTAAACTGTTGGCATTCTTCAGGTGTGAGTGTATCAGCCTTGGCAATAAGTGGAATTATATTCACTTTTTCATGCAGGCGTTTCATAAACTCAATATCCAAAGGCTTAAGCCTAAAATAAATAAAAATTTAAAATGTTATTTTGCAAATTTGGCTTCCAAACAAATGCAGCCAAAATGTGAGCCATATACCATACTAAAAGTAAAATAATCTCTTCTGAACATAATCATTACAAAAATGTATACAATGAAACCTCTACATTAAAAAGCTGTGTGTGCTTCTGAAAATGGTTCAGAGGAACTATTTCAAAACTCGCACAAAGTACCTTACTTAAAGTATATTTTTCAAGCTTGCAGCTCTATTTAACAGCTATGCTTGTTAGAGAAAAGGAAACCAAGTCACTTTCCAAACATTATTCCTATTATCCTCTTAGACTTAGGACAATATTTAATATTGATTTCAAAAACAATGGGCTATGTAAGAAATTACTGGTATCACAAATTCTTGTTCTGAATAATACAGGCAGTCCTCGAGTTACGACTGGTTGCTTGGCGACCAAAGTTATGACAGATACTGAAAAAGGGACTTACGACCCTGATTTGAAGTACCGATATCTGTCTCCCCTCCCCCCGGTGAAGTAAGTGCATTTGGGTGCTTGGCAGCCAGTCTGAATTCATGGCTACTTGTAGTGCCCCATGTAACCACGATTTATAACATTTTTGCAAGAAACTGGCATTTACTTCCAGTTTCTGGCAAAACCTGAGCCATAGCAAAAATGTGTTCGCTTAACAACTGCTGCAAAGAAGGTAAAATTGGGCGTGGTCAGGTGGTGACCCACTTTACCATCATGACTTACAACCAAAATTGTGGGCTAAATTACTGTTGTAAGTTGAGAACTACCTGTATGTAGTAATCAGAACAATTAAAAGAAAAATTATCTTGCAATTATGCATTTTTAAGATCAAGCATTAGAATGCTGAAATATCTAAAACTCTGAAATACAGTATATTTGCTTTTACAACTTGCTTTTCAAAATATTTAGTTTAAATACAGCCAAGAATAAATTACTTATTTATTATCCTTTATTGTGATACTGTAAACAAAACATGCAAAACTGTACTCTCTATTCAATAAGAAAAATCCAGAGAACAAAGACATTAATAGCATACAATCCCAATCTTGCTCTTCTGGATTTTGTACAAAACACTTTTGCTAATATTAGAGAAGGAAAATTATTTAAATTAGAATTTAATTCCTTACAATTCCTATGATCAGACATATCTAACAGTGTATTTTAAATGCTTTTGACTGGAGAAATTGTAAAGTAGGAGCAAAAGCATTTATTTTTAATACTGACCCATGTCCTGAAGGAGCAATGAAATACAAGCAACACTGGACCCTGTTATCTGGCATCTGACGTCTGTTGACACGTGATTCTGCATTGAGATAGTCTTCAAATTTACTGTCAATGTAATCAATAACTGGCTGCCAGCTATAATGTACAAACACATTTTTTAAAAAGCAGATTAACTTGGAACATTTACTGTAACAGTGCAAGCTGCACACCATAATATTAAATATGACATATAAGTATCACCGATACAATTTTCATAAGCAAATTTGGTTAGGTTGCTATAAGAGAAAAGGCATGTCCATTCTTATAGATGAAACAAGGGCAACAAGCAGAAGAATGTACAGTAGTAAAACGAGGAGTCATAAAAATGGTGTGAAGGGACCCAAACATACTTCCCAAAGCTATTTTGTAAATAGTCTTAATTAAAGTTCATATATTAATGTCAACTATCTACAATAATTAACAGACTGAATATTTGTTCACTACATTAGTATTAAAATAAAACTTTTATAATAACCAAAGACATATTCTTGACATCAGGAAAATTCTGATGTAGCGCAGTAGACTACTGTGGACCCTCTTCTCCTGCAGGGGCCCCTCTGCCTTCCTTACCATGCCCATGGGTAGAACCAGAGGTGGATTGGGGGAAGGGGGAAGGTTGTATGGGATAAGAACCTCTGGCAGCTGGTGGAAGCAGCAGAGGAGGGGGTCCTTGGATGGGAGTGTGTGTGTGTTCACTCCTCCTGAAAGTCAGTCAGTGGAGGAACTGATGAGTGAATGGTGAATGATCCCTCTGAGAGTCAGTCAGTGGAGGAACTGATGAGCGAATGGTGAATGATCCCTCTGTCTATGGGTGGTTGCTGGGTACCCCACTGGCACTGAGAGCTGGTAAAGCTATAGTGCCTTGGGGTAGTTGGCTTCTCTTCCCAAGGATGTTTGGTGAGGACAGTAGGTGGCTTCCAGGTCTGGGAACAGGGCGTGGCCTGGGTCATGGGGATGTGGCTATTGTCTGGGGGAAAGAGGCAGGTCAGAGTATCATGGTGGTGACAGCCATGGGCAGACATTGTGGGACACAAGGAGAAGGATGTTCTCAGGGACTGAAGAACTGTTGTATTATAATGGTTCTATGTTCTACAGTAAAGTAAACTAAAGCAAAGTTCTACATTTAGGCAGGAAAAATCAAATGCACAGGTATAGTATAGGTGGTACCTTGCTCGATAGTAGTAACTGTAAGAGAGATCTCGGAGTCCTAGTGGACAATCACTTAAATATGAGCCAGCAGTGTGCTGCAGCTGCCAAAAAAGCCAACACAGTGCTAGGCTGCATTAACAGAGGGATAGAATCAAGATCACGTGAAGTACTAATACCACTTTACAATGCCTTGGTAAGGCCACACCTGGAATACTGCATCCAGTTTTGGTCACCAAGATGTAAAAAAGATGTCGAGACTCTAGAAAGAGTACAGAGAAGAGCAACAAAGATGATTGGGGGACTGGAGGCTAAAACATATAGGGAACGGTTGCTGGAATTGGGTATGTGTAGTTTATTGGGTATGTGTAGCAACGGATGGAAACTAGTCAAGGAGAGAAGCAACCTAGAACTAAGGAGAAACTTCCTGACAGTTAGAACAATTAACCAGTGGAACAACCTGCCTCCAGAAGTGGTGAATGCTCCAACACTGGAAGTTTTTAAGAAGAGACTGGACAGCCATTTGTCTGAAATGGTATATGGTTTCCTGCCTTAGCAGGGGGTTGGACTAGATGACCTCCAAGGTCCCTTCCAACTTATTATTATTATTATTATTCTAGCTCTTTGATCTCAGCCCTAATGCCTAGTTGGTGGACCTTCAGTGGCCCCAGCCTCCAGTTGCTGCTACTGAATGCCAGGTTGAACTGTAATAATGTTCCTGCAATCTGTGATTTGATTGTGGATGAGAGGGGCGACTTGGCATGTATTACTGAGACCTGGCTTGGCCCTGAAGGTGTGAGGTGGGATTCTCTTTCTGAAATTTGCCCAGCTGGGGTTTGGGTGTGGCATCAGTACAGACTCCAGAGCAGGGGTGGGGTGTGGAAATTGTTTTCAGGGAATCCCTTATGGCTTTCAGGGGTCCTGCTCCACAGGTCCCTGGTTGTGAGACCCTGTTTCTTAAGTTGGACTCTAGGGATCAGTTGGGATTGTTGCTGCTGTACCAACCTCTCTGCTATGTAGGAACATCCCTGCCTGAGCTCCCTAATGCCATTTCTGGCTTGCTGGTGGAGTTCCGCAAACTTATGGTTCTGGGGGACTTTAATCTTCCTTTCCTGGGAATGGGGCATGAGGTAGCGTGGGAGTTCATGGGTACCATGACAACCATGGGCCTATCCCAGGTCATCCAAAGCCTGACCTGGGACAGTCACAACTCTAGATTTGGTGTTCCTGTTGGAGCAGTGGCAAAGTGATCTAAAATTGGGGAAGCTTTTGATGTCTCCTTTGTCATGGACTGATCACTCCCTAATTTCCATGGGATTTGCTAGTGCCACTACCCAGTGCAGGGAGGTTGGACCTATTAAGATTGGTCCACCCCTAGTGACTTGATGGATCCAGAGCAGTTTCAGAGGGAGCCGGGGGTTGTCTCTGTTGGTCTGCTGTATAGTCCATGCCTTGGTTGCCACCTGGAATCAGGGAGCAGCCAAGGCCTTGGATCAGAGTGCACCCATGTGACCTCTCCCCTCTTGAGAATCCTGGCACTCTCTGTGGTTTACAGAGAAACTGAGGGGGATGAAATGGGAGAAGAGATTTTGAATTATTTTTTTTGAATTTTATTGAATTTATATACCGCCCTTTCCTGTAGGACTCAGGGCGGTTTACAGGGTACTTAAAACATCGATACAAAAATTAAAAACAATTTTAAAAGATTAAATTAAATCCCTGAAAAAATATGAAAAACCCCAATTAAAACTCTCAGCCTGGGCCGGAAAGCTTGAAGAGCCAGGTCTTCAGGTCCCGGCGAAATGAACGAAGGTCGGGGGCAGTCCTAAGCTCCACAGGCAGCTGGTTCCAAAGGGCAGGCGCACCCACAGAGAAGGCCCTATCCCTGGGTGTTATCCACCGGCAATCTTTTACCGGCGGCACCCTGAGAAGGCCCTCCCTGTGGGAGCGCACAGGACGAAGGGAACTTGATGCCAGCAGCAGGTGTTCCCTCAGATATCCCGGACCCAAGCCATTTAGGGCTTTATAGGTCATCACCAGCACCTTGAATCTCACTCGGAGGGCAACCGGAAGCCAATGCAGCTCGCGGAGTAGAGGTGTTACATGGGAGTATCAGGAAACCCCCATCACAACTCGCGCGGCTGCATTCTGCACTAGTTGAAGCCTCCGAGTGGTCCTCAAGGGCAGCCCCATGTAGAGAGCGTTGCAGTAGTCTAAACGGGAGGTCACGAGCGCATGAGTGACTGTGCGTAGGGCATCTCGGTCCAGGTAGGGTCGCAACTGGCGCACCAGGCGAACCTGGGAAAAAGCCCCCCTGGTCACGGCTCCTATGTGATCTTGAAAACTGAGCCGTGAATCCAGGAGGACGCCCAAGTTGCGAGCCCTATCAACGGGGGGTAACACCTCACCCCCCGTGGTTAAAGATGGAATAGTCTGGTTAACCTGAGATGCCGGCACGTACAGCCACTCAGTCTTCTCAGGGTTGAGCTGAAACCTGTTCCTCCGCATCCAGACCCGGACCACCTCCAGGCAACGGGACATCACGGCGAGGGCATCACTGGGTTGGTTCGGGGTGGAGAAAAAAAGTTGGGTATCATCAGCATACTGATGATACCCCACCCCGAAACCACGAATGATCTCGCCCAGCGGCTTCATATAGATGTTGAACAGGAGGGGAGAGAGAACCGACCCTTCAGGAACTCCACAAACAAGAGGCCTCGGGGCGGATCTCTGCCCTCCCGTCAACACCGACTGTGAGCGGCCCAGGAGATAGGAGAACCACCGTAAAACAGTGCCTTCCACTCCCAACCCCCTGAGACGCCGCAGTAGGATACCATGGTCGATGGTATCAAAAGCTGCTGAGAGATCTAATAGGACTAGGACAGAGGAACAACCCCTGTCCCGAGCCCACCAGAGATCATTCACCAGCGCGACCAATGCCGTCTCCATGCTGTGCCCGGGCCTGAAACCCAACTGGTACAGGTCCAGATAATCAGTTTCCTCCAGGAACAGAGGAAGCTGATGTGCCACCACACTCTCAACAACCTTCGCCAAAAAGCGAAGGTTGGAGACCAGACGATAGTTATTTAAAACAGCCAGGTCCAGGGCAGGCTTCTTGAGGAGGGGTCTCACCACCCTCCTCAAGGCGGCGGGGAAGATACCCTCCTTCAAGGAAGCAGTTATTACTGCCTGGAACCAGCCTCGTGTCTCCTCCCGGGCCGCATAAACCAGCCAGGAGGGGCACGGGTCCAATAAACAGGTGGTGGAGCTCAGCCTCCCCATAATCCTGTCCACATCATCAGGGGAAACAGGATTGAACTCAGTCCAGATAACGTGCTCAAGACCGTCCAATTCCTCCACGTCAGACTCTGCACAGTCAGAGTCCAAACTGGCCCGGATCTGAGAGATTTTGTTCGTCAGATGATGACTAAACTCCTCGGCCCGACCCTGCAAGGGATCCTCCCTCACCTCCTGGTTAAGAAGGGAGCGAGTCACCCTAAACAGGGCAGCCGGGCGCTTATCTGCGGACGCGATGAGGGCAGCGAAGTAATTAGCCTTCACTGTCCTCATCGCCGCAAGATAAGACCTTATAAAGGTTCTTAACTGCAATCGGTCAGATTCGGATCGACTGGACCTCCAACCGCTCTCTAGACCCCGTCTCCGACGCTTCATCTCCTGGAGCTCCACAGAAAACCATGGAGCCCAGCGGGATCTGAGCCGGGTCAGGGGTCGCAAGGGTACAACACGGTCAAGTGCCTCATTGGCCGCCCTTTCCCAGGCATCCACCAAGGCATCGGCCGGGCTGTGAATGAGGGTGATGACCCAAGCGCCATCTGGAACCGTTCTGGATCCATTAGGCGCCTGGGGCGGAACCACCTGGTCGGTTCCGCAGCCCAGCGGCGGGGGGTGGCATAACGGAAGACCAGCCACAGGAGATGATGATTGGACCATCATAGGGGGACAATAGTTGGCGAACCCCCTCCCAGATCATCCAACCACTGTCCAGATAAACACCAGGTCGAGAGTGTGACCCCCCACATGAGTCGGGCCCTGAATTACCTGGGTCAGGTCCATGGCCATCATGGAAGCCATGAACTCCCGAGCTAACTCCGACGACCCTCCCAGGGAAGGCAGGTTGAAGTCACCCAGAACTATAAGCCTGGGGAACTCCACCGCCAACCTTGAGAGGGTGTCGAGCAGCTTGGGCAGGGCTGTTGCCACACAGCTGGGCACCAGGTATGTGAGCAACAAGCCCATCTGAACCCGAGGGCCACATCTCAGGAGGAGGGACTCACTCCTGCCTATCTGGACAATGGTGGTCTCCCGCGGACATAAAGTCTCCCGAATAACCACCGCCACCCCACCACCCCTACCCTGAGCCCGTGGCCGGTGTAGCACACAGAAACCTGGGGGGCATAACTCGGTCAGAGGGACCCCTCCCTCCGAGCCCAACCAGGTTTCCGTAATGCATGCCAGATCCGCGCATTCCTCCTCGATCAAATCACGAACAAGGGGAGCCTTATTAACAACGGATCTGGCATTAAAATACACCAGCCTAAGCTCAGGGACCTGATCACCCTCATCCCCGGGCAAAAGGGTGCTAACTGGCGAGGGTGCGATCCCAGATGTTGATGCGGCCCTCCGTGCAACCACCTGCTGCCATTCTCTATCGTTGTGGGGATTTGACACCCTACCCCAGTACACGCAGAGCCAGCAGCCTCCACCCCCAACCCCATCCCACCAGAACCCATAACGGGCCCAGACTGAATGCCGGTTGGTAATTCCCTCCCCTCCCTACTATTCCTCCCCCTCCCTAGCCCTTTAAAATAACCGGCTAAAAACATATCAGAGGCCTCTTAGTGCGTCTCCACCAGAGGCCCCTAGGTAAGCCCAACCACCTCTCGGGGTCCCAGCAATTGGACCCGTCATCAAGGGATATGGTAGACAAAGAGGCTGGTCATGTCCAGGAGGGAGAAACCCCCCTGAGGGCGTACAAGTCCGATCTGGAATATCGTAATCGAGCCATAAAGTGCAAATATCCATGTAAACCATTGTTCACAAATGGAAAGTCAGATGTTATAAGATGTTATAAGATGTTAAGTCCGGAACACATCTTCATCCACCAATCCGGCTCTGCTCTCACCTGAGCCGGTCTTTGAACATGGGTCAGAGTCACTATTAAGGCCTACCTTGTGACAGTAATGGCAGTCAAGCATCAATACTTCTCTGCCATTATTGCATCTGCAGACTGCCACCCTGCAAACCTGTTTTGGGTCGCATGGGCCCTCCTGGGTAAGGGGTGTGTGGAGATACTCTTACAGTGGCATGCAGAGGAATTTGCACAGTATCTGTCAAATAGTCACTTGGATTTGTTCCCAGTTGGACTCTGGCCTTGTTGCAGGACCAGAGGGGATGCCTGGAGTGATTGTCCAGTTATCAGTCTTGTCCAGTTATCTGGGAATGGTTTGAACCTGTTGGGCCCAAGGAAGTGGACAGCATCCTCAGGACTGTTAGCTCAGCCACCTACCCCTTAGATCCATGCCTCTCCTGGTTAGTTAAAGCAGCCTGGGGTGGGGTCACATTGAGTGGGTTCTGGCAGTGGTTAGTTTTTCTGAGTGCACTGTCTCTACCTCTTAAAGTGGCAGTGGTTTGCCCCCTTCTCAAGAAGCTATTGATGAATCCTCACTATACTGGACAATTTTCATCCAGTATTTCACCACCCTTTTGGGGGGAAGGTGGTAGAGAAGGCAGTTGCGCAATAGCGGATCTAGGATGACTCAAAGCGGCCAGGTTGACTTGGATGGGTGGGCGTGGCCAGGTGGATGCAGCTGGGTCAGTGCAGAACAAGTCACACCAGCTAACTGGAAATGGGGATGACTCGGCGCCCCACCAGCTCACCTCCCCAAACTCCCGGCAGCCAATTGCGCACGCACACACACACACACCATTCCAAGTTTGGGGACTTTTATTTGCATCCCTGCTGGGAAGCTGCCAATTGCGCCCGTGTGTTGTGATTCCTCGCCAGCCAGTGGATCCGGCAGCTGAGTCTGAGGACTCAGATGAGGAGGTGGTGCCTGGAGTGACATTAGAGTCAGAGAAAGGCTCTGAGGAGCTCCAAGACTTTCGGTTGGACGAGGAGCCTGGCTGTTCTGTACCAGCCTGCTACCGGCCCTGCAGAAAAGGCAACCCCTTTACAAACGGCAAGAGGCTGGAATTACGTCTGCCAAATTTATTACTACAAAAAACAAACAAGACACGAACCAAGATACAGGAGCTTTGAAACACTATCTGAGCGGTTGCTTTCAGCAAACCAGCCCTCCCCACACATTCCCTTTATAAAGAGTTCAGGGCGTGGCCTCTCTCTGCCTCCTTCCGAGAAGCCCCACAGCCTTCCTCTGTTTACTCCTACTTGACTGCCTCCTGCGTCGGGCGTCCTTGAACAGGGCCAGCTGTGGGTCATCTTCATCCACACTGTCAGGCTCACACAGCTGGGTCTCCCTGGTGACCAAGTGGGAGGGGCCTGCCTGAGGGCTATCATCAGCAAGATCTTCAACCCCCTCAGCAAGGTCTTCAACACCCCCCTCCTCCTCTGAGTCGTCCGACCCAACTGCCGAACCCACAGGCTGACCCTGAATCACAACACTGGCCCCTCTAATTGCGCTCAGGCTGAGACACAGCTGTGCTGGCAGCCTGAGTTGGACAGTGATGAAGAACAGCTGGGACAAATCCTGGATGCACGAATGCGCAGGCAGGAGAAGAAGGTGGGACAGAGGAATGCAATGGGGCAGCTCCAAAGGCAAAAGAGAAGGCATTAGGAAGTTGAATTATAAAAGGGAAGGTATAGGAGGCGCTGGTTGCCGAAGGCAACCGTTCCCGTCAAGGATCGAGTTTCTGTGGACTGTGTTTGTTTGCCTTGGACATTGACTCAGGTCTGTGAGAATAAAAGGGATTGGTTTTTCTTGCGGTTCTTGCCTGTTTCTTGGAAGAGGGGTTTCTCCTTGTGAGTACACAAGCTGGAGGCTCCGCTTTGAAGCACAGATTTTTAATTCTGCAATTAGGGACTTCATTGTTCATTTTTCCCTTTAGTGTTGCTTTTGCAGTGCCTCCCTTTGCAACCTTCCTCCGGACCAAACTTTAAGTGTCCTGTGATGGCTCTCAGCTACTCCCTTCTGCATCTTACTGCCAACTTGTGATGCCAGAATGAGGCAAGTCCCCAAGCTCAGTATGGTGTGTGTGTGTGTGTGTGTGTGTGCGCATGAAGCACAGCAAAGGAAAGGTCCTTCTCCCCAAGCCTGGGTGCAATTGGCAGCTTCCTAGCACGGATCCAGGTAAAAGTCCCCAAACTCAGAATGGTGTGTGTGTGTGTGTATGCACACTCATAAGCACATGCTTGGCTGTCAGCAGTTCAAGAGGGCAAGGAGCTGGTAGGATGCCAAATTGTCCCCACATCTAGTTAGACAGTGCAACTTGTTCTACGCCGACCTAGCCACACCCACCCATTGCGCCCACCCGGCTGCATCCACTTGGCTATGCCCACTCATCCCCGCCCACCTGGCTTTGCCGAGTCAGTAGCACCAAGTCAGCGGCACTGAGCCAGTTGTGCCCACTCTCCCAGTTGCACCAACCCAGCTGCGTCCATCCGTCCATGCCCACCCATCCATGTTGACCTGGCCACTGTGAGTTGTTCCATTCCGCACAACAGCTACAGAGGGTTTTGGAGGAAGCAGATTATCTGGAACCTTTTCAGTCATGATTCAGACCCAGGTATGAGACAGAAATGACACTGAACACACTTTTGGATGACTTCTGATATGGATGGGATGGGGATAGTGTGTCTATCCTTGTCCTGCTTGATCTCTCAGCAGTTTTCAATACCATCAACCATGGTATTCTAGGTCCAATTCAAGGTGCTGTTTATAACCTTTAAAGCCCTTCATGGCATGGGACTGGGTTAGGGCTTTTCAACCAGTGGTATGGGTACCACCTGTGGTACATTGGCACCTGGCAGGTGGTACGCAACCATCCTAGAAAAGTGGTAGCGGGGGAGGGGAATGAGCTAAACCGGTGGCAGCACCGCACAAGCCTGAGCGAGAGATGGCTGGAGCTACAGGGCTGTCAGAGCTCAGTGGAAGCACCAGGATCAACACCAGGCTCCAGCTGGAGCTCGGCACTGATCCTGGCGTTCCTGAGCTCAGAAGAAGTGCCAATCAGATGGAATGTTGCAGCATCTCCAGGGTCTTGTGATTTACATTCAGATGCTTGGCAACTGATTGATATTTATAACGGTCACAGTGTCCCAGGGTCATGTGAAGTGACCAAAACCTGCTGCAACCACCCAGCAGACCGGGGGCAGGAGGGAACCAAATCCCCCCCCCCACTGCCAATCCTGAACAGAAATGCTCACAACAATGAAAACCTTGGACAGGAGGAAGAGCACGGCTGGGCAGGCAGGCAGGTGTCTTGCTCAGCTGTGGCTTATGGGGCACTTTTTTCAGTGCCATTGTAACTTCAAACAGTCACTAAATGAACTGCTGTAAGTCGAGGACTACATGTACTTCATCACTTTTTTCCTTTCTTTTTTTTGGGGGGGGTCATAAAGGTTTTGACACCTTGCTAGGCAACTGGTGGTACTTGGATGTTGCCATACTGTATCCTAAAAGTGGTACAATGGGTGAAAATGTTGAAAAGCCCTGATCTGAGGGACTGTCTCTCCCCAGTTACATCAGCAGCCTGCCCCATCAGATCTCACAGAGAAGGCATGCTATGGGCATTTTTCTCCCTGAAATTAGATTGAATCCATTCCTTTTGATTTTTCATAAGGTCCTCAAGACCTGCTTATGCTACATGGCCTGGGGCTCCTAGGGGCCCGGAGACTAAAACATATAAGGAATGGTTACTGGAATTTTGTATGTCTAGTTTAATGAAGAGAAGGATGAGCGGTGACATGATAGCAGTGTTCCAATATCTCAGGGGCTACCACAAAGAAGAGGGAGTCAAGCTATTCTCCAACGCACCTCAAGGCAAGACAAGAAGCAATCGATGGAAACTAACCAAACAGAGAAGTTAGAACAATTAATCAGTGGAATAACCTGCCTCCAGAAGCTGTGAATGCTCCAACACGGGAAGTTTTTAAGAAGAGACTAGACAGCCATTTGTCTGAAATAGTATAGGGTTTCCTGCCTGAGCAGGGGGTTGGACTAGATGACCTCCAAGGTGCCTCCCAACTCTGTTATTCTAAGATATTCTTATCACCTGGCATCTTGGGGGGGTGAGGGGTGGAGCAGGCCAATAGGGAGTTAAAAACCTTACTAGGCAAATTGTGCCAGAAAATGCATTTATCATGGCCTCAGGTTGTTATTATCTGTCCTGATGACTTCATTGCTGAGGGAGCCATTTTTATCCTCCTTTCTCTCAGGGTTAATATTTTTGTTTTTATTCTATTTATTACTGTGATTGTGAAAATTTTCATCAATATTATTATTGGCTGTTTTGTTTATTGTTATTTGCCACCCAGAGTCCCCTTTGGAGGAGTTGGGCAGCTGTATAAATTTGATTAGGGACGCGGTGGCGCAGTGGGTTAGGACGCTGAGCTTGTCGATCAGAAGGTCGGCAGTTTGACGGGTTGAATCCCGAGTGTCGCGTAACAGAGTGAGCGCCTGTTACTCGTCCCAGCTTCTGCCAACCTAGCAGTTCGAAAGCACGTAAAAATGCAAGTAGAAAAATAGGGACCACCATGGTGGGAAGGTAACAGCACTCCGTGCGCCTTTGGCGTCTAGTCATGCCGGCCACATGACCACGGAGACGTCCTCGGACAAGTGCTGGCTCTTCGGCTTTGAAACGGAGATGAGCACCGGCCCCTAGAGTTGGAAACAACTAGCACGCATGTGCGGGGGAAACTTTACCTTTAACTTTTATAAATTTGATTAATAAATAATTTATCTCACAGTACCAATAGTAATAAGTCTTTTGACTTTTCTCCATAACTGAACAATATTTGTCTCAGAATTAATCACTGAGAAACTAAAATGTCTGATAACTGATTTTGGAAAATTATGTTTATTTCATTTCTGGCAAATAGTATAGTAGTAAAAGTGTCATGAAAAGAAAAAAAATCTGATTCTACTTTAAATACATGCAGGTGTTTCAAGATAATAGCCACTACTGAGTAATATTAGAATGTACCTACCAATTGCTATTATCCACTGCATCACCAAATCCTGGTGTATCAACTATTGTTAGTAGCAACTGAACACCACCTTCTTTAATTAGAACCTTAGACTGTTCTACCTGCAAATTAGAAAAAGAAAATAAATAGTGCATATACTTAACATATGAAAGTATTGCTTTGTTAAATAAACTCAAACATAATTAGGTTTTTTAAAAAGAAATATTACAGTAGTACAACTGCTTCTAAAAATGTTGCTCAAAAATATGGGCATAAATGAAGATTATTGGTTTGGATCCGAAACTGCTCTTCTATAAATGGAAGGATTATTTTGTTTCAAAGAAACAATTTTGATTCTGTGGGGAATCCCACTGCTGGAAGGAAAGAAGCATCAGCCAAAACCATCTTCCCAACCCTTCAGGAGAGGTTAGGTGTAAAATAGCATGCGTGAAGAAACAGAAGAAAAATGCCTTTTATTTTGCTAGAAAAAGAATTGTACATGTAGAGTTCTGGTGACATCAACTGCCTGGTATCCTTCTCTGGACTGATAGCTTCCAATGAAATCCCTTTGATGCTTTGTGAGCTCTTTGCAGACCATGGCTTTTGCTGCAAGAGGCAACTGAGTAAACAGCTGAACTTTATATGGGCTTGATCAGAGTCACTTTAATTGATGGCAGGTGTGTACCAACTAGTATTTACCATCAGTTTGAATGTGATTGGTTAATTCTGAACACAGCCACATCCCTACTTAGAAGAGGGTGTGCACACTTATGCAACCACATTATTGTTATATCCTTACAATATTCTTATATCCACTATATTCTAGGCATAAGTGTTGGAGAGGAAGAAAAAGCCATTATCTGGTGATGACATACAGAGGCTAAGTGGAGGTAAGAAAGGAAGATGAAGGGAAGATAGGGTGAAGGAGAAGGTGGGATGGCTGGATATCCTGAGCTTGAAGCCAAGGATTTCAGTGGTGATGGTAGCTATACCAAAGTAATAAAAGAATGGCACTAGTTGGTTGGATAAAATGTGCTTAAAATTAAACTACCCATTACTGAAAATGGTGTTGGTTTTAAATGCAGCAAATCCATTTGCAAATCCAATATTATAATTTACCACCTCTAAGACTATATGCTCTGAATATATTTAGTAAATATCTTCACACAGCAAACATATGGTGAATATTATCAATGTCTAAATTCATTATTTCAGATTTAACTTCAGGGAAGAGACTAGACCAGGGGTGGCGAACCTATGGCACATGTGCCACAGGTGGCACATGGAGCCGTCCCTGTGGGCACACACGCCATCACCCCAGAAGGAGGTAGGGCCAGGCTCCTCCCTTCTGCTTCTCCACGTGCGCTTGCGCTCTCTTTCTCTCTCTCTGCACTCTTGAGTCGGAGCAGGTGCAAGAGCTAGGCAGATCAGGGCTGGATGGTGGAAGTAGCTGCCAGCGTGAGTCCAGGTAAGACTGCAGAGCGATTTTGCAGCCCCCCCCATGGCCAATCTGGGTGGCAGAGGCCTTTTACAAGCCTCTGGAGCTCAGATTGGGCCACTGGGGTGCTGCAAAATTGCCTCGTGGCCGTGGATTTGAGCTCGGGAAGGAAGGCAGGGCGATCCAGGCAGGGGGTGGGGGTGAGAAAATGGTGGCGGTGGCACGGTGATCCATGCGGTGGGGGAGAATGGCGGTGGCACGGTGATTTGTGCGGGGGGGGGAAAATGGTGGAGGGGGAAAGGAAATCCATGTGGTGGGTGGGGGGAAACAGCAGTGGCACGGCGATCTGTGCGGCAGCTTGGGGCAACAATCTTCCCTCCCCCTGCCATGGCAGGCGGCTACTCTCCACGCTATGGGCCATGCCCAGAACCCCCGAGGAGACGGCCCAGCTTCCCTTCATCGCTGCTGGCCATCTGGGCTCTGTGGCCCAGCACTCACCCTCCCCCCCATAGGAGAAAGAGCCTGGAGGGAACGGAAGAGAGCTTGGAGCGAATGGGGGGGGGGGAAATGTGTGAATGCACGGAAGAGAAAGAGTCTGGAGGGAACGGAAGAGCTTGGAGCTAACGGGGAAATGTGCAAATGCACGGAGGAGAGAGCCTGCAGGGAACGGAAGAGAGAGCTTGGAGCAAATGGGGGGGGGGAAATGTGCGAATGCACGGAGGAGAGAGCCTGCAGGGAACGGAAGAGAAAGCTTGGAGCGAATGGGGGGGGGGAGAATGTGCGAATGCACGGAGGATAGAGCCTGGAGGGAACGGCAGAGAGAGAGCTTGGAACAAATGGGGGGGGGGGGGGGGAAAATGTGTGAATGCATGCAGGAGAGAGCCTGCAGGGAACGGAAGAGCTTGGAGCAAATGGGGGGGGAATGTGCGAATGCACGGAGGAGAGAGAGCCTGGAGGGAACGGAAGAGAGAGCTTGGAGCGAATGGGGGGGAGGGAAATGTGCGAATGTATGGAGGAGAAAGAGCCTGGAGGGAACCACAGAGAGAGCTTGGAGCTGCGGGGGGGGGGGATGTACAGAGCAGAAAGTATTCATTCACACCTCCCACCCCTCCCCCCCTTTGCTCCCAGCTCTTTCTGATCCCTTCATTCACACTTCCTGGGCACAGAGGGGGAGGGAAGGAAGGAAGGGACAATGGGAGGGAGGAAGGAAGAAAGGAAGGGACAATGGGAGGAAGGAAGGAAGAGACAATGAGAAAGAAGGAAGGAGATGGGAATGAGAAAGGGTGGCAGGCAAGGAAGGAGGGGAGGGGGAAGGAAGGAAGGAGATGGGAATGAGAAGGAGAGAGGCACATGACCCCTGTGGATGCTGCAATGGTCATAAGTGAAAAATGGTCATAAGCCACTTTATTCAGTGCCTTTGTAACTTCAGTCACTGTTGTAAGTCCGGAACTACTGTACTTTATCACTTTTTTCCTTTTTATGGGGGGTGGGTCTTCAAGTTTTTGACACCTTGCTAGGCAACTGGAAAAGCCCTGAGTTAGAGTACTCGTATTGCAGCTGCTTTCTTGCAGGTATGTGGAATGGCGTGGGACCCACAGGTTTTGCAAAGTTAACTGAGGAACTTGGTTACAACTTATTAGGAAAGATAAAATAGACAACCAAGAATGCTTTATTGACCATTCTTCGTCCAGATTTTATATCAGTTGCATCTGCTAGTACAAGCATTCTGCTTCAGATTTCTGTTATTTTCAGCATCTGGTAAAATGAATGAGTACTTTTCCAACAACCTGTAAAATCCAAGACACTGTGCTTTCATTGTTTAATTCCCCACTCATACAGTAGTGGCCAAAATTGTGGAAACCTTTTGGGAAAAGTGTACAGTAGAAATGCCACCTTTGGTTAAGTTTCCACCATTTTTTCCTTGTAATTTCTTTATAACTGTAGCCTTGTTCACTTAATAATACTATTTTACATCGCTTTCTGGGCAACCAGTCAACTCTTTGCACCATTACTTTAATTTTATTACATTTTACAAACTCAATGAAAGAACACAAAAAACACAACCAACTTGATAGTGATCACATAACACACTGACAAATGTCCTCCTCTCAGCTTCCATACATGACAATAATTGAATCCTACTGTGATCTGATTGGCTTATTGCCAAAACAAGATGAGGAGCCTCCTGCCCACTGTCCCACCCGCCAGAGATCCCCTGGATCTCCCCCAACCCTGCCCGGCCCCCACAGGCATCCCTCCTCAGGAGCAACATCGAGGTGGCCACGCCCACCCATGCTGCCATGACTATCATAGCCACGCCCACTCAGTGGGCCACCCCACCTGGCACCTGGTGATGCATAAGTGGGTTTTGGGTTGCAGTTTGGGCACTCGGTCTCTAAAAGGTTCGCCACCACTGGACTAGACGTATATAGTGGTTGGATACAAAGTAGATGTCAACGCTGCCAACATTGGATGTTCTTGCTTTGACAACATATGGAGATGCAGCCTTTTTCTTTCCTATGCAATAATAATAATAATAATAATAATAATAATAATAATAATAATAATAATAAAATAATAATAATAATAATAATAATAATAATAAAATAATAATAATAAAATAATAATAATAATAATAATAATAATAATAATAATAATAATAATAATAATAATAATAATAATAATAATAATAATAAAGTTGGAAGGGACCTTGGAGGTCATCTAGTCTAACCCCCTGTTCAGGCAGGAAACCCTGTACCATTTCAGACAAATGGCTGTCCAGTCTCTTCTTAAAAACTTCCAGTGTTGGAGCATTCACAGCTTCTGGAGGCAGGTTGTTCCACTGATTAATTGTTCTAACTTCTCTCTTTGGTTAGTTTCCATCCATTGCTTCTTGTCTTGCCTTGAGGTGCGTTGGAGAATAGCTTGACTCCCTCTTCTTTGTGGTAGCCCCTGAGATATTGGAACACTGCTATCATGTCACCCCTTATCCTTCTCTTCATCTGTCAGAACCATGACACTCCCACAGAAAAAGTAAAAATACTAAGAACAATAAAGTACAAGTAACCTAAGATATTGTAGAGCTAGCAAATATGCAAAAAAGCTATCAAAGTAATCAAACAGCTGAAGCAACTCTACTTATAAGATTATAATGTTGTGGAAAACTTCAACTTAGCGTAAGAAAATAAAATGGAGGGATGACTGAGGTATAAAATTATGCATTGTGTGGCAAAAATGCAGAGGGTTATATTTTTCTTCTCTCATAAAAACAGGACCCAGAATTATCCATTCAAACTTATAATAGAAAATTCAGCACCAATAACGGGGCACACTTTTTCATACAATAAAAATTAAATTACGACTTCCAGGTGGCAAGGCTCCGTCGATGGCGGTCGTTTTGACCGTCAGCCCCGTTGTTTTCCGTTTGAATCGCGAAAACAGCGACAATCAGCTGTTTTGCGGTTCGGGAACCCCCCCTCGGGAGAAGGGAGGGTGAGCATTCAGGTAGGGGTAGAGCTCCCCTAGACCCCCAGAACTATTATTATGGGGGTTGAAGGGTGAGAGCTCCCTCGGAGCCTGAATCAGCTCCGGACTCGGGGACTCCTCTGTTCTAAGGTTTTGGAAAAGAGCAGGATGCTGCAACCATCCCTGCAATCAATATTGTAGTTTGGATTACTTGGATGCAGGCAGAGCTGTGCAGGAGAATACTGAAATAGCAAGTATATGATCTTTAACTCCGGTGTATTTTGAAAGAAAGGAAGGAAGATGCCGCGGGAGTGAATTGCCAGAGAGAACGGTGAAGATCAAAAGGACAAGGGAAATAAAACAAAATAGAAGACTGAGTGGAAAGAAGAAATTGGGTTATAAAGTGACTTTGTGCAAAATATTTGAAATTGGTTTAAAAGTGAGTTGAAGATTTGGATATTTGAGTGGGAAGTAATAAAGTTGCAATTTGGGTGGAAAAGTGAAAGTGAGAAACGAAAGTTAATTGGGTGTTAAAATGGCTTCTAAACCACCCAGAGTTTCTACTTTGAGAAGTGCGGGCGCATCACCAACTCAGCAACAATCTGTACTACAGACTTTGATGTCACCCCCCGCAGCACCTACACCTGCATTGACATTAAAAGATCTACAAGATGCTTTACAAGATGCTTTAAAAAGTCAATCTGAGCAAATATCTAAGCAAATCGCAGAGCATATTGATGAGAAAAATAAGGAAATATGAGAGGACATTTTATTGGCATTTCAGGGGCTGGCAGCTTGTATTGAGCGTTTGGATGAACGTGTGGAAGAAGTAAATCAAAATAATCTGAGATTGGAGGCTAAAATGTCTGAAACAGAGAATAAAATGGATAAGATTGATGACGATGTGGTAATGATGCAATACAGAGACATGGAGTTTGCCCTGAGGATAAGAGGTTTGAAAGAGGATTCAAAGGAAAATTTGAAGGAGATTTTTGCAGAAGCTTTGGAACCGATTTTGGGGTGTCAAGCTGAAGATATTATGGTGGACATAGATAAAATATTTCGTGTCAACTCCTGGATTGCCAGGCAAAGAAAATTACCAAGAGATTTCACAAAGAGATCAATTAGAAATGTGATTGTTCGGACTTCCGCTGGCGGCGCGGCGCCGAAGACAGCCTCCCCTGGCTGCCCGCGGCTCAGCTGTTTGTTTTTTCGCCCGAAACAGCGCCGATCAGCTGTTCGGGCGAAATTGAAGCCCCCTCCTCGGGAGAAGAGGAGGGGGTGAGGCCCCAGGTAGGGGTAGAGTTCTCCGAGGCCGCCTGAGCTTCGAGCTTGGGCGGCTGAAGGATCGAACTCCCCCGAAGCCTGGGTTGCTCCCAGCTGGCCGTCGTCTCTGCTCCGAACTTCCTGGAGCAGAGCCAGGCGTCTGCGAACCATCCCTGCCTGAAGAAAGGACTATGATTTAAAGGAGCAGGCAGAGCGGTACAAGAGGAAAAGGTGAAGAGATGAAGAGGATTATTTTATTTTACTCTCAAGCTTGATGGACTATGCTTAAAACTTAAAGTGCAAGTGCGTCACAATTGTAAGTAAAAGATGGCGGCTAAACCTCCCCCTAGAACTTTTCGGAGTGCTGGAAATTCTCCGGTGCAACAACAATCATTACTGCAGGCGTTGCATTCTCCTGATGTATTGACATCGAAGGATCTTGAAAAACATACCCAGTTAATTTTGGAGTCAATGGGTGTTAAATTTGCACAGATGGAGGAGAAATTGGAGAAATTGGAGCAGAGAATGGAAGAAAGGATGGAGCAGAAACTTAGAGAGATGAAGGTAGACATTTTGTCCTCAGTGCATAAAGTAGCTAAATGTGTGGAGGTGCTGGATGATCAAGTGGAAGACTTGACTCAAAAGAATGCTATATTAGAAGCAAAAGTATTGGAAATTGAAGATTTAAAAGACAAAATGGATAGCGAACAGAGTTTGGCTCAATTTTACCAGATGCAGTTTGCTGTTAGAATTAGAGGCCTAAAAGAGAATATTAAGGAAGATTTAAAGCAGCTGGTTTCTGAGGCTTTTGAGGGGGTATTGAACCATCCAGCATCTGAAATAAAACAAGGCATGGACAAAGTGTTTCGTGTGAATTCCTGGATTGCTAAGCAGAGAAAGTTGCCTAGAGATGTGGTGGTTTATTTTGTAAAAAGGGAAATTAGAGATGAAGTTATACAAGCTGCCTATGATACTAAAGTTGTGATTGCTGGTCAAGAAGTTTTGGTTCTAAAAGAAATTCCTCCAAAGATTTTAAAGAGAAGGAAGGACTTTATATTTCTTGTGCAAGAGCTCAAGCAAAGAGATATAAGGTTCAGATGGGAGATCCCAGCTGGGTTGAGCTTCATGTATGATGGCAAAAGGTACTGTTTGGGTACTGTGAAGCAAGCGCATGATTTTTACAACAATGTTTTAAAAGCAACCCCATCAACACTTCTGGAAGCTGCAGAGGGCTCTGGAGAAGGAGAACATCAAGAGGATGAAGATGGACAGATAGACGAGAAGGGTACAGGAGGAGATCAAGCTGCAACTCTTTTGGATGATCCTAGAGAACAGAGGGTGACGCGTGCTGCCTTAAAACGCTCAAAAAAGATTAAAAAATAAGACCAGTAGAAATCTATGGAACTTCCACAATATACTTATAGTCAAGTGGTAGCTGTGTTTTTAAGAGTTTTGGGATGATATCTATGGTAACAGAATGTTCAATTTGGAATTAATGGACAATTTACTACAGAGGAAGAGGAAGAAAATTTTGTGGGTTAATGCGGGTTAATTTGTGTAAGAACTATCTATTATAGCCTATTTTGGCTAGAGAGGTTAATAGGGATAGGTGCTTGTGATGTGTAAGTGAGAATATGTCTAGGTAATAGTGAATTGTGGAAGAACATAGATGGGAATGATGCTAGTTTTCTTTTATTTTAGTTCTTTATACATATTTAGTATTGTTAAGGATTGGTTTACTCTATATAAGCTAGAGAGTGATGGATTTTAGAGTTTATAATTGTTAGTATATGATTGTTTATGATTGCTTTTTAGATATATACCTTGTATTTTGCTCTGGGAAGTCGGGGGGGGGGGAGGGGGGGAGGAGGGGAAGTAGAGGGGTGGGAGGCAGGGGAGGGAGGAGGGAGAGGGGGAGGGGGGGAGATAGGGGGGAGGTAGGGAGGGGAGGAGGGAGGGGGAAGGGGGGTTTTTCAAAGGAAAATTGTATTTTAAAACTTTTCAATAAAAAAAAAAAAAAAAAAAAAAAGAAATGTGATTGTTCAAGCTTTTTACAATAACAGATTTAAAGTGGCTGGTCAAGAGGTTTTGATTTTGAAAGAAATTCCTCCAAGAATTTTAAGGAAAAGGAAAGAGTTTGCTTTTTTGGCAGATGAAATAATAATAATAATAATAATAATAATAATAATAATAATAATAATAATAATAATAATAATAATAATAACAACAACAACAACAACAACAACAACAACAACAATAATAATAATAGTAATAATAAAGTTGGAAGGGACCTTGGAGGTCATCTAGTCCAACCTCCTGCTCAGGCAGGAAACATTATACCATTACAGGCAAATGGCTGTCCAGTCTCTTCTTAAAAACCTCCAGTGTTGGAGCATTCACCACCTCTGGAGGCAGGTTGTTCCACTGGTTAATTGTTCTAACTGTCAGGAAGTTTCTCCTTAGTTCTAGGTTGTTTCTCTCCTAGACGAGTTTCCATCCATTGCTTCTTGTCCTGCTTTCAGGTGCTTTGGAGAATAGCTTGACTCCCTCTTCTTTGTGGTAGCCCCTGAGATATTGGAACACTGCTATCATGTCACCCCTCACGTTCTCTTCATTAAACTACACATACCCAATTCCAGCAACCGTTCCCTATATGTTTTAGCCTCCAGCCCCCTAATCATCTTTGTTGCTCTTCTCTGTACTCTTTGTAGAGTCTCGACATCTTTTTTACATCGTGGTGACCAAAACTGGATGCAGTATTCCAGGTGTGGCCTTACCAAAGCATTGTAAAGTGGTATTAGTACTTCACTTGATCTTGATTCTATCCCTCTGTTAATGCAGCCTAGCACTGTGTTGGCTTTTTTGGCAGCTGCAGCACACTGCTGGCTGATATTGAAGTGATTGTCTACTAAGACTCCGAGATCCCTCTCACAGTTACTACTATTGAGCAAGGTACCACCTATACTATACCTATGCATTTGATTTTTCCTGCCTAAATGTAGAACCTTGCTTTTTTCACCATTGAATTTCATTTTGTTAGATAGTTTTGTTAGATAATTAAAGAAAAGGCAGCTCCAGTTTAGATGGGAGATACCAACTGGATTGGTGGTGAACTACGTAGGTACAAGAGATCATCTTAATACAATGTTGAAGGCCCGAGATTGTTATTGCAATGTACTGAAAGCACGTTCTCTGCCATCCCCGGAATTTAAAAGGAAGGAAGAAGGAGCGAGACAGGCACAAATGGAAAATATACAGGGAGATGCAGAAATTATTTCACTGATTGCAAAAGAAGCTCAGCAAACTTTGGAAACTGCGCAGCCCCAGGGATTAGAAGAATCTAAGACTCAAAGAGTAACACGGGCTGCAGCTAGACGAAACCAACAAGAACAAGAACAACAGAAATCTACAACTACAACTCAAGAATTTACTTATAGTGAAGCAGTGGGAGGTGCGCGAGCAAAAAGGCAGGTGCGTGAGGATCTGCAAGAGGCGCTCCGAAAGCTTCATGTCGCAAAAGATGGCGACAAAGTTTCTAACTTGGAATGTTAATGGTTTGAATTCACCGCAAAAGAGAAAGAAAATATTTCAGTATTTGAAACAATTTAAAAATGATGTTATATGTTTGCAAGAGATGCATATTCGTGTACCTGATCAAAAATATTTGATAAATTCTAGATTGGGTACTCAGTTTCTTACATCTGCTTCAGAAAAGAAGAATGGAGTAGTTATCTATGTGAAGAAGGATTTTTCAGCTAATCTAATTGAAGCAGATAAACAAAGAAGATATATTATAATTGAACTTTTAATAGAAGGGCAGAAAATACTTTTAATTGGACTATATGCACCTAATCAACAGCAAGGAGAATTTTATAAATTTTTACATAAAATAATTCAATGGGATTATAAATCGTGCATTTTGATGGGAAACTTGAATGGAGTGCTGGATACGCAGAAAGATAAAAAAGGACCTTTTAAAAGCACACCAAATCATGCCAGATTGCCTAAATCTTTTTTTGATATGAAAGATTATTTGGAATTGAGAGATGTCTGGAGAGAATGAAACGTGGATGAAAAGGATTTTACCTTTTTTTCTGATAGACATCAATCTTTTTCCAGGATTGATTTTATATTGACTACTAATGATTTTTTTTCCAGGGTTAAGAAGATTAAGATATGTCCAAGAACTTTATCAGACCATAGCCCAGTATGGATGGAATTGGACAAGGGAAAGGGAGATAGGAGGTCTTGGAGGTTAAATGAAAATTTGTTTAGATATGAAGAAAATGTGGAAGAATGTAAAAAATATATGAAAGAATTTTTTATAACAAATATGCATAAAGGTACTTCTATTGAAATGGTTTGGGATGCAAGTAAAGCTTATATGAGAGGAGTGTTAATATATTTGAATAATAAATATAGACGTAGATTGGAATATAAGCGTAAAGAGTTAGAGGAGGAAATAAAGATGGAAGAGAAGGTTTTTATTTTGAACCCATCTAATAAGAGGGTGAAAGAAGCAATTAATCTGTTAAGAGGGCAGTTTAATATGTTGATGGCAGACCAAGTGGCAACTAATTTACGGTATGCTAAACATAATACTTTTTGGAATGCTAATAAGCCAGGTAGGTGGTTAGCTTATCTGTTAAGGAAAAAACAAAAGTCACGTAATATAGATAAGATAGAATATAAGGGAAAAGAGGTATTTCAGCAAAATTTTATTAAAAAGGCTTTTGTTGAATTTTATTCCAAATTATATGCTAGGGATGTAACTCAAGGTTTAGATATAGATATTTACAAGGTGTGAATATCCCTGTACTTACACAAGAGCAAAGGGAAGGAATGAATCAACTGATAACTGTTGAAGAAATTATTTTAGCAATTAAACAATTAAAAGTGGGTAAGGCACCTGGAACAGATGGTCTGAAAGCCATTAATTATAAAAACTTACAAATAGAAATGGTGGAACCTTTAAAAGAATTATTTAGAACAATTCAGTCTGGAGGAGAAGTGCCTCCTTCATGGAAAACAGCTTTTATAACGTTAATTCCAAAGGAAGATCAAGATCTTACTCAAACTAAAAATTACAGACCAATATCGCTTTAAAATACTAATTATAAGATATTTGCTAAAATCTTAGCAAATAGATTAATGAAGGTTATGCAGCAAAAGATTCATAGTGATCAAACAGGATTTATAAGTGGAAGACAAATGAAAAATAATGTGACATATTGTAAATTTATTAGAATTTTTGGAAAAAAATAATCAAGTCCCCGCAGCACTGATTTTTTTGGATGCTGAAAAGGCTTTTGGTCAATTGAATTGGCAATTTTTATTTAAAGTATTGGAGAAGATGGAGTTTGGGGATAGGTTTTTACAACCTATTAGGGCAATATATCAGAAACAGCTCAAATAATAATTAATGGTAGTTTAACAGAAGCTTGTAAAATTGAAAAGGGTACAAGACAGGGATGTCCGTTGTCACCTTTGTTGTTTGTTTTAACATTGGAAATATTATTGATCAAGATACGTGATTCAAATAAGATAAAGGGAATTAAAATAAAAGATCAAGATTATAGATTAAGGGTGTTTGCGGATGACTTGGTTATTACATTAACTCAACTGACTTTGTCGGTTGTAGATTTGATGGAGATAATTTTGCAATATGGAAAAGTTTCTGGATTTAAGATAAATAGGCAAAAAACTAAAATACTGTCTAAAAATATGACTACAGAACAAAAAGAAGTCCTAGGAAAATTAACAGGATTTGAAATTGTTAAAAAGATTAAATATTTAGGGGTATATATTTCAGTTTCAAATGTGAAATTATATAAAAATAATTATGAATTGTTATGGTTAAAAGTACAGAAAGAGTTAGATAGTTGGAGAAAATTACAATTGTCTTTATTGGGAAGAATTACAGCAGTGAAAATGAATGTCTTACCAAATTTTTTATTTTTGTTTCAAATGATACCTATACTTTAAAAAGATTCAAATTTGGAAGAATGGCAGAAAGGTATTAATAAATTTGTTTGGGCAGGGAAAAGGCCGAGAGTAAAACTTAAGATAATGCAAGATATACGTGAAAGAGGTGGTCTTAAAATGCCCAATTTTAAATTATATTACAAGGCTGCAGTTTTATCATCAATTAGTGATTGGTTCAATTTAACACAAGGAAGATTATTGAATATTGAGGGATGTGATTTATTATATGGTTGGCATGCATATTTGTTGTATGATAAGAAGGTGGATAATATCTTTAAAACTCATATATTAAGATATGCTCTGTTGCGAGTTTGGAAAAAATACCGATACAAGTTAAATTATAAAATACCAATTTGGGCAATACCTAAACACGCAATAGAAAATATAAGTGTGGTATTTAAACATGATGTGACTACATATAAAGAAATTCTTAGAATGGAAAGGAATGTATGGCAATTAAAGTCATTTAATATTTTAAAAGAAGAAAAAATAGTTCAGACTTGGTTTCAGTATGGGCAGTTACAAGCTAGATGGAAAGAAGACCAGAAAATTGGCATTTTGACAACTGATGAAAATTTGGTAAAACAAATCAGAGATCAAAGTCAAGCACATATAAGAAGGATATATAATGCATTGATAGAAATAGATTCAGAAACGGAACTTGTTAAAGATTGTATGATAAAAAGGGTCCAGAATTTTCAGGAGCCAATAACGATGGATATTTGGGGAAAAATTTGGGTCAGAAATGTAAAATTCACACAGGAACAAAATTTAAGAGAGAATTTTTATAAAATGTTTTATAGATGGCATTTAGATCCTAAAAAATTAGCATGTATGTATTCAAATTATCAGCCTAAATGTTGAAGATGTGGTTGTGATGATGCAACATATTGTCATATATGGTGGACTTGCAAAAAGATTAAAGCCTTTTGGATTAAAATTTGGTGGAATATGCAGAAAATATTTAAGAAAAAGATAAGGTTTTCTCCACAGTTATTTCTGTTGGGTATTATTACAGATTGTACTGTTATAGAAACCAAATTGATGTTGAATTTAATAACAGCAGCAAGACTTTTGGTATCTCAATATTGGAAGAAGGAGGACCTGCCTACGATAGAAGAGTGGACTTTAAAAGTTTCAAACCTGGCAGAAATGGCAAAAATCTCAGCATATTTGAAAGAACAATCGCAACAGAGATATATTTTGGAATGGAGAAGATGGATCGATTATATTCAGAATAAATATGGGACTAAAAAGTTTCATTTAGCATATGAATAAGTATTAGTATTATAAGATGTATTATTACTTAGTTGTTATTATTTAGTTATTTAGTTATGTTTAAGGGGAGTTAAAGTGCGATAGAATTTAAAGTGGTTTTTTTAGTTAGTTAGCATATTTTAGCTTAAGTTTGTAAAAGTTAACACCCTGTATTCAGCTCTGAAAAGTCGGGGGGGGGGAGGGGGAGGGAGGAGAAGTGGGGGGGGAAGGGGAGGGAGGGAGTTTATTTTTTTTAATGTATTTTAAAACTTTTCAATAAAAAAATTAAATTACTACATTTAATGGTCACTGTAAATTTTAAACATTGTAAAACAGTTTAGTCCATTTTTTGAATAGACTAGCCATTGATTTCTAGCAATGACAGCTGTACATTAATCAATCCAGTATCAGAAGCAGTACTTTCACAGAAATACTTAACTCTATTATTATGAACCCCATTCATGGATTACTGCCTTGTCGTGGCGAAGGGGCTTGCGTAATTCAATGAAGCTATGAGCTATGCTGTGCAGGGCCACCCAAGACGGAAAGGTTATAGCAGAGAGTTCTGACAAAACGTGATCCACTGGAGAAGGAAATGGCAACCCACTCAAGTATCTTTGCCATGAAAACCCTATGGACAGTACCAAAAGGCAAAACAATATGACGCTGGAAGATGAGCCCCTCAGGTCGGAAGGCGTCCAATATGCTACTAGGGAAGAGCAGAGGGCTAGTACTAGTAGCGCCAGAAAGAATGAAGCAACTGGGCCAAAGCCGAAAGGATGCTCAGCTGTGGATGTGTCTGGTGGTGAAAGGAAAGTACGATGCTGTAAAGATTTTTTCTCCATAGGAACCTGGAATGTAAGATCCATGAATCAAGGAAAGCTGGACGTGGTCAAACAAGAGATGACAAGACTGAACGTCGACATCTTAGGTATCAGCGAATTAAAATGGACAGGAATGGGTGAATTTAATTCAGATGACCATCAGGTATACTACTGCGGGCAAGAATCCCTCAGAAGAAATGGAGTAGCCTTCATAGTCAATAAAAGAGTAGGAAAAACAATACTGGGATACAATCCTCAAAATGACAGAATGATCTCAGTTCGAATCCAAGGCAAACCATTCAATATCACAGTAGTCCAAGTCTATGCCCCAACCACCGGTGCTGAAGAGGATGAAATTGACCGGTTCTATGAAGCCCTACAGGACCTTATAGAACTAACACCAAAAAATGATGTCCTTATCATCATGGGGGATTGGAATGCTAAAGTAGGAAGCCAAAAGATAACCGGAATAACAGGCAGGTTTGGCCTTGGAGTACAAAATGAAGCAGGGCACAGGCTGATAGAATTTTGTCAAGAGAATATGATGGTCATAGCAATCACTCTTTTCCAACAACCCAAGAGACGGCTCTACACATGGACATCACCAGACAGTCAACACAGAAATCAGTTTGACTATGTGCTCTGCAGCCAAAGATGGAGAAGCTCTATACCAGGGGTGTCAAACTCAATTTCATTGAGGGCCGCATCAGCATTGCGGTTGCCCTCAGGGGGCCGGGTGGGTATGGCCAGGGTGGGCGTGGCCTACTGGGTGGGCATGGCTAAAGTGCGTATGGCCTACTGGGTGGGCGTGGCCAGCTCTACATCGTTCGTATCGAGGGTGCCTATGGGGGCCTGGGCAGGAGTGGGACAGATCTGAGGGTCTCTGGCAGAAGGAGGGTCTCTGGGCCAGGGCCAAGGCAGTGGGGGCCGTTCCCTCACTGTTTCCAGGATGGCTTCGCGGGCCACATGAAACCACTTCGCGGGCCAGATCCGGCCCCCGGGCCTTGTGTTTGACATGTCTGCTCTATACAGTCAGTAAAAACAAGACCAGGAGCTGACTGTGGCTCAGACCATGAGCTTCTCCTTGCAAAGTTTAGGCTTAAACTGAAGAAAGTAGGGAAAAGCACTAGGCCACTCAGGTATGAAATAAATCATATCCCTGTTGAATATGCAGTAGAGGTGACAAATAGATTTAAGGAATTAGATCTGATAGACAGAGTGCCTGAAGAACTATGGACAGAGGTTCGCAACATTGTACAAGAGGTAGCAACTAAAACCATCCCAAAGAAAAACAAATGCAAGAAAGCAAAATGGCTGTCTGAGGAAGCTTTGAAAATAGCTGAAAAAAGGAGGGAAGCAAAAGGCAAGGGAGAAAAAGAAAAATATGCCCAATTGAATGCAGAATTCCAGAGAATAGCTAGAAGAGATAAGAATGCCTTCTTAAATGAACAGTGCAAACAAATAGAAGAAAACAATAGAATAGGGAGGACCAGAGATCTTTTCAAGAAATTGGAGAGATGAAGGGAACGTTTAATGCAAAGATGGGCATGATAAAGTACCAAAATGGCAGGGACCTAACAGAGGCAGAAGAGATTAAGAAGAGATGGCAAAATTACACAGAAGAACTATACAAGAATGAGCTTAACGTCCCTGATAATCACAATGAGGTGGTCACTGACCTCGAGCCAGAAATCCTAGAATGTGAAGTGAAGTGGGCCTTAGAAAAACTGAGCAACAACAAAGCTAGTGGAAGTGACAGTATTCCAGCTGAGCTATTCAAAATCTTAAAAGACGATGCAGTAAAAGTGCTACACTCAATTTGCCAGCAAATTTGGAAAACTCAACAGTGGCCACAGGATTGGAAAAGATCAGTTTACATTCCAATTCCAAAGAAAGGCAGTGCCAAAGAATGTTCAAACTATCGCACCATTGCACTCATTTCACATGCTAGTAAAGTTATGCTTAAAATCCTACAAGCTAGACTCCAGCAGTATGTGGACCGAGAAATACCAGAAGTGCAGGCAGGATTTTGAAGAGGCAGAGGAACTAGAGATCAAATTGCCAACATACGCTGGATCATGGAGAAAGCTAGAGAGTTCCAGAAAAAAATCTACTTCTGCTTCATTGACTATGCTAAAGCCTTTGATTGTGTGGATCATAACAAACTGTGGCAAGTTCTTAAAGAGATGGGCGTACCAGACCATCTTATTTGTCTCTTGAGAAACCTATATGTGGGTCAAGAAGCAACAGTGAGAACTGGACACGGAACCACTGATTGGTTCAAAATTGGGAAAGGAGTCTGGCAAGGCTGTATACTGTCGCCCTGCCTATTTAACTTATATGCAGAGCATATCATGAGAAAGGCAGGGTTAGAGGAATCAAAAGTTGGAATTAAGATTGCCGGAAGAAATATCAACAACCTAAGATATGCAGATGATACCACTCTAATGGCAGAAAGTGAAGAAGAACTAAAGAGCCTCGTGTTGCGGGTGAAGAAGGAGAGTGCAAAACCTGGGTTGAAACTTAACATTAAGAAAACCAAGATCATGGCATCCGGCCCTCTCAATTCCTGGAAAATAGATGGGGAAGAAATGGAGGTAGTGACAGATTTTATTTTCCTGGGCTCCAAGATCACTGCAGATGGGGACTGTAGCCAAGAAATTAAAAGACGCTTGCTCCTGGGGAGGAAAGCCATGGCAAATCTAGACAGCACACTAAAAAGCAGAGACATCACCCTGTCAACAAAAGTGCGTATAGTCAAGGCTATGGTCTTCCCAGTTGCAATGTATGGCAGTGAAAGCTGGACCATAAGAAAGGCCGAGCGCCAAAGAATTGAGGCCTTTGAACTATGGTGCTGGAGAAGACTCCTGCGAGTCCCTTGGACTGCAAGGCGATCAAACCGGTCAGTCCTAGAGGAGATCAACCCTGACTGCTCTTTAGAAGGCCAGATCCTGAAGCTAAAACTCAAATACTTTGGCCACCTAATGAGAAGGAAGGACTCACTGGAGAAGAGCCTAATGCTGGGAAAGATTGAGGGCAAGAGAAGAAGGGGACGACAGAGAATGAGGTGGCTGGATGGAGTCACTGAAGCAGTAGGCGTGAGCTTAAATGGACTCCAGAAGATGGTAGAGGACAGGAAGGCCTGGAGGAACGTTGTCCATAGGGCCGCGATGGGTCGGACATGACTTCGCAGCTAACAACAACAACATTATTATGAACACAGAATCTAGCTAGTCCGTTAGTTTGATCCAATACCAGCAAGGTTGGGACCATGATAATATCAGGAGGGAGGATGTTCTAGAAGGCAGGCAGTACACCAAAAAAGGCATGCCTTCTGCTCCCAACCAGCCAACATTCCCTGGCTGAAGGGACCCAGATCATGCCATCCTGCTGGAATGGATTGAATGGGTACAAATGACTGAAAGAAGACTCAGTCCCAAGCCATGAAGGGCTTTAAAGGTGACAATCAGCACCTTGAATTACACCTATAAACACACTGACAACCAATGCAGCTCCCGAAGCAATGGTGTTACATGTCGAATACCTAACATCCTTTACTACCCATGCAGCTGCATTCTATACCAGTTGAAGCTTTTGAATACTCTTCAAGGACAGTCTCATGTAGAGCATATTGCAGTACTCCAGATGAGAAGTCACAAGGGCATGAGTGACTGTAAGCAAAGCCTCCTGATCCAGGAACAGGTGCAACTGGCCACCACCCTAAGGTAGGCAAAGTGCCACCCCATCCAGGATGGAAAAACCTTGTTACCAGGAGGACCAAGTATCCAAAGCCACTCTGTCTTGCATGGGTTGATTCAAAGCTCATTGCACCCCATCCAGACTCTTACAGCAGAGTTCCCCAACCTTTCTAGGTTGGTGGCCTGGAGGGGGGGAGCGGGGAAAGAAGGGATGGTTTTGTGGGGTGGTGGTGAATGCATGTGCATGTGTGTGCTCACTTGCTCATGCAAGTGGGGCCGTGAAACCCGTGACACTTGTGAGAGTGGGGCTTGCGTGTGCGTGCACCAGTCAGCCACTCATATGGCTCGGTGGCCAATAGGCTGTGGCCCAGTAGTGGGCCACGGCCCACAGGTTGGGGACCCCTGCCTTACAGCCTCCAGGCACTGAGATAGGACATCTACAGTGCATCGCTCAGGCAGCCCGGGGTGGAGATATAAAGCCCCAAACTGTCAGATCACCTCATCCAGCAGCCTCAGGTAGATGTTAATAGGAGAGAAGAGAGAATTGAGCCCTGGGGCACCCCACAAAGTAAACAATGTGGACTGGATCTCTCTTCCCCCCACCCCGCCAACTTCAACTGAAACTGATCCTGGAGGAAGGAGGAGAACCAGCACAACACACTGCCACCTAACCCTCAACACCTGAAGCCGATGCAGGAGGATACCATGACTGATGGTATCAAAGGCCACTGTGATGGAATTTAGTCTGGATTTCCAGAAGGAAGGGAGTGCATTCCAGTGGAGTAAGAGGGAGCTCAGTTCAGGTAGTTTGTGTGAGAGAAGAGAAGAGACAGCCCCTCCCTAATAGTTCTCAGAGTATATGCTTGTTATAGATAGTAGGGTGTTTCAGTTTGGCAAGATTTTGTCTATACACCCAGAACAATAAAGAAATCATCCTCAAAGAATTGTCATGTCTCTTTTTTTGATTTTGGAGCCTGACATCCAGCGAGAGGTCAAGAAAAGCAAGGATGGTTACACTGCACTCATCCCGCTGCCACCAGAGGTCATCTAATAGCACAATCGTTGCCTTTTCAGTCCCATAACTAGGCCTGAACCCTGACTGAAAAGGGTCCAGATAATCTACTTTATCCAGGATCCACTGCAACTGCCATGTGACCACCTTCTCCACAACTGTCCCCAGAAAGGGAAGGTTGGAGACTGGACAAAAGCTGGCTAGACTGGTTGGGACACGTGATGGCTCCTTCAGGAGACAGCACACCACTGCCTCCTTAAGAGCCAACGGAACCACCTTCTCCCTCAAGGAGTTATTAAATACCACCCACACACAATCATATGTCCCCTCTCTGGCAGCCTTAATCAGCCAGGAGGGGCACAGTTCTAACACAGAGGCGACCAAACTAGTAGCCGCAAGAGCCTTGTCCACTTCCTCAGGTGCAATAGGATCAAACTACCCTCTCCCCAAATAACCTTGGAAGACTTCACCCCCATAGCCTCTACTGGCACTGCCATAAACCTGGAGTCTAATGTAGAGTGAATGCAAGCGACTTTATTTGCTAAGTACGCAGCATATTCCTCATAGTGACTATGCAGGTAAGACCCAATATTGCTACCCTTGAGGAGGGACTGGGTCACCCAAAATCTGTGGATGTAATAAGGGCAGAGAAATAATTACATTTTGTCACCCTTACGGTCATAAGATAACCTCTAACAGCAGCTGTAGCTTGTGTTTGATTGTCTTCACTGTGTGTTGTTAGCTAGTGGCGCTCTAGGCATTTCTTAGTCCTCTTTAGCTCCTTCAACTCCTCTGTATACCATGGAGAGTGCCAGGAACTATAGGAATGGAGAGGCAATTCAGATGCAAGGACTGTGTAGCAGACATCCTGAAACAACCCCAGGCTCCCTGTGACATGCAACTGGGTCCATTAGTCACCTGGGGCAGGCTGCTCTAATAAGGCTCACTCTCCCTGCAAAGGGGGTTGGCACCAGAGAATTGGAGGTTCACCAGGGAGTGGTCTGACCATGACAGGGGAGAAACCAGAATCTCCTCCAATTTTAGAGCACCCTGTTATTACTCTGACAGAAAAAAAAGGTCAGGTGTATATCTACTATTGTGTTGGGCTCTGGATGACTTGGGACAGGCCCATGGCTGTCATGGTGGCCCTGAACTCACAAGCTACCTCAGACCACATGCCCAGGGACAGCAAGTTGAAGTCCCCCAAAACCATAAGCCTGGGGAACTCCACCACCAACCAGCACGGAGTTGAGCTCAGGCAGGGAACTTGTTAAGTAACAGGGAAGCTGATACAATAGCAACAATCACAACTGATCCCTCTTAGTGCTCAACTTAATAAATAGGGTTTTGCACCCGGCAATCTGAGAAGTAGGGCCCCTGAATGCTTCCCAAGTATCTTGGATGACCACTGCCACCTAACTACCTCTACTCTGGGGTCTCGGCTGGTGTGAGACCCAGAATCTCACTGGGCATATCTCAGAGAGATGGACCATCCCTTTTTTGTCCCAGCCACATTTCAGTGATGCATGGCAGGTCAGCCTTTTCATCAACAATCAACTCGTGAATAATCATGGCCTTATTACAAATTGACCTGGCATTCAACAGCAGCAGCCAACAACCAAGGGCCTTGAATGTCTGCCGTCCAGGACCCAGAAATGAGTTTGGAGTCTAGAATGTGGCATAGGAACAATATACCTGTGGCCCATTTCCCATGAACATCTTGTTCAGCATGTTCCATTATATCTCTCCCTGTCATCACTGGAATGTTACAACCTGTCCTCACCCTTTTGGAGCCCTCTCACTTCCCCTGTACATAAAGATCCATGTCCAAGCCCACACATCCCACCCCACAAACACAACTTTAATCTTCCAATAAAGTCTCCCCAATACCCAAGGTGCTTCTGTAGTATATAGCACTCAGCACCTCCAGTTAATTAGGCATCACCTCACCCATCTACCAACTATACAATGCAGTCAGTCCCCTCTCACCAGTGCTGTAGCCCCAATTACACAACCTAATGTCTTAAAAAAAAAAGCCCTTCCTGGCTCTCGCCCACAGAAAAGGTAAGTAGAGTCACAACCACCACCAAAACCTTCTAACGTGACAACTATTCCCGGTCCAATTTAAATCCATCCACTCGAGTCCTTCTGGGTCATGACAGCAATAGCAATAGCACTTAAAACTTATATACAGCTTCACAGTGCTTTGCAGCCCTCTCTAAGCAGTTTACAGAGTCAGAATATTGCCCCCAGCAATCGGCCATTTTACCAACCTCGGGAGGATGGAAGACTGAGTCATCCTTGAGCCAGTCAGGACTGAAGGAATCAAACTCCTGGCAGTGTGAGCAGTTACCCTGCAATACTGCATTCTAACCACTGTGCCACCACGGTTCCTGCAATGACGACTGCTAATTAAACAGTTCATACAGATGGCTGTTCCCAATGCCTTCCAGATCTCACCCAGGGGAAAGACAAAATGGCTACCCATCTCTGTGGGGGAAGGAGCTACAGCCACAGGGCCCTGGCAGCCACAGCCAACCTGGTCCAGTCTGCCTCCACCACAGCAAAATCCCTCACCTCTACACAACCAGGCAGCCCTCATCTGCACTCCAGCAACATCGTCCTCCTTGCCCTGCAGCATACTCCTGTCTTCAAGCCGACAGGGGCTTTCCCCAGCACCGGCTTCCTTCCCACTGCTATGCCACTGATTGTTTAAAAATGCACTGAGCACTTCCAGTGTGAAACAGTTGATCCATGCAGCCCCTAGCCCCACGATCCAAGTGTCGCCGGTTCCAATTTCCCATGACCAGTTCTCCAGCCCGCAATTCAGGTAAGGGAATGGGCCTTGGGTCTTACACACAATCTTGTCAAGAAGTGGAGCAATCAGCTGATGGAGCCAGTGGAGTGGGCCTATGGTGGTGAACCAGGAGCACTTGGGGCCAGAAGCCAGCTGATGAGTGGGCCCTAGTTGGTGGGCACAGCCTCTCCAGCTCCAGTAGAGAACTGGGCAGCCGAAGGTCCCCTATACAGTGGACTGGACAGGGAACTCAATGCCCTATGCCAGAGTTCCCCAATCTTTCAGGGTTGGCAGTCTGGAGCACGGGGAGGGGGGAAAGAAGGGATGGTTTTTGGGGGGAGGTGAATGCATGTGCATGCAAATGTGTGTGCACAAATATCCGTTGCTCACACGAGTGGGTCCATGAGCGCTCACGCATGTGGGGCCATGAACGCCCACGATGTGGCCCAGTGGCCAATAGGCTACCGCCCGATAGTGGCCCATGGTCCACAGGTTGGGGACCCCTGCCCTATGCAGAAGCCAAGCTGTTGGGGGGGAGTCTTCTAGTATGTTAGTTTGGTCTTCCTTTCCCAGAGTAAGAGATAGGGAGGAAGCCCAAAGGTGGATGTTTTTCTGTGAGTGGAGTGGTTGGTTGTATGAGTGGATACTCTTCCTGAGTGAGGGTAGGGAAAAGAAGGGTTGGGTGCTCATCACTGGCCAGTGAGAGAGGGCAGGGAGGGTGATACGGATGGGTGAGGTATTAATGGTTAGGGTCCCAATTGTGCTGAGAGTGAGACCTGAAGTGATATGGGACCCGTCACAACCCCCAGATTGATTGTGAGGAACTGGGTTTGTGTGTTTGGATGGAAGGATCCCCAGGCAGGGATACCGGGAGGCCAGGATTAGGGGATAATGCAGTCTCTGGGAAGCTTGGGGTGGGTTGTAACATTCAAGTGGTAACAGGCAGGGGACATTTTGACAGGAGTCAGAGGGTGGGCCACTTTCAGGGAAGATGCCTCAATGCTTAATACTGGTGGTGTGTTCTGGCTCTCTGTACTCAAGCCCAGGTTCTGGTCAGCAGACCAACAGGACCTGGTGTTTTCAACTGCTGCTGCTTAATGTGAGATCAGTAAATAATAAGGCTTCTCCTACTGGAGATCTTATTATTGAGGAACAGGCTGATCTGGCATGTATCAGTGAGACCTGGCTGGGTCCAGAAAGGGGTGAGGATTGCCCTTTCTGCCTAGCCAGGTTTAGGATTTGGCACTAGCCGACACCCCAGGGCAGGGCAGGAGGGGTAGCAGTTGTCATCCACAAATCTCTGGTAGCCATCAGGGGCACTGCTTTACAAGTTGCCAGTTGTGAGACCCTTTTCCTGAAGTTAGGCACAATGAAGCAGTTGGGACTGTTGCTATTGTACAAGCCTCCCTGCTGCACAGCAACCTCCCTGCCCCAGCTGTTGGAAGCCATCTCAGGGTTGGCTGTGGAGTTCCCCAGACTGATGGTCCTGGGGGACTTTGACCTACTATCCCTTCTGGCAAGCCTCCAAAGTAGCCTGGGAATTTATGGCCTCCATGACCACTTGGGACAGTGGCCACACACCAGACATTGTTTTCTTGTCAGAGCAGTGACAATGTGGCCTGAGAGAACTTCTATTGATCCCTGTGTCATAGTCAGATCACACCCTGGTGACCTTGAGGTTCTCTTACACTATATCCTCCAAATGGAGGCTGGACCCATTCAACCAGGTCCAGTTCTGAAAGGTGTGAAAACATGGCTCTGCAGTCTTGCTTGAGGAGTACAGAGGAGCAGGCAACCATGGGGCTGGTTAGTGCTCTGAAAGTCCTCCTTTCACTTTTTAATTTTTAACACTGTTTGTAATTAACTTTGCCTCTTTTTCAATTTTAACTTTTATATACTGTGTCTATGTTTTGATATTTTATTATACATCACCCACAGTCTCTCTGTGAGGGGGATGGGTGGTTCCAAAATGTGGTTGATAAATACATAAAAAATGCTGTGTTACAAAACACAGCAACCAGGAATGAAATCTACTTTGTTTCCCCCTTCTAAGAGGGTTGAATTAAACGTTATGCCTCCAATGTTATGTCACTAATGGTTGGCAGTACTGAGGTGCTAGAAGCTCTGATATGTTCTTTCACTTCAGTTGCTGTGACAGAAGGTTGTGTTGCTACAGGTGAAACTCAAAAAATTAGAATATCGTGCAAAAGTTCATTTATTTCAGTAATGCAACTTAAAAGGGGAAACTAATATATGAGATAGACTCATTACATGCAAAGTAAGATAGTTCAAGCCGTGATTTGTCATAATTGTGATGATTATGGCGTACAGCTCATGAAAACCCCAAATCCACAATCTCAAAAAATTAGAATATTGTGAAAAGGTGCAATATTCTAGGCTCAAAATGTCCCACTCTAATCAGCTAATTAAGCCATAACACCTGCAAAGGGTTCCTGAGCCTTTAAATGATCTCTCAGTCTGGTTCAGTAGGAATCACAATCATGGGGAAGACTGCTGACCTGACAGTTGTGCAGAAAACCATCATTGACACCCTCCATAAGGAGGGAAAGCCTCAAAAGGTAATTGCAAAAGAAGTTGGATGTTCCCCAAGTGCTGTATCAAAGCACATTAATAGAAAGTTATGTGGAAGGGAAAAGTGTGGAAGAAAAAGGTGCACAAGCAGCAGGGATGACCGCAGCCTGGAGAGGATTGTCAGGAAAAGGACATTCAAAAGTGTTGGGGACTTTCACAAGGAGTGGACTGAGGCTGGAGTCAGTGCATCAAGAGCCACCACACACAGACGGATCCTGGACATGGGCTTCAAATGTCGTATTCCTCTTGACAAGCCGCTCCTGAACAACAAACGTCAGAAGCATCTTACCTGGGCTAAAGAAAAACAGACCTGGTCTGTTGCTCAGTGGTCCAATGTCCTCTTTTCTGATGAGAGCAACTTTTGCATCTCATTTGGAAACCAAGGACCCAGAGTCTGGAGGAAGAATGGAGGAAGAATGGAGGAAGAATGGAGAGGCACACACTGCAAGATGCTTGAAGTCCAGTGTGAAGTTTCCACAGTCTGTGTTGATTTGGGGAGCCATGTCATCTGCTGGTGTTGGTCCACTGTGCTTCATTAAGTCCAGGGTCAACGCAGCCGTCTACCAGGAGATTTTGGAGCACTTCATGCTTCCTTCTGCAGACGAGCTTTATGGGGATGCTGACTTCATTTTCCAGCAGGACCTGGCACCTGCTCACACTGCCAAAAGCACCAAGAGCTGGTTCAATGACCATGGGATTACTGTGCTTGATTGGCCAGCAAACTCGCCTGACCTGAACCCCAGAGAATCTATGGGGCGTTGCCAAGAGAAAGATGAGAGACATGAGACCGAACAATGCAGAAGAGCTGAAGGCCGCTATTGAAGCATCCTGGTCTTCCATAACACCTCAGCAGTGCCACAAGCTGATAGCTTCCATGCCACGCCACATTGAGGCAGTAATTGCTGCAAAAGGGGCCCAAACCAAGTACTGAGTACATATGCATGCTTATACTTTTCAGAGGTCCGATATTGTTCTATGTACACTCGTTTTATTGATTGCATGTAATCAATAAAACTGCCCTGCGCACAGTCACTCATGCGCTCGTGACCTCCCGATTGGACTACTGCAACACTCTCTACATGGGGCTGCCCTTGAGGACCACTCGGAGGCTTCAACTGGTGCAGAATGCAGCCGCATTCTGTGATGGCAGTTTCCCGATACTCCCATGTAACACCTCTACTCCGCGAGCTGCATTGGCTTCCGGTTGCCTTCAGGGTGAGATTCAAGGTGCTGGTGATGACCTATAAAGCCCTAAATGGCTTGGGTCCGGGTCCTTGGTGGAGCAGTGGGCTAATGCCTCCTTAAGTAACACCAGCTGCCTGCAATTAGTGCAGGTTCGCATCCCACCAGGCTCAAGGTTGACTCAGCCTTCCATCCTTCCGAGGTAGGTAAAATGAGGACCCAGATTGTTGGGGGCAATTAAGCTGACTTTGTAATAATGCCGCTTGGGGGTGTGTGTGAAAGCCCTAATAAGCAGGCATATACATAGAGTGAAGGCTACTGCTAAGCTTGTAAGCCGCCCTGAGTCTTCGGAGAAGGGCGGGATATAAATGGAATTAAAATAAATAAAAATTAAAAAATATTTGAGGGAACACCTGCTGCCGGCATCAAGCTCCCTTTGTCCTGTGCGCTCCCACAGGGAAGGTCTCCTCAGGGTACCGCCGGTAAAAGATTGCCGGCGGACAATACCCAGGGGGAGGGCCTTCTCTGTGGGTGCACCGGCCCTTTGGAACTAGCTGCCTGCAGAGCTTAGGACTGCCCCTGACCTTCGCTCATTCCGCCGGGACCTGAAGACCTGGCTCTTCGAGCTTTCTGGCCTAGACTGAGAGTATTAACTGGGGTTTTAATTGTATTTTTAATTGTAATTGGGTTATATGTCAAGGTTAGTGTAATTATTTTAATTGTTTTTAATTTTTGTAACTTGTTGCATTGTTTTAAAAAACCTTGTGAACCGCCCTGAGTCCTACGGGAGAAGGGCGGTATATAAGTTTAATAAAATAAATAAATAAATAAATAAATATTCTAATTTTCTAAGATTGTGGATTTGGAGTTTTCATGAGCAGTACGCCATAATCATCACAATTATGACAAATCACGGCTTGAACTATCTTGCTTTCCATGTAATGAGTCTATCTCATATATTAGTTTCCCCTTTTAAGTTGCATTACTGAAATAAATGAACTTTTGCACGATATTCTAATTTTTCAAGTTTCACCTGTATTCACAACAATCATAGCAGAGCGACTAAAAAGGTTCCTAAATGATTTTATACATGTGGATCAGAACGGTTTCCTTGCTAAAAGGCAAACTAAGGCCAACATTAGGGTAATATTGGACACGTTAGAATATTACGTTGTTATTTTTAGATGCCCAGAAGGCCTTTGATAATGTTAAATGGTTGTTTTTACATCAACAACTTAGATATATGGCTATGGGTGAAAAATTTATAAATATAATAAGGGCAATTTATACTAATCAGGAAGCAAAAGTAATTATAAACGGGGAAGCATCTAGGAAATTTCAAATACAAAAGGGAACATGGCAAGGCTGTCCCTTATCTCCATTACTGTTTATATTGACATTAGAAGTCCTAACGAGGATAATTAGAAATGAACCGCAGATAAAAGGATTAGATATTAAAAAGGAAACTTTCAAACTTCAAGCATTTGCGGATGATTTGGTCTTTATCATGGAGGACCGACAACATTCGGGACCGGAATTGTTGGAAGAATTAGTTAAATATGGTGAAGTTGCTGGGCTGAAAATAAATAGGTGTAAAACCAAGATGATTGTTAAAAATATGACTAATAAACAGAAAGATAATTTGGCTAGAACTATGGATATAGAAATAGTTAAGAAAATAAAATATTTAGGAATCACTATCACGGCTAGATGCACTTCACTTAAAGAAGATAAATACGATAAAATAGTGAAACAATTAAAAGGTGATTTGGAAAGATGGGGAAACTTGAGTCTTTCACTACTGGGGAGAATTGCGGTGATTAAAATGAACGTCTTGCCTAAAATCTTGTTCCTGTTTCAAAACATTCCAATACAACTTGATTCAAAAAATTTTCGAAATCTGAATAAACTGTCATTAAATTTTATTTGGCAAGGGAAAAAACCAAGAATTAAAATGAAATATTTGCAGGATGCAAAGGAAAACAGGGGATTTGGATTGCCAGTCTAGGAAATATATTATTATGCCGCAGCGTTAAATTGGATTAGAGAATGGATAATTCTGAAGAACATAAGATTACTAACTTTAGAAGGCCATGATTTACAATTTGGTTGGCATGCTTTTCTATGGACTGAGAAACAAGGATTATTTCTACATTTTCAAAAACATCGGATTAGACAAGCGTTATTCAATATTTGGATCAAAATTAGAAACCAAAACTATACCAAAGTACCAGTCTGGCTGTCCACCCTTGAAGCGATTGTTTATCCAAATCTGTTTAATTTGGGTAATAACATTACATACAAAGATATTATGGATAATGAGGGGGAATTGAAATCTAGAAGCGAATTAGAACTACAAGGAATAAAATTAGATTGGTGGGCCTATCTACAGATACAATCTCGATTTGGGAAAGATAAGAAAGAATGGGGGATAAATACCCAAGAAACTGCTTTGGATAAAATATTATTGGGGCCAGATGACAAACAAATAAGGAAATTGTATAGTTTGCTTTTGGGATATAAAATGTTTGAGGAACAAGTGAAGGAACCAATGTTGACCTGGGCCAAAAATTTGGGACATGGCATCGATCTTGACATATGGCAAACGCTCTGGGATAGAAATAAAAGGATAACACTGGCCTCAGCCTATAAAGAAAATTTATTTAAAATGTTTTATCGATGGCATCTCCCCCCAGCACGTTTAGCTAAAATGTACAAGACAATATCTCCTAGTTGTTGGAAATGCTCTGAAGAAATAAGCACATATTTTCATGTATGGTGGTCTTGTAGTAAGACGCAAAGATATTGGCAAAGGATTTGGACTTGGTTAAAAGAAATACTAGGACGCAAAGTCGAGTTTAGACCAGATTTTTTTTTATTGGGCATAACAGATGAGAAATACTCCAAAGAAGAGTTATATTTGGTGATCCATATCATTACAGCAGCAAGAATGTTGTTTGCCCAGAATTGGAAAAGGAGTGAAATACCGGAGGAAAGCGAGGTGATAAATAAAATTTGGGCGTGCGCAGAAATGGACAGATTAACCCTGGAAATCAAGAATAAAGATCAATCAGGTTATTATAAAATCTGGAATAAGTTCTACTTTTGGCAGGAACAAAAGGTCTCCATTTGAGTTCATGGATTGGTTGATTGCTTTAAATATGGTATAATTGTATATAACTGATGTGTATATTATGTGTATATATATATATATATGTAAATCTCAAAAATAATGTAAGACAAGAAGGTATGTCAGTCCGTTCACATCGTGTCCAATGTTTTAAACAATAAAAATTGAAAAATAAAATAAAATAAAAATAACATACTACTTGAAATACATATCCATCCTAAGCTAACATATATTTGTTTCCAAGAGTTCTTATTCTTTTTAACCATAATTAAAAATATGTTTAATCTTTAAATATTCCATTTAATACATCTAGTCCTCTAGTCCTTTAACTCTTATTCAAAACATTTTTATCCATTATAATATTCTTAAATTCAATCATATTTAAATATCTAAAACATTTCCTTTATCTAAGCCATTTCAACTTTTTTATATTACTCATATCAAGAAATAAAAAAGTGGGGGAAAAGCATACTATATTATTTAAGGGATTCAGCCCTCTTAGAATGATATATATAGTCCAAATCTTTTCTATTTCTTTAACCATATTCAAACAAATGTTACTTTTTTAAGTATTCTCTTTGGTAAGTCCCATCATCTATTTTCTTGATTTCCACTTTAGTCTTTTTCCTTTGCCCAGTATCTTTCTTGATCAATGTGTTTTGCTGAGTCAAAAGTTCTTTCCATATGTTCAGAAATGTTACTGTAGATATAAAAAGTAAATCAGATGAAGTGTCTTTGTACAGGGCTCCTGCCTTTCCATGTTTGTTGAAAATGTTTTTCTTTTTCTTTCTCTCTGCTTCTCTTATCATTTCCTTTCTCTCCGATGTTCCTGACATCTCTACAGCCCATTTTATCCAATCTGTTTACTTGTACTCAGATTTAGGGATAAGTTGCTTTTTTCCAATTCTTGTGATTTTTTTCCCACTACGATTAAATCATGTTTCCTTGTTTTGTTAAGTTCCATCTTTAAGTCTCTATTCTTAATTTTGTATCCACTTATCTGTTTTATCTGCTCCTTCTCTGTTGTTGTTTTCTGGTAATTTTTTTGTTGTAGAGTTAACTTGGAAATAGATTGATTTATATTTTCAAACTTATTTTTAATTCCTTTGTGGTTTAAAATCATTGTTGTTTGAATTAGTTGCAGTATACAATATATCTCCTCCTGTGGAGTATTTATGTTTTCTTGATATGTTCTTACTACATGTCTCTGATCTATAATGTCCAAGAATTTGAGTTTTTCTCTTCTATTCTTTTCTTTGCAAATAGCTTTAGAGTCCAGGTTAAATAGATATTTGTAATCCAAATAGTTCAAAAAAGATTTTTTTTAAAAAATTATAATTCTCTCTTTGTCTACAGCCCAGATTATTGCCCATTTTTTGGTCACAGCTGTTCTTTGTTGTTAAAGCTTTGTAGGTCACAGACACAATCAGCTTTTCCCAGGTTTTGCCAAGTCTTATATGAAAGTCACAGCTGTCATAGTCTTCATCCATCACTAGGTGACAGCATCTATTTGTTTTTCAATTTCCAAAATGAACAATTGTCTTTAGAATGAGAGTCTTAACCATTCAACAATATTAAATTTATCCAGATTTAAGTTTTAAATTTCAGATTTTATATTTATTTCACTTCCATATATTTTGATCCTCCATAAAAAAATTGATTCGCCACTTCTGTTAGTATAAGTGTGGGGCGGAAATCCCCCTCCTTCCCTTTCGGAGGTATTTTGGTTCATGGGGATCTTCTCCAGGAAATTAAATATAGAATAGAAAAAGAGGAGATCAAATTCCTCATCCAGTTTCAAACACGCTGTTCACAGTTATGCTGGTTAGTACTTTTGGACTTCAGTTGCAAGTAGCTTGGGCTGGCTGATGAAGTACAGCCAGCCTTTCTCCTGTCAGGTTAGAAGGCTTTCCCCAAGTCGAACAGAACAACCACCATTGTTCCACAGTCACTGGGGCACCCTTCTTTCTTCGCAGCCTCTCCGGAGTGACTTAGACCCATTTAGGGTCCCCTGGCAGGGCAAAATTAGCCGTGGGGGTGTGGAAAATACACAAGCCTACATCCGGTCACTACTGCGCAAAACCGGAGGTCCTGGTTGATGTTTAAACCAGTGCTGGGCAGAGTAACAGACTGGAATTTATGGAATTCCTTCCCTGAAGTTCTACTGGTTTCCACATTAGCATCATTCTGGGATTTTTCTATTTTCCCAAGCTTTTTAATTGGCTTTTAACTGTATTTTAATTCTTAGTTTTCCAATCAGCAGTATGCTGCTGCTGGTAGTCCTTAACTTACAACCAGTTGCTTAGCATCCATTCCAAGTTAAAACAGAATGCCCCAGGGTTATTTACAACCTAGATTCTAAGTTACGATGGCCACCCCTGCACCTCCTGCAGTCATTTAATCACATTTTGGGCACTTGGCAACTGGCCGGCATTTATGGCTGATTGTAGACAATGGATTTGTTTAGCAACCACCACAAAAGCAGTCACAGTCACATGGTGACCCAGTAAATGATCAGCAGAACCTAGGACCGTATTTCTGGGTTCAATTACAGTCGTAAAGTTATTATTATTTTATTATTATTATTTATTAAATTTTTATACCGCCCTTCTCCCGAAGGACTCAGGGCGGTGTACAGGGCAATAAATATCAAAATACAAAGTACAAAAGTTGAAAAGGATTAAATAATTATGCCCGATATAATACAATAGTTAAAAGCTATGTTAAAACCCAAACCCCGAACCCATCAGACCAGTCCGGCTTGTTCAAATAAATAGGTTTTTAGATCCCGTTGGAAGGAGCGAAGGTCGGGGGCCATCCGGAGCTCAACTGGCAAGCGGTTCCACAGGTCTGGCGCGCCCACAGAGAACGCCCTCCCCCTGGGGGCCACCAGTCAACATTCTCTGATCGGAGGCACCCTGAGGAGGCCCTCTCTGTGGGAGCGCACTGGACGGAGGGAGGTTGAGGCCAGCAGCAGGTGCTGCCGTAGGTAATCCGGACCCATGCCATGTAGGGCTTTATAGGTCATCACCAGCACCTTGAATCTCACCCGGAGGGCAACTGGAAGCCAATGCAGCTCGCCGAGCAGAGGTGTTACATGGGAGTATCAGGAGACCCCCAACACAACTCGCGCGGCTGCATTCTGCACCAGTTGAAGCCTCTGAGTGGTCTTCAAGGGCAGCCTCATGTAGAGAGCATTGCAGTAGTCCAAACGAGAGGTCACGAGCACATGAGTGACTGTACGCAAGGCATCCCGGTCTAGATAGGGCCGCAACTGGCGCACCAGGCGAACCTGGGCGAAGGCCCCCCTAGTAACAGCTCCTATATGATCTTCTAAGGAGAGCTGTGAATCTAGGAGGACCCCCAAGTTGCGACCCCTATCTATGGGGGGTAATAACTCACCCCCCACAGTAAGAGATGGAATAATCTGAATTTCCCGAGATGCCGGCACGTACAGCCACTCAGTCTTCTCAGGGTTGAGCTGAAGCCTGTTCCTCCCCATCCAGACCCGGACCGCCTCCAGGCAACGGGACATCACGGCGAGGGCATCACTGGGGTGGTTTGGGGTTGAAATGAAAAGCTGGGTATCATCAGCATACTGATGATACCCAACTCCAAAACCACGAATGAACTCACCCAGAGGCTTCATATAGATGTTGAACAGGAGAGGCGAGAAGACCGATCCCTGAGGAACTCCACAAACGAGAGGCCTCAAGGTCGACCTCTGCCCCCCTGCCAACACCGACTGTGAACGTCCCAGAAGGTAGGAGGAGAACCACTGAAGAACTGTGCCTCCCACTCCCAATCCCCTGATACGCCGCAGCAAGATACCATGGTCGATGGTATCAAAAGCCGCTGAGAGGTCTAACAGGACTAGGACAGAGGAACAACCCCTGTCCCGAGCCTGCCAGAGATCATTCACCAGCGCGACCAATGCCGTCTCCGTGCTGTATCCGGGCCTGAAACCCGATTGGTACGGGTCCAGATAATCAGCTTCCTCCAAGAACAAAGGGAGCTGATGCGCCACCACGCTCTCAACAACCTTCGCAAGAAAGCAAAGGTTGGAGACCGGACGAAAGTTATTTAATACAGCTGGGTCCAGGGCAGGCTTCTTGAGGAGGGGTCTCACCACCTCCTCCTTCAAGGCGGCGGGAAAACTACCCTCACTCAAGGAAGCAGTTATCACTGCCTGGAGCCAGCCTCGTGTCCCATCCCAGGCCGCATAAACCAGCCAGGAGGGGCACGGGTCCAATAAACACGTGGTGGAGCTCAGCTTCCCCATGATCCTGTCCACGTCTTCAGGAGTCACAGGATCGAACTCCTCCCAGATAACATCGACAAGACTGCCCATGTCCTCGTCGTCAGACTCTGCCCAGTTGGAGTCCAAACCGGTCCGGATCTGAGCGATTTTGTCCGACAGATGTTCACTAAACTCCTCGGCACGACCCTGCAAGGGCTCCTCCCTCGCCTCCTGATTAAGGAGGGAGCGGGTCACCCTAAACAGGGCGGCCGGGCAATTATCTGCGGACACGATGAGGGTAGCAAAGTGGTTAGACCTTGCCGTCCTCATCGCAGCGAGATAAGATCTCGTAAAAGACCTTAGTCGCAACTGGTCGGATTCAGATCGGCTGGATCTCCAACAGCTCTCTAGGCCCCGTCTCCGACACTTCATCTCCCAGAGCTCCATAGAAAACCATGGAGCCCATTGGGATCTGCACCGGGTCAAGGGCCGCATGGGTACAACTCAGTCGAGTGCCTCCGTGGCTGCCTTTTCCCAGGCTTCCACTAGGGCATCGGCTGAGTTGTGAGCAAAGGAGGCAGGTGGGGACCCAAGTGCCGCCTGGAACCGCTCAGGGTCCATTAAGCGCCTATGGCGGAACCATCTCGTTGGTTCAACGACCCCATGACGGGGGGTGGCAAAACGGAAGACCAACCGCAGGAGATGATGATCGGTCCATGACAGGGGCGTAACAATTGGAGAACCCCCACCCAGATCATCTAACCACTGTCCAGATAGAAAAACCAAATCGAGCGTGTGACCCCCCCCCCATGAGTTGGACCCTGAATAACTTGCATCAGGTCCATGGCTGTCATGGAAGCCATGAACTCCCGAGCTAAATCAGATGATCCCCCCAGGGATGGTAGATTGAAGTCACCCAAAACCATAAGTTTGGGGAACTCAATCACCAACCCTGAGAGGATGTCGAGAAGCTCAGGCAGGGCTGCTGCTGCGCGACTAGGCGAAAAGTACACCAGCAGCAAGCCCAACTGAGCTCTAGGGCCACATCTCAGGAGGAGGGACTCACACCCGACTATTTGGACAACGGTGGCCTCCCGCGGAAGTTGAGGACTACCTGTGTATGATATTTTTATTTTGTATGTGGTTTGGTTTTATCATATGGTTTTGCTTATATTGTACTTTTTAGTCTGTTTTATAGTAAACTTCTCAGAAAGTTTTGGCTACTGGACAGTTTTAAAAAATTAATTAAAAAAATAAATAAAATGAAAGTACTTCTCTTTCAGCCTAACATACAAAAGAACATAGCAGAAGCTATATTTTTACGTGCAAACCTGTACAGTCTTTTTAATTCTATGTGAAGGTCCTGGGAATTCTGGAGAATACAGGTCTGTCAGGAATAATGAGTTGATCAGTGTTGATTTTCCCAATCCAGATTCACCTACCAAAACCAAAAAGAAACATTAATACAATTACAGTGATCACATGACACTACTCACTAGCTGGATATGTTTTCTAGATCAATATATTTTAAAATATAAAAATGTTATTTTGCATTGTTCATAACTATTCTTTACTTTGCAGGTTTAAAATCAAAGACAATATGCATATAATTCTTAATATGATTTTCTTGTGGGTGACTCAAGTTTTGTTCAAATATTTAAACTTTTAACATCTAAAAATAGTGTTTGTGACCGATTTTTACATTAAAAAAAGATTAATTAAGGAATGCTTCACTCTCAGAGACAAACGCTCTGGATATTCTGGAGATGACAGTTATCTGTCCTATCTGCATAAAGAGACATGGATTACAAGTCTTTAAATATATCAGAAGAGTGTTTCTCAACCTTGGCAACTTTAAGCTCTGTGAACTTCAACTCCCAGAATTCCCTGGGAGTTGAACTTCCCTGTATCAAAAATGTAAATGAACTTTTAAAGTTATAATCCAGATTGTTCTAAAACTGACTGGATTTTGTTCATTTTGTATTGGAATAAAAGATCAACCACGATTAGAAACATCCTGATTTTATCACAGCTACATGCATTAGCAAAAGATTCGTGCCTATTAGAATATCATTTTTGTATGTGAAAGTAAGTCATTGTATTGCTCCCAAACTAGAAACAGAACCCTCAGATAGCACAAACTTGAAGTTTATACCTTGTGAAAATTTGGTTTCATTAGGCTATGTTCCCTAAAACACATCCCCATAATGGTAATAATAGTTCACAAGTTAGGAAGTTCAAAAACTTTAGAATTTGAAGTCAATTCTGCAACATTCCTGAATGCTAAAAGCAGCCAGATTTGTGCTCAAAAAAGCTGTTTTGCACTTGAAAAGGGATGTTTCAAATTAAAAATAGCTTGACATTAAATATTTTGCATTTCATACCAAGTTGAAAGGGGAATGCCTGGGTCTAGAGCAGGAATTATGTAACACAATGTTTAAAACATTATTTTACTTTGATAAATTAGGTTGATAGATTAAAGAGGATTTAATAATATAAACAGGTACAGGATTTGTTTTACTATTGTACTAAAACATAGAATACATGTTTGTAATTCAACCACAGAAGTAATGAGAATTTCCTTATGGAAAAACAATATATAGGTTTCAAATTAGTAATTAATCAGTAAAATGTGATCCATATTTTGAGGGCTAGCTGAATGTCCAGAACTATTACTTGTCCATTAAAATCACTGTAAAACACATTCAGCTATATTAATAAGAACTCTGGCAAAAAGAATAATGACTTTTGAAAAGGAAAAGCTTTGCAAACCACATTAACTTTTTATTTATTTTAGTTATCAAATTTAGACACCCCACATCTAACTGTCTATGAGACAGTAATTTTCAAATGACTGAATGCATGAAGTAATCCCACTATGACCCTAATGCAGTAAAATGTGTCAGGGTAAAAAAACCACTTTCATTTAAAATTATCTATTTTGTATAATGAAGTACAGCAAAGTTAACATTCTGTTCCATTAAACTGAAATGCATAATAGTATTTCCTGTGTATGAGTGGAAATTGACAGGAAAATTTTTCCACTGTGCTTTATTTACATACATAATAATATATGTATAATACTCCTATAGAGGACGGACACTTTTAGTTTGTTGAAGTTATGACAAATAGGCTATTTTATTCAACAGAATACAACCATATTGTCCGTTTAGAATGTACTGTTCTTTCAAATAAGCTAATTCAAATGTGGAAATCAGATTCTACCTGAGTGAGTGGAGAAGAGGCACAACAGGGTAAAGGTCTCTGTTTCAGTGGTCTTAGAATAATGGGAGGTTCTGAATTCCATCCACTATAGGCAAGAAACCCAATAATTGTCTCTAGAGCCCAGATAAACAGGCACAGGTTAGTCGTTGACTTACGACCACAATTGGGACTGGAATCTCAATGACTGAGTGAAGTGGTTATTAAATGTGATGCCCACATGACCACTCTGCTCAATGACTACAATCCCAGCTCTCCCACTTGTGGTCATTAAGCAGAGCAAAAGAGCTGTTTCCCGGAGGACAGGCAACTCTCCTCTACGCATGGAAGAGAACTCATGAGCTGGTTTGGAGAAACAAGGCAGGGATTGTGAAGATCCCCATTTTGTGTCTCCAGCCCATGTGTGTAAGGGAACTTGTGAGCTGGGCTGGAGAGATGAGGCAGGGAAATGCTCTGTGCTGCAAACTGCTCTGTGCCAAAATCCTGCTTGGATTTCAGCACGGACCTTTTTCAGCCAGCCCACAGAAAAGAGAGTGAGAATTCTTGGCAGTCAGCAGCACCTTGCAACCTTCCCTGCTGGCTTCCCCACCAACTTTCTTGAGACATCAGCAAGGAAGATTACAAATGGCGATCACATGATTGCGGGGTGCTTGGCAACCAGTTGTAAGTATAAACAGGTTACCAAGTGCCCAGATCACAAACACGTGACCACATGGCTGGTGCAACTTAGCCCCAAGTCCCTTTGTTCAGTGCTGTTGTAATTTCAAATGGTTGCTGAACAAAAGGTCATTAAGTGAGGACTACCTGTAGCAGCTAAACATAGCAATCTTCAATAATTGTAGAAAAAATACTGGTGTAACATTCTGCCTTGTCTTAACCTAAATACAGGTAGTCCTCAATTTACAACAATTGAGCCCAAAATTTCTGTTGCTAAGCAAAACAGTTGTTAAGTGAGTTTTGCCCCATTTTATGACCTTTATTGTCATAGTTGTTAAGTGAATCACTGCAGTTGTTAAGTTAGTAACATGGTTGTTAAGTGAACTGGCTTCCCCATTGACTTTGCTTGTCAGAAGGTCACAAAAGGTGACACATGACCTTGGGTCACTCCAACTGTCATAAATACATGCCAGTTGCCAAGCTTCTGAATTTTGATCATGTGATCATGGAGATGCTGAAACAGTTGTAAATGTGAAAATGGTCATAATTCACTTTTTTCAGTGCCATTGTAACTTTGAACAGTCACTAAACAAATAGTTGTAAGTCGAGGACTACTTGTACACCCATATTCTTCCAATGGTTTGATCACAAAAATAAAGTATTTTTAACACAACTCATATTTAGTTTTTTACATGGGAGAATGTTTCCATCTACTCCAACATTCTAAGTGTTCAGAAATTTATTAAGAAAATTGCTAAACTCACATTTGAGGACATGGAATTTTCACCTAGTCATTTGTAATTTAAAATGCTGGTAGAAAACACCAAATAGGGAATAAATCATAACCCTCTGTCCTTAATTAAAATTAGGTTTCTTATTGTACAGTCCATTACCATTGGTTACCAGTTTGTTTCTGGGTCCAATTCAAGTTGTTGGTTTTTACCTTTAAAGTCCTTTATTACCTTTAAAGCCCTTTATGGCCTGGTCCCAGGATATCTGAGAAGCCATCTCACCCCAATGGGACTAGCCCACCCCACTCCAGCAGAAGAGGCCTGTTCTGGACCTCATCTGCTATTCCCGCTGGTGGGATCAAGGAGAAGAGTCTTTTCTGTTGTGAACCCCACCCTGTGGAACATTCTACCATTGGGAGTGAGAATTGCTCCCACCCTTTTGGCCTTCCAGAAGGGTAGCAAAACCTGGTTTTGCTGGTTGGCTTGGGATCCTGGGCAGAGCGCTCACCGCTGCAGTTGGTTGACGGGGTAAGAAGATCTTATCCCTGTGCTGTGCGTCTCCTTGGTTCCAGTTTTTCATATAGCTTTTTAAACTTTTAATTGATTTTATATTTATCTTTTTACTGTTTGTAAGCCTCCCAGAGTTGCCTTATCAGTGAGAGGGGTGGCATATAAATTTAATAAATAAATAAATTACAGAAGGTTTCTTTCATCATTTCAAACATCTTCCCATGTTCAATATTGTGGTAAGAGAAAGAACGGGATAAAAGCCTCTGAGTCCCAATATGTATATATCAAATAAACCATAATCCAAGAAGTCATGTTTTATTCATAATAATATATTGGTGACATATTAATTTTTAATTTCAATTTACTTTCCTTTACCTAGAAGGCACCCAAGGAAACTCATGTGCAATAACTGCATACACAATGGAATTTTATGCCAACAGATGTGATAACTACCAATTTAAATTATTTTTAAAAAGAATTAAACAGAGACGGCTAATCTTGGTATTTGTTAATTTCAGAATCATGGTTGAATACCATGTTTCTAGTAAACAACACTAGAGATGGTAATTCATAACTACACCTGGCTGATTATTGTGTGACACAGTATGATGGACTAAAATGACATTGGCCTTAACCCAGAAATAGTCTTTCTATGCTCTTACAAGTTTACAAGAAATACAGGTGGCATAGGATTGTTATTCAAAACAATTTATTAGGGGAACGTAATCAGAATTAAAAATACTGAACACAATATAATCCCACTATGCAATACACTCAAAAGTAGAGGTTCAGAAATAAAATGGAATCCCACAATGGGATTCCTGGCATTAAGGACTGAATTTAAGACATGTAATATTTATCCATTTTTGAAAAGGTATTTTTTTCCACCAAAAAAAAGAATGGCCATAACTTTGGGGATTGGGCATAAGTACCATTTGTTCAGCACCACCATAACTACAAATGGTCTCTGAACAAATGGTTAAGTGAGGAGTCCCTGTATATGTAAAACTAGAATCTACTGAGGACAATGAGGTCTGGTCTCTAATTAAATGTAGGTGTGCAAATGGCTAACAGAGCTGTGGATAACAAGGCCCACTTGTATATAATTATTGGAAATAAATGGAACATATGTATATGAGGAGATACCATAACGCAGTACTAGAACATATACTTTGATAGAAAAGATGCCACATTTAATCCCTGGCATCTCCAGTTAGATGGACCAAGTTGCTTGAGAATACTGTCACACAAACATTATGGTGGACAAAAAGGCCAATTTAGTTTGTAACTGACTCCTAACTTCCCAGAACACTTAAAATTTCAAGAGATGTTCCCAAGAATGGAGATATTTCCTGGTGAGCACCTGCATAGAGGGGCCAATACAAAATAATGTGTTCCATTATTTCAACCATTCTTCTACCACATGGACACAGTCTCTGTTCAAAAGGGGATCTTTCATTATCTCCCTTAAGTAACAGCTGCTGGGAGGACACTGGATAAATTTTAGGATCGTTATCCAACTAAGATATGTAGCTGGTTGGAGAAGGTATGCCAAGTGGGTCAAGTAGGCATTTCTAGGTAAAACTGGAAAATCTACTTGCAGTTCTAAATCAATGGCCTGCTATTTGAGATCAGCTAGTGCACATTCATACCCCATCAAAGTGATGGCTTGATGTGAAATGCCATAAAATTGCAGTTCGGCATGTATTGCCTGGCACCAGGAAAACTGAAACTTGTTGATGTGTTGCTAAAAGAGTGGTATAAAGGGGAAGGTGTCAAGCTATGAACCCAGCTGCCTTTAAGATCACTGTGTGCCTTTAGCTTGCCTACAGAGCGGGGAGGGGGGACGGAGAAACAGAGTGGAATCCACAGGTGGCTTATTGTGAGAAAGCAGAGAAGTCTGTTTTGGCGAACAGAGAATGCTTTTCACAATGAACAGTTGTGATTCAATTGGACACTGTGACCTGACCAGTCAGAGGAAAGAGTAGGAGAATGATGATTCATTTAATTAACTGCTTCCCGCCTTTTCGTTAGAGCCAGCTTTCGCTTTCTAACTTGCCGCTATGATTTAACCCATTAAAGACAACATTAGAGGATATTTCGACTCCGGTGTGTTTCTTTGTGGGAATTTCAAGCAGAGGTTGAATGAAGGCTTTGGTTATATTACCCACAATGTCTGCAGCTGGTCCAATGAAAAGCTGTACAAAAGAGATGGTTTGCATCCATTAAAGAAAGGGACTGAGTTATTTGGCATTCAATTCAGAGATTTTCTTGAGAAACCATTAAACTAAACAATGGGGACAGTGAGTTAATTGATATAAAACAATTATGTCTCCAGCAATCTAAAACTAATAAGGTTATCAGTGTATGTAACATGGATGTTTCTGCAGGTAAGAATATCAACCTTGCTGTCAAGCAAAATCAAGCTTTTAATAGTGAGTGCCATACCAAGTGCACTAATTAGACAGGTGGTAAGGAAGTAGGAGAACTCAGGCAACACACAGGTTATGTATAAAGTAAACACAGGATCAGTCAAAAAGGACTCAAATGTCTATATACCAATGCACAGAGTATGAGGAAGAAACAGGGTGACTTAGAAATTCAAGTAAATGAGGGCAGATATATTGTTGCCATTACAGAAACCTATAAATGGAACATAGAGCTAGAGGGATTTAAATTATTTAAAAGAAACAGACCAAATAAAAGAGGAGGTAGAGTTGTACTATATATAAGAAATAACTAAATCTCTACAGAAATGGAGCACAACAATGATGAAAATTGTCTTGAATGCATTTGGGTCAATATAAAAGGGGGGGAGGAAATGACATTGCCTCAGGTGTATACTATCGGCCACTCAACCAGAGGAAATAGATGAACTTTTTGCTAGTCAGTTAACTAAGGTATGTAGGAAGCACATCACAATAGCAATGGGGGAGACTTCCAGTTTGGTCGCCGACGGGACAACTGGAAAAAGCCAGCACTCTGGCTTTCCAGTCTGGTTTCTCTTCGCCCAGCAACCCTCAAATGGTTGGAAAGTTGCCCTGGAGGGGCAACGAAGAAGGAGGGACACTCCAGGAACTTGGAGCAGGTGGCAGCCAATCAGAGCGGACTGAAGACCCCTCTGAAAAGGCGAAGGAAAGGCTGCCGGGTGAGCCAAGGCAGCCCAAGTCATCTCCAGCCGGAAGGGAAGCACCGCAAAACAGCTGTCAACTGCGTGCCGAGGCTGGGTGAGCCAGAATTTTCTTTCCTTCTCCTTGAGGATTATAAATGTTGAACCCCTGATGGGAAAAAGCTGAAAAGTAAAGATCCCCAAAATGACTAATTTAAAAGCGGTGAGTAATTACAAAGAGGGGAAAGTGAGAAAAAAAAGAAAAGGAGGAGGAGGAAATGGAAAAAATGCTTTCATACAAGTGACCTTGAGGAGACAACAGCAAATAACAAAAGTGCCTTGTTGTGAGATTGCAAGGGAAAAGACTTTTTAAAGTTACTTCTGTTGACTTTGGCTAAACTCAAACAGATACTGTTTTGGTTTTAGACTGTAAGCTGTAAAATGAGTTCTTCAAACATTACCAGAGTTATGAAAAAAACCTCTTCTGCACCCTCAGTAGGACAATCTAGTCCAACAACACAGGGATCTATTGAAGCAATGCAGCAATGTGAGAAAATAAGCACTGCCCAAAGCGAAACAGACCTCATTAAAACTGATTCAAGAGATGATGCAAAGAAATCAAGAGATGATGCAAAGAAATCATGAAGAGACACAAAAAAACCACAAAGAGACACAAAGTAAACTTGAGAAAGTAAGTCAAGAAATCCTGGATATAAAGGAAAAATTTAAAGCTCAAAATCAAATGATAATTAAAAATGAACAAAGAATTCAGAAAGTTGAAGAAAAATCAGAGGACACTGATAAAAAAGATGGAAGTGTTATTACAAGAAAATGAAAAATTAGAACAAGCAAACCAAGACTTAGAGGGGGCAATTAAGATCCTAAAAATGGACAAGGCGGAACACTAGTTGAGAGCCTTGGTGGAGCAGTGGGCTAATGCCTCCTTAAGTAACACCAGCTGCCTGCAATTAGTGCAGGTTCGCATCCCACCAGGCTCAAGGTTGACTCAGCCTTCCATCCTTCCGAGGTAGGTAAAATGAGGACCCAGATTGTTGGGGGCAATTAAGCTGACTTTGTAATAATGCCGCTTGGGGGGTGTATGAAAGCCCTAATAAGCAGGCATATACATAGAATGAAGGCTACTGCTAAGCTTGTAAGCCGCCCTGAGTCTTCGGAGAAGGGCGGGATATAAATGGAATTAAAAATAAAAAAAAAATTCAAAATATTCCTGAGGACAGAGAAGAAAACATAGCAGTGGTGATTATTGACATCCTGGAAGACGCTTTAAAGGCAGATAGAGGAGAAATTCAATTAGAGGTCGATGAAATATTCTGCATGAACTCAAGCTATGCAAGAAGAAATAAACTGCCAAGAGAAGTACATGTAAGGTTCATAAAGAAGACAACAAGAGATGAAGTATTGAGGAAAGTTAGAGATGAGCCAATACAATATAAAAATAAAGAAATTGTGGTTTTAAAGGAGATACCTAAGAGAGTAAGAGATACTCGAACACATTATCATTTCCTGACTACAAAGCTGATTACCAATGGTATAAACTTTAGATGGCTGATGCTGGAAGGCATTTTAATAAACTGGAACAATACAAGATATCGATTGGTTCAATCTGGAAAGCAGATGATTTTGAAGTAAGGAATAGAGCAACTCTAGATGAAGGAGTGAAACAAAGACAAGGGAAGAGTAAGGAGCAGAAGCAAATGGAAGAGATGACTCAAGGAGCAACTGCACAAACAGGAGAACAGAAATAGAAAGACGATTAAGAGGGTGAAGGTGAAGGACTTGCCAGAGAACAGAGGATTACTAGATCGACTAGACCTAAATATAAATAATGGAAATGGAGAAAGAAAATGGAATCTTTTCAGCAAATATAAATGGACTAAATTCCCCATCAAAAAGAAACAAAGTTTTCAGGAAATTACAGAAATTGAATATAGATATAATTTGTCTACAATTTAATTTAATTTAATTTAATAATATTTATATACCGCCCTTCTCCCTGAGGACTCAGGGCGGTTCACAGGGCAAAAGTCAAATACAAAGTACAAACATTAAAAAAAGATTAAATAATTGCCCAAGTTAAAACAATTAATACAATAATAAAACCCCAAAAATAAAATTAAGGATACAAAAAAATAAAAACCCCACCAATCCCCATCAGGCTAGGCCGGCTTGTACAAACAAAAACGTCTTGAGATCGCGACGAAAGGAGCGAAGATCGGGCGCCATCCGGAGCTCTACCGGCAACTGATTCCACAGCTCCGGAGCGCCCACAGAGAAGGATCTCCCCCTGGGCGCCACCAATCGACATTCTCTGATCGGTGGCACCCTGAGGAGGCCCTCTCTGTGGGAACGCACAGGGCGCAGGGAGCTTGATGCCGGCAGCAGATGTTCCCTAAGGTACTCCGGCCCCATGCCATGAAGGGCTTTGAACACCATTACCAGTACCTTGAATCTCACCCGGAAGGCAACTGGCAACCAATGCAGCTCACGGAGCAAAGGTGTAACGTGGGAGTATCGGGAGACTCCCAGCACAACTCTCGCGGCTGCATTCTGTACCAGTTGGAGCTTCCGGGTGGTCCTCAAGGGTAGCCCCATGTAGAGAGCGTTGCAGTAGTCCAGACGAGAGGCCACGAGCGCATGAGTGACCGTGCATAAATCATCCCGGCTAAGATAGGGCCGCAACTGGCGCACCAGGCGAACCTGGGCGAAAGCCCCCCTAGTCACAGCATCTATATGGTCTTCCAAGGTGAGCCGTGAATCTAGGAGGACTCCCAAGTTGCGAGCCCTATCTACGGGGGGTAATAGTTCACCCCCCATAGCAAGAGGTGGAATGTCCGAATAGACCCGGGATGAAGGTATGCAAAGCCACTCAGTCTTGTCGGGGTTGAGTTGAAGTCTGTTCCTCCCCATCCAGACCGGAACCGCCTCCAGGCAACGGGACATCACGTTGAGGGCATCACTGGGGTGGCTTGGGGTCGAAAAGAAAAGTTGGGTATCATCCGCGTACTGATGATACCCAACTCCAAAACCACGAATGATCTCACCCAGCGGTTTCATGTAGATGTTGAACAGGAGAGGCGAGAGGACCGACCCCTGAGGAACTCCACAAACGAGAGACCTCGCGGTCGACCTCTGCCCTCCTGCCAACACCGACTGCGAACATCCCTGGAGATAGGAGGAGAACCACTGTAAGACTGTGCCTCCCACTCCCAGTCCCCTGAGACGCCGCAGCAAGATACCATGGTCGATGGTATCGAAAGCCGCCGAGAGGTCTAATAGGACTAGAACAGAGGAATATCCCCTGTCCCGAGCCCTCCAGAGATCATTCACCAGTGCGACCAATGCCGTCTCCGTGCTGGAATAAAGCCTGCCAAATTTATTAACATAAAACAGAGCAAGACAAGACACCAACCATGAAACAGGAGCTATGAAACAGGAACTATCCAAGCGGTTGCCTTCAGCAAACCAGCCCTCCCACACATTCCCCTTAAATACAGTTCAGGGCGTGGCCTCTCTCTGCCTCCTTCCGAGGTGCCCCATTGCCTTCCTCTGTTTACTCCTGATTGACTGCCTCCTGCGTCGGGCGTCCTTGAACAGGGCCAGCTGTGGGTCATCTTCATCCACGCTGTCAGGCTCACACAGCTGGGTCTCCGTCGTGACCAGGTGGGAGGGGCCCGGCTGAGGGCTCTGCGGAGCCTCAAGGCCATCATCAGCAAGCTCTTCAACACCCCCCTCCTCCTCCTCTGAGTCGTCCGACCCAACTGCCGAACCCACAGGCTGACCCTGAATCACAACATAGGCCCAGTACTCTTCAACATCTTCATCAATGATTTGGATGAGGGGATAGATGGGGAACTCATCAAATTTGCAGACGACACCAAGCTGGCAGGAATAGCTAACACTCCAGAAGATAGGTGTAAGATACAAAAGGATCTTGACAGACTTGAACGTTGGGCACTATCTAACAAAATGAAATTTAATGGTGAAAAAAGTAAGGTTCTACATTTAGGCAAAAATACCCAGTTGCACAGGTACAGTATATGTCCGTGGTGGCGAACCTATGGCATGCGTGCCACAGGTGGCACGCAGAGCCCTCTCTGTGGGCACACGCACCGTCGCCCCAGTCCTAGGCCTTCAGCTGGGTTTTATAAAAATTTGCCATGTGCAAAAAAAAAGGTTCAATCAATTTCAACTTCTCAAAAGAAAAAAAATCTCATAAAATTGGAATTGATTGAATTTTTTAGTCCCACCCAGTCTGCCATTACCACTGCAGCCATGCCCACCCAATGGGCCACGCCCACCCGACACCCGACGATAACATAAGTGGGTTTTGGGTTGCAGTTTGGGCACTTGGTCTCTAAAAGGTTCACTGGTACCTTGCTCAACAGTAGTAACTTTGAGAGCAATCTTGGACTCCTAGTGGACAATCACTTACATATGAGCCAGCAGTGTGCTGCAGCTGCCAAAAAAGCCAACACATTTCTAAGCTGCATTAACAGAGGGATAGAATCAAGATATTTTGTACTGCATCCAGTTTTGGTCACCACAATGTAAAAAAGTTGTTGAGACTCTAGAAAGAGTGCAGAGAAGAGCAACAAAGATGATTAGGGAACTGGAGGCTAAAGGTTGCTTCCAAATCTGTTATTGTATTGTATTATTGTATTGATCATAATTAAAGGGGCCAAGCTGGCTGAAAAAAGGAAAGCTTAAGCCAATAGGAGTAGATGAAAATCCAGGCAGAAGTTTCTATTTTAAGTAGGCCAGCTTCATGGTGAACAAGCGCATTCAAAATCGAATAAGATGCTTGAAAAATTGTTCTCAAAAACTTGAACTGAACTCCTTCAGAGGAAGGAATGACCTGTAGGGGCCCAACTGAGCTTCAAAAAGGAGCTGGCCTTAGTTCTTAGCGGAAAAGACTTTAATTGCTGCAGGTATATGCTAAGCTCCTTTGGAGAAGTAGAAGGCTTGCAATGCCAACACTGTTTTTTGTGCATTTACAGTGAGGGGAAAAATTATTTGATACCCTACTGATTTTATACGTTTCCCACTGACAAAGAAATGATTGGTCAATAATTTTAATGGTAGGTTTATTTTAACAGTGAGAGACAGAATAACAACAACAACGAATCCTGAAAAACGCATTTTAAAAAAGTTATAAATTGATTTCAATTTTAATAAGTGAAATAAATATTTGATCCCCTATCAATCAGCAAGAGTTCTGGCTCCCAGGTGTCTTTTGTACAGGTAACAAGCTGAGAGAGAGTGCTCCTAATCTCAGCTTGTTACTTGTATAAAAGACACCTGTCCACAGAAGCAATCAATCAATCAGATTCCAAACTCTCCACCATGTCCAAGACCAAAGAGCTACAGGTGAAACTCGAAAAATTAGAATATCATGCAAAAGTTCATTTATTTCAGTAATGCAACTTAAAAGGGGAAACTAATATATGAGATAGACTCATTACATGCAAAGCAAGATAGTTCAAGACGTGATTTGTCATAATTGTTATGATTATGGCGTACAGCTCATGAAAACCCCAAATCCACAATCTCGGAAAATTAGAATATTGTGAAAAGGTGCAATATTCTAGGCTCAAAATGTCCCACTCTAATCAGCTAATTAAGCCATAACACCTGCAAAGGGTTCCTGAGCCTTTAAATGGTCTCTCAGTCTGGTTCAGTAGGAATCACAATCATGGGGAAGACTGCTGACCTGACAGTTGTGCAGAAAACCATCATTGACACCCTCCATAAGGAGGGAAAGCCTCAAAACGTAATTGCAAAAGAGGTTGGATGTTCCCAAAGTGCTCTATCAACGCACATTAATAGAAAGTTATGTGGAAGGGAAAAGTGTGGAAGAAAAAGGTGCACAAGCAGCAGGGATGACCGCAGCCTGGAGAGGATTGTCAGGAAAAGGCCATTCAAAAGTGTTGGGGACTTTCACAAGTAGTGGACTGAGGCTGGACTCAGTGCATCAAGAGCCACCACACACAGACGGATCCTGGACATGGGCTTCAAATGTCGTATTCCTCTTGTCAAGCCGCTCCTGAACAACAATGTCAGAAGCGTCTTACCTGGGCTAAAGAAAAACAGACCTGGTCTGTTGCTCAGTGGTCCAAAGTCCTCTTTTCTGATGAGAGCAACTTTTGCATCTCATTTGGAAACCAAGGACCCAGAGTCTGGAGGAAGAATGGAGAGGCACACACTGCAAGATGCTTGAAGTCCAGTGTGAAGTTTCCACAGTCTGTGTTGATTTGGGGAGCCATGTCATCTGCTGGTGTTGGTCCACTGTGCTTCATTAAGTCCAGGGTCAACGCAGCCGTCGACCAGGAGATTTTGGAGCACTTCATGCTTCCTTCCGCAGACGAGCTTTATGGGGATGCTGACTTCATTTTCCAGCAGGACTTGGCACCTGCCCACACTGCCAAAAGCACCAAAAGCTGGTTCAATGACCGTGGGATTACTGTGCTTGATTGGCCAGCAAACTCGCCTGACCTGAACCCCATAGAGAATCTATGGGGCATTGCCAAGAGAAAGATGAGAGACATGAGACCGAACAATGCAGAAGAGCTGAAGGCCGCTATTGAAGCATTCTGGTCTTCCATAACACCTCAGCAGTGCTACAGGCTGATAGCTTCCATGCCACGCCGCATTGAGGCAGTAATTGCTGCAAAAGGGGCCCAAACCAAGTACTGAGTACATATGCATGCTTATACTTTTCAGAGGTCCGATATTGTTCTATGTACACTCCTTGTTTTATTGATTGCATGTAATATTCTAATTTTCTAAGATTGTGGATTTGGGGTTTTCATGAGCTGTACGCCATAATCATCACAATTATGACAAATCACGGCTTGAACTATCTTGCTTTGCATGTAATGACTCTATCTCATATATTAGTTTCCCCTTTTAAGTTGCATTACTGAAATAAATGAACTTTTGCATGATATTCTAATTTTTCAAGTTTCACCTGTACATGAGAGAGTTTCAAAGGGTGGCAGGGCAGATCAGGCAGTGGCCTGAACAGTCATTAATCCACTACTTTAAAGCAGGTTTAGACCGCAATCTATTCCAGACATGCATCTGCAGGGGTAACCCTAATCGACTCCATGATTGGTACCATTTGGCTATGAATTTAGATATTGAGCTGACACGATACCATAAGCCTGCAGCTTCTGGACTTCAACCCCAGCGAGGTCCAGTGAGGCAACAACCGTCACAGCACCCCCCACCTGTCACAACGCGTGAGTCCATGCAAGCTCCCCCTGGATCACAGATCAAGTGTTTCAGGTGTGGTCAATTTGGGCATCGAGCTGCAGACTGCCTGGTTCCTTTCCCTCCTCCGAAAGGTGTGACCGTCGCTCCCACAAAGCCAAAGAGACAATCTTGGCCAGCACAAGAAAAGTCGAATTGGGTCAGCCAGGGGCAATTTCACAAGTCACCTCTCCTCCCCAGCAGAAGAGGAATCAGCTGGACACCTGCCCGCACCCGACCTATACGACAGCGATGACGGAGGGGAAGACAACCCGATGGTGAGTCAGCCTATCCCACCTTTTGCCCTTTCTCCCAAACTATTGGTGCCTAAATCAGGGGCTCAGATGGACTTGAACATTTTAGTTGATTTGGGATGCACCCGAAGCTTAACCAACCTCCCTACCGTACTAAAGCATTAGAGCAAAATTGTTACCTTCACCCATGAGGTTTGAGCAGGCCGATGGCTCTCTCATAGGAGCCCCAGCTACTCACCTAACTGAACTAGTGCGCCTAGAGATAGGGGAGCACCAGTCACGTCTGGATTACCTAGGATATAGGATTTCCAGTGAGGGTGTTGAGATGGATCTGGCTAAAGTGAAAGCGGTGCTAGAATGGCAGCCTCCTCGAACCTGTAAACAACTCCAGAGTTTTTTGGGATTTGTAAACTTCTACTGGCAATTTATCCCCTCCTTTGCCGAGATTGCCTTGCCGGTTACCAAACTGTTAAAAACAGGGGAAAACGGGGGGACGCCGCAACCCTGCCATGGTCTATTACAGGAGTTTTCAACCAGTGGTACGGGTACCACCTGTGGTATATTGGCACCTGGCAGGTGGTACGTGAACATCCTAGAAAAGTGGTAGCGGTGGAGAGGAATGAGCTGAACCAGTGGCAGCACCGCACAAGCCTGAGCGAGAGATGGCTGGAGCTGCACGGCTGTCAGGGCTCAGTGGAAGTGCCAGGATCAGCACCGCTTTCCAGCTGATTGGCGCTTCTTTGGGGCTGTCAAAGCTCAGCGAAAGCACCAGGCTCAGCACTTCTTAGGGGCTTTCAGGGCTCAGTAGAAGCTCCAGGATCAGCACCACTTTCCAGCTGATTGGCACTTCTTTATGGCTGTCAGGGCTCAGCGGAAACACCAGGATCAGCGCCAGGCTCCAGCTGGAGCTCCGCTGAGGAAGAAGAGCGCCACTGGGTGGGCAGGCAGGTGTCTTGCTTGGCTGTGGCTTGGGGGGCACTTTTTTCAGTGCCATTGTAACTTCGAACAGTCACTAAACAAACTGCTGTAAGTCGAGGACTACCTGTACTTCATCACTTTTTTTTTTTTTTGGTCATCAAGTTTTTGACAGCTTGCTAGGCTACTGGTGGTACTCGGATGTTGCCATATCCTAAAAGTGGTACAATGTGTGAAAAGGTTGAAAAGCCCTGCTTTATTAATCCTGAAAAATAATTCATCATCTAGGCTGATACCAGTGAAGTGGCAGTAAGAGCCATTCTCTTGCAGAAGAACGAGGGAGTGGATTTACAGCCCTGCACCTATACCTCCAAAAAGTTAACAGATACTGAATAAAAATGGGCAGTTTGGGAGAAATTGGCTTACGTGGTGAGGTGGGCGCCTGCTTACATGGTGTCATTTTCTTGAAGGGAACGACCTGCCTTTTGAAGAATGGACTGATCACAAAAACCTTGAGGCGCTGAAAACTCCCTGTAGGGTATCTCCTAAGCAAATTTGATGGGCGCAGTACTTTAACCACTTCAACTTTACACAAAAATACATTTCAGGGGGAAAAAAATTCCTAGCTGACGCATTATCCAGGTTGCCCCAATACAAAAGCTGTTGAGAGAAGATTGTGAACTCCATTATTCCACAATCCAAGTCAATCTCTCAAGTAACAACAGGGGGGGCTATCACAGGCAAGATCAACAGAACCTGATAGCCTGTTAACAAAGAGGCTAAAGGAAGAATTGAAAACTGATTCCTGGTTCCTGGCAAATAAAGCCATACTGACTTATCGGGATGGGTTACCTTGGAAGGGGTCAAAACTGTATCTACCAGAGACCCTCAGAGTTCAGTCCCTACAGCGCAGGAGAGCCATCCCTGTGGGCACGCACGCCATTGCCCCAGAGGGAGATGGGGCAATGCTCCCCTCCCCCTCTCCACGTGCGCCAGTGTTTTTGCTTTCTTTCTCTGTACTGGGAGTCACAGAGCAGCTGCAAGAACTGGGCGGGGAGAGGTGAGAAGCCAGAAGTGGCGCAGATAAAGAGGTGTTGAGACAAGCTCAAGGGCCAGGGAGCGAATGGGGAAAAAGATCGCTCTTGCCACGATCTCCCTTCTGTTGGCCACTGGGAAGCCTGCCGGCATGGTTTGGCACAACTACACCAGGAAACTCCAGAAACTGACTTGCAAGGCAGTTTCGGCGCTCCCCAGGCAGCAGCAGGGCAATCCCATGTGTGTGGGGGGGAAACGGCAGCAAGGCGATCCGTGGGGCGGATGGGGGTATATGGCGGCGGCAGGGCAATCCGTGGGGGGATCCATCCTCCTGCTCCTTCTGCAGGCGGACCGCAGCTTACCAAGCCGGGCAGCACCTCTCCCTGCACGCATCCTCAGGTGGAGGAGCTGGGTAGCCACGGCTTTCGCTCCCCTCAGGGCTCCATCTGCCCGAGGCCTGAGCTTGGCACGCCCAGCTGGCTGGCGATGGGCTGGAGCGCGCAGGATGTCTGCAGGTGCCCCGGGACGAGCGGTAGGTGGGGTGGGTGCTCCCGATGTCCGCAGGAGAAGAAGTGGCAAGGAGGTTCTGCATCCAGCCCAGCCCCGGCACGGTACAGCACAGAAAGCAAGGCATCAGCCCAACGTGCATCCAACCCAACCCTTGCAGAGCCCCGACCCGATTCCTTACCTCCGCCCAGCTTGTTCCACGGCCTCATGGATGGAGGAGGAGGGCTGGCCGAGGACAGGCACAGGGCTGTCCACAGGGAGAATCTGACCAGCCCCAGCCTGGACGGGGGGAGAGGCCGAGGGAGCCCGAAGGGAGGCATCCTGGCATGCTTGGCTGGCCGGCGACAGACTAGAGAGTGGGGGACAGTGGCAGCCACCCCAGGACGAGTGGTAGGTGGGTTGGTGTTGTGATTCTGTGTCACCCATAAGTGGGTTTTGGGTTGCAGTTTGGGCACTCGGTCTCTAAAAGGTTCACCACCACTGACTTAGAGGAAAGAAATACTCATGTGTGTTTGTTTTTTGTTAACTTCAGTTCGGCATTTAACACAATCATTCCCCAGCATCTAGTAGACAAACTGGACCTTTTAGGCTTAAACACTTTTGTGTAACTGGATTCTTGATTTTCTTACCAACAGGCCCCAATATGTGCGAGTTGGAACAAATACTTCTAACACCATTTTCTTGAGCACAGGTTCTCCTCAGGGCTGTGTCCTAAGTCTGCTGCTATTAACCCTGTTGACCCATGACTGTTGAGAGAGAAGTAGGAGAACAGCCTAGTTTTAAATACCAGAAAAACCAAAGAGATCGTTGATTTCAGAAAAGGCAGGCACAGCCACACTTATCTGTGTATTAATGATTCACCTGTGGAAATGGTTACCAGTATCAAATTCCTGGGTATGCAGTTAACAAGTGGGCTGGCTTGGTTGCTCAACAGCGAGACACTGGTGAAGTGGGCACAGCAGTGCCTGCATTTTCTGCGTTGCATGAGGAAAGCACATCTTCCTTCCTCTATCCTTACCACTTTCTACAGGGGGACGATTGAGAGCATCCTGTCATACATCATCACAGTCTGGTTTGGAAGCATTACTGCTTCAAACAGGAAGGCGGTGCAGAGAGTGGTGAGGATGGCTGAAAAGATCATTGGCAGTTCCCTCCCTCCCATCCAGGACATAGCACAGAAGCAGGGTCCGTAAAATTGTCTGGGACACTACCCATCCTCTTTACAACCTGTTTTCCTTGTTACCTTCTGGGGGGAGGCTCCGTGGTATCCGAAGCAGAACATCCAGATTCAGTCAGTTTCGTTCCATACAGTATAAACCTTGTGAACTCTCAAGCTTCCTCCTTCCATTATATATTTGAGATGGACAGTGTTTAATATTCATATGTTATGTATATGTAGGGGTGTAGGTCTATACATATGTGGTATATAGTATGTTTAGGTGTGTGTCATGTATGTGTTCACTTTGCGAGCGGGCAACTAAATTTCATTTTTGATGTGTGCCGTTGTGCCCACAGTAAAAAATGACAATAAAGGTTATCTTATCTAATTCATTCCCATGCCTGAACTACCTCAGGACCCTGTTTCTCAAACTTTAGATCAATGGGTGACTTTTTGGAAAACCGTGTGGGGCAATGCAAAAGCAGCTTTAACAAAAGCCTCAAAAGTCTACAAAGAGCAAGCAGATAAGAGAAGCCCTCCCCCCCCAGAGGCCATTTCATGTAGGAGAAAAGGTTTACGTCTCTACAAAATATCTAAGACTCAAGCTGCCTAGTAAAAAACTGGGACCAAAATTCCTTGGACCTTTCCCAATAGTGCGGATTATAAACCCAGTCACCGTAGAATTAAAGCTCCCTCCCCTTTTAGGGAAAGTTCACCCTGTGTTCCACTGCAGCCTATTGAAGCCATACAGAGAGTCCTCCTTGAGACCTCCTCCCAAACAGGCACCTGGTCCCCTTGTCGTGGAGGGAGAGACTCATTATGAAATAAAATGTATCCTTGATTCAAGATTGCACAAGGGAAAATTGCAGTATCTAGTGCAGTGGAAAGTGTATCCACTATCAGAGGCCACCTGGGTAAAGAGTGCTGATGTAAAAGCTGATAGATTAATAAGTAAATTTTATGATAAGCATTTGAATAAGCCTAGGGATGATTCCTGACTCTAACTCCTTTTTTACCCACAGAATTTCTCTCTTCTTTAGAGGATCCGACTGTCAAACCTTCAAACAATCCTGGCCACAGCCATCTTCGGCTCATTTTCGGTTGCCACATCAATGGGAAGAGTGAGATGTGTTCTCTTAGTTTAGTCATAACAAATACTTTCTTGTGCAAACCAAGGTCAAGCTACCTAAGTTTTGGCAGGCTGGAGATTCCGTTAGAAAGCCCACCAAAGTAGATAATTGGGGATTGTGATTTATGACATATTATAGGGGTGGAAAACTCAACTTGTTATTTTGTAACCTTGGGGGGAGGGAACCTTCAGTCTTGGTTTCACCTTTGACTGTGCCAATACTATGTAGCCATTAAAAGTATTCTTTGAGGAATGCAATTGCCTCAGAGTTATTATTTTCTTCTGGTCTCATCTATCGGAACCATGACACTTGGTTTTAGAGTAATTAATTTCTAGCTGTTCTTCTTGACAGTGCTCAGCTAGTTATACGAAGTTCTGTGTACAGAACAGGAAATGTGTCTATTTTCCAATTTTCGCAGATGAAGAAATGGCTATTCCGTTTGTGTATAAGAGAGTTTATAAATATATTAAGAAGGGGAGTTAGAATACAATACACTACACTCTTGTGTCGCTCCCCTCTTAACAAGAATTTCTTTAGTGCAGTGTCCTTGCACATTACATCATAATGTCACCCAGAAGTTTTCATATAGTGATCTTTTATTAGTTGAGGAAGAGTTCAGTTTCAGTTCAGTTCAGTTTCAGTTCAGTTCAGTTTCTCCCATAGTTTGGATCTAGAGATAAGATCAAAAACACATCTAAGATCAATAAACACTGCATAGAATGTTATAACCAAATCCAGGAGCTTGTTATACAAGTGTCTAGCATATAGTTTACTGACCACACAGAGAAGGATAATGGATGGCAATTGGTGGATAAATCTCCACCTCCTTTTCTGTAGATCATGATTACCAAAGCTAGGCCCTAATCATCAGGGACCTTAGCATGATTATCAATGTAAGTGAATAGGGAAGCCAGAACAGATTTCAGGTGTTTGATCAGTTTTGTAATTTCAGAGCCTGACACAAGGGGCTAGGAGGGGAGCAGAAGAATGCAGTGTCTAATTCCCTCTTTGGGTGGAGTAATTCCACCTGTATGTACAGCAAACTGAAGTAGTCTTCCCAAACTGAAGCAGGAATTAAAGATTAAATTTGTAGGTGAGAGGAAGCAGATTGAAGCATTTCCAGAATAGAGCTGGATTCTTAGAAGCAGCAGCAAAGATTAGTTAATTACAGGACAGTCACAGAGCCTGCCTCTTCTTTGCCTGTAATAACTGTTTCTATTTCGTTTTGAAGAGCAGCAGATCCTGGGTAGAGTAAGAGAGAAGCTCCTTTTGATATTCCTTAAAGTAGCAAATTAGTTGTTTCTTGGCTGCATGGCATTTACAGGTGAAACTCAAAAAATTAGAATATTGTGCAAAAGTTCATTTATTTCAGTAATACAACTTAAAAGGGGAAACTAATATATGAGATAGACTCATTACATGCAAAGCAAGATAGTTCAAGCCGTGATTTGTCATAATTGTGATGATTATGGCATACAGCTCATGAAAACCCCAAATTCACAATCTCAGAAAATTAGAATATTACATGCAATCAATAAAACAAGGAGTGTACATAGAACAATATCGGACCTCTGAAAAGTATAAGCATGCATATGTACTCAGTACTTGGTTTGGGCCCCTTTTGCAGCAATTACTGCCTCAATGCGGCCTGGCATGGAAGCTATCAGCCTGTGGCACTGCTGAGGTGTTATGGAAGACCAGGATGCTTCAATAGCGGCCTTCAGCTCTTCTGCATTGTTCGGTCTCATGTCTCTCATCTTTCTCTTGGCAATGCCCCATAGATTCTCTATGGGGTTCAGGTCAGGCGAGTTTGCTGGCCAATCAAGCTCAGTAATCCCACGGTCATTGAACCAGGTTTTGGTGCTTTTGGCAGTGTGGGCAGGTGCCAGGTCCTGCTGGAAAATAAAGTCAGCATCCCCATAAAGCTCATCTGCGGAAGGAAGCATGAAGTGCTCCAAAATCTCCTGGTCGACGGCTGCGTTGACCCTGGACTTAATGAAGCACAGTGGACCAACACCAGCAGATGACATGGCTCCCCAAATCAACACAGACTGTGGAAACTTCACACTGGACTTCAAGCATCTTGCAGTGTGTGCCTCTCCATTCTTCCTCCAGACTCTGGGTCCTTGGTTTCCAAATGAGATGCAAAAGTTGCTCTCATCAGAAAAGAGGACTTTGGACCACTGAGCAACAGACCAGGTCTGTTTTTCTTTAGCCCAGGTAAGATGCTTCTGACGTTGTTTGTTGTTCAGGAGCGGCTTGACAAGAGGAATACGACATTTGAAGCCCATGTCCAGGATCCGTCTGTGTGTGGTGGCTCTTGATGCACTGACTCCAGTCTCAGTCCACTCCTTGTGAAAGTCCCCAACGCTTTTGAATGGCCTTTTCCTGCTGCTTGTGCACCTTTTTCTTTCAAACTTTTCCCTTCCACATAACTTTCTGTTAATGTGCTTTGATACAGCACTTTGGGAACATCCAACCTCTTTTGCAATTACCTTTTGAGGCTTTCCCTCCTTATGGAGGGTGTCAATGATGGTTTTCTGCACAACTGTCAGGTCAGCAGTCTTCCCCATGATTGTGATTCCTACTGAACCAGACTGAGAGACCATTTAAAGGCTCAGGAACCCTTTGCAGGTGTTATGGCTTAATTAGCTGATTAGAGTGGGACACCTTGAGCCTAGAATATTGCACCTTTTCACAATATTCTAATTTTCTGAGATTGTGGATTTGGGGTTTTCATGAGCTGTAAGCCATAATCCTCACAATTATGACAAATCACGGCTTGAACTATCTTGCTTTGCATGTAATGAGTCTATCTCATATATTAGCTTCCCCTTTTAAGTTGCATTACTGAAATAAATGAACTTTTGCACGATATTCTAATTTTTCGAGTTTCACCCGTACTTTTGAACCAAGGCTGGTTAAAAGACTGCTGATTTCTGTTAAAACAAGCTGGACGAGTAGAGAGAATTGGCTGAAGAAGTTGAACTATCGCCAGGACCAGATGGATTACATGCCAAGGTTCTGAAGGGGTTGGTAGACATGATCTCAGAACCACTGAACCATATCTTTCAAAGATCCTGGAGCACTGGGGAACTACCAGATAACTGCAAAGGGGTTGATGCTATTATGAGGGGTCTGGGTGCCTTCTTAGGGGGAGGTCTTAAATTGGAGGCTTGAAAAGGTTTCAGTAAGCTGCAATGGAAAACCAGATGATTTTTTCATAAAAGTCTTAAGGAGTTTCAATTCTACTGTGACCGGGTTGACAATTCTCACGATGGGGAAAGCCCCCAAGAATTTCGGTCCTAATTTCTTGTTGGGTAGTTTGAGGCGTAAGTATATGGTCAACAAATAAACCTTTTCCCCAACTTGGAATGTCCTTTGGGGAGCTCTCTTTTTATCAGCCTGCTTTTTGTAGGTCTTAGAAGTCTTTTTAAGGCCATCTTTGTGTTTTTCCAAACTTCTTCCCAACCCCTCACCCACTGATCAAGTGTGTGGGAAGCAGAGGGCAACTGAGGGTATTCAGGTATGGGGTTGAATTCTTTCCCTGTGGCTACCCGGAAAGGTGTGTAGCCGGTGCTGCTGTGTACTGAATTATTGTAAGCCACCTCTGTGAAAGGGAGGAGGTTGGTCCAGTTTGTTTGTTAATGAGAAACGTAGCATCTGAGACATTGTTCCACCATTTTGTTAGTGGATTCTGCAGCCCCATTAGTAGCCGGGTGAAAAGTTGATAAGCCTTGAGATGATCCAATTAATTTAAGAAAATTCCTCCAAAATTTCACTGTGAACTGCACCCCTCTGTCTGAAATTATTCGCTTAGGGGTGCCATGTAGCCGGTAGATATTTTTTAGGAACAACCTAGTCAGGCATTGGGCCAATGGGAGTCCTTAGCAGGTGATAAAATGAGCCTGTTTTGAAAACAGGTCTATCACGGTCCAGATGACAGTATTTCCTCTACTGTCAGGTAGGTCTACTATAAAGTCCATAGGTATTTCTTCCCATGATTGAGAAGGGTCGGCCACTGTTTGCAGTAACCCAGGGGTTTTCCCTGGGATTCTTTTCATGGTGGCACATACAGTACAGCTCCTGACATAGTTTTCCACATCTCGTTTTAGTCCCGGCCACCAAAATTGCTGGTGGATGAGATGTAGAGTTTTTAGATATCCAAAGTGTCCAGCCTGTTTGACTTCATGGCTGTGTTTGAGAGTGTGAAGACGGAGGGTTTCAGGCAAGTACAATTCCCCCCCCCCTGTAAGCCAGACCACCTGATTGTCTTTGAACCATTGATCGGTGTTGAGTTGTTTTATTTTCTTTACCCCAGGGTCATCAGGAGTAGGGGTCCTGCGAGGTGTGAGTTGAGCAGCAGTTTGTGGACTGGAGATAATTGCCTCGTTAATCTCTTCACGTTCAACTTTTGTACTGGGGCAATCTCGATAGTGCATCAGCTAGAAAGTTTTTTCCTCCCGGTATGTACTTTAGAGTGAAGTTGAAACGGTTTAAAGTACTGTGCCCATCGCACTTGCTTTGGGGACAATTTGCAGGGGAGTTTTCAGTGCCTCTAGATTTTTGTGATCTGTCCATACTTCAAAAGGCACCTTGCTCCCTTCTAGTGTCGCCAGTTTAATAGTCCCCACCTAATTGCGAAGGCCTCCTTCTCCCAGACTGCCCATCTCCTCTCACTTTCACTAAATTTCTTAAGAGGTGTAGGCACAGAGTTGCAGGACCCCACTTTTATTCTTTTGCAGTAATACAGCCCTGACTGCCACGTTGCTGTTATCGGCTTGAATTACAAAGGGCTCCCCTGGGCAGGGGTGTTTTAGGACCGGTTCAGCAAATAGTCTTTTTAAATTCTCAAAAGCTGTTTGGCAACTCATAGTCCATGCTAGTGGTTGGCCCGGTCGCTGTTTCCCCCCTCCTTTACCTGTTTTGAGTAGTTCCGTAAGGGGTAGAGCAATCTCAGCAAAAGAGGGAATAAATTGACGATAGAAGTTGGCAAAAGCTAGAAAGCTCTGGAGCCGTTTGCAAGTCTTTGGGGGTTGCCATTCAATTATGGTTTTCACTTTAGCTGGGTCCATTTCAATACTCTCCTTGGAAATTCTATAACTAAGATAATCTAATCGGGTCTGGTGAAATTCACATTTTGATAACTTGACATAAAGTTTGGCCTTCAACAGTTTCTTTAGCACTTCTGTCACCAGCTTTATATGATCAGTCGTATTCGTGCTGTATATCAGGATGTCATCAAGGTACACCAGAACCCATTTGTATAAATGATCATGTAGGACCTCATTAATCAACTGCATGAATACGGCTGGGGCCCCTTGTAGCCCAAATGGCATGACTCTGAATTGATAGCTCCCCATGGGGCAGTTGAAGGCAGTTTTCCATTCGTCTCCCTCTTTTATTCTCACCTGGTAATAAGCTTCTCTCAGGTCTAATTTAGTGAAGACACTTCTTTTGGCCAGGTGGGTTAGTAAGTCTTCCAGGAGGGGGAGGGGATATTTATTTTGCACACTCACCGCGTTAAGACCTTTATAATCTATGCAAAGTTGAAGAGACCCATCTTTTTTTTCTTTAAACAGTACAGGGGCTCCCACAGCAGACTTGGTCCTTTCAATGAACCCTCTCGCTAGGTTTTTTGTTCACGTTATCGTTGCATCTCCTCCTCCATGATGGAATCTTCCCCAACTCTTCATCAGCCTGTCTCCCACATTTGGAGACAGTGACAGGGATTCGGGACCCCTTAGTCAGTTTGTAAAGTTGGTGGATTTTGGCTTGATGTCAAGCTTCCGACGGACGAACTCTTCAAAGAACTCTGAGGCATTGTTTACCTTGGAAGTCTTTATTAGAGTAACATAACATCGGCAATACTTGGTTAAAGCCAAAATCTGGATTCCCCTCCCCTGAGCACAATAATATTAAAGCATAGTACCCTCCTTTAGTTAACCGTCATAAATCACATTCTCCAATTAGTTTCAAAGTTAAGTTTTTCCTCCTTAACTTAACCCGCCAGTTCTCATCGCCTCTTATTACATACAACCTTGAAAGTGCTCAGCTACTATGTTATTATGTCTAACTAATCCCCCATTCATAGTCTTCCTTCCCCCTCCCATCTTTATCTAACTTTAACTCTAAAAGTGATACACAAGTAGAAAAATAAAATAGCTGCTTCTTCATCTTTTGTCAAAGCAAGAACATCCGATGTTAGCAGCGTTGACAGATAACCAAAAAACAGATCTGCGAACATCTAGAAACAAATGAAGTTATAACTAGAAGCCAGCACAGGTTTGTTAAAACCAGATCATACCAAAACAAACTTATTTCATTCTTTGACAAAGTGACTAAAATAGTAGACCAGAGAAATGCTGTGGACCTAGTATACCTAGATTTCAGTAAGGCATTCAACAAAGTAGACCACATCCTACTTCTTGGTAAAGTAGAAAAATGTGGGATAAAGAGCATCACCAACATATGGATTTGTAACTGGTTGACAAATCGTACTCAATGAGTAGTTCTTAATAGTACTATATCTACATGGAGGGAAGTAAGCAGTGGGGTACCACAAGTTTCCATGATCTGGAAACACCTAGAGGCAAGTAAAGTTATAACCAGAAGACAACATGGGTTTGTCAAGAACAGATCATGCCAAAAAAACCTTATTGCATTATTTGACAACATGACTAAATTAGTGGACCAGAGAAATGCTGTGGAGATAATTTACTTGGACTTCAGTAAGGCATTGATAAAGTAGACAACAACCTACTACTTGATAAGATAGAAAAATGTGGATTAGACAGCATCACCACCAGATGGATTCGTAACTGGCTGACCAACTGCACTCAACGTGTAGTCCTTAATGGACCTACATCTACAGGGAGGAAAGTATGCAGTGGAGTACAACAAGGCTCTGTCTTAGGCCCAGTACTTCATAAACAATTTAGATGAGAGGATAGAAGGTGAACTCATCAAATTTGCAGACAACACCAAGATGGCAGGAATAGTCAACACTCCAGAAGATAGGCTCAAAATAAAGAAGGATGTCTCGACTTCCAAGAAAATGATGCCTTAAGCAGCAACATCTTTTAGGGGGGGGGGGTTGCACTGCTGGTGACAGCTGGCTGTGCTGCCAAAGCTGGAATCTTTGCTTGTTTGATGTATGAGCACCTTGGAATCACCCCATGAGGCTTCCTGAACAATTTGCAGGCTTACCAGGGTGAGAGATCCTGAGGTTTGCAACTGTCAGGTAAGACCAAGCATTGTTCGGTCTCATGTCTCTCATCTTTCTCTTGACAATGCCCCATAGATTCTCTATGGGGTTCAGGTCAGGCGGGTTTGCTGGCCAATCAAGCACAGTAATCCCACGGTCATTGAACCAGCTTTTGGTGCTTTTGGCAGTGTGGGCAGGTGCCAGGTCCTGCTGGAAAATGAAGTCAGCATCCCCATAAAGCCCGTCTGCGGAAGGAAGCATGAAGTGCTCCAAAATCTCCTGGTAGACGGCTGCGTTGACCCTGGACTTAATGAAGTACAGTGGACCAACACCAGCAGATGACATGGCTCCCCAAATCAACACAGACTGTGGAAACTTCACACTGGACTTCAAGCATCTTGCAGTGTGTGCCTCTCCATTCTTCCTCCAGACTCTGGGTCCTTGGTTTCCAAATGAGATGCAAAAGTTGCTCTCATCAGAAAAGAGGACTTTGGACCACTGAGCAACAGACCAGGTCTGTTTTTCTTTAGCCCAGGTAAGACGCTTCTGACGTTGTTTGTTGTTCAGGAGCGGCTTGACAAGAGGAATACGACATTTGAAGCCCATGTCCAGGATCTGTCTGTGTGTGGTGGCTCTTGATGCACTGACTCCAGCCTCAGTCCACTCCTTGTGAAAGTCCCCAACACTTTTTTTTATTAAAAAGTTTTACAAATACATATACATAAGACCCACTCCCCCCCCCAGACTTCCCAGAGCATAATACAGGGTATTAACCCTAACAATCTTAAACTATAATATGCTAACTAACTATAATAACACTTTAAGTCCTATCGAATTTTAACTCTCCTTAAAAATAACCAAATAATAATAAATCTTATAAATCTACTACTTATTCAAATGCTAAATGAAACTTTTTGGTCCCATATTTATTCTGAATAAAATCAATCCATCTTCTCCATTCCAAGATATATCTTTGTTGCCAATGGTGTTTCAAATATGCTGAAATTTTTGCCATTTCTGCCAGGTTCGAAACTTTTAAAGTCCATTCTTCTATAGTAGGCAAATCCTCCTTCTTCCAATATTGCGCTACCAAAAGTCTTGCTTCCGTTATTAAATACAACATCAATTTAGTTTCTATAGCAGTACAGTCTATAGTAATACCCAGCAAAAATAATTGTGGAGAAAACTTTATCTTTTTCTTAAATATCTTCTGCATATTCCACCAAATTTTAATCCAAAAAGCTGTAACTTTTTTACAAGTCCACCATATATGATAATACGTTGCGTCATCACAACCACACCTCCAGCATTTAGGCTGATAATTTGGATACATACGTGCCAATTTCTTAGGATCTAAATGCCATCTATAAAACATCTTATAAAAATTCTCTCTTAAATTTTGTGCCTGTGTAAATTTTACATTTCTGACCCAGATTGTTTCCCAAGTATCCATCGCTATAGGTTCTTGAATATTCTGGGCCCATTTTATCGTACAATCTTTAACAAGTTCCGTTTCTGAATCTATTTCTATCAATGCATTATATATCCTTCTTATATGTGCAGGACTTTGATCTCTAATTTGTCTAACCAAATTTTCATCTACTATGGAAATACCAATTTCTAATCCTGTTTCCATCTAGCTTGTAACTGCCCATACTGAAACCAAGTTTGTACTATCTTTTCTTCTTTTAAAATATTAAATAGCTTTAATTGCCATACATTTCTTTCCAATCTAAGAATTTCTTTATATGTAATCACATCATGCTTAAATCTCACATTTATATTTTCTATCGCATGTTTAGGTATTGCCCAAACTGGAATTTTAAAATTCAACTTATAACAATATTTTTTCCAAACTCGCGACAGGGCATATCTTAATATATGTGTCTTAAAAGCATTATCCACTTTTTTGTCATACAATAAATAAGCATGCCAACCATATAACAAATCATATCCTTCAATATTCAATAATCTCCCTTGTGTTAAGTTAAACCAATTACTAATTGATGATAATGCTGCAGCCTCGTAGTATAATTTAAAATTGGGCATTTTAAGACCACCTCTTTCACGTACATCTTGCATTATCTTAAGTTTTACTCTCGGTCTTTTCCCTGCCCAAATAAATTTATTAATACCTCTCTGCCATTCCTCCAAATTTGAGTCTTTTTTAAGTATAGGTATCATTTGAAACAAGAATAAGAATTTAGGTAAAACATTCATTTTCACAGCTGCAATTCTTCCCAATAAGGACAATTGTAATTTTTTCCAACTATCTAATTCTTTTTGTATTTTTGACCATAACAATTCATAATTATTTTTATATAATTTTGCATTTGAAGCTGAAAGATATACCCCCAAGTATTTGATCTTCTTAACTATTTCAAATCCCGTTAGTTTTCCTAAAACTTCCTTTTGTTCCTTGGTCATATTTTTAACCAATATTTTAGTTTTTTGCCTATTTACCTTAAATCCAGAAACTTGTCCATATTGTAAAATTATTTCCATTAAATCTGTAACCAATTGAGTTGGTTGACTTAATGTAATTACCAAGTCATCCGCAAACGCTTTCAATCTATAATCTTGATCTTTAATTTTAATTCCCTTTATTTTCTCTGAATCACGTATCTCGATCAACAATATTTCCAATGTTAAAACAAACAATAATGGCGACAGCGGACAACCCTGTCTTGTACCTTTTTCAATTTTACAAGCTTCTGTTAAACTACCATTAATTATTATTTGAGCTGTTTGTTTTTGATATATTGCCCTAATAGGTTGTAAAAACGTATCACCAAACTCCATCTTCTCCAAAACTTTGAATAAAAATTGCCAATTCAATTGATCAAAGGCCTTTTCAGCATCCCAAAAAATCAGCGCTGCGGGGACTTGATTATTTCTTTCCAAAAATTCTAATAAATTTACAATATCTCTCACATTATTTTTCATTTGTCTACTACTTATAAATCCTGTTTGATCACTATGAATCATTTGCTGCATAACCTTCATTAATCTATTTGCTAAAATCTTTGCAAATATTTTATAATCATTATTTAAAAGCGATATAGGCCTATAATTTTTAAGTTGAACAAGATCTTGATCTTCCTTCGGAATCAAAGTTATAAATGCTGTTTTCCACGATGGAGGCACTTCTCCTCCAAATTGAATTGTTCTAAATAATTCTTTTAAAGGCTCCACCATTTCTGATTGTAAATTTTTATAATAAATAGCTGATAAACCATCTGTTCCAGGTGCCTTACCCACTTTTACTTGTTTAATTGCTAAAATAATTTCTTCAGCAGTTATCAATTGATTCATCCCTTCCTGTTGCTCTTGTGTAAGTATTGGGATATTCACATCCTGTAAGTAACTATCCATATCTAAACCTTGCTTTATATCCCTAGCATATAATTTAGAATAAAATTCAACAAAAGCTTTTTAATAAGATTTTGCTGAAACACCTCTTTACCCTTATATTCTATCTTATCAATATTACGTGATCTTTGTTTTTTCCTTAATAAATAAGCTAACCACCTACCCGGCTTATTAGCATTATTAAGAGTATTATGTTTGGCATATCGTAAATTAGTTGCCACCTGATCTGCCATTAACATATCAAACTGTCCTCTTAGCAAGTTAATTACTTCTTTCAACCTCTTATCAGATGGGTTCAAAATAAGAGCTTTCTCTTTCAACTTTATTTCCTCCTCTATTTCTTGACGCTTATATTCCAATCTATATCTATGTTTATTATTCAAATGTATTAGCACTCCTCTCATATAAGCTTTACTTGCATCCCAAACCATTTCAATGGGAGTACCCTTATGCATATTCATAATAAAAAATTCTCGCATATGCTTTTTACATTCTACCACATTTTCTTCATATCTAAACAAATTTTCATTTAATCTCCCTGCTGGTTGTGCACCTTTTTCTTCCACACTTTTCCCTTCCACATAACTTTCTATTAATGTGCTTTGATACAGCACTTTGGGAACATCCAACTTCTTTTGCAATTACCTTTTGAGGCTTTCCCTCCTTATGGAGGGTGTCAGTGATGGTTTTCTGCACAACTGTCAGGTCAGCAGTCTTCCCCATGATTGTGATTCCTACTGAACCAGACTGAGACCACTTAAAGGCTCAGGAACCCTTTGCAGGTGTTATGGCGTAATTAGCTGATTAGAGTGGGACACTTTGAGCCTAGAATATTGCACCTTTTCACAATATTCTAATTTTCTGAGATTGTGGATTTGGGGTTTTCATGAGCTGTAAGCCATAATCATCACAATTATGACAAATCACGGCTTGAACTATCTTGCTTTGCATGTAATGAGTCTATCTCATATATTAGTTTCCCCTTTTAAGTTGCATTACTGAAATAAATGAACTTTTGCACGATATTCTAATTTTTCGAGTTTCACCTGTATGTATCACAGTGTATACTGTCTCACTCTTTATACACATATTCCTTTACAGTTAACTGATGTAGTACAAATTATTTCCTAAATTTATTTCATACAATAGCATAATAGATCTCTTACTATGCAAATCTATATACTTTCTATCAAGTCCTTTAAATCCTATTTTCATCTCTACCAAAAACTAACCCTTGGTTACTTGCCAACAGTGGTAAGTGTGAAAAACAGTCATAAGTAACTTTTTCCAATGCTGTTGTAACTTTGAACGGTCACTAAACAAATGTTTGTAAGTCAGAGACTACCTGTACTAATGACAAATAACTCTTGTGTAATACTCCTGCAGAGTACATATTGTTACATAACTACACCTCCCATCTTTCAGGGTACATTTTTAATGTCAGAAAGCATAGCTAGTTAATCGAGCTACCATCAGAAACTGAATATATTTTGTTATTTGTTCATTAAAACGGGTGATAACTGATAATTTGAAGGATTAAAAAGTGTAACTTACCTACTACCATAAGAGTGAATTCAAACCCTCTCTTGACAGATTTTCTATAAACTTGATTGGGGAGGTTTGCAAATCCCACATATCCTTCAAGATTTTTCTGTTGCTGAAATAAAAACGTGAAGTTAGGATATTTATGTTTTAATATAATTAAGTTCTGCTATTTATATATATATTTTAAGAACCATACTTTGTAACTATGAAAAAGGCTATTTTCTTAGTACCTCTCATATTTCAACTACCTAAACTTGTCTCTTGCAAAAACTTTCAGTCTCATTATTTTTTAACATTTGGATATTCAGTGTTAAGGCATATTCTGTTCTTGAAAAATAAATGCTATCTGATTCCAAATGCAATACAGGCTTAGAATATAGTTCCTAATAAAAAAACCAAGTTCAGATAGCACATGTACTATCATCTGCAGCAGGAACAGGCTGCAACCTTCTGTTAAGTCATCCTGAAGAATTCTAGGATTGGAAAGTACTATCACTTCTCACTAGTGGTATTATGAACCAATACATGTTTTTGAATAATCCCACTACCTTCAACATATTTATTAATTTTAACAATATGTACACTCCCACACCCCATTTTCTTAGAGAAAGATATGCTGTTTGAGTGCAAGAAAAATGGGATATTCCTTTTTAAGAAACAGCTAACTTTAGAAAAGACATGTGCACATCTTGTAACAGATGCATAGAGAAAAACAGTTTCCTAGATATGCCAAGAGTACTTACGGCTACTTTGTAAACAATGTAATTTCATCATTTCACATGTCCATAATTAGACAAGATGCAGCCAAAGGTTACAGGAAGCGAGGAATTCCAGTAGTTTGGTAACACCAGTCAGGTTCAGTTTTCATCAAAAAAAAGAAAGGAAAAAGTTATTTACATTTGTACAATGAAGATTTGTGTGTGTGTATACACACACATACACACACACACACACACACACACACACACACACACACACACTATTTAGAACAGGTTAATGAGGGCAGATATGATATTGTTGCCATTACGGAAACTTAGTAGGATGAAACCCACAAATGGAACACACAGCTAGAGGGATTTAAATTATTTAAAAGAAACAGACCAAATAAAAGAGGTGGTGGAGTTGCTCTCTATATAAGAAATAACTACAGCTCTACAGAAATAGAGCAAATCAATGATGAAAACTGTCTTGAATGCATTTGAGTCAACATAAAAGGGGGAAAATGACATTTCCATAGGCCACCCAACCAAACAGAGGAAATAGATGAACTTTTTGCTAGTCAATTAACTAAGGTATGTAGGAAGCACATCACAATAGTAATGTGGGACTTTAATTACCCTGATATCAACTGGGAGACAAACTCTGCACCAAGTGGAAGATCAAACAGATGCCTGACAAACCTAGCAAACAACTTTCTCTGCCAAAAAGTAGAGAAGGGAACTAGGGGATTAGCCATATTGGACCTAATTCTCACTAACAGAGATGAAATGATAGAAGATGTTGAAACCACAGGAGCCTTGCGGGGGGGAATGATCATGCAATATTGGAATTCAACATTATGCAAGCACAAGCAATAGAACAGTCAAACTAGAGTCTTGGACTTTAAGAGAGCTAATTTCAATAAACTTAGACAGAGCTTTGGAAGGTCAAAGAATGCAATAAGATTTGTCTGGCATGATCTGTTTTTGACAAACCCATGTTGGCTTTTAGCAATGACTTTGTTTGCCTCTAGGTGCTCGCTGATTCGTTGTTTGATTATCTTTTCCAGAATCTTCCCAGGTATTGAGGTCAGGCAGATAGGTCTGTAGTTTCCTGGATCAATTTTTTTCCCCTTTTTTGAAGATGGGAACTACATCAGCTCTTTTCCAGTCCTCTGGTAGTTCCCCAGTGCTCCAGGATCTTTGAAAAATATAGTTCAGTGGTTCTGAGAACACGTCTGCCAGTTCCTTGAGAACCTTGGGGTGTAATCCATCTGGTCCTGGTGATTTGAATTCGTCTAGGCTGGACAGGTGCTCGCTTACCATTTTGCCTATCTTAATATGTGTTTGTATTCTGCTTTTTATGGCACTATTTTTGATAGGTTGGTCTGTTTTTTCCCTTTGTGTAAAGACAGATGCAAAAAACGAGTTAAATAGTTCTGCTTTCTCCCTGTTGCTTGTCACCTTCCTGCCACTTTCATCCACTAATGAACCAATCATTTCCTTCACTTTTTTCTTCTTTTTTACATGTTGAAAGAAGCATTTTTTGTTATTTTTGACTTTGGTCGCAAGCCTTAGTTCATTTTGAGCCTTAGCTTTCCTCACTTCGTCTTTGCAGGCTCGGGCTATTTGCTGATATTCTGACTTAGTTATGTGCCCCTCTTTCCACTTTCTATACTTCTCCTTTTTATCTTTCAATTTATCAGAGAGTTCTTTATGCAGACATGCTAGTTTTTTCCTCTTGGTGATATTGTGCTACACTGGGCTTTTATTATCTCAGTTTTCAAAATTTCCCAAGCTTCTTGAGTTGTTTTCCCCTTTAGGATTCTCATCCATGGAATCCTTCCCAAGCTCTAAGTTTATTGAAATTAGCTCTTTTAAAGTCCAAGACTCTAGTTTGACTGTGTTCTATTGCTTGTGCTTCCAGAATGTTGAATTCCAATACTGCATGATCACTTCCCCGCAAGGTTCCTGTGACTTCAACACCTTCTATCATTTCATCTCTGTTAGTGAGAATTAAATCCAATATGGCTAATCCCCTAGTTCCCTTCTCTACTTTTTGTCAGGAAACTGTTTGATCTTCCACTTGGTGCAGAGTTTGTCTCCCAGTTGATATCAGGGTAAAGTCCCCCATTACTATTGTGATGTGCTTCCTACATACCTTAGTTAGCTGACTAGCAAAAAGTTCATCTATTTCCTCTGTTTGGTTGGGCGGCCTATAGTATACACCTATGGCAATGTCATTCCCCCCCCCCTTTTATATTGACTCTGTGCATTGGTGTATAGACATTTGAGTCCTTTATGACTGACCCTGTCTTTACTTGCTACATAACTTGTGTGGTGCCTGAGTTCCCCTATTTTCTTAGATTGCCGGGGACAGTGATGTTCTGTATCAATTAACTCACTGTCCTCATTGTTTAGTTTAAATATTCCTCCAGAAAAGCTGTGAATTTATTGCCAAGTAACTCAGTCCCTTTCTTGGATGGATGCAAACCATCTCTTTTATACATTTTTTCCATTGGACCAGCTACAGACATCATGTCTAACATAACCAAAGCCTTCTCCATTACACAACTCCTTTAGCCACATATTGAATTCTGCTATATGCTGGTCTTTTCCATTTTGTTCCTTATACACTCTGAAAAAGTAAGCCTACAGCCTGTTCTGCTGAGTTCCTGCCCCAAGCTCTGGAAATCATTCTGCACAGAGAGTATATCCTTTTGGGACAGATCGTTAGTGCCAAGATGTACAATAGCATCCACATCACAGTCATTGCTGGCATTGTTGACTATTTTGAAAATATGCTTCTTGTCCCTACTGGCAGTAGCACCTGGAAGACACCTGACCTCTTTTGAAACCTCTGTATCCTTTCCTAAATTTACATCCCTTATAATTGAATCACCAACCAGAAGGTGGCTTCTCTTTTTGGGTACCTTTCTCTTCTTGCATGACTGATGTGTAATACCTGATTCGCACTTCTCCCTGTCAAAACCAAGTTCTTCATCTTAGACCATGGTCCCCTGCTTATTTGAGTTATCATCACAACTACCTTGACCTGTTTCCTTAATGTCCCTATTAAGGTCAGCAAGGGCACTGTATCTGTTATGCAGGGACACAGTGAAAGCTTTGTGTTTATGGTTCACAGCTCTCACCCTGCCAGATCCCACGGTTGTCCACACTGCCCTTCTCCTGCAGGATCTTTGTGGTAGAGGGGGCTGATAGCGCGGAGGCTCAATAGAGTAGAAGGGCTGAACTGGACACCTAATTTCTGCCTGAAGAGCACAGATTACAGACCCTAGATAAATAATCTGTCCTTGTAGACTAGTGATTTGTGTACAGATAGGACAGTTTCCCAGTTTGGAAAGAGTGCTGCGAAAGACAGCTGCAAAACAAATGTTGCACTGAACTAAGCCAGACATGCTGAGATGAAAGGAATCTCAGATGCACTTGCCCTGAATGTACCACCGCTGTTTTTGATTTTTAGTTATATGATTCGCGCACCGTTAGGCGCATGGGCCGCTACTTTGCTCCTCCACCCACCTCCTTCTTAACTCACAGTATTGTAGCTTTTCCCAGCAGCCTCTGGCAGTTTAAAAGCAATGAAGGTCCAATCAGCAAGGGCTTAGCTACTTTGCTCCTCCACCCACCTCCTTCTTAACTCAAAGTATTGTAGCTTTTCCCAGCAGCCTCTGGCAGTTTAAAAACAATGAAGGTCCAATCAGAACTTCTAGTTCAGTTAATATTCTGTATATTTTCCCAATTCTACCTTTACCTATATATTCTTCACTTTCCTCACTTTCTTTTATAATCATTTCAAATTTTGTTAACTATCTTTCACCTCGAATTTTTCTTCCAATTTTATCCATTTCTCTAATTGTTTTAAATTCAACCAATTTAATTTAGTATCTAATAAAACATTCTTTAACTGTATTATATTCTTTATCTTTTTCTTCCAGTCTTCCCATTTATATATCTGATTTTTTTTAATTTACTAATCCAATCTTTCAATTCAATCTTAGGGAATTTGTCCATTTCTACCACCGGTGTTAAAGGAGAAATTCCTGGCATTAACTGATATCTCCATTTGTTCCATAATTCTATCAAATTTTTTAAAAAGAGATTTTGAATTCTCTTAACAATTTTTTAATATCTTTTTAAAACCAATTTCCCTTAATTCCTTCAATTCTATATCGCTCCATAATAAATCTGTATCTGCTATACTATCTGGGACCACCCTTAATTGATTAGCTACCCAATAATTTCTAACATTTGGAAGACCCAGCCCACTCTTTTTTAATGGTTCATACCATAAAGCTTTACTTATTCTTGCTCTCTTGCCTCTATTACAATACACCTCCAGCAATCTCTGTATTTCCTTTAATTCTTGATCTGAAAACTTAATTGGGATCATCCAAAACAAAAAAATATTTTTTGGTAAAACTTTCATTTTTATTGCTGCAATTCTTCTGAACCATGATAATTTTACTTTTCCATATTTATCCATTTTATATCTTTCTTTAACTTCTCATAATTTATCTTCTTTCATTCTTAAATATTTTTTGGGATGCCAATACCTAAATATTTGATACTATCTATTATTTTTAATTTATATTTTTCTTTCAATACATCCATTTCTTCTTTACTATGGTTATATAACATCATTTCTGATTTTTCCCAGTTTATTTGCAATCCACTATATTTCCCAAATTCATTCAAATGTGAATATACCCTCTCTATAGTAGCTGTGGGACTTTGAAATGTTAGTAATGTATCATCTGCAAATAAATTTATTTTAGTTTTCTTATATACACCAATTCCTTCAATCAATGAATCTTTCCTGATTGCATTTGCCAAAACCTCCATCAATAATACAAATAGAACTGGGGATAAGGGGCAACCCTGTCTCGTTCCCCGGCTTAAGGTTATTGTCTCTGTAACACCATCATTTATGACTATTCTCGCCTTATTCTCTGAGTATAGTTGATTTATCACCTTTCTAAAAATTTTTCCAAAGCCTAACTTCTCTATTAATATTTTCAATGTAGGCCATTCCACACAATCAAAGGCCTTAAAAACTTCTAATACTAACAAACCAGCCTTTAATTTTAGATTCTTTATGTAATAGCCTAAATTTAATACCCTTCTTACTACATCTGACATTTGTCGGCCTCTTATAAATCCACACTGATCATTTTTAATATAATTCTCTATAAATGTATTCAATCTATTTGTCAATATTGCTGTAAAAATCTTAGCATCCTGATTAATAAGGGATATTGGTCTATATGAGCCTGGGTTTGTAAGATCTTTTTTTTTTATTGAAAAGTTTTACAGTACATTTTATCTTTAACAATCCCCCCTCCCCCCACCCCTACCTAACCCTCCCTATCCCTCCCCATTCCCCCTCCCCCCCCCGACTTCCCAGAGCTAAGTACAAGGTATAAAAACAAAGAACAATCATAAACATCCATATGCTAAAAACAATAAACTATTAACTCTATCGCCCTCTAGCTCATATAAAATGACTACAAGTAATACTAATGTTACATATAAAAAAAAAGAAAAAAGAAAAGGAAACTTATTCAAATGCTAAATGAAACTTTTTAGTCCCATATTTGTTCTGAATATAATCAATCCACTTTTTCCACTTGTAAGATCTTTATTAGGTTTCGCTATCAATACTATCATAGATTGCTTCCAGGAACTAGGAATAATTTCCCCTTCCATTATTTTATTAAACATTAACCTCATCTTCAGCACCAATAATCCTTTAAAATTTTTATAATACCGTATTTTCCGGCGTATAAAACGACTGGGCGTATAAGACGACCCCCTACATTTCCTGTTAAATTATAGGGTTTGGGCTATACTCGCCGTATAAGACTACCCCTCTTCCAACGCACACCAAATAAAAATTAAAAAACATCAGATTTGATTTTAATATGGTAATTTTAATTCAAATGTTTATGACATGCAGGTGCTTAGTAGGAAAACTGTCACTTATAAACATAAGGCTGTTTGTCATCAAACATGTAAACATAAAACAGTGCAAGTGGATTAAACAATAATAATAATAATAATAATAATAATAATAATAATAATAATAATAATAATAATAATAATAAGAATAAGAAGAAGAAGAAGAAGAAGAAGAAGAAGAAGAAGAAGAAGAAGAAGAAGAAGAAGAAGAAGAAGAAGAAGAAGAAGAAGAAGTTGGAGGGGACCTTGGAGGTCATCTAGTCCAACCCCCTGCTAAGGCAGGAAACCCTATACCATTTCAGACAAATGGCTGTCCAGTCTCTTCTTAAAAACTTCCAGTGTTGGAGCATTCACCACTTCTGGAGGCAGGTTGTTCCACTGGTTAATTGTTCTAACTGTCAGGAAGTTTCTCCTTAGTTCTAGGTTGCTTCTCTCCTTGATTAGTTTCCATCCATTACTTCTTGTCCTGCTTTCAGGTGCTTTGGAGAATAGCTTGACTCCCTCTTCTTTGTGGCAGCCCCTGATTCCAGCAACCATTCCCTATTTTCCTAATTCACTTTTTCACTTTTCCTAATTCACTCTAAAGCTTTCCCTGCGCAGAGCCTTAAGTAACACAAGCTGCCTGCAATTAGTGCAGGTTCGCATCCCACCAGGCTCAAGGTTGACTCAGCTTTCCATCCTTCCAAGGTAGGTAAAATGAGGACCCAGATTGTTGGGGGCAATAAGCTGACTTTGTAATAATGCTGCTTGGGGGTGTGTGTGAAAGCCCTAATAAACAGGCATATACACAGAATGAAGGCTATTGCTAAGCACATTGATTTGTGCTTTAAATTGTAAGCCACCCTGAGTCTTCGGAGAAGGGCAGGATATAAATGGGATTTTAAAAAAAAAAGACCAAATGGGAGATCCGTTCCAGGTTTTCCAGCCAGCCCGCCCAGTTCCTGAGTCAAATGTGTCCTTACAGCTAAGCCGGTGCTCTGGATGCTGCCTTCCCCACCTGCCTTTCAAGTTGGGATATACTACAGCTGCTCTTCAACTTTAGAAGAAAAGACGCCCAGACCCCAGCCTGTAAAAAATCACAGACTGCAGCTTCTTCTCCAATTGGTCCCGCTTTCCCTGCACAGACTAAATGGGAGATCCGCTCCAGGTTTTCCAGCCAGCCCTGTCCCTAAATTTTCAGCACCCGGCGTATAAGACGACCCCTGACTTTTGAGAAGATTTTCATGGGTTAAAAAGTAGTCTTACACGCCGGAAACTACGGTATTCTGCACCTAGTCCATCTAACCCTGTGTTGTGACTCAGGGTCAGCCTGTGGGCCCGGCAGCCGGCTCGGATGTATCGGATGACTCAGATGAGGGGGAGGAGGAGGGTGTGGAAGACGAACCGGCTGATGATGGCTTGCAGGCTTGGCAGAGCTCTCAGCCGGGGCCCTCTTCTCAGCTGCGTGAGCCCGATAGTGCGGAGGATGATGACCCACAGCTGGCCCTGTTCAAGGACGCCCGACGCAGGAGGCAGTCAAGCAGGACTAAGCAGAAAAAGGCTGCGGGTCTCCTCGGGAGGAGGCACAGGGAGACCACGCCCTGAACTCTAAATAAAAGGAGTGTTTGGGGAGGGGCTGGTTGCTGAAAGCAACCCTTCCGCTTGAGGATTCAAGTTCTTGTGTTTCTTGTTCTGTTGTTTTGCTTGTGAATTAAACTTGGCAGACGCTTTGCAGCCTCAGACGCTCTCCAGTCTCTACTACTTGAACAGGGGTTTGCCTTATTACAAGGCCGGTAGTTGGCTGGTTCAGAACACCCTGGTGCTTTACCTATTTTCAATTTATTAATAACTTCCAGCATCTCCTCCTCTTCTATTTGTGATTCCATTATTTCTTTATCATATTCTCGAATTTTACAGTTTAAATTCTTTTCTATATATGCCTGACTTTCATTCATTTATTTCCTTTCCCTTATATAACTTTTCAAAAAACTTTTGAAATATCAACAATTTTTCTCTCACTGTGTTACATCTTTCTCCCTTTTCGTTCTTTAATACTCCAATCAGGCTTTTTGCCTTTTTACCTTGCGTGGCTCTAGCCAACATTCTAGAATTTTTATTACTATTTTCATAAAATTCCCTATTTAAATAAATTAGATTTCTTTGAACCTGTTCTAACACAGTATTTTGCAACTCTTTTCTTTTAGCTGATAATTCTAACATAATCCTATTCTACTTTCTATATATTTACTCTCTAGTTCTTTAATTTCCTCCTCCAACCTTTTTATATGTTTCTCTTTTTGTTTTTTTATATTATAAGAATATTTTATCCCTAAACCTCTTACCAGTTTTCATTGCATCCCATATTACACTTACAGGTGAAACTCGAAAAATTAGAATATCATGCAAAAGTTCATTTATTTCAGTAATGCAACTTAAAAGGGGAAAAGGAAGGGCCTATTTATTGGGACCCTGAGAGTTGGCTGGGCACGGGTAGGGGCCCTCGACGTAGACCTAACAAGAGGCCCCTGATTATTTTTTGGTCTAAATTTTTTAGGGGGTTAGGGAGGCGGGAGGGTTCTTTTGGTTGTTTGGATAAGGGGGGCGATCCAACAGCCTCTGTTCTGGCTAGTGCCGATGTAGATCGCAGGGGGGAGGAGCGGGGGTCGGTTACCGCCGGGGCTCCAGGGCTGGTCGTGGGGCTACCTATTCCCACGACATCAGGGAATGGCAGCAGATGTAGGAGCAGAGGGCCGTATCGATCTCAGGGAAGGCCTCTCCGCTGCTTACAAGCGGTGGGGCACTCCGACCCTCTGGCTCTGCCCCAAGGTCCCGGGAGTGAGGGTGTGCAGCCTCCCGAGCTCCGGCTGGTGTATTTGAACGCCAGGTCTGTCTCTAATAAGGCTCCTCTCGTCCGCGACTTGGTCGAGGGTGAGCAGGCGGACCTGGCTTGCATCACGGAGACTTGGTTGGGCCCAGAGGGCGGGATTCCTCTGGTTGACCTTTGCCCACCAGGTTTCCGGGTGCTGCACCGGCCTCGGGCTCAGGGTAGGGGTGGGGGTGTGGCTGTTGTTATGAGGGAGACCTTGTGTCCGCGGGAGGCCACCGTTCCCCAGATAGTCGGGTGTGAGTCTCTCTTTCTGAGATGCGGTCCTGGTGCACAGTTGGGCTTGCTGCTGGTGTACCTTTCGCCTAGTCACGCAGCAGCAGCCCTGCCTGAGCTGCTCGATGTCCTCTCTGGGTTGGTGATTGAGTTCCCGAAACTTATAGTTTTGGGGGACTTCAATCTACCATCGCTGGGAGGATCATCTGAGTTGGCTCGGGAGTTCATGGCTTCCATGATGGCCATGGACCTGACGCAAGTAATTTTGGGACCGACTCATGAGGGCGGCCACACCCTTGACTTAGTTTTCTTATCTGGACGGTGGTTAGATGATCTTGGTGGGGGCTCTCCAATTATTTTGCCCCTGTCATGGACCGATCATCATCTCCTGCGGCTGGTCTTCCGTTTTGCCACCCCCCGCCGTGGGTGCATGGAACCAATTAAATGGTACCGCCCCAGACGCTTAATGGATCCCCAGAGGTTCCAGGCGGCGCTGGGGTCCCCACCTGCCTCCCTTGCTCACAGCTCGGCAGATGCCTTAGTGGAAGCCTGGGAAAGGACGGCCACTGAGGCTCTTGACCGAGTTGTACCCCTGCGGCCCCTGACCCGGTGCAGATCCCGTCGAGCTCCATGGTTTTCTGCGGAGCTCCGGGAGATGAAGCGTCGGAGACGGGGCCTAGAGAGCGGTTGGAGATCCAGCCGATCCGAATCCGACCGATTGCGACTAAGAGCCCACATTAGGTCTTATCTCGCTGCGATAAGGGAGGCGAGGTCTAACCACTTCGCCACCCTTATCGCGTCCGCAGATAATCGCCCGGCCGCCCTGTTCAGGGTGACTCGCTCCCTCCTAAATCAGGAGGTGAGGGAGGATCCCTTGCAGGGTCGTGCCGAGGAGTTTAACCAGCATCTGTCGGACAAAATCACTCGGATTCGGACCGGTCTGGACTCTGACTGGGCAGAGTCTGGCGATCAGGACACGGGCGGTCTTGTCGATACCATCTGGGATGAGTTTGATTCTGTGACTCCGGAGGAAGTGGACAGGATCATGGGGAGGCTGAGCACCACCACATGTTTATTAGACCCGTGCCCTTCCTGGCTGGTATATGCAGCCCGGGAGAGGACACGCAGCTGGTTCCAGGCAGTTATATCGGCTTCTCTGAGTGAGGGTAGCTTCCCCGCCGTCTTGAAAGAGGCGGTGGTGAGGCCTCTCCTCAAGAAGCCTGCCTTGGACCCAGCTGTATTGAACAACTTTCGTCCTGTCTCCAACCTTCGCTTTCTTGCGAAGGTTGTTGAGAGTGTGGTGGCGCATCAGCTCCCTCTGGTCCTGGATGAAGCGGATTATCTAGACCCGTACCAATCGGGTTTCAGGCCCGGGCACAGCACGGAGACGGCATTGGTCGCGCTGGTGAATGATCTCTGGAGGGCTCGGGACAGGGGATATTCCTCTGTTCTAGTCCTATTAGACCTCTCGGCGGCTTTCGATACCATCGACCATGGTATCTTGCTGCGGCGTCTCAGGGGACTGGGAGTGGGAGGCACAGTTTTACAGTGGTTCTCCTCCTATCTCCAGGGACGTTCGCAGTCGGTGTTGGCAGGAGGGCAGAGGTCGACCGCGAGGTCTCTCGTTTGTGGAGTTCCTCAGGGGTCGGTCCTCTCGCCTCTCCTGTTCAACATCTACATGAAACCGCTGGGTGAGATCATTCGTGGTTTTGGAGTTGGGTATCATCAGTATGCTGATGATACCCAACTTTTCCTTTCGACCCCAAACCACCCCAGTGATGCCCTCAACGTGATGTCCCGTTGCCTGGAGGCGGTTCGGGTCTGGATGGGGAGGAACAGACTTCAACTCAACCCCGACAAGACTGAGTGGCTTTGCATATCTTCATCCCGGGTTTATTCGGACATTCCACCTCTGGCTATGGGGGGTGAACTATTACCCCCCGTAGATAGGGCTCGCAACTTGGGAGTCCTCCTAGATTCACGGCTCACCTTGGAAGACCATATAGGAGCTGTGACTAGGGGGGCTTTCGCCCAGGTTCGCCTGGTGCGCCAGTTGCGGCCCTATCTTAGCCGGGATGATTTATGCACAGTCACTCATGCGCTCGTGGCCTCTCGTCTGGACTACTGCAACGCTCTCTACATGGGGCTGCCCTTGAGGACCACCCGGAAGCTCCAACTGGTACAGAATGCAGCCGCGAGACTTGTGTTGGGAGTCTCCCGATACTCCCACGTTACACCTTTGCTCCGTGAGCTGCATTGGTTGCCAGTTGCCTTCCGGGTGAGATTCAAGGTACTGGTAATGGTGTTCAAAGCCCTCCATGGCATGGGGCCGGAGTACCTTAGGGAACATCTGCTGCCGGCATCAAGCTCCCTGCGCCCTGTGCGTTCCCACAGAGAGGGCCTCCTCAGGGTGCCACCGATCAGAGAATGTCGATTGGTGGCCCCCAGGGGGAGATCCTTCTCTGTGGGCGCTCCGGAGCTGTGGAATCAGTTACCGGTAGAGCTCCGGATGGCGCCTGATCTTCGCTCCTTTCGTCGCGATCTCAAGACGTTTTTGTTTGTACAAGCCGGCCTAGCCTGATGGGGATTGGTGGGGTTTTTTATTTTTTGTATTCTTAATTTGATCTTTGGGGTTTTATAATTGTATATTAATTGTTTTAACTTGGGCAATCATTTAATCTCTTTTTAATGTTTGTATTTTGTATTTTACTTTTGCCCTCAGGGAGAAGGGCGGTATAGAAATATTATTAAATTAAATTAATATATGAGATAGACTCACTACATGCAAAGCAAGATAGTTCAAGCCGTGATTTGTCATAATTGTGATGATTATGGCTTACAGCTCATGAAAACCCCAAATCCACAATCTCAGAAAATTAGAATATTGTGAAAAGGTGCAATATTCTAGGCTCAAAGTGTCCCACTCTAATCAGCTAATTAAGCCATAACACCTGCAAACGGTTCCTGAGCCTTTAAATGGTCTCTCAGTCTGGTTCAGTAGGAATCACAATCATGGGGAAGACTGCTGACCTGACAGTTGTGCAGAAAACCATCACTGACACCCTCCATAAGGAGGGAAAGCCTCAAAAGGTAATTGCAAAAGAAGTTGGATGTTCCCAAAGTGCTGTATCAAAGCACATTAATAGAAAGTTATGTGGAAGGGAAAAGTGTGGAAGAAAAAGGTGCACAACCAGCAGGGAGATTAAATGAAAATTTGTTTAGATATGAAGAAAATGTGGTAGAATGTAAAAAGCATATGCGAGAATTTTTTATTATGAATATGCATAAGGGTACTCCCATTGAAATGGTTTGGGATGCAAGTAAAGCTTATATGAGAGGAGTGCTAATACATTTGAATAATAAACATAGATATAGATTGGAATATAAGCGTCAAGAAATAGAGGAGGAAATAAAGTTGAAAGAGAAAGCTCTTATTTTGAACCCATCTGATAAGAGGTTGAAAGAAGTAATTAACTTGCTAAGAGGACAGTGGATTACTGCCTTGTCGTGGCGAAGGGGCTTGCGTAATTCAATGAAGCTATGAGCTATGCCGTGCAGGGCCACCCAAGACGGACAGGTCATAGCCGAGAGTTCTGACAAAACGTGATCCACTGGAGAAGGAAATGGCAACCCACTCCAGTATCTTTGCCATGAAAACCCTATGGACAGTACCAAAAGGCAAAACGATATGACGCTGGAAGATGAGCCCCTCAGGTCGGAAGGCGTCCAATATGCTACTGGGGAAGAGCAGAGGGCTAGTACTAGTAGCGCCAGAAAGAATGAAGCGACTGGGCCAAAGCCGAAAGGAAGCTCAGCTGTGGATGTGTCTGGTGGTGAAAGGAAAGTCCGATGCTGTAAAGATTTTTTCTCCATAGGAACCTGGAATGTAAGATCCATGAATCAAGGAAAGCTGGACGTGGTCAAACAAGAGATGACAAGACTGAACATCGACATCTTAGGTATCAGCGAACTAAAATGGACAGGAATGGGTGAATTTAATTCAGATGACCATCAGGTATACTACTGCGGGCAAGAATCCCTCAGAAGAAATGGAGTAGCCTTCATAGTCAATAAAAGAGTAGGAAAAGCAATACTGGGATACAATCCTCAAAATGACAGAATGATCTCAGTTCGAATCCAAGGCAAACCATTCAATATCACAGTAGTCCAAGTCTATGCCCCAACCACCGGTGCTGAAGAGGATGAAATTGACCAGTTCTATGAAGCTCTACAGCACCTTATAGAACTAACACCAAAAAATGATGTTCTTATCATCATGGGGGATTGGAATGCTAAAGTAGGAAGCCAAAAGATAACCGGAATAACAGGCAAGTTTGGCCTTGGAATGCAAAATGAAGCAGGGCACAGGCTGATAGAATTCTGTCAAGAGAATACAATGGTCATAGCAAACACTCTTTTCCAACAACCCAAGAGACGGCTCTACACATGGACATCACCAGACGGTCAACACAGAAATCAGATTGACTATATGCTCTGCAGCCAAAGATGGAGAAGCTCTATACAGTCAATAAAAACAAGACCAGGAGCTGACTGTGGCTCAGACCATGAGCTTCTCCTTGCAAAGTTTAGGCTTAAACTGAAGAAAGTAGGGAAAAGCATTAGGCCACTGAGGTATGAATTAAATCATATCCCTGTTGAATATACAGTAGAGGTGACAAATAGATTTAAGGAATTAGATCTGATAGACAGAGTGCCTGAAGAACTATGGACAGAGGTTCGCGACATTGTACAACAGGTAGCAACCAAAACCATCCCAAAGAAAAAGAAATGCAAGAAAGCAAAATGGCTGTCTGAGGAAGCTTTGCAAATAGCTGAGAAAAGGAGGGAAGCGAAAGGCAAGGGAGAAAAAGAAAGATACGCCCAATTGAATGCAGAATTCCAGAGAATAGCTAGAAGAGATAAGAATGCCTTCTTAAATGAACAGTGCAAAGAAATAGAAGAAAACAATAGAATAGGGAGGACCAGAGATCTTTTCAAGAAAATTGGAGAGATGAAGGGAACGTTTCATGCAAAAATGGGCATGATAAAGGACCAAAATGGCAGGGACCTAACAGAGGCAGAAGAGATTAAGAAGAGGTGGCAAAATTACACAGAAGAACTATACAAGAATGAGCTTAATGTCCCTGATAATCACAATGAGGTGGTCACTGACCTCGAGCCAGACATCCTAGAATGTGAAGTGAAGTGGGCCTTAGAAAAGCTGAGCAACAACAAAGCTAGTGGAGGTGACAGTATTCCAGCTGAGCTATTCAAAATCTTAAAAGACAATGCAGTAAAAGTGCTACACTCAATTTGCCAGCAAATTTGGAAAACTCAACAGTGGCCACAGGATTGGAAAAGATCAGTTTACATTCCAATTCCAAAGAAAGGCAGTGCCAAAGAATGTTCAAACTATCGCACCATTGCACTCATTTCTCATGCTAGTAAAGTCATGCTTAAAATCCTACAAGCTAGACTTCAGCAGTATGTGGATCGAGAACTACCAGAAGTACAGGCCGGATTTCGAAGAGGCAGAGGAACTAGAGATCAAATTGCCAACATACGCTGGATCATGGAGAAAGCTAGGGAGTTCCAGAAAAACATCTACTTCTGCTTCATTGACTATGCTAAAGCCTTTGATTGTGTGGATCATAACAAACTGTGGCAAGTTCTTAAAGAGATGGGAGTACCAGACCATCTTATTTGTCTCTTGAGAAACCTATATGCAGGCCAAGAAGCAACAGTGAGAACTGGACACGGAACCACTGATTGGTTCAAAATTGGGAAAGGAGTCCGGCAAGGCTGTATACTGTCGCCCTGCCTATTTAACTTATATGCAGAGCACATCATGAGAAAGGCAGGGTTAGATGAATCAAAAGTTGGAATTAAGATTGCCGGAAGAAATATCAACAACCTAAGATACGCAGATGATACCACTCTAATGGCAGAAAGTGAAGAAGAACTAAAGAGCCTCTTGTTGCGGGTGAAGAAGGAGAGTGCAAAACTTGGGTTGAAACTTAACATTAAGAAAACCAAGATCATGGCATCCGGCCCTCTCAATTCCTGGCAAATAGATGGGGAAGAAATGGAGGTAGTGACAGATTTTATTTTCCTGGGCTCCAAGATCACTGCAGATGGGGACTGTAGCCAAGAAATTAAAAGACGCTTGCTCCTGGGGAGGAAAGCCATGGCAAAACTAGACAGCACACTAAAAAGCAGAGACATCACCCTGTCAACAAAAGTGCGTATAGTCAAGGCTATGGTCTTCCCAGTTGCAATGTATGGCAGTGAAAGTTGGACCATAAGAAAGGCTGAGCGCCAAAGAATTGAGGCCTTTGAACTATGGTGCTGGAGAAGACTCCTGCGAGTCCCTTGGACTGCAAGGCGATCAAACCGGTCAGTCCTAGAGGAGATCAATCCTGACTGCTCTTTAGAAGGCCAGATCCTGAAATTGAAACTCAAATACTTTGGCCACCTGATGAGAAGGAAGGACTCACTGGAGAAGAGCCTAATGCTGGGAAAGATTGAGGGCAATAGAAGAAGGGGACGACAGAGAATGAGGTGGCTGGATGGAGTCACTGAAGCAGTAGGCGTGAGCTTAAATGGACTCCAGAAGATGGTAGAGGACAGGAAGGCCTGGAGGAACGTTGTCCATAGGGTCGCGATGGGTCGGACACGACTTCGCAGCTAACAACAACAACAAGAGGACAGTTTGATATGTTAATGGCAGATCAGGTGGCAACTAATTTACGATATGCCAAACATAATACTCTTAATAATGCTAATAAGCCGGGTAGGTGGTTAGCTTATTTATTAAGGAAAAAACAAAGATCACGTAATATTGATAAGATAGAATATAAGGGTAAAGAGGTGTTTCAGCAAAATCTTATTAAAAAGCTTTTGTTGAATTTTATTCTAAATTATATGCTAGGGATATAAAGCAAGGTTTAGATATGGATAGTTACTTACAGGATGTGAATATCCCAATACTTACACAAGAGCAACAGGAAGGGATGAATCAATTGATAACTGCTGAAGAAATTATTTTAGCAATTAAACAAGTAAAAGTGGGTAAGGCACCTGGAACAGATGGTTTATCAGCTATTTATTATAAAAATTTACAATCAGAAATGGTGGAGCCTTTAAAAGAATTATTTAGAACAATTCAATTTGGAGGAGAAGTGCCTCCATCGTGGAAAACAGCATTTATAACTTTGATTCCGAAGGAAGATCAAGATCTTGTTCAACTTAAAAATTATAGGCCTATATCGCTTTTAAATAATGATTATAAAATATTTGCAAAGATTTTAGCAAATAGATTAATGAAGGTTATGCAGCAAATGATTCATAGTGATCAAACAGGATTTATAAGTAGTAGACAAATGAAAAATAATGTGAGAGATATTGTAAATTTATTAGAATTTTTGGAAAGAAATAATCAAGTCCCCGCAGCGCTGATTTTTTGGGATGCTGAAAAGGCCTTTGATCAATTGAATTGGCAATTTTTATTCAAAGTTTTGGAGAAGATGGAGTTTGGTGATACGTTTTTACAACCTATTAGGGCAATATATCAAAAACAAACAGCTCAAATAATAATTAATGGTAGTTTAACAGAAGCTTGTAAAATTGAAAAAGGTACAAGACAGGGTTGTCCGCTGTCGCCATTATTGTTTGTTTTAACATTGGAAATATTGTTGATCGAGATACGTGATTCAGAGAAAATAAAGGGAATTAAAATTAAAGATCAAGATTATAGATTGAAAGCGTTTGCGGATGACTTGGTAATTACATTAAGTCAACCAACTCAATTGGTTACAGATTTAATGGAAATAATTTTACAATATGGACAAGTTTCTGGATTTAAGGTAAATAGGCAAAAAACTAAAATATTGGTTAAAAATATGACCAAGGAACAAAAGGAAGTTTTAGGAAAACTAACGGGATTTGAAATAGTTAAGAAGATCAAATACTTGGGGGTATATCTTTCAGCTTCAAATGCAAAATTATATAAAAATAATTATGAATTGTTATGGTCAAAAATACAAAAAGAATTAGATAGTTGGAAAAAATTACAATTGTCCTTATTGGGAAGAATTGCAGCTGTGAAAATGAATGTTTTACCTAAATTCTTATTCTTGTTTCAAATGATACCTATACTTAAAAAAGACTCAAATTTGGAGGAATGGCAGAGAGGTATTAATAAATTTATTTGGGCAGGGAAAAGACCGAGAGTAAAACTTAAGATAATGCAAGATGTACGTGAAAGAGGTGGTCTTAAAATGCCCAATTTTAAATTATACTACGAGGCTGCAGCATTATCATCAATTAGTAATTGGTTTAACTTAACACAAGGGAGATTATTGAATATTGAAGGATATGATTTGTTATATGGTTGGCATGCTTATTTATTGTATGACAAAAAAGTGGATAATGCTTTTAAGACACATATATTAAGATATGCCCTGTCGCGAGTTTGGAAAAAATATTGTTATAAGTTGAATTTTAAAATTCCAGTTTGGGCAATACCTAAACATGCGATAGAAAATATAAATGTGAGATTTAAGCATGATGTGATTACATATAAAGAAATTCTTAGATTGGAAAGAAATGTATGGCAATTAAAGCTATTTAATATTTTAAAAGAAGAAAAGATAGTACAAACTTGGTTTCAGTATGGGCAGTTACAAGCTAGATGGAAACAGGATTAGAAATTGGTATTTCCATAGTAGATGAAAATTTGGTTAGACAAATTAGAGATCAAAGTCCTGCACATATAAGAAGGATATATAATGCATTGATAGAAATAGATTCAGAAACGGAACTTGTTAAAGATTGTACGATAAAATGGGCCCAGAATATTCAAGAACCTATAGCGATGGATACTTGGGAAACAATCTGGGTCAGAAATGTAAAATTTACACAGGCACAAAATTTAAGAGAGAATTTTTATAAGATGTTTTATAGATGGCATTTAGATCCTAAGAAATTGGCACGTATGTATCCAAATTATCAGCCTAAATGCTGGAGGTGTGGTTGTGATGACGCAACGTATTATCATATATGGTGGACTTGTAAAAAAGTTACAGCTTTTTGGATTAAAATTTGGTGGAATATGCAGAAGATATTTAAGAAAAAGATAAAGTTTTCTCCACAATTATTTTTGCTGGGTATTACTATAGACTGTACTGCTATAGAAACTAAATTGATGTTGTATTTAATAACGGAAGCAAGACTTTTGGTAGCGCAATATTGGAAGAAGGAGGATTTGCCTACTATAGAAGAATGGACTTTAAAAGTTTCGAACCTGGCAGAAATGGCAAAAATTTCAGCATATTTGAAACACCATTGGCAACAAAGATATATCTTGGAATGGAGAAGATGGATTGATTTTATTCAGAATAAATATGGGACCAAAAAGTTTCATTTAGCATTTGAATAAGTAGTAGATTTATAAGATTTATTATTATTTGGTTATTTTTAAGGAGAGTTAAAATTCGATAGGACTTAAAGTGTTATTATAGTTAGTTAGCATATTATAGTTTAAGATTGTTAGGGTTAATACCCTGTATTATGCTCTGGGAAGTCTGGGGGGGGGAGTGGGTCTTATGTATATGTATTTGTAAAACTTTTTAATAAAAAAAAGTGTTGGGGACTTTCACAAGGAGTGGACTGAGGCTGGAGTCAGTGCATCAAGAGCCACCACACACAGACAGATCCTGGACATGGGCTTCAAATGTCGTATTCCTCTTGTCAAGCCGCTCCTGAACAACAAACAACGTCAGAAGCGTCTTACCTGGGCTAAAGAAAAACAGACCTGGTCTGTTGCTCAGTGGTCCAAAGTCCTCTTTTCTGATGAGAGCAACTTTTGCATCTCATTTGGAAACCAAGGACCCAGAGTCTGGAGGAAGAATGGAGAGGCACACACTGCAAGATGCTTGAAGTCCAGTGTGAAGTTTCCACAGTCTGTGTTGATTTGGGGAGCCATGTCATCTGCTGGTGTTGGTCCACTGTACTTCATTAAGTCCAGGGTCAACGCAGCCGTCTACCAGGAGATTTTGGAGCACTTCATGCTTCCTTCCGCAGACGGGCTTTATGGGGATGCTGACTTCATTTTCCAGCAGGACCTGGCACCTGCCCACACTGCCAAAAGCACCAAAAGCTGGTTCAATGACCGTGGGATTACTGTGCTTGATTGGCCAGCAAACCCGCCTGACCTGAACCCCATAGAGAATCTATGGGGCATTGTCAAGAGAAAGATGAGAGACATGAGACCGAACAATGCTTGGTCTTACCTGACAGTTGCAAACCTCAGGATCTCTCACCCTGGTAAGCCTGCAAATTGTTCAGGAAGCCTCATGGGGTGATTCCAAGGTGCTCATACATCAAACAAGCAAAGATTCCAGCTTTGGCAGCACAGCCAGCTGTCACCAGCAGTGCAACCCCCCCCCCCTAAAAGATGTTGCTGCTTAAGGCATCATTTTCTTGGAAGTCGAGACATCCTTCTTTATTTTGAGCCTATCTTCTGGAGTGTTGACTATTCCTGCCATCTTGGTGTTGTCTGCAAATTTGATGAGTTCACCTTCTATCCTCTCATCTAAATTGTTTATGAAGTACTGGGCCTAAGACAGAGCCTTGTTGTACTCCACTGCATACTTTCCTCCCTGTAGATGTAGGTCCATTAAGGACTACACGTTGAGTGCAGTTGGTCAGCCAGTTACGAATCCATCTGGTGGTGATGCTGTCTAATCCACATTTTTCTATCTTATCAAGTAGTAGGTTGTTGTCTACTTTATCAATGCCTTACTGAAGTCCAAGTAAATTATCTCCACAGCATTTCTCTGGTCCACTAATTTAGTCATGTTGTCAAATAATGCAATAAGGTTTTTTTGGCATGATCTGTTCTTGACAAACCCATGTTGTCTTCTGGTTATAACTTTACTTGCCTCTAGGTGTTTCCAGATCATGGAAACTTGTGGTACCCCACTGCTTACTTCCCTCCATGTAGATATAGTACTATTAAGAACTACTCATTGAGTACGATTTGTCAACCAGTTACAAATCCATATGTTGGTGATGCTCTTTATCCCACATTTTTCTACTTTACCAAGAAGTAGGATGTGGTCTACTTTGTTGAATGCCTTACTGAAATCTAGGTATACTAGGTCCACAGCATTTCTCTGGTCTACTATTTTAGTCACTTTGTCAAAGAATGAAATAAGTTTGTTTTGGTATGATCTGGTTTTAACAAACCTGTGCTGGCTTCTAGTTATAACTTCATTTGTTTCTAGATGTTCGCAGATCTGTTTTTTGGTTATCTGTCAACGCTGCTAACATCGGATGTTCTTGCTTTGACAAAAGATGAAGAAGCAGCTATTTTATTTTTCTACTTGTGTATCACTTTTAGAGTTAAAGTTAGATAAAGATGGGAGGGGGAAGGAAGACTATGAATGGGGGATTAGTTAGACATAATAACATAGTAGCTGAGCACTTTCAAGGTTGTATGTAATAAGAGGCGATGAGAACTGGCGGGTTAAGTTAAGGAGGAAAAACTTAACTTTGAAACTAATTGGAGAATGTGATTTATGACGGTTAACTAAAGGAGGGTACTATGCTTTAATATTATTGTGCTCAGGGGAGGGGAATCCAGATTTTGGCTTTAACCAAGTATTGCCGATGTTATGTTACTCTAATAAAGACTTCCAAGGTAAACAATGCCTCAGAGTTCTTTGAAGAGTTCGTCCGTCGGAAGCTTGACATCAAGCCAAAATCCACCAACTTTACAAACTGACTAAGGGGTCCCGAATCCCTGTCACTGTCTCCAAATGTGGGAGACAGGCTGATGAAGAGTTGGGGAAGATTCCATCATGGAGGAGGAGATGCAACGATAACGTGAACAAAAAACCTAGCGAGAGGGTTCATTGAAAGGACCAAGTCTGCTGTGGGAGCCCCTGTACTGTTTAAAGAAAAAAAAGATGGGTCTCTTCAACTTTGCATAGATTATAAAGGTCTTAACGCGGTGAGTGTGCAAAATAAATATCCCCTCCCCCTCCTGGAAGACTTACTAACCCACCTGGCCAAAAGAAGTGTCTTCACTAAATTAGACCTGAGAGAAGCTTATTACCAGGTGAGAATAAAAGAGGGAGACGAATGGAAAACTGCCTTCAACTGCCCCATGGGGAGCTATCAATTCAGAGTCATGCCATTTGGGCTACAAGGGGCCCCAGCCGTATTCATGCAGTTGATTAATGAGGTCCTACATGATCATTTATACAAATGGGTTCTGGTGTACCTTGATGACATCCTGATATACAGCACGAATACGACTGATCATATAAAGCTGGTGACAGAAGTGCTAAAGAAACTGTTGAAGGCCAAACTTTATGTCAAGTTATCAAAATGTGAATTTCACCAGACCCGATTAGATTATCTTAGTTATAGAATTTCCAAGGAGAGTATTGAAATGGACCCAGCTAAAGTGAAAACCATAATTGAATGGCAACCCCCAAAGACTTGCAAACGGCTCCAGAGCTTTCTAGCTTTTGCCAACTTCTATCGTCAATTTATTCCCTCTTTTGCTGAGATTGCTCTACCCCTTACGGAACTACTCAAAACAGGTAAAGGAGGGGGGAAACAGCGACCGGGCCAACCACTAGCATGGACTATGAGTTGCCAAACAGCTTTTGAGAATTTAAAAAGACTATTTGCTGAACCGGTCCTAAAACACCCCTGCCCAGGGGAGCCCTTTGTAATTCAAGCCGATAACAGCAACGTGGCAGTCAGGGCTGTATTACTGCAAAAGAATAAAAGTGGGGTCCTGCAACTCTGTGCCTACACCTCTTAAGAAATTTAGTGAAAGTGAGAGGAGATGGGCAGTCTGGGAGAAGGAGGCCTTCGCAATTAGGTGGGGACTATTAAACTGGCGACACTAGAAGGGAGCAAGGTGCCTTTTGAAGTATGGACAGATCACAAAAATCTAGAGGCACTGAAAACTCCCCTGCAAATTGTCCCCAAAGCAAGTGCGATGGGCACAGTACTTTAAACCGTTTCAACTTCACTCTAAAGTACATACCGGGAGGAAAAAACTTTCTAGCTGATGCACTATCGAGATTGCCCCAGTACAAAAGTTGAACGTGAAGAGATTAACGAGGCAATTATCTCCAGTCCACAAACTGCTGCTCAACTCACACCTCGCAGGACCCCTACTCCTGATGACCCTGGGGTAAAGAAAATAAAACAACTCAACACCGATCAATGGTTCAAAGACAATCAGGTGGTCTGGCTTACAGGGGGGGGGGAATTGTACTTGCCTGAAACCCTCCGTCTTCACACTCTCAAACACAGCCATGAAGTCAAACAGGCTGGACACTTTGGATATCTAAAAACTCTACATCTCATCCACCAGCAATTTTGGTGGCCGGGACTAAAACGAGATGTGGAAAACTATGTCAGGAGCTGTACTGTATGTGCCACCATGAAAAGAATCCCAGGGAAAACCCCTGGGTTACTGCAAACAGTGGCCGACCCTTCTCAATCATGGGAAGAAATACCTATGGACTTTATAGTAGACCTACCTGACAGTAGAGGAAATACTGTCATCTGGACCGTGATAGACCTGTTTTCAAAACAGGCTCATTTTATCACCTGCTAAGGACTCCCATTGGCCCAATGCCTGACTAGGTTGTTCCTAAAAAATATCTACCGGCTACATGGCACCCCTAAGCGAATAATTTCAGACAGAGGGGTGCAGTTCACAGTGAAATTTTGGAGGAATTTTCTTAAATTAATTGGATCATCTCAAGGCTTATCAACTTTTCACCCGGCTACTAATGGGGCTGCAGAATCCACTAACAAAATGGTGGAACAATGTCTCAGATGCTACGTTTCTCATTAACAAACAAACTGGACCAACCTCCTCCCTTTCACAGAGGTGGCTTACAATAATTCAGTACACAGCAGCACCGGCTACACACCTTTCCGGGTAGCCACAGGGAAAGAATTCAACCCCATACCTGAATACCCTCAGTTGCCCTCTGCTTCCCACACACTTGATCAGTGGGTGAGGGGTTGGGAAGAAGTTTGGAAAAACACAAAGATGGCCTTAAAAAGACTTCTAAGACCTACAAAAAGCAGGCTGATAAAAAGAGAGCTCCCCAAAGGACATTCCAAGTTGGGGAAAAGGTTTATTTGTTGACCATATACTTACGCCTCAAACTACCCAACAAGAAATTAGGACCGAAATTCTTGGGGGCTTTCCCCATCGTGAGAATTGTCAACCCGGTCACAGTAGAATTGAAACTCCTTAAGACTTTTATGAAAAAATCATCTGGTTTTCCATTGCAGCTTACTGAAACCTTTTCAAGCCTCCAATTTAAGACCTCCCCCTAAGAAGGCACCCAGACCCCTCATAATAGCGGGTCAGACCCATTATGAAGTGAAACGTATTCTTGACTCTAGAATTTTTAAGGGAAAATTTGTGGTACCTACTACAATGGAAGGGATACTCTACAATGGAAGGGATTACTGGCATTGTCAAGAGAAAGATGAGAGACATGAGACCAAACAATGCAGAAGAGCTGAAGGCCGCTATTGAAGCATCCTGGTCTTCCATAACACCTCAGCAGTGCCACAGGCTGATAGCTTCCATGCCACGCCGCATTGAGGCAGTAATTGCTGCAAAAGGGGCCCAAACCAAGTACTGAGTACATATGCATGCTTATACTTTTCAGAGGTCCGATATTGTTCTATGTACAGTCCTTGTTTTATTGATTGCATGTAATATTCTAATTTTCTGAGATTGTGGATTTGGGGTTTTCATGAGCTATACGCCATAATCATCACAATTATGACAAATCACGGCTTGAACTATCTTGCTTTTCATGTAATGAGTCTATCTGATATATTAGTTTCCCCTTTTAAGTTGCATTACTGAAATAAATGAACTTTTGCACGCTATTCTAATTTTTCGAGTTTCACCTGTAATTAAATATTTAATGTTAGTGCTTTTTCCACATTTTATGGCAAACCCGCTTGTCAGTTAAAATTCTTTCTCCTTCAAGTCCAGTAATAATAATTTCCATTAATCCCATTTGTGTATCTAACTTTTCTGTTTTTATATGAATATTTTAACAACTTATTTCATTTGAGTTAACCCTGTTGCAAATTCTTCAAGTTTTTGGTCCAGCTTTTCATTTAGGGTTTTAGCCATTGCATCAAATTTATCAGACAGCTAATTTTTTGTGGTTTGTAGATTCAAGAACATTTTCTGCTCAAAACTCTCCATAAAAAGTTGGACATTAAAATCCTCTGATTATCTTCTTGCCTACTTGCTCCTTTTTGGAGGTCTTTTACTTAATATATAGTTATAAAAATACTTGGTTAAAGTTCTCTTTTTCTGAATAAACTTTAGTGGCCTGTCATAGCCAATTATACAGCACACCAAGTAAATAATCTCTAAGCAATATTCAAGGTCAGGAGGATTTCAAAGTGTTCCCAAACAATACTGAGGTGTTCTCACAATGAGAAGGAGGAAAATAAAAGAAAATTTTCCCCTTCTTGAATTAATAAACAGTAGGTATGTACAAAGAGAAATGGAATAAAATACTAAAGTTCTTTAAAGTTTATATTAAATGCAGCCTTTTCAATAAGTAATGAAAAAGCCAAAAAAAGGCTAAAATCACTTCACATCAAAGGAAAAGACTGGTTTGCAGTTGTCATTCCATGCGGTAAATCCACTCATTCAAAGTAGAAGGCAAAACAAACAAGTTATAAGTTAATTAGTAGAGGGGGCTGCCTCTAAAAATGCAGATGACAGTCTGTCACGTTCCTCCTCCCGCTCTCCAGCTTGGTCTTACCTGACAGTTGCAAACCTCAGGATCTCTCACCCTGGTAAGCCTGCAAATTGTTCAGGAAGCCTCATGGGGTGATTCCAAGATGCTCATACATCAAACAAGCAAAGATTCCAGCTTTGGCAGCACAGCCAGCTGTCACCAGCAGTGCAACCCCCCCCCCAAAAGGTGTTGCTGCTTAAGGCACCATTTTCTTGGAAGGCGAGACATCCTTCTTTATTTTGAGCCTATCTTCTGGAGTGTTGACTATTCCTGCCATCTTGGTGTTGTCTGCAAATTTGATGAGTTCACCTTCTATCCTCTCAACTAAATTGTTTATGAAGTAGTGGGCCTAAGACAGAGCCTTGTTGTACTCCACTGCATACTTTCCTCCCTGTAGATGTAGTTCCATTAAGGACTACAGTCCCCAAGACTGAAGCCACCAGCTTTAACTTCTAGTCTGGTGCGGAGGCAAAGTCCAGATCGTTATCAGCGGCGTGCTAGCCCCGATTGTCGTCAGCAGCCAGAGCCCTGACCACCATCAACGTCGTGACAGCCCTGATCGAGAATAGTATGTTAGCCCTGAACGGCGCCACCGCTACGTGAGCCCTGACCAGTACCTGTCACGACCACGCCCGCATGAAGAAGCACACAGCAGTCAGCAGGAATGGGTGACAAACCAAAGTTGCTTTATTTAGCCTCAAAGGGAAATCAAGTCAGCGTTGGCAGCACATTGCTCCCAACGCACGTAAATAGCCAGCGGCTTCAGGAGGCGACTGGAGGCCAGACGGCAGACAAAAGAGTCCGGGAGGGCCTGCAGCAGGAAGGTGTTTGGGCCAGTGACGCGGCAGCTCGGGAACAGGATCCTGTTGGGTGGCAGCCGCTGGGCCGCTACCCCTAGCGGTTCCCCCCTGAAGTGTCGGGCCCACGGGGCTCGACAGGCAGCTCCCCCTACCAAGGCTCCACCTGGAAGACAAGAGGATGTATCTGAGAGACCGGCCACCCGACCAGACGGCTCCGCCTGTCCTCCACTCGTCCTCCCCGGATACGTGCAGTGGAATGTCCGGACCAAACGAGGCGCGTGAACGTCAGTCTCAGCCATCCAGGAGGCTTCCGTCATAGGATAACACTTCCACAAGAGTAGGTACTGTACTCTCCCCCTCCTCACCCTTGAGTTGAGGACTTCCTGTACCTCAAAGTGGTCACTGTGAACAGGTCCAGGGGCCTGCTAAATCCCCCAACCCACAAGGCGTCCCTCTGACAGGCTTTAGCAGGCTGCTGTGGAAAACCGGGTGGATCTTACCCAGGAACTTCGGCAACCGGAGCCGCACCGTTACTGGGTTAATTACCTGTACCACCTGGAAAGGCCCTAGGTACTTGGGACTGAGTTTCTTACATGGTACTCGGAGTCGAAGATACTTGGTGGACAGGTATACCAAGTCCCCCACCTTGGGGGGTTCAAAGGGTCTCCGTTTCCTATCAGCCTGCTCTTTGGTCATCATTGCGGCCCTCTCTAATGCCTTCTTCACCGATCCCCACACCTCCCCCAGTTGTTCCATCCATTCCCTGGGTTGAAAAGGGAAAGGCTTCCCCTGGTCATACTCAGGGATGGGGATGAAGTCATGACCTGACACTACCTTGTACAGGTAGAACCCTGTGCTACTATGGACCGTGTTGTTATGTGCCACCTTGGCAAACGCCAACAGGTCCACCCAATTCAATTGTTGGTAAGACATGTAGCACCGCAAATAGCGCTCCACCATGGCATTTGCCCACTCTGCAGTTCTGTTGGTGCAAGGATGGTACGCCGAACTGAGACCCTGGGAGGATCCTATGAAGCGGACAAACTCTCTCCAGAACCGGGCCGTAAACTGCACCCCCCGGTCCGAGATGATACGGGGAGGCACTCCATGCAAGAGGTAGACGTGGGTGATAAACATCCAGGCCAACAGCCGGCCTGACGGCAAGCCCTTGCACAGTACGAAATGTGCTTGTTTGGAAAACAGGTCGATGACTGTCCAAATGACGTTGTAGCCACGACTCTCCTGCAATTCAACAATGAAGTCCATGGCTATATCCTGCCAGGGCCTGGTGGGGTTAACCACTGACTGAAGGAGTCCTAACGGTTTTCCCCCACGGGGCTTCGTGGTTGCACAGATGTGACAGTCCCGTACGTAGTCCTCAATCTCATGTTTCATATGCGGCCACCAGAATTGCCGACGTGCCAGATGCAAAGTCTTCAGGAACCCGAAGTGTCCTGTCTGCCTGGCATCGTGACACTGATACAACACTTTTTTCCTCAGCACCAGGGGCACATACATCCTGTCCCCATGCCAGGCCAAACCATCCCATGTTGTCAGAACGTGTGGATGGCCGTACACCCAGTCATCTCCTTTGAGTGCCTCTCTCAGATCGTGGAGCAGGTCGTCTGTCGCTATACAAGCTACATCCCCAACTACCTCCAAACAGCATGGGGGCATGAGTGCTTGTACCACCTCCTCCCTCTTGCTATCATATTGTGGTAAACGCGACAGTGTGTCTGCCAAGACGTTCCGTCCCCCTGGGACGTATTTCAGGGTGAATCGGAAACACCGGAAGTACTCCCAATGCACGTAAATAGCCAGCAGGCTCAAAGGCCCCACCCCCCCATCACAAGCCGACATCCGCCCACGTAGCCATATACTGTATACATTTCCCCTCCCCTTCAGTTCCTTTCTGCATCTCTACCTGCGTGCATCAATCTGCCTTTTCCCTCTCCAGCATGCTGCTCCTAACAACGTTAGTACCCCAGGTAACCCCCACCCCAAACTCCAGACACCCAACCCCACACCCCGGGCTGTTCCCCACCACCCCCAAAACATCCCGAGCCGCCCCAGCCTCACCGCTACATAGCTGACCAGCGGCAAACCAATCAGGAGGACCCAGGTGTCCAGCCGTGTCTGCCTGGGTCCCAGGAGGCCACCAGCCGGTGGCCGGGAGCCCAGGCGTCGTCCGGCAGCCAACAAGTGCAACTGGTGAGTCCTGTATGTCCACAGCTGCCAGCACACCTGAATCCAGCAGACGAGGAGATGAGGACGACGGGACCAGCCGGGAATCGGCAGGTCCAGCTGGAGACTCCGACTGCACAGACGTGGTGACCAGCTGGCAAGCAGCAGGGAATAGCGGGACCACCTGAGAATCGGCAGGCCTGGCTGGAACGCCCGTTTGCGCAGGCGCGGCCTCAGGAGGCGACTGAAGGCCATCTGGCAGACAAAGGAGTCCGGGAGGGCCTTCAGCAGGAAGGTGGTCGGGCCAGTGACGCGGCAGCTCGGGAGAAGGATCCTGTTGTGTGGCAGCCACTGGACCACTACCCATAGCGGTTCCCCCCCTGAAGTGTTGGGCCCACGGGGCTCGACAGTACCCACATGTTAGCTCAGACCACCTTCGGCGCAGGACAAGCCCCGATCGTCACCAATATCCTGAAAGCCCTGACAGGTATCTACATCGGGCTAGTCCAGATTGTTATCGATACCAGGCCAGTCCTGACCACCGTCACCATCGCCACAGCAGTTCAGGCCCCCTGCCAAGGGTTGATCGGGCAGGTGGAATCCAATGAGATCTAGTGCAACAGTATGGGTGGCTGCATGCTTAGACAGGCAGCAGCCCATAGCAGCTTCTCCTTTCAAACCCAGTTTGATGGAGAACCCGAGAAGTTAACTTTCTTCCTGACCCAAGTGCACTCCTACATGAACAGAAATACCAATGTCTACCCAGACCCTGCTGCTATGGTTGACGTGATAGCAGCAAATCTAGAGGGGGAGGCATCGGAATGGCTGAACAGCCTGCACAATGAAGAAGCACCTGAGCTATCGGACTACAATCTATTCATCCAAGAGTTAAGAACCAGGTTCAAGGATGAGTCCATAGCTTTGCAAGCTGAGAAGGACATTCATCAAGTAAAGCAGGGAGGCAGACCAGTGAAGGAATTTGTGCATGAATTCCAGAGAGTGGCGGACAGAATTGAGAGGTGGCCAGAATGATCCCTGGTCCACCATTTCAAGAATAGCCTGGACACCAATCTATTCCAGGCTTGTGTCTACCGAGGAATTCCCAACCAACTTCAGGAGTGGTATCATGTGGCAGTGAAATTGGACATTGAGCTAACCCACTATAAAAAACCACCACCGATTCCTGGACCTGGACCAAGACCAGACCAGACCTCCACCTGCCCGACAAACCCCAGCAACTGGGATGACTGAACCTCCAAAAACATCTTTGGGACCACCGATCAAGTGTTTTAGATGTGGTCAGCCAAGCCACTGGGCAGCAGCTTGCCCCGTTCCTTTTCCTCAGCAGAAAAGCATCTCAACCCGCCAGAAAAGAGAAAGGGAAGCCAACCTTCCACCAGAGAGAAATCAAATTGGATTATTCAAGAGCAAATTACCTAAGTCACCACACCCACTTAAGAGAAGGTCGAGGCCCCAGCTGAAGCTGCCACACCTGCTCCATATGACAGCGATGATGAGGGAGAGAATGACCTGATGGTGAGTCAGCCTATTCTGCCTTTTTCCCTCTCTGACAAACTAGTCCCTAAGACAGACACTCAAATGGACTTGCGAGTGTTGGTGGACTCGGGGTGTCCACGATGCCTAATCAACCCCCCAACTGTCCTAAAGTTAGGCATCAGGGTGAGGCAACTCTCCAACCCCATGAAATTTGAATAAGCAGATGGATCTCTAATAACCCACCTAACGGAGCCGGTGCGTCTAGAAGTGGGAGAGCATTGGGAATTCATTAGATTTGTGGTTGCTCCAAAAATGACTGAAGCAGTGATTCTAGGTTTAGCTTGGTTGGACAAGTGGAAACCCTTCATATGGTGGGAGAATGGGATGAGAACCTTGAGATTACCCATAGGGCCATCACCCCCCAGCTCCTCCCATGATGCTAGTGGGGGAGTGAAGCCTCGATCCGAAACAATAAAAATAGCGACAATTCCCCTGCCAGGAAAGCCTCTCGTTCCCAGAGAATACCGAGACTTGGCAGAGGTGTTTAGTGAGGCAGAATGTGACGTCCTACCGCCCAATAGAACAAATGACTGTGCCACTGAAATTTTGCCAGGAGCCAAGTTGCCAAAGCCGAAGATGTATGCCATGACTCCCATTGAGGTGGAAGAATTACAGTAGTACATCGACAAGAATTTAGCCAAAGGTTTCATTGAGCCTGCCAAATCACAAGTAGCTGCCCCAGTGCTCTTTAAAGAGAAAAAAGATGGGTCGCTTAGGCCAGAGCTTTTCAAATGGTGGTACGCGTACCACTTGTGGTGCACGAGCACATGGCTGGTGGTACGCGGCGTCGCCTTCCTCCCCTGCTGCCTCCACTCCCCTGCTGCCTCCACTCCTTCCCAGCACTTGCTGCTTGGCGGCGGCCTGCCCTGCAGAAACCCTACTGAGGTCGTGCAAAGAGCGCAGGCGCAGAGTGAGGCCCCGCCCTCCCCAGGGACTCATTGTGCAGCAACCGGCTCGAACTCTTCTCGTGCGGGATCCATGTCATCCTTCCACCCCTCTTATTTCAGAAGCAAGGGGACAGAGCCATCTACTCCCTCAGCAGGTAGGCCTCCTCCTTCTTTTTCCCCTTCTCTCTCTCTCTGTTGTGGCCTCTTCCATCTTTTTTCCTCTTCCCCCCCCCCACGAGCTTGCAATACCCCTCACGGCCCCGTACAGCCAGCCCCAACCTCCGCCGACGGGCTTCAGTGTTTTGGTGAAAACACTGCATTTTTACTACTAGAGAAGCATTTGTTTATTTCTACGTGCTTGTTAGTTACTCTGCCTTCAGTGGCCAAAAATAATTTGACCAACTTTGCGGGTGCGAGGCAAGCCAGGGAAAGAGTGGGGGGGGAGAAATCCCCATGCTGCTCACCGGCACGGTGGCCATCCTCTGCGCACTCTTCTGTGCCCTGCCGTTCCTGGACTTCAGCAGCAGTGTGCAGTACTGTGCGGGCATCGGATGGCGTGCCAGCAGCCCCCGCACAAGACCCACCTGATTGATCCACAGGGTGCAGCCGCGCCTTCCAGACTCCCTCCAGGCGCATAAGGAGCTGGGCCAGTTGGTACTGCTGGCACTCAGGACCACCCTTTTCAGCACCTGCTCCCTGCCGCTAATCGTAAGTAGCTGGGGGGGGGGGGAGAGAACTAATGGGAGAGGACAGACAATGAAAACTGTTCCCAGTTCGGCTTCAGCACTCGCCAAACGCCCTATGGCTGCCGTCAATGCCTTTCTTCCCCCGGGATGCAGCTTAATTTCCCGAAATAAATACAAGGGAAGAGGAAAGCACTCCGAGGGGTGTGGGTGGGGAGCGAGCGCCCGTTTTGCCTTCAGAATTTCCTGTTGGGTCTCGCTCTTTCCACGCAGGGCTGGGAAAGTTTGCTTGAAATCTGTAGCAGTCCATGCCAAAAGCGCAACAGATGAACCTGCATCTGCGGGGGAGGGGAGGGAGCAGTGACGCCCCCTTGCTGTTTCGGTGGGGTGGAGTGGTTGGGCTGCTTTGGGACTTCCTTCGAGTCGGGATGGTATTGTCTGCAAAATTGGTCAAATTATTTTTGGCCACTGGAGTAACCAACAATTACTTAGAAATTTAAAAAAAAACTAAATATGCAATGTTTTCAAAACACTGGAGCCCATTGGCAGAGGTTGGGGCCGGCCGTACCGAGTCTCCAGCTGATCGGCTGCCCTGGATGCGGCCTCCTGGGCACACAGCATTGCGCCGACCCGCCGGGAGCTCTCTGCAACACTGTGCGCCCGGGAGGCTGCATCCAGGGCAGCCGATCAGCTGGAGACTCGGTACGATCAGCCCCGACCTCTGCCGACAGGCTCCAGTCCAGAGAGAGGTCCCGGTGGGAGAAAAGAAGGGACAAAGAGGGAAGGAAAGAAGGAAAGGGAGGGAGGAAGAAATGAGGAAATCCCAGATGCGGGGCAAGCCAGGGAAAGTGGTGTGTGTGTGTGTGTGTAAGAGAGAGAGAGAGAGAGAGAGAGAGAGAGAGAGAGAGAGAGAGAGAGAGAGAGAGAGAGAGAGAGAGAAATCCCCAGCTGCAATTCCTGTGCTTTTTGGGCTGGGGAGAGAGGATTCCCAAGGAACGGCGCCCGAAGTCAAACAGAGCTCAATTAAAGTCCGTTTTGCAAAGGGGAAAAGCAAAACTGGAATCCCCTGAGGGGTGAGCCATGCAAACCGCGGCAGCACAAAAAGTAAATAAAAGCCCTGCTTTTGGGGCTGGGGAGAGAGGATTCCCAAGGAACAACGCCCAAAGTCAGAGCACAGCTCAATTGAAGTCCGTTTTGCAAAGGGGAAAAGTGAGAACACACTCTCTCTCTCTTTCTCTCTCTCTCTCTCTCTCTCTCTCTCTCTCTCTCTCTCTCTCTGTGTGTGTATGTGTGTGTGAGAGAGAAAGAGAGAGAGAGAGAGATCCCTGGCTGCAATTCCTGTGCTTTTTGGGCTAGGGAGAGAGGATTCCCAAGGAACAACGCCCAAAGGCAGAGCACAGCTCAATTGAAGTCCGTTTTGCAAAGAGGAAAAGTGAGACCTCTGTGTGTGTGTGCGTGTGTGCGTGTGTGCGCGTGTGCGCGTGTGAGAGAGAGAGAGATCCACTGCTGCAATTCCTGTGCAAGATTTCCTGCTTGCAAAAGGAAGGGACAAAGAGGGAAGGAAGGAAGGAAAGGGAGGAAGAAATGAGGAAAGCCAGATGCTGAGCAAGCCAAGGAAAGAGAGTGTGTGTGTGTGTGAGAGAGAAAGAGAAAGAGAAAGAGAAAGAGAAAGAGAAAGAGAAAGAGAAAGAGAAAGAGAGAGAGAAAGAGAGAGAGAAAGAGAAAGAGAGAGAGAAATCCCTGGCTGCAATTTCTCTGCAAGATTTCCTGCTTGCAAAAGGAAGGGACAAAGAGGGAGGGAAGAAAGGAAGAAAGGGACAATGGGAGAGAGGGAGGGAAGGAGTGCACCCACCCATCTCACCCCCTCCACCAGAGACCCAAGGATTCCCCCCAACAAGGATTGCCCCCAACAAGCACGCTGCAACCTGAGGGAGGGAGGGAGGGAGGGAGGGAAGGAGGAAGGGACAAAGAAGGAGGGAAGAAAGGAAGGAAAGAAGGAAGGAAGGGACAATGGGAGAGAGAGGGCACCCATCCCAGTCCCACTCCCATCCACCAGAGACCCATGGATTTCCCCCTCACAGGCACTCTGCAACCTGAGTGATGAGCTCCCCCCCAGCCATTGACTTCCCTTGTCAAAAAGTTGCAAAAGGTGATCACATGACCCTGGGACACTGTGACCATAAGTATGAATCAGTTGCCAAGCATTCGAATGTAAATCACATGACCCCGGGGGTTCTGCAACAGTCATAAGTGTGAAAAATGGTCATAAGTCACTTTTTTCAGTGCCATTGTAACTTCAAACAGTCACTAAGCGAATTGTTGTAAGTTGAGGACTACCTGTATCATTTTTTTTCCCTTTTTTTGGGGGGGGGGGTCAAGTTTTTGAGACCTTGCTGGGCGACTGGTGGTACTCGGATGTTGCCATATCCTAAAAGTGGTACAATGGGTGAAAAGGTTGAAAAGCCCTAAGGCAATATCCGAGTACCACTAGTCACCTAGCAAGGTGTCAAAAACTTGACCAAAAAAAAGGAAAAAAAATGATAAAGTACAAGTAGCCCTCAACTTACAACAATTCGCTTAGTGACTGTTCGAAGTTACGATGGCACTGAAAAGTGAATTATGACCATTTTTCACACTTATGACTGTTGCAGCATCCCCAGGGTCATATGATTTACATTCGGATGCTTGGCAACTGATTCATACTTATAACATTCAGTGTCCCAGGGTCATGTGATCAATGGCCAGGTCATCACTCAGATTGTGGGGTTCCTGTGGGGGGGGATCCGTGGGTCTCTGGTGGAGGGGAGTGGGACTGGGATGGGTGCCTTCCCTCTCTCCCATTGTCCCTTCCTTCTTTCTTTCCTTTCCTTCTCTCCCTCTTTGTCCCTTCCTTCCTTCCTTCCTTCCTTCCCTCCCTCCCTCCCATTTTCCTGTGCTATGCCGCCCAGATCCCAGCCTGGTTTTGGCAGGTAGCGGCGCATTCTCATCCACACAGAGCGGCCGAGCAAAGTAAAACCACTGACAACACAGCCCTGCCTGTGCACGCACAAAGGCAGAGGAGAGCGCATGCGCCTCAGCCTCTGCGCATGCACACAGGCAGGGTGGGGATGTCACCGGTTTATCTCCTGTTTTCAGGCACGTACATTACGAATTGGCTACTTCTCCCAGTCATGTTTCCCCTACACAGCGTTTGAGCCAGGTTCCCCAATCCTCTCTGTGTACATCGTTCTTCCCATAGCTCTCCCCAGCACCCATTTCTGGCTGCATTGCTACCGTTCTTAAGCTACATTTGCACCCGCCCGAAGGAAGAGTGACACTTTTCTCCCTCCTCCAAAGAAAACAAACCCGCATCGCCACCAAGTCATACTTCCTTCAGGCCAAGTAATCTCTGGGCTCAACTTTGAGACTGTTTTAGCCTGAAACAGTCAGTCAGAGAGCTGCATCACTCTCACCATTTGGATTCTACTTTTACATCCTGGGAGCAGCTTGCCTTTCAAACCTCCGATATATAACAGAAGAGGAAACGCGCTGCAAAGGCGCGCCTCACAGTCTTTCCCAAGCGACGCCTGCGCTCCACCGCTGCAGAAAAAGAAGTGTTGCGTTTCCCACCAGTGCAGGCAGCCCGGGTCCTGTGAGAGGACGAGTGGGAACAAAGCAGCCCTCGGGTCTGTGCTGCGGAAAAGCCGCAAGCGCCGGTGTCGCCTGGGCTTCTGCCCGGCTCACTTGCTTGCGGAAAAGAGCCTGCTTGCTAAATGAGCTGGGCAGCAGCCCGGGATCAGCGTTTCTGAGCGGGATTTCTAAGCGCGACTCAGCTGATCCCGGGCTCCTGCCCGGCTCACTTGCCTGCGAAAAAGAGGCTGCTTGCTAAGTGAGCCCGGGATCAGCTGAGTCGTGCTCAGAAATCGTGCTCAGAAACGCTGATCAGGGCTCCTGCCTGGCTCACTTGCTTGCGGAAAATAAACTGCTTACTAAGTGAGCTGGGCAGCAGCCTGGGAACAGCGTTCTGAGCGTGGCTTCTGAGCGCAACTCAGATGATCCTGGGCTCACTTAGCAAGCAGCCTCTTTTCCGCAAGCAAGTGAGCCGGGCAGGAGCCCGGGATCAGCTGAGTCGTGCTTAGAAATCTCATTCAGAAAAGCTGATCCCGGGCTCGTGACTGCTGAGACTCCGGATTTGAGCCGCGGACCAGAGGAGAATACCGCTGATCAGGTGGGAGGCTGGGACTCCGGATCCGACGCCGCCAGCCAGCTGGAAGCCCCGGCAGGCAGCCCACTGCCACGGAACAGCCGGGAGCATCGGCAACCTTCTCTCATGGCTGCCAGTCACCTGGGAGTGCTGGTGCTTTTGAGCAGGAGCAGCTGTCAAGCCCCGGGCTCCCAGCTGACTGGCAGCCCCCAGAGAAGGTTGCTGACACTCCTGGCTGTTCGGCGGTGTCGGGGCCACCCACCGGGACTTCCAGCTGGCTGGCGTCGTCGGATCCGAAGTCCCAGCCTCCCACCTGATCAGCGGTATTCTCCTCTGGTCCGCGGCTCAAATCCGGAGTCTCAGCAGTCACGAGCCCGGGATCAGCTTTTCTGAATGAGATTTCTAAGCGACGCCGCATACCACCAGCCAGGTGCTCACGTACCACTAGTGGTACGTGTACCACCAGTTGAAAAGCCCTGGCTTAGGCTCTGCATGGACTTTAAAGGTCTCAATGGGGTGAGTGTGGAGAATATGTACTGTTAAGGAATTTGTTGTGCAGAGGTCTCCTTGTGCTACCAAAGAGTTGCACAGACAAGGAAGGGTACTGAGAGCAGTAAAAGTCACACACAGGAGTACACTGAGTTGTAAAAGCAAAAAGTATTTTACTTTTGAGGTGGTGTAAAAACAAAAATGCACAGTCAAAAATAAACAGTCCAAGTCATAAACAATAGCAACAGTCCAAAGAGTAATCCAAACTACAATGTCTTCTTACCGGTCCAGAGGTCAATACACAGTTCAGGTAACAGAGCAAAAACAGTAACAGTAGAGAGCAGTGAATTCAGAGAGAGAGAGAGAGAAAGAAGCTACGTTCCTAGCTTCCTCTTATGGCCATGAGAACACTTACACACCCATTGGCCAATTAACAACTTAAAGACATAGTATTATGGTTAATATATTTTCAACCCAACATTGTAGGCTAACACCATATGCCTAACATTCTCCCCTTTGGGTAGAATAATATATAACTCTTACAATCTTATGCACATTCTTTCACAATTAGCATTGTGTTTCACAGCACTTTGTACCTTCGTAAAATGGTCTGCAATATTTACATCAGATGGGCAATACTCTAGCTGTATTAATTTATCTTTGATACATTGTCTGACATTTAAATAATGAAGATCAGTATATTTAGATCTTGTTCTTACTGCAGCAGTTAGCCATCTTTATTGCAGCTTGATTGTCCTCATATACAATGAATGGATCATTTACATTTAAACCCATATCTAACAATAATTGTTTGTACACTAGCAGTTCTGTACATAACACTGATAGACATGAAAATTCAGCCTCCATTGTAGATAAGCTTATGTGTTTTTGTCTAATGGACTTCCATCCAATCAAAGAATCTCCCAACATTATAGCCAACCCTGAGGTAGATTTACGAGTGCTTGTATCAGAGGCAAAACTCGCATCTACATATGCAGTGAGGATTAACTCATGATTTGGCTCTAAATATAACGAGTAGTGAATAGTTTGCTTCAAATACCTTAATACTCGTTTAGCTGACTGCCAGTGTCTAACAGTTGGATTATTGTTGTACCTAGCCAATTGGTTTACACAGTAAGAAATATCAGGTCTAGTCCAATTACTAAGATACATAAGACTTCCTATCAAAGATTGGTACATAGTCTTATCAAATACAGGACTCTCAACATTAGTGTCCTTAAAATTCATAGCCATCGGAGTTTTTGCTGGTTTACACATTTCCATATTGTATCTCTTTAATAACTGAGATATTTTACTGGCTTGCGACACCTTAAAACCCCTATTTGTTTTCACAATATCTAACCCCAAATAGTGGCTTATTTCCCCAAGATTTCTAATTGTGAATTTAGTTTGCAATCTTGAAATGATGGTTTGTGCTTCTAACTCAGTTTTTGTTATTATTGCAATATCATCTGTGAATAATAAAATAAAAGATAATGCTCCGTTGTGTTCTCTTCTAAACAAACAAGGATCAGCATTACTGGCTACAAAACCTATTGCACTCAACTCATTAACTAAACATGTATTCCACTCATAGCCTGATCGTTTCAATCCATAGAGGCTTTTCTTTAATTCCCAACAATCATGGTTTCTATCATTGGTCAATCCTGGTGGTATTCTTAAATAAATAGTATGTTGCAATGGAGCATGTAAATATGCAGTTTCAACATCTACATGGGTAACCATATATTGGTTTTTAGCTGCCCACACTAAAGCTGCTCTTAAAGTAGTTGCCCTCAGACTGGGTGCAAACACCTCGTCATAATCCTCAGTAGTTTGGGCAAAACCTTGTGCAACCAAACGTGCATTATGGGTTATGGTCCCATCTACACCCTTCTTTATTTTATATATCCATTTGCAACCTATAGCTTGCTCACCAGGTGGCAGTTTTGCTTTCTCATAGACCTTAAGATCCTGCAAAGACTTCAACTCCCTGTTCATTGCAGCTTTCCATGATGCCTGTTCCTTTTCAGGATACATCCTGATCTCATCATAGTTAGAAGGTACTGAACTAACTTGACATATTACATTGGCTTCATAGCGATCAGGTGGACGTCTGATGCGCATTGAACGCCAAGGAATTACAGGGCTTTGAATTTCTGACTCCTTTCCTTCCTCTGATTCATCTATTATCTCCCCTATCTCCTCTTCATCTTTTATATTTACAGGAGATGTATTATCATTACTAGTTACATTATCATGGGAGTCCTCAAACACTAGAGGATCAGTATTAACAGTTTCTTGCTCTAGTCTATCCCAACCAACGTGCTCAAGGAATTTTGCACTAGAACTATTATATACATTAGTTGTGCCCCGTTCCCAGAAACGATAGGATCTATGGTTAGCTTTGTAACCTACAAAGTATAATTGCCTAGCCCTATATTGGCCTTTACTCCTGAGTTGTGCAGGAATGTGGACCCAAGCTGGGGTGCCAAACGTGTGCAGGTAATCAAGGTTTGTTTTTTTTACCATGCCATATTGTGTATGGTATTTTACCAGTAGAAGTATTAACAACTATATTCAGAACATGGTTTGCACATTTTGCTGCCTCCCCCCACAGTCTATTTGTTAAGCCAGAATCTCTTAACATGGTTCTCATCATGGCTTGTAACGTTTGCCCACGTCTCTCAACAAATGCATTATGTTGAGGCCTATAAGGGGCTGAACGTTTATGCTCAATGCCAGCTGATTGTAGCATATCAACAAAGTGCTTGTTTGTAAATTCAGTGCCATTATCAGTAATTATGCACTGAACGTTTCTCTTTGTTTTCTTCTCTACAAATTTCAGCCAGTTTGCAAATTGTTGGAAAGTGTCTGCCTTTCACTTAAGCAGATAACAAAATCCATATCGAGAGTAGTGGTCCAATATACTTAAAATATAACATGACCCTCCTAAACTTGGCTTCATGGGTCCAATTAAATCAGCAAACACAACTTCCAAAGGAACAGTTGTTTTGAAGCTGTTTAACCTGTTTGCAGGAGTTGCCTTACTCTTTTCCTGATTACAGGCATTGCAATTCAGATACTTACTACATGGCTTCAGTTTAATTCCTTCTACTAACTCAACTGTTTTACGTAGTGAGTTAAAGTTTACATGCCCTAACCGCCTATGCAATAAATGTATACATTCGTCATGTGGCTTCTTGTTCTCACATATCGAGTTAGCTTTTACTGTACTAACCTGGTTACTTGTGAGAACGAATAAACCATTTTTCAAATTAGCAGTTACACAGGTTCCATTCCTCTCAATAGTGCATTGCTCCCCTCTGAATGTTACCACAAACCCAACTTTAACCAATTCCCTTACAGATAACAGGTTGAATCTTAGTTTAGGTATATATAACATAGGTAACTGTTCATCAATGCATGGACAATAGGAATTACCTTCACCAGAGGCCTTCATCCTCCAACCGTTTGCCAGTGAAACATATTCGTCACTGTTTTTCATATTAATAAACCTCTTTTTCTCTTTAGTAATGCATTGTGAAGCCCCACTATCAACAACCCACAATTCATTATTTCTGGATGTTGATTCACCAGAAATAGCCAAACCAATGCTCTTCTTAGCCTTCCCACTGCTATTTACATTCTGTTTTCTTCCCTTTCTACAGAATTTGGCTATATGCCCTCTAGCCCCACAAGAATAACATTTCTTGATATTGTAAGCAGTAGTGAATGGCTGCTCCTCTCGTGGCTGTGTCTCTCTCAGCTGGTCTCTGTCACGCCTCCTTCTGGACTCTTCAAGCAGTCTCCCAGTAATGTTAGTCAAAGTCAGTTCCTCTCTGGTCAGGACTTCCAAAGAAGAAACATACCCATCATAACTCTCATCCAAAGATGACAGAATAATGTAGACCTGATGCAACTCTGAAAAAATCAGCTCCTTTTCATGAAGCTCTTGGAAAGTTGCCTTCATGTAATTTAAATGGGTCAGCATATCTCCATTCTTCTGCAGACGAGCCCTAAACAGCTTACGTGCAAGGTGTATATGTGCACCCACACTATCTCGAACATAAAGCCTTCGCAAAATGCCCCAACACCTAGCAGCAGACTCCTCACCACGAATATGGACAAGCTGCTGGTCATTCAGTGTTAGCCCAATAATGCAAAGAGCTTTCTCATTGCTACGTTTAAAGTTGTCTATCTTCTTTGCATCCTCTTCGTCATCTGGATCCCAAGCAGTAGTATCTGGTGGGTTATTTACAACAGTCCATAGTCCTTCCTTGCGCAAAAGCAAGCAGCATTTTGTGGACCAGGAAACATAGTTTGTCCCATCCAACCGGGTTATCCAGGAGATGCCTGACAACAGTTCTTGTGCCATTTTACACCAAATAGCTAACACAAACTCAGCTAGGATACTGTGTGTACTAACTCTCAGTACAGGCCTGGGCCCATAACCAGTGTTAAGGAATTTGTTGTGCAGAGGTCTCCTTGTGCTACCAAAGAGTTGCACAGACAAGGAAGGGTACTGAGAGCAGTAAAAGTCACACACAGGAGTACACTGAGTTGTAAAAGCAAAAAGTATTTTACTTTTGAGGTGGTGTAAAAACAAAAATGCACAGTCAAAAATAAACAGTCCAAGTCATAAACAATAGCAACAGTCCAAAGAGTAATCCAAACTACAATGTCTTCTTACCGGTCCAGAGGTCAATACACAGTTCAGGTAACAGAGCAAAAACAGTAACAGTAGAGAGCAGTGAATTCAGAGAGAGAGAGAGAGAAAGAAGCTACGTTCCTAGCTTCCTCTTATGGCCATGAGAACACTTACACACCCATTGGCCAATTAACAACTTAAAGACATAGTATTATGGTTAATATATTTTCAACCCAACATTGTAGGCTAACACCATATGCCTAACATGTACCCCCTTCCCTTAATGAAAGACTTGTTAGCCCATCTGGCGAAAGGGCGAATTTTTACCAAATTAGACCTAAGCGAGGCATACTACCACGTGAGGATAAGAGAAGGTGATGAATGGAAAACTGCTTTCAACAGCCCTCTGGGTAGCTATCAGTTTAAAGTTATACCCTTTGGATTACAAGGAGCTCCTGCCAAGTTTATGCAACTGATTAACCAAGTGTAGCCTTGTGCTTACACTTCAAAAAAGTTCACTGACACAGAGAGGAGGTGGGCCATTTGGGAGAAAGAAGCCTTTGCAATTAGATGGGCTTTGCTAACGTGGCATCATTTCCTGGAAGGGAGCAAGGTGCCTTTTGAAGTATGGACTGATCACAAAAATTTAGAGGCATTGAGAACTCCCCATAAACTGTCTCCTAAACAGGTACGCTGGGCGCAATATTTTAATCATTTTAATTTCACCCTGAAATATTTGCTGGGGGGAATTTCTTAGCTGATGCCCTCTCCAGATTACCCCAATACAAAAGCCAACGTGAACAAGTCGTAGATTCTATTATGCACCCACCTCAAGTTATTTCTCAAATAACTTCCCAGAGTCGCCAATCTGCAAAGACTTTTAACCCTGATGATCCTTTGACAAAGAAGTTAAAACAAGAATTGATTACTGACCTAAATCATTCAGACTCCAAGCACTACAACACAGTCATGATGTTAAACAAGCTGGTCATTTTGGTTACCTAAAGACACTACACTTTATCCGGAGGCAATTTTGGTGGCCAGGCTTAAAGAAGGATGTGGAGAACAATGTAAAAAGCTGTGCAGTCTGTGCTACCTAGAACAGAATCCCAGGAAAACCACCTGGGCTATTGCAGCCTGTTGCAGATCCTTCCCAACCATAGGAAAAGATTGCTATGGATTTTATCGTCGAATTACCTGAGAGTAGAGGAAATACAGTAATATGGACTGTGATTGATCTATTTTCAAAGCAGGCTCATTTTATTGCCTGCTCTGGCCTCCCTTCTGCCCAGAAGTTGGCTAAGTTGTTCCTTAAGCATATTTACAGACTACACGGCATGCCAAAGTGAATAATTTCCGACAGGGGGGTGCAGTTTGTGGCCAGGTTCTGGAGGGACTTTCTAAAATTAATTGGTTCTACGCAAGGACTGTCATTGGCTTTTCGCCCGTCTAAGAATGGGGTGGCTGAAAAAGCGAACACATTGGTGGAACAATATCTTAGATGCTATGTGGATTACCAACAGACAAATTGGACTGATCTCCTCCCTGTCACTGAGGTGGCTTATAACAACACTGTACACAGCAGCACTGGATTTATGCCGTTTAAAATAGCCACAGGGAGGGATTTTATCCCGATGCCTGAATACCCCCAGGAACCACCTGCATCTGACTTTAGCTCAATGGGTGTCCACTTGGAAGGAGGTGTGGGACAATGCAAAGAAAGCTTTGAAAAAAGCCTCAGAGACTTACAAAAAACAAGCTGATAAGAAAAGGGCACCTCAAAAGTCATTTCATGTGGGAGAGAAGGTTAACCTTTCCACAAAATATTTAAGATTCAAATTGCCTAGCAAAAAATTGGGGCCAAAATACCTGGGACCTTTTCCCATTGTGCAGATTTTAAACCCAGTGACTGTGGAACTAAGATTTCTTTGACTTTTGGGAAAGATCCACCCAGTATTTCATTGCAGTTTGTTGAAGCCTTTCAGAGATTCTACTCTTAAGACCCCCTCCCAAGAAAGCACCTGGCCCGCTTGTGGTAGCTGGACTGACTCATTACAAAGTGAAGCGTATTCTTGATGCTAGATTGTATAAAGGGAAATTGCAATATTTAGTGCAGTGGAAGGGATATCCGTTATCAGAGGCTACATGGGTGAAGTGTACTGACGTGAAAGCTGATAGGCTCATACGTAAATTTTATGATAAACATCCGAACAAACCGAGGGGGGATTCCTAACTTTTATTCTTGTTTGATTTGCAGGATTTCTCCTTTCTTTTAAGGGGAGCCAAATATCAACGTTGTAACAAACTGAACTGTAGCCATTTTTCATTTTGTCTTTGTTGGCACATTTTAGTTTAGAGATTTTAGATGAAGGAGGGGGAGGGTGGATGTTAAGTTTCTCAGTTAGGCATAACAATACTTCTGTGTGAGAATCAATTTCAGTCCTGATAAGAGTTTTGGCAGGCTGAACAGCTGGGAGGAGAGCCTGCCTTTTGAAATAATTGGTGAATGTGATTTATGACAACAATTTGGGGTGGGAATTGCAACTTGTTACTTTGTAGCATGAGGGAGGGGATTTTAGTCTTGGGTTCACCTATGTAAGTGCCGATAATTTGTTTCCTAAATAAAATGTTCTTTAAGGAAGAAATCTTTGCCTTGAAGTACTTTTAATTGGTTTCATCTATTGGAACCATGACAGAAAGAGTGTATGCCATGGGTGAGGGGTGGTGGTGCTGGGGGTGGATGCAAGAGTCCTGCCAGCTTCTGATGGAGGGGTTTGGTCCTCCTGCACGTGTGGCAAGAGGCCACATATTCCTTAATGTCTGCTGTCATCTTGTGTTTTAAAGCTCTTCCATCGCAAATGGGGTTACAATAGCTGCTGGGGCTTCCTTAATGTCACCCATCTGGGTCCTGGAGAAGCGGTTTAGTCATTGCTGAGCTTTTATCCTGGTGATTAAGTCCTGGTGTGGTTGGGTAGCCTCCAGCCTCCCAGTGTGGTGGGTGCTGTTGAGGCTGGAAATGCAATGGCTGTAAAATTGTTACTGGTCCTGGAGTCTGGTGAACCTGAGACTATTCTGGTTTGCAAGAGAGCATCTAGCATCACATTCTTTGAGCCTAGGACGTACTGAATGTAAAAATCAAAGCATAAGAAGAATTGGCTCCATTTGATTTGTCTGTATGAAAGCGGCTTGGTCTGTTGCAGGGTGCATAGATTCTTATGGTCTGTGTTGACTTCTATGGGAAAATGTGTGCTTTCCAGAAAGTGTCTCCAGTGTTGGAATGAGGATTTAACGGCCATTAGCTCTTTGTTAAAAATGCCATCATTCCACTCTGGGGCAGTCAAGGCTCTGGAAAAGACAGCGCAGGGCAAGAGGCTGTTTTCTTACTCCCTTTTTTGTAGAACAGCTCTGATGGCAACATCTGAAGCGTCTGTTTGAACCACAATTCTCTTTGATGGATCTGGATGCTGAAGGAGGGTCTGGTGGGCAAAAAGCTGCTCTTTGAATACTGTCTGGTGTGTAGACGTCCAAGCAAATCTAACTCCTTTGTCAGTTGGGTAAGGGGTTTGACTTTGTGAGCAAAGCTGGGTATAAACCTTCTGTAGAAGTTAGTGGATCCCAGGAAGCACTGCTGAAGTCTACTCTCATAAAAATGCATGCATTTTGCAGCCTATCCATGAGCTCTGTAATCAAAGGCAGTGGGTAGTGGTTCCTGACCATTATTGAGTTTAGGGCTTGGAAACTGTGGACTACACAAAGGGGTGGGGGGCCACCTTCACTATTGGTGCCAGGATCTTGCTTCTTGGGTATGAAAAAGGTGGGAGCTGAGGCTGGTCATTGGGATGGTCATATGAATCCCTTTTCAAAATCAATGTCCAAATATTGTTTCAGGGTCTCTTAATTCCTCAGCTGACATTTCATACTGCCTCTTGGTGGTAAGAAACAGATTTATGGCACAATTGCAGTCTCTGTGTGGGGGAAGGACAGATGCTTTTTCCTCCCCAAAGACATCTGCAAAGTCACTGTATTTGCTTGGAAGATTGAGAATCTCTCTGCTAGACTTATGGGGCACCTGTAGGGGGGTCTTGGATGGCCGATAGCGAAGCGAGAGGCAATCAGTGTTGTTAAAAGAAAGAGACAAGAGCAACCAAGATTATGGGAAGGTCCAGATGGCTAGTCACAAAAAGGGTTAATTTTTATGAATGGTTGCCCGTTTTTAATTGCAGTGGCAGGTGGAATGTGTGATGGGACTTTCAAAAGCCATCCTTCAATAGTCTTTACTTGCAAGGGGAACTTCACAGGAAACAATGGAATCTTGAGCTCCTTTACAGCTAGCAGGTTTATCAGAACAGAGTTGGAAGGGACCTTGGAGGTCTTCTAGTCCAACCTCCTGCTCAGGCAGGAAACCCTGTATCATTTTAGTCAAATGGTTGTCCAATCTCTTCTTTAAATCTTCCAGCATTGGAGCATTCACAACTTCTGGAGGTAAGTTGTTCCACTGATTGTTCCAACTGTCCAGAAATTTCTCCTTACCGTGTTTCCCCCAAAATAAGACCCGGTCTTATTTTTATTTTTGCCTCCAAGGCACCAGGTCTTATTTTCAGGGGGTGTCTTTTCCACTCACCTGACGGTGGCGGCACCCACAGTCCCACGTCTTCTGCGGCTGAAGGAGCAGTTTCGTTCTACAACTGAGAATGGAGCTCTGGCCTGCATTTTGCAGTCAGAGGCCTTGATGGAAGGCCTCTGCAGTTGAAACCTGAGCTACAGATTGAATCCATAGCTTGGTTCTCGGCTGCAGAGGCCTTCCAGAAATGCCTGACTACAAATTGCAGGCCGGGGGACACTGCAGGAGAGGCAGGTGTCAATTCATGGTAAGTGGGTGCAGGGCATGTGGGGCAACTCCCCCCCACACGCCCTAGGTTAGTTTTTAGGCATGCGCCTTGCCCCAAATCTAGGGCTTATTTTGGGGGTAGGGCTTATATTAGGCCCACCCACATAAATCAAGCTAGGGCTTATTTTCGGGGTAGGGCTTTTGGGGAAACACGGGTTCTAGGTTGCTTCTCTATTTCCCATCTACTGCTTCTTGTCTTGCCTTCAGATGCTTTGGAGAATAGCATGACTCCCTTTTCTTTGTGGCCACCCCTAAGATATTGGAACACTGCTATCATGTCACCCCTAGTCCTTTTCATTAAACTAGACATACCCAATTCCAACAACCACTCTTTATGTTTTAGCCTCCAGTCCCCTAATCATCTTTGTTGCTCTTCTCTGCACTCTTTCTAGTGTCTCAACAACTTTTTTACATTGTGGCAACCAAAACTGGATGCAGTATTCCAAGTGTGGCCTTACCAAGGCATTGTAAAGTGGCATTAATACTTCACATGATCTTGATTCTATCCCTCTGTTAATGCAGCCTAGAACTGTGTTGGCTTTTTTGGCAGCTGCAGCACAATGCTGGCTCATATTTAAGTAATTGTCCACTAGGACTAAGAGATCCCTCTCAAAGTTACTACTACTGAGGCAGGTACCACCTGGCTAGGGTGGACAGGTGATCACTTACCATTTTCTTGTTTATTTTAATTTGTATTCCTAATCTGATTTTTACGGTACTGTTTTTGATTCCCTTTGTGTAAAGACAGATGCAAAAAATGAGTTAAGTAGTTCTGCTTTCTACCTGTTGCTTGTCACCTTCTCCCACTAATGCACTAATTCTTTCCTTGGCCTTCGGAGCAAGGATCGGGCTGCTGGGGGGCTACAAAATCACTCCACAGCCATGGATCTGAGCTCTGGAGGCTTGGAAAAGGCCTCTGCCGCCTGGATCAGCCATGGGGGGGAGCACGAAATCGCTCTGCAACCATAGATCCGGGCGGCAGAGGCCTTTTCAAGGCCACCGGAGCCCGGATCCATGGCTTTGGGGCGATTTTGCAGCCCCCCAGCAGCCTTTTCCAAGCAGCAGCAGGGCGATCCACACGGCGGGTGAGGGGGAAACCTGCCCCACTTGTTCCATGGCCGCTTTCAGCCGAGCCACATTGCAGCAGCATTGGACGCAATACGCGAGGCGGCAAACAGCTGCGTCATGCTGAAACTGGCCTTTTGCGGTTTCCTGCCCAATGCCGCTGCCATGAGGTCATGGAACAAGCCGGGTGGCAGTAACCGGTATACTGGTTCCTTACCTCCAGCCAGCTTGTTCCGCGGCGTCATGGCAGCGGCATTGGGTGCAATGCGCAAGGCTGCAAACAGCCACTGGCTAAAACCGAGGGGCCAAAAGGCTGATGGACACAGTTGGCCCCCATGCGCTCGCTGTGTAGGGGTGGCGATGGCGTCAGACAGCAGCCGCCCTGGCCCCTGCCTCACCTTGCCCTGCAGCAGTGACACCCCTATCATGCCCCCCTGCCTCACCATATATATACGTACACGTTGTTCTGTACCAGCCTGCTACCGGCCCTGCAGAAAAGGCAACCCCTTTATAAACGGCAAGAGGCTGGAATGACGTCTGCCAAATTTATTACTACAAAAAACAAACAAGACACGTACCAAGATACAGGAGCTTTGAAACACTATCTGAGCGGTTGCTTTCAGCAAACCAGCCCTCCCCAAACATTCCCTTTATAAAGAGTTCAGGGCGTGGCCTCTCTGCCTCCTTCCGAGAAGCCCCACAGCCTTCCTCTGTTTACTCCTACTTGACTGCCTCCTGCGTCGGGCGTCCTTGAACAGGGCCAGCTGTGGGTCATCTTCATCCACACTGTCAGGCTCACACAGCTGGGTCTCCATGGTGACCAAGTGGGAGGGGCCTGCCTGAGGGCTATCATCAGCAAGATCTTCAACCCCCTCAGCAAGGTCTTCAACACCCCCCTCCTCCTCTGACTCGTCCGACCCAACTGCCGAACCCACAGGCTGACCCTGAATCACAACACTATCCCGCACCGCAGGGCCCTTCCCCCGGGTCTGCCGATCCGGATGCGGTCGGGATGGAAATTGTTCATGAAAAGCGGTCACCAACGCAGGGGCATGAACGGCGGTCGCGTCTTCCCAGGTGAAGTCCTCTGGTCCGTAACCTTTCCATTCAATCAGGTACTGGAAACGACCTTTCAGCCAACGGGAATCCCTGATGCTGGCGACCTCGTACTCGGGGGTGCTGCCTCCATCACGAGGTCCTGATGGGGGAGGTTCCGCGGAGTGGACAGGCCGGTTGCTCGGGGACCAACAGAGACCGATGAAAGACTGGGTGCACGCGCAGGGAACGTGGCAGAGTTAAGCGATAGGCGACCGGATTGATGACAGCCTCGACTGGGAACGGTCCTAAATATCGGTGATCTAACATTCTCACCGGCCGTGTTGACGGTAGGTTCCTGGTAGACAACCAGACCCGATCTCCCACCGATAGTGGAGGCGTATCCTGTCTTGACCGATCAGCAAACCTTTTGTAATCGGCCTTGGCCTTCTCTAACTGACGTCGCACCAATCGATGGATCGCCTGTAACTCTGCCATGAAGTCGTTTGCTGCCGGCTCCGGTGAGTCCACGGGAGAAAGGGGGAAAAACCGGGGGTGATATCCCACATTGGCCAAGAACGGTGTCATCTGTGTGGAGGTGTGCTGCGAATTGTTAAATGCAAACTCAGCTATGGCCAGATAGTCCACCCAATTGTTTTGCTGCAGATTGACGTAGCAGCGCAGATATTGTTCCAGGATACCAATGACCTTCTCGGTTCCCCCGTCAGTTTGAGGATGATGCGCGGACGAGAGGCAAATCTTGATATCCAACGCATGCATCAACTCCTGCCAGAAGCGGGCTGTAAACTGGGCCCCCCTATCAGAGACGACTCTATCAGGGAGGCCGTGCAGCCGAAACACCTGCTGAATGAACATACGACTGGTGGCGCGGGCTGACGGTAAGCCGCGACAGGGGATGAAGTGCGCCATCTTGGTCAGCATGTCCACCACCACATACACTGTCGTAAAACCAGAGGATGGGGGTAAATCCGTCAGAAAGTCCATGGACACAGCCCCCCAGGGACTTTTGGGTGACGGCAAGGGCTCCAGTAATCCAGGCGGGGCCCCTGTCGCTGACTTGGCCTGCCTGCATGGGATGCAGGAAGTGACATAGGACTGGACGTCGTGTCGGACTCGGGGCCACCAGAAGGTACGGGAGACCAGGTTCAGGGTCTTGAACAGGCCAAAATGCCCCGCCGCCGGGTTATCGTGACACTGGCTGAGGATGAGTCCCCTGAGTGGCCCTCCCGGAACGTAGAGCCGGTCACGATAATACAAGAGTCCATCCGTGACCGTCCAAGGAGAATCTGGCCCCACCTCCTCCTTCCGCTGAGCCACCCACACCTCCTGCTGCTGTGCCTCCCGGATCCGAGCCCGTATATCAACCGGCTCCCGCACCGCAGCAAAAGACTCAACAGGGATCACTGTCCTGGGCAGAAGCTTGTCTTCCACTCGGGAATATTCGGGCTTCCTGGACAGAGCATCCGCTCTTTGATTGTGCCCGCTAGGTATGTACCGAACCCGGAAGTCAAACCTCGCAAAGAAAAGAGACCACCGGATCTGTCGTTGGTTCAAATTCCGAGTGGTCTGCAGGCTTTCCAAATTCTTATGGTCCGTCCGGACCTCGATTTGATGCCGCGCTCCCTCCAGATGATGCCTCCAGGCCTCGAACGCCGCTTTGATGGCCAGCAGCTCCTTCTCCCAGATTGTATAATTGCACTCCGAAGGGTTCAGTTTTCGTGAATGGTACGCGCAAGGGAAGAGGGTACCGCTGGGCGTCGTTGCCTGGAGTAACACCGCCCCAATGGCAATGTCGGAGGCGTCCGCCTCCACGACAAACGGCCGTTGCGGGTCAGGATGCTTCAAGATGGGCTCCTTCATGAAGGCTTCCTTCAAAGTGTGGAAAGCCTGTTGTTCTGGTGCATTCCACTGGAACCGAGTCTTCTTCTGCAGGAGCCGGGTGAGGGGGGCTGTCAAAGCAGCAAACCCAGGGATGAAAGCTCGGTAATAGTTGGCGAACCCAAGAAGTCGCTGAACATCCTTCAAATGACATGGGGGTTGCCAACTCTGCAAAGACTCAACCTTACTCGGCTCCATGGCGATGCCCTCAGGAGAAATGCGGTGACCCAGGAAATCGATGGTCACCCGGTAGAACTGGCACTTCTCCAACTTGGCAAACAGCCGATGTTCTCGGAGTCGCTGCAGGACCTGATGGAGATGCTGATGGTGCACCTCACGCGACGGGGAGTAGATCAGGATGTCATCCAAATAGATCACGACAAACTGATCCAACAAATCCCAGAAAATGTCATTCATGAAATGCTGAAACACGGCGGGGGCATTGGTCAGGCCAAATGGCATCACCGTGTACTCAAAATGTCCATAGCGAGTACCAAACGCCGTCTTCCACTCATCACCCGGCCGAACCCTGACGAGGTTGTAAGCTCCACGCAGGTCCAGTTTCGTGAAGATCTTAGCCTCCCGGAGTCGGTCCAAGAGTTCGGGAATGAGGGGCAGCGGGTAACGATTGCGCACCGTGATGGCGTTAAGTTTCCTATAATCGCAGCAAAGCCGTAATTCGCCCGACTTCTTCTTGACGAAGAGCACGGGTGCAGACACTGGCGAGGACGAGGGCCGGATGAAACCGCGAGCCAAATTCTTCTCCAGAAAGTCCCGCAATGCAGCCAACTCAGGGTCCGACATGGAGTACAAACGCCCCACTGGGAGAGGCGCATCAGGGACTAAATCAATGGGGCAGTCATAGGGCCTGTGCGGGGGTAATTGATCCACCTCTGTCTCGCTGAACACATCAGCAAAGTCGGACAGTTCGGGAGGCAAGGAAACCCCTGGGGAACCCTCCACCTGGCCGGCACAGATATGGCGGGAGTGGTCCACGCACTGCAATTTTGGGAAGGTGACCAAGTTCTGTGACCAATAGATCTGTGGGTCATGCGCCCGGAGCCACGCCAGTCCCAGGACCACGGGGAAATGCAGATCTGAGGTGATATAGAACTGGATGGCCTCCACATGGGAACTGATGGCCATACATAATGGTTGCGTGGCGGCCGTAATAGGCCCAGACAGGAGCACTTGACCATCGATAGTCTCCACTAACATGGGCGGATCCACCGGGCACTGGGGAACAGCCATTTGGCCACAAATGCTGAGTCCATAAAATTTGTGGTGGCCCCAGAGTCAATTAAGGCATGGACTGGAATCCCCTCTGGCTTGCCAGGAAGGATCAGACGTGCCTCCAAAATCAAATGCCGTGGAGGTCCACAGGCAGCATCGGAAAGACGTCGCTCAGTGTTGTTGTGGGACGCCCGATCTATCACACCGTCTAGATCGGGCTCGGGGCGTTTCCCGACAGAAAAGTAGGGGACTTTCTCGGGGCAGGCTCGGTCACTGATGCCCGCTGTCGCTTCTTTGGGCAAAAAGCAGCCAAATGCCCAGGGTCCCCACAGTAAAAACACAACCCCCCCCGATCGTCTGTTCATTTCAGTCACCGATAGACGAGACCTGGCGGCACCCAGTTCCATTGGCTCCTCCCTTTGAACTGGGGGCTCACGCACAACAGGGGCTGCAGGGGTCTGTGGGGTGGCACGGCGACTCCTTCGCTGCTGCAACCGAGCATCGATCCGCAGGCAGAGATGGATCAGCCCATTCAGGTCTGAGGGAATATCCACACGGGCCAGCTCATCCAACATCTCCTCCGACAATCCATCCTGGAAGGCATCCACAAGCGCAGCCTCATTCCAGGCGGAATCCTGGCTAAGCAGCCGAAAATCGCTGATATAGCCCTGTAGGGAGCGTTGACCCTGCCTCAGAGCTTTCAGGCGTCGAGTAGCAGTCTGCGTCTTAATAGGGTCCTCATACATCAGACGCATATGATCACAAAACCCCACAAAGTTGTCCAACAATGGGCTAGGTTGAGCCAGCAGAGGCGTGCCCCAACGAGCTGCATCACCCGAAAGAAGGCTTAACACAAACCCCACCTTATCCCGGTGACCAAGTGGGAGGGGCCTGCCTGAGGGCTATCATCAGCAAGATCTTCAACCCCCTCAGCAAGGTCTTCAACACCCCCCTCCTCCTCTGATTCGTCCGACCCAACTGCCGAACCCACAGGCTGACCCTGAATCACAACATACGTATAGATACGTATATATACAGATACGTATATATATATGTATATATACGTATATACGTATATATATATATACATATATATATACATATATATATATATATATATATATATATATATATATATATATATATATATATATATATATATATATATATATACCTATATATATATACGTGTGTACGTATGTACATATGTATGTACATATGTACATATGTATATACATATATATACATACATACATATACATATATATATACATATATATACATATATATACATATATATACGTATATATATATATATATATATATATATATATATATATATATATATATATATATATATACGTATACATATACGTATATATATACGTATACATATATATATATATATATATTAAATATTAACTATTTAGATTACCTTGCTAGGCCCCAAACATGGAGCAAATCTTTATTTCCTGTTTTCTGCCTATCTTGAAGGCCATCGAACAGGCTGTAGTCACACTGGACAGTTCATATATTTGTGTAAATTACTAACAAAGAATTTAAAGGGAAACTGAGATGCATTTCTGACTCTTTAGTCTTCATCAGTCAGCTATACCCTTCTGAGATTCGAACCTGGGCTGATTGCATACAAGGCAGTGTTATTTGCCTCTAAGCCACAAGGTCTCTCTCGCTTTTGTTAGCTTTTTTCTGCAAGGGAAGATATGTTTCAAATGTTAACTATTTAGATTACCTTGCTAGGCCCCAAACATGGAGCAAATCTTCGAATCTCAGAAGGGTATAGCTGACTGATGAAGACTAAAGAGTCAGAAATGCATCTCAGTTTCCCTTTAAATTCTTTGTTAGTAATTTACACAAATATATGAATTGTCCAGTGTGACTACAGCCTGTTCGATGGCCTTCAAGATAGGCTGAAAACAGGAAATAAAGATTTGCCCCATGTTTGGGGCCTAGCAAGGTAATCTAAATAGTTAACATTTGAAACATATCTTCCCTTGCAGAAAAAAGCTAACAAAAGCGAGAGAGACCTTGTGGCTTAGAGGCAAATAACACTGCCTTGTATGCAATCAGCCCAGGTTCGAATCTCAGAAGGGTATAGCTGACTGATGAAGACTAAAGAGTCAGAAATGCATCTCAGTTTCCCTTTAAATTCTTTGTTAGTAATTTACACACACACACACACACACACACACACACACACACACACACACACACACACACATATATATATATATATATATATATATATATATATATATATATATATATATATATATATATATATATATATATATATAATTTTTATTTATTTTATTTTAATTCCATTTATATCCCGCCCTTCTCCGAAGACTCAGGGCGGCTTACAAGCTTAGCAGTAGCCTTCATTCTATGTATATGCCTGCTTATTAGGGCTTTCACACACACACCCCAAGCGGCATTATTACAAAGTCAGCTTAATTGCCCCCAACAATCTGGGTCCTCATTTTACCTACCTCGGAAGGATGGAAGGCTGAGTCAACCTTGAGCCTGGTGGGATGCGAACCTGCACTAATTGCAGGCAGCTGGTGTTACTTAAGGAGGCATTAGCCCATTGCTCCACCAAGGCTCTTTGGTCATTCGGGTTTTTTCCCACGTAGAATTGAAGGTATAAGAGCAACGTTTCGACGAAATCTCATCCGTCATCCTCAGGCTGGTGGCTTCAGCTTCATTCTTCTGGGAGAAGTGTGTGGTACTGGCTGTTTGTTCCTCTTTTTTAAACTGCCAGAGGGGGTGTGTTCTGTGGGTGGAGGTGTGCTCTGATTGGGTGGGGGGTTAGCTGTGTTCTGACTGGGTGGGAGTGTGTTTTGAATGGGGGCTGTGTTCTGATTGGATGTGTTTTGAGTGGATCGGCTGGTCTCAGCTGCCAGCCTTAGACCTGAACTGGTGAGTTGTGCTGCTTTTGTTCGGCTCCGTGTTTGTGGTGGTGCCATGTTTTTATAGTGGGTGTCAGTTTGCTTATTGTGTGGTTTGGAGGGGTTTAAAGTGGCTGATGTTGCAGCTGTAGTTAGGTTTCTGTTTTGTGGTTGTGTGTCGTTATCGTTGTGGGTTTGGATTTGCTTTTTGAATGGTTGTGTGGTGGTGATGTCATGTGATGTTATCCAGCTGAGACCAGCTGATCCACTCAAAACACATCCAATCAGAACACAGCCCCCATTCAAAACACACTCCCACCCAATCAGAACACAGCTAACCCCCCACCCAATCAGAGCACACCTCCACCCCTCTGGCAGTTTAAAAAAGAGGAACAAACAGCCACTACCACACACTTCTCCCAGAAGAACAAAGCTGAAGCCACCAGCCTGAGGATGACGGATGAGATTTCGTCGAAACGTTGCTCTTATACCTTCAATTCTACGTGGGGAAAAACCTGAATGACCAAAGATCTACATACAAACACCCGCGAAAACCTCAGAAAACATATATATATATATATATATATATATATATATATATATATATATATATATATATATATATATATATATATATATATATATATATATATATATATATATATATATATATATATATATATATATATATATATATATATATATATATATATATATATATATACACACACACACACACACACACACATATATGTGTGTGTGTGTGTGTGTTTTCGTCCCAGCCACGAAAACCGACACCGGACCCACATCAACACAAGACACCACCACCAATCACCCTCACCAGACTCAAACCCAAACCCACCCCATAGACGAAATGCAACCACCATCCAGAAGCCAAACCTCAGCGGCATCTCCAGCTGCTGCATCCCCCCCCGACCCCCACACAAAGCAAACTGACATACGCCATGAACACAGGGCCAGACCGCAAACCCGAAGACAAACCAAAGCCCGGGATGTTACACCACAGCCTTCTGCTCGGGACATTACATCACAGAATTCAGGAGGTTACAATCCTAAAACCCGGGATATCACAAAACAGCAAACCACCCAGGATATTTCAACACAGAACTCAGGAAATCACTACAATAGAGCTCAGGATGTCATCACACAGCCCATTACCCAGGTCGTTACAACACAAAGGACTAACGAGCACACAGCCAGCACCTCAGCCACACAGGATGTTACAAATCAGCCAACTAATCCCCTAACAATAACCCCATCAACCAATCATGATGTAACATCACAGCCAACCAATCCACTTACAGCAACAAAGCCAGCACCCCACAAATCCCCACCAGTATTTATAGAGACGGCAGCTCCGATCACGCTTCACTCGCACAAGCATGAAACTGAAGACACCAGCCTGAAGATGACGAGTGGGACCTCGTCGAAACGTCACCAAGACACCCTCAATCCTACACGGGAAAAGACCCGAATACGCCAAGACATATATATATATATATATGTTTCAAATGTTAACTATTTAGATTACCTTGCTAGGCCCCAAACATGGGGCAAATCTTTATTTCCTGTTTTCAGCCTATCTTGAAGGCTATCAAACAGGCAGTAGTCACACCGGACAATTCATATATTTGTGTAAATTACTAACAAAGAATTAAAGGGAAACTGAGATGCATTTCTGACTCCTTAGTCGTCATCAGTCAGCTATACCCTTCTGAGATTCGAACCTGGGCTGATTGCACTGCCTTGTATGCAATCAGCCCAGGTTCGAATCTCAGAAGGGTATAGCTGACTGATGAAGACTAAAGAGTCAGAAATGCATCTCAGTTTCCCTTTAAATTCTTTGTTAGTAATTTACACACACACACACACACACACACACACACACACACACACACACACATATATATATATATATACATATATATATATATATATATATATATATAATTTTTATTTATTTTATTTTAATTCCATTTATATCCCGCCCTTCTCCGAAGACTCAGGGCGGCTTACAAGCTTAGCAGTAGCCTTCATTCTATGTATATGCCTGCTTATTAGGGCTTTCACACACACACCCCAAGCGGCATTATTACAAAGTCAGCTTAATTGCCCCCAACAATCTGGGTCCTCATTTTACCTACCTCGGAAGGATGGAAGGCTGAGTCAACCTTGAGCCTGGTGGGATGCGAACCTGCACTAATTGCAGGCAGCTGGTGTTACTTAAGGAGGCATTAGCCCATTGCTCCACCAAGGCTCTTTGGTCATTCGGGTTTTTTCCCACGTAGAATTGAAGGTATAAGAGCAACGTTTCGACGAAATCTCATCCGTCATCCTCAGGCTGGTGGCTTCAGCTTCATTCTTCTGGGAGAAGTGTGTGGTACTGGCTGTTTGTTCCTCTTTTTTAAACTGCCAGAGGGGGTGTGTTCTGTGGGTGGAGGTGTGCTCTGATTGGGTGGGGGGTTAGCTGTGTTCTGACTGGGTGGGAGTGTGTTTTGAATGGGGGCTGTGTTCTGATTGGATGTGTTTTGAGTGGATCGGCTGGTCTCAGCTGCCAGCCTTAGACCTGAACTGGTGAGTTGTGCTGCTTTTGTTCGGCTCCGTGTTTGTGGTGGTGCCATGTTTTTATAGTGGGTGTCAGTTTGCTTATTGTGTGGTTTGGAGGGGTTTAAAGTGGCTGATGTTGCAGCTGTAGTTAGGTTTCTGTTTTGTGGTTGTGTGTCGTTATCGTTGTGGGTTTGGATTTGCTTTTTGAATGGTTGTGTGGTGGTGATGTCATGTGATGTTATCCAGCTGAGACCAGCTGATCCACTCAAAACACATCCAATCAGAACACAGCCCCCATTCAAAACACACTCCCACCCAATCAGAACACAGCTAACCCCCCACCCAATCAGAGCACACCTCCACCCCTCTGGCAGTTTAAAAAAGAGGAACAAACAGCCACTACCACACACTTCTCCCAGAAGAACAAAGCTGAAGCCACCAGCCTGAGGATGACGGATGAGATTTCGTCGAAACGTTGCTCTTATACCTTCAATTCTACGTGGGGAAAAACCTGAATGACCAAAGATCTACATACAAACACCCGCGAAAACCTCAGAAAACATATATATATATATATATATATATATATATATATATATATATATATATATATATATATATATATATATATATATATATATATATATATATATATATATATATACATACACACACACACACACACACACACACATATATGTGTGTGTGTGTGTGTGTTTTCGTCCCAGCCACGAAAACCGACACCGGACCCACATCAACACAAGACACCACCACCAATCACCCTCACCAGACTCAAACCCAAACCCACCCCATAGACGAAATGCAACCACCATCCAGAAGCCAAACCTCAGCGGCATCTCCAGCTGCTGCATCCCCCCCCGACCCCCACACAAAGCAAACTGACATACGCCATGAACACAGGGCCAGACCGCAAACCCGAAGACAAACCAAAGCCCGGGATGTTACACCACAGCCTTCTGCTCGGGACATTACATCACAGAATTCAGGAGGTTACAATCCTAAAACCCGGGATATCACAAAACAGCAAACCACCCAGGATATTTCAACACAGAACTCAGGAAATCACTACAATAGAGCTCAGGATGTCATCACACAGCCCATTACCCAGGTCGTTACAACACAAAGGACTAACGAGCACACAGCCAGCACCTCAGCCACACAGGATGTTACAAATCAGCCAACTAATCCCCTAACAATAACCCCATCAACCAATCATGATGTAACATCACAGCCAACCAATCCACTTACAGCAACAAAGCCAGCACCCCACAAATCCCCACCAGTATTTATAGAGACGGCAGCTCCGATCACGCTTCACTCGCACAAGCATGAAACTGAAGACACCAGCCTGAAGATGACGAGTGGGACCTCGTCGAAACGTCACCAAGACACCCTCAATCCTACACGGGAAAAGACCCGAATACGCCAAGACATATATATATATATATATGTTTCAAATGTTAACTATTTAGATTACCTTGCTAGGCCCCAAACATGGGGCAAATCTTTATTTCCTGTTTTCAGCCTATCTTGAAGGCTATCAAACAGGCAGTAGTCACACCGGACAATTCATATATTTGTGTAAATTACTAACAAAGAATTAAAGGGAAACTGAGATGCATTTCTGACTCCTTAGTCGTCATCAGTCAGCTATACCCTTCTGAGATTCGAACCTGGGCTGATTGCACTGCCTTGTATGCAATCAGCCCAGGTTCGAATCTCAGAAGGGTATAGCTGACTGATGACGACTAAGGAGTCAGAAATGCATCTCAGTTTCCCTTTAATTCTTTGTTAGTAATTTACATATATATATATATATATATATATATATATATATATATATATATATATATATATATATATATATATATATATATATATATATATATATATATATATATATATATATATATATATATATATATATACATACATATGTATATGTATATGTATATGTATATGTATATGTATATATATGTGTGTGTGTGTGTACACACACACACCACACACACACACACACACACACACATATATATATATAGAGAGAGAGATAAAGTTCCAGTTTCTCCTTTTTCCCCAGGTAATTAATTTGCCGCTTTCCTGAGGGAATGAGGTGGAAGTTCCCTTTCCCTTCTTCTCGGGGGAAGTTCTTTGGGTAGATTTTCAGGAAAAGGTTTTAAAATCATAAAGAGAGACTTAGGTCTCACCCAGTTTCATCCACATTGCTATAAGTTTGCTTGGTAGTGCTTGATGTCTTTCGCTGACAGCAGCTTCTTATTGGATACGCGAATGTAGCCAGTCTTTCCCCCACCAGTTTGGAGGGCTTCCTCGGATCAAACGGGAGGGCTGCCAGCCCATTATCAAATGAGTGTCCCCTCCTCTCTTGCCACCTCTACGGGGCAGCTTTTGACCCTTTCCAGGGTCCCCCAGCAGGACGAAATGAAACGCGGAAGACGGAGCCAGTCTTCCTGCATCTGCCTCGCCGCGACGCCATAACCGGAAGCCTTCACCTGTCCTTCCTGATGGAATAGAATACAGCAATAACTGGAGCCATTGCTTTTTCATTTAAAAATTCATCCTATGCACCAGTGCTCTTGTTCATCTCCCTTCAAAAGAAAAGCTTAAAAGTAGCACTATAATATAGGACAATGCTGGTGTAGGAAGTCAGCCTCTCCCCGAGAAAGAAATATTTTGAGGAATGTTAAAAAAGGCAGATTATATTTCCCCAAAGGAATAACAGAAAAATCTTAAAACAAAACCAGCCCCCAGAAACCAACCCCCTTCTCCATGCCCCAAGCAGAAATCAGCTTTTAGAAATGCAAACTTAGTAATTCATTCAGGAAGCCTGGGGCCAGGAAGCCTGGAGCTGATGGAATTAGAAAGACAATGACCCCTAAGAATCTACATCCCCCACCCAAAATCTAAAGACATGACCTTTAGGACATAAAGGTGAAACTCGAAAAATTAGAATATTGTGCAAAGGTTCATTTATTTCAGTAATGCAACTTAAAAGGGGAAACTAATATATGAGATAGACTCATTACATGCAAAGCAAGATAGTTCAAGCCGTGATTTGTCATAATTGTGATGATTATGGTTCATGAAAACCCCAAATCCACAATCTCAGAAAATTAGAATATTGTGAAAAGGTGCAATATTCTAGGCTCAAAATGTCCCACTCTAATCAGCTAATTAGTGCATAACACCTGCAAAGGGTTCCTGAGCCTTTAAATGGTCTCTCAGTCTGGTTCAGTAGGAATCACAATCATGGGGAAGACTGCTGACCTGACAGTTGTGCAGAAAACCATCATTGACACCCTCCATAAGGAGGGAAAGCCTCAAAAGGTAATTGCAAAAGAAGTTGGATGTTCCCAAAGTGCTGTATCAAAGCACATTAATAGAAAGTTATGTGGAAGGGAAAAGTGTGGAAGAAAAAGGTGCACAAGCAGCAGGGATGACCGCAGCCTGGAGAGGACTGTCAGGAAAAAGCCATTCAAAAGTGTTGGGGACTTTCACAAGGAGTGGACTGAGGCTGGAGTCAGTGCATCAAGAGCCACCACACACAGACGGATCCTGGACATGGGCTTCAAATGTCGTATTCCTCTTGTCAAGCCGCTCCTGAACAACAAACAACGTCAGAAGCGTCTTACCTCGGCTAAAGAAAAACAGACCTGGTCTGTTGCTCAGTGGTCCAAAGTCCTCTTTTCTGATGAGAGCAACTTTTGCATCTCATTTGGAAACCAAGGACCCAGAGTCTGGAGGAAGAATGGAGAGGCACACACTGCAAGATGCTTGAAGTCCAGTGTGAAGTTTCCACAGTCTGTGTTGATTTAGGGAGCCATGTCATCTGCTGGTGTTGGTCCACTGTGCTTCATTAAGTCCAGGGTCAACGCAGCCGTCTACCGGGAGATTTTGGAGCACTTCATGCTTCCTTCCGCAGACGAGCTTTATGGGCATGCTGACTTCATTTTCCAGCAGGACTTGGCACCTGCCCACACTGCCAAAAGCACCAAAAGCTGGTTCAATGACCGTGGGATTACTGTGCTTGATTGGCCAGCAAACTCGCCTGACCTGAACCCCATAGAGAATCTATGGTGCATTGCCAAGAGAAAGATGAGAGACATGAGACCGAACAATGCAGAGGAGCTGAAGGCTGCTATTGAAGCATCCTGGTCTTCCATAACACCTTAGCAGTGCCATAGGCTGATAGCTTCCATGCCATGCTCATTGAGGCAGTAATTGCTGCAAAAGGGGCCCAAACCAAGTACTGAGTACATATGCATGCTTATACTTTTCAGAGGTCCGATATTGTTCTATGTACACTCCTTGTTTTATTGATTGCATGTAATATTCTAATATTCTGAGATTGTGGATTTGGGGTTTTCATGAGCTGTAAGCCATAATCATCATAATTATGACAAATCTCTGCTTGAACTATCTTGCTTTGCATGTAATGAGTCTATCTCACATATTAGTTTCCCCTTTTAAGTTGCATTACTGAAATAAATGAACTTTTGCACGATATTCTAATTTTTCGAGTTTCACCTGTAATAGGATTAACCCACCACCATCAGAATACAAAAAGGGCACAATGAACCTCAGGTCAAAGTTCATGCCACAGGAACAGGAACAACTCCAAACACAAAAGCCCAAGAAGGTATAAAAACCCACCACTCCCAGCACCATGTGGTCAGCTGCCCCAGAGCCACATGCTGTTGTGGTTCTGCTCTTCAATAAACAAGAACCTTCTTTCTAAAGCAGTCTCCATTTTGTCTCACTATTTGACAATACTTTTTGGAGAACTCTCCTGCCAAATGAAGCGTCTGCTGAGGCAAACTTATCTAACTTATAATGCCTCACAAATGGGGAAGGGGATGACCATGTTGCCGCCTTGCATATCTCCTCTATCGATGCCTGTGTTGCCCAGGCGGCTGAAGTTGCAGCACTGCGAGTGGAGTGTGCGGTAATTCGCCTTGGGGCTGGCAAGGAGTGTGCCTGGTACGCCCCCGCTATGCAAGCACTAATCCATCTGCCTATAGTAGAGGTAGACTCTTTCTGACCTATTGAAGAGGGCTGGAATGAAACGAAGAGGGCTTCAGATTTTCAAAAGGAGGCAGTTCGCTTAATATAGCGACACAATGCTCTACGAATGTCCAAGGTGTGCCATTTACATTCCAATTCGTGGGACGGCTCTGGACAAAAATCTGGAAGCACAATCTCCTGTGCTCTGTGAAACAATGAGTTTACCTTGGTAACAAATGAGGGGTCTAAGCGTAAGACCACTCTGTCCTTCTGAAAAATACACAAGTCATCTCTAATAGAAAGTGTGAATAGTGTTGGGTGCTAAGCCCTTTTGAAGCCCCTCCAGTAAGTAATCCAAGATTCTTGGAACACGAATGGTAGCCGGATCTAACTGTTGTCTCCCACACCAGTTACAGAAATCCTTCCATGTGGAATCATAAATTCTATTGGTCACAGGCCGTCTTGAAGCCTGAATCATATTAATCATGCCTGATGAGTAGGTCTCCTCTGCTAGAAGTCTCCTTTCAAATGCCAGGCAGTTAGCTGGAGCCACTGAGGCTCTGGATGTTGTAGAGCCACTTGGCTGAGGGAGATCCGATCTTGAGGTATCCTCCATGGAGGAGATATCGATAGGCCTACGAGGTCGGCATACCACGGCTGTCGTGGCCAGTGGTGAGCAATGAGTATCATCTCTGCCCATTCCTGCAATATCTTTCGTATAACTGCTTGGGTCAGAGGGAGAGGAGGGAACGCATACAGGAGCTCTCTGGGCCATGGGCTGCAGAGGGCATCTACCCTTTCTGCCCCTGGAGACGGGAACCGGGAGAAGAATCTCAGGAGCTGGGAATTCACTGGGGTAGCGAACTAGTCCAGCGCTGGATAACCGAACCTCTCCAATATTTCCCTGAAGAGATCTGGGTGCAGGTGCCACTTGGAGTGGTCCACCGTTGCCCTGCTCAAGAAATCCACTTGGTGATTCATTTCTCCTGAGATGTGCTCCGGCTTGAGGGACAAGAGGTTGGTCTCTGCCCATGTTCCTAATAATTGAGCTTTGACCATGAGGGACCTGGAGTGGGTACCCCCTTGCCTGTTGATATGGGTTTTCGCAGCGATGTTGTCCATGAGGACTAGAACGTGTCGCCTTGCCACTGTGTGGCGAAAGTGGCGTAAAGCCAGATGAATAGCTCTGAGCTCCAACCAGTTTATGTTGTGCTTCAGATCTGACCAGGACCACCGACCTTGGGCCAACTGGGATTGCAGGTGCGCTCCCCAGCCAAACAAGCTGGCATCTGATGTTAGGATGAGTTGGTTGGGCTCCTTGAATAAGGTCCCCCTGTCCATCACTGGAGAGACCCACCACTGGAGGGATTGCAGGGTCTGTGATGGGACCCGTACCCTGTGGTTGGAGGAACTGGTGCCTAGTCTCTGGAACGGGAGCAGGAACCATTGGAGGGTTCTGGAGTGGAGTCGAGCCCAAGGAACTACTGCTATGCAGGAAACCATCTTTCCTAGCAGTTGCGAAAGGATTGCCAGGGCGACTACTCGCTCTCTTTGAATTCGGGAGATTAGGGATCGGATACTGTCCCGACGTTCCTGAGACAAGTAAACCTCGCACCTCCTTGTGTCTATCGCCGTGCCCAGGTGAAGGATGTGGGTGGAGGGAACTGTCTGACTCTTTTGAAAATTCACCGAAAACCCGTGGTCCTGGAGAATCTTGATGGACAATGCCAGGTCTGACTGAACCCATTGGACTGAGGAGGATTGGATAAGGATGTCGTCCAGATAACACTGGACACGCACTAGAATGGCTCTCAGATGCGCAGCCAGCGCAGCCAGGACCTTTGTGAATGCTCTGAGGGCCAATGACAGGCCGAATGGTAGAGCTTTATATTGAAAGTGGTGGCCTGCGTAGCAGAACCTAAGAAATTTGCGATGCCCAGGAAAAATGGAAATGTGCAGGTAGGCCTCCGTCAGATCGATGGACGTCAGGAGGTCCCCCCTTCTGATGCCTGCTAAGATGGATTGGAGTGTCTGCATTTTGAATTTCTTCTATAACAAGTGGGTATTTAGTTTCTTTAAATCCAGGATTGCTCTCCATCCTCCTGATGCCTTTGGAATGATGAACAGAATGGAATAAAACCCCTGTCCCTTTTGCCCTGCTGGTACCAGTTCTATGGCCTGAATTTCCAGGAGATATCAAATCGCCTCCTTCATTGAGGCGTCTTTTGACCTGATTTTTTGAAGATGGGCAAGAGACAAAATGCCTCGGGGGAATGGAGTTGAACTCCAGAGTCAAGCCAAATCTGATGGTGTTGAGGACCCAGAGATCTGTAGTTATTTTCTCCCATCTGTGTGCAAAGAGAGCCAACCTGGCCCCTATGGGAGAGGTACTCTTGTTGTCAGTTGGACCGTCTGAAGGGACAGCCTCCCGCACCCCGAAAGGGCCGTTTGGCCTGAAATTGCTGTCTGGGTCTGTCCCTGTCGCCAGATCTGTCGAATTGACGTTCTGGTCTGGGAGGATAAGGGTGCGAGTAATGAGTAAAATCCGAGTCTGTGTAGCTCGGGCGAAAGGACTGTGTTGTGGCCCCATCCCCCGAGCCTGTCCTACCAGAGGAAGAGGACTCTGAGGATGATGGGGAGGAACTGGCAAGGCCTCCCTCTCCGGGACCCTCCCCTCTGGCAAGGCCTCCATCTCCATCTGAAGGCCGACAGGAGCAGCCTGTGATTAGCCAGGCTGGGAGTGAGCCAGAGTAGCTGCAGCAGATGGAGAGTAGCGGAGATGAATCATGGCTAGATCCCCAAGAACGGCGCAGAGCCAAGCATTTACAGCAGCGTAGGAAGAGTAGGAGGGTCAGGGATTAGCTGAGTCACTGAGCCACACCCCACAAGGTACAAAAGGGTGTGTGGCTGCTCTCAGGACTTTGTGACGAACAATAATTTAATCAACTTCTGGTCACATCTTCGGAATTCTGTCAGATTTACTACCTGTTTGAAACCCTGGCCTGAATTCTTGACAACGCTTCTGTACTTTTGTTTCTGAACTGTTTGCTTGTTTGCTTGGACTCATTTTGAGTAATTGTTTGGAAGTTATCTCATTCCAGCGGACGCTTGAGGTAACAAGCCTATTTTGGCTGACTGTATTTTGCTGCCAAGGCCTTATCAGAAGGCAATTACTAAAGCCTGAGGAATTAACCCTTGCTAGTCATGCCTGCTTGTCTGTCTGTTTGTACCCCAGGGGGGCGGGGAACAGAACAGGCTGCCTGCGGGCATAAGGGGTAGCTCTCCTGTCTGTTCTCCTGATCAGAGGGGACATGACCTTACCCTTATCCTTATTCTCGATAAGGATTTAGTGCCTCTCCAAATAACTGCCCCCCCTTGTAAGGGGCTGAGGCCAACCTCCACTTGGATCTAGCATCCACTTGCCAGTGTCTGAGCCACAGAAGTCTGTGGGAGGTGATGTTAGATGCTAATGCCCAGGAGGAAAATCTGGCCACGTGCAAAGATGAATCAGCCATGTATTCAGATGCAGCCACTAATTTATTTAGATCTTGGTGCATCCATACCTCTTCTGGAGGGACCCTAGCCTGTAATTGGCGAAGCCAGAGAAGTTCTGGCGAGAAAAGAAGTCGATGAGGCTGCCTTCACTGCCCATGCTAAGGCTTGATGGGTCCTGCGGAAATTAAGCTCCGCCTTTTTATCCTCAGACTTCAGAGCCTCCACTATATCTCCAGACACAGCGAACGATGAAACCAAAGGTGGTAAGGGCTCATCTACTGAGGGGACTGCTAGCACCTCTGACAGTGCTGGAGCCACATTAAATAACCTTTTATCAGTTCCCCCCAGGGATGGAAAAGTACCTGGCGCTCCCCATTGTCTTTGGACAACATTGAGAAAAAGGGGAGGACAGTGAATGTCCTGATGAGTAAAGGTTGGTTCCGAAAAAACCTTACTGGTAGATGCTTGGCTGGTGGAAGGTTCAGCCTGAGAAACACTTTCAGGACCAAGTTGGGCAGTGCTCCTGGCCTTGTGAAGCAAGGATTTGAAGAGGGCTGGATTAAACAGGCCTACGAAAGGAGGGGGGTCAAGAGATAAGTCCTCATCTTCTGACATCCCCTGCTCTCTCTGATCGTCATCCTCTGTGAACGTCATCCTACTTCTGGAGGAATGTGAGGGGCAAACTGACCCCTGATATGCGGCAGACTCCGCCTGGGGAAAATATGACACATTGCTGTGAGATGGATATTCCGATGCTATCGACTCAGGCCGAGCTGCCTGGTGCAGGGTCGAAGCTATGCCTTGGGCAATGGCCTGAGAAATCAGCAACTGCAGTCGTTCTGACAGTTCTGGCTCCTGAGCATCTGGAGGGCAAAGCCCCACCGCTGTGGGAGTGAATGTGGCCTCTGGGCCCAGGGGCCTAGCTGTAGGAGGACGACCAAGGATCTCAAGGCTGAACCCTTCACTGGACGGGGAAGCCATCTCCACCTGTTCTATCACAGGAAAATTGAACTGACCTGCCTAACTCTCTGGAGACCAGGCACTGGGAGCAGCCGAGGGAGAAGGAGCTTGTTGAGGACCAAAAACCGAAGCCTCCACAGGAACAGAAGTCATCTGACCAACCTTTGCCTCTTTCCTTTGCCTTGCAGCTTTGGAGAATTGCCTTTTCAATGCCTGGTGCCTCCTACTAGCTTCTTTCTCCGCAGCTCTGGAAGACCTTTTGCCAGAGATAGCTTTGGATATGAGCTTCCCAGCAGACTCCTGCTTGGCTGGTTTGGGTTTCTTGTGTCTGGGTGAACTGAGGCATCTTGTACCTGAGCTTCTGTAGATTCATCTGCCATTATGACACTAGAGATATCCTGGAAATGGCAATCACAATGCGTTTACAAAAGCGAGGTGAACTCAATAGTAAAGAGCTTAGTTGTGGTTAGAAGTGGTGGTGACACAACCAACTTAATGGGATAGCCAGCACACACACAATCCTGGAGGTGGCGACAAGACCAACTTAATGGTACGGCCAGCACACGTATGACTCCGATAGTGGCGGCAAGACCAACTGAATGGTACAGCCAGCACATGTATGAATCCGTTGATGGCGGCAAGACCAACTTAATGGTACGGCCAGCACACATAAAGTCTAGTTGGTGGCGGCAAGACCTACTTAATGGTACGGCCAGCACACTCTAAAATTCTGTTGTGGTGGCAAGACCAAGTTAATGGGGTAGCCAGCACACTATAAGCAGTAAAACTGCTAAGAAAATGGAGGTAGTTAAGGCAGGCACCCAGCCATGCCCTGAAACCTTGGAAATGCCTGAGCGATTGCACACCTCCGTAAAAGCTACGAGGCTGGAGGCTGTTGTTGCTGTTTTGTGATTATAATGAGAGCTGCCCAGTAGTCTGAAAGCACCTTGAAGAAAGTGGTTTTGTCCTTCTGAATGGCCTGGGAAATGATCGTGCAGTTTTCAAAATGGCGGCTGCCAGTAAAACAACCTCCTGCTCTGATGCTAGGCACAATTAACCGATTGTAGCAGCAGATTCAAAAGTCAGGGCAAGAAGGTTGCTAGCTGGATGTACCCAATTAAGTCTATTTGCTGCTAATTTGCCCTCGCTGGAAGGGAGGATTTGCCCCCCCCTCGGGAACAACAGCGGCGCCCAAAATGGCGACCGCTACACTCGTGGCTTGCCTAGAAGCTAAAAATACCTTGAGGCTTCAGTCAAAACCTGTAAAAAAAACCTCACAGCGGTTTAAATTTCAGCGCTGATATCAGCGCAGAGAAAGGAAAGGGAAGGAAAGATACAACCTGATAAGAATCCAATGGTGTTGCCTTTCTGCTAGAGCCAACCTTCACCACGTCTCTCTTGGGCTAAGACTAAGTCATGACTGGGAATTCCTAGCCGGAAGAAGAGAGGCGTGGCAAAAGTTGATTGACTTAGTCTCTAGGGCAGAAAGGCAAGATCAACCCATCTGTGGATTCTCCACTCGTCACGCTGGAGAATGCAAAGAAACTTTACAGTACTAAGTCTGCTTTCTGTAAACGCTGGCTAGTAATTATGCAAGCAATTCCAAGGCAAACATGAACAAACACAGTAATGAAAAAAACTATCTTTGTACTTAAAAACACAGTAGTTTTCAAAGTACTTACAAACAATCACAGTAGTATAATTTACAAAGGCAACTACATTACTCCAATCCTCAAAGCACGGGGTCCCCAACCCCTGGGCTGCGGCCCATGCGTGCAGCATGAAGCTAGCACAAATGAAGCTTCGTGCGTGTGACTGCCACTCACACAGAACCATTTCCTCTTCCTGCCGCCAGTCCGCAAAGCCAGAAAGGTTGGGGACCACAGCTCAAGGCAACAGCAACAAAAGAAGCAACAGGAGCAGCAATGAGAGATTCATGCAGGAGATGACCAGGCTGAGCCTGAGGGAGGGGTCAAACATGTCATAAGTCATGAGTCCCTGCACGCCCAAAAGAGATATAATTCCAGACCACTTTGAATGTCTTCTTAATTCCCACTCATTTCCCTTGACTGTTAGTAGCTCAGATTCCTGTAGAGCAAAGTTCCCCAACCTTTCCAGCTTTGGGTACTGGTGGGGGGGAGGGGATGGTTCCATGAGAGCTGCCTACAAGCGTGAGTGAGCTCATCATTTGTATGAGCAATGGGCATGCACGCCCACCATTCATGCAAATGGAGCACGAGTGCAGCTCACCTGCTGCTCATGCAAGTGGCATGCGTGTGCGCGCTCACCTGCCACTTCTATGGCCCAGTTCCGAACAGCCCAGTAGTGGGGCACGTCCCATGGGTTGGGGACCTCTGTTGTAGAGAACTTAAGCTTGCAATAAATCTTTATACTCATTTAAACTATCTGAATCTCCTGATTTCCCTTGCACTTGACATTAATCTGAGCCACTCGCTTCACCAAAATTTTTCTCTGGCTCCTGAATACCCTATCCATGACCTTATATCCCAGAGCTGCAGCAATAGCAGATGAGCCAGACTTCCGCTCTATCAGCAGACACCAAGACGGCATTGAAGGAATCTCACAACCAATTTTCAACAAATGATGCAGCATATGCAGATCCTGACTCAACAAGGCATTCCTCTGCAACCACAACCACCTGCTCCACCAGCCCAGGCACAACTGCCTGTTCCTGCCGTGCTCATCCCCAAGTCTCCCAGCTGTGTACTGCAGATTCACTGGTGAGTCTGATGAGAACACTCCTAGCATAGTGTGATATGTTCATCAGCACCTGACTTGGGGAGTTTCCAACATACAGATCAAGATTCTCTGTCATCCTCACACTTTTAATCGATTCCGCTGCCAAATGGGCACTTCCACTCATTGAAACCAATGATCCCATCCTGGATAGTTACCCAAATTTCCTCACTAGATTTAGAGAGCATCTTGGAGACCCTATTCGGATAGAAACTGCCATACAGTGCATCTTCCAACTCTGCCAAGGCAACAACTCTGTGAGAGCATACGTTGAAGATTTGAAACTCCTCACACATCTGGATTAGAATGAGCTAGCCCTAAGATCACAATTCAAGAGCGGGGTCAACAAGGCCATAATCACACAACTGATACAAGGTATTCCCGACAGTGTCTACAAGACCTCTACCTAGCCGCTATAACAGCTGAGTCTCAACTTGCAGAACTTAAAGCAAGTTTTGGCAGCCCCAGCCAACCACTTCCAAAGCTGACTTCCTCCCTCACTAGCCCTAACCTCCCTGCCCCCTTGCATTTGGACGTTGAAAAGCCAATGCAAATTGGAGTGGTCAGACAAGCCCAGGGAGCAAAAGAATGGCAAAGGTGCAAAGAGCTCACCCTGTGTTTCTATTGCAGAGAGCCTGGCCACATGGTCAAGAATTGCCCTACTAAACCTTCCAGGAGAGGCGACAGCCTGGTAATGTCTCCACTACTCACCACTTGGACAACAAGCCCCAAGGCCAGGGAAAGGAGAAATTTTCCCCCTCCATAAGCTCACAAGGGGGCCACCCAAGCACTGAACAGAACTCAATTACCTCCACACTTAGGTACATTTATAAAATTTGATTCTACCCTGACACTTCCCAGTTGTCAGGAAACCACCATACCTGTTTTGAAAGTTTCTGGGTCAACCTCTGACTTCATAAGCCTAGCCACAGTTCACAAACTCAATAATCCTACAGTTTCCCTGAAATCTCCATTCCCAGTGATAACTACTGATGGTCGAATTTTAAAAGCAGGCCCCATTACTCGTGCCACAGCGCCTTTGAAGTTAACAATAAATAAGCATTCTGAAGCGTTCACTCTCTTTGTAGCAGAACACACATTGATCTTCCACTAGTAATGGGATCCGCTTGGTTACAACACCACGACCGCACTATTAAGTGGAAAAAATGATTTATTGCCTTTGAAAATCCTGAATGCGTTTCTCACTTCGATAGGCTGTCCGAAGCCCCACACCAGCTCCACTTAATGGTTCAGAGAGATATTCCCAATCTGCCAAGTAGACTTCACTGCATATGCAGACTTCACTGATGTGTTTGGGGAGGAGGAAGCCTCGGCCCTCCCTCCACTCAGAGACTGCAATTGTGCCATAAACATGGTCCCTGGTGCCAAAATTCCCGCTAAGAGACAATACCAAATGTCTACTATAGAATTGGAAACTTTAAAACAATATTTGGACTCTAATTTGCAAAAGGAATTCATGAGACCCTCCCAGTCTCCTGCCTCAGCTTCCACTTTCATCATACCCAAGAAGCAAGACCCCAGTGGGCTTAATAACTGTGAGAACCCCCCCCCCCACTGAGAGTGGTCCATGATTACAAGGCTTTAAATGCAGTCACAGTAAGAGACCATTATCCACTGCCGGTAATTCCAGAACTATTAGATATATAGAAAGCAAGCATTTTTTACAAGACTAGACCTCGGGAATTCTTATAACCTCATTCAAATAAAAGAAGGCCATGAATACTTAACTGCCTTTGACACCAGATAGGCAAATTTGAATACACAGTGCTGCCTTTTGGTCTGTGTAATGCCCCAGCCATATTTTCCAGGTTCATGAACCAAATTTTTCAAGACTTAATAGATAAATTTGTGGTCTTATATTTAGATGATATTTTAATCTACTCTGAGAATGAGGTTTAGCACACAGACCAAGTGCGCCCAGTCCTCAGTAGACTAAGAGATAACCACTTCTTTGCCAAGCCAGAAAAATGTGCCTTTGATTTGCAACAAATAGTCTTGGACTACTGTATTTCCACAGGAGGCATCCAGATAGACCCCCCAAAAGGTCCAAGCTGTACTGGACTGGCAAGCCCCTTGCACAGCCAAAGACAACCAATGCTTCCTGGGCTTTGCTCTCTTCTACAGGAAATTTATACCAGGCTTTGCTCATAAAGCCAAACCACTGACCCAACTGACTAAGAAAGGATTAAATTTGCTTGGACTCCTACACATCAATCAGCATTCAAAAAGTTAAAGCAACTTTTTGGTTTATTGCCAAACAGACGCTTCAGATGTAGCCATTGGAGCTGTTCTCTTACAAGAGAGAGGGGGAGACAACAGCATTCTACCATGCACCTTCTTTTCCAGAGCCCTGATGGCTCCAGAATGCAATGATGACATCTTTAATAAGGAACTCCTTGTTGTTAAATCAGCATTCCAACACTAGAGACACTTCAAACCACACTGAGCCTATCCTCTTCATCTACCTCCATATAAAGCTCACCCTGGGGTGGTTCTTGTTCTGTGGCACTAAGGCCTATTTATACCTCTCTGCCAATTCCACAGGGGGACCATGCACCCTTGGGCAATTAAATTAAAACTAACTTATAACAATATTGTGAAGATAATTGAGGTATAAAAGAAGGATAATTTGGGAAACTTATGTATTTATAAATCTTTTTTTATTCCTTGTTTGGAAACCATTGAATTTTAACTTTTTAAAGTTTGGTGGGAATGGACATCTAATGATATCTAGTGGCAAAACCGAAAACTACATTTCACCTTGGTTTTTTTATCTTACTAAGTTGTTTTGAGAGAGAGAGAGAGAGAGCAGGGAAGCGCAAGTGCCTGCAAATGGCAGAGGAGGACTGGGAGCAGCAGTAGAAGGCTGAAAGAGCTGCATGCTGCTCCAGAGCCGTGGGTTCCCGACCCATGGTTTAAACTTTTTGGTGTCCTTGGAATTTATAGTCCTGAAAATTGTGGCTGGGAAACAGAAGATTGCCCTTTTGGATTGCCCTTTTCTACAGGATGGATTACAATTATAAATAAAAATTGCTTTTGAAGTTATCTGACTTCCTTGGATTACAAATACAGCTTGACCTGGAATTTTTACAAGCTGTTTTGGTAAGAGTGAATAACAAGAAACTTCTAACAGAACACTTTGGATTACAAATTTTGGTATCTTTTTTTTCTTTTTTACACTTTTGTTCTTTTTTATTACTTATTATTTTTTATTATTTACCTCTCCTATTTGTTAGGAGCCTATTGGATTACAAATTCTGATTTACTTGGTGGATTATAAAGTATGATTAAAAGATAAAGATGAGTGTCCCCAATCTATCTAAAATTGGAAAAAAGGAACTTCTGCTCCCTCTTCTGCTTCTGCAAGTCCAGTTTATCAGAGATCAATTGATACAATGCTCCAACAAGAAAAGGCTAATAATTTCCAAAAGGAAACTCAAACGACGTTACAAGCAATTCAAGAGGCAATGGCTACTCACATGGCAGCTACAACAAGAAACCACGAGGAGATGAAAAGTGATCATGATAAAATGAACCAAAAAATTAATAACATGGACTCTCAATTTGAAAATTTTAAACAGATGGTTACAGATAACCAACAAAAAATCCAAAAACTAGAAGATAAATCAACTGAGGTTGACCAGAAATTAGAAGACTTAAAAGATGAAAATCAGAAATTGATGCAAATAAATGTAGAACTAGAAGACTCGATAGCTGTCATGGAAATGAAAAAGGCCTCATACTTTTTAAGATTTCAAAATATAATGGAAGATAAGTAACAGGACCTTCTAGACCTGAGAATGGAATTATTGGCAGATGCATTAGGAATTGGGAAACAGGAAATGGAAGGAGAATTAGATCAGATCTATCAAGTCAACTCAAACTACGCTAGAAGAAATAAAGTCCCCAGAGAAGTACACATTAGATTTCTTAAAAGATCCATAAGAGACGAGATTCTGAGAAGAGTAAGAGAAGAACCTCTGAAATACAAAGAAAAAGAAATTGTAGTTCTCAAACAAATCCCTAGGAGAATAAGAGAATCCCAAAGAGAATACCTGTTTCTAACTAGAAAATTAATTGAAAAAGGAGTGAGTTTCACATGGCTGATTCCAGAAGGGATTTTAATCTATTGGGATACAAAAAGATATAGATTGGATACGCCACCTAAAGCAATGGAATTCTACGACAACCATAGAGCATTTCTGGAAGGAGATGATTTTGAATCTGGTACAAAGAGAAACAAAGAAACAGGAAGAAATGGCAGTAGAAGGAGCAGTCAAACCAAGAGAGGAGGAAGAAGTTAAAAACACATACATAGAAGGAGCAAGACCAAGAGAACAGAGACAGATTAAGACTGACTAGAAGATTAAGGCCTAGATATAATTGAAAGAGATGGAGAAGGAAAGTGGGATCTTGTCAATAATAAAAATGGACTAAATTCTCCCTCAAAAAGGAAAAATTTTTACACTACAAAAATTAAAAATGGATATAATTTGCCTCCAAGAAACACATATTAAGAGACACTATAAATTGTTAGAACCAAAAATTGGTAAACGTCACTTTGCATAAGCACATCAAAAGAAAAGAGGAATAGCTGTACACATTCATTAAAGAAACAATGAACCCTAAACAAATTTATGTGGATGAAGAGGGAAGAATATTAATGGTGGAAATAATGATGGATCAAAAACAGATACTGATGGTAGCAATATATGCACCAAATGATAAATAAGAACAATGTTACCAAAATTATATTAAAAATATTAGAATTGGACTATCAAAATCTTTGTATAATGGGAGACTTCAATGCAATAATAGATGGAACTTTGGACTATAAAAGCACTAAACAAGGGAAGGAAGGAAGAAATATATTTTTTTAATTCCATTTATATCCCGCCCTTCTCCGAAGACTCAGGGTGGCTTACAAGCTTAGCAGTAGCCTTCATTCTATGTATATGCCTGCTTATTAGGGCTTTCACACACCCCCAAGCGGCATTATTACAAAGTCAGCTTATTGCCCCCAACAATCTGGGTCCTCATTTTACCTACCTCGGAAGGATGGAAGGCTGAGTCAACCTTGAGCCTGGTGGGATGCGAACCTGCACTAATTGCAGGCAGCTGGTGTTACTTAAGGAGGCATTAGCCCACTGCTCCACCAAGGCTCTATATTACCTAAAGCATAAAATATATTACCTAAAGCATTTTTAAAAATGGCAGAACAACTCTGTATCCAAGATATATGGGGAAAAAAATCCAAAGAAACTACAATATACATTTTACTCGAATAGACATAAATCATGGTCTAGAATTGATATGATATGGACATCCTCAGAACTTAGCACGATGAAACAAGAAATTGAGATAGAAACTAATATCTGGGCAGATCATAATCCAACAAAGATGACTTGGACAGGAGCCTAGAAAAAATTAAGATGGTCCTTGAACAAATCTATATTGAAAGAAAAAGAATTCATACAACTAGTGACAAAGGAAATGGACTTTTTTTCAAAATAAACAAGAAAGAAGAGACATCCCTTCAAAATGTGTGGGACACAGCTAAAGCATATTTCAGAGGGTTGGCTATAACTTACACTGCTAAAAAGAATAAAGAAAAGAAACAACAACAGTTAAAGTTGAAGGAAGAATTCAGAAAATTAGAATCAGAATTACTAATAGACCCACAAAGAAAATACTTAAGAAGCAAATGGAGATAATAAAACATAAATTAAACATAGCTGAGATGGAAATAATGGCTCAACAGATTAAAAGGGCTAAGCAGTACTTTTTTGAAAATGCCAGCAAACCAGGGAGATAGCATACAGACTGAAAAAAGAAAAAGAGAAAAAACTGATAAACAAGTTGCAAGACTCAAAAGGTGAATTACAGTTTCAAAAAGATACAATTAAAAAAATTATCAAAGACTATTATGAGATACTTTACAATGCAGAGGGAATTTCAAAAGAACAAGTACAGCAGTATTTAAAAAAAACAGACTTACCAAAAATTTCAGAGAATATTCAAAATATATGAAATGGAAAAATATCAGTGATGGAGATTGCAGAGGCTATAAAAAGGCAAAAAAAATATGATAAGACTCCGGGTCCAGATGGATTACCCGCAGAGCTTTATAAATCATTACAAGATATACTAAGTCCTATTTTGAAAGAACTGTGTAATGAAATACTTTTGGAGGCTAAAATACCAAATACATGGATTGAAGTCAATATTACCTTAATACCCAAAGAAGACTCTGATCCAATGAAAATAAAAAACCATAGACCAATATCGCTATTAAATGTAGATTATAAAATTTTTGCCTCAATAATAGCAGAAAGACTAAAGAAATTTTTGACCAAATTTATACATACAGACCAAATTGGTTTTCTACCTTAAAGACAAATAAAAAACAATTTAAGAATGATTCTTGATGTGTTATACTATGAAATTCATCCAGGGAAACAGATGGTTTTAATATTTCTTGATGCACAGAAAACGTTTGACAATGTAAATTGGCAATTTATGTTTCAGCAACTAGAGGAAACGGACTTTGGAAAAAACTTTATAAATGTAATTAAAACAATTTATTGTAAACAAACAGCCAAAATAATTGTAAATGGAGATTTTACAGAAAACTTTAACATTAAAAAAGGCACAAGACAGGGATGCCCACTATCTCCATTATTATTTATACTAACACTGGAAGTATTGAATAGAAACATCAGACAAGATATAGAAATTAAAGGACTGGAGATAAAAGATGAAAAATATAAAGTACAAGCATTTGCAGATGACTTGGTTTTTATATTGGAAGATCCACTTGAAACAAGCACTAAACCTACGAAGAAAATAGAAAAAATTGGAGAAGTGGCAGAGTTGAAAATAAACAGAGAAAAGACTAAAGTGCTAACAAAAAATCTAACAGAAAAACAAAAAACAACTAGCAAAAAAATCTTCAAATAGTTAAAAAAGTTAAATACTTGGGAATTTATCTAACAGCAAGTTGCGTAACAATAAAAGAAGATAATTACGTAAGATTGCTAAAATAAATAAAATTGGATCTGGAAAAGTGGAAACATTTACAGCTTTCAATGCTGGGGAGAACAGCAACAGTGAAAATGAATATCTTACCAAAAATATTCTATTTCAAATGATTCCTGTAAGACTGGGAAAAGCCTTTTTTGATGAACTGAATACTGAAATTTATCTGAAAATCCTACAAGAAGCGAAAGAAAGTGGAGGAATTAGACTGCCGGACTGGATATTATACTACCAAGCAGCTATTTTAACATGGCTTAAAGAATGGATAATGCTTAGAGACAAAAGACTATAGTACCTAGAGGGGCATGACCTACAAATTGGTTAGCATGCCTTTCTGTGGTATGGGAAGAATAAAATACATACAGGTGAAACTCGAAAAATTAGAATATCGTGCAAAAGTTCATTTATTTCAGTAATGCAACTTAAAAGGGGAAACTAATATATGAGATAAGACTCATTACATCCAAAACAAGATAGTTCAAGCCGTGATTTGTCATAATTGAGATGATTATGGCATACAGCTCATGAAAACCCCAAATCCACAATCTCAGAAAATTAGAATATTGTGAAAAGGTGCAATATTCTAGGCTCAAAGTGTCCCACTCTAATCAGCTAATTAAGCCATAACACCTGCAAAGGGTTCCTGAGCCTTTAAATGGTCTCTCAGTCTGGTTCAGTAGGAATCACAATCATGGGGAAGACTGCTGACCTGACAGTTGTGCAGAAAACCATCATTGACACCCTCCATAAGGAGGGAAAGGCTCAAAGGGTAATTGCAAAAGAAGCTGGATGTTCCCAAAGTGCTGTATCAAAGCACATTAATAGAAAGTTATGTGGAAGTGAAAAGTGTGGAAGAAAAAGGTGCACAAGCAGCAGGGATGACCGCAGCCTGGAGAGGATTGTCAGGAAAAGGCCATTCAAAAGTGTTGGGGACTTTCACAAGGAGTGGACTGAGGCTGGAGTCAGTGCATCAAGAGCCACCACACACAGACGGATCCTGGACATGGGCTTCAAATGTCGTATTCCTTTTGTCAAGCCGCTCCTGAACAACAAACAACGTCAGAAGCGTCTTACCTGGGCTAAAGAAAAACAGACCTGGTCTGTTGCTCAGTGGTCCAAAGTCCTCTTTTCTGATGAGAGCAACTTTTGCATCTCATTTGGAAACCAAGGACCCAGAGTCTGGAGGAAGAATGGAGAGGCACACACTGCAAGATGCTTGAAGTCCAGTGTGAAGTTTCCACAGTCTGTGTTTGTTATTTATTTATTTATTAATTGAATTTATATACCGCCCTATTCCCGAAGGACTCAGGGCGGTTTCACAAGTTAAAAACAATACAAAAAGAGAGAATAAAATAAGATTAAATTAATACAAGCCCACGAAATTAAGATAACATTAAAATTGAAATTTAAAATTAATTTAATTTAATTTAATTTAATAATATAATTTAAAATCCCTCAGTCCAGGCCAGACAATTCAAACAACCAGGTTTTTAAGTCCCGGTGAAACGAGCGAAGGTCGGGGGCAGTTTGTTCCAAAGGGCGGGCACACCCACAGAGAACGCCCTCCCCCTGGAAATCACCCACCGGCAATCTCTAACCAGTGGAACCCTGAGGAGGCCCTCCCTGTGGGCGCACACAGGACGATGGGAAGCTGATGCTGGCAGCAGGTACTCCCTAAGGTAATCCGGACCCATGCCATTTAGGGCTTTATAGCTCATCACCAGCACCTTGAATCTCACCCGGAGGGCAACTGGAAGCCAATGCAGCTCGCGGAGAAGAGGTGTTACATGAGAGTATCGGGAAACTCCCATTACTACTCACGCAGCTGCATTCTGCACCAGCTGAAGCCTCCTAGTGGTCCTCAAGGGCAGCCCCATGTAGAGAGCATTGCAGTAGTCTAACCGGGAGGTCACGAGCGCATGAGTGACTGTGCGTAGAGCATCTCGGTCCAAATAGGGCCGCAACTGGCGCACCAGGCGAACCTGGGCAAAAGCCCCCCTGGTTATCTTCCAAACTGAGCCGTGAATCCAGGAGGACGCCCAAGTTACGAGCCCTATCGACGGAGGGTTACACCTCACCCCCCATCATTAAAGTTGGAGAAGAATGGTTCACTCGAGATGCCAGTATGCACAGCCACTCAGTCTTGGCTGGATTGAGTCGGAGCCTGTTTCTCCCCATCCAAACCCGAACCGCCTCCAGGCAACGGGACATCACATCGCGGGCATCACTGATTTGGTTCGGGGTGGAAAGAAAAAGTTGGGTATCATCAGCGTACTGATGATACCCCACCCGGAAACCACGAATGATCTCACCCAGCGGCTTCATATAGATGTTGAACAGGAAGGGAGAGAGGACCGACCCGAGGAATTCCACAAACGAGAGGCCTCGGGGCGGACCTCTGCCCTCCCGTCAACACCGACTACGAACGGCCCAGGAGGTAGGAGGAGAACCACCGTAAAACAGTGCCCCCCACTCCCAACCCCGAGACATCGCAGCAGGATACCATGGTCAATGGTATCAAAAGCCACTGAGAGATCTAATAGGACTAGGACAGAGGAACAACCCCTGTGCCGAGCCCGCCAGAGATCATTCATCAGCGCGACCAATGCCGTCTCCGTGCTGTGCCCAGGCCTGAAGCCCAATTGGTACGGGTCAAGATAATCAGTTTCCTCCAGGAACAGAGGAAGCTGATGCGCTACCACACTCTCAACAACCTTCGCCAAAAAGCGAAGGTTGGAGACCGGACGATAGTTATTCAGAATAGCTGGATCCAGGGCAGGCTTCCTGAGAAGGGGTCTCACCACCGCCTCCTTCAAGGCGGCAGGGAAGACACCCTCACTCAAAGAAGCAGATATCACTGCCTGGAACCAGCCTCGTGTCTCCTCCCGAGCTGAATAAACCAGCCAGGAGGGACACGGGTCCAATAAACAGGTGGTAGAGCTCAGCCTCCCCATAATCCTGTCCACCTCCTCGGGAGTCACAGGATCAAACTCAGTCCAGATAATACTACTCTCAAGACCGCTCGGTTCCTCCCCATCAGACTCTGCCCAGTCAGAGTCCAAACCGGTCCGAATCTGAGTGATTTTGTCCGCCAGATGCTAGCTGAACTCCTCGGCCCGCCCCTGTAAGGGCTCCTCCCTCACCTCCTGATTAAGGAGGGAACGAGTTACCGTAAACAGGGCGGCCGGGCAATTAGACTTCGCCGTCCTCATCGCCGCGAGATAAGACCTAGCAAAAGATCTTAGTCGCAATCGGTCAGATTCAGACCGGCTGGATCTCCAACAGCTCTCCAGACTCCGTCTCCGTGTTGATTTGGGGAGCCATGTCATCTGCTGGTGTTGGTCCACCATGCTTCATTAAGTCCAGGGTCAACGCAGCTGTCTACCAGGAGATTTTGGAGCACTTCATGCTTCCTTCCACAGACGAGCTTTATGGGGATGCTGACTTCATTTTCCAGCATGACTTGGCACCTGCCCACACTGCCAAAAGCACCAAAACCTGGTTCAATGACCGTGGGATTATTGTGCTTGATTGGCCAGCAAACTCGCCTGACCTGAACCCCATAGAGAATCTATGGGGCATTGCCAAGAGAAAGATGAGAGACATGAGACCGAACAATGCAGAAGAGCTGAAGGCCGCTATTGAAGCATCCTGGTCTTCCATAACACCTCAGCAGTGCCACAGGCTGATAGCTTCCATGCCACGCCGCATTGAGGCAGTAATTGCTGCAAAAGGGGCCCAAACCAAGTACTGAGTACATATGCATGCTTATACTTTTCAGAGGTCCGATATTGTTCTATGTACACTCCTTGTTTTATTGATTGCATGTAATATTCTAATTTTCTGAGATTGTGGATTTGGGGTTTTCATGAGCTGTACGCCATAATCATCACAATTATGACAAATCACGACTTGAACTATTTTGCTTTGCATGTAATGAGTCTATCTCATATATTAGTTTCCCCTTTTAAGTTGCATTACTGAAATAAATGAACTTTTGCACAATATTCTAATTTTTCGAGTTTCACCTGTAAGATATTTTCAAAAGCACTTTATAAGAAATGCACTTCTTTTAGAATGGGAAAAAATAAAAGCGAAAATTTATATCAAGATACCTGGATGGCTTTCAACAATGGAACCAAATTTAATTAATTACGACAAAGTTGTGACCTATAAAGGTATCTTGGACAATGAAGGAAAATTGAAAGACAGACAAGATTTACAAGAACGAGGTATTAATCTATCATGGTGGCCATATTTGCAAATCCAAACATGATATGAAAAAGATGTTAAAACAATGGGATTTTATAAAGGACAGAATTTGACCAGATACTCTTAAAAACAGATGAAAAGTTGATTAAGAAACTCTATAAATACCTGTTAAGCTTAAAGATGGAGGAAGAACAAGTAAAAGAAACAATGATAATATGGGCAAAGAACTTTGCATATAATATAGAATTAGAAAACTGGCAAAAGTTATGGGAAAGAAATGTTAAATTAACTAAAGCAGTGACATATAAAGAAAACTTATATAAAATGTTTTACAGATGGCATATGACACCAGTGAGATTAGCAAAAATGTTTAAAAATACTTCAAACAAATGTTGGAAATGCAAACAAAGACCAGGTACTTATTACCATCTGGTGGACATGCCCTAAAGCAAAAAGTTTTGGACCGAGATGCCCTACGCACAGTCACTCATACGCTCGTGACCTTCCGGTTGGACTACTGCAACACTCTCTACATGGGGCTGCCCTTGAGGACCACTCGGAGGCTTCAGCTGGTGCAGAATGCAGCCGTGCGAGTAGTGATGGGGGTTTCCCGATACTCCCACGTAACACCTCTGCTCCGCGAGCTGCATTGGCTTCCGGTTGCCCTCTGGGTGAGATTCAAGGTGCTGGTGATGACCTATAAAGCCCTAAATGGCTTGGGTCCGGGATATTTGAGGGAACACCTGCTGCCGACATCAAGCTCCCTTCGTCCTGTGCGCTCCCACAAGGAGGGCCTTCTCAGGGTGCCGCCGGCAAAAGATTGCCGGCGGGTAACACAAAGGGGGAGGGCCTTCTCTGTGGGTGCACCTGCCCTTTGGAACCAGCTGCCCGTAGAGCTCAGGACTGCCCCTGACCTTCGTTCATTCCGCCGGGACCTGAAGACCTGGCTCTTTGAGCTTTCCGGCCAGGACTGAGAATTTTAATTGTAATTTTATTTTAATTGGGTTTTAAACTGGAGTTCAACAGGGGTTTTATTTTATTCAAGGACTAAATTTAATGATTTTAATTGTTCTTAACTTTTGTAATTTTTATTGTTATTTTAAATACCTTGTGAACCGCCCTGAGTCCTACGGGAGAAGGTATATAAGTCCAATAAACATAAACAACATAAACATATACAGTTATGGTTAGAGAAAATGACTAAAAAACAAATAGACTTTAAGGCAGAATTATTTTTGTTAGAAATAATAGGAGCTAATTATGAGAAAGACTGTATATATTTAATTCTACACGTACTAACTGCAGCAAGAATTGTATTTGCCCAACATTGGAAAAATGAAAAATTACCAACTGAAGAATTAAGAAAATTTTAGTGTGTGCAGAAATGGATAGACTGACTTTAAAGATAAAAGAGAAAGAAGACTCAGTGTATTTTAGAACGTGGGATAATTTTTATCAATGGCTAGAAAAACGAGTTAGAAAGGAACCTGATATGTAACATTGAATATATACTACTAAGAAGACGACTACTGAGTGATTAACATATTGTTTATGATAATTAACTATTACTCATTTTTTTAAACACATGAACCCAGACATTATGCCGTTTGCTAAATATTGAGAATGTTATTTGAAAAAACCCTAACCTCAACCGCAACCCCAACCCAAATCCCAACCCCACCTTATTCCTAATCCTATATACATATACATATACATACACACACACACACACACACATATAAACAATCCTTCTGCCCTCATTGAAGAGGTGGCATAAAAGAGATCTTCAATTCCCAACACTTGATTGTGACTCACGAACAGTGATGCCCAGTAAGGCAGAATAAGTTGCAATGGCAGTCTCATTAGTGGGATTCCCTGGGCTCACTGTGTGCAATTTCAGAAATATTAATAGCCTGGCTTGCACACTGGGTAAAAACCACAATTCAACAACCCAAGCCCTAGATGCCCCACAAACTCCTCGGCTCCCCTCGGTGCCCCACAAGCTCCTTGCTTCCCCAAATTGCCAGCAGGCAAGAGTGTGCGTGCGTATGCACGCACCTCACATTACAAGTTTGTGGACTTTTATCCAGGTCAGATCTAGATAAAAGTCTCCAAGCTCGGAATGGCGTGTGCATGCGCATAGCACGCCAAAGTTCTAGAATTATAAAGAACTCTGAAGAGAAGGAAGGGTGGTGGGGAGCTGCGTGAGGGAAGGCTGACCCAACAAGCCAGCATCCTTCTTGAAAGCTTTCCCAAATAGGAAACAAGGAACCACGGTCTCCCATCTTTTCCCAACAACTCTCCTACGTCCCAAAAGCCCAGAAACAGAGCTCAAAATCCCCAAAATATCCATCCAAAATTTAGTTTTCGCAGGCAATGCTGGTTAGATGGCAGAAGAGGTGCAAGCTGCTGGGGCTACATCCAAAGAAAGGCAGGACTCCTGCTGGATGGGGCTGCTGCCAGTGCCGCCACCATGGGATGAGGCAGGTGGCAGGGCAGGGGTGGCCTGGCTGCAGGGCCCTGAGGTGCGTGAGTGCAGGTAGAGCAGGGCCAAGTGCTGCTTATTGGACACCCCAGGCTCACATCTAGCTGGCTGCCACTGCTGGCCAATGAGCAGCCAAGGGGCCAACATGGGAATCCTTCTCTGCTGCCTCTACTGCTGTTTTTTCCTTGCTTCAGTAGCCTGAAAGGTCACCTCCCATCTCAACAGACACCCAAGTAAGGATGCCAACCAGACATCCCTCATGATGTGCCAAATAAACAAGAAGTACAGAGTCTATTCTGACAGGGCATAGGTTGGACAATATAGGTAAATATATAGCCCAAAAGGGGGGAATTGTAGGAAAGCCTCCATTCCCCAGAATAAAATACTCCACAAAATAAGAAAAGAAGCAGAATAGAATATTTCCCTTAAAGGAGAAGAAGAGAAAAATCTCCTTAACAAAGGCAGAAAGCAGCCCCAGTCTTTACTCCACTAAAGCAGCCTGCAGGCAAAGCTTAAGGAAACCAAGTTTCATTCACAAAACAATGCATACTTTGTAAAACCAAACTCTGCTAAAGAGATCTCCAAATATACAGCAAAATAGACCAGGAACTGAAACTGATTAGGCTAACAAGATTAAATCAAGACAACTAAACACCTTAAGATTTACATCTCCCCTCACCTCTTGGGCCAGTCACAACCCCACACATCACAAAGGAAATTTCACGACAGCAATTAAAACACAAACAAACCCAGAAAGAACACATTTTCATACAGATGACGTATAAATCACAAAAGGTCCAAACCATATAAAAACTCACTAACTCACAACCCCAATTTGCTACCTGCCCCCAAAAACATTTGCTGATGTCACTGCTGTAACTGGGCCAATAAACCTCCTTTCCAACGGCAGCTTGCTTTAAACTTATTTTCCTCTGCCTGCATTTCTCTCCCAGCTTGGAATAAGACACGGACCGAATTTAACTTCCAACACCAGAAAAGTCTCCTTCAACTGACACTTAACACCTGGTAACTTCATGGATATAACCATGCAGTTTTTTTAGCCAGAGCTTTTCAACCAGTGGTACAGGTACCACCTGTGGTACACTGGCACCTGGCAGGTGGTACGCGACCATCCTAGAAAAGTGGTAGTGGGGGAGGGGAATGAGCTGAACTGGTGGCAGCACCGCACAAGCCTGAGCGAGAGACGGCTGGAGCTGCAGGGCTGTCAGGGCTCAGTGGAAGCGCCAGGATCAGCACCGCTTTCCAGCTGATTGGCGCTTCTTCAAGGCTGTCAGGGCTCAGCAGAAGTGCCAGGATCAGTGCCAGGCTCCAGCTGGAGCTTGGCACCGATCCTGGCACTTTTGCTGAGCCCAGAAGCGCTGATCAGCTGGAATGCTGCAGCATCTCCAGGGTCTTGTGATTTACATTCAGATGCTTGGCAACTGATTCATATTTATGGCGCTCACAGTGTCCCAGGGTCATGTGAAATGACCAAAACCTGCTGCAACCACCCAGCAGACGGGGGGAATAAAAACCAAACAGCCCCCCACCCCAGTCCTCAACAGAAATGCTCACAACAATGAAAACCTCAGACAGGAGGAAGAATGCCGCCAGGCGGGCAGGCAGGTGTCTTGCTCAGCTGTGGCTTGGGGGGCACTTTTTTCAGTGCCATTGTAACTTCAAACAGTCACCAAGTGAATTGTTGTAAGTCGAGGACTACCTGTACTTCATCACTTTTTTCCTTTTTTTTTGGTCATCAAGTTTTTGACACCTTGCTAGGCGACTGGTGGTACTTGGATGTTGCCATATCCTAAAAGTGGTACAATGGGTGAAAAGGTTGAAAAGCCCTGTTCTTAGCAGCAATACCAAAGTGGCTTGTCACTACCTTCTCTTTAGATATTATTTTATTTTACAGTTGGGTCTATGTGCCCTGATAGTCTCCCACCCATGTAATCAGCAACTACCAAAGCCAGGTAAGGTTGAACTGAAAAATTCAAAAAATCTCACAAATTACTCTCAGATTCAAACAAAACACATTTCTATAGCCATTTATATTAGAAAAACTAAGAAACAAGGGGTCCCATTGCAAAAAATTGATAACTACATACAAAACCAAAATTTACCCAAACTGTCGGAAGAACAAAAGTAAATTATGAATAACCCAATAATGACTTTTCAAACAGAAGCAATTAAAAAAGTCAAGACAGGCAAAGCGACAGGACCAGAAGGTTTACAGAGTGGATTTCACAAGGTATTTGAGGATCAACTATTATTGCCGATGAAAAATTTAATTAACTCCATTCTACAAGGGAAGCCTATGCTTGGTTCATGAAAGGAAGCTTACAGTGCTCTGTTAACTATGGAAGGGCAAGACTTAACCCTTACAAAAAATTATAGGACAATCTCCCTCCTTAACAATTATTATAAATGTTTAAAATCTATTACAGCTGAAACAGTAAAGAAAGCTTTACAGGACTATACTCATGAAGATCAATGTGGTGTTTTTTTTACCCAAAAGACAGATAAAAGAAAATGTGAGAATTGTTTTGGATATAATTATATATCTACAACAATGCAATGACAAACAGGCTTCATCTTGATATTAACTTTACACCATCTGACTACCAATTTGTTTATAAGTGCCCTATGTGGATATCTTTAGCACTATATGGCTCGTCTGCGTTACTCTAGTGCTGACTTGTATGCTCTCAGGGGGGCTTCTCCCTCCTGGGTACGACCTGCCACCTTTGTTTGTAATTCCCTTAATGACGGGCCCAATTTTTGGGACCCCGAGAGGTGGCTGGGCATGGGTAGGGGCCTCTGGGGGAAATGCATCAAGAGGCCCCTAGTACGTTTTTTAGCCGGTTGTTTTTAAAGGGTTGGGGGGGGAATGGTAGGGTTGGGAGGGAATTAGGATGTGCTTCTTCAACCGGTTGTCAGTCTGGGCCTGAGATGGTCCCTGGCGAGAGGGGGTTGGGGGCTTCTGGTTTTCCTGGCATTGGGGTGGGGTCTCAAATCCCCACGACGATTGGGAATGGCAGCAGGCGGTCACACGGAGGGCCATATCGACATCTGGGATCACGCCCCCGCTGTCTTCAAGCGGTGGCGTGCTCCGACCCTCCAGTTGGTACCCGTTTATCCGGGGGTGCGGGGGATCAGGTCCCTGAGCTTAGGCTGGTGTACTTCAATGCCAGATCCGTGGTGAATAAGGCTCCCCTCGTCCACAATTTGATCGAGGAGGAATGCGCGGACCTGGCATGTATTACAGAAACCTGGTTGGGCTCAGAGGGAGGTGTCCCTCTGACTGAGCTTTGCCCTCCAGGTTTCTGTGTGTTGCATCAGCCGAGGGCTCAGGGCAGGGGCAGTGGGGTGGCGGTAGTTATACGGGAGACCTTATGTCCGTGGGAGTCCACTGTCGTACAGATAGGCAGGAGTGAGTCCCTCCTCCTGAGGTGTGGCCCTAGGGCTCAGTTGGGCTTCTTGCTAACATACCTGGCGCCCAGCTGTGTGGCAACGGCCCTGCCCGAGCTTCTCGACACCCTCTCAGGGTTGTCGGTTGAGTTTCCCAGACTTATAGTTCTGGGCGACTTTAACCTGCCTTCTCTGGCAGGGTCGTCTGAGTTAGCCCAGGAGTTCTTGGCCTCCATGACGGCCATGGACCTGACCTAAATAATTCAGGGTCCAACCCATGGGGGGGGACACACTATCGACCTAGTTTTCTTATCTGGGCAGTGGCTTGATGATCTGGGAGGGGGCTCGCCAACTATTGTCCCCCTGTCATGGTCCGATCATCACCTCCTGCGGTTGGTCTTCCGCTATGCCACCCCCCGCTACTGAGCTGCGGAACTGACCAGGTGGTTCCGCCCCAGGAGCCTAATGGACCCGGAACCTATCCCCCTCACTCACAGCCCGGTTGACGCCTTGGTGGATGCCTGGGAAAGGGCTGCCACCGAGGCGCTCGACCATGTTGTACCCTTGCGACCCCTGACCCGGCGCAGATCCCGGTGGGCTCCATGGTTTTCTGTGGAACTCTGGGAGATGAAGCGTAGGAGACGAGGTCTAGAGAGCTGTTGGAGATCCAGCCGATCCGAATCTGACCGATTACAGTTAAGAATCTTTATAAGGTCTTATCTTGCAGCGATGAGGACGGCGAAGGCTAATTACTTTGCTGCCCTCATCGCGTCTGCAAATAATCGCCCGGCCGCCCTGTTTAGGGTGACTCGTTCCCTTCTTAACCAGGAGGTGAGGGAGGATCCCTTGCAGGGGCGGGCCGAGGAGTTTAGTCTGACTGGGCAGAGTCTGACGTGGAGGAATCGGATGGTCTTGAGCATGTTATCTGGACTGAGTTCGATCCTGTTTCCCCTGATGATGTGGACAGGATGAGGAGGAGGCTGAGCTCCACCACCTGTTTGTTGGACCTGTGCTCCTCCTGGCTGGTTTATGCGGCTCGGGAGGAGACACGAGGCTGGTTCCAGGCAGTAATAACTGTTTCCTTGAAGGAGGGTATCTTTCCCACCGCCCTGAAGAAGGCGGTGGTGAGACCCCTCCTCAAGAAGCCTGCCCTGGACCTGGCTGTTTTAAATAACTATCGTCCGGTCTCCAACCTTTGCTTTTTGGCGAAGGTTGTTGAGAATGTGGTGGCGCATCAGCTTCCTCTGTTCCTGGATGAAACTGATTATCCTGACCCGTACCAATCGGGTTTCAGGCCTGGGCACAGCACGGAGATGCCATTGGTCGCACTGGTGAATGATCTCTGGCGGGCTCGGGACAGGGGTTGTTCCTCTGTCCTAGTCCTATTAGATCTCTCAGCGGCTTTCGATACCATCGGCCATGGTATCCTACTGCGGCGTCTCAGTGGGTTGGGAGTGGAAGGCACTGTTTTGCAGTGGTTCTCCTGCTATCTCCTGGGCCGCTCGCAGTCCGTGTTGACGGGAGGGCAGAGGTCCACGCTGAGGCCTCTCATTTGTGGAGTTCCTCAGGGGTCGGTTCTCTCTCCCCTCCTGTTCAACATCTATATGAAGACACTGGGCGAGATCATTCGTGGTTTCGGGGTGGGGTATCATCAGTATGCTGATGATACCCAACTTTTTTTCTCCACCCCTAACCAACCCAGCGATGCCCTCGCCGTGATGTCCCATTGCCTGGAGGCGGTCCGGGTCTGGATGGGGAGAAACAGGCTTTGTCTCAATCCTGCCAAGACTGAGTGGCTGTGCAATACCGGCATCTCGGGTTAACCAGACTATTCCATCTTTAACGATGGGGGGTGAGGTGTTACCCCCCGTTGATAGGGCTCACAACTTGGGCGTCCTCCTGGATTCACGGCTCAATTTTGAAGACCACATAGGAGCCATGACCAGGGGGGCTTTTGCCCAGGTTCGCCTGGTGCGCCGAGATGCCCTACGCACAGTCACTCGTGCGCTCGTGACCTCCCGTTTAGACTACTGCAACGCTCTCTACATGGGGCTGCCCTTGAGGACCACTCAGAGGCTTCAACTGGTGCAGAATGTGGCCACGCAAGTTGTGATGGGGGTTTCCCGATACTCCCATGTAACACCTCTACTCCGCGAGCTGCATTGGCTTCCGGTTGCCCTTCGGGTGAGATTCAAGGTGCTGGTGATGACCTATAAAGCCCTAAATGGCTTGGGTCCGGGTTATCTGAGGGAACACCTGCTGCCGGCATCAAGTTCCCTTCGTCCTGTGCGCTCCCACAGGGAGGGCCTTCTCAGGATACCGCTGGTTAAGGAATGCCGGCAGGTTATTCCCAGGGGAAGAGCGTTCTCTGTGGGCGCACCGGCCCTATGGAACCAACTCCCCATGGAACTTAGGACTGCCCCCGACCTTCGCTCATTTCTCCGGGACCTGAAAACTTGGCTCTTCGAGCTGTCTGGCCCAGGCTGAGGGGTTTTAATTTTATTGGGTTTTAGTTTAAATTTTGGGGACTTGATTTAATTAATTTTTAATCTGATTTTAATTTTTGTATGTTTGTTTTTAACCCTCCCTGTAAACCGCCCTGAGTCCTATGGGAATAGGGCGGTATATAAATTTAATAAAATAAATAAATAAATAAATAAATTTTTCTAGATGTAGAGAAAGCCTTTGATAATTTGAATTGGGAATTTATATTTAAAGTAGTTGAAAATATGGATTTTGGACTGACCTTTATACAGGGACTGAAATCCATCTATACACTAGAGAAGGCCCAGATCATGGTTAATTGTGACTTGATGAAACCATGTGATATCCAGAAAGAGAAAAGACGGGTGTCCCTTATCCCCTTTATTGTTTCTTTTGGTATTTGACTTATTAGAGATATTAGACAAGATAATAGAGTAAGAAGACTACAAATAAAGGAACATAAATATAAGTTACATGCTTTTCCTGATGATCTGGTTTTGAACTTAAAAGACCGGCTGAATGATATTGAATATGTTATGAGAAAGCTTAAAATATTTGGAGAACTGGCGGGGATGAAATTAATAAATTAAACACCAAAATACTGGTAAAGAACATGAATGAAGATCAAAGAAAATTGGAAAACAAAACGGGATTCAAGGCTGTGAAAAAGGTAAAGTACCTGGGGTTGATTCTTTCTAATAAGAATTCTATGCTGTATAAAAATAACTATTTTAAAATGTGGAATGAGATAAAATCAATTTCTACAGATGGGAAAAACTAGATTTGTCACCGATGGGAAGAATGTCTGTTGTTATCATGAATATCTTACCCAGAATGCTATTTCTCTTTCAGACTATACCAATTTTGATTAAAGACCTCTCCTTTAAACAATGGCAAAGATATTTGCATATTTATCAGGCAAAACAAAAAAGCAAGAATTAAACATAAACTTTTACAAGAAACAAAAGAAAGGGGAGGTCTTGGTTTGCCTGTTCTTAGATTGTACTATGATGCATGTTGAAATTGAGAACTGAGAGATCTTGAAGGCTTTGATCTGAGATTTGGGTGGCACACTTATTTATGGTATGATAAGTTAAAGGTTAACTCAGGTTTGAAGAATCATTTTATTAGGTAATCAATTGGGCATATATGGGTGAAGTACAGGTGGTCTTCAACTTACAACAGTTCATTTAGCAACCGTTCAAAGTTACAACAGCACTGAAAAAGGCGACTTATGACCTTTGTTCACACTTACAACTGTTGCAGCATCCCAGTGGTCATGTGATCAAAATTTGGACGCTTGGCAACTGACTCATACTGATGAAGTTTGCAGTGTCCTGGGGTCACATGATCACCTTTTGCAACCTCCTTATAAGCTTCTCATACTAGTAAGTGATGGATTTAATTGCAATTAGTTTAATTACTATAGAATACTTGAAAGGTTTTTTTTGCAATTGACAAATCTGAATTGGAATGGATTTATATTCTGAAGATGATCACTTGATTTCTAAACTTTATAAAATACTACTTAGGATGAATGTGGAAGATGAATATGTTCAGGATTGTATGGTAAAATGGACAAAAAACATAGGTTATAATATAATGTTAGATCAATGGGAAAATATGTGGATTAATGGTTTAAAGTTTACCTGGAATTACAGTTTGAAAGAAAACGTACTAGATGATGTATCAATAGTATATGACTCCAGACAGATTGGCAAGAATGTATAATGGAACCTCCAACAAATGCTGGAAATGTAATTAAACTCCAGGTACATTTTATCACGTGTGGTGGTCTTGTAAACATGCTAAATCATATTGGATAAATATAATAATGGTTATGCAGAAAATACTTAAAACACAAATATTAATGAAACCTGAAGCCTTTATTTTAGGTATTATGGATAAATCATCAGAAAAACAATTTGGAACCTTATTTTTGTATATGGTAACAGCTGCAAGGATTGTATATGCTAAAAATTGGAAAGAAAAAGGGATACTGACAGTGGAAGAATGGATTTTGAAACTGACTGAATTGGCAGAGATGGTGAAATTAACAGTGTTGATTAGAGACAATGGTTTGGATAAGTTTATAAGACAGAGCTTTTCAACCGGTGGTACGCATACCACTGGTGGTATGCGAGTGTTCTGTACCAGCCTGCTACCGGCCCTGCAGAAAAGGCAGGCACAATCATTTAGCATTTGAATAAGTTTTCTTTTCTTTTTTCTTTTTTTTTCTTTTCATATGTAACATTAGTATTGCTTGTAGTCATTTTATATGAGCTAGAGGGCGATAGAATTAATAGTTTATTGTTTTTAGCATATGGATGTTTATGATTGTTCTTTGTTTTTATACCTTGTACTTAGCTCTGGGAAGTCGGGGGGGGGAGGGGGAATGGGGGGGAGGGATAGGGAGGGTTAGGTAGGGGTGGGGGAGGGGGGGATTGTTAAAGATAAAATGTACTGTAAAACCTTTCAATAAAAAAAAGGCAGGCACAACCCCTTTTACAAGAAGGCAAGAGGCTGGAATTACGCCTGCCAAATTTATTGCTACAAAAACAAATGGAACAAGACAAACCAAGAAACAGGAGCTTTAAGAAACAGGAACTATCCAAGCGGTTGTCTTCAGCAAACCAGCCCTCCCACACATTCCCCTTATATAGTTCAGGGCGTGGCTTCTCTCTGCCTCCTTCCGAGGAGCCCCATTGCCTTCCTCTGTTTACTCCTAATTGACTGCCTCCTGCGTCGGGCGTCCTTGAACAGGGCCAGCTGTGGGTCATCTTCATCCACGCTGTCAGGCTCACACAGCTGGGTGGTGACCAAGTGGGAGGGGCCTGGCTGAGGGCTCTCATCAGCAAGATCTTCAACCCCCTCAGCAAGGTCTTCAACACCCCCCTCCTCCTCTGTGTCGTCCGACCCAACTGCCGAACCCACAGGCTGACCCTGAATCACAACAGCGAGCACTGGGCTGGTGGTACGCAGCATCGCCTTCCTCCCCCCCCCCGCATCGCACCCATGCACCAGCCTTGCTGCGTCAACCCACCAGGAGCTCTCCATGGACTGGAGCCCATCGGCGGAGGTCGGGGCCGACCATACGGACCAATCAGCTGGCAACTCCATACAACCGGCCCCGACGTCCGCCAATGGGCTCCAGTCCACAGAGCTCCCGGCAGGTTGATGGCTTCCCGGCGGCAGCCTCGACCAGTGAGAAGGCTGGGAGGGAGGTGACGGCCAGGCACTGGGGCTGCCAGGGCTCAAGTGCCAGGATCAGCACCGCTTTCCAGGTGATCGGTGCTTTTTCCAGGCTGCCAGGACTCAGCAAGGAACAGCGCCGCTTTGCGGCTGATTGGCCAATTTTCGGGGCTGCCAGAGCTCAAGCGCAAGGATCAGCACCGGTTTGCAGCTGATCGGCACTTTTTCAGGGCTGCCATGGCTCAGCAAGGATCAGTGCCACTTTCCAGCTGATCGGTACTTTTTCGGGGCTGCCAGGGCTCAGCAAGGATCAGCGCCGCTTTCCAGCTGATTGGCACTTTTTCGGGGCTGCTAGGGCTCAAGCACCAGGATAAGCACCGCTTTCCAGCTGATCAGTGCTTTTTCGGGACTGCCAGGGCTCAGCAAGGATCAGGCCGCTTTCCAGCTGATCGGCGCTTCTTCGGGGCTACCAGGGCTCAGCGGAAGCGCCAGGATCAGCGCCAGGCTCCAGCTGGAGCTGCTGAGCCCCGAAGAAGCACTTATCACCTGGAAAGCAGCATTGATCCCTGATCACACACACAAACACGTGTGAGCAGTTACAGCTGAAGGCATTTCAGCCTTCAACTACGGCTCCCAGTCCTCCACCATTTGCAAAGAGAGAGGGGGGGCACTTGCACTTCCCTTCTCTCTATCTCTCTCTCCATGCGGCATTGCCCCACTAGCAGGGCTCCTGATTGGCCCTGCGCCTGCTCCTCTTGCATCGCCCTTTGCAGGCCTGCCGTAGAGCTACACGTGAAGCTCCCGGGGGAGGAGCCGCGGAAGCGGGTGGGCGGGTAGCGAGTTCCCTCTGAAGAGTTCCCTCCAGGCTCTGCCCCCACCCGATGCCGCTGGATTTTTTGCTGGATTTGGTCTTAACTGAATCAGAATAGATCTGGAAGGGACCTTGGAGGTCTTCTAGTCCAGCCCCCTGCTCAAGCAGGAGACCCTATATCATTTCAGACAAGTGGCTGTCCAGTCTCCTCTCAAAAACCTCCAGTGATGAAGCAGTTGTGCCCTGGCAGCACAACTTCTAAAGGCAAGCTGTTCCACTGGTTAATTGTCCTCACTGTTGGGAAGTTTCTCCTTAATTCCAAGTTGCTTCTCTCCTTGATTAGTTTCCATCCATTGTTTCTTCTCTTGCCTTCTGGTGCTTTGGAAAATAAACTGACCCCATCCTCCTTGTGACAGCCTCTCAAATACTAGAATAGTGTTATCATGTCGCCCCCTAGTCCTTCTTTTCTCTGGACTAGCCATATCCAATTCCTGCAACCGTTCTTCATATGTTTTAGTCTCCAGGCCTTTAATCATCTTAGTTGCTCTTCTTTGCACTTTTTCCAAAGTCTCAACATCTTTTTTTTGTAATGTGGTGACAAAAACTGGATGCAGTATTCCAGATGTGGCCTTACTAAGGATTTATAAAGTGGTACTAATACTTCACGAGATTTTGATTCTATGCTTCTGTTTATACAATCAAGGATTGTATTAGCTTTTTTGGCTGCTGCCGCACACTGCTGACTCATGTTTAAGTGATTGTCCACTAGGACTACAAGGTCCCTCTCAGTTACTGTTTTTGAGCCAGGTTTCACCTAATCTGTAGTTGTACCTTTGGTTTTTACTGCCCAGGTGTAAAACCTTGCTTTTTTCCACATTAAATTTCATGTTGTTGAATAGGGTCCATTGTTCAAGTCTGTCAAGATCTTTTTGGATCCTGAGGTTGTCTTCTGGGGCGTTGGCTATTCCTCCCAGCTTAGTGTCATCTGCAAATTTGATGAGTTCCCCTTCTATTCCCTCATCTAAGTCACTGATGAAGATATTGAAGTGTACTGGGTCTAAGACAGAACCTTGTGGTACACCACTGCTTACTTCCCTCCATCTAGATGTAGTACCATTAAGGACGACTCATTGAGTACAGTTTGTCAGCCAGTTACAAATCCACCTGGTGGTGATGCTGTCTATCCCACGTTTTTCTAGCTTACCAAGAAGTAGGTTGTGGTTGTTCTGTACCAGCCTGCTACCGGCCCTGCAGAAAAGGCAGGGACAACCCCTTTTTCAAGAAGGCAAGAGGCTGGAATTACGCCTGCCAAATTTATTGCAAAAAAAAACCAAACGGAACAAAACAAACCAAGAAACAGGCGCTTTAAGAAACATGAACTATCCGAGCGGTTGCCTTCAGCAAACCAGCCCTCCCCACACATTCCCCTTATATAGAGTTCAGGGCGTGGCTTCTCTCTGCCTCCTTCCGAGAAGCCCCATTGCCTTCCTCTGTTTACTCCTAATTGACTGCCTCCTGCGTCGGGCGTCCTTGAACAGGGCGAACTGTGGGTCATCTTCATCCACGCTGTCAGGCTCACACAGCTGGGTCTCCGTGGTGAGCAAGTGGGAGGGGCCTGGCTGAGGGCTCTCATCAGCAAGATCTTCAACCCCCTCAGCAAGGTCTTCAACACCCCCCTCCTCCTCCTCTGAGTCGTCCGACCCAACTGCCGAACCCACAGGCTGACCCTGAATCACAACACTATCCCGCACCGCAGGGCCCTTCCCCCGGGTCTGCCGATCCAGATGCGGTCGGGATGGAAATTGTTCATGAAAAGCGGTCACCAACGCAGGGGCATGAACGGCGGTCGCGTCTTCCCAGGTGAAGTCCTCTGGTCCGTAACCTTTCCATTCAATCAGGTACTGGAAACGACCTTTCAGCCAACAGGAATCCCTGATGCTGGCGACCTCATACTCGGGGGTGCTGCCTCCATCACGAGGTCCTGATGGGGGAGGTTCCGCTCGGCGGAGTGGACAGGCCGGTTGCTCGGGGACCAACAAAGACCGATGAAAGACTGGATGCACGCGCAGGGAACGTGGCAGTTAAGCGATAGGCGACCGGATTGATGACAGCCTCGACTGGGAACGGTCCTAAATATCGGTGATCTAACTTTCTCACCGGCCGTGTTGACGGTAGGTTCCTGGTGGACAACCAGACCCGATCTCCCACCGATAGTGGAGGCGTATCCCGTCTTGACCGATCAGCAAACCTTTTGTAATCGGCCTTGGCCTTCTCTAACCGACGTCGCACCAATCGATGGATCGCCTGTAACTCTGCCATGAGGTCGTTCGCTGCCGGCTCGGGTGAGTCCATGGGAGAAAGGTGGAAAAACCGGAGGTGATATCCCACATTGGCCAAGAACGGTGTCATCTGTGTGGAGGTGTGCTGCGAATTGTTAAATGCAAACTCAGCTATGGCCAGATAGTCCACCCAATTGTTTTGCTGCAGATTGATGTAGCAGCGCAGATATTGTTCCAGGATACCAATGACCTTCTCGGTTCCCCCGTCAGTTTGAGGATGATGCGCGGACGAGAGGCAAATCTTGATATCCAACGCATGCATCAACTCCTGCCAGAAGCGGGCTGTAAACTGGGCCCCCCTATCAGAGACGACTCTATCAGGGAGGCCGTGCAGCCGAAACACCTGCTGAATGAACATACGACTAGTGGCGTGGGCTGACGGTAAGCCGCGACAGGGGATGAAGTGCGCCATCTTGGTCAGCATGTCCACCACCACATATACTGTCGTAAAACCAGAGGATGGGGCTAAATCCGTCAGAAAGTCCATGGACACAGCCCCCAGGGTCTTTTGGGTGTCGGCAAAGGCTGCAGTAATCCAGGCGGGGCCCCTGTCGTTGACTTGGCCTGCCTGCATAGGATGCAGGAGGTAACATAGGACTGGACGTCGTGTCGGACTCGGGGCCACCAGAAGGTACGGGAGACCAGGTTCAGGGTCTTGAACAGGCCAAAATGCCCCGCCGCCGGGTTATCGTGACACTGGCTGAGGATGAGTCCCCTGAGTGGCCCTCCCGGAACGTAGAGCCAGTCATGATAATACAAGAGTCCATCCGTGACCGTCCAAGGAGAATCTGGCCCCACCTCCTCCTTCCGCTGAGCCACCCACACCTCCTGCTGCTGTGCCTCCCGGATCCGAGCCCGTATATCAACCGGCTCCTGCACCGCAGCAAAAGACTCGACGGGGATCACTGTCCTGGGCAGAAGATTGTCTTCCACTCGGGAGTATTCGGACTTCCTGGACAGAGCATCCGCTCTTTGATTGTGCCCGCTAGGTATGTACCGAACCCGGAAGTCAAACCTCACAAAGAAAAGAGACCACCGGATCTGGCGTTGGTTCAAATTCCGAGCGGTCTGCAGGCTTTCCAAATTTTTATGGTCCGTCTGGACCTCGATTTGATGCCGCGCTCCCTCCAGATGATGCCTCCAGGCCTCGAACGCCGCTTTGATGGCCAGCAGCTCCTTCTCCCAGATTGTATAATTGCGCTCCGAAGGGTTCAGTTTTCGTGAATGGTACGCGCAAGGGAAGAGGGTACCGCTGCGCGTCGTTGCCTGGAGTAACACCGCCCCAATGGCAATGTCGGAGGCGTCCGCCTCCACAACAAACGGCCGTTGCGGGTCAGGATGCTTCAAGATGGGCTCCTTCATGAAGGCTTCCTTCAAAGTCTGGAAAGCCTGTTGTTCTGGAGCGTTCCACTGGAACCGAGTCTTCTTCTGCAGGAGCCGGGTGAGGGGGGCTGTCAAGGCAGCAAACCCAGGGATGAAAGTTCGGTAATAGTTGGCAAATCCAAGAAGTCGCTGAACATCCTTCACGCGACGCGGGGGTTGCCAACTCTGCAAAGACTCAACCTTACTCGGCTCCATGGCGATGCCCTCAGGAGAAATGCGGTGACCCAGGAAATCGATGGTCACCTGGTAGAACTGGCACTTCTCCAACTTGGCAAACAGCCGATGTTCTCGGAGTCGCTGCAGGACCTGATGGAGATGCTGATGGTGCACCTCACGCGACGGGGAGTAGATCAGGATGTCGTCCAAGTAGATCACGACAAACTGATCCAACAAATCCCGGAAAATGTCATTCATGAAATGCTGAAACACAGCGGGGGCGTTGGTCAGGCCAAACGGCATCACCATGTACTCAAAATGTCCATAGCGAGTATCAAACGCTGTCTTCCACTCATCACCCAGCCGAACCCTGACGAGGTTGTAAGCTCCACGCAGGTCCAGTTTCGTGAAGATCTTAGCCTCCCGGAGTCGGTCCAAGAGTTCGGGGATGAGGGGCAGCGGGTAACGGTTGCGCACCGTGATGGCGTTGAGTTTTCTGTAATCGCAGCAAAGCCGTAATTCGCCCGACTTCTTTTTGACGAAGAGCACGGGTGCAGACACTGGCGAGGACGAGGGCCGGATGAAACCGCGAGCCAAATTCTTCTCCAGAAAGTCCCGCAATGCAGCCAACTCGGGGTCCGACATGGAGTACAAACGCCCCACTGGGAGAGGCGCATCAGGGACTAAATCAATGGGGCAGTCATAGGGCCTGTGAGGGGGTAATTGATCCGCCTCTGTCTCGCTGAACACATCAGCAAAGTCGGACCGTTCGGGAGGCAAGGAAACCCCTGGGAAACCCTCCACCTGGCCGGCACAGATATGGCGGGAGTGGTCTACGCACTGCAAGCTTGGGAAGGTGACCACGTTCTGTGACCAATAGATCTGTGGGTCATGCGCCCGGAGCCACGCCACTCCCAAGACCACGGGGAAGTGCAGGTCTGAGGTGATATAGAACTGGATGGCCTCCACATGGGAACTGATGGCCATACATAATGGTTGCGTGGCGGCCGTAATAGGCCCAGACAGCAGCACTCGACCATCGATAGTCTCCACTAACATGGGCGGATCCACCGGTCACTGGGGAACAGCCCATTTGGCCACAAATGCTGAGTCCATAAAATTTGTGGTGGCCCCAGAGTCAATTAAGGCATGGACTGGAATCCCCTCTGGCTTGCCAGGAAGGATCAGACGTGCCTCCAATATCAGATGCCGTGGAGGTCCACAGGCAGCATCGGAAAGACGTCGCTCAGTGTTGTTGAGGGACGCCCGATCTATCACACCGTCTAGATCGGGCTCGGGGCGTTTCCCGATAGAAAAGTAGGGGACTTTCTCGGGGCAGACTCGGTCACTGATGCCCGCTGTCGCTTCTTTGGGCAAAAAGCAGCCAAATGTCCAGGGTCTCCACAGTAAAAACACAACCCCCCCGATCGTCGTCTGTTCATTTCAGTCACCGATAGACGAGACCTGGCGGCACCCAGCTCCATTGGCTCCTCCCTTTGAACTGGGGGCTCACGCACAACAGGGGCGGCAGGGGTCTGTGGGGTGGCACGGCGACTTCTTCGCTGCTGCAACCGAGCATCGATCCGCAGGCAGAGATGGATCAGCCCATTCAGGTCTGAGGGAATATCCACACGGGCCAGCTCATCCAACATCTCCTCCGACAATCCATCCTGGAAGGCATCCACGAGCGCAGCCTCATTCCAGGCGGAATCCTGGCTAAGCAGCCGGAAATCACTGATATAGCCCTGTAGGGGGCGTTGACCCTGCCTCAGAGCTTTCAGGCGTCGAGTAGCAGTCTGCGTCTTAATAGGGTCCTCATACATCAGACGCATATGATCACAAAACCCCACAAAGTTGTCCAACAATGGGCTAGGTTGAGCCAGCAGAGGCGTGCCCCAACGAGCTGCATCACCCGAAAGAAGGCTTAACACAAACCCCACCTTATCCCGGTCGGTGGGGAAATCAGCTGCTCTCACGCTGATAAAGAGCTGGCATTGTCCCAGGAAAGCAGGAAACAGTTCTGGATTGCCTGTAAATTTATCCGGCATCGCAACTTGGCATTTTCTCCTGGGTGGGGGTGATGGTGGAGGTGCAGCATGAACCTGAGCTTGCAGTTGAGCCACCTGAGCTGCCAGCAAAGTGAGTTGCTGGGTGAGCTGGGCATTCTCAGCACGTAGCTGCTCCATAATATTAGTAAGGGGTGGCAGGCTGAAGGCAAACTGTTCTGTACCAGCCTGCTACCGGCCCTGCAGAAAAGGCAGGGACAACCCCTTTTTCAAGAAGGCAAGAGGCTGGAATTACGCCTGCCAAATTTATTGCAACAAAAACAAACGGAACAAGACAAACCAAGAAACAGGAGCTTTAAGAAACATGAACTATCCGAGCGGTTGCCTTCAGCAAACCAGCCCTCCCCACACATTCCCCTGATATAGAGTTCAGGGCGTGGCTTCTCTCTGCCTCCTTCCGAGATGCCCCATTGCCTTCCTCTGTTTACTCCTAATTGACTGCCTCCTGCGTCGGGCGTCCTTGAACAGGGCCAGCTGTGGGTCATCTTCATCCACGCTGTCAGGCTCACACAGTTGGGTCTCTGTGGTGAGCAAGTGGGAGGGGCCTGGCTGAGGGCTCTCATCAGCAAGATCTTCAACCCCCTCAGCAAGGTCTTCAACACCCCCCTCCTCCTCCTGAGTCGTCCGACCCAACTGCCGAACCCACAGGCTGACCCTGAATCACAACAGTGGTCTACTTTGTCAAATCCCTTACTGAAATCTAAATATAGTGGTAACACACTACGCCGTGAAGGACTGAAATCCTACAGCGCCCGCAAGGTCCCCCTGCTCAAGAAAGCACATGTACAGGCCCGTCAGAAGTTTGCCAATGAACATCTGAATGTTTCAGAGCAGAACTAGGTGAAAGTGTTGTGGTCAGATGAGACCAAAATCGAGCTCTTTGGCATCAACTCAACTCACCGTGTTTGGAAGAGGAGGAATGCTGCCTGTGACCCCAAGAACACCATCCCCATCGTCAAACGTGTAGGTGGAAACATTATGCTTTGGGGGTGTTTTTCTGCTAAGGGGACAGGACAACTTCACAGCATCAAAGGGACAATGGACAGGGCCATGTACTGTCAAATCTTGGGCAAGAACCTCCTTCCCTCAGCCAGGGCATTGAAAATGGGTTGTGGATGGGTATTCCAGCATGGCAATGACCCAAAACAAAATGAAGTGGCTCAAGAAGCAAAGCAGCACATTAAGGTTCTGGAGTGGCCTAGCCAGTCTCCAGACGTTAATCCCATAGAAAATCTGTGGAGGGAGCTGATGGTTCGAGCTGCCAAATGTCAGCCTTGAAACCTCAATGACTTGGAGAGGATCTGCAAAGAGGAGTGGGACAAAATCCCTCCTGAAATGTGTGCAAACCTGGTGGCCAACTACAAGAAACGTCTGACCTCTGTGATTGCCAACAATGGTTTTGCCACCAAGTACTAAGTCATGTTTTGCAAAGGGGTCAAATACTTATTTCACTCATTAAAATGCAAATCAATTTATAACTTTTTTGAAAGGCGTTTTTCTGGATTTTTTTTGTTATTCTGTCTCTCGTTGTTAAAATAAACCTACCACTAAAATTATAGACTGATCATTTCTTTGTCAGTGGGCAAACATATAAAATCAGCAGGGGATCAAATAATTTTTCCCCTCACTGTAACTTTGAATACATTGTATTACTATGTGTCTCAAAATACCAGTAGCAATCATCTGAAAAAACAGGGATTTTAACACTGTAATGAAATTTGTTAAAACATGAGTACTTATCCCTCAGCATACTCTACTATTCATTCCTGATTAAATCTCTCCATCTTCCACCTTTATGATTGAAAATATTAACTGAAACCTATAGACCAGGGGTGTCAAACTGCCAGCCTGTGGTGTAGAGATGAAGGTCAAGGATATGAAGGGACCGTGCACAGCAAACTGCCTGCCTTAGTATCTTGTTATCCGCATGTCTATGAGCTCATTCCAATTAGCATTGCCAAGGACTGCCAAGAACCAGCTAGATAAGACTCTGCCCTGGCTGGGATGTTCGGATGTTCTCTAAGATTGATTAGGGAGTACACCAATAAACAGTGCTTTTGCTGTGCATTATTTCCTGCTTGTTAAAACTGTATAAATACAATAAACTCTGCGTAGGCAGACAGACATTTTGGGACACCCTGCGATGACTGGTCTCTGAATCCCACAGTGTGGGCCGGATGCGTCATGGAGAAACCGCACCCGCCCCATTGCCGGCAATGGAAAAAAGTCACGATATGTCATGACACGTCATGTGATGTGGCGAGTTTGACACCCCTGCTATAGACTAAAAACCATGAAGAGTTTTGTTGTGTGAGATATAAGTTGTAATTTTCCATAATGTAGACTAGGATATAGCTTATGAATGACATACTATCCAATTTATATAAGGTTTATTTTTTATTCAAACGACCTAGGGCTAGTATTTTAAAGAATAGCCACTTTATTATATATCCAGAGCACAGCCATGTTTAACCAATGCATGAACTTTGCTAAAGCTATGACATACATAGCTTCTAGCTGGAAGCGTGTACCAGTTACTGTATTGTACAGATAAACAAGGGAACCAATAAGGAAATACGAGAGAGGTGAGCAGTGAAGAGTCTGGGTGCTTAGCAAGTTTGGGTGATGAGAAGGGCATAACTAGGTGTGTTGGCATATTATAGGCAGACAGAAAGAATGTGACTGACCTGCTTGAGGGGGGGGGCTGGACTAGAACAGGGCTTTTCAACCTTTTCACAGATTGTACCACTTTTAAAACATGAGAGTATTTGAGTACCACCAGTGCTTAGCAAGGTGTCAAAAACTTGATGACTAAAAAAGGGGGGGATTTTGGGTTTTACTGATTAGATTCATTTGTTATAGAAATGGCTAGTTTATAATATTATGGAAAAGTAAAAAGTTGAGGTTTAATGTTAATGCTTCCTTCTACTGCAACAGAGGAAGTCTGTTATTTTTCTCTTCTCCCCCTTACTTTCACCCCCTTTTTCCTCCCCACTGTGTCCTACTATTTGCTTTTGTATTTTATTCTACAATCTAATAAAATATTACAAACTGTAGAAAAAAAGGAAAAAAGTACCAGTTTTAATTTCTTTGGTGGCTGTTCCTTTGCTGAATCACTTTCCCTTTGCACTGACAAATGTATGATGAATTTATCCATGTTTATTAATATGCACCACTACCAGCTAGCTCAGGGGTCTTCAAACTTGGCACTTTTAAGACTTGTGGACTTCAACTCCCAGAATTCCTCAGCCATCATGGCTGGTTGAGGAATTCTGGGAGTTGAAGTCCACAGGTCTTAAAGTTGCTATGTTTGTAGACCCCTGAGCTAGCTGGTCAGGCCTTCTTCCTCTCTCCCTTCTGAGCTCTTTCCACAGTGTAGTAAGAATGCACACACCCCCAATCCCTTCCCTGTACCCTTAAAGACACAGGAATCAAATGCAAAGCAAGAAAGGCTCACAAAATAAAGAAACACAAAAACTCCGGGATTTTTTTCCCTTTAAGCTGCCTCAGAGGTGTCACAATGTTGCAATCTGAGACTGAAAGGGTCCTGCAATTGCAAAAAGCTTTAGCCTCAAATTAAGCCTGTTTACCTTCAAAGAAAACTTTCTAAAAGACATAGACCAGGGGTGTCAAACTGCTGGCCTGCAGGCCAGACAAGTCATCTAGAAGCCACACCCACCCAATTGCCAGCAATGGCAAAACAATCCCGATAGGTCTCACATCACGTGATGTCGTTTGACATGTCTGCCATAGACTCAAGATAATGGGGTAAAACTAATTACATTTGTTTAAAGGGATTAAACCTATGGAAGTCAACACTTTGGACTCATTGCTAGCCTAAAATACAGACTAAAATATTCCAATAACCAAAGCACACAAAGCCTCTGAATTACAAAACGCTGTAAAAACTGTACAAAAATCCTTATGGTAACCCATTCAAGCTGCCAGCTGATCCAGAACTAAATAAACCCACCTCCTTTCCAACATGCCAGCTTTTCATTTTATCAGCACTGACTGCATTCTCCTGGCTGGAGAAAACAAACCAGGGGACCTTTTCTTCCAGCAACAGCTGCTGCTTCTTCTCTGTCCCTGTTTCCTCCCTGCCTGCTGACCTCTCCTTCTCTTTCCCTGTTGTCTTTTTTTCCCTTTCCCCACCCAAACCATCTCCTTTTATAGCCTCTCCTCTCACCTTTTTCTTCAGTTCACCTCCAGCTCCAAGCTGCTTCCGGAAGCACCAATCAGCTGGAGCCAATCAGCTTCTGCCCAGCCCAGTCCTGCAGCTGCCTCTCCCTCAAGCTTCAGCTCATTCCCCTTCCCTGCTACGCTTGGCTGGCTAGCAATCGCATACCAACTGCCACATGGCAAAGTACCACAGGTGGTACACATACCACCGGTTGAAAAGCCCTGGACTAGAAGACCTCCAAGGTCCCTTCTAGCTCTATTCTATTCTAAACTGGGCTTGGGGAGGATGGACCAGCAGCCGGGGTAAAACTATTTAAACTGCTAAAATCTGTAAAGTAGGTGTAGTCTTTTACTTTCATGTACTGAGATCCATCAGCCTTTGCAAACGCTTTAATAAACTTTGTTTTCCAACAACTTTGGAGTTGAATTTTATTCCTCACAAAAGAAAACAGCAATGTGTCCAATTTGGTGATGCTGCCAAGTATACCTTCATTTTGGCCCTTTCCATTTTCTTGTTTTGGGATTTCTACCAACCCAACCTTCTAAGGTTCTTTCCATTATTCTTAACAAATTCCATCCATCACAAACTAGGAGAGTAAAAAGAGTTGGATTGGGAGATCGGATGCAAAGGAAAAGAAACAGGACCGAGGGAGTGGATTCTTTTTTCGAGGGTTTAAGTTTCCTGCGTTAAAATCGAGGGGTTGTCAGAAAGTACTCGCTGTAAATGCAGGAAATGAGTCCCCGCACCGGGAGACTCACCCTCTCCTTTAAGGGTGAGAGAACTCGAAGGCTTCAACGAAAGCATAGTAGAAAATAGAAAAGGGATAAGGGTGGAAAAGGGGGGAATGAATTTGAATGGGGATCAGGGCAGGGAAATTGAGAAATGAGTGAAAGGCGTAGAAGAAAAGTAGGGACGGAGGGAGACTTTCGCTTCGGAAAGGACACGAGCTTCAACCGACAATGTTCAAAGGACAATGTGGCCAGCTTTGGCCGTCCCCCGCAGCTTGACCTCCCTCAACCGAAAGCAGAAGGACAGAGAAAGAAGAAACGCGGTTTCGGTTAACTGCTGGTTGGTCGCGAGCTTTCGCGAACGGCGAGCAACAAACGTGGATGGGAAGAGGCTGAAGGTGCCTGAACTGGCCTGAGAACCGCTCTTTCAGCTATTACCGACCCCGCCCAAGCCGGCAGCTAAAAAGAGCCCAGAATGGAGACTCACCCATGGTGGTTGCGACGGCTGTGGCTAGTCTTGCTGACGTTGTTTCCACGCAGTCGTGGCGGCAAGGATCGAAATGACACCCCCCCTCTCTCACCTTGTGGTGGTGGCGCTTCTGCTACTACTTCCACTGCCCCACCGATTGTCTAAAACTCACCCACCCAACGCTGACTGCGCTGCGGAACCGCCAAAGAGCCTACACACACCTACTGCGAGGCCAAACGGGCTACGAAACTCTGCTCACTCCTGGTCCCAGCCTCTTCCGGCCTCGTCCGAGATGTCGCGAGAATTTCCACTCCAGCTTGTTTAATCTTGGCCGCCGTCATTTTTCTTCCTCCTCTTTTCTCTCCCAACCACTAAGGCATATTCTTCCATGTTTATTTTGGGCATTTCTCTCCAACGTCAAGCTTAAGTGATATCTATTGTTATGTGTTCCTGGCAACTTTCCTTCGTGACCAGAGGCAATCTCACCTGACCAATAACCAGCCAAGACGCAGTGAAGGCCTTTTTGTTTTGTTTATTGCAATAAGCGGAAGAGGAGCTTTCAAAGCTTGGTTTTCTTCAAAGTTCTAACCCAAAATATGGAGTTTTTTTATAGAACCCTCGCCCCGACCGCACATCCCTCCTCTTTCCCCATTGGCTGAGGTACTATGAGGTTACACTCTTTCCGTCCGCTTCTTACACATTTCCTACTAACATATTAAATCATATTCATATACAATAATAATGACAAAAATTAGACATGTACATGGTTATTTTGAACTCTAGATATTTGTCTCACTTTAAGAACAATAGGTTCTTTCCTGTTTCAATTCATGATACCTTTCCTCTTATCTTATTATCCTCTTATCTTATTCAGCTCGTTTTTCTATTTTCAATTCAGCATGCCTTTCCTGGCTAGCCATTTCCTCTTACAGCTGTTTTTTTTAGTTTGTCTTCTTCCTTTTCCCACTCAGCTAATTTTTGTCTACGTGTTTATCTTACTTACTCATTTTAAGTTATCTCTCCCTGTTGTTGTTGTTGTTAGTTGCGAAGTCGTGTCCGACCCATCGCGACCCTATGGACAATGTTCCTCCAGGCCTTCCTGTCCTCTACCATCTTCTGGAGTCCATCTAGGCTCACACCTACTGCTTCAGTGACTCCATCCAGCCACCTCATTCTCTGTCGTCCCCTTCTTCTATTGCCCTCAATCTTTCCCAGCATTAGGCTCTTCTCCAGTGAGTCCTTCCTTCTCATTAGGTGGCCAAAGTATTTGAGTTTTAGCTTCAGGATCTGGCCTTCTAAAGAGCAGTCAGGGTTGATCTCCTCTAGGACTGACCAGTTTGATCGCCTTGCAGTCCAAGGGACTCGCAGGAGTCTTCTCCAGCACCATAGTTCAAAGGCCTCAATTCTTTGGCGCTCAGCCTTTCTGATGGTCCAACTTTCACTGCCATACATTGCAACTGGGAAGACCATAGCCTTGACTATACGCACTTTTGTTGGCAGGGTGATATCTCTGCTTTTTAGTGTGCTGTCTAGATTTGCCATGGCTTTCCTCCCGAGGAGCAAGCGTCTTTTAATTTCTTGGCTACAGTCCCCATCTGCAGTGATCTTGGAGCCCAGGAAAATAAAATCTGTCACTACCTCCATTTCTTCCCCATCTATTTGCCAGGAGTTGAGAGGGCCGGATGCCATGATCTTGGTTTTCTTAATGTTTAGTTTCAACCCAAGTTTTGCACTCTCCTTCTTCACCTGCAACAAGAGACTCTTTAGTTCTTCTTCACTTTCTGCCATTATATCTCTCCCTAATTTCCATCAATTGTACTTGTTTTTCTATTCATTTAGTTTCTCTTGTATTGTAGATTTAACTGCCTTTGAAGATTCATCATATTGATACATATTTATAAATCCCCCCTGTATTTCTGTATACTCTTGATGTATCTTCATTTTTGGCTATATTGGATAACATAAATTGAAACTGTGCATCTTCTCCAGAGATGCTTTTCACTACTGACCCCAGTGTTTTAGTGAAAAATGAAATGCAGCAGGGTAAACATTGGATACAAACACAACACATAATACCTATCACAACAATAAACACTAGTCCTATAAATATTTGTTTTAACCATCCAAAATTAGGAAGCCAATTTGTTAACCAAATCCAATCACCCCACATATTTTCATACTTTTGTTCAGGAGCTTTGGCCACATCCCTAATTGCTTTTGCAATGTCCATCACTGCTTCATGATTATTATCTATCTGTAAACTACAGTATAATTAAATTTTCCACATACAGGTGAAACTCAAAAAATTAGAATATCGTGCAAAAGTTCATTTATTTCAGTAATGCAACTTAAAAGGGGAAACTAATATATGAGATAGACTCATTACATGCAAAGCAAGATAGTTCAAGCTGTGATTTGTCATAATTGTGATGATTATGGCATACAGCTCATGAAAACCCCAAATCCACAATCTCAGAAAATTAGAATATTAAATGCAATCAATAAAACAAGGAGTGTACATAGAACAATATCGGACCTCTGAAAAGTATAAGCATGCATATGTACTCAGTATTTGGTTTGGCCCCCTTTTGCAGAAATTACTGCCTCAGTGCGGCGTGGCATGGAAGCTATCAGCCTGTGGCACTGCTGAGGTGTTATGGAAGACCAGGATGCTTCAATAGCGGCCTTCAGCTCTTCTGCATTGTTCGGTCTCATGTCTCTCATCTTTCTCTTGGCAATACCCCATAGATTCTCTATGGGGTTCAGGTCAGGCGAGTTTGCTGGCCAATCAAGCACAGTAATCCCACAGTCATTGAACCAGCTTTTGGTGCTTTTGGCAGTGTGGGCAGGTGCCAGGTCCTGCTGGAAAATGAAGTCAGCATCCCCATAAAGCTCGTCTGCGGAAGGAAGCATGAAGTGCTCCAAAATCTCCTGGTAGATGGCTGCGTTGACCCTGGACTTAATGAAGCACAGTGGACCAACACCAGCAGATGACATGGCCTTAGGGAGTACCTGCTGCCAGCATCAGCTTCCCATCGTCCTGTGTGCGCCCACAGGGAGGGCCTCCTCAGGGTTCCACTGGTTAGAGATTGCCGGTGGGTGATTTCCAGGGGGAGGGCGTTCTCTGTGGGTGTGCCCGCCCTTTGGAACAAACTGCCCCCGACCTTCGCTCGTTTCACCGGGACTTAAAAACCTGGTTGTTTGAATTGTCTGGCCTGGACTGAGGGATTTTAAATTATATTATTAAATTAAATTAAATTAAATTAATTTTAAATTTCAATTTTAATGTTATCTTAATTTCGTGGGCTTGTATTAATTTAATCTTATTTTATTCTCTCTTTTTGTATTGTTTTTAACTTGTGAAACCGCCCTGAGTCCTTCGGGAATAGGGCGGTATATAAATTCAATTAATAAATAAATAAATAACAAACACAGACTGTGGAAACTTCACACTGGACTTCAAGCATCTTGCAGTGTGTGCCTCTCCATTCTTCCTCCAGACTCTGGGTCCTTGGTTTCCAAATGAGATGCAAAAGTTGCTCTCATCAGAAAAGAGGACTTTGGACCACTGAGCAACAGACCAGGTCTGTTTTTCTTTAGCCCAGGTAAGACGCTTCTGACGTTGTTTGTTGTTCAGGTGCGGCTTGACAAGAGGAATACGATATTTGAAGCCCATGTCCAGGATCCATCTGTGTGTGGTGGCTCTTGATGCACTGACTCCAGCCTCAGTCCATTCCTTGTGAAAGTCCCCAACACTTTTGAATGGCCTTTTCCTGACAATCCTCTCCAGGCTGCGGTCATCCCTGCTGCTTGTGCACCCTTTTCTTCCACACTTTTCCCTTCCACATAACTTTCTATTAATGTGCTTTGATACAGCACTTTGGGAACATTCAACTTCTTTTGCAATTACCTTTTGAGGCTTTCCCTCCTTATGGAGGGTGTCAATGATGTTTTTCTGCACAACTGTCAGGTCAGCAGTCTTCCCCATGATTGTGATTCCTACTGAACCAGACTGAGAGACCATTTAAAGGCTCAGGAACCCTTTGCAGGTGTTATGGCTTAATTAGCTGATTAGAGTGGGACACTTTGAGCCTAGAATATTGCACCTTTTCACAATATTCTAATTTTCTGAGATTGTGGATTTGGGAAATAATAATAATAATAATAATAATAATAATAATAATAATAATAATAATAATAATAATAATAATAATATAATAATAATAATAATAATAATAATAAGAAGAAGAAGAAGAAGAAGAAGAAGAAGAAGAAGAAGAAGAAGAATTTGGAAGGGACCTTGGAGGTCATCTAGGCCAACCCCCTGCTCAGGCAGGAAACCCTATACCATTTCAGGCAAATGGCTGTCCAGTCTCTTCTTAAAAACTTCCAGTGTTGGAGCATTCACCACTTCTGGAGGCAGGTTGTTCCACTGGTTAATTGTTCTAACTGTCAGGAAGTTTCTCCTTAGTTCTAGGTTGCTTCTCTCCTTGACTAGTTTCCATCCGTTGCTTCTTGTCCTGCTTTCAGGTGCTTTGGAGAATAGCTTGACTCCCTCTTCTTTGTGGCAGCCCCTGAGATATTGGAACACTGCTATCATGTCCCCCCTCGTCCTTCTCTTCATTAAACTACACATACCCAATTCCAGCAACCGTTCCCTATATGTTTTAGCCTCCAGTCCCCCAATCATCTTTGTTGCTCTTCTGTTTTCATGAGCCGTAACCCATAATCATCACAATTATGACAAATCACGGCTTGAACTATCTTGCTTTGCATGTAATGAGTCTATCTCATATATTAGTTTCCCCTTTTAAGTTGCATTACTGAAATAAATGAACTTTTGCACGATATTCTAATTTTTCGAGTTTCACCTGTATTTCAGGTAGAATGCCCCCACCTTCTGTCTTTGGCAATGGCAATCCAAACATCAATTCATAAGGTGATAATCCTGCATTGGCCCTTGGTTTAGTTCTAATCCTAAATAAGGCCAATGGTAATACTTTAGTCCAGGGCATCCTAGTTTCCAATATTAATTTCTTTAATTGATTTTTCAAAGTTTGATTTTATTTTTCTACTTTTCCAGAGCTAGAAGGGTGCCAGGCTGTGTGGTGTTCCCACCTAATCCCCAAAGAGTCCATTATTATTTGTAAAACCTTTGCAGTAAAATGAGTTCCTCTATCACTGTCAAATGCTTCCACAATACCATATCTTGGAAGTATACTGCTCAAAAAATTAAAGCGAACAGAAAATAAGATATCCTACTATTAAATACAGTACATTGTGTTGTTTAAGTGTTCCCTTTATTTTTTTGAGCAGTATATTTGTTCCAAAATAACTTTGGCCACTGCATTAGCTGTGGCAGAGGTGGTAGGAAATGCTTCTACCCACCCAGTCAAATGATCAACCAACACAAGTAGATATTTTAATTTCCCTATCTTAGGCATTTCAGTAAAATCTACCTGCACATACTGCAAGGGTTGAATAGCTATTGGTCTCCCTCCTTTCGGGGCCTTAACACTCTGATGTTTGTTAACCTTTTTATATATTAAACATTCCTCTGTGGCCCTTTGGGCTATCCCATAAATTCCAAGGGTAGCATGGTGTTATGTATTGGGCTCTTGTGAAACACCACGTGGGTTGCTGGAGCAGCTAACGGCTCTCCAGCAACCCAGACTACCAGTCTCCTGTGCTGCAATTGGCTATCCCCAGGCGGCAATGGTTGATTCAAACCTATTGGCTGCCGCCTAGGGGCTAGACTATATATTGCGGCTGGTTGCAGCCATTTGCCTCAGTACAGTTCCAGCATAAATAAACATTGAGTTATCCTGTACTCAGCTTTGCGTCGTCATTCCTGCACCAAAGAACCCGCTATTTAACAGTGGCGACGGTGGGGTCCTGCTTCGCTGATTAAAGAGCTGAAGTCCACAAGGGAAAGGCAGCACACGCCGGAGGGAAGAGGCATTCCCCCCCTCCTCTCTCAAGGCCAGCTAGCAAGCTACACTAGCGGCCTCATGCTCAGAGGACTCATTCCCTGAGCCTAGAAGCAGTATCTGGAAGATCGCAGGAACTAGAAAGAAGAATGCCGAAGGTTCGCAAATTGAGAGAGTTCGACGTAAAACACCCGGAGGAAAGGCCATCATATCTATCGCAGGTAGAAAACTACCTCAGAGCCAGCCAGATAGCGGAAGAAGGACTGAAGGCCGCAACGCTACTCTGCGTGTGCAGCCCAGCTACCTTTGATTTAGCCGAGAACCTTTTCGTGCCGACACCAATCGAAGCGGTCTCTTATACAGATCTCAAAAAGAGGCTAACTGGGCACTTCCAGCCCAGGATGTCTGAGATGGCTTGGCGATTCAAGTTCAACCAGAGAGTGCAGCTTCCCGGGGAGACAGCGTCAGAGTTCATTGTGGGCCTAAGGCAGGCCACACGCCTATGCAAGTTTTCAAATTTAGAAGAGCGTCTATGAGACCGGCTCGTCTGCGGCCTACGGGACAGAACGCTTAGCAGAGACTATTTGCTAGGCCTAATTTAACATTTTCTGAAGCACAGGATGAGGTGATGGCCGATGAAGCTTCCGGGGGCGCTGTTCAAACCGTACAGCCCACCAAATCGACAAAGTTAGAAGAAACGGTCCACCGTGAGGATGCTAAGCACACCGAAGAACTCTCCGAGGAAGAAGAACCTGAAATCAACCGACTCCAAAAGCAACCCAACGCGCCACACCGCAACGGCCAGCTGCGAGAGGACAATTACAGGGCAGCTCTCTTACCGAGATGTAAGGGGTGCGGCGGCAACCATTTCCGTGCCAACTGCAGATTTCGTTCAGCCATGTGTAGAGCTTGCGGAAGGACAGGCCACATTGCGGTGGTTTGCAGAGCCCGTCAGAGAGACCGGCCACCCAAACACCAGTCGGAAGAACCGACTAGGAGAGGTACTGGGGCCCAGGGTCCAGTTAGTGTGGGATTTTTCAGAAACCGTAGAAGCGTATGCCGCACCGGGGCTCGACGTCCCCTCAAGCCCAAACTTAATCTCTTGGTAGAACTACAAGGAGTTCCATGTAAGATGGAATTAGACTCCGGCTCTGCAGTCTCAATCATTTCTCAAGACACTTTTAACTTTGTGTGTAGGCGCAGTAACAATTGGGCCAAACTAAGACCCTCAGATATAATTCTAACAGATTTTCAAAATGCTCACGTTAAAGTTAAGGGAGAAGCCACCTTGTTGGTAAAGTTTAAAGGGGTTTTGGGGCACCTGGATGTCATAGTAGTAGGGGGCCAGAGAACGAGTCTCATTGGACTTGATTGGTTTGATGCCTTAGGTACTCAGATTACTGGCATAAACCGGACACAAACTACAGACCTCATGTCAGTGTGCGAGGAATACGTGGATGTTTTTGATTCAACCCTAGGGACATACACAGGCCCACCTATCTCATTTAAGTTAGATCCCAACGTAGTCCCAATCAGGGTTAAGCCTCGCCGGGTCCCCTTTGCCTTAAAACATAAAATTGATTCTGAAATTGATAAGCTTGTAGAACAGGGCGTGTTACAGCCTGTTGATGGGGGGGAGTGGGAAACTCCTATTGTCATTCCACTTAAAGCCAACGGGGAAATTCGCATTTGTGCTGACTATGTTGTTGTTGTTAGCTGCGAAGTCGTGTCCGACCCATCGCGACCCTATGGACAACGTTCCTCCAGGCCTTCCTGTCCTCTACCATCTTCTGGAGTCCATTTAAGCTCACGCCTACTGCTTCAGTGACTCCATCCAGCCACGTCATTCTCTGTCGTCCCCTTCTTCTCTTGCCCTCAACCTTTCCCAGCATTAGGCTCTTCTCCAGTGAGTCCTTCCTTCTCATTAGGTGGCCAAAGTATTTGAGTTTCAACTTCAGGATCTGGCCTTCTAAAGAGCAGTCAGGGTTGATCTCCTCTAGGACTGACCAGTTTGATCGCCTTGCAGTCCAAGGGACTCGCAGGAGTCTTCTCCAGCACGATAGTTCAAAGGCCTCAATTCTTTTGCACTCAGCCTTTTTTATGGTCCAACTTTCACTGCCATACATTGCAACTGGGAAGACCATAGCCTTGACTATACACACTTTTGTTGACAGGGTGATGTCTCTGCTTTTTAGTGTGCTGCCTAGATTTGCCATGGCTTTCCTCCCGAGGAGCAAGCGTCTTTTAATTTCTTGGCTACAGTCCAAACCCTATGGACAGTGCTGACTATAAATGCACATTAAATAAGGCCCTCAAGCAACACACTTACCCGGTCCCAGTGGTCAACCATATTTTAGCCTCCTTGCAAGGGGGTACTATTTTTACTAAACTTGATTTAGCACAGGCCTATCAGCAATTGCCAGTGAATGAGGCCACAGCCGTGGCTCAAATGATCGTGACTCACAGAGGGGCATTCAAGGTTAAACGCTTACAGTTTGGAGTCAGTGTTGCACCGGGTATTTTCCAGGGGATCATGGAGCGTACACTCAAGGGTATTCAGGGCATCTGCCCTTCTTTTGATGATGTTCTTATTGCAGGGGAATCCCCAGAAGTGTTGGCCAGAAGGCTCAGGGCAGTTTTGCAGAGGCTTCGCGAAGCAGACCTCAAATTAAAAAAGAACAAATGTAGTATTGGGGTTTCTTCAACAGAATTCCTGGGTTTCTGCATTGATGCTAACGGCATTCACCCCACTGATTCTAAAGTGAAGGCCATTAAAATGGCTTCTAGGCCCAAATCAAAAAGAGAGCTACAAGCATTCTTGGGTCTCCTAAATTTCTATCACACATTTCTACCTCATAAGGCAGCAATAGCAGAGCCCCTCCACAGGCTTCTAGATAAGAAAGCTCCATGGAAATGGACTAACTTACACGAAAAAAGTTTCCAGGACTTAAAAGCACTACTGTCAGAAAAGTCCACTGTAACTCATTACAAAGAGTCTAAACCTGTATGTCTTGCATGTGATGCATCTCCCTATGGGGTGGGGGCAGTTTTAAGCCACATAGAAAAAAATGGGAAACAGGTTCCTATAGCATTTTACTCAAGGACTTTGTCCTCTGCTGAGCGCAACTATGCTCAGATTGACAAAGAGGCCCTGGCCATCATTGCTGGAATAAAAAAAAATCCATGATTATTTATATGGCAGGGATTTCACAGTCTACACTGACCACAAACCTCTGTTGGGACTGTTCACAACAGACAAACAAACCCCCCTCATACTATCTCCAAGAATGTTGAGATGGTCTATTTTCCTATCTGCATACGATTTTAAATTAATTCACAAACCGGGCAAGGAAATGGGCCATGCTGATGGCCTCAGCAGACTACCACTGCCACTAATGGATCCAGCTCCAGCTCCTACTGCTAGAATATTGTCCATACAGGACATACCTGAGTTTCCTCTCCATGCAGGGGACATTGCTGCTGAAACTGCCACAGATAAAATACAGAGTAGAGTGTTGTCATGGGTATACACGGGCTAGTTGGAAAAAAGTCCAGACTCAGAATTTCAGAGCTATTTTGTCAGGAGGCATGAGTTATCTGCCCATAAAGGGTGCATATTATGGGGAAACAGAGTCATAATTCCCACTTCCCTAAGAGACAGGGTTTTGCAATCATTACATGAAGGCCATCCAGGCATTGTCAGAATGAAAGCTTTAGCTGGAAGCTATCTCTGGTGGCCTGGCCTTGATAAGGACATTGAGGCTCAAGTCCATGGTTGTTATACATGCCAGCTATCTAGGCCTGAAATGCCACAGGCTCCTGTTCACAGGTGGGAGGAAACGTACACTCCCTGGTCTAGGGTTCACATAGACTATGCTGGGCCTTTTCAAGGACAGCTCTTCCTTATAGTAGTGGATAGCCACACCAAATGGCTGGAAGTAATTCCAGTTCCTAACATGACTACTGCTAGGACCATCCAGGTGCTGAGAAAACTCTTTGCCACACATGGGTTGCTTGATGTCTTAGTTTCAGACAATGGGGCCCAATTCACTGCTGCTGAATTTCAGGCTTTCCTCAGAGCTAATCTCATCAGACATGCAACATCTGCGCCTTTTCATCCATCTTCTAATGGTCAAGCTGAACGCATGGTGAGGACAACAAAGGAGGCACTTAAGCGCATTGTCACAGGTGACTGGCATCACAGATTGGCAGATTTTTTTACTCTGCCAGCATTTTATGCCCTGCACGGCCACAGGTAAAAGTCCTGCAGAACTACGTTGGGGGAGGCATTTGATTACTAAACTGGACAGGTTGCATCCAGACAGAGTGGCAGCAGAAGCCTCTCAACCAAAACACCCGAGGGGGCTGCACATGGGCGATTGGGTTTGGGCCAGGAACTATGGTCATGGGAATCTGTGGGTTCCTGGTCAAATCACCAAGGCATCCGGACCCCTATCTTATGAAGTGGGGTTGGAGGGAGGGCGAGTTGTCAGAAGACACATTGATCAGCTCAGGAAACAGTTTCCAGAATGGCCACTAAGCGAGGACTGCGTCATAAGTCTCTCCCAATGTCCTCAAACTTGCGGCCAAGCCAGCCCTCACATGGACTACCAGGACTTTTCCTTCTTAACTGAGATGGAACCGGAGGGAGAACCAGGGAGCTCTGGAGTGCAACATGGGTCCCCTGAAGGAGAAAGCCAACCGAACATCAGCAACCGCTGTGCCTACTCTGCCAAACAGACTGACTCTGGGGTGGGCCAACCTGGAGAGGACAGCCAGAGTGCATTGAATCCCCTTGACTCCTGGAGCACAAAGGGACACAAATCTACCCAGCCCACTGGGTAAGCTGGTAGACCACAAAGTGATGGGAACTCCGAGATGTTCCTCTAGGGCACACAAGCCTCCTTCGTATCTTGCAGATTACGTTGTAAAATAAAGAGCTATATATTGTTGTAAAACCTGTTGCCACTAGACTACAGAATCTAGTGCTATGTTGTAACTGCCTATTACTGCAAATGGAAGCCTGATCATTGAGACGTTGTTTAATCTCATTGTAACCTACATTGTTTTTTTATTATTTTTATTATTATCACTTTACTTTTGTGTGTTTGAATAATGAGTCTTCACAATTGTTGAGACTAATTGATGTTGTCATAGTCTGATCTAAGAGGGGAGGGGTGTTATGTACTGGGCTCTTGTGAAACACCACGTGGGTTGCTGGAGCAGCTAACGGCTCTCCAGCAACCCAGACTACCAGTCTCCTGTGCTGCAATTGGCTATCCCCAGGCGGCAATGGTTGATTCAAACCTATTGGCTGCCGCCTAGGGGCTAGACTATATATTGCGGCTGGTTGCAGCCATTTGCCCCAGTACAGTTCCAGCATAAATAAACAATGAGTTATCCTGTACTCAGCTTCACGTCGTCATTCCTGCACCAAAGAACCCGCTATTTAACACATAGGATTTCAAGTATGTTTCTACCAGTGCTTTAGTTCCCCAATGACTCCCCTTATGCAATTTTTGGATCACCATTCTTGCAGTACCTTGTGATAACCAAGCCCTCCCATCTGGTAATTTCCATTGTTTATCCAGTTTGTCATAGCTAGATCCTAATTCTTGAATTCTTTCTAACTCTCTCTGAGTGAAGACCTGTTCTTCTTTGGGATTTTCCAACACAGGTATTATGGTACAAAGTTTTTCTTCTTTTGCTGCCCTTTTAGCTTCCTCATCAGCCAAGCGATTCCCTCTTATTTCAGGCAACAACCCCCTCTGGTGTCCTTTTACATGGATGACAGCCAGTTTAAGGGGACAGTCCACCTTTTCCATAACATCTTCTACTAGTTTTTCATGGATAAGCACCTTTCCCCTGCTAGTTACCAATCCCCTCTCTTTCCATATTCTCCCAAAGGTATGCACCAGGCCAAAGCAATATTTAGAGTCTGTATATATGTTTACAATCTGTCCTTTATAGAGTTCCAATGCTCTCCGTAATGCCCATAACTCACACACTTGTGCTGACCAATTTGAAGGCAAACTCCCACTTTCTTTTACTCCTTCAATAACAGCATATCCACTATACCTTTTTCCTTCAGTCACCCTTGATGACCCATATATATGATGACATATATATATATATATATATATATATATATATATATATATATATATATATATATATATATATATATATATATATATATATATATATATATATATATATATATATCTTTCCCCTCTTTTATGGGTTATTCTTCTACATCTTCCCTAGCTTTAGTCTGCAGGTCCACTATTGATGCACAGTCATGTTCTACTTCTTGCTTAGCCCATTTTGCTCCTATAAAAAAAATCAGATGGGTTGATCCCTCCCCCAGTAGTTAATATTAGATCAGGTTGATCCATAAGAATTTTTCTCAAATTTCAACAACCTTGAGTCTGTCATCCATTTTGAAGATCTGTTTGATAGTAATGCCCTAACCTGGTGGTCCCCTTCATGGATTACTGCCTTGTCGTGGCGAAGGGGCTTGCGTAATTCAATGAAGCTATGAGCTATGCCGTGCAGGGCCTCCCAAGACAGAAAGGTCATAGCAGAGAGTTCTGACAAAACATGATCCACTGGAGAATGAAATGGCAACCCATTCCAGTATCTTTGCCATGAAAACCCTATGGACAGTACCAAAAGGCAAAACGATATGACGCTGGAAGATGAGCCCCTCAGGTTGGAAGGCGTCCAATATGCTACTGGGGAAGAGCAGAGGGCTAGTACTAGTAGCGCCAGAAAGAATGAAGCGACTGGGCCAAAGCCGAAAGGACGCTCAGCTGTGGATGTGTCTGGTGGTGAAAGGAAAGTCCGATGCTGTAAAGTTTTTTTCTCCATAGGAACCTGGAATGTAAGATCCATGAATCAAGGAAAGCTGGACGTGGTCAAACAAGAGATGACAAGACTGAACATCGACATTTTAGGTATCAGCAAACTAAAATGGACAGGAATGGGTTAATTTAATTCAGATGACCATCAGGTATACTACTGCGGGCAAGAATCCCTCAGAAGAAATGGAATAATAATAATAATAATAATAATAATAATAATAATAATAATAATAATAATAATAATAATAATAATAATAATAATAATAATAATAATAATAATTTTATTTGTATACCGCCCTTCTCCCGAAGGACTCAGGGCGGTGAACAGGGCAAACATATAAAAGTACAGGAATACAAAAACTAAAAAAGAATTAAACAAGATGCCCAAGTTAAAACAGTAGATTAAAATACATTTAAAATAGCAATAAAACCTAAACCCATCCTCCATCAGGCCAGGCCGGCTTGTTTGAACAAATAAGTCTTCAGATCGCGTCGGAAGGAGCGAAGGTCGGGCGCCATCCGGAGCTCAACCGGCAAATGATTCCATAAATGCGGGGCGCCCACAGAGAAGGACCTCCCCCTGGGGGCCACCTGACGACATTCTCTGACCGGTGGCACCCTGAGGAGGCCCTCTCTGTGGGAGCGCACAGGGCGGAGGGAAGTTGACGCCGGCAGCAGGTGATCCCTAAGGTACTCCGGACCCATGCCATGTAGGGCTTTGAAAACCATTACCAGAACCTTGAATCTCACCCGGAAGACAACTGGGAGCCAATGCAGCTCACGGAGCAGAGGTGTAACATGGGAGTATCGGGAGACTCCCAACACAATTCTCGCGGCTGCTTTCTGTACCAGTTGGAGCAGAGTGAGCCGCGAATCTAGGAGGACTCCCAAGTTGCGAGCCCTATCTACGCGGGGTAATAACTCACCCCCCATAGAAAGAGATGGAATGTTCTGAATATCCCGAGATGCCGGTACGCACAGCCACTCAGTCTTGTCAGGGTTGAGTTGAAGCCTGTTCCTCCCCATCCAGACCCGAACCGCTTCCAGGCAATGGGACATCACGTCGAGGGCATCACTGGGGTGGTTTGGGGTCGAAATAAAAAGCATCGACAGATAACATCGACAAGACCACCCGTGTCCTGATCGTCAGACTCTGCCCAGTCGGAGTCCAAACCGGTCTGAATCCGAGCGATTTTGTCCGACAGATGTTGACTAAACTCCTCAGCACGACCCTGCAAGGGTTCCTCCCTCACCTCCTGATTAAGGAGGGAGCGGGTCACCCTAAACAGGGCGGCCGGGCGGTTATCTGCGGACGCGATAAGGGTAGCGAAGTGATTAGACCTCGCCGCCCTTATCGCTGCGAGATAAGACAGGTTCTTAGTCGCAATCGGTTGGATTCAGATCGGCTGGATCTCCAACAGCTCTCTAGGCCCCGTCTCCGACGCTTCATCTCCCGGAGCTCCGCAGAAAACCATGGAGACTGCTGGGATCTGCACCGGGTCAGGGGCCGCAAGGGTACAACTCGGTCAAGTGCCTCCGTGGCTGCCCTTTCCCAGGCTTCCACTAAGGCATCCGCCGAGTTGTGAGCAAAGGAGGCAGGTGGGGACCCCAGCGCTGCCTGGAACCTCTCAGGGTCCATTAAGCGCCTGGGGCGGAACCATCTAGTTGGTTCCACACACCCACAGCGGGGAGTGGCAAAACGGAAGACCAGCCGCAGGAGATGATGATCGGTCCATGACAGGGGCATAACAATTGGGGAGCCCCCACCAAGATCATCTAACCACCGTCCAGATAGAAAAACCAAGTCAAAGGTGTGACCTCCCACATGATTCAGTCCATGAATTATCTGTGTCAGGTCCATGGCCGTCATGGAAGCCATGAACTCCCGAGCTAACTCAGATGATCCTCCTAGGGATGGTAGATTGAAGTCACCCAAAACTATAAGTTTGGGGAACTCAATCACCAACCCTGAGAGGATATCGAGATGCTCAGGCAGGGCTGCTGCTGCGTGACTAGGCGAAAGGTACACCAGCAGCAAGCCCAACTGCGCCCTAGGACCACATCTCAGGAGGAGAGACTGACACCCGACTATCTGAGGAACGGTGGCCTCCCGCGGACACAAGGTCTCCCTCATAACTACCGCCACTCCCCCGCCCCTACCCTGAGCCCGAGGCTGGTGTAGCACCCAGAAACCTGGTGGGCAAAGATCAACCAGAGGGATACCACCCTCTGGGCCCAACCAAGTCTCCGTGATGCAAGCCAGGTCCGCATGCCGCATCCCAGATGAGAGGAGCCTTATTAACAACGGACCTGGCGTTCAAGTACACCAGCCGGAGCTCAGGTGGCTGCCCATCCTCGCTCCCGGGACCTCGGGGTGAAAGCAGAGGGTCGGAGCACCTCACCGCTTGTAAATAGCGGAGATGCCCTCCCAGATGTCGATACGGCCCTCTGTTCGTACACCTGCTGCCATTCCCTAACGTCGTGGGAATAGGTAGTCCCACGACCCGCTCCAGAGCTCCGGAGGCAACCGACCCCCTCCCCCCCACGCGATCAATCCCGGACCTGGCCCTCCCCCTTAACCCCTTAAAACCTTTTGCTAAAAAACAGATCAGGGGTCTCTTCCTAACAATAAACCGGAGACCCCAATCCATACCTGACCATATCTCAGGGTCCCAACAATTGGGCCCGTCATCAAGAGGAAAGGTAAAAAAGAAGGCGGGACGCACCCAGGAGGGGGGAGTACCCCTGAGGGCGTATAAGTCCGTGCCAGAATAACGTAAGCGTGCCATGACTGGCCATGTGAGTTCGGGAAGTGGCAGTCGGATGTTGAAAGATGATGTCATATCAGGGGGAGTATATGAGTCTAAAACCGCCAGTCCAGCACAACTCTCACTTGTGCTGGGTACCCCAGAAACAGTCAGCAGTCAATCTCTCACCCCGACCTCGAGGCTGATCTGGGAGGCAGATGGAAACCCCATCCAGGGAGAAAGAACATACCCTCACAGATCTCTCACATCCGGAGAGGTTGTAGATGAAAAGAAACTGAGCCGCCCTCTCACAGCGACTCTTCACCCCGGGTCCTCCTGAGTCTATGGGGGACAAGAGAAACACCATGCAAGAGTCCAACTCCATATGGGTGATAGGCAAGCCCAGCCCAACTTGGAAGCCGTAACTCCAGGCCAAGATTGAAAGCTGCCTCAGATCTCTTAAGGCAGCAGATCTTAATCAACATAGGAGACCAAAACCGTCCTGATCTTCTCCTCGGTGATCTCCAGTGGCTGCTTTAAACCAGCGGGGGGTAGATAGCAGCAGGTAGCCGATAGGAGCAAGCAAGGAGTCGATAGAAATATCCCAGCTCCTCCAGCAGTATTTACCCATGCCGTGGTTTCTCCGGTTAATCCAGCCATTCGGAGCCGTGGCTCTATCTGCCCCAACACTGGGGCGTTTCAAGCCGTGACTCCTCTGGCAACATTCACTTAAGCTACAGTTCATCCAGTTCCTCCAGCCATTCCAAATATTCCAGGCTGGAGCATTCACTCCCTCCGCAGTTCCTCCAGCCATTACAAGCCGTTTCTGGTTAAGTTCAAACAAATACAAGCAAATTCAAGCCGCGGCTCTTTCCGCCCCGAAAACCAGCTGATCGGGCGTTTCAAGCCGTGGCGTTTCAAAACGGCCACAATCTCCCGGCAAGACCTCCTCCGCAGTTCCTCCAGCCATTACAAGACAGTTCTGGTCAAATTCAGGCCGTTTCTGTCTAATTCAGACAGATGCAAGCAGGTTCAAGCCGCGGCTCTTTCCGCCTGAAAATCAGCAGATCGGGCGTTTCAAGACGCGGCATTTCAAAACAGCCACGATCTCCCGGCCAGACCTCCAGCTGCCTATCGCCTTCATAGTCAATAAAAGAGTAGCCTTCATAGTCAATAAAAGAGTAGGAAAAGCAATACTGGGATACAATCCTCAAAATGACAGAATGATCTCAGTTCGAATCCAAGGCAAACCATTCAATATCACAGTAGTCCAAGTCTATGCCCCAACCACCAGTGCTGAAGAGGATGAAATTGACCGGTTCTATGAAGCCCTACAGCACCTTATAGAATTAACACCACAAAATGATGTCCTTATCATCATGGGGGATTGGAATGCTAAAGTAGGAAGTATTGTGTGGTGGGTCCAACGCAAGGAAGAGACGCCAGCCGGTGTGTGAGTTCAGCTCTTTATTGGAGGGGGGTAGCGAAATGGGGAATGAGGGTTACCTGGCCTCCTTAAATACCTAGCCAGGTAAGCGGACAGCCAATGGGGTTGGCCCTAGGTTTCCCGCCAAAACTGGGTTTCCCGCCAAAACCGGTCAGGCCAACGTCCCCTGGTGGCTGTTGCTATGCAGGTGCCTGCATACATAACACCCCTCCCCCCTTAGAGAAGAACCACATAACAATGAACAACTTGCAACTAACTATAACTATATGCACTGTGTGTCCATAATAAAAAACAATGCAACTGTGTAAGGGTCATTTGCACACATAGTCCGACAGGTAGGCAGGTGTCCTGTGGGGCCGGGTGGACCGTCTGGGTGTGGCCTGGCCCTGGGCTTGGACAGCTGGATCCTGGGGCCTCTGTGCTGGGTTGAACAGAACTGGGTTCAGGAGGCCCTCCTCCTCTGGTTCCTGCTCTGTGTTGTTTCCGGTTGGGCTGGCTGTTGTGATTCAGGGTCAGCCTGTGGGTTCGGCAGTTGGGTCGGATGACTCGGATGACTCAGATGAGGGGGAGGAGGGGGGTGTTGAAGAAGAACTTGCTGATGATGGCTTGGAGGCTCCGCAGAGCCCTCAGCCAGGCCCCTCTTACTTGGTGGAGACCCAGCTGCGTGAGCTCGACAGTGTGGATGAAGATGACCCACAGCTGGCCCTGTTCAAGGACGCCCGACGCAGGAGGCAGTCAAGTAGGAGCAAGCAGAGAAAGGCTGTGGGACTTCTCGGAAGGAGGCAAAGAGAGGCCACACCCTGAACTCTTATAAAGGGAGTGTTTGGGGGAGGGCTGGTTTGCTGAAAGCAACCGCTCCGATAGAGGATCAAAGCTCCGGTATCTTGTTTCATGTTTTGTTGTTTGTTTAATAAATTTGGCAGACGTTTTCCAGCCTCTGCCGTTTGTACAGGGGTTGCCTTTCTGCAAGGCCGGTAGCAGGCTGGTACAGAACAGTTTGCTTTCAGCCTCCCACCCCTTACTAATATTATGGAGCAGCTACGTGCCGAGAATGCCCAGCTCACCCAGCAACTCACTTTGCTGGCAGCTCAGGTGGCTCAACTGCAAGCTCAGGTTCATGCTGCACCCCCACCCAGGAGAAAATGCCAAGTTGCAATGCCGGATAAATTTACAGGTACTCCAGAACTGTTTCCTGCTTTCCTGGGACAATGCCAGCTCTTTATCAGCGTGAGAGCAGCTGATTTCCCCACTGACCGGGATAAGGTGGGGTTTGTGTTAAGCCTTCTTTCGGGTGATGCAGCTCGTTGGGGCACGCCTCTGCTGGCTCAACCTAGCCCATTGTTGGACAACTTTGTGGGGTTTTGTGACCATTTGCGTCTGATGTACGAGGACCCTATTAAGACGCAGACTGCCACTCGACGTCTGAAAGCTCTGAGGCAGGGTCAACGCCCCCTACAGGTCTATATCAGCGATTTCCGGCTGCTTAGCCAGGATTCCGCCTGGAATGAGGCTGCGCTCGTGGATGCCTTCCAGGATGGATTGTCGGAGGAGATGTTGGATGAGCTGGCCCGCGTGGATATTCCCTCAGATCTGAATGGGCTGATCCATCTCTGCCTGCGGATCGATGCTCGGTTGCAGCAGCGAAGGAGTCGCCGTGCCACCCCACAGACCCCTGCCGCCCCTGTTGTGTGTGAGCCCCCAGTTCAAAGGGAGGAGCCAATGGAGCTGGGTGCCGCCAGGTCTCGTCTATCGGTGACTGAAATGAACAGACGACGATCGGGGGGGGGGTTGTGTTTTTACTGTGGGGACCCTGGACATTTGGCTGCTTTTTGCCCAAAGAAGCGACAGCGGGCATCAGTGACCGAGCCTGCCCCGAGAAAGTCCCCTACTTTTCTGTCGGGAAACGCCCCGAGCCCGATCTAGACGGTGTGATAGATCGGGCGTCCCACAACAACACTGAGCGACGTCTTTCCGATGCTGCCTGTGGACCTCCTCGGCATTTGATTTTGGAGGCACGACTGATCCTTCCTGGCAAGCCAGAGGGGATTCCAGTCCATGCCTTAATTGACTCTGGGGCCACCACAAACTTTATGGACTCAGCATTTGTGGCCAAATGGGCTGTTCCCCAGTGCCCGGTGGATCCGCCCATGTTAGTGGAGACTATCGATGGTCGAGTGCTCCTGTCTGGGCCTATTACGGCCGCCACGCAACCATTATGTATGGCCATCAGTTCCCATGTGGAGGCCATCCAGTTCTATATCACCTCAGATCTGCACTTCCCCGTGGTCTTGGGACTGGCGTGGCTCCGGGCGCATGACCCACAGATCTATTGGTCACAGACCTTGGTCACCTTCCCAAGCTTGCAGTGCGTGGACCACTCCCGCCATATCTGTGCCGGCCAGGTGGAGGGTTCCCCAGGGGTTTCCTTGCCTCCCGAACTGTCCGACTTTGCTGATGTGTTCAGCGAGACAGAGGCGGATCAATTACCCCCGCACCGGCCCTATGACTGCCCCATTGATTTAGTCCCTGATGCGCCTCTCCCAGTGGGGCGTTTGTACTCCATGTCGGAGCCCGAGTTGGCTGCATTGCGGGACTTTCTGGAGAAGAATTTGGCTCGCGGTTTCATCCGGCCCTCGTCCTCGCCAGTGTCTGCACCCGTGCTCTTCGTCAAAAAGAAGTCGGGCGAATTACGGCTTTGCTGCGATTACCGGAAACTCAACGCCATCACGGTGCGCAACCGTTACCCGCTGCCCCTCATCCCCGAGCTCTTGGACCAACTCCGGGAGGCTAAGATCTTCACGAAATTGGACCTGCGTGGAGCTTACAACCTCGTCAGGGTTCGGCCGGGTGATGAGTGGAAGACGGCGTTTGGTACTCGCTATGGACATTTTGAGTACACGGTGATGCCGTTTGGCCTGACCAACGCCCCCGCTGTGTTTCAGCATTTCATGAATGACATTTTCCGGGATTTGTTGGACCAGTTTGTCGTGATCTACCTGGACGACATCCTGATCTACTCCCCGTCGCGTGAGGTGCACCATCAGCATCTCCATCAGGTCCTGCAGCGACTCCGAGAACATCGGCTGTTTGCCAAGTTGGAGAAGTGCCAGTTCTACCGGGTGACCATCGATTTCCTGGGTCACCGCATTTCTCCTGAGGGCATCGCCATGGAGCTGAGTAAGGTTGAGTCTTTGCAGAGTTGGCAACCCCCGCGTCGCGTGAAGGATGTTCAGCGACTTCTTGGATTTGCCAACTATTACCGAACTTTCATCCCTGGGTTTGCTGCCTTGACAGCCCCCCTCACCCGGCTCCTGCAGAAGAAGACTCGGTTCCAGTGGAACACTCCAGAACAACAGGCTTTCCAGTCTTTGAAGGAAGCCTTCATGAAGGAGCCCATCTTGAAGCATCCTGACCCGCAACGGCCGTTTGTCGTGGAGGCGGACGCCTCCGACATTGCCATTGGGGCAGTGTTACTCCAGGCAACGACGCCCAGCGGTACCCTTTTCCCTTGCGCGTATCATTCACGAAAACTGAACCCTTCGGAGCGCAATTATACAATCTGGGAGAAGGAGCTGCTGGCCATCAAAGCGGCGTTCGAGGCCTGGAGGCATCATCTGGAGGGAGCGCGGCATCAAATCGAGGTCCGGACGGACCATAAGAATCTGGAAAGCCTGCAGACCGCTCGGAATTTGAACCAACGCCAGATCCGGTGGTCTCTTTTCTTTGCGAGGTTTGACTTCCGGGTTCGGTACATACCTAGCGGGCACAATCAAAGAGCGGATGCTCTGTCCAGGAAGCCCGAATATTCCCGAGTGGAAGACAAGCTTCTGCCCAGGACAGTGATCCCCGTCGAGTCTTTTGTTGCGGTACGGGAGCTGGTTGATATACGGGCTCGGATCCGGGAGGCACAGCAGCAGGAGGTGTGGGTGGCTCAGCGGAAGGAGGAGGTGGGGCCAGATTCTCCTTGGACGGTCACGGATGGACTCTTGTATTATCGTGACCGGCTCTATGTTCCGGGAGGGCCACTCAGGGGACTCATCCTCAGCCAGTGTCACGATAACCCGGCAGCGGGGCATTTTGGCCTGTTCAAGACCCTGAACCTGGTCTCCCGTACCTTCTGGTGGCCCCGAGTCCGACACGACGTCCAGTCCTATGTTACCTCCTGCATCCTATGCAGGCAGGCCAAGTCAACGACAGGGGCCCCGCCTGGATTACTGCAGCCTTTGCCGACACCCAAAAGACCCTGGGGGCTGTGTCCATGGACTTTCTGACGGATTTAGCCCCATCCTCTGGTTTTACGACAGTGTATGTGGTGGTGGACATGCTGACCAAGATGGCGCACTTCATCCCCTGTCACGGCTTACCGTCACCCCGCGCCACTAGTCGTATGTTCATTCAGCAGGTGTATCGGCTGCACGGCCTCCCTGATAGAGTCGTCTCCGATAGGGGGGCCCAGTTTACAGCCCGCTTCTGGCAGGAGTTGATGCATGCGTTGGATATCAAGATTTGCCTCTCGTCCGCGCATCATCCTCAAACTGACGGGGGAACCGAGAAGGTCATCGGTATCCTGGAACAATATCTGCGCTGCTACGTCAATCTGCAGCAGAACAATTGGGTGGACTATCTGGCCATAGCTGAGTTTGCATTTAACAATTCGCAGCACACCTCCACACAGATGACACCGTTCTTGGCCAATGTGGGTTATCACCCCCGGTTTTTCCCCCTTTCTCCCGTGGACTCACCGGAGCCGGCAGCGAACGACTTCATGGCAGAGTTACAGGCGATCCATCGATTGGTGCGACGTCAGTTGGAGAAGGCCAAGGCCGATTACAAAAGGTTTGCTGATCGGTCAAGACGGGATACGCCTCCACTATCGGTGGAGGATCGGGTCTGGTTGTCCACCAGGAACCTACCGTCAACACGGCCGGTGAGAACGTTAGATCACCGATATTTAGGACCGTTCCCAGTCGAGGCTGTCATCAATCCGGTCGCCTATCGCTTAACTCTGCCACGTTCCCTGCGCGTGCACCCAGTCTTTCATCGGTCTCTGTTGGTCCCCGAGCAACCGGCTTGTCCACTCCGCCGGGCGGAACCTCCCCCATCAGGACCTCGTGATGGAGGCAGCACCCCCAAGTACGAGGTCGCCAGCATCAGGGATTCCCGTTGGCTGAAAGGTCGTTTCCAGTACCTGATCGAGTGGAAAGGTTACGGACCAGAGGACTTCACCTGGGAAGACGCGACCGCCGTTCATGCCCCTGCGTTGGTGACTGCTTTTCATGAACAATTCCCATCCTGACCGCATCCGGATCGGCAGCCCCGGGGGAAGGGCCCTGCGGTGCGGGATAGTGTTGTGATTCAGGGTCAGCCTGTGGGTTCGGCAGTTGGGTCGGATGACTCGGATGACTCAGATGAGGGGGAGGAGGGGGGTGTTGAAGAAGAACTTGCTGATGATGGCTTGGAGGCTCTGCAGAGCCCTCAGCCAGGCCCCTCTTACTTGGTGGAGACCCAGCTGCGTGAGCTCGACAGTGTGGATGAAGATGACCCACAGCTGGCCCTGTTCAAGGACGCCCGACGCAGGAGGCAGTCAAGTAGGAGCAAGCAGAGAAAGGCTGTGGGACTTCTCGGAAGGAGGCAAAGAGAGGCCACGCCCTGAACTCTTATAAAGGGAGTGTTTGGGGGAGGGCTGGTTTGCTGAAAGCAACCGCTCCGATAGAGGATCAAAGCTCCGGTATCTTGTTTCATGTTTTGTTGTTTGTTTAATAAATTTGGCAGACGTTTTCCAGCCTCTGCCGTTTGTACAGGGGTTGTCTTTCTGCAAGGCCGGTAGCAGGCTGGTACAGAACACTGGCCTCTCCTGGGGTGTGGCTCTCCGGTTGGGCGTGTGTGGTGCGCTCAGGGACTCTTCCTCTGAGCTGGTCGATGTGTCATCTTATGTGTCTGTCCCCCTCCACCCCCACGATGTAGGAGAGGGGTCCAGTTATTTCAACCACTGTTCCTGGAACCCATGGATGCCCTGCCCCGTAGTTCCTTGCCCAGACCAGGTCCCCCACGTTGAGAACTCTGTGTGCTGGTGATGATGACGATGAAGAAGATGATGATGATGATGATGCTGGTGGTGGTGGTGACCTAACCGTCTCGGCTTCTACCCGGTCTGGGTGTAAACGGTCCAGCTTGGTGATGAGGCGCCGTCCCCATTGCAGTTCTGCTGGGCTCTTCCCGGTAGCAACGCATGGTGTAGTGTGCTGGGCGAGTAGGAATTTGGCCAGTCTGTGGTGCCAGTCACTGCTAATGATGCGCCGGAGTGCGTCTTTGGTCGTCCTTACCATCCGTTCGGCTTGCCCATTGGTCGATGGATGGAAAGGCGCGGAGGTGGCGTGCCTAATCCAGTTCGCCTTCAAGAACGTTTGGAAATCAGTAGCGGTAAACTGAGGCCCATTGTCAGACACAATTACATCGGGGAGGCCGTGTGTGGCAAAGAGAGCTCTGAGCACCTGGATTGTCCTCCCCGAGGTCATGTTGGGCACTGGGACTACCTCCAACCACTTGGAGTGGCTGTCCACCACTACTAAGAATAGCTGGCCCTGGAATGGCCCTGCATAGTCAATGTGGATGCGGGACCATGGTGTGTGTGTGGCCTCCCACCTGTGCACGTGTGCGGGTGGCATTTCCGGTCTGGATCTCTGGCCCGTGTAACAGGCCTTGACCCGTTCCTCAATGTCCTTGTCCAGCCCTGGCCACCAGAGGTAGCTTCTGGCCAGGGCCTTCATCCTAACCACCCCCGGGTGTCCCTCGTGTAAGGAGTCCAATACCCTGCCCCGTACTGCGGTGGGAATGATGACTCTGCTTCCCCAGAGGAGGCAGCCCCTGTGTGTGGAGATCTTGTTGCGCCTGGTGAAATAGGCCTGGAACTCAGGTCCCGGGGACTTGTCCTGCCACCCTGTGCAAACCCAGGAATGTACCCTGCTCATGATGTTGTCTGTGGCTGTGTGGCTGGCAATGTCCTTGGCATGAACTGGGCACTCTGGTAGCTCCTGCAATGCTAGGATCTGTGTGGCTGGGCCGGGTCTGGATCAGGGGTGTCTATGGGTAGCCTACTTAGACCGTCTGCGTGGCCCATCTCCTTCCCTGGCTTATGCACCAGCTTGCAATTGTAGGCTGCAAGGAAGATGGACCACCGGAGCATTCTGGGGGACAGGATTTGTGGGGTCTGCCTGTCCGTTGTGAACAGGCCTAGGAGTGGTTTGTGGTCCGTGTAGACAGTGAACTCCCTGCCATACAGATAGTCGTGGAATTTTTTGATACCTGCCACGATTGCCAGGGCTTCTCTGTCGATTTGGGCATAGTTTCTTTCTGCTCCAGACAGCGTCCTGGAATAATAGGCTATGGGGATTTGCGCCCCATTGGGCTCAAGGTGGCTGAGTACTGCGCCCACACCGTAAGGGGATGCGTCGCATGCGATGCAAATGGGCTTGGACTCAATGAAGTGGGTTACTGTGGACTTATCCGACAGTAGTGCTTTCAAACCTTGAAGCTATGGTCGTGGGCGGCAGTCCAGACCCATGCTGCCTGCTTGTCTAGTAGCCTGTGGAGTGGCTCTGCAATGGCTGCCTTGTGTGGGAGGAATGCATGGTAGAAATTCAACAGGCCCAGGAATGCCTGTAGCTCTGTCTTGTTCTTGGGTGTGGGTGCTAGCTTGATGGCCCTCACCTTGGATTCTGTGGGGTGAATTCCCCTGGCATCTACTCTGAACCCCAGGAATTCTGTGGAGGGCACCCCTATGCTGCATTTCTCCCTTTTGAGTTTAAGTCCAGCTGTGCGTAGTCTGGACAGTACCTCCCTGAGCCTACCTGCTAGTTCTTCTGCTGACGCTCCTGCAATCAGGATGTCATAAAAATAGGGCCAGACTCCTGGGATGCCCTTGAGTGTCTTCTCCATGACTTCCTGAAAAATGCCAGGAGCCACGCTAACTCCAAACTGCAGCCTATTCACCCGGAACGCCCCCCTATGTGTTACTATAGTTTGAATGTCAGCTGTAGCCCGCGTGACCGTGAGTTGCTGGTACGCCTGCGCAAGATCGAGCCTTGCAAAGATGGCACCGCCTTGGAGGGAAGCGAGAACGTGGCTGACCGTGGGGACCGGGTAAGCGTGCGGGTTTAGGGCGCGGTTCACCGAACACTTGTCGGTGCAGATCCTAATTTCCCCGTTGGATTTGAGGGGGGTGACGATTGGGGTTTCCCACTCCCCCCCATCGACGGGCTCTAAGATTCCCTGGGCCACTAGCTTATCTAATTCTCGCTCTATTTTTTGTTTGAGCGCGAAGGGGACTTGCCGCGACCGGACCCTAATTGGGGGAACATTCGAGTTAAGCTTGAACGATATGGGGGGCCCTGTGTACCTGCCCAGTGTCCCGTCGAAGACGTCTGCGAACTCCTTGCAGACGGTCTCGACGGGGTCCCCCTGGATCCGGTGGATCCCGGTGACTGCGATTCCCAGGGCCTCGAACCAGTCTAGGCCGACTAGGCTGGCTCTCCGGCCCTCTACTACTACAACCCCCAGGTGCTCTTCACGACCCTAAAACCCCACCGAGACGTTGGCCTCCCCTCTTACCTTGACCGGTGAGTTCTGGAAATTGGTCAGGGTTAAATTTGTAGGCCGTAATTTAATCCGCTGCTTGCTCCAGCTATTTATGTAGTTAAGGGTCTCGTCCGAAATGATCGAGACCGCTGATCCGGAGTCAAGCTCCATGCTGCAAGGGATGCCTTGCAAGCGGATTGTTAATCTAATTTTAGGTTTGAGTAGCCGGCGGCTACCCGTGTGATTAATGGCCAGCCGGCTCTTAACATAGCCAATTCGCGTTTTGGTCCGGGCCCCAGTACCTTCGAATGGCGATTCCTCCGGCTGCAGCTCGTGGATCTCCTCTTGGGGGCGGCAGCTACGGCAGACCGCGGCTATATGGCCTGTTTTCTTGCAGGCCCGGCACGTGGCTGACCGGAACTTGCAGAGGCTGCGCACGTGGTTCCCACCACACCCAGTGCACTTCTGAGGGTTAGCGGCGTTGCTGGGAGGCCTGGGCTTGTCTGGCCGTCTGGCTCGCTGGTCTGGAGTCAACTTCCGCTGGAGGAGGTCGATGCTCTGGTCGTCCTCCTCCAAGGCAAACTGCCGGTGAACGCTGGTCGCCTGGTTGCCGGACCGGGTTTCCTGGCAGGCTTGGACGGCCCCGCAGGCCGCTTCGTTGGCGAGGATGGTGTCCTTGGCTTCCTGGAGCTCCTCTCTCTCGAACAGGCACTCTTGCAGCCGCCTGTCTCGTAGGCCGCAGATCAGCCGGTCCCGTAGCCGCTCCTCCAATTTCGAGAACCTGCAGGCGACGGCGGCTTCTCGTAGGGCGGCGAGGAAATCGGCACCGGTCTCGTTGGGGCGCTGGTCCCTATTTTTGAATTGGGACCGCGCGGCCACGTTGGAGCGCCGGGGCTTGAAATGGGCGTTGAGTCTGGCCACAAGGTCCCAGTACGCGACGGTGTTGATGGCCTCCTGGGGGAACAGGTTCGTGGCGATCTCCAACAGTGCTGGCCCTCTGAGGCAGAGCAGTGCTGCCGCCTTCGCACCGTCCTCTGATATCTGGTTGAACTGCATGTACAGTTCAACGTGAGCCAGGTAACGGGCCCAGGTCTCGGGGTGGCGGGTGTCGAACTCGCGGGGTTGTCCGGCTCTTGCCATGGCGGTGCAGTTGCGGTCTCGGTCTCGGTGCGGTGTGCAGTCTCGGTTCCGGATGCGGTGACCGGCGTGGTCCGGTCGGCTGGTCGGCTGGCGGTCGTGGGGGAGAAGGAAGGAAAATGCCCTTCCCTTCAGCTCGTGGAGCATTTCCCCAGTGACTTCAGTTCTTGGTCGGCAGCAATCCCATCCTCGTCGCCACTATTGTGTAGTGCGTCCGATGCAAGGAAGAGACGCCAGCCGGTGTGTGAGTTCAGCTCTTTATTGGAGGGGGGTAGCGAACTGGGGAATGAGGGTTACCTGGCCTCCTTAAATACCTAGCCAGGTAAGCGGACAGCCAATGGGGTTGGCCCTAGGTTTCCCGCCGAAACTGGGTTTCCCGCCAAAACCGTTCAGGCCTACGCCCCCTGGTGGCTGTTGCTATGCAGGTGCCTGCATACATAACACCAAGCCAAAAGATAACCGGAATAACAGGCAAGTTTGGCCTTGGAGTACAAAATGAAGCAGGGGCACAGGCTGATAGAATTTTGTCAAGAGAATACGATGGTCATAGCAAACACTCTTTTCCAACAACCCAAGAGATGGCTCTACACATGGACATCACCAGACGGTCAACACAGAAATCAGATTGACTATATGCTCTGAAGCCAAAGATGGAGAAGCTCTATACAGTCAGTAAAAACAAGACCAGGAGCTGACTGTGGCTCAGACCATGAGCTTCTCATTGCAAAGTTTAGGCTTAAACTGAAGAAAGTAGGGAAAAGCACTAGGCCACTCAGGTATGAATTAGATCATATCCCTGTTGAATATACAGTAGAGGTGACAAATAGATTTAAGGAATTAGATCTGATAGACAGAGTGCCTGAAGAACTATAGACAGAGGTTCACAACATTGTAGAACAGGTAGCAACCAAAACCATCCCAAAGATAAAGAAATGGAAGAAAGCAAAATGGCTGTCTGAGGAAGCTTTGCAAATAGCTGAGGAAAGGAGGAAAGTGAAAGGCAAGGGAGAAAAAGAAAGATACGCCCAATTGAATGCAGAATTCCAGAGAATAGCTAGAAGAGATAAAAATGCCTTCTTAAATACTCTACTCCCAAGATGGCGGACGTGCTGGGCTGAGCTCTGTGAGCTCCAGCTGCTAGGCGTCCCTTAGGAGCCCCTCAGGGGTGCCTTTGGGCCCTCTGTGTTGGGGTTCAGGGTGGACAGGCAACGAAGCAGGCAGCTAGGCTGGTCGACCCGTCTGCTGGTCTGCTGTCTCTGTCCGTTTGCCTTTTGCTCGTCCCCGCTCGCGTTGGCTGTTCCTGGTGATGTCGTCTGTAGCGTCTCCGGGCCGTTCTCGGGCCGTTTGCGGCTGTTTGCAGCCGGCGCTGGCGTTTTCTCGTTGCTCTGGGCCGTCTCGGGCCGCTCTCGGCGTCGTCGTCGTCTTTGAGCCGTTTTTGGCGGCGGAGGAGACGTCCGCGGGTCATCTTTGCGGCAGCGGCGGCGGCGATGTTTTTGGGGCGTTTTTGGGCCGTTTTCGGGCCGCTTTCGGCGGCGGCGGCGTCTTCGGGCCTTGCTAGGGCCGCTTCGGTGGTCAGCAGTGGCGTTTCTCGGGCCTTTGGCCCGTTTCGCCGGCGGCGACGGCGTTCCTCTGACCTGTTTTTGGACCGAGTGGCGGCGGCGGCGTCTTCGGCGACGGTGGCAGCGGCGTTGCAGCAGGTGGCGTTCTCTTTGGCAGCGGCAGCGGCAGCGGCTCTCGCAGTGGTCCCTGCGACGGTGAGGCCCTCCGCTTCCTGGCTCCTCGTTCCCCCCCCTTGAAGACCTGGGGCTCCCGTACTAGTTGGACGGCCCCAACTAGTGGACTGGGGGCCTATGGAGTTGCGGCTGGGAACGATGCCCAGAATGACAGTGCGGCAAAGGAACTGTGGGGGCAACTGGAGTGGCCGGCCGGTACCAGACGGGAATTTACCATCTTGTGGCCTAGCTAGACTTCCTGCCCCGGATATATATCTGCCTGCATATAAACTCTCTTGCCTGCCTTCCTCTCCCCATAGGACTCAGATGGGCCTGGGTACAAGCCACGGTGGGAGAGTGGCTTGGACTTACACCTGCAGCCCCATAGAGGTGGGAGCTCTATGGGGTATGCCTTACCCAGAGTGCATTTTCTGGACCACCCCCGGGAACAGAGTTGCAACCCGTCGTGAGAGGATGGGGGGGCCTGTTTCTGGGGTTCACCCAGCTGAGTGGCAGTGAAGCTGGGTGACGGTCCAGATACTCACTTACCCTCTGACTTGACCCTCCTACCGAACTATTAATTATGGGACTGCCTCTCCTGGATTCTCCCGGACATTTATGCATCTTCGTTACACTAGCACGGACCTGTTCGCCCTCAGGGGTGCCCCCCTCTCCTGGGTGCGACCCGCCTTTTTTACACCCTCCAACCTCGATGAAGGGCCCGATTATTGGGACCCTGAGAGATGGCCGGGCAGGGGCAGGGGCCTCCAGCATAAATTTAATAAGAGGCCCCTGGTTAATTTTTTAGTAAACTTTTTTGTGGGGTTAGGGAGGGGGGTGGGAGTGGGTTGTGGTTGTTCGGCTAAGGGGGGTGGTCCAGCAACCGTTGCTCAGGCCAGGTCCGGGACTGATCGCGTGGGGGGAGAGCGGGGTGCGGTTGCCTCCGGGGCTCGGGAGCGGGTCGTGGGACTACCGATTCCCACGACGTTGGGGAATGGCAGCAGGTGTATGAACAGAGGGCCGCATCGATACCGGGAGGGTCATCTCCGCTACTTACAAGCGGTGAGGCGCTCCGACCCTCTGTTTCTTCCCCGAGGTCCCGGGAGCGAGGATGTGCAGCCTCCTGAGCTCCGGCTGGTGTACCTGAATGCCAGGTCCGTTGCTAATAAGGCTCCCCTTGTCCGGGATCTAGTTGAGGGTGAGCATGCGGACCTGGCTTGCATCACGGAGACTTGGTTGGGCCCAGAGGGTGGTGTTCCTTTGGTTAATCTTTGCCCACCAGGTTTCCGGGTGCTACACCGGCCTCGGGCTCATGGTAGGGGCGGGGGAGTGGCGGTAGTTATCAGGGAGACCTTATGTCCGCGGGAGACCACCGTTCCTCAGATAGTCGGGTGTGAGTCTCTCTTTTTGAGATGTGGTCCTGGGGCGCAGTTGGGCTTGCTGCTGGTGTACTTTTCGCCTAGTCGCGCAGCGGCAGCCCTGCCTGAGCTACTCGATGTCTTCTCGGGGTTGGTGATTGAGTTCCCCAAACTTATAGTTTTGGGTGACTTCAATCTACCATCCCTAGGAGGATCATCTGAATTAGCTCGGGAGTTCATGGCTTCCATGACGGCCATGGACCTGACGCAAGTAATTCTTGGACCGACTCATGAGGGAGGCCACACCCTTGACTTGGTTTTCTTATCTGGACGGTGGTTTGATGATCTTGGTGGGGGCTCTCCAACTGTTATGCCCCTGTCATGGACCGATCATCACCTCCTGCGGCTGGTCTTCCGTTTTGCCACCCCCCCGCCGTGGGTGTACGGAGCCAACTAGATGGTACCGCCCCAGGCGCTTAATGGATCCTGATAGGTTCCAGGCAGCGCTGGGGTCCCCACCTGCCTCCGCTGCTCACAACTCGGCGGATGCCTTAGTGGAAACCTGGGAAAGGGCGGCCACGGAGGCACTTGACCGAGTTGTACCCTTGCGGCCCCTGACCCGGTGCAGATCCCAGCGAGCTCCATGGTTCTCCGCGGAGCTCCGGGAGATGAAGCGTCGGAGACGGGGCCTAGAGAGCCGTTGGAGGTCCAGCCGATCCGAATCCGACCGGTTGCGACTAAGAACCCACATTAGGTCTTATCTCGCAGCGATGAGAGCGGCGAGGTCTAATTACTTCTCCGCCCTCATTGCGTCCGCAGATAATCGCCCGGCCGCCCTGTTTAGGGTGACCCGCTCCCTCCTTAATCAGGAGGTGAGGGAGGAACCCTTGCAGGGTCGTGCTGAGGAATTTAGTCAACATCTGTTGGATAAAATCGCTCGGATTCGGACCGGTCTGGACTCCAACTGGGCAGAGTCTGACGATCAGGACACGGGCGGTCTTGTCGATGTTATCTGGGAGGAGTTTGATTCTGTGACCCCTGAGGAAGTGGACAGGATTATTGGGAGGTTGAGCTCCACCACATGTTTATTGGACCCGTGCCCTTCCTGGCTGGTTTATGCGGCTCAGGAGGGGACACGAGGCTGGTTCCAGGCGGTTATATCTGCTTCTTTGAGTGAGGGTAATTTCCCCGCCGTCTTGAAGGAGGCGGTGGTGAGACCTCTCCTCAAGAAGCCTGCCTTGGACCCAGCTGTGTTAAATAACTTTTGTCCGGTCTCCAACCTTCGCTTTCTTGGGAAGGTTGTTGAGAGCGTGGTGGCGCATCAGCTCCCTCTGGTCCTGGATGAAGCGGATTATCTAGACCCGTGCCAATCGGGTTTCAGGCCCGGGTACAGCACGGAGACGGCATTGGTCGCTCTGGTGAATGATCTCTGGAGGGCCCGGGACAGGGGATATTCCTCTGTCCTAGTCCTATTAGACCTCTCGGCGGCTTTCGATACCATCGACCATGGTATCTTGCTGCGGCGTCTCAGGGGATTGGGAGTGGGAGGCACGGTTCTTCGGTGGTTCTCCTCCTATCTCCTGGGACGTTCGCAGTCGGTGTTGGCAGGAGGGCAGAGGTCGACCGCGAGGTCTCTCGTTTGTAGAGTTCCTCAGGGGTCGGTCCTCTCGCCTCTCCTGTTCAACATCTACATGAAACCGCTGGGTGAGATCATTTGTGGTTTTGGAGTGGGGTATCATCAGTACGCTGATGATACCCAGCTTTTCATTTCGACCCCAAACCACCCCAGTGATGCCCTCGATGTGATGTCCTGTTGCCTGGAGGCGGTTCGGGTCTGGATGGGGAGGAACAGACTTCAGCTCAACCCTGACAAGACTGAGTGGCTGTGCATTCCGGCATCCCAGGATATTCAGAATATTCCACCTCTCTCTATGGGGGGGTGAGCTTTTACCCCCCCGTAGATAGGGCTCGCAACTTGGGAGTCCTCCTAGATTCGCGGCTCACTCTGGAAGATCATATAGTAGCTGTGACTAGGGGGGCTTTCGCCCAGGTTCGCCTGGTGCGCCAGTTGCGGCCCTATCTAGACCGGGATGCCCTGTGTACGGTCACTCATGCGCTCGTGACCTCTCGTCTGGACTACTGCAATGCTCTCTACATGGGGCTTCCCTTGAAGACCACTCGGAGGCTTCAGCTGGTACAGAATGCAGCCGCGAGAGTTGTCTTAGGAGTCTCCCGGTACTCCCATGTTACACCTTTGCTCCGCGAGCTGCATTGGTTGCCAGTTGTCTTCCGGGTGAGATTCAAGCTTTTGGTAATGGTTTTTAAGGCCCTACATGGCATGGGTCCGGAGTACCTCGGGGACCACCTGCTGCCGGCGTCAACTTCCCTCCGCCCTGTGCGTTCCCACAGAGAGGGCCTCCTCAGGGTGCCTCCGGTCAGAGAATGTCGGCTGGTGGCCCCCAGGGGGAGGGACTTCTCTGTGGGCGCTCCGGCTTTATGGAATCAGCTGCCGGTCGAGCTCTGGATGGCACCTGACCTTCGCTCCTTCCGACGCGGTCTGAAGACCCATCTATTTGAACAAGCCGGCCTGGCCTGATGGGGATATGTTGGGGTTTTAATGGGGATTTTTATATTGTTATCGACTGTTTTAGCTGGGCTACTATTTAATTCTTTTTAATTTTTGTATCCTGTATTTTTTATGTATGCCCTGTTCACCGCCCTGAGTCCTTCGGGAGAAGGGCGGTATACAAATACAATAAAACTAAACTAAACTAAATGAACAGTGCAAAGAAATAGAAGAAAACAATAGAATAGGGAGGACCAGAGATCTTTTCAAGAAAATTGGAGAGATGAAGGGAAATGTTTCATGCAAAAATGGGCATGATAAAGGACCAAAATGGCAGGGACCTAACAGAGGCAGAAAAGATTAAGAAGAGGTGGCAAAATTACACAGAACTATACAAGAATGAGCTTAACGTCCCTGATAATCACAATGAGGTGGTCACTGACCTCGAGCCAGACATCTTAGAATGTGAAGTGAAGTGGGCCTTAGAAAAGCTAAGCAACAACAAAGCTAGTGGAGGTGACAGTATTCCAGCTGTGCTATTCAAAATCTTAAAAGACGATGCAGTAAAAGTGCTTCACTCAATTTGCCAGCAAATTTGGAAAACTCAACAGTGGCCACAGGATTGGAAAAGATCAGTTTACATTCCAATTCCAAAGAAAGGCACTGCCAAAGAATGTTCAAACTACCGCACCATTGCACTCATTTCTCATGCTAGTAAAGTTATGCTTAAAATTCTACAAGCTAGACTCCAGCAGTATGTGGACCGAGAACTACCAGACGTACAGGCAGAATTTCGAAGAGGCAGAGGAACTAGAGATCAAATTGCCAACATACGTTGGATCATGGAGAAAGCTAGGGAGTTCCAGAAAAACATCTACTCTGCTTCATTGACTATGCTAAAGCCTTTGATTGTGTGGATCATATCAAACTGTGGCAAGTTCTTAAAGAGATGGGCGTACCAGACCATCTTATTTATCTCTTGAGAAACCTATATGTGGGCCAAGAAGCAACAGTGAGAACTGGACACGGAACCACTGATTGGTTCAAAATTGGGAAAGGAGTCCGGCAAGGCTGTATACTGTCGCCCTGCCTATTTAACTTATATGCAGAGCACATCATGAGAAAGGCAGGGTTAGAGGAATCAAAAGTTGGAATTAAGATTGCCAGAAGAAATATCAACAACCTAAGATATGCAGATGATACCACTCTAATGGCAGAAAGTGAAGAAGAACTAAAGAGCCTCTTGTTGCGGGTGAAGAAGGAGAGTGCAAAAATTGGGTTGAAACGTAACATTAAGAAAACCAAGATCATGGCATCCGGCCCTCTCAATTCCTGGCAAATAAAGGGGGAAGAAATGGAGGTAGTGACAGATTTTATTTTCCTGGGCTCCAAGATCACTGCAGATGGGGACTGTAGCCAAGAAATTAAAAGACGCTTGCTCCTCGGGAGGAAAGCCATGGCAAATCTAGACAGCAAACTAAAAAGCAGAGATATCAGCCTGTTAACAAAAGTGCGTATAGTCAAGGCTATGGTCTTCCCAGTTGCAATGTATGGCAGTGAAAGTTGGACCATAAAAAAGGCTGAGCGCCAAAGAATTGAGGCCTTTGAACTATGGTGCTGGAGAAGACTCCTGCGAGTCCCTTGGACTGCAAGGCAATCAAACCGGTCAGTCCTAGAGGAGATCAACCCTGACTGTTCTTTAGAAGGCCAGATCCTGAAGCTAAAACTCAAATACTTTGGCCACCTAATGAGAAGGAAAGACTCACTGGAGAAGAGCCTAATGCTGGGAAAGATTGAGGGCAATAGAAGAAGGGGACGACAGCGAATGACGTGGCTGGATGGAGTCACTGAAGCAGTAGGCGTGAGCTGAAAAGGACTCCAGAAGATGGTAGAGGACAGGAAGGCCTGGAGGAACGTTGTCCATAGGGTCGCAATGGGTCGGACACGACTTCTCAGCTAACAACAACAACAACAACCTGGTGGTTAGTTGTCACTATCAATGCCCCCCCAAAAGTCAATTTCCTGGCTTCTTGTACTAACAAAGCCAGAGCTGCACAAGCTTAAATACACCTTGGCCATCCTTGTATGACATAATCTAAATACTTAGACAAGTAGGCTATTGGCTTTTGTTGTCCTGCCCATTTCTGAGTCAGTATTCCAACAGCATGTCCCTCATGTATCCCCACCCACAGATGAAATGGTTTCTTCAGTGAGGGTAAAGACAATAGTGGGGCTTGCACTAAAGCCCCTTTCAAATTCTCAAAATCCTTTCTTTCTGCTGGAGTCCATTCTAATCTCTCAGGTTGGTTTTGCAAAAGTTTTTCATATAACCTTTTAGTCTTGCTAGAATATTCTGATATCCATAATCTACAATAGCCTGTCATCCCCAAAAATCCCCTTAACGCTCTTTTTGTTTTTGGTAATTGTAACTTTATTATAGCCTCAATCCTTTTGCCATCTATTTTCCTTTTACCTTCAACTATAATGTGTCCTAGATATTTTACCTCCTTTTCTACCAATTGGGCTTTATTTCTAGACACCCTCAAACCTTTTTCTGCCAAAAAATTTAGTAACTCTACTGTAGCTTCCTCTACTTTATTCTTCTTTTCTTTTTCTTTTTTTATAGTAAGCTTTTTATTGTTTTTTCCCTCTACATACATATGTTAATTTTTCAGTCAGCGTGTGATCTGGGTTCATAAAACACTAATACATAATCAAATCCTACTCTTTGGTTCTCTCCTCTAACCATTTGTAGAATAAATTCCAGCTTTGGTAATATTCTGTTTCTTCTTTGTCTTTCAGCCTCATAGTTAGTCTGTCCATCTCAGTGCATTCCAGTATTTTTTTAATTACTTCTTCCTCTGATGGTATTCGTTCATTCTTCCAACATTGTGCGTAGGTTATTCTTGCTGCCGTTATAATATGTAGAACCAAATATAAATTTTGCTTATTAATCTTTTCTGGTATTATACCTAATTAAAAAAAAATCAGGATTAAATACATGTTCACCTAATATTTTTTCTAACCAAGCATGTATTTTTTTCCCAATAGGCCTTTACTTTGTCACATGTCCACCAGATATGATAGTACGTACCTGAATTATGTTTACATTTCCAACATTTATCTGACACATTTTTAAACATTTTTGCTAATCTTGCTGGTGGCAAGTGCCATCTATAAAACATTTTATATAAATTTTCTTTATACGCAGTTGACATTGTCAATTTATAATTTCTCTTCCATAATTTTTGCCATTTTTCTAATTCTATATTATAACCAAAGTTTTTCGCCCACCTTGTCATTGTCTCTTTAGTTTGTTCACTTTCCATCTCTAAAATTAACAAAAAATTATACATTTTCTTAGTTTCTCATGAGAAGTTAGCAATATCTTATCAAATACATTTTGTTCTTTATAAAATCCGTTCAGTTTCACGTCTTTTTCATATCTATTTTGTATTTGTAACAATGCCCACCGTGACATGTTGATGCCCTGATTTTCTAGCTCTTGTTTCGATTTTAATGTCCCATCAGTATTCAAAATATCTCTATATGCCCAGGTTTTTTCAAAATCTAACAAATTTGGATGTGAGAAAGCTTCTGTCGCTGATAACCACCCTGGAATTTTTACATATATTTTAGTTTTATTTTTTCCCCATACTGTTATCAAAGCATTTCTAATACAGTGATTTTGAAAATACTTATGGATTTTGTTTTTCCCATGCCACAAAAAAGCGTGCCACCCCAATTGTAAGTCATGTCCCTCCAAATATAACAACCTTTTATTCCTAAGCATTATCCATTCTTTCACCCATGTTAATACAAATGCTTGATAATACAAAGCCCACTTGGGTAGGCCAAAGCCTCCATTTTCCTTAGCATCTTGCAACGTTTTCATCTTTATTCTATCTTTATTTCCTTGCCATAGAAACTTCAAAATTAATGAATTCAAATCTTGGAAGAATTTTTTCCAAAATTTTATCGGAATTGTTTGAAATAAGAATAAAATCTTAGGCAATATATTCATTTTAACTGTAGCAATTCTTCCTAGTAATGACAATTGTAAATTCTTCCACTTTTCCAAGTCTAGCTTTATTTGTTTCAATAGCCTTGTATAATTGTCTTCTTTTATTGTTGAGCATTTGGCTGATAAATATATACCCAAATACTTAACCTTTTTCACTATCTGTACCTCTGTTGCTTCTGACAATCGGCTTTTTTGCTTATCCGTAAGATTCTTAACTACAGGTGAAACTCGAAAAATTAGAATATCGTGCAAAAGTTCATTTATTTCAGTAATGCAACTTAAAAGGGGAAACTAATATATGAGATAGACTCATTACATGCAAAGCTAGATAGTTCAAGCCGTGATTTGTCATAATTGTGATGATTATGGCGTACAGCTCATGAAAACCCCAAATCCACAATCTCAGAAAATTAGAATATTACATGCAATCAATAAAACAAGGAGTGTACATAGAACAATATCGGACCTCTGAAAAGTATAAGCATGCATATTGTTAGACACAAAAATAGTCACAAATTGAAATTCACTCTGTGTTACAAATAGAAAAGAAGTTTATTAGACTTCACAACAAAGTCTAAAAAGTAACGGTTTGCAAAGCGTGGTGGATTCAGGAAGGCAAACAATGTAGCCAAACACTGAACCACACCCCAAATTCAAAAATCACATATTATTATACATCCTATCGCGACGCCCCATTCCCTCCCCCATGGCCCCATTGGCTTAGGCTTTGGAGGTTACAATCTATCAGAAGCGCCTAAACAAAATACATTATCTCTGCCCGTTTGCTTACATTATACTAATAAGATCCCTCCCCTACTATCCTGTTTCTAGAGGAGAGATGTCTCCCATGTTCTACACCTGCCAGGAGTACTAGGCACCAGAAGGTACTTAAAAACAATTCCTAGATAGTGACTCACATTTGGGCCCCATAGTAACTCCTGTTCTGCCCCTCCCTCCACTTGAGGCCTGTATTTTTCCCCATATTCTCAAAGCATCTACTCAAGCAATTGATTATAAAATGATTATTATAAAATATAAAATATGATTACATGATAATACTAAAAGCATACATATTTTTATTTTTAAACTTCCTCACTACTTCCAGTTATTTTCCACAAATCCACCCTTTTTCTTTTTAACCATTCTTTAAAAATAAAACATTAAAATCTTTCCAAATTTCTTTGTATTTTTAATTTCCTTTCATATTCTACAAAATTAGTTTCTTCATTGATTTGTGTAAGGTTATACATTTTTCTCCATAATGATTCCTTCTGATTAATTTGTATTATTCCTTCCACAGTACTCTGAACAATATTCTTAATGGGAGGGATAAGACAAGGTAAAAACATTAATCCCATAATGATTATTACAAGCATAAACAAAGCTTGCTTCCGATTTCTAAAAATTCCCCCTAAAAAGCCATTATTCAATATTCCAGTCCAAGTTTGTACAGGGACATGTACTAATTTTCACATTCTATTAGTAATTTCTTCTATAACGTTTCCATTATCATCTATTTGCAAACAACAGTTAGTTAGGTTAAATTTTCCACACACACCTCCTTCTTCTGCCAGCAAATAATCTATTGCTGTCCTCTTAAAAGAACATATTCTTTGCATACTGAAATAATCCACTAAAACACTGCAAACAGCAACAACAAATTACTCCTGTATCTATAATTAGTAATAAAAATGCAATCCCTGTGTTACCCCGATCTCTTAAAATCTAGAAATAGATTATTAAAAAAAATTAAAGGGACTCCAAAAATCCTCCCAATGTTCTTTATCTACTTGATGTTTTATAGCAATTGATTCTTTCCTTCCATGTAAAGTTTTATTAGTCACTCTCCCTTTCATCTTGGGTCCAGGGAGAATGCCAACTATTTGTCATCCATCATATATTACGCCATCCTGGGCACATGTTTCCATTTTTGAAACCCCAAAGGTCTTGATATTTTTATTTATTTTTTGTCAACATGCTAATATGTTTAGCAGCATTAGCATCAACTTGAAATGTGATCTCAGTAGTATTCAATGTAACTTGATACAAAACCTCATCCCTTACCTTAATTGTTCCAATATATGTTTGATTAGCCTGTATACACCTTAAATCTATCCATTCTATATCCTCCAGTGGAATTTGAATATCACTATCTCCCAACATAACTGAATTTAGGTCAGGTTGTGTTTCCGCTGTCTCAATTTCAATTTCTCCTATAATTGGGTATGTGGGATAAAAAGGCTCTTTTGGTGTCGGACCTTTACACATCTGTAACCAATCTTCCACTATTACTATGTAACAAGGTTCTTCATAGGGACAGACTGGTCCACAATCACAACATTGATAACAACAACAGCATTCAGTGATACAGTTGCAATCACAGAACCAACATATTATGTAAGGGTTTGTAGAATGCGGAGGTCCACAGCTTCCTCAGGAATCCTTTGGATGGTACAGCATAGGCCACCACTCAGATCGAAAAAGCCAGAAAGCTGCTACTCCTGCAATGAGAAAAACCACAAACAAAATCCAAGCTATTCATCCCACAATGATCACATCAGTTTTTGGTAATTTTTATTCACAGCGGGTCTTCTCCAGGAATTATTTTCCACTCTTTTGGCTCCACCCTTTTTCTTTCTTTCAAACTGCTGTTTCAGTTGTTAGGAGGACTTGGTAGGGACCATCCCAGGCTGGAGTAAGTTTTTCTTCACGCCAGCTTTTTATCAGGACCCAATCACCAGGCTGAAACTTGTGGACAGCAAACTCCAATGGAGGTGTCTGGGCTAGCAATCCTTGTTTCCTGAGAAAAGACAAAGCAGAAAACAGCCCCAGTATCTAATCCTTTATAAACATGTCATTACTTTCATATTGTGGAATTTCCCGCACTTGAGATAATTTAAATTCAACTTGAACGCATTGAAATAGCCTCACCACTAGATATTATAGAGCTTTTTATTTACTTGTTTACATATCATATATTTATCACAGATTTATTTAACTAGAGTATAAATACAACCATCCTGTTTTTTTTAAAGTATCATTCATCCCTTGCAACCCCCTTTCAGTGGCTGCTTCTGTGTCCTAGCTATTTTTTTTCTTTCTTTTCAACATCCGTCTTCCATCTTGCAACATCCACCTCTCACTTTCTTCTACTTCCCATGGTTCTCTCTTTCCATATTACATTCTTGTTCCTTCAACATTCTAAGGCTTGTGTTAAGGCATACAATTCACATGTTTTGCATGCAATTCACAAGTCTGTGCAAACCAACTTAAAAACAACTTTCCTGTTTCTTCCTTCTATTTTCCATTCCTTTATCCTTTTCTCCTGCCACTCTGGCCTAACTTCTGTCTTTTCTTTCTTTTTTTTAAAAATTGAAAAGTTTTAGAATACATTTTTGAATACAACCCCCCCCTTCCCCTCCCCTCCCCCCAGCCCTCCCCAACCCTCCCCTCCCCTCCCCTCCCTCCTCCCCGACTTCCCAGAGCTAAATACAGGGTATAAAATACAAACAAACATAATCTAAAATATGCAAACAACAATAAAATATCAAAGTCCATCTCACTTTAACTCTTAGTAAAATAACTACAAGCTAATTCTACATCATATAAATCTGCTACTTATTCAAATGCTAAGTGAAACTTTTTAGTCCCATATTTATTCTGAATATAATCAGTCCATCTCTTCCACTCCGCAGTGTATCTCTGTTGCGATTGATCTTTCTTTTTTTTTTATTTAAAAAGTTTTACAATACATTTTGACTTTAATCCCCCCCTCCCCCACCCCTCTCCCTCTCCCCCACTCCCTCCTCCCCCCCCCCCGACTTCCCAGAGCTGAATACAGGGCATAAAATCAAAAAACAAACATAAACACCCCTATGTTATCAACAATAAACTATAAATTCTATCTCTCTCTAGCTCATATAAAATGAGTACAAACAATATTAATATTACAAATAAAGTAGAAAAGAAAAAGAGGAAAACAGAAAAAGATCTTTACTCAAAATAAATTTTCTTAATCCCAGTCCTTATTCATATTAATTTAAAAAAAAAAAGAAAAGAAAAAAAAACTTTCACCTGCTATTTGCATTCTCCCACCTTTCTCTAATTTCCAAACAAATTCTCAGTTACGCACCAAAAGCGCTTATCTCTGTTAATCTTAATAATCTCCAACCAAACTAAACTATAATCAAAAATAGTTCTTGCATGTATCACGCCAAATGTCTCACAGTTCCAAATCATCCTTAAGTTCAAATAAAAGTTCAGATAAAAAGAGTATATATAAAAAAAAATTTAGGCAATCTCTAAGACAACTTGTTGTTAATTAGGAGCTTACATACCCACTCTTAGTTCAACACATACTTTAAGTCCATAACCCTAATATACTTTTCTAGCAAGCAAATAACATCAATCTTAAATTGTGTAAAATATTAAAAAAAAGAAAAAAAAACCTTCTTTCTCCTCTATAATAATTTTACTCCATTGACATTCTAATCTAAAAATTTAATCAGCAATCTTAACGCCCCAAAACTTTTGGAGCACCTCTGTCATGACCCCCAAAACTTCTTTAGACCGCTCTCCTCCTACATCTTCACTGTAAGCACACTTTGAAGATTCCATAACTTTCTGCTGGTCTTGCTCTCGCTCTCGTCTCGCTCTTCTTAGGGCGGCACGCGTCATCTTCTGGCCTCCTGCAGCAACCGATGAAACTGTAGCTTGATCCCCTCCAACACCATTGTCCTCTGTCTGTCTATCTGCAACATCTTGAAACTTTCCCACACCGTATCCTTTTGCAGCTTCCAAAAATGATAGGGGGGTTGCTTTTAACACATTACTATAAAAATCACGTGCCTGAGCCACAGTAACCAAACGATGTCTTTTACCTTCGTGCGTCGCCACCAACCCAACTGGAATCTCCCATCTGAACTTAATATCACGTTTCTTAAGTTCCTGTACTAGAAATGCAAAATCTTTCCTTCTCCTTAGGATCTTCGGAGGGATCTCTTTTAAAACCAAAACTTCTTGCTCAGCCACTACCAAATTAGTATCATAAGCAGCTTGAATGACTTCATCTCTAATTACTCTCTTTGTAAAATAGACCACCACATCTCTGGGTAACTTCCTCTGTCTTGCAATCCATGAATTTACACGAAAAACTTTGTCCATATTTCCCTCAATTTCAGATGCTGACTGGCCCAGTACCCCTTCCAGAGCCTCAGAAATCAGCTGCTTTAAATCTTCTTTACCATTCTCCTTTAAGCCCCTAATTCTAATAGCATACTGCATCTGATTATACTGAACAAGGCTCAATTCTTCGTCCATTTTATCCCTTATATTTTCATTTTCTAATACCTTTGCTTCTAATATAGAGTTCTTTTGACTGAGATCCTCCACTTTTATATCCAGCTGCAGCACACATTCAGCTACGGATTCAACCGTAGACAAGATGTCTGCCCTCATTGCTCTCAGCTTCTCTTCCATCTTCTTCTCCAATTTCTCCATTTTCTCCTCCAATTTCTCCTCCAGCTTTTTCAACTTTTCATCCATCATATCAGACATCAGTTGTGCATGCTTTCCAAGAGCGTCTTGTAAATCCTTAAGCGTCAATACCGGGGGAGATGCAGGAGGAAGCAAAGCTTGCAGTGAGGTCTCTTGCACCAGGGAAGACCCTGCATTCCGAAGAGCTTTAGAAGTTTTAGCCGCCATCTTCCCCCACTTTCACTTATTACGCACTTTCACTTTAAAGCTATAAAATCCATTGAGCTAGAGAGTAAAAATAAAGAGTCCACTTCACCTTGACCTCCTGTACCGCTCTGCCTGCATCTTGATAATCAAAAGTATTTCCTTTTGGCAGGGGTGGTTGCTAACGCCTGGCTCTGCTCCAAGAATCCCAGAGCAGAGGCGCTGCGCAGCTCGGAGCAACCCAGGCTTCGGGGGGGCTCATCCTTCAGCCGCCCAAGCTCTCAGCTCAGGCAGCCCCAGAGAGCTCAACCCCTACCTGGGGCCTCACCCCCTCCTCTTCTCCCGAGGAGGGGGCTTCAAATCCATCTAAACAGCTGATCGGCGCTGTTTACGATGGAAAAACACAGCTGCGGAGCGGGCAGCCCGAAAACGGCTGTCTTTCGACGTCGCGTCGCCACCGAAGTCTGTTGCGATTGATCTTTCAAATACGCTGAAATCTTTGCCATCTCCGCTAAGTTAGAAACTTTTAAAGTCCATTCTTCTATAGTCGGCAGTTCTTCCTTCTTCCAATATTGCGCTACTAAAAGTCTCGCTGCCGTAATTAAATTCAACATCAACTTAATATCTACAACAGTGATATCTGTGGTAATACCCAATAAAAACAGTTGCGGAGAGAACTTTATCCTTTTCTTAAATATTTTTTGCATATTCCACCAAATTTTAATCCAAAAAGCTTTAACCTTTTTGCAAGTCCACCATATATGAAAATACGTTGCGTCCTCACAGCCACACCTCCAACATTTGGGCTGACAGTTCGGATACATACTTGCTAATTTTTTTGGATCTAAATGCCACCTATAAAACATTTTATAAAAATTCTCTCTTAAATTTTGGGCCTGTGTAAATTTTACATTTCTAACCCAGATCTTTTCCCAGGTATCCATTGTAATGACTTCTTGAAAATTCTGAGCCCACTTTATCATACAATCTTTAACAAGTTCCGTCTCTGAATCAATTTCTATCAATGCAATATATATCCTTTTTATATGTGCTTGACCTTGATCTCTAATTTGCTTTACCAAATTTTCATCAATCATTGAAAAACCAGTTTTCTGGTCCTCTTTCCATCTAGCCTGTAATTGCCCATACTGAAACCAGGTTTGTACAATTTTTTCTTCTTTTAAAATACTATATGACTTTAGTTGCCATACATTCCTCTCAAAACTTAAAATTTCCTTATATGTAGTCACATCATGTTTAAATCCCACATTTATATTTTCTATTGCGTGTTTAGGTATTGCCCAAATAGGTATCTTATAATTTAACTTATGTCTATACTTTTTCCAAACTCGCAACAGAGCATACCTTAAAATATGTATCTTAAACACATTATCCACCTTCTTATCATACAATAAATATGCATGCCATCCAAATAACAAATCATAACCCTCAAGATTTAATAATCTCGCTTGTGTTAAATTAAACCAGTCACTTATCGCTGATAAAGCAGCAGCCTCATAATATAATTTGAAATTAGGCATTTTAAGACCACCTCTTTCACGCATATCTTGCATTATCTTAAATTTAACTCGTGGCTTTTTCCCTGCCCAAACAAATTTATTAACTCCTTTTTGCCATTCCTCCAAGTTTAAATCCTTTTTAAGTATAGGTATCATTTGAAATAAAAATAAAAATTTTGGCAAAACATTCATTTTCACTGCTGCAATTCTTCCCAATAAAGATAATTGTAATTTTTTCCAACTATCTAATTCTTTTTGTACTTTTCCCCATAACTTTTCATAATTATTTTTGTATAACTTCACATTTGAGGCTGACAAATATATCCCCAAATATTTAACCCTTTTGACTATTTCAAATCCCGTTAGTTCTTCTAAAACAGCCTTTTGTGATACTGTCATATTTTTAGGCAGTATTTTAGTTTTTTGTATATTAATCTTAAATCCAGAAACTCTCCCATATTGCATTATTATCTCCATCAATTCTACAACTGAATAATCAGGCTGAATTAATGTAACAACCAGATCACCTGCAAACGCCCTCAATCTGTAATCCTGATCTCTTATTTGGATTCCCCTAATTTTATCCGAATTGCGTATTTTAATCAGTAATATTTCCAATGTTAAAACAAATAATAGAGGTGACAATGGGCACCCCTGCCTTGTACCTTTTTCAATATTACATAGTTCAGTCAAACTATTATTAACTATTATACGAGCTGTTTGCTTTTGATATATAGCCCTAATTGGTTGTAAAAATTTATCCCCAAATTCCATTTTCTCTAATACTTTCACCAAAAATTGCCAATCCAGTTGATCAAAGGCTTTTTCAGCATCCAAAAAGATCAGCGGTGCAGGGATCTGATTGTTTCTTTCCAAAAATTCCAATAAATCTATAATATGTCTCACATTATTCTTCATTTGTCTACCACTTATAAATCCAGTTTGATCACCATGAATTACTTGTTGTATTACCCTCATTAACCTATTAGCTAAAATTTTTGCAAATATCTTGTAGTCAGTATTCAAAAGTGATATTGGCCTATAATTTTTAACTTGGGTGACATCCTGATCTTCCTTCGGAATCAAAGAAATAAAAGCAGTCTTCCAAGATGGAGGTACCCCTCCTCCCATTCGAATTGTCTTATATAGTTCCCTTAAAGCACAGGTCTGCAACCCGCGGCTCTGGAGCCGCATGCGGCTCTTTCAGCTGTCTCCTGCAGCTCCCAGTCCTCTGCCATGTGCAGTCCAAAAAGAAAAAAAAGTGGGACTAAAAAAGTTCAACCAATCAATTCAAATATGCAGGGTAGGTGCATATCTCGCCTTGGCTCCACTCTTCAGTCAAACCCTGTTCTGCACATGTACGCACATGCGCACACATTTTTTGCGGCTCCCAGTTTTTCCTTTTGTGAGGGAACCGGTTCCGAGTGGCTCTTTCACTGTTTCAGGTTGCTGACCCCTGCCTTAAAGGCTTCACCATTTCCAACTGCAAATTTTTATAATACACAGCAGTCAATCCGTCAGTACCCGGCGCTTTACCCACTTTCAATTGTTTGATTGCTAAAAAAAATTCTTCATCAGTTATCAACTGATTCATCCCTTCCTTTTGTTCTTGCGTAAGCACGGGAATATTAGCTCTTGTCAAATAATCATCTATATCTGCGTCTCTAATCTTATCTCTAGCATACAACTTAGAATAAAAATCAACAAAAGTCTTTTTAATAAGACTCTGCTGATACACTATTTCCCCCTTATGTTCTATTCTATCTATATTAGCAGCCGTTTGCTTCTTTCTTAACAAATAAGCTAACCATCTACCTGGTTTATTAGCATTACAAAAAGTATTATGTCTAGCATACCGCAAATTCATTGCTACTTGATCTGCCATTAACTTGTCAAACTGACCCCTAAGTAAAGTAATTACCTCTTTGATCTTCTTGTCAGATGGATTCAAAATTAAAGCCTTTTCTTTTTCCTTAATTTCATCCTCTAATTCTTTCCTCCTAAATTCCATTTTACGTCTATGTTTATTATTCAAATATATTAATACACCTCTCATATAAGCTTTACTTGCATCCCAAACCATCTCAATAGAAGTACCTTTATGCATATTAATTTTAAAAAATTCCTTCATCTGTTTTTTACACTCTTCCACATTTTCCTGATATCTAAACAAGTTTTCATTTAAGTGCCAAGACCGTCTATCCCTATTGTCTTTTTCTATCTCTAACCATTCTGGACTATGATCAGATATAGTTCTTGGACAAATCTTGATCTTCTTGATCCTAGAAAAAAAATCATTAGTAATTAATACAAAATCAATCCTAGAAAAAGATTGATGCCTGTCGGAGAAAAAAGTATAATCCTTTTCTTGCAGGTTCCTTTCTCTCCAAATATCTCGCAATTCCAGGTCATCCTTCATCTCAAAAAAAGATTTAGGCAGTTTAGCATGACTTGGGGTGCTTTTTAAAAAAAAACCCTTGTCCAGTTGTACATCCAAAACACTATTCCAGTCTCCCATAAAAATACAAGATTTATAATCCCACTGAATAATCTTGTTGTGTAATAAACTGTAAAAATCTCCTTGTTGTTGATTAGGAGCGTATAATCCAAACAAAAGCGTTTTTTTGCCTTCTATTAACAATTCAATCATAACATATCTTCCTTGTTTATCTGCTTCAATTAAAGATGCTGTCAAGGTGTTCCTAACATAAATAACCACCCCATTTTTCTTGTCAGTCGCTGAAGCAATAAACGGTGTACCCAACCTCAAATTAGCCAAGTACTTTTGATCCGACGCTCTGATATGTGTTTCCTGTAAACAAATAACATCGTTTTTAAATTGCTTTAAATATTGAAATACTTTCTTCCTCTTCTGTGGTGAATTTAAACCATTAACATTCCAGGTTAGAATTTTTGTCGCCATCTTTCACGACGTGAAGCTTTTGGAGCGCCTCTTCCAAAATCACCTGCACTCTCTTGGGCCGCACTCCTCCCACTGCTTCACTGTAAGTATGTTTTGGAGGTGCCGTCACAACTCTCTGATGATCTTGCTCTTGTCTCATTCGTCTAGCTGCAGCACGTGTCATTCTTTGGTCTCTAGCTTCCTCCGGTACTGAAATTTGATCCACCCTTGTGCCTTTCTGAAATTCTCCATCTTTCAGCTGCGTAATTCCTTCCGCACCTTGTATACTCTCACTTTGTGGTTTATGCACTCCTTCACCATTCTTCTTGTTAGATTCCAGAAGTAGTATAGGGACAGGTTTTAAAACATTAGCGTAAAAATCACGTGCCTGTAAAACAGTGAGAAGACGATGTCTCATGCCTGCATACATCACCACCATGCCCACTGGAATCTCCCATCTGAACTGAATATCCCGTCTTCTTAATTCTTCTGCCAGAAAAGCAAATTCCTTCCTTCTCCTTAGAATTCTTGGAGGGATCTCTTTTAAAATTAAAACTTCTTGTTCTGCAATTGCGAATTTGTTATTATAAAAAGCTTGAATAACCTCATTTCTAATTGCTCTCTTTGTGAAGTAAACCACCACATCTCTGGGTAGTTTCCTTTGTCTTGCAATCCATGAATTAACGCGAAATATTTTATCTATATCTTCCATAATTTCTTCTGCTGGACGCTCCAAAACACCTTCCAAAGCCTCTGAGACTATTTTTTTCAAATTTTCCTTAGAATCCTCTTTTAAACCTCTAATTCTCACAGCGAACTCCATCTCTCTATACTGTACCAAGGTCAAATCGTCGTCAATCTTATCCATCACATTTTCAGTCTCCGTCATTTTGGCATCTAATCTGATATTATTTTGGCTGAGATCTTCCACTCTCTCGTCCAGACGCTCTATATAAACAGCCATGCCTTGAAATGCAAGTAAAATGTCTGCCCTCATTTCTGTAAGCTTCTCCTTCATAAGTTCAGCTAATTGTTGAGATTGCTTTTTCAAAGCCTCTTGCAAAACATCCTGCAGATCTTTTACTGTTAAAGCTGGTGCAGGTGCAGGTGCAGGGGGGGGCATTAAAGCTTGTAACGATTGCTGCACCGGGGAAGCCCCCACGCTTCTAGGAACTTTAGAAGATTTGGCAGCCATTTTCACCCACTTGAGCCTGTTGCGCACTTTCACTTTTAACAAACTCCACAAAGTCCACTGAGTTAAAGATCATATACTTGCTTTAACATGATTCTCCTGTACCGCTCTGCCTGCATCCAAGTAATCCGAAGTTCACTCTCACTGGCAGGGATGGTTGCTGCGCCCTGCTCTGCTCCAAAGCCCTGGAGCAGAGGCGTCCCGAGTTCCGGAGCAAACTCAGGCTTCGGGGGGGCTCGATCCTTCAACCACCAGAGTTTCAACTCTGGCGGCCCGGGAGAGCTCTACCCCTGCCTGGGCGCTCACCCCTCCTCTTCTCCCGAGGAGGGGGCTTCCGAGCCACCAAAACAGCTGATCGGCGCTGTATTTGGCAATTCTACGGAGCGTCGGGGCTGACAGCCTAAATGGCTGCCGGCGGCAGAGCCTTGCCACCCGGAAGTCCCTGTCTTTTCTACTTCCACTATACATGAGCCAACTTTTTCTCTTTACTATTGATCATTCCCCGATCTCTCCATATTTTTCCAAAAGTATGGACTACACCAAAGGCATATCCAGAGTCTGTATATACATTTCCTATTTTACCTTGCAACAATTTCAATGCCTGGTTTAGGGCATTCAATTCACACATTTGTGCTGACCAATTAGTAGGTAGGCCACCAGCCTCCAATAATTCCTTGGTGTGTCCATTCACAATAGCATAGCCATTTTTCCTAATCCCTGCCTCTACTCGGGACGACCCATCTATAAACAGGGATTCCCCTTTTTCCAAAGGACATTCCTCCAGGTCAGGTCTTATTTTTGTTTGCATCTCAATTACTTCAGAACAAAAATGCTCCAAATTCTCTTCACTTGTTTGTGATTTATTCACTAAAAATTGAGCTGGATTCACATTATGATCCGTTGTCAAAACCAAATCATTTTTTTCCATTAAAATTGCCTCATATTTTAAAATTCTCGAATCAGTCAACCAGCGACCTGCTTTTTGCTGGAGAATTGTTCTTACTTGGTGAGGTGTGCTTACAATGAGAGCCCCCCCAAAAGTTAATTTTCTGCTTTCCTGTACTAAGAGGGCCGTTGTTGCTATAGCCTGTACACAGACTGGCCATCCTCTTACTACAGGATCCATAATTTTTGACAGAAATGCTACAGGTTTGCGTTGACCTGCCCAGGTTTGAGTCAAAACCCCATAAGCTATTCCTTCTTCTGCATTTACAAACAAATGAAAAGGTTTGTCTAAATTGGGAAGGCTCAGCACAGGAGCTTGGGTCAAAGCTTTTTTAATTTGCTTAAAATCTTCTTTTTCCTGAGTCTCCCACTCCAAATCCCATGGTTCAGATTCAATCAATTTAGCATATAAAGGTTTAGCATAGTTGTCAATCCATAACCTACAATAGCCTACCAAACCTAGGAATTTTCTCCTTTTTATCTTTAGGAAGAGGCTGTTTAACCACCCCTTCAATTCTATCCAGTGTTATTTTTCTACTGCCTTCACTTATCAAATGTCCCAAATACTTCACCTCTCTTTCAACATATTGTAGTTTCTTCTTAGAAACTCTCAACCCCTTTTCTCCCAAAAATTCTAGCAATTTATCAGTTGCCTCTTTTACTTGATGTTGTTTCTTTCCTGAGATTAATAAATCTCTTAATAGCCTTGGTGGAGCAGTGGGCTAATGCCTCCTTAAGTAACACCAGCTGCCTGCAATTAGTGCAGGTTCGCATCCCACCAGGCTCAAGGTTGACTCAGCCTTCCATCCTTCCGAGGTAGGTAAAATGAGGACCCAGATTGTTGGGGGCAGTAAGCTGACTTTGTAATAATGCCGCTTGGGGTGTGTGTGAAAACCCTAACAAGCAGGCATATACATAGAATGAAGGCTACTGCTAAGCTTGTAAGCCGCCCTGAGTCTTCGGAGAAGGGCGGGATATAAATGGAATTAAAATAAAATAAATAAAATAAAATATTGTATCATGTATGTTTCTCCAGGGACCTGGAATTGTTCCAATACCTGTTCCAACACTTGTCCAAACAGGTTTGGAGATTCCGTAAATCCCCGAGGAAGCACAGTCCATTGGTATTGTTGTTTACTTCCTGTAAAGGGATTTTCCCATTCAAAAGCAAATAATGGACGTGATTCCTCTGCTAAGGGGCAAGCCCAGAATGCATCTTTTAAATCTACCACACTGAACCACTGATGTTCAGGTGGAATGTGTCCCATCAAAGTGTATGGGTTTGGGACTACAGGGTGTCTAGTCCTCACAATTCTGTTCAAACGCCTAAGATCTTGTACCACCATCCTGTATGTTCCATCTGATTTCTTTACAGGAAGTATAGGTGTATTAAAAGGTGACATGGTAGGTTCTAATAACCCATCTTTCACTAAACCATCAATTACAGACTGAAGACCTTTCCGACCCTCCATTGACAAAGCATATTGTCTCTGTCTTACTACTTCATCTGGACTTATTCTATTTTTAGGGGTTCAATTTGCAAACCTCCCCTGTTTCCTTCCCCAACCCACACCTTTGGGTTTATCCTCTTTTCATCTTCTTCTGTTAATACAAAAAGAGGATTCGTTTCTTCCTTAAATGTAATTGTAAGTCCCAATTTTCCTAACACATCTCTCCCTAGCAAATTCACACCTGCCTCCGGTATATACAATAATTTTGCCCTTATATTTTTTCCATTTTCTTGCCCAATTTGAATTTCCTCCAATTCTTTTACATAAAATCCTTCTCCTTTCACTCCAGACGCTCTAATTTGATTCTGACTAATCTTCATGGTAGGTATTAAAGTTGACACTGAAGTGCGCACTGCCCCAGTATCAATTAAAAACACTACCTCTTCCTTCTCGGGTCCCACTTCTAAATTTATCAAGGGCTCGTTGTGGGACCTAAAAATAAACTGCCCCTGACACCCCTAGTAAAAACTATCCTCTTCTTCCCACACTGAGTAAATTTGTTGCTCTCTTTCATGTTTAGGGCAATCCTTTTTAAAGTGGCCCTTCATTCCACATCCAAAGCACATTCTCTCCCTATTCTGGTATCCACCCCGAAATCCTCCAAATCCCCTTCCTCTACTTCCATTAACATACTGGTTCCTTTCACCCCTCCTATATCTTGTCTCAAAGGAACTCTGCTTGTTCCCAAACTCTCTTCTAGGAGGTTTTTCCTGCTTATCACTTGCTGTACCTGTTGCTACCATCATCTTACTTTTCTGCCTTACTTTCTCTGTATCCCTCTGAACATACACTTCTGAGCCTCTTTCAATAAATCATTGATTGGTTTGGCTGTCCAATCATCCAATTTCTGTAGCTTCTTATTTATATCAGGCCAGGATTTAGTAACAAATTGAACTCTGACCAGTGGTACATTGGCAGAAGCATCTGGATCCATCCCTGTATATTTACCCATACCATCTTTTAGTCTTTGCAAAAAGGCAGCTGGGGATTTGTCCTTCTCTTGTTCTATCTGCAATGCCTTGGTCATATTTTGAGCCTTTGGTATTGCTTCTTTCATTCCTCTAATTATAAGATTTCTCATATCTTCCATATTTTGTCTTCCAGCCAAATCATTGTTATCCCAGTTTGGTCTGGCAAGAGGAAGCTTTACATCTCCCACTACCCTCCCCCATTTGGGTGTTCCCTAGTTCAAATTGCTGCTGCTGTCTTTCTTCAGCCGAAAATAACGAATTTAAAATAGCCGTCAGTTCATCCCAGGTATAAATGTTTGGTCCTAATAAATTATCCAACTGTTCAGCAGCCCTCAGCGGGTTCTCAATTAGATTTTTCAATTCTTTTTTTAAAATGCCCTTACTTCAGATGCCTTTAACAGCTCTTGGACAAAGCTTATCCTTGGGGCATTGTTCCCATCTACCCCATTTGGCACCTCCCTTAAGGGGAAGGCTGATTATTTGGATGTTTATCAAAGGGAAAATTTTCAATGTCCTTTTTACACTGTTCAATTTCTCTTAGGTATTATTTTCTATCAGTGTGTCCTGCACACAGACATAAAAACATAAAAATAAAAACAACAACAAAAAGCAACTCTACAAAAATAAATAAATGAACAAGCTTAATAAGATTTTCTGAGTTACTGAAATAGTCCTATACCAAACTTTAATATTGCTTTTAATATAAAGATAGTCAAATTCCAATTTAATCCTATTCCAATCAGATGGAAACAAATTTCCATCAAGTAGGTTAAAACTTACAAATCTAAGCAAAACAATTCAAAGTAATTTCTTTTGGTTGATGAATATATATGTCTAACTAAAACTCAATTTCCAAAAAAGATTGTCCAAAAATTAATCTCTTAAAATCTTCTTTCGAGTAAAAAAAATTGCAAGCTGAAACTGCAAGAGTGGGCATTAAAGTTCACATCCACCCCCCTTTCTCAGACTGGAATTCTAAGCAGAGAAAAAAAAGGTTAAAACGACCAGCCCCCCCCCCTCTTCTGGCTGTCTCTCTCTTTCTCACTCTTAACACAGCGGGGGGGGGGGAGTAAAAGAAACTTTACAAAAATCTCACCACTAAAAAAAAAATAGTTTGCTCTCCTTTACATGCATTTTCCATAAATTCTCTCACACATCATCCATGGCTTTTACAACAATAAAATCTGCAGTTTACTGTTCCTTTCACAGCCTGGGACGGGGTAGGGGTGGTAGGTGGGTTTGAGGGCTAACACACTCACATTTACATATCAGCAAATTAACTCATTCACTTCCATTCCAACTGCCTGCATAAACAATTTCACATACAAAACTCGGGACGTCTAATGCACTCCTCTCACAGATCTCAGATGCAAACAGTCCTACCCAGTCCTCATCTGCTGGAGCTGGCTGAGTGCCCATTAGACGCTAGCGACATAGCAGCCGAAACTCCCAGGGATAAGATTCTTAGCAGAATTCAGTCCTGGGTTAGCAGCGGGTGGCAGGACAAGTCACCGGGACCTGAGTTCACAGCATTTTTTACGCAGCGGCACGAGCTCTCAACCCATAAAGGCTGCCTGCTGGGGGGGAGCAGGGTCATCATCCCCACAAAACTTAGGGAGAAAGTCCTTCAGTCCCTTCACGAGGGTCACCCGGGAGTGGTAAGGATGAAGGCTCTGGCCAGGAGTTACCTGTGGTGGCCTGGGATGGATAAAGAGATAGAGGGGTTGGTAGCAGGATGTTACACATGCCAAAGGTCTCGCCCAGAGCAGGCGCACGCTCCAGTCCACAAGTGGGAACAAACTCACACCCCCTGGTCCAGGGTCCATATAGATTATGCGGGGCCATTTCAGGGACACACCTTCTTAGTCATCGTGGATAGTCACTCCAAGTGGTTAGAGGTGGTACCTGTGTCCAACATGACATCAGCGGGCACAATACAGGCACTAAGGGGAGTGTTTGCCACACATGGGCTACCAGATGTAGTAGTATCCGATAACGGAGCGCAATTTACCTCCTTGGATTTCCAGGTGTTCCTGAGGACCCTGGGGATTAGGCATGCCACTTCAGCGCCCTTTCACCCTGCCAGTAACGGGTTGGCAGAGAGGTTCGTGCGGACTACCAAGGACGCACTCAAACGAATAGTACAAGGGGACTGGAAACAGAGACTGGCCACATTCCTCCTCCATCAACACGCAACACCCTGCACAGCCACAGGAAAGAGCCCAGCGGAGCTCAGGTGGGGCAGACGCCTCATAACTACGTTAGACAGACTCCACCCAGACAGGGTATCAGCAGACACAGAACCCCCAACCCTCAAAACCAATTTCAACATAGGGGAGCAGATCTGGGCCAGAAATTACAGCACAGGCCATCCATGGGTGCCAGGTGAAGTGGTGGAACAGACAGGCCCCCTCTCCTACAGAGTAAGGGTGGAGGGGGGACTCCTGTGGAGGAGACACTTAGATCAACTAAGGAAGAGAGCCCCTGAGAGGACGGGTGGAGAATCAATGGAAACAGCAAGGGAGGAGGCAGAGCAAACACAAACACACACACAGCCACAGTCACAGTCACCCAGAAGAACAGCAGGAAGGGTTTTGGGGCATCCATCTGCCTGGCAGGGAGCTGACAGGGAAAGTAGGCAAGAGCCTGAGGACAGCAGGTCACAAAGAGCCAACACAGAAACACATGCACACACACAAATCAGACCAACACAACCAGACCAAGGAACAGGAAGCAGAACCGAAACCACTACAGAGCCAAGCCTGAGAAGATCAAACAGGACACACAGAGCCCCCAGCTACCTCAGTGATTATGTTCGCTCTTAAGCCTGGGGGGAGGAATCTGGAGGGCTAAATGTAAAAATTGTAAATAAGCTGTATATAGTTAAGAAGGAACGACAGAGGATCCTCCTCACTATGGGGGAAGGGGTGCAGTGTATGCCTCCCAGCATACACAAAGGACAGCACAGCAGGAGGCTGATGGTGCAGATCAGCAGAGGGGTTGGACAGCTCCGGGCGATAACTGCTCACTCAGGATAAGCCTAATGAGTTAAGCTGTTGACAGCCCCAGGCATGGTCAGCCTGGTGGGAAGCCAGGATCTACACCCATTGTCACCTGCACTGGCAGGAAGCCCAGGTTTGAACTGATTGGATACCATCCACCTGGGCAGGTACAAATAGACGCCAGGCTTCCCTGTTTCCCCAGTTCGTTCTGTTCAGAATAAACTCATCTTTACCCCAGCTCTGTGTCCGTCTCTATGTGAAGCACGCGACTTTACATACCAATCTAATGAGACCAACTTTCGCTTCACCAAGCTTTTGCTTCTCCTTTTACAAAAGGGTCAGCTCCCACTCCGTCTTGCTACCCCCAGTATTACTTGGGACGTCTAATGCACTCCTCTCACAGATCTCAGATTCAAGCAGTCCTACCCCGCCCTCTCCCAACCGCCTAGGTGGTTTTCATCTGGCCACCCCAGATCTTACTCACCTAGGTCCGTGCATGAAGTTACCCGGTATTTCCTGAGGCCTGAGGCCGGCAATCTCTGTTCCTGTTCCCCTTCACACTTCTGTTCTATTTGTAAGTTCCACAGGTTCTTGGGGCTCTAGGGTTCATTCAGCACTCACCACTCCCAGAGTTCGAAGCTGGACTATCGAACTCGACAGGGCATGCCTTCCACATCGTCCACCCAGTTAGGGAGTCCTGAATGAAATCCTGTTGAGTCCTGGGTTTTGGCACCAAAAATTGTTAGACACAAAAATAGTCACAAATTGAAATTCACTCTGTTTGTGTTACAAATAGAAAAGAAGTTTATTAGACTTCACAACAAAGTCTAAAAAGTAACGGTTTGCAAAGCGTGGTGGATTCAGGAAGGCAAACAATGTAGCCAAACACTGAACCACACCCCAAATTCAAAAATCACATATTATTATACATCCTATCGCGACGCCCCATTCCCTCCCCCATGGCCCCATTGGCTTAGGCTTTGGAGGTTACAATCTATCAGAAGCGCCTAAACAAAATACATTATCTCTGCCCCTGTTTGCTTACATTATACTAATAAGATCCCTCCCCTACTATCCTGTTTCTAGAGGAGAGATGTCTCCCATGTTCTACACCTGCCAGGAGTACCAGGCACCAGAAGGTACTTAAAAACAATTCCTAGATAGTGACTCACATTTGGGCCCCATAGTAACTCCTGTTCTGCCCCTCCCTCCACTTGAGGCCTGTATTTTTCCCCATATTCTCAAAGCATCTACTCAAGCAATTGATTATAATTTAATTTAATTTAATTTAATTTAATAATATTTCTATACCGCCCTTCTCCCTGAGGACTCAGGGCGGTTCACAGGGCAAAAGTGAAATACAAAATACAAACATTAAAAAGAGATTAAATGATTGCCCAAGTTAAAACAATTAATATACAATTATAAAACCCCAAAAATAAAATTAAGAAAACAAAAAATAAAAAACCCCACCAATCCCCATCAGGCTAGGCCGGCTTGTACAAACAAAAACGTCTTGAGATCGCGACGAAAGGAGCGAAGATCGGGCGCCATCCGGAGCTCTACCGGTAACTGATTCCACAGCTCCGGAGCGCCCACAGAGAAGGATCTCCCCCTGGGGGCCACCAATCGACATTCTCTGATCGGTGGCACCCTGAGGAGGCCCTCTCTGTGGGAACGCACAGGGCGCAGGGAGCTTGATGCCGGCAGCAGATGTTCCCTAAGGTACTCCGGCCCCATGCCATGGAGGGCTTTGAACACCATTACCAGTACCTTGAATCTCACCCGGAAGGCAACTGGCAACCAATGCAGCTCACGGAGCAAAGGTGTAACGTGGGAGTATCGGGAGACTCCCAACACAACTCTCGCGGCTGCATTCTGTACCAGTTGGAGCTTCCGGGTGGTCCTCAAGGGCAGCCCCATGTAGAGAGCGTTGCAGTAGTCCAGACGAGAGGCCACGAGCGCATGAGTGACCGTGCATAAATCATCCCGGCTAAGATAGGGCCGCAACTGGCGCACCAGGCGAACCTGGGCGAAAGCCCCCCTAGTCACAGCTCCTATATGGTCTTCCAAGGTGAGCCGTGAATCTAGGAGGACTCCCAAGTTGCGAGCCCTAACTACGGGGGGTAATAGTTCACCCCCCATAGCCAGAGGTGGAATGTCCGAATAAACCCGGGATGAAGATATGCAAAGCCACTCAGTCTTGTCGGGGTTGAGTTGAAGTCTGTTCCTCCCCATCCAGACCCGAACCGCCTCCAGGCAACGGGACATCACGTTGAGGGCATCACTGGGGTGGTTTGGGGTCGAAAGGAAAAGTTGGGTATCATCAGCGTACTGATGATACCCAACTCCAAAACCACGAATGATCTCACCCAGCGGTTTCATGTAGATGTTGAACAGGAGAGGCGAGAGGACCGACCCCTGAGGAACTCCACAAACGAGAGACCTCGCGGTCGACCTCTGCCCTCCTGCCAACACCGACTGCGAACGTCCCTGGAGATAGGAGGAGAACCACTGTAGGACTGTGCCTCCCACTCCCAGTCCCCTGAGACGCCGCAGCAAGATACCATGGTCGATGGTATCGAAAGCCGCCGAGAGGTCTAATAGGACTAGAACAGAGGAATATCCCCTGTCCCGAGCCCTCCAGAGATCATTCACCAGCGCGACCAATGCCGTCTCCGTGCTGTGCCCGGGCCTGAAACCCGATTGGTACGGGTCTAGATAATCCGCTTCATCCAGGACCAGAGGGAGCTGATGCGCCACCACACTCTCAACAACCTTCGCAAGAAAGCGAAGGTTGGAGACAGGACGAAAGTTGTTCAATACAGCTGGGTCCAAGGCAGGCTTCTTGAGGAGAGGCCTCACCACCGCCTCTTTCAAGACGGCGGGGAAGCTACCCTCACCCAGAGAAGCCGATATAACTACCTGGAACCAGCTGCGTGTCCTCTCCCGGGCTGCATAGACCAGCCAGGAAGGGCACGGGTCCAACAAACATGTGGTGGTGCTCAGCCTCCCCATGATCCTGTCCACTTCCTCCGGAGTCACAGAATCAAACTCATCCCAGGTGATATCGACAAGACCGCCCGTGTCCTGATCGCCAGACTCTGCCCAGTCAGAGTCCAGACCGGTCCGAATCCGAGTGATTTTGTCCGACAGATGCTGGTTAAACTCCTCGGCACGACCCTGCAAGGGATCCTCCCTCACCTCCTGATTTAGGAGGGAGCGAGTCACCCTGAACAGGGCGGCCGGGCGATTATCTGCGGACGCGATAAGGGTGGCGAAGTGGTTAGACCTCGCCTCCCTTATCGCAGCGAGATAAGACCTAATGTGGGCTCTTAGTCGCAATCGGTCGGATTCGGATCGGCTGGATCTCCAACCGCTCTCTAGGCCCTGTCTCCAACGCTTCATCTCCCGGAGCTCCGCAGAGAACCATGGAGCTCGACGGGATCTGCACCGGGTCAGGGGCCGCAGGGGTACAACTCGGTCAAGAGCCTCAGTGGCCGTCCTTTCCCAGGCTTCCACTAAGGCATCTGCCGAGCTGTGAGCAAGGGAGGCAGGTGGGGACCCCAGCGCCGCCTGGAACCTCTGGGGATCCATTAAGCGTCTGGGGCGGTACCATTTAATTGGTTCCATACACCCACGGCGGGGGGTGGCAAAACAGAAGACCAGCCGCAGGAGATGATGATTGGTCCATGACAGGGGCATAATAATTGGAGAGCCCCCACCAAGATCATCTAACCACCGTCCAGATAAGAAAACTAAGTCAAGGGTGTGGCCTCCCTCATGAGTCGGTCCCAAAATTACTTGCGTCAGGTCCATGGCCGTCATGGAAGCCATGAACTCCCGAGCCAACTCAGATGATCCTCCCAGCGATGGTAGATTGAAGTCCCCCAAAACTATAAGTTTCGGGAACTCAATCACCAGCCCAGAGAGGACATCGAGCAGCTCAGGCAGGGCTGCTGCTGCGTGACTAGGCGAAAGGTACACCAGCAGCAAGCCCAACTGCGCACCAGGGCCGCATCTCAGAAAGAGAGACTCACACCCGACTATCTGGGGAACGGTGGCCTCCCGCGGACACAAGGTCTCCCTCATAACAACAGCCACACCCCCACCCCTACCCTGAGCCCGAGGCCGGTGCAGCACCCGGAAACCTGGTGGGCAAAGGTCAACCAGAGGAATCCCGCCCTCTGGGCCCAACCAAGTCTCCGTGATGCAAGCCAGGTCCGCCTGCTCACCCTCGACCAAGTCGCGGACGAGAGGAGCCTTATTAGAGACAGACCTGGCATTCAAATACACCAGCCGGAGCTCGGGAGGCTGCACACCCTCACTCCCGGGACCTTGGGGGAGAGCCAGAGGGTCGGAGTGCCCCACCGCTAGTAAGCAGCGGAGAGGCCTTCCCTGAGATCGATACGGCCCTCTGCTCCTACATCTGCTGCCATTCCCTGATGTCGTGGGAATAGGTAGCCCCACGACCAGCCCTGGAGCCCCGGAGGTAACCGACCCCCGCTCCTCCCCCCTGCGATCTACATCGGCACTAGCCAGAACAGAGGTTGTTGGATCGCCCCCCTTGTCCAAACAACCAAAAGAACCCTCCCGCCTCCCTAACCCCCTAAAAAATTTAGACAAAAAAATAATCAGGGGCCTCTTGTTAGGTCTACGTCGAAGGCCCCTACCCGTGCCCAGCCAACTCTCAGGGTCCCAATAAATGGGCCCTTCCTCGAGGTTATAATCGGCTAGAAAGGCGGGTCGCACCCAGGAAGGGGGAGCACCCCTGAGGGCGAAAAAGTCCGTGGAGGAATATTTAAAGGAAGGCATAAAAAGCAGTCCGGATCGCAGGCAGTCCATAGATAATAGTCCATGAGGAGGATCTGTTCAGAGGATAGATAAGTGTCCCAGGCCTCCGTCCAGCCGCTGCCACTCAGCTGGATAAACCCCCCGGGCAGGCCTACCACCGTCCTCTCACGACGGCCGCAGAGCCAGTTCTCAGGGGGATGGTAGTCTGGAACAACCGCTCTGGGTATAGCATGCCCCATAGAGCTCTCACCTCTAGGGGCAGCAGATGTAAGTTCAAGCCATCCTCTCACGATGGCTAATACCCAGAGTTCTCTGAGTCCTTTGGGGGTATAGTGTAAAGGGCAATGCACAGTTGATTGTAAAGGCAGAAATAGAACCAGATAACAAACCATCATAGTCAAGTCTGCTAACGGCCAAGTCCCCCGTTGTTCCGCCATTCCTAGAGGTAGTAACTGACCACCACTCCATGGGCCCTCAGTTCTATAATTATTAGGGCCTTCCAGACTGTGGTCGACAAAGATTGACTCCCCCAGGTCCATTAAGTTCCCCGGAGTCCCCTCGAAATCCCGAGACACCAACCAGATCACAACAAGTGTGTTGGGGAGCGCCGGTCTTCCAGGGTCCTTCGGAATGACCCAGGTCCACAAGGCTCCACTGGGCTCCACCGGGGTCCACCGGCTAGCCCAGGAACCTTCGGGGCCATCAGGAACAATGGGGGTGCCAACCCATCTGGGACATGCAGAACCAACCGGGGAACCGGCGAACCGGCCATAACGCCATCGCTGAGTCATTGGAGCCGCTGCCGCTGGGCTGCTATGGACGCCGCCGCCATCACCGTTACCACCGGAACGCCGCCAAAACCGCAAACAATCCGGGGAAAGCCACCGCCACCGCCGATGGAAAGCGGGCCCAAAAGGCCCAGGCGGTAGCGGGACAAACGGTCCGGCAGAAGCAGGCCAGACCACAGCAGTCGATGATGAAGTGGCCCAAAAACGGCCCGGAAACAACGCCGACGCCGCCACCGTCGTCGTCGCCATTAAGATGGACCAAAAGCGTCGTCGATACAGGCAAAGGCAGAGGCAGACCGATCGAAAAAAACCGGGCCAAACACCGCCGCCGCCGGCCGCCGGGAACTCCAAACGCCGCCGAAGAAGCCGAGAGGACCGCCCGACATAGCAGGAAACTCCGCAACAACCAGCTCGGGAGGCAGCAAACAGACAGCCCAGCGGAAACGCCGGCCAAGCTAGCAGAAGACCTAACCAACTGCCAAACTCATCGCTGCCACACTCCCCCAACCCAGGGCATAAAAGAAAAAACCCTGAGGGGCTCCTAAGATGCCTATCTTCTCGGACCTGCGGAGCTCAACCTCACACGACCGCCCGCACGTCCGCCATCTTGAATGTTGATCAATAAAATGATTATTATAAAATATAAAATATGATTACATGATAATACTAAAAGCATACATATTTTTAGTTTAAACTTCCTCACTACTTCCAGTTATTTTCCACAATATGTACTCAGTACTTGGTTTGGGCCCCTTTTGCAGCAATTACTGCCTCAATGCGGTGTGGCATGGAAGCTATCAGCCTGTGGAACTGCTGAGGTGTTATGGAAGACCAGGATGCTTCAATAGCGGCCTTCAGCTCTTCTGCATTGTTCGGTCTCATGTCTCTCATCTTTCTCTTGGCAATGCCCCATAGATTCTCTATGGGGTTCAGGTCAGGCGAGTTTGCTGGCCAATCAAGCACAGTAATCCCACGGTCATTGAACCAGCTTTTGGTGCTTTTGGCAGTGTGGGCAGGTGCCAAGTCCTGCTGGAAAATGAAGTCAGCATCCCCATAAAGCTCGTCTGTGGAAGGAAGCATGAAGTGCTCCAAAATCTCCTGGTAGACGGCTGCGTTGACCCTGGACTTAATGAAGCACAGTGGACCAACACCAGTAGATGACATGGCTCCCCAAATCAACACAGACTGTGGAAACTTCACACTGGACTTCAAGCATCTTGCAGTGTGTGCCTCTCCATTCTTCCTCCAGACTCTGGGTCCTTGGTTTCCAAATGAGATGAAAAAGTTGCTCTCATCAGAAAAGAGGACTTTGGACCACTGAGCAACAGACCAGGTCTGTTTTTCTTTAGCCCAGGTAAGACGCTTCTGACGTTGTTTGTTGTTCAGGAGCAGCTTGACAAGAGGAATACGACATTTGAAGCCCATGTCCAGGATCCGTCTGTGTGTGGTGGCTCTTGATGCACTGACTCCAGCCTCAGTCCACTCCTTGTGAAAGTCCCCAACACTTTTGAATGGCCTTTTCCTGACAATTCTCTCCAGGCTGCAGTCATCCCTGCTGCTTGTGCACCTTTTTCTTCCACACTTTTCCCTTCCACATAAATTTCTATTAATGTGCTTTGATACAGCACTTTGGGAACATCCAACTTCTTTTGCAATTACCTTTTGAGGCTTTCCCTCCTTATGGAGGGTGTCAGTGATGGTTTTCTGCACAACTGTCAGGTAAGCAGTCTTCCCCATGATTGTGATTCCATTTAAAGGCTCAGGAATCCTTTGCAGGTGTTATGGCTTAATTAGCTGATTAGAGTGGGACACTTTGAGCCTAGAATATTGCACCTTTTCACAATATTCTAATTTTCTGAGATTGTGGATTTGGGGTTTTCATGAGCTGTAAGCCATAATCATCACAATTATGACAAATCATGGCTTGAACTATCTTGCTTTGCATGTAATGAGTCTACTGTATCTCATATATTAGTTTCCCCTTTTAAGTTGCATTACTGAAATAAATGAACTTTTGCACAATATTCTAATTTTTTGAGTTTCACCTGTATTATCTTAGTTTTTTCTTTATTTATTTTTAGTCCCGCTATTTCTCCATATTGTTCTATCTTCCCCCACAATTTTGGGATCATCTCCAAGGGTTCTTCCAAAATAAATACTAAATCATCAGCAAATGCTTGTAACTTATATGTTTCACCCTTTATCCCCAACCCTCTAATTTATGTATCTTGTCTTATATTTTGATTTAAAACTTCCAAAGTGAAAATGAATAACAGAGGGGATAGAGGGCATCCTTGCCTTGTGCCTTTCCTTATTTCAAAGCTCTCAGTACAATCTCCATTCACAATCACTTTGGCTGTTTGTTTGCTATATATTGTTTTTACCATGTTTATAAAATTCTGTCCAAAGTCCATTATTTGTAATTGATGAATCATAAATCGCCATGAATGATTATCAAATGCCTAAGAATATTAATGCCATTTGTTTCCCTGGATGTAGCTCATAGTATTCTAATACATCTATTATCACTCTTAAGTTATTTTTAATTTGTCTCTGGTAAAAAGCCATTTTGATCTGGGTGAGTAGTATAAGTACATACAAACTTTTAATGGAACTTATCAGTAGTTTTGATCAGTGACGTCATCAAAGTAAACAAAGCCACGTGCTGATGACGTCACCAGGCCATGCCTATAAACGGAAGTGGCGTGCGCAGCCCTCCTCCCCGGATGTGACGTGCATAATCCACACCCCACCCCTCGTGGTACAGGACTCACAAGGCCATAACCCTAGCCGGATATGACGTGTCGGCCCAACCCCATCAAAATAAGCATGGGTAACCCTAACAGATAAGGTGTGGTGTAAGGTCATAGCCCTATTTCCAGATGGTGCTTGCCGAACCTAATCCCATCAACAAACATGTGGCGGTCAAGCTTCTGTGTACTTGATTACATTAACCCTAGACTAATTCCATGGACGTGCAAATCCAAAAGAAACACAGAGACCTGTGTTTTTGGGAAACAAAACCCTGCTTTTGGGGGGGTGGTAATTAAAAAAAAAGCTTTTTATTTCTAATCATTCTAGTCTAATGATGCTTTTAATTTTTGTGGAGTTTTAAAAATCAATACCTCAAAAGCTGGGGGTGGGGGGGGAAAAGGATCACCTAAAAGGCGGCCAGGGTTTGCATTTAAACCAGGCAATTTTAAAAACATTTTCCCTGAATGTAGGGGGGAAAAACCACAGACCTTTTAAAGCCCACAGCTGGTTTTTTACCTTTGTAAAAATCTAAAGACGTATATTTTGGCATTTGTAATTCCCTCGAATCCATATGTACGCGTAACCGTTCATAGCAGAGATTTAATAAAATTTATTCTAACCTTACAGCAAAAGCGAAGCGTTTCTGACTGGTCAGAACAGAGTGATGTTTTAGGTATGTGTGTTGTGGGCATGTCTGGACATGACCTGTAAGCTCTTGCTATAGAGCATGCACATGACCACAGACAACTCGGAAACTTTAAAGCGTAGATCTATTTTAACAGCGTCATGGGAACTTGTGAAGGAAATAATAAAAAGGGTGTAGAACCTGCTGCATCTTGGTTGGCGACACAATCTCTTTGGAAAGATTGCCATAAGATGTGCTGTGATGTTCGTGATGAAACCCCGGACTACTCCTGGTCTACCTTGTCTGGATGTCGCTTGCCCTGTTGTAACGTGCGGGAGATGGCGTGTCGTGAAGATGAGGCCATACCGAGTAAGTAAAAACCTGTTATGTGTTCAAATGTGTAAATAACCCCCGTTAACGATGTGATTGCTAATGGCTAAATACATTTTCCAGGTTCTGTTCCGGGGTATAGATGTAACGCCGGCGCCTCCTTAATAACAAACGTCTCAAGTGATGAAGAGGATGCAGAGGTCGATCTAGGTAAATGAACTGTCTTTTTACTATGCATGCTGCCGTTAATATTATATAATAAAAGGAGAGTTAAAGAGGGTTTTACTAACGGATTATTTTTGCGTTTTTAAACAGTTGGGTTCCCCGGATATTACCTAGCCCCGTGTCCGTCTGATTGTCCAGGTTGTCTACAGCTTGATCTCAAAAGAGATACTCCAAGTGACTGCTATATAGAATGTGATTGTGGCGCATCGAATTGTATATGTACAATGCCTACAGAGAATGAAGATACTGATGATACAGATGACCCCGGTAATGATAGTAATGATGAAGGATATTATTCTGTAAATGAACGTGATGATAATTGCGTCTAAATTACAAATAAAAGGTTTGTGCTAAAGTGCAGTGTGTTTATTGTAAGGTTTGAACGGTGCAGAATGAAGTGTGAAAATGTACTAAAGGAACTGTATTATACGCCGGAAGGTCCAGGTAGCTATGGTGGAGTAAAACCCCTATTTGAGGCTGGGAGGAAACGCTTTAAAAACTTAACCTTGAGGCAAGTCAAGACATGGCTTTCTGGTCAAGAAGCTTATACCCTGCATAAGCCTGCAAGAATAAAATTCTCCAGGAACGTGACAATAGTTTCCTGCATAGATTGCCAATGGCAGGCTGACCTTGTGGATTTATCAGGATTTGCCTCTGAAAACAGCGGCACAAAATTTATTTTAACGGTAATCGATGTACTTTCCAAATATGCTTGGGCAGTCTGTTTAACCGATAAGTCTGGACGAGGGGTTGCCGGTGCTTCCCAAAGTATATTCCAATCAGGAAGGGCGCCCAGAAAGCTGCAGTTGGATGCCGGGAAAGAGTTTTTAAACAAGCCTGTAAAGAAGCTTTTTGAACGCTATGGCATACATCACTTTGTCACACATAGTGAAACTAAAGCAGCGGTTATAGAGAGGTTTAATAGAACTCTGAAAAACAAGCTCTGGAGATTTTTCACAGCTAAAAATACGCACAGGTATGTGGATGTATTACCAGCCCTCATGCGGAGTTACAATAGCGCTTACCATCACAGTATCCGGACAGCCCCCAACATGGTGAAACAATCTAATGAAAAAGATGTGTGGATGCGTCTATACGGGAATATTTTAAAATCGGACAGAAAGGCAGAAAACTTTAAGGTGGGGGATCATGTTAGGATATCCAGGCTAAAGGGGAAGTTTGAAAAGGGATATCAGCAAACCTTTACAGATGAAATATTTATCGACAAAGAAAGGGTTAGGTGGAGAGAAAGGGATGTATATAGATTAATGGATTATGCAGAAGAGCCGGTACATGGGTCTTTTTACCCAGAAGATCTGCAAAACATTCCTAGTGATCAAGAACGCGTCTACAGAATTGAAAAAATATTACGGAAAAGAGGGAGGGGCAAACAAAGAGAATTCCTGGTTAAATGGTAGGGTTGGCCAGAAAAGTTCAACAGTTGGATTAAGGAGTCTGAAGTACAACATCTTTGATATGGAGGAGTTTTACATCACCCTACCCAGCAATGCATCAGCAGCAATTTTCCCCCAAAACAAAAATTCTAATTTTACCATACAATTAGCGAGAGCGCTGGATCTTCCAGGAGCGTGGGAAGTAGCGCTAGCAGAGATACAGTATCCGCATAGTTGGCACACATTAACTTCACCTGGATATTTTGAAATTGCTAACGAGAGAAAGAGATGGCATTTTTCTTTGAGAAGCGGGTACTATAACAGCATCCGTCATCTGTTAGAAAATATGAACAAGGTTATATCAAACGTCAAGGACGGACCTAAGACGACCCTACATTATGATTCAGTGGGTCGAAAAATTAATCTTAAAGGAGACAAACCGCACACCATTCTAGTTAGCGGAGATCTCGGACATCTGTTAGGGATGTTCCCTGGATTCAGCACATTATATGTTTACACAGACATTGTAGAGCTCCAGATAGTGGGCGACTTCTATGTGCCGTTACTGCGCTGTGTGCCTGTGCGAGGGCAAGACAATGATTTCGTCACAATGACCTATGACCATCCGCATTATGTACCGGTCAGCAAACATCACATCGATACCATTACCATAGAAATCAAAACCGATCAGGACAAAAATGTGCATTTTTATCACGGGAAGGTGATTGTCAAGCTTCATTTTAGGCCTCGGAAAAGTGAAGGATGGTTGTGATCAAGGAACACGGGAACCCTCAAGACTACGTGGCTTACTACAGGGCACAAGCTGGCGGGGGCCTTCCAGGCTTCCGAGGAGCCCCCATTATGTACGGGACAGGTTTAGGGGGCCTGTTCCGTGGGCTTTTTCGAAAAGCAATGCCCTTTTTGAGGCGAGGATTAGAAATCATTAAGCCGCATGTGAAATCTGCTGCCAAAAACATTGCCAGAGATGTCGCGGGTCATCTTGTATCCCGTGTTGTTGAGAGGGGGCAGGATGGATCAGGGATGATCATAACCAAGAAGAATTACGCATTGGGCCTGCCTATTCCATTTAAAAAGAGAAGACATGTGAAAAAGACCCGCCATACCAAGAGGAGACGTGCACAGAAGAGGAAGCCCTGTGACAAGGAAGACATATTCTAATACGATATGGCATTTATTCATTCTGCTTCAGAGGAATGTGTTAAATCAGAACTGGATCTTTTTCAACTGGCACCTACACAGACCAGTATTGAAAACAGTACTTATGTTGAGATCCCACCTTTATCAGCACTGACACCCAATGCTCCCCTGGAATTTTTTATCACGGGGCATGGTGAACATTACACGGATTTAAACAACACCCTGCTGTATGTGAGTTGCAAGATTGTAAAGGCTGACGGTTCGGATATTTTTTCAAGGTTTTAAACTCCCCTGTGTAGTCAGTTGCCGCTGTTTCTGGAGGGAGGGCTAAAATCCCCCTTCCCTCTCCACAGGTGGAAAAATACTTAGCAGCTTATGCAGGTACAGAAAGTAATTAGGATTTAAGAGAGGTAGATCTCACCCAGTCTCTTCCACGCTGCTTTGAAGTTGCCAGATGGTGAGCGTGACTTTGGCTGTCTGCAGCCTAGTGATGGGCCATATCTCTATGGCTGGTATTTCATCCACCGGTTTGGAGGGATTCACCGGCTCTAGCAGGAGAGCTACCACTTTCCCACAATCCAGCAAGGGCCCCTCCTTGCTGGTCACCTCTACGGGGCAACTTTCGACCCTTTTCAGGGTCCCCCAGTGATCCGAAACTGGACGAGGGAGACAGAGCTCATCTCCCAGGTGTCCATGGCAGCCACATGGCAAACCAGAAGTCCAAAGGAAATAGTTTTGTACTGATGCGTGGGAAACTCAGATTCCGCCTGACTTTACTGCAACCAGCATCTTTTAGTAAAAGTACTTTTCACTTCAATCAAATGGAGTTGAGGGCTTTTCTTTCCTAAGGGATCAGACTGGTGAAGGTCTGACATTAGATGGAATCTGCAATTGTGGTCAACCCAGGGAGGATGTCACCTCTACCACAGGGAAAGTGCACAGAATGTTGACTCAAGGGAACAACCAGGAGGAGATTGAATGCTGAGGGAAGGCTTCATCCAGGCCTCCTCCGGGACTGGATCTCTCTGAATGGATGGGAAAGGCAGAAAGATGTGGTGACCCGCTGAAATCCAGATGGTCCCTGGGTGTTGGGAGGAAGGAAGACTGGGAAGAGAAATCCATGGGGGTGACTTTCACCTGGGGAAGCCACGGCAGCCTCTGGTGGGAACAAGTGGAGCTGGAAGCACTGGAGGAAGAAGAAGAGATGAGCGGAGAATATGGCCAGGATGACAGGAGTGGCCAAGTACACCCAGGAGTTCCATGACTTGCCACAAGTCATCCTGATCGACTGCTTCAAAGATGGGCTGAACAATAAGGTCTATAATACCTGCAAGTCCAGAGGTGCCCCCCCCTCCATGGCTGGTACATTCTGGCGGAGGAGGTGGAAATCGACCTAGCCCTAAACAAGTATTCCCCGGGGTGCAGGTAGCAAAAATCCCTCCCAGAGAAGAGGTGCCGAAACTGCAGCCAAGCATCCAGAGCCCACAGTGATGCTCAACTGCCTGCTTCAAGTACATAAAGGAGGGGCACCGGGCTGCTGAATGCAAAGCCAACCATCCTGCCCAAAAGGTGACCCCTGGTCCTACCAAAAAGCCCATCAAGCTGCCACCATGAATTTGTGAGATGGCTCTAGAAAGAGTGAAGGCCATAGAGTTCGCCCCATCCCCCAAGGATGGCGAGAGAACACCAATCAGCCCAACAGAGGACCCTGAGGAGAGCAGCACCAACTCTGATGACAACCCCCTGGTAAGTGGCCCAGTCACTTCGGTGGCCATCCCCATAGAACTCGTGGTCCAATCCTGGGGACATAAAGCAAGACTACTGGCCCTTTGGGACTCAGGGTGCACCAGATGCCTGGTCTGCCCTGCCCTAGTTGAAAAGCTAGAGATAAGACTTAAACAGCTCAAGGTACCAGTGGCGTTTTGTCAGGTAGATGGTTCCATGTTGGGGGGATCCCAGGGACATTCGTCACCGAGCTGATAGAAATGTGAATGGGGGCACAAACAGAAACTCTGAGTTTCCCCTGGCATGGAGAGATCCCTGGTACTAGGACTAGCATGACTACTGAAATGGAACCCCTATGTGAACTAGAGAAGGGGGCTGTTAAAAATCTGGAGCGTCAATTCGAAAGGAAAACCAGGAAGAACCTAAGGGGCCCAAAGGCAAGGCAGGAGATGGGGGCTGCAATGTAGAAGCAGAAGAAGGCTGATCCTCGAATTCCACAGGAGTACTGGGACTTGCAGGATGTATTTAGCCAGAAGGGTTCAGACATGCTCCCATCCCACCAGTCAACTGACTGCTCCATAGAAATCCTTCTGGGAGTCAAACTACCTAAGCCCAAGCTATACTCAATGACTCCTAGGGAACTGGAGGAGTTACGGACTCTTATAGACAAAAATTTAAAATGCAGGTTCATCCAGCCAGACCCAGGGTGGCTGCCCAGTCCTGTTCCAGGAAAGAAAAAAAAGACATGTCCCTTTGTTTATGTGTTGACTATAGAGGGCTAAATGCTGTGTGCATTGAAAACATCTACCTGTTGCCTCTAATGAAGGACATACTACCTAGCCCAGGGATGGCGAAACTTTTAGAGAGCGAGTGCTCAAACTGCAACCTGAAACCCACTTACGTATCGTCGGGTGCCGGGTGGGCTTGGCCCATTGGGTGACTGTGGCCCATTAGGTGGGTGTGGCCAATTGGGTGGGCATGTCCCATTGGGTGGGCATGGCTGCAGTGGTTGCAGCAGACTGGGTGGGCGTGGCCAGGGTGGGCATGGCCACCTCGATGTTGCTCGTAGGAAGGGATGCCTATGGGGCCCAGGCAGGGTTGGGGGAGATCCAAGGGGTCTCTGGCGGGTGGGATGGTGGGCAGGAGGCTCATCCTGCAGGGTGAGGCGAGGCGAGCCAGGGGGCAGGGCAGGGGTGCCATTGCCGCAGGGCAAGGCGAGGTAGGGGCTGGGGCAGCTGCTGCCTGACACCATCAGCCTCTGCACACAGTGAGTGCATGGGGGCCAACTGTATCCATCAGCAGCCATAGCCTGCCGACCCCTCAGTTTCAGTGCGACATGGCTGTTTGCCACCTCGCGCGTTGTACCCAATTCGGCTGCCATGAGGCTGCAGAACAAGCCAGACAGAGGTAAAGAACTGGTATACCGGTTTCTCACCGCCGTCCTGCTTGTTCCATGGCCTCATGGCAGCGGCATTGGGCAGGAGGTGGCAAACAGACAGTTTTGGCGTGACACAGCTGTTTGCTGCCTCACGTATTGCGCCCAATGCTGCTGCAATGCAGCTCAGCCAAAAACAGCTGTGGAACAAGTGGGGCAGGTTTACCCATCACCTGCCTATTCAGCTACAGCTTTGGTGGCTCTCTCGGCAGAGCTGCGAAGGTCTCTTCTCTGACCGAACCCTTGGAGAGCCACCTTCTCCCACCGCTCTGACCCAACCCTTGCAGAGCACCATTCTCCCGCCGCCCCAACCCAACACTTACAGAGCACCATTCTCCTGCCGCTCCGACCCAACCCTCACAGAGCACCCTTTTTCCACCACCCCGACCCAACCCTCGCAGAGCCCCCTTCTCCCGCCACCGCTTCTCCTTCGCAATCTGCCACCCCTGCCACATGCAAGGAAACAAAGCAAGGTTTTTTGGGGAAAAAAGGTCAGGTAATCAATTCCAACTTTGCGATCTTTCATGAGAAGTTGGAATTGATTGATTTCGCAAGAAGTTAGAAAGTCTGATGGAACTTTTTTTTTACCCATAGTCCCACAAACATGCGGTGAAGGCTGAGAAGCAAACGGAGAAACGGAATGCAGCTGAAAGGCAGGTTAGTAAAAATGCTTGGGGAGGCGGGGGTGAGCACGGCAACCTTACCCTGCACAGGTATTGATGCAGGTTGATCATGGACAGGACTGAAGGCCTAGGACTGGGGCAACGGCGTGCGTGCCCACAGAGAGGGTTCTGTGTGCCACCTGTGGCATGCATGCCATAGGTTCTCCACCATGGAGCTAGCCCATCTGGTGAAAGGGAAGATTTTTACTAAACTGGACTTGCGGGAAGCATATTACCAAGTCAGAATTAAAGAGGGTGATGAGTGGAAGACCGTATTCAACTGCCCCTTGGGATGTTTTCATTTTTTTATTATTTATATATATATATATATATTATATATATTATTTTTATTCTTTACATACATATGTTAATTTTCCAAACAACGTGTGAACTGAGTTTATAATTCATTAATACATATACAAATCTCACTCTTTGGTTCTTTTTTCCAACCATTTATAGAATAAATTCCAGCTTTCATAATATTCTGCCTTTGGGATGTTTTCAATGTAGGGTTCTCCCATTTGGACTGCAAGGGGCCCCTGTTGTTTTCATGCAGTTGATAAACGAGGTGCTGCATGAGCACTTGTACAAGGGTGTGTTGGTTTACCTAAATCAGGGCTTTTCAACCTTTTCACAGATTGTACCACTTTTAGGACATGACAATATTCGAGTACCACCAGTGCTTAGCAAGGTGTCAAAAACTTCATGACTAAAAAAAAAGGGGGGGGATTTTGGGTTTTACTGATTAGATTCATTTGTGGTTATAGAAATGGCTAGTTTATAATATTATGGAAAAGTAAAAAGTTGAGGTTCAATGTTAATGCTTCCTTCTACTGCAACAGAGGAAGTCTGTTCTTTTTCCCTTCTCCCCCTCACTTTCCCCCCTTTTTCCTTCCCACTGTGTCCTACTATTTGCTTTTGTATTTTTGTATTTTATTCTATAATCTAATAAAATATTACAAACTGTAGAAAAAAGGAAAAAAGTACCAGTTTTAATTTCTTCAGTGGCAGTTCCTTTGCTGAATCACTTTCCCTTTGCACTGACAAATGTATGATGAATGTATCCATGTTTATTAATATGCACCACTACCAGCTAGCTCAGGGGTCTTCAAACTTGGCACTTTTAAGACTTGTGGACTTCAACTCCCAGAATTCCTCAGCCATCATGGCTGGTTGAGGAATTCTGGGAGTTGGAAGTCCACAGGTTTAAAGTTGCTAAGTTTGTAGACCCCTGAGCTAGCCTGTCTGCCCTTCTTCCTCTCTCCCTTCTGAGCTCTTTCCACAGTGTAGTAAGAATGCACACACACCCCAATCCCTTCCCTGTACCCTTAAAGACACAAGAATCAAGTGCAAAGCAAGAAAGGCTCACAAAATAAAGAAACACATAAACTCTGGGGTTTTTTTTCCTTTAAGCTGCCTCAGGTGTGTCACGTGTCACAATGTTGCAAGCCAAGACTGAAAGGCTCTGGCAATTGCGAAAAGCTTTAGCTTTAAATTAAGCCTGTTTACCTTCAAAGAAAACTTTCTAAAAGTCATAGACAGAATCAAGATAAGGGGATAAAACTAATTACATTTGTTTAAGGGGATTAAACCTTTCCCTGTTGTCTTTTTTTCCCTTTCCTGCCCAAACCACCTCCTTTTATAGCCTCTCCTCTTCCCCCCCCTTTTCTTCAGTTCACCTCCAGCTCTGAAGCGCCAATCAGCTGGAGCCCTGCCAGCTCCTAGGGCTTCTGCTGAGCCCAGACAGTCCTGCAGCTGCAGCTGCCTCTCCCTCAGGCTTGGGTCACTTCGGCTCATTCCCCTCCCCCACTACACTTCTCTAGGATGGTTGCGTACCACCTGCCACGTGGCAAAGTACTACAGGTGGTACGCGTACCACCGGTTGAAAAGCCCTGACCTAGATGACATCCTGATCTATACTGAAACCATGGCAGAGCATGTGAAATTAGGGCAGTGCTCAAAAAACTTTGGGCCACTCAGCTATACGCTAAACTCTCCAAATGCGAGTTCCACCAGAGTAAAATTGACTATTTAGGCTATCGTATCTTCCACAAGGGAATAGAGTTGGACCCTGAAAAGGTCCAGGCTGTACTGGACTGGGCTCTACCTTGTACCAGAAAGCAACTGCAGAGCTTTTCGGGGTTTGCAAACTTTTACCTCCAGTTTATCCCATTTGCTCAGATCGCCCTCCTCATCACCAACTTGCTAAAAATGAAAGGGGAGGGGAAGCCTAAGCCCAGCCAGCCACTGAAATGGACAATGGAATGCTAACTGGCACTTGAGAAACTTAAATGCCTGTTTGCAGCTGAGCCGGTATTGAAACACCCAGACTTTAATGCCCCATTTATCATTCAGGCAGATGCTAGCAATGTGGCTGTGGGGGCAGTGCTCTTGCAATAAAACGAACAGGGTGCCCTACAACCATGTGCCTATACTTCCAAAAAACTCACCAAGACTGAATGGTGCTGGGTGGTCTGGGAAAAGGAGGCTTATGCGGTGCGCTGAGTGCTCCTAACTTGGAGGCATTTCCTGGAAGGGGGCAAAACACCTTTTGAGGTGTGGACTGATCATAAGAACCTAGAAGCCCTACCCCCCCCACCAGGCTGTCACCCAAGCAGGTCCGCTGGGCTCAATATTTTAACCATTTCAATTTCACCTTGCGGTACTTCCCAGGAGGAAAAAAAATCCTAGCAGATGCTTTATCCAGAATGTCTCAATATAATAGCTCTAAGCCAGAAGTGATCAGGCCAGTCATTCCATCCCACCAGCTTGCAGCACCAGTAACCACCAGGGGACAAGCAAAAATGAAGCCCCAGGTAGACGAGGATGTAGAGACAATTCTAAAGGCGGCAGTAGAAAATGACAAGTGGTTCCAAGACCACAAAGGTGAATGCATGATGCAGAACGGTCTAGCCTGGGTAGGAGCCAAGTTATACGTTCCCAAAAGTCAATGATTACTAATGCAAAAGAAAAGTCAGGACTCTAAAACTGTAGTACATTTTGGTTTTATAAAAACCCTACACTTGATCAAATGGCTATTTTGGTGGCAACCGTTTCCCCCATGGCCCCGACCCCAACACAGCCCGCCATTGTCCACTCACCCCAGCCCAGCCAAAAGGCCCCAGCGGCCCACCATGCGCACGCTTGGTCTGCGTGCCCCCCCTGTCTGCCCGGCAGCAGGCCCCAGGATATTTGTCCGTTGGCGAGGAAGGGGCTCCCGGGCCGATGCCCGTATGCCGGCAGCTTACGTCAGGCAGGCCACTGGCGGGCAGAATGGCACCAGCCGTACCAGCCCTTTTTCTGGCAGAACTGTTCCGCGCAGACGCGGCAATGGCGGCAGGCTGAGCGTCCTGCCGGGCTGCCAGGTCCCTCTGCGTCGGCGCAGCTTCCGGAGGCATTGGTGAAGGCCGGCATTTGTTTTGGCTCGGATGGGAGTCGGTAGGTCGCCAGTGGGTGTTAGTGACCGCCGGGCCGTCCCCCCGGCCGTCGGAGCCGCCGGTCAGCTGGCTGAGAGGGGTGTGAGTGCTGGGGGAGTCCCACGAGTGTGGCGCACCGCCCCGTGTTGAATGTCGGGCCCGCTGATCCATTTTCTAAACTAGTATACTTTGTGCCTTGTCAAAAAATCCCTTCTGCATGCACTCTGGCTAAGCTGTTTGTGCAGCATATCTATAGGCTGCATGGTGCTCCATAGCATATAACCTGATCGCAAAGTGCAATTCACTTCAAAGTCCTGGCAGGAGTTTTTAAAACTTTTGGGAACAACCCAGGAGTTTAGTTCCAGTCATCATCCAGAAATGAATGGAGGCTGCGAAGGTGCAAATGGGGTCTTAGAACAATACCTCAGGTGTTATGTTAATTTTTTTTTAATCCCATTTATATCTCGCCCTTCTCCGAAGACTCAGGGCGGCTTACAATCTAAAGCACAAATCAATGTGCTTAGCAATAGCCTTCATTCTATGTATATGCCTGCTTATTAGGCTTTTGCCTCCCCCCAAGCGGCATTATTACAAAGTCAGCTTATTGCCCCCAATAATCTGGGTCCTCAGCAGGACAATTGTCAACCTTGAGGTTGACTCAGCCTTCCATCCTTGCGAGGTAGGTAAAATGAGGACCCAGATTGTTGGGGGCAATTGAGCTGACTTTGTAATAATGCCGCTTGGGGGGGGGGTGAAAGCCCTAATAAACAGGCATATACATAGAATGAAGGCTATTGCTAAGCACATTGGTTTGTGCTTAAATTGTAAGCCGCCGTGAGTCTTCGGAGAAGGGCGGGATATAAATGGGATTAAAATAAATAAATAAAAACATTGTGATGATTATGGCATACAGCTCATGAAAACCCCAAATCCACAATCTCAGAAAATTAGAATATTACATGCAATCAATAAAACAAGGAGTGTACATAGAACAATATCGGACCTCTGAAAAGTATAAGCATGCATATGTACTCAGTACTTGGTTTGGGCCCCTTTTGCAGCATTTACTGCCTCAATGCGGCGTTGCATGGAAGGTATCAGCCTGTGGCACTGCTGAGGTGTTATGGAAGACCAGGATGCTTCAATAGCGGCCTTCAGCTCTTCTGCATTGTTCGGTCTCATGTCTCTCATCTTTCTCTTGGCAATGCCCCATAGATTCTCTATGGGGTTCAGGTCAGGCGAGTTTGCTGGCCAATCAAGCACAGTAATCCCATGGTCATTGAACCAGGTTTTGGTGCTTTTGGCAGTGTGGGCAGGTGCCAGGTCCTGCTGGAAAATGAAGTCAGCATCCCTATAAAGCTCGTCTGCGGAAGGAAGCATGAAGTGCTCCAAAATCTCCTGGTAGACGGCTGCGTTGACCCTGGACTTAATGAAGCACAGTGGACCAACACCAGCAGATGACATGGCTCCCCAAATCAACACAGACTGTGGAAACTTCACACTGGACTTCAAATATCTTGCAGTGTGTGCCTCTCCATTCTTCCTCCAGACTCTGGGTCCTTGGTTTCCAAATGAGATGCAAAAGTTGCTCTCATCAGAAAAGAGGACTTTGGACCACTGAGCAACAGACCAGGTCTGTTTTTCTTTAGCCGAGGTAAGACGCTTCTGACGTTGTTTGTTGTTCAGGAGCGGCTTGACAAGAGGAATACGACATTTGAAGCCCATGTCCAGGATCCGTCTGTGTGTGGTGGCTCTTGATGCACTGACTCCAGCCTCAGTCCACTCCTTGTGAAAGTCCCCAACACTTCTGAATGGCCTTTTCCTGACAATCCTCTTCAGGCTGCAGTCATCTCTGCTGCTTGTGCACCTTTTTCTTCCACACTTTTCCCTTCCACATAACTTTCTATTAATGTGCTTTGATACAGCACTTGGGGAACATCCAACTTCTTTTGCAATTACCTTTTGAGGCTTTCCCTCCTTATGGAGGGTGTAAATGATGGTTTTCTGCATAACTGTCAGGTCAGCAGTCTTCCCCATGATTGTGATTCCTACTGAACCAGACTGAGAGACCATTTAAAGGCTCAGGAACCCTTTGCAGGTGTTATGGCTTAATTAGATGATTAGAGTGGGACATTTTGAGCCTAGAATATTGCACCTTTTCACAATATTCTAATTTTCTGAGATTGCGGATTTGGGGTTTTCATGAGCTGTACGCCATAATCATCACAATTATGACAAATCACGGCTTGAACTATCTTGCTTTGCATGTAATGAGTCTATCTCATATATTAGTTTCTCCTTTTAAGTTGCATTACTGAAATAAATGAACTTTTGCACGATATTCTAATTTTTCGAGTTTCACCTGTAGATACTTGCAATCCAGGCAACCTTCAAAAACACTGGGATCTAAGTATGCTGGTATTTTCCCTATTAAGAGAATTATTAATCAAGTGACTGTTGAACTTGAGCTGCCAAAATCCCTTAGACCTATTCAGCCAATTTTTCACTGAAGCGTGCTTAAGCCTGGAATCCTCTCCCCGCTACAGCCAACACCACCACCACCACCTGAACCTCTCATGATCAATGGTGAAAAGCACCTTGAACTTAAAGACATATTAGACTTCTGTAGGCACCACGGGAAACTCCAGTACTTAGTTGTATGGAAAGACTTTCCTCCCTCCGAGACTGAATGGGTGGACGTGAAGCACATTACAGAGTCTAAACTTATAAAACGATTCCACAACCAATATCCTGACAAACCAAAGTAACAGAATAACAGAGTTGGAAGGGACCTTGGAGGTCTTCTAGTCCATCCCCTGTTCAGGCAGGAAACCGTATCATTTCAGACAAATGGTTGTCCAATCTCTTCTTAAAAACATCCAGTGTTGGAGCATTCACAACTTCTGGAGGCAAGTTGTTGCACTGATTAATTCTTCTAACAGTCAGGAAATTTCTCCTTAGTTCTAGGTTGGTTCTCTCCTTGATTAGTTTCTATCCATTGCTTCTTGTGCTGCCTTCAGGTGCTTTGGAGAATACCTTGAGTCCCTCTTCTTTGTGGCAACCCCTGACATATTGGAACACTACTATACGTCCTTCTTTTCACTAGACTGGCCATACCCAATTCCTGCAACCGTTCTTCATATGTTTTAGCCTCCAGTCCCCTAATCATCTTTGTTGCTCTTCTCTGCACTCTTTCTAGAGTCTCAACATCTTTTTTACATTGTGGCAACCAAACCTGGATGCTTCTTACCAAGGCATTATAAAGTGGTATTAACACTTCATGTGATCTTGATTCTATTCCTGTAAATGCAGCCTAGAACTGAGTTGGCTTTTTTGGAAGCTGCAGCACACTGCTGGCTCATATTTATGTGATTGTCCACTAGGACTCCAAGATCCCTCTCACAGTTACTACTATTGAGCAAGGTACCACCTACAGTATACTGTACCTGTGCATTTGGTTTTTCTTGCCTAAATGTAGAACCTTACTTTTTTCACCATTGAATTTCATTTTGTTAGATAAAGCCCAAGGTTCAAGTCTGTCAAGATCCTTCTGTATCTTAAGTCTATCTTTTGGAGTGTTGGCTATTCCTGCCAGCTTGGTGTTGTCTGCAAATTTGATGAGTTCCTGTCAGAGCTGCACCAGTTGGCCCCTCAGGAAAGTAAGTCTCTTGAATCCATTGAGTTGAATCAAAAGAACTTTTACTGAGAGAAACTGGATGCAGTAAAGTCAGGCGGAATTTGAAGGTCCCACACAAAGGGTAAAGCAATTATTTCAGTTTCCCAATTCCAACCCACCTGGCCACTCCACTGGCAGCCAATGTAATGACAAGATGTTTTGAGAATGCTGAGGTGCTAGGCAGATAACAGTTCACACTCAGGGTGCGATGGCCTTGGAACCTGGTGAAAACTGGCTGGGAAGAAGTCCGTCCCGTCTCCGAAGACAGTCCCCTTCCCTAATTCCCAAGCAAACAGTAGAAGCAGAAAAATCCCAAGCATGCAATTCCCCTCCCCCCCTTAACATGATGGCAGGACACCAGAGTATGAATGTGGACCTGACAGTTCCCTATCTATCCCCTCATCCAAATCATTGATGAAGATGTTGAAGAGTACTGGGCCTAAAACAGAGCCTTGGGGTACCTCACTGCATACTTCCCTCCATGTTATAACCCAGGGTTGGCACACAAGCAACACAGGCGATGTGGAGGCTTGTCCATCTTTATTTGACCAACCTTACCCCGAAAATCCCCACAGTTCACCCTTCAGTAAACGAGCAAGGCTCGAACATGCACACACCTCAAGCAGCTTCTTGATACTAGAAGTCCAAGGGAGCAGCACAGCTCCTGGAGCAAAACAAGCTCTGCAACTTGGCAACATGGGTCTTTGCAGCACAGAGTTTCCCAGGAATGCAGCAAAACCCAGACTGGAGCCACATCGCTACACACCCACAAATGGCAAGGCAAGGCAGCAAATTGTCAGCAACAGCAAGGATTCTCGAAGCGTGGAAGGTGTTGCTAAAAAATTTTTATTTTATTTTAATTCCATTTATATCCCGCCCTTCTCCGAAGACTCAGGGCGGCTTACAAGCTTAGCAGTAGCCTTCATTCTATGTATATGCCTGCTTATTAGGGCTTTCACACACACCCCAAGCAGCATTATTACAAAGTCAGCTTAATTGCCCCCAACAATCTGGGTCCTCATTTTACCTACCTCGGAAGGATGGAAGGCTGAGTCAACCTTGAGCCTGGTGGGATGCGAACCTGCACTAATTGCAGGCAGCTGGTGTTACTTAAGGAGGCATTAGCCCACTGCTCCACCAATGTACAACACTTGTTTCCAACAAACGCGTGAAGCAGCGGACCGGTGAGATGGCTGGGGGAAGCGAAAAGGAGGCAGCCGGCAGCAACGTGAAGCAGCGGACCGGTGGGGCGGCTGGGGGCAGTGCAGAGGTGGCGGGTGGTAGCAGCAATGGACCGGGAGGCCCACAGGTGGTGGCGAGGCAGCAGTGGTGAACCAGGAGGTCTGCAGGTGGCAGCAAGGCAGCCGCGGCAGACTGGAGGCCTGCAGGCAGTGGCGAAGCAGCACAACAGAGATGGCAGAGCAGTGGAGGACCCGACCGGCAGCCCGAAAAAACCTGGCCGAACGTCGGAGACGGAGCAATGGCTACAGGCAACTGAGGACAACCAGAAAGACCGGCTGAGCACAGAAAGGCAGTCAGAAAATCAAGGCAGAGAGGACAGAGATAAATAAGGAGCAAATCAAGAAAAGGAAGGATAGGGATGAATTTCTAGGCAGAGAGCAGAAAGCTAAAAGCAAATTCCTTGTTGAGGAGAAAGCAGCCCTTCCCTTCATTAAACATCCCTATCCTAACAGTAACCCTTAACCTCAATATAAACTGTAATTTTTCTTCTTTCAAAACCAAAGGGCATACTACCTCATACTTCATCTACACCAAAATAACAAAGCACAAAAACAAGCACAAACAGGCAAAAAAGGACAGCAAAATAGGCATAATTACCCAGAACAGAGAAGCTAGAAACAAGGCCAACAGCAAAGCATATCCACCAACCAAAAAGAGGGACTATCAAACACCAAATTTATGGAACAGGTGACTGATACTATTGCGGTATGCAATACATGTTCCATGTATGCACTGATGCCCAAAGAACACCCAAACTATACATGCATTAGATGCAAATTATGTGAACTACTACAGGAAAAGGTTAGGAACGTAGAGGCAACTCTAGCCAAACCCCAACGTACGAAAGAAATCTCCACCCAAACTGAACCAAATAACGAACAAATAACTCCCAGAGGACTTGACCCTACTGATAAAACCTTGGAGGAAGACAAAGGGAGGTATGTCACACACAGAAGGAAACACAATACTCAAAGAAAGAAACAGTATAAACAAACAAACCCCTTCTGCCCAATCCTACCCAACCAGAAGCAGCCCCATTAAAACTGAGCAATCGATTTCTCCCCTTAGATGGAAACACGCAGACCCACAACCCCTCCCACAAAGAAACAACTTCAAATATCCCTAAAAAGTCACTTCAAATATCCCTTAAAAAGCCACATCAACAAACACACCTGAGATAAACAGAAAAGCACCCCAGACTACAGCTCCCCCCCAAAAAGAAAGGAGAGTGTTGGTAATAGGAGATTTTATCTTCAAAGGAACAGAACCATCCATCTGCATACCAGACATACAATCCAGGGAGGTATGCTGTCTCCCTGGAGCAAAAATCAAAGATGTGGCTGAGAACCTAACCAAAATAATTAGGCCCACAAATTACTACCCCCTCCTCCTCCTCCAAACTGGGACGAACAACACAACAAACAACCTGAGTACAATAGTGAGGGATTACAAACAACTAGGCAATAAAGTTAAGAAGCTAGGAGCACAAGCAGTGTTCTCATTAGTACTCCCAATGAAAGGTCAACACCCATTGAGGGGAAAAAGAATTCTAGAAATAAACCATTAAATCTAAAGGGTTGGTGTTGCCAAGAAAACTTTGGTTTCCTGGATCATAGACTGCATTTCCTAGGGCTGGCTGAGGAATTCTGGGAGTTGAAGTCCACAAGTCATAAAAGGGCCAAGTTTGAAGACCCCTGTCCAACATGAAGGACTCTTGGCAAGGGATGCGCTATACCTCACGAAAACAGGCAAAAATGTTCTCAGAAAAAGACTGGCCCAACTCATCAGAAGGGCTTTAAACTAAAACTGAGGGGGGAGGGTGACCAATCTCTAGAATCTCTAGAACCCAAAACCAATCACAATTCCCAAGAAAACAAATCAAAGAATGAGGTAGGCAGTGATGAAAAAAAAAGAAAAACACAAACAACAATCAGGAGATATGGGAACCACACCCATAGACAGGCATAAAAGTCTTAAATGGTTAAAAGACTGAGAGTAAAACTCAAGATAATGCAAGATATACGTGAAAGAGGTGGTCTTAAATTGCCCAACTTTAAATTATATTATGAAGCTGCGGTTTTATCATCAATTAGTAATTGGTTTAATTTAACAGAAGGAAGATAGTTGAATATTGAGGGACATGATTTATTAAATGGTTGGCATGCATATTTATTGTATGATAAAAAGGTGGATAATATCTTTAAGACACATATATTAAGGTATGCCCTGTTGCGAGTTTGGAAAAAATATCGATATAAGTTAAATTATAAAATACCAATTTGGGCAATACCTAAGCATGCAATAGAAAATATAAGTCTGGGATTTAAACATGATGTGACTACATATAAAGATATTCTTAGACTGGAGAGGAATGTATGGCAATTAAAGCCACTTAATATTTTAAAAGAAGGGAAAATAGTACAAACTTGGTTTCAGTATGGTCAGATACAAGCTAGATGGAAAGAAGATCAGAAAATTGGTATTACAACAACAGATGAAAATTTGGTAAAACAAATTAGAGATCAAAGTCAAGCGCATATAAGAAGGATATATAATGCATTGATAGAAATAGATTCAGAAACGGAACTTGTCAAAGATTGTATGATAAAATGGGCCCAGAATATTCAAGAGCCAATAACAATGGATGTTTGGGGAAAAAATTGGGTCAGAAATGTAAAATTTACTCAGGCTCAAAATTTAAGAGAGAATTTTTATAAAATGTTTTATAGGTGGCACTTAGATCCTAAAAAATTAGCATGTATGTATCCAAATTATCAGCCTAAATGCTGGAGGTGTGGTTGTGAGGATGCAACGTATTATCATATATGGTGGACTTGCAAAAAAGTTAAAGCTTTTTGGATTAAAATTTGGTGGAATATGCAGAAGATATTTAAGAAAAAGATAAGGTTTACCCCACAGTTATTCTTATTGGGTATTATTACTGATTGTACTGTTATAGAAATTAAATTGATGTTGAATCTAATAACAGCAGCAAGACTTTTGGTTTCGCAATATTGGAAGAAGGAGGAACTGCCTACTATAGAAGAGTGGACTTTAAAAGTTTCAAACTTGGCAGAAATGGCAAAATTTTCAGCATACCTGAAAGAACAATCGCAACAGAGATATATTTCGGAATGGAGAAGATGGATTGAATATATTCAGAATAAATAGACTAAAAAATTTCACCTAGCATATGAATGAATATTAGAATTATAAGATGTATTATTATTTACCTATGTATAAGGGGAGTTAAAGTGTGATAGGATTTAAAGTGTATTCACAGTTGGTTAGAATATTTTAGTTTAAGCTTGTTAGAGGCAATACCCTGTTTTCAGCTCTGGGAAGTCGGGGGGAGGGGGGATGTGGGGGGGAGGGATGGAGTATACTTAAAATGTACTGTAAAACTTTTCAATAAAAAAAGTCTTAAATGGTTATATACAAATGCTCAAAGCTTAGGGAACAAACAGGACAAACTAGAAGCAATAATACACGAGGGAGGGTATGACATAGTTGGCATTACAGAAACCTGGTGGGATGAAACCCATGAATGGACTGATGGATGGATACAAATTGTTCAAAATAAACAGGTCTACAAAAAGAGGAGGGGGAGTTGTACTATATGTAAGAGAACACTACATATCTGCAGAAATGCACATGATCAAAGACATTACCATAGGTGTATATTACAGGCCACCCAACTAATCAGAAGAAATAGATGAACTCTTTGCCAACCAGTTAAAAAATGTATGTAGGAAGCATACCACAGTAGTAATGGGTGACTTCAACTATCCAGATATCAACTGGGAGACAAACTCTGCAGTGAATGGGAAATCAAACAGATTCCTAACCAACCTAGCCAACAACTTTGTCACCCAAAAGGTGGAGGAGGGAACTAGACATAAAGCTATACTGGACTTAATCCTTACTCATAGAGAAGAAGTGATAGAGCGAATTGAAATTGCCAGAACTTTGGGTGAAAGTGACCACATTATACTGGAATTTAACATAATGCAAACACTAGCACTAGAAAACAATCCAACCAATGTCTTAAACTTCAAAAGAGCCGACTTTAACCAACTCAGATAGAACCTAGGAAAGTTCCTATGGATGAAAATCCTAAAGGGGAAAACAACCCAAGAAGCATGGGAAACTCTGAAAAATGCGATCACAAAAGTCCAGACCAGCACAATACCACTGGGAAAGAAAAACAAGAAATCCAAGAAAAAACCAGCATGGCTGCACAAAGATATATCTAACAAACTGAAAGACAAAAAGGACAAATACAAAAATGGAAAGTGGGGCACATAACTAAGGCTGATTATCAGCAGACAGCCAGAACATGCAAAGATGAAGTCAGGAAAGCAAAGGCTCAGAATGAACAAAGACTTGCAACAGAAATCAAGGATAATAAAAAAGTTTATTCCAATATATTAACAAGAAAAAAGTCAAGGAAACTGTAGGCCCACTAAAGTGAGAAGATGGTAAGTAAATTACAGGCAACAGGGAGAAAGCAGAGCTGCTTAAGTCATACTTTACGTCAGTCTTCACACAAAAAGAAACTATAGCCCAACATACCCAAAAAAACCACTGCAAAAGACATACTAGAAACAAAAATTAAAATAAGCAAGAAAATGGTAAAAGAACACCTATCCAACTTTGATGAATATAAATCACTGGGACCCGACAGATTACATCCCAGAGTTCTGGAAGAGCTGGCAGATGTTATCTCACAACCATTGCACCACATCTTTCATAAATTCTGAAGCACGGGGGAAGTACCTGAGGATTGGAAAAGGGCTGAAGTGGTCCCCATCTTCAAGAAAGGGAAAAAAACAGACCCAGGAAACTACAGACCAATCAGTTTAACATCAATACCTGGGAAGATCCGAGAAAAGATAATAAAAAACAGATATGTGAACAACTAGAAGCAAACAAAGTCATAACTAGTAGCCAGCATGGGTTTGTTAAAAACAGATCATGCCAAACCAATCTTATCTCATTCTTCGATAAAGTGACTAAACTAGTAGACCAGCAAAACGCAGTGGACGTAGTATACTCAGATTTCAGTAAGGCATTTGACAAAGTAGACCACAACCTACTCCTTAGTAAGCTAGGAAAAGGTGGAATAGACAACATCACCACCAGATGGATCTGTAGCTGGCTGACAAACCGTACTCAATGAGTAGTCCTTAACGGCACTACATCCACATGGAGAGAAGTAAGCAGTGGGGTACCACAAGGTTCCATCTTAGGCCCAGTACTCTTCAATATCTTCATAAATGACTTAGATGAGGGAATAGAAGGGGAACTCATCAAATTTGCAGATGACACCAAACTGACAGGAGTAGGCAACACCCCAGAAGACAAACTCAGGTTCCAAAAAGATCTTGACAAATTTGAACAATGGGCCCTATCCAACAAAATGAGTTTCAATGTGGAGAAAAACAAAGATTTACATTTAGGCAGGAAAACCCAAAGGTACAAATACAGGTAGGGCGAAATCTGGCTCAAAAACAGTAACTGTGAGAGGGACCTTGGAGTCCTAATGGACAATCACTTGACCATGAGCCAGCAGTGTACAGCAGCAACCAAAAAAGCTAATACAATCCTGGGTTGTATAAACAAAGGCATAGAATCAAGATCACACAAAGTATTAGTACTGCTTTATAAAACCCTAGTAAGATCACACCTGGAATACTGCAGCCAATTTTGGTCACCATATCACAAAAAAGATGTTGAGAGTTTGGGAAAAATTCAGAGAAGAGCAACTAAGATGATCAAAGGCCTGGATCCTAAAACATACGAAGAATGGCTGCAGGACTTGGGTTTGCTAGTCTAAAGAAAAGAAGAAATAGGGGAGACATGATAGCAGTATTCCAGTATTTGAGGGGCTGCCACAAGGCAGAGGGGGCCAAGTTGTTCACCAAAGCACCAGAGGGAAGGACGAGAAACAATGGTTAGAAACTGATCAAAGAGAGAAACAACCTAGAATTAAGGAGAAACTTCCTGACAGTGAGGACAATCAACCAGTGGAACAGCTTACCCCCAGAAATTGTGGGCGCTCCATCACTGGAGATTTTTAAGAAGAGACTAGACAATCACCTGTCTGAGATGGTATAGGTTCTCCTGCTTGATCAGGGGTGTTGTGTAGTGGGTTCTGGAGAGCAGGAAGAATGTCAAGACGATGAGTACAGCATAGCAGCTGTTTATTAGGTGGAAGGGACTGTACTGGGGAATAGGGGCTACCTGCACTCTTATATATACCTGGCCAGTACCTGGCCAGGTACTCAACCAACCAATCGGTTTGAACCTCTGTTTCCCACCGAAATGCTTCCCGCCAAAACAGTTACAGTTCAACGCCTCCTGGTGGTGACTCTTATACACAGCTTTAGGTGTTGCAATAAAGTTTAATACATAACACCCCTTCCCCCTTAAGGATGGAACTATATACACAAACAATGAACGTACATTTATGACAATCAACTTCCCAATGGGCCCAGCCACCTGGCTTCCCTTATTTGCGCACATAGTCCGTGAGGTACGCGGGTGGCCTTGGGACCGAGAGGAACGTCTTAGGGTTTCTTCCCCCTTGTGGGCTGGCACCTTACTCAGTGTATCCTGGACGTCCAAGTTCTCCTGAACTGGAGAGTCAGCAGGTAAGCTCTGGCTGGCCGTCTCTGGTGGACCCACCCCATAGTCAGACCCTGTGGCAGAGTTAGTTCCTCGGTCCTGGGGGGGTTGCAGTCCAGGTTGATCGGGGTTCTCCAGGTCCTCCTCGGCCTCGGACGTGGTTGTTTGTTAGTGGTGCTGGTGGGGGGAATGTGAGCTAGCTTGTGTGCCAGCTTGAAAACTCCATGAGGAGTAATTTTCCCCGTGGTTGCTTGTTGACCGTTCTGGAACTCTTTTCCTTACTTGGTCTATGTGCCGTCTGACCTGACAACCCCCCCTCCACCCCTACTATGTAAGATAAGGGCCCAGTTTTGTCAACCACCACCCCCAAAATCCACAAGTGTCCCGGTCCGTAGTTCCTGGCCCAAACCAAGTCACCCGGGTGCAGTTCTCTTGGGGTTTTGGGCTGCGCAGCCTCAGAAGCCACTCTGTCGGGGTGAAGCCTGTCCAGTTTGGTGATGAAGCGTCTGCCCCAACGAAGCTCCGCAGGACTCTTCCCTTTGGCTGTGCATGGTGTGGTGTGCTGTGATAATAGGAATTCCGCCAACCTGTGGTGCCAACCACTGACGATAATGCGCCTGAGTGCGTCTTTGGTTGCTCTCACCATCCTTTCTGCTTGTCCATTAGTCGACGGGTGGAAGGGCGTGGATGTGACGTGTCTAATCAAGTTTGCTCTCATGAAGGTCTGAAACTTATATTACGGAGTGGAAAAAATGGATTGATTACATCCAGAATAAATATGGGACTAAAAAGTTTTATTTAGCATTTGCATAAGTTTTGATCTGATACTAGTATTGCTTGTAGTCATTTTATATGAGCTAGAGTGCGATAGACTTAATAGCTTATTGTTGTTAGCATATGGCTGTTTATGATTGTTTTTACTTTTATACCTTGTATTTAGCTCTGGGAAGTCGGGGATGGGGAGGGGGGAAGGGGAGGGGGGGAGGGTCGGGGAGGGTTGGGTAGGGGGTGGGGGGGAGGGGTTGTTAAAGATAAAATGTATTGAAAAACTTTTCAATAAAAAAATGAAGGTCTGAAACTCAGCAGTGGTAAATTGAGCCCCATTATCAGATACCACAACGTCAGGCAGACCATGTGTGGCAAAAGGTTTCCTGACCACTTGGATTGTTCTGGCCGTGGTCATGTTTGGGACTGACACTACCTCCAGCCATTTTGAGTGGCTGTCTACCACTATTAGGAAGAGCTGTCCCTGAAATGGACCAGCGTAATCTATATGGACCCTGGACCAGGGTGTGTGTGTTGCCTCCCATTTGTGGACAGGCGCTTGGGGCATCTCAGGTCTGGACCTTTGGCACATGTAGCATCCCTGTACCTGTTTTTCCACTGCCTTATCTAACCCAGGCCACCAAAGGTAGCTCCTTGCTAAAGCCTTCATGTGAACTATGCCAGGGTGCCCTTCATGTAGAGACTGCAGCACCCTATCTCTTAGTGTTGATGGTATAATAACCCTACTACCCCACAACAGGCATCCTTTGTGTGCGGACAATTCATGCCTCCTTACAAAATATGCTTGGAATTCTGGGCCTGGACTTTTATCCTGCCACCCTGTGAATACCCAAGACTGAACTCTGCTCAGGATTTTGTCTGAGGCTGTCTCTGCTGCATGGTGTGGTGTATTTGAGGGGTCTGTTTGTCAGTGGTGAATAAGCCTAATACAGGTAAAACTCAAAAAATTACAATATCGTGCAAAAGTTCATTTATTTCAGTAATGCAACTTAAAAGGGGAAACTAATATATGAGATAGACTCATTACATGCAAAGCAACATAGTTCAAGCCGTGATTTGTCATAATTGTGATGATTATGGCATACAGCTCATGAAAACCCCAAATCCACAATCTCAGAAAATTAGAATATTACATGCAATCAATAAAACAAGGAGTGTACATAGAACAATATCGGATCTCTGAAAAGTATAAGCATGCATATGTACTCAGTACTTGGTTTGGGCCCCTTTTGCAGCAATTACTGCCTCAATGTGGCGTGGCATGGAACCTATCAGCCTGTAGCACTGCTGAGGTATTATGGAAGACCAGGATGCTTCAATAGCGGCCTTCAGCTCTTCTGCATTGTTCGGTCTCATGTCTCTCATCTTTCTCTTGGCAATGCCCCATAGATTCTCTATGGGGTTCAGGTCAGGCGAGTTTGCTGGCCAATCAAGCACAGTAATCCCATGGTCATTGAACCAGGTTTTGGTGCTTTTGGCAGTGTGGTCAGGTGCCAGGTCCTGCTGGAAAATGAAGTCAGCATCCCTATAAAGCTCGTCTGCGGAAGGAAGCATGAAGTGCTCCAAAATCTCCTGGTAGATGGCTGCGTTGACCCTGGACTTAATGAAGCACAGTGGACCAACACCAGCAGATGACATGGCTCCCCAAATCAACACAGACTGTGGAAACTTCACACTGGACTTCAAATATCTTGCAGTGTGTGCCTCTCCATTCTTCCTCCAGACTCTGGGTCCTTGGTTTCCAAATGAGATGCAAAAGTTGCTCTCATCAGAAAAGAGGACTTTGGACCACTGAGCAACAGACCAGGTCTGTTTTTCTTTAGCCCAGGTAAGACGCTTCTGACGTTGTTTGTTGTTCAGGAGCGGCTTGACAAGAGGAATACGACATTTGAAGCCCATGTCCAGGATCCGTCTGTGTGTGGTGGCTCTTGATGCACTGACTCCAGCCTCAGTCCACTCCTTGTGAAAGTCCCCAACACTTTTGAATGGCCTTTTCCTGACAATCCTCTTCAGGCTGCAGTCATCTCTGCTGCTTGTGCACCTTTTTCTTCCACACTTTTCCCTTCCACATAACTTTCTATTAATGTGCTTTGATACAGCAGTTTGGGAACACCCAACTTCTTTTGCAATTACCTTTTGAGGCTTTCCCTCCTTATGGAGGGTGTCAATGATGGTTTTCTGCACAACCGTCAGGTCAGCAGTCTTCCCCATGATTGTGATTCCTACTGAACCAGACTGAGAGACCATTTAAAGGCTCAGGAACCCTTTGCAGGTGTTATGGCTTAATTAGCTGATTAGAGTGGGACACCTTGAGCCTAGAATATTGCACCTTTTCACAATATTCTAATTTTCTGAGATTGTGGATTTGGGGTTTTCATGAGCTGTAAGCCATAATCATCACAATTATGACAAATCACAGCTTGAACTATCTTGCTTTGCGTGTAATGAGTCTACCTCATATATTAGTTTCCCCTTTTAAGTTGCATTACTGAAATAAATGAACTTTTGCATGATATTCTAATTTTTCGAGTTTCACCTGTAGAGGCTTATGGTCCGTAAACACTGTGAACTCCCTACCATAGAGATAGTCGTGGAATTTTTTGACCCCAGCCACTATTGCCAGGGCTTCCTTGTCTATCTGTGCATAGTTCCTTTCTGCCCCTGACAAGGTTCTGGAGTAGTAAGCTATGGGAACCTGTGTACCATTTCCCTCCAGATGGCTTAGCACTGCTCCCACTCCATAGGGTGAAGCATCGCAAGCGATGCAGATGGGCTTGTTTTCTATGAAATGGGTGACCGTGAACTTGTTAGACAGTAGAGCTTTTAGGTCCTGGAAGCTTTTGTCATGGACCTTGGTCCATTTCCATGCAGCTTTTTTATCTAGGAGTCTATGCAGGGGTTCAGCTATGGCTGCTTTGTGGGGTAAAAATTTAATAATCCCAGAAAGGCTTGCAGTTCCGCCTTGTTCTTGGGAGTGGGGGCCATCTTAATGGCCTTTACTTTGGATTCTGTGGGATGAATCCCGCTGGCATCGATCCTGAACCCCCAAAATTCTGTGGATGTAACCCCTATGCTGCATTTGTCTCTTTTTAGTTTAAGACCTGCAGAGCGAAGCCTCTGTAAAACTGCCCTCAGTCTGTCTGCTAACACTTCCTCTGTTTATCCAGCGATGAGGACATTGTCAAAATAAGGGCATACACTTTGGATGCCCTTAAGTGTTCGCTCCATTACCTCCTGAAAAATCCCTGGTGCTACACTTAGTCCAAACTGCAGGCGGTTAACACTGAAGGCTCCCTTATGTGTTACAATTGTTTGTGCTGCTGCAGTCTCCATGGTAACTGGCAGCTGCTGGTACGCCTGCGCGAGGTCTAGTTTAGCAAAGATGGCACCGCCTTGGAGGGAAGTGAGAACGTGGCTGACCGTGCATTTAAAGTGCATTTATAATTGGCACAGATACGGATCTCCCCATTAGCTTTGAGGGGGGTGACTATCGGGGGTCTCCCACTCTCCCCCATCTGTCGGCTACAGAACCCCCTGTTCTACTAGTTTGTCTAGCTCTTTCTCAATTTTGTGCTTGAGTGCGAAGGCGACTCTCTTGGGCTTGATTCTAATCGGTAAGACACTGGGGTTTAATTTAAATGAAATGGGGGCCCCTGTGTACCTCCCCAGCTTACTATCGAATACGTCTGCAAACTCTTTGCAGACAGATTTGATGTTGTTCCCCTGCAATCCGTGGATGCCAGAAATTACGATGCCTAATGCCTCAAACCAGTCCAACCCGACTAAAGTGGTCCTACGGCCTTCGACTACGATAACATCCAAGTGCCCCTGAAACTTCTTAAACCACACGGAAAGGGTGGCCTCCCCCTTAACTTTTACTGGGGCATTTTGGAAGTTGGTTAACAAGATGCTGGAGGGCCTCAATTTAACCCACCAGTTGCTCCGGCTGCAAACATTTTTAAATGTCTCTTCGGAAATAATCGAGACTGCAGAATCTAGCTCCATTTTACAAGGAATTCCTTGTAAATGGACTTCCAATTTTATTTTGGCTTTGAGCAGCTGGCGGGCCCCAGTTCGGCAGATGGCCCTCCGGCTTTTGAAAAACCCCACGCTTGTCAGGCTCTGGGCCCCAGTACCTTTCCACGACGCGTTCTCCGACTGTCGCTTGGGTAGGCCCTCTCAGAAACGGCTACGGCAGACCAATGCGATGTGGCCCAATTTTCCGCAGGCCCGACACATGGCCAACCAGAACTTGCAGTTAGAGTTCTGTACCAGCCTGCTACCGGCCCTGCAGAAAAGGCAACCCCTTTACAAACGGCAAGAGGCTGGAATTACGTCTGCCAAATTTATTACTACAAAAAACAAACAAGACACGAACCAAGATACAGGAGCTTTGAAACACTATCTGAGCGGTTGCTTTCAGCAAACCAGCCCTCCCCACACATTCCCTTTATAAAGAGTTCAGGGCGTGGCCTCTCTCTGCCTTCTTCCGAGAAGCCCCACAGCCTTCCTCTGTTTACTCCTACTTGACTGCCTCCTGCGTCGGGCGTCCTTGAACAGGGCCAGCTGTGGGTCATCTTCATCCACACTGTCAGGCTCACACAGCTGGGTCTCCATGGTGACCAAGTGGGAGGGGCCTGCCTGAGGGCTATCATCAGCAAGATCTTCAACCCCCTCAGCAAGGTCTTCAACACCCCCCTCCTCCTCTGAGTTGTCCGACCCAACTGCCGAACCCACAGGCTGACCCTGAATCACAACAGTTAGCCCACGCATGGTTGCCTCTGCAGCCTCCGCATTTCGGGGAGGGAGCTGCCTTCAGCTGGCTCTCCCTGCACTCATGTCATCGATCCTGTTGTTCCGCTTTCCGCTGGATCAGGTCGATATCGGGTTCTTCCACATCTGTGTGCTCGCAGTACGTAGCGCCTTCGTTGTGCACAGCTTCCTCTGGGCTGCTGGGCTGGGGAGTCTGTACTGTTTGCACTGCGCCTCTGGCCGCCTCGTCGGCCAAGATCTCATCTTGGGCGTCTTGGAGAGTTATATCGGGCCTCATGAAAAGTCTCTGTTGCAGACGCTTGTCTCTTAGGCTGCACACCAGCCTGTCCCAAAGTCTCTCGTCCAGGTTGGAGAACTGGCAGAGGTGGGCTGCATGTCGCAAGGCTGCGATGAACTTTGATGCAGATTCGCCCGGCTGTTGTACCCTCTGGTCAAAACGGAACTGCCAGGCCAGCATGGACATTCGGGGCTTGAAATGCCCGTTCAGCTTTGTCGTGAGGTCTCTGTATGAGACGGTTTTGATCGGCGTCGGTGTGAATAGGCTTTCGGCCAAGTCGAATGTGGCCGGCCCGCTTATGCAAAGCAGGGTCACCGCTTTTAGGCTGTCCTTGGTAATTTGGTTCGCCCGTAGATAGTTCTCGACTTGCCCCAGGTGTGATGACCATCGTTCAGGATGGCGGATGTCAAATTCTCTGGGCTGGCTGATCTTCGGCATCTTCCTCTCGTTCTCGGATCCTGCTCCGCCGACTCAGACGGTTGGTTCTGAATATGTGAGGCCGCTAGCGTGGTGACTAGCCGGCCGTAGAAGGGGGGGAAAGATGCCTCTTTCCTCCAGCACGTAAAGCCGTCCCCTCGTGAATTCAGCTCTTTAATGCAAAGCAGAATCCCACCTTCGTCGCCACTGTTGTGTAGTGGGTTCTGGAGAGCAGGAAGGATGCCGAGACGATGAGTACAGCATAGCAGCTCTTTATTAGGTGGAAGGGACTGTACTGGGGAATAGGGGCTACCTGCACTCTTATATATACCTGGCCAGTACCTGGCCAGGTACTCAACCAACCAATCAGTTTGAACCTCTGTTTCCCACCGAAATGCTTCCCGCCAAAACAGTTACAGTTCAACGCCTCCTGGTGGTGACTCTTATACACAGCTTTAGGTGTTGCAATAAAGCTTAATACATAACAAGGGGGATGGACTAGAAGACCTCCAAGGTCCCTTCCAGCTCTATTCTATTCTAAAAGCCCCTCCCCACAGCGTCTCCCTAAATCTTATTTCCCAGGTGAGCCTTGTAAGGAGGGATGGGGCACCCTCCTCCTGAGTAGTCGGGTCACCCTGCACTGACTCCGCCTCCTCTCCATTCTCTGCGCTTGGGGATTGGGCGGGGGAGGCAGTTGCTTGTCTCTGGAGCTCCGTTGCTCCTATGCTTCACTCCCCACCCTTTCCATCTCTTCCCCCTTTGCTCGGTCATCCTGTGCCCTGCCTACTCTTCTGAAGCCTGAGGGACCCAGGACTGCCTCGTCCTCATCCCCAGATCATTCCTCCCTAGGGACTGCACCATCCCCCTCCATTGGCCCCGGCTCCATTCACGCCTCCTCCTAAGACCTGGGCTCTGACGGGGCCATGACACTCTGTGTAGATGCAGTTCCATTGAGGACTAACATCCCTATTAAGGGGGGGTGGCATGTCAGGTCCACCATCTTCGGCTTGGCGCCTCACTGGCATCCTGCCATCAAAGAACTAGAGGAGAGGGAGGGGGAGGGGGACAAATGGGCAATAAACCTGTATGTATCTATTGTTTGAATTAGGGAGGGGGTTTGACAGCTGAGGAAGAGCAAATCAACGTGGAACCAGTTCGTGCCAGGCATCTTCAAGGTCGTTTACCCTGACTGTGGAAATTTACCTGTCCAAACACCTCAGCATTCCCAAACCATTTCGGTTGCATTGCATTGGCTAGATTTGGACTGGTCATGGGGGGATGGACAAGGATTGAAGGAAATAGTTTTGTATTGATGTGCGGGAAACTCAGATTCTGCCTGACTTTACTGCAGCCAGCATCTTTTAGTAAAAGTACCTTTCACTTCAATCAAATGGAGTTGAGGGCTTTTCTTTCCTAAGGGATCAGACTGGGGCAGGTCTGACAATATTCCTCAGACCTCATCTGAATCTTCAAAATCCACAAGAAAAACTAGGAATTAATCTATTTGCCCAAAGTCTTTTTCTCAACACCAAATGTGACATAGTTAGAGCAATTTCTATCTGTACCCTGACAAAGTAGTCCTATGTTACAGTTAAGAGAGAATTTAAACTGAAAATACACTACATGTAATGCATCAAATATTTCTATTCATTTCAAAGGGGGCTTTGGACTTGAATAACACATGACAGACATCCCCACATGTTCATTCCTAGAAACAAGAAAGAACATTCTTGGATTATTACCTTCAAAGCTTTGCTGATCACTGACAAGGTGATAACATAGCCCACTTTCTAATTTGTTCTGGATAATCAATGACCACTACTGTGGTGTTTGAGATTCAAAAGAGGGAATTACACTGTAACAGTGGATCACTAATAGATAGCAAGGCTTGATAATCAATACTCATATTTCTCTACTGGAGCCAGATGATCATTTCTTAAAACTATAAAGTAGAGATTTTAGGGATGAGAAAGAAGGCATTTAAAAAAATATTTTCTTTTTTTTAACCTTTTGGAACAGTCTAAACTGTTTTAAAGCCCTATAAAAACTATATATTGGTGGAGTTGGAAAATTTAGTGTAAATGCTTGTGTAAGAAAGCAAGTATCTGTACAAAAGAAATCGAGAATATATAGATCACTGCACAAATTTAAATATTTCATATGGAGCAAAGAGAAAACATATTTTCTGATCTCAAAGTAAATGTTTTACTGTTTAAGAAAATTGAAAGAACATGTCACAGAATGATTTAATATAACAATGGAATTCTACCCCACCTTAGTATTTCTAATATAATTAAGGTATAATTAAGAAAGCTTATTTAACATCTGTAAGCTTGGCAAAATAAAAATAATTTAATGTAAAATGAATTTATTTTCTAGTAATGTGGGAGGCTGTCTGGATCTGACCTTGCAAATTGTGTTGGTCTCTTGCTTCCAGAGGTGGGTAAAGACCACCATCCCTTTAAAATCTGTAACTTACATGATGTAGGGAATACTTAGTTTCTCCTGCCCAGTCTGTATTTCTGCCTCTCTGATCCTGGTGTCAACTGAACATTTTAAAATATTGACATTTCCACGGGTGGTTTCAATTTCCTACATCAACAGACTATAATATTGAGACAATACTATAAACGATTTGTTTGAATAGCATCTGCAAATTTGAAGGCTGAAATTAGTGTGATTGTAATGGGAGTTTGTAATCCAAACCAGCCATAGAACATCAAGTTGGGGAAGGTCTAGATCCCAGGCTATATTTTGAAGCCAACTGTACTGCAAGAGAAAAACAATCCTGTAGTGTAAATTATGTGTCAAATGCTGGCAGAGGAGGAAACAAAGCTGCACATCCAGTAGTTTGAATGGCAACAGCAAATGATAAAACTTCATTACCAAGAGTAAAAGTGTTCAAAAAAACAGGACATTGGGAATCAGGAAAAGTGTTTGGTGACATTTGGCAAGTGTTTTGGGGCTGTTTGCATTATTTGTGAAGAGAGTATTGGAATGTTGTTTTATCATTCCCATGGCCTTTTAAAACCATGTTTGAAACAAAAAATGGTTTCCAAAAAAAGCACAAGATGATTCATGTCTTTTGAAAAAGCAGCTTTGACCAAATCAAACCAAGTTCAGCAATTATATCCTTCAGTGTTGAACTGGATGGACCATGTCAATTTTCCTGTCATAAGAGCTACTTACTTGAGATGTGTTTGAATATTAGTAGCTTGGGTTGGTAGCTGGGCTGTTGGTTTGACCTCTGAGCTTGGTGATTTGGCTGCAAACGTTTCATCTCCATTTGTGGGGGACATCTTCAGTGTGCTTTGATTTGTGCTTCTCTGTCAGAGCACTGGCCTTTAAATTGGTGTGGGTGTTATTTGTCCAGATGTTTCTGAGTCATGGTCTGGTTCGGGCTGTTTGATTGGCTGGTTGTTGTTGCTGGGCCATAGTCCTTGTTATTTAAGTAACATTTGTGTGATGCAAATGGTGTTTGTTCGTTTGGTTGCCTCTGAGTCATGGTCTGGTTTCAGGTCTGGTTTCGGGTTGTTTGTTTGGCTGGCTGTTGTTGTCAGGACGTGGTCTGGTTTCTTGTGGGGAGTTGCGATTTTTGCTGTGTGGTGGGGTGCCTGTTTGTTCGTTTTAAATGCTTCCTTTGGGATTGCGGGTGAAGTAGTTCCTTCATTCTCACCTGTTGATAGATTGGGTCGATGTCAATGTGTCTGTTTATTGATTTATTGGTGGAGAACCAGGCTTTGAGGAATTCTCTTTCTCTCCTTGATTTCACTTGGGTTACAACTATGGTCCTGGTTAGATCAAACTTGTGTCCTTCTGAGTCTTCGTAGATGGATATGAGGGATATTGGGTCATGTCTTTTGATAGCCAGGGAGTGTTTGTGCAGTCTGGTAGATAGCTTTCTTCCTGTTTGGCCCACATAGTTCTTTACACAGTTGCTGCACTGGATTTGGTATATGACGTCTGATCTTTGGTTTGTTTCTGCCTGTTCCTTAGGTTTTGACAGGGTCTGTCTGAGAGTTGAGGCTGGTTTGTGGGCTACTGCGAGGTCATGTTGGCGTAGTAGTCTTGCTGTCATCTCTGAACATTCTGTACATAGGGAATTGTGATTTGTCTGGTCATTGTTGTTCCTGTTGTAGTTGCTGTGTTGCTTTAGGTGTTTGTATTGTTTGTGTGTAGGGATCTCCCTCCAGATGAAGTTTTGTGGGTATCCATTTCTCTCGAAGACATTGTATAAGTGTTTTTGTTCTGCTGATCTGGCTTCTGTGTTGTTGCAATGGGATTCCACTCTTCCGAACAGTGTTCTGACTCAGCTTTGTTTGTGGCATTTGGGATGGTTGCTGTGGAAGTTGAGGATTTGATCTGTATGTGTTGCCTTCCTGTACACTGATGTTAGAAGTTGGCCATTGGTGGTTCTGGTTACAAGGAAGGACATCCAAGAATTGCAGTTCGTTGTTGTTCTTGGTTTCTATTGTAAATTGGATGTTTACGAAGATGTTGTTGATTCTTTGGTAGGTGTGGTCAACCTGGTTGCATTTGATTATCACAAAGGTGTCATCCACGTAACGTACCCATAGCTTGGGGTTTATTTCTGGAAGTACAACTTCGCTTTTCTGCATGATGACTTCTGCGACCAGGCCAGATATAGGAGATCCCATAGGGCCAGTGGTGGCGAACCTATGGGATGTGTGCCACAGGTGGCACACAGAGCCCTCTCTCTGTGGACACGTGTGCTGTCGCCCCAGTCCTAGGCCTCCGCCACCATGTGCAAAAAAAAAAGTTGGAATTGCTTGGTTGAACTTTTAGCGGCAGAGGAAGTGACGCATCAGAGCTGGAAAGAAGGTGCAGCATGGGGGTGGGGGGAGCAGTGACAGCAGGGTGCTCCATGCGAGGGGTGGGATGGGGCCTGTGCATGGGGTGCAGAAGCAACGGGGCGGTGGTAGCATGGTGGCAGACCAGTTGCTTCCCTTCCCCTGCCAGACACCTGCCGAAGCCGCACAGGGTAGTTAGATTTTCTAACTTCTCGCAAGATCTCATGAAGTTAGTCTGATGAAAGTTTTTTTTCTTTTTACCAATAGTCCCACAAACGCAGCAAAGGCTGAGAAGCGAATGGAGAAACAGAATGTAGCTGAAAGCCAGGTTAGTAAAAAAAAATGCTTGGGGGAGGCGAGGGCATCTGGATGGGGGCGGGCCCAGCAACCTTACTCTGCATGGTGGCAGGAGGGTGGGGTGCGTGCCCTTCCCATGCTAGGCCAGCCCCTGCAGCCTGGGGGCAGCTGTGCTAAACAGCGGTGGGCAGGGCGTTGAGGTGGGTGCTGGCAGGCCGACCAAAGCAGCAGGTGGAGCTCGGAGGCTCGGGGAGCGAGGGCGCTGAAGTGGGCTGTCGGGCCATTGGCAAAAGAGCAATGCGTCTGATCGGAAAGCGGCCTCAGAACAAGTGGGGCAGGTAAGGAAAGAAATCCTTGCTCCCCCCCAGAAACTCCCTTTCTTTCCTTACCTGACTCCCAGCCCCATGCCACTTCTCCTTTGCGATCCACTGCCACCGTGTGCAAGGAAACAGGAAGATTTTTTTGGGAAAAAAGGTCAATCAATCAATTCCAACTTCTCGTGAAAGATCGCGAAGTTGGAATTGATTGATTGATCTTTTTTCCCCCCCAAAAATGTCCTTTATTTCCTTGAATACGGCAGGGGCGGATCATGAAGGAGAAGCGGCATGGGGTTGGGAGTCAAGTAAGGAAAGAAAGGCAGTTTCTGGGGGGAGCAAGGATTTCTTTCATTACCTGCCCCACTTGTTCCAGGGCTGCTGTTGTGGCCCCGACCCCCGAGCCTGTCCTACCTGAGGAAGAGGACTCTGAGGATGATGGGGAGGAACTGGCAAGGCCTCCCTCTCCGGGACCCTCCCCTCTGGCAGGGCCTCCGTCTCCATCTGAAGGCCGACAGGAGCAGCCTGTGATTAGCCAGGCTGGGAGTGAGCCAGAGCAGCTGCAGCAGATGGAGAGTAGCGGAGATGAATCATGGCTAGATCCCCAAGAACGGCACAGAGCCAAGCGTTTACAGCAGCGTAGGAAGAGTAGGAGGGTCAGGGATTAGCTGAGTCACTGAGCCACACCCCACAAGGTACAAAAGGGGGTGTGGCTGCTCTCAGGACTTTGTGACGAACAATAATTTAATCAACTTCTGGTCACATCTTCGGAATTCTGTCGGATTTGCTACCTGTTTGAAACCCTGGCCTGAATTCTTGACAACGCTTCTGTACTTTTGTTTCTGGACTGTTTGCTTGTTTGCTTGGACTCATTTTGAGTAATTGTTTGGAAGTTATCTCATTCCAGCAGACACTTGAGTTAATGAGCCTATTTTGGCTGACTGTTTGTATTTTGCTGCCAAGGCCTTATCAGAAGGCAATTACTAAAGCCTGAGGAATTAACCCTTGCTAGTCATGCCTGCTTGTCTGTCTGTTTGTACCCCGGGAAGGGGGGAACAGAACAGCTTCTTTCTGCTCAGACGCATTGCTCTTTTGCCAATGGCCCTACCGCCCACTTCAGTGCCCTCCCTCCCCGAGCCTCCAAGCTGTACCTGCTGCTTTGGTGGCTCTGTAGTTCTCTTCTCTGACAGAGAAGCTCTGCCTACGTGTGGTGGCTGGAGAGAAAGGGTGAGAAGGAGGAGAAAGGAGGAAGGGTTTCTGTCTCTCTGTGTGTGTGTGTGTGTGTCTGTGTGTGTGAAAGAGAGAGCGAGAGCGAGCCAGGAGGGGAGGAGGAGGAGGAAGCCAAGGTGTTACAAAAAAGGGGAGCCTTCCCCTTTCTTCCCCCCTTCTCTTTTTTTTAACCTCTTCCCACTCTGTTCAGGTGCAGCTGGAGGGAAAGGGCGAGAAAGGGGAGAAAGGAGGGGGAGTTTTTGTGTGTGAGGGAGAGAGAGAAAGAGAGATTGAGCCAGCAGGGAAGCAAAAAGTGTGGGGAAAGGAAAGTGTTGCAGAGTAAGGAAACTTACAAAAAGGGGATCTCTCTCTTTGTCTCTCTCTCTCACACACACGTGCTGCTTCGGGGAGGTGGTATGCCTGCAGGCGAGAGAGCAAACTCATAGATTGGCTTTGTGGTCTATTCTTGCCACCTCCCCTCCCTAAAATCATAGAACTCTTTGGATTTAATGGAAAATTAAGAGGAATTGGTATGAGTTGAAATTAAAAGGCCGAGTCAACTTCCCCCCCCCAATTATTTTGTCGGAGATGCAGAAAGTTTCTCTTGCTTCTACTTCCTCTCATCTGCTCTTTTATAATTTGACCCAGCCTTAACCAAACTAATGTCTTTTGGGTGTCATGGACCACAGTTCCAATAATCCTGTGGCTATGCTGGCTAGAAATGCAGTACCTTATTTTCTCTGCAGTATGCGCTTAGGAGGCAGTAGGACTGTGGGATTTAGATGTATTTAAACATTTGTTTCTTCTGTCTAATTTATTAAATCAACATCTAATTCAAAATTAAATGTTTCTGAGAAATCCAGGGTGGTTTACAAAAGAACTTTCAAAGACAGCTATTGTAAAGCATCACCAGCACTGCTTAAAACAATATTAAAAGTGTGTATTTTAAGAAAGAAAAATAGTAATAGTAATTTACTTAGTGCTGTTTGACCGTAAAATGTGATGTTGTTCTACATATGCCTGGCTGAACAGTGTTTGGAGTTGCCTCTAAACGGGTGAGGGATCCACTGTTCACATTTTCCTTGGAAGAAAGTTCTATAATTGGGGTGCTGTCTCTGAGAAGGCTCTGCTCATGGCCACTGTTCTATAAACCAAACCAGGGGGACCATCTGGTCTAAATGGATGGTAAACATAGATGATTAGGGGGCTGGAGGCTAAAACATATGACAAATGTTTGTGGGAATTGGGTATGTCTAGCTTAGTGAAAAGGACTAGTGGTGGCGACATGATAGCAATGTTCTAATATTTGATGGCTGCCACAGAGAAGAAGAGGTCAACCTATTTTCCAAAGCATCAGAAGGCAATAATAGATGGAAACTAATCAAGAAGAAAACCAGCCTAGAACTAAGGACTTGTGAAAACAACTAACCAGTGAAAAGGCTTGCCTTCAGAAGTTGTGGATGCTCCATCACTGGAGGCTTTTAACTAGAGATTGGATATTCCATTGTCTGGAATGGTATACGTCCCCTGCTTGAGCTCTTACTCTTTGAGAAGTGCTGCCAACCTCTCCCCCTCCCCTCATCCCTTCCTGGGCACAGAGAGAGGGAGGGAGGTGTTAGGCATATGGTGTTAGCCTACAATGTTGGGTTGAAAATATATTAACCATAATGCTATGTCTTTAAGAAGTTAATTGGCCAATGGGTGTGTAAGTGTTCTCATGGCCATAAGAGGAAGCTAGGAACGTAGCTTCTCTCTCTCTCTCTCTGAATTCACTGCTCTCTACTATTACTGTTTTTGCTCTGCTGTTGGTTTACTACTGTTGTAAGCCTGAACTGTGTATTGACCTCTGGACCGGTAAGAAGACTTTGTAGTTTGGATTACTCCTTGGACTGTTGCTATTGTTTATGACCTGGACTGTTTATTTTTTTTGACTGTGCATTTTTGTTTTTACACCACCTCAAAGTAAAATACTTTTTGCTTTTACAACTCAGTGTACTCCTGTGTGTGACTCTTGCTGCTCTCAGTACCCTTCCTTGTCTGTGCAACTCTTTGGTAGCACAAGGAGACCTCTGCACAACAAATTCCTTAACACTGGTTATGGGCCCAGGCCTGTACTGAGAGTTAGTACACACAGTATTCCTAGCTGAGTTTGTGTTAGCTATTTTGGTGTAAAATGGCACAAGAACAGTTGTCAGGCATCTCCTGGATAACCCGGTTGGATGGGACAAACTATGTTTCCTGGTCCACGAAATGCTGCTTGCTTTTGCGCAAGGAAGGACTATGGACTGTTGTAAATAACCCACCAGATACTACTGCTTGGGATCCAGATGACGAAGAGGATGCTAAGAAGATAGACGACTTTAAACGAAGCAATGAGAAAGCTCTTTGCATTATTGGACTAACACTGAATGACCAGCAGCTTGTCCATATTCGTGGTGAGGAGTCTGCTGCTAGGTGTTGGGGCATTTTGCGAAGGCTTTATGTTCGAGACAGTGTGGGTGCACATATACACCTTACACGTAAGCTGTTTAGGGCTCGTCTGCAGAAGAATGGAGATATGCTGACCCATTTAAATTACATGAAGGCAACTTTTCAAGAGCTTCATGAAAAGGAGCTGATTTTTTCAGAGTTGCATCAGGTCTACATTATTCTGTCATCTTTGGATGAGAGTTATGATGGGTATGTTTCTTCTTTGGAAGTCCTGACCAGAGAGGAACTGACATTGACTAACATTACTGGGAGACTGCTGGAAGAGTCCAGAAGAAGGCGTGACAGAGACCAGCTGAGAGAGACACAGCCACGAGAGGAGCAGCAATTCACCACTGCTTACAACGTCAAGAAATGTTATTCTTGTGGGGCTAGAGGGCATATAGCCAAATTCTGTAGAAAGGAAAAAAACAGAATGTGAATAGCAGTGGGAAGGCTAAAAAGGGCATTGGTTTGGCTGTTTCTGATGAATCAACATCCAGAAATAATGAATTGTGGGTTGTTGATAGTGGGGCTTCACAATGCATTACTAAAGAGAAAAAGAGGTTTATTAATATGAAAAACAGTGACGAATATGTTTCACTGGCAAACGGTTGGAGGATGAAGGCCTCTGGTGAAGGTAATTCCTATTGTCCATGCATTAATGAACAGTTACCAATGTTATATATACCTAAACTAAGATTCAACCTGTTATCTGTAAGGGAATTGGTTAAAGTTGGGTTTGTGGTAACATTCAGAGGGGAGCAATGCACTATTGAGAGGAATGGAACCTGTGTAACTGCTAATTTGAAAAATGGTTTATTCTTTCTCACAAGTAACCAGGTTAGTACAGTTAAAGTTAACTCGATATGTGAGAACAAGAAGCCACATGATGAATGTATACATTTATTGCATAGGCGGTTAGGGCATGTAAACTTTAACTCACTACGTAAAACAGTTGAGTTAGTAGAAGGAATTAAACTGAAGCCATGTAGTAAGTATTTGAATTGCAATGCCTGTAATCAGGAAAAGAGTAAGGCAACTCCTGCAAACAGGTTAAACGGCTTCAAAACAACTGTACCTTTGGAAGTTGTGTTTGCTGATTTAATTGGACCCATGAAACCAAGTTTAGGAGGGTCTTGTTATATTTTAAGTATATTGGACCACTACTCTCGATATGGATTTTGTTATCTGCTTAAGTCAAAGGCAGACACTTTCCAACAATTTGCAAACTGGCTGAAGTTTGTGGAAAGGAAAACAAAGAGAAAGGTTCAGTGCATAATTACTGCTAATGGTACTGAATTTACAAATAAGCATTTTGTTGATATGCTAGAATCAGCTGGCATTGAGCATAAACGTTCAGCCCCTTATAGGCCTCAACATAATGCATTTGTCGAGAGACGTGGGCAAACGTTACAAGCCATGATGAGAACCATGTTACAAGATTCTGGCTTAACAAATAGACTGTGGGGGGAGGCAGCAAAATGTGCAAACCATGTTCTGAATATAGTTGTTAATACTTCTACTGGTAAAATACCATACACAATATGGCATGGTAAAAAACCAAACCTTGATTACCTGCACACATTTGGCACCCCAGCTTGGGTCCACATTCCTGCACAACTCAGGAGTAAAGGCCAATATAGGGCTAGGCAATTATACTTTGTAGGTTACGAAGCTAACCATAGATCCTATCGTTTCTGGGAACGGGGCACAACTAATGTATATAACAGTTCTAGTGCAAAATTCCTTGAGCACGTTGGTTGGGATAGGTTAGAGCAAGAAACTGTTAATACTGATCCTCTGGTTTTTGAGGACTCCTCTGATAATGTAACTAGTAATGACAATACATCTCCTGTAAATATAAAAGATGAAGAGGAGATAGGGGAGATAAAAGAGGAATCAGAGGAAGGAAAGGAGTCAGAAATTCGAAGCCCTGTAATTTCTTGGCGTTCAACGTGCATCAGACGTCCACCTGATCGCTATGAAGCCAGTATAATATGTCAAGTTAGTTTAGAGCCATCTAACTATGATGAGATCAGGATGTATCCTGAAAAGGAACAGGCATCATGGAAAGCTGCAATGAACAGGGAGTTGAAGTCTTTGCAGGATCTTAAGGTCTATGAAAAAGCAAAACTGCCACCTGGTGAGCAAGCTATAGGTTGCAAATGGATATATAAAATAAAGAAGGGTGTAGATGGGACCATAACCCATAATGCACGTTTGGTTGCACAAGGTTTTGCCCAAACTACTGAGGATTATGACGAGGTGTTTGCACCCAGTCTGAGGGCAACTACTTTAAGAGCAGCTTTAGTGTGGGCGGCTAAAAACCAATATATGGTTAATCATGTAGATGTTGAAACTGCATATTTACATGCTCCATTGCAACATACTATTTATTTAAGAATTCCACCAGGATTGACTAATGATAGAGACCATTTTACGAAGGTACAAAGTGCTGTGAAACACAATGCTAATTGTGAAAGAATGTGCATAAGATTGTAAGAGTTATATATTATTCTACCCAAAGGGGAGAATGTTAGGCATATGGTGTTAGCCTACAATGTTGGGTTGAAAATATATTAACCATAATGCTATGTCTTTAAGAAGTTAATTGGCCAATGGGTGTGTAAGTGTTCTCATGGCCATAAGAGGAAGCTAGGAACGTAGCTTCTCTCTCTCTCTCTGAATTCACTGCTCTCTACTATTACTGTTTTTGCTCTGCTGTTGGTTTACTACTGTTGTAAGCCTGAACTGTGTATTGACCTCTGGACCGGTAAGAAGACTTTGTAGTTTGGATTACTCCTTGGACTGTTGCTATTGTTTATGACCTGGACTGTTTATTTTTTTTGACTGTGCATTTTTGTTTTTACACCACCTCAAAGTAAAATACTTTTTGCTTTTACAACTCAGTGTACTCCTGTGTGTGACTCTTGCTGCTCTCAGTACCCTTCCTTGTCTGTGCAACTCTTTGGTAGCACAAGGAGACCTCTGCACAACAAATTCCTTAACAGGAAGGAAGGAAGGAAGGAAGGAAGGAAGGGAGAGAAACAGGAAGAAAGAAAGGGAAGGAAAGAAGGAAGGAGATGGGAATGAAAAGGAGGGAGGCAGGGAAGAAGGGGAGGGAGGGAGGAAGGAAGAAAGGAAGGAGATTGGAATAAGAGGGAGGGTCTGACGGAGGTCCTGCCTTAGCACTTGGCCACCAGCAGTCCTGTTGCCCTTTCGCCATCCCCTGGTGGTCTCCCCTCCTATTGCTGAGGATGCTTTGGTTACAAAGCCAGGTCTCCTCACATGGAGAGGGAGTGGACCTCCCTCTGACCCATGCACTTTGCCCTCCTGCACCCACCATGAGCAACCTGGCCAAGGAGAGCGATCACAGAAGCAGTAGCCTTGAGGAGGAGGTAAATGCAGCTGGGCACCCCCTCAGGGAAGTGTGGCTAGGGTAGGCAGGGCTGTGGGGTCCTGGTGCCGTGGGAGCTCAAGGGCCGGGCTGGGTGCTTGACCTCCGCTGCCCAGGGCTCCGGGCAGTCCGTGCCACCATCCAGGGCCCCCCTGCATGGCCTGAGGCTCAGTGAGGCTCCTCCAGTGGACCATGCCACGGTGCTCACCCCGGTCCCACCCCCTCTCCGCCAGAGACCCTCAGATCTGCCCCAGTCCTGCCCAGGCCCGCACAAGTGCCCCTGACATGAGTGATGCCGAGCTGGCCACGCCCACCCAGTAGGCCATGCTCACCCAGTGGGCCACACCCATCTGGCACCTGACAATAAATAAGTGAGGTTTGGGTTGCAGTTTGGGGACTTGGTCTCTAAAAGGTTCGCCATCACTGCCATAGGCAATCCCGTCAGTTGTTCATAGATCTCTTTGTCAAATTTGAAGTTGGAGGTTAAGCATAGTTGGAGGAGTTCACATGTGCTTTCTGTTGTGAGTGGTCCTCTTGGTGGTTATGTGTTGTCCAGTAGTTCTTTGATTAGGTCAATTGCACCCCACCACACAGCAAAAATCATAACCCCCAAGAAACCAGACCATGTCCCGACAACAAAAGCCAGCCAATCAAACAGCCCAAAACCAGACCATGACTCAGAAACATCTGGACAAATAACACCCACACTAATTTAAAGGTCAGTGCTCTGACAGACGAGCACAATTCAAAGCACACTGAAGATGTCCCCCACAAATGGAGATGAAACGTTTGCAGCCAAATCACCAAGCTCAGAGATCAAACCAACAGCCCAGCTACTTACTTCTAAGGAAAATACAAACACCTGTTGTAGTTTCCATAAATTTTCAGCTATCTGAAAAGGAATTTTCCAAGTACTTAATGGAAGAGGGTATTTGTTACTGAAATCAGAATAATTCATGTTTGTGTACCATTTCTGATTTATGAGCCTCCCATTCCTATGGAGGTGATACATTAAAATAGACAAAACGTCTCCCTTCTCTCCAGGTTGCATTACTTGTTTAAAAAATGTAGAGGAGTCTACTTCAACACATTCCACAGCTGTGTTTTCAAAGTTTGGTCTTGTAGTGGTACAAGATGCCCTTTTAAAAGAAACATTAACTTGGCATATGTATATATTCAGTCATTTCATACAGCTTCAGAATTAGACATCTAGTTTATAAAAAAATGGAGTTACTGAGGTGAGGGGGGGAGATATCAGTGTTCTGTACCAGCCTGATACCGGCCCTGCAGAAAAGGCAGGGACAACCCCTTTACAAACGGCAAGAGGCTGGAACTAAGCCTGCCAAATTTATTAACATAAAACAGAGCAAAACAAGACACGAACCATGAAACAGGAGCTATTCAAGCGGTTGCCTTCAGCAAACCAGCCCTCCCACACATTCCCCTTTTATACAGTTCAGGGCGTGGCTTCTCTCTGCCTCCTTCCGAGGTGCCCCATTGCTTTCCTCTGTTTACTCCTGATTGCCTCCTGCGTCGGGCGTCCTTGAACAGGGCCAGCTGTGGGTCATCTTCATCCATGCTGTCAGGCTCACACAGCTGGGTCTGCGTCGTGACCAGGTGGGAGGGGCCTGGCTGAGGGCTCTCATCAGCAAGCTCTCCAACCCCCTCAGCAAGCTCTTCAACACCCCCCCTCCTCCTCCTCTGAGTCGTCCGACCCAACTGCCGAACCCACAGGCTGACCCTGAATCACAACACTATCCCGCACCGCAGGGCCCTTCCCCTGGGTCTGCCGATCCGGATGCGGTCGGGATGGAAATTGTTCATGAAAAGCGGTCACCAACGCAGGGGCATGAATGGCGGTCGCGTCTTCCCAGGTGAAGTCCTCTGGTCCGTAACCTTTCCATTCAATCAGGTACTGGAAACGACCTTTCAGCCAACGGGAGTCCCTGATGCTGGCGACCTCGTACTCGGGGGTGCTGTCTCCATCACGAGGTCCTGATGGGGGAGGTTCCGCTTGGCGGAGTGGACAGGCCGGTTGCTCGGGGACCAACAGAGACCGATGAAAAACTGGGTGCACGCGCAGGGAACGTGGCAGAGTTAAGCGATAGGTGACTGGATTGATGACAGCCTCGACTGGGAACGGTCCTAAATATCGGTGATCTAACTTTCTCACCGGCCGTGTTGACGGTAGGTTCCTGGTGGACAACCAGACCCGATTTCCCACCGATAGTGGAGGCGTATCCCGCCTTGACCGATCAGCAAACGTTTGTAATCGGCCTTGGCCTTCTCTAACTGACGTCGCACCAATCGATGGATCGCCTGTAACTCTGCCATGAAGTCGTTCGCTGCCGGCTCCGGTGAGTCCACGGGAGAAAGGGGGAAAAACCGGGGGTGATATCCCACATTGGCCAAGAACGGTGTCATCTGTGTAGAGGTGTGCTGCGAATTGTTAAATGCAAACTTAGCTATGGCCAGATAGTCCACCCAATTGTTTTGCTGCAGATTAACGTAGCAGCACAGATATTGTTCCAGGATTCCGATGACTTTCTCGGTTCCCCCGTCAGTTTGAGGATGATGCGCGGACGAGAGGCAAATCTTGATATCCAACGCATGCATCAACTCCTGCCAGAAGCGGGCTGTAAACTGGGGCCCCCTATCAGAGACGACTCTATCAGGGAGGCCGTGCAGCCGAAACACCTGCTGAATGAACATACGACTAGTGGCGCGGGCTGACGGTAAGCCGCGACAGGGGATGAAGTGCGCCATCTTGGTCAGCATGTCCACCACCACATACACTGTCGTAAAACCAGAGGATGGGGGTAAATCCTTCAAGAAGTCCATGGACACAGCCCCCCAGGGTCTTTTGGGTGTCGGCAAGGGCTGCAGTAATCCAGGCGGGGCCCCTGTCGCTGACTTGGCCTGCCTGCATGGGATGCAAGAGGTGACATACGACTGGACGTCGTGTCAGACTCGGGGCCACCAGAAGGTACGGGAGACCAGGTTCAGGGTCTTGAACAGGCCAAAATGCCCCGCCGCCGGGTTATCATGACACTGGCTGAGGATGAGTCCCCTGAGTGGCCCTCCCGGAATGTAGAGCCGGTCACGATAATACAAGAGTCCATCCGTGACCGTCCAAGGAGAATCTGGCCCCACCTCCTCCTTCCGCTGAGCCACCCACACCTCCTGCTGCTGTGCCTCCCGGATCCGAGCCCGTATATCAACCGGCTCCTGCACCGCAGCAAAAGACTCGACGGGGATCACTGTCCTGGGCAGAAGCTTGTCTTCCACTCGGGAATATTCGGGCTTCCTGGACAGAGCATCCGCTCTTTGATTGTGCCCGCTAGGTATGTACCGAACTCGGAAGTTGAACCTCGCAAAGAAAAGAGACCACCGGATCTGGCGTTGGTTCAAATTCCGAGCGGTCTGCAGGCTTTCCAAATTCTTATGGTCCGTCTGGACCTCGATTTGATGCCGCGCTCCCTCCAGATGATGCCTCCAGGCCTCGAACGCCACTTTGATGGCCAGCAGCTCCTTCTCCCAGATTGTATAATTGCGCTCCGAAGGGTTCAGTTTTCGTGAATGGTACGCACAAGGGAAGAGGGTACCGCTGGGCGTCGTTGCCTGGAGTAACACCGCCCCAATGGCAATGTTGGAGGCGTCCACCTCCACGACGAATGGCCGTTGCGGGTCAGGATGCTTCAAGGTGGGCTCCTTCATGAAGGCTTCCTTCAAAGTCTGGAAAGCCTGTTGTTCTGGAGCGTTCCACTGGAACTGAGTCTTCTTCTGCAGGAGCCGGGTGAGGGGGGCTGTCAAGGCAGCAAACCCAGGGATGAAAGTTCGGTAATAGTTGGCGAACCCAAGAAGTCGCTGAACATCCTTCACGTGACGCGGGGGTTGCCAACTCTGCAAAGACTCAACCTTACTCGGCTCCATGGCGATGCCCTCAGGAGAAATGCGGTGAGCCAGGAAATCGATGGTCACCCGGTAGAACTGGCACTTCTCCAACTTGGCAAACAGCTGATGTTCTTGGAGTCGCTGCAGTACCTGATGGAGATGCTGATGGTGCACCTCACGCGACGGGGAGTAGATCAGGATGTCGTCCAAGTAGATCACGACAAACTGATCCAACAAATCCCGGAAAATGTTGTTCATGAAATGCTGAAACACGGCGGCGGCATTGGTCAGGCCAAACGGCATTACTGTGTACTCAAAATGTCCATAGCGAGTACCAAACGCCGTCTTCCACTCATCACCCGGCCGAACCCTGACGAGGTTGTAAGCTCCATGCAGGTCCAGTTTCGTGAAGATCTTAGCCTCCCGGAGTCGGTCCAAGAGTTTGGGGATGAGGGGCAGCGGGTAACGATTGCGCACCGTGATGGTGTTGAGTTTCCTATAATCGCAGCAAAGCCGCAATTCGCCAGACTTCTTTTTGACGAAGAGCACGGGTGCAGACACTGGCGAGGACGAGGGCCGGATGAAACCGCGAGCCAAATTCTTCTCCAGAAAGTCCCGCAATGCAGCCAACTCAGGGTCTGACATGGAGTACAATCGCCCCACTGGGAGAGGCGCATCAGGGACTAAATCAATGGGGCAGTCATAGGGCCTGTGCGGGGGTAATTGATCCACCTCTGTCTCACTGAACACATCAGCAAAGTCGGACAGTTCGGGAGGCAAGGAAACCCCTGGGGAACCCTCCACCTGGCCAGCACAGATATGGTGGGAGTGGTCCACGCACTGCAAGCTTGGGAAGGTGACCAAGTTCTGTGACCAATAGATCTGTGGGTCATGCGCCCGGAGCCACGCCAGTCCCAAGACCACGGGGAAATGCAGATCTGAGGTGATATAGAACTGGATGGCCTCCACATGGGAACTGATGGCCATACATAATGGTTGCGTGGCGGCCGTAATTGGCCCAGACAGGAGCACTTGACCATCGATAGTCTCCACTAACATGGGCGGATCCACCGGGCACTGGGGAACAGCCCATTTGGCCACAAATGCTGAGTCCATAAAATT